>NC_091700.1:39497500-40747500 GCF_041296265.1 Equus caballus | reverse complement strand
CTCTCAGGCAATGCTACCTCCTAACAGTGTTCGTATTCGCGGTTGGGTTCTTGCTCACAACTGTGTTTGAGGATTTTGAAGGAAATCATGTAGGGAAAGTAGCAAGAATTGTGAACCGGATCATCTTTCCTCGCCCCCACTTTCAGCAGGAACAGCGCTTCGTAGGAGCAGTTTATTTATTTATTTTTGCTGATGAAGATTCACCCTGAGCTAACATCCACTGCCAATCTTCCTCTTTTTATGTGTGAGCTTCTGCCACAGCATGGCCACTGACAGACAAGTGGTGTAGGTCTGCATCTGGGAGCCGACCCTGGGCCACCGAAGCAGAGCATGCCAAATTAACCACTAGGCCACCAGCACTCCCTACAAAAGCATTTTGAAAACAAGAAATGCTAGCATTTAAAGTGGGCTTACTAAGTGTCAGTAACTCTTCTAAGTGCTTCCTGTATATTTCTTGAGATCCTCATAACACCCCCATGAGCCAGATCTTCTGATTATCCTCATTTTACAAAATAAAATGTCTTGTTTTAAATGCTGGTGGGAGGGAGGGAGGGAGGAGGAGGAAAGAGACCCAGACCCTGTAGTTTGTTAATGTTAAGCACAGTAATGTTAAGCAACTTTCCCAAACTCACACAGCTGGTAAGTGGTGGAGCCAGGATTCACACCTGCTTCTACCTGGCTCTACCTGGCTCCAGGGTCCACCCTCCAAGCAATCCTGTCTTTTTGATGTTGTAATGACATTGAGCACCATGTGTCCTGCTCAGAATATTTGACAGCGCCGATGGAGTGGTCTCCGGCTACTGAATCTGCCTGAGTTTCCATTTCCTCGTCTGTCAGGTAGGAGCTGAAAGAGCTGTCATATTACGGGGTTGTTGCCAAGAGCAGAAGTAACATGTAACACTCGTGCAGGGCCAGTGCCTACATGTGGTTGATGGCCAATAAATGTTAGTAGTTACTATTATTGTGAGTATCCCAGTCATCTTTGTGCTCTTGTATTTCACTGAATCCTCACAAAAAAAAAAAAACCGTGACGTAGGTGGAGTTGCTGTCACTAACCCCGTTTTATAGCTGGTAAAACTGAGATACCAAGATATTAAGCACTGGGGTCTGGCTAAGAGCTCACATCTTTGGACTCTGCACTTTGTATTCAGTCTAGTCCTGGCTTGCTGTGGCCCTTCCGAACATGGGCCACCTGCCTAATTCTAGACACAGTTGCTGTCTGGAGGATGCAGCAAGGAATTCAACTCTTGTCACCTTCCCTTCTCCTCCTGCCCCTGAGATTGGCTGGGGATAGAGTCAGGTCCTGCCTCTGCCCTCCTGGGAATTGCTGAAAGACAGTGAATGCCTCTTGGGACAAGTAAGGTCCTAGCAAGGACAAATCACAAAATTGTATGTGCCCTTCAGATTTTCTTTATTATCTAGGTGAAAAAAATACTTATTTTCTCAACATCACCAAATGCAGATGCATGGTCCATAGACCACTTATCTGCCTCCTCTCTCCCCCAGCCCATGCCTCGGAGCATTTCCAACACTCTCCATTGCAGAAGGTGTTTCTATACCTGTCGCTAGAAGCAGCAGGGGAGTTTTCCGTGTCGGGAAGGCAGCCCGCCTAGGGACCTGGTGTCTGGCTGCACTCTGCCTGGCTGTCCTATCTTTCCTAACTCTGCCCTTCCGGTGATTTTCACATTTTCCCCTCCATTTTACTTTCAGAAGATCTCTGGGGAATGCAGTTTTTGTTCTATTGCTTCACGTAATTCCCAGGGCTGGGAATGAAAATTATTTCCTTTCACAACCCCTGGCTGAGTGCCTTTCACATCCTGGCGGTGTTAGGGGTGATTTATAAACTGCCGGGTCTGGGTCTCTTTCCTCCTCCTCCCTCCCTCCCACCATCATTTAAAACAAGACATTGCACACGACCAGCTCCGAGGTCAGGGTGTCCTCTGAAGTCGGCCACTGGGGCTTTTGCTCCGAGGCAAAGATTCCATGGAACCACAGTGATGAGAGCAGGAAAGCCATGCACTCCTGTTAGAAGAAAACAGAAAGAGGCCCCACGGCTGACCTTATCATCTAAGAGAACAAACAAGACCCAAAGTCTCAAAGTGTAGGGGTTGGCTTTGAACTGAGAATGTAAAAGCAGATTTTCCAAACTTGTCAGGATTGTGTTTCATTTCTAGACTTTTATTCTCAAAGGGACAATGAGGAAGAGATGCAGCTTAAGAAGTTTTGACCTGAGAAATGAAGAGAAGTTACTTTTCTTTGCTGCCATAAAAACGAGGAGGGGAAAAATTAAGGCGAGGGCTTCATTTTCCCTCTGTTAGAACAAAGCGCAGAAACCAGATGGCAGAGTGTCATTAGGAAAGTGTTGTGTCTTCGTCTGACCCGAAGACCATTGTCGCTCAGCAGCCCCCACGGAGTCCTGTCCTGCCACTGGACTCCCTTCAGGTGTCGATTTGTCAGAAGCTGAAACAAGACAGTGGGGTGAACAAATCAGTGGCGTCAGAGGGTTTCTGTCTGAGCCAGGCTTCCAGGGAAAACAGTGTGGACACTATGGGCTGCTTTTCCTACCTCCTGGTCAAGAGAACCTTTTCATAGCCCAGGTTGAAAAGGCCCATACAACCTCTCTGCCTTGTCGCTATTCTTTCGTCCTACACTGTGTCATCCTGTTGGTCACATACCAAATCTTGACTTGTGCATAACTCACATAATAGCACCAAGCCTTCAGACTTGATGGCCTGGTGACTATTGATGAGGTCTGAGCATCAACATCTCAGAGGCTGAGGTTCAGACCCAGTGCTGCCACTGCTCATTATTAACCTCTGTGGGCCTCATTTGTCCTCATCTGAAAAGTGGGGGAAATAGTGATTACACTTACCTCCCAGAGTTGTTGTGATAGTTAGATTAGATGATTTCTATAAGTGATGAACACAATGCCCCACACAGAGTACAAACTCAAAGATGCCAATTCTCATTTCTAAGTGTGGGAGGGAGCCCACGGAGAAGGTACTGGAAAAGAACTACCTCTGGTGCTGTGCCACGGCAAGGAGGGAGGGAGCAGGACTCAGAGAAAGAAGAGAGACAAGAAGCCTAGATGGAAGACACTGTCTCCATCTCCTCCTGCTCTCCCTCCAGTTTCATTTTGAAAGGTCAGCATCTAAGATTTAAAGTCATATATCATCCCTATTTCTTTTTTTTTTTTACACTAATCATTGTTACAGAGATATTCAAGTCCAGAAAGCCTCAGATATTAGATTTGGTGCTCACATATGTCTAGTGTTCTAATTGGGAAATGCAGGAGCAGCTTCTATCTTCACCCTTCTGTTCCCAAACTAATGAATGACTTCTCTGACCATTAGGGGCTGTTAGCACCTCAGACTTCTTCCTGAACCTGGATCAGTGATTGACTTTGTTTTAAGATCCTGAAAGCAAGGAGCAGTTTTCAGCACAAACAAGTGGACTGAGACAAGCTCAATTTGCTAAAGTACTGGTTATTAATGAACAGAAGTGATGACATACATGTGGAAATATCTGGGCTACTGGACCTGTCTCTAGTCTCTCCCCAGTCTCAGGCCAAGGATGAGGTGAGAATTGGGGAACAGACCCTGGAGAAAAGAAGAGGGGAGTTCCTGAGACACCTAGAACCAAGTCATTGGTCTGTCCTCATCTCTAGGTGATGACTCATGGAGTATTTGGCTCACACATTAAGTGGGGGCTAATTTGACAAGGAATCAAGGTTCATAAAACCCTCACATGTGGCATTTTTATAGGGTATGGCCAAACCAGAGTCGGTTAAGCGGAGATGTCACTAGTCACATGGTCATTTGAGCACCGTAGCACATACTCCCTTCCCCCCACCTGCACAGGCGAAAAACAGAATCACATTCAGCAATATTTTATGCTATTTGGAAATTGTTAATTATTCAGATATGGGGGGTTTTGTTTTTGTTCTTTGCTAATTCTCTACTAGTTTTATTATTCCAAATACCCTTTACCTCTTTCATTTTGAATTAGAGTTTATTTCAGTATTGTTTTTCTTTCAGCTGCGCTATTATAATTTAACAAGGAATTGAATTTTTCAAAAATGGAAACATGCAGGATAAATGATAAGGACAGTGTCTTTTTGAAAAGTTTGGGTTCAGTTTTGTTTTGGCATCATAGCAAATAAAAAAAAGGAATTGATTACAGATAGAAATGTGATATTTTTTCTGTTGAGAAGACATGGCTGTGGGCCTCCAGGTTGCCCACTGGCACTAGAAAAGGCAACTTGACCCTCCTCATCTATCCTCGCTCTGTGCCTCAGTTTCTCCAGATGTAAAAGGACACTAACCAATACATCCATCTCCCACTCAATTCAGAAATATTACAAGAACCTATGAGAGAAAATCTCCGCAAAATAGTATTATGATCACAGAACTTATTTGTTTTGTGTCTTTGTAATCGTACCCAAAGTGGGGGTTATCCTAACAAAAATAAAACTAAACAAGAAGGGGTTGGAGTTTCTAAAAAAAGAGGGATTATAGCAAAGGAAAGCTTCCCCTTCACCTATCAAGAGGCAGGCTCTGTTAATGATGAGCTCCCGCTTCCAGACAGCACCATAATTTCTCTGTAACCAAGATGAATAATCTATTTTGTGGCTTAACCTCTCACAAAGAATTTTGGAAGTAAACTCAACACTAGGAAATACTATTTCCCAGATCTCTTAGTCTCTCCTTTATTCAACACTTTTTCATCCTTCTAATTTCTCTTCTCAAAAACTTTTCAACTTAGCTTTTCATTGCTGATTCCTTTCTCTCTCCTCCACAGCACCTTCTTCTCTCTTCTAATCTGGCCGTCTTTCGTTTTCTCACTTGGCTCTTAACGGTGGTCCTCCTTCCCCATCTCTACTTCCGTTTCCCTTGCACTTCTATTAAACTCATTTTCCGCTTTCTCTTTTCTCCCTTTGAGGAAAAATTCTCTGATCCACGGAAAAAAAATGACCAGCTAGGGTTGTGTTGGGAAGAGAGCGGAGACAGCATAGTGAAAGCTGAGCAGGCCAAATATGACTGCATCAATCTGAGTCGATGCCACCTGACAATTCAGACAAGACCTGGTCAGCACAGAACTGCAAGACTCTCTTGGAATTTCTACACGTACATAACTGACACTTTACCCCAATCCTATTCCACAATCCAGATGGTGGAAGAATTTCCTTGTTTACTTGAGATGAATTCTCATCCATCATCTTTCACTCCCACGAGACCATTGCTCACAGTCCCTGAGAACTGTCTATTAGTATCATCATTTTGCTACAGTTAATGCTCATTATTGTAGACGGTTGGGAAATGTAGCATTCTGGTTCATTAAGTTTTCTGATTAATTGAAAATTGCAATATACATCTTCCATGAATTACTCATTTCTAGACACCTGGAAAAAACTAAAAACCAAAGCTAAATTGAGCTGGGTTAATCTCTCTTGGAAAATTCAGAGGAAACTTCAGGACTCACAGAATATCAGGGTCATTGCAGATGTGTTGTAAATGTGCAGAAGTACAAGATAATTGGGGTTTCCATTTGACACAATGTAAATGTGGCTTTTGGTGTGTAGCAACACAAGTCTTGTGGGAAACGAGTGTACCATGTCAAGCACATTATGTCTTTTAAAAAGTTTCCCTCCTATGTTTTGAAATGTGTTTAAATGTTCAAAGGAAAGAAATTCGTGACCTGCCAAGTTACAAAACAGTGTATGTATGATGATTCCCATTTTGTAAGAAAAAGTGTATATGTAACTGATATAGTTAAAGTGTGGAACACTTTATCTCCCTCCACTTGGTTCCAGCTGGGTTAATATTCCAATGAATCCACCTGTTCTAGGGGAAGGGTGGGTTGACCATACAAGAGGTATGAACAGAGAAAGGAGCCACACATTCTAGAAGTGATATTTTTGGAGGCTAACTCCACCAGTGAGAGAGTTTTATCCTAGTAACCAAAAGGGTACAATGGAGTCTCCAGGTGTCAGGAGGGGTTGCCATTCTAGGATCACCCACTCGCCTTGCCTTCTATTTCTATCCATGGGCAAAAGAGGCCACACTCTGGAGGAACTAGCTCTCTAGCTTCCAGAAGCCCCTGCATTCTCCAGAGATCAGAGCAGAGGTCACATCTTGGCTATGCCCCATCCTGCCATCACCTGCACCTTCTCTTAGAGGTTTTCCGAGTCCTCCGTGTGTATCTGGTGGCATCTGTGCTCGCTGTTGGCCCTCTAACACCTTCCACGAGCCTGGGGTCCTGACTTTGGTGTGGACCTCTTTCTGCCCACTGATCTAAAGCTCCTGTGCGCAGCAGGTCATTCTTATCTTTTTAAAACCCCTGTAGTGCCTCTTAACAGTTCTGGGCTGAGACCCACATATTTGTTAAGTGGATGAATTCCCAATCATTGGGTCCCTCAGTGATGATACGGTTGGCATACCTGATATGTCTTCAGCACTTCACAGTCTTTGAGTGATACGTGGTAACTCATACATTCCTCAAAGTGACCCTGGAAAGCAGGCACTCTATTACCTCTGCTTTCAGGATCCAAAAAAAAAAAGAGGCAAAAAGGACTTGCCCAAAGTGACACAGCTGGTTACTGGGTGCCAGGACCTGGACGCAGAACCAGGAATTCTGATTTCAAGCTAATGCTGTTTCCACCGTGACAGGGGTTCCAGAGCCCAGTGGCTCATGAGAAAGCCCTGTGGAGATGGTTAACAAACCAGAGTCGAAGCCCCTCTCCGCCCCTGGACCTACTGAGTCAATCTCAGGGTGAGACCCGCTGCCTGCATTGTCAACCACAGGTGATTCGATGCCCTCCCACCTGCCTTCCCATGCTAACCAGCTCTGACGCCACGTCCCAGTCGATGGTATCAAGGCTGACAGTGACTTTAGAGGCTAGCTCTGGGTGCGCTGAAAATCGAATACTCCTCTGTTAGCAACCTCCTTATTTGTAAGGAGTTCATTTATACCTCCCAGGGCCCTTCTCCAGAACACTGCTGTGTTAACAGCTCAACTTCTAGAAAGTCCAAGGTTAACAACAGTTGTGCCATTCATCAGCCCCAAGAAAAAAAAGGTCAGGAAGGTTTAACAGCCAGGCCTACGAAGGCCTCAGAAAGGCTGTTGAAAGGCCTCAGGGCTGAGAATAGGGGCCCAGGCTCCTTAGCCTGGCTCCAAACCAGCTGGACCTCAGCTCACGGGACACGCCTGGGAAAGGCGATTGTGTTGTCAAGACTCTGCAAAGTGAAGGGCAAGGACCTGGCAATTAAGTGACCACAGACCTATGCAAGAATCACCCATCTGGGGATTGCAATCGGTGGGAAAGTTCTTCCTGTTGGGAAGACTGAGTCAAGTTTGGAGGGATTGGGCAAACCCCCCAGCAGGCAGGACGACTAAACCCTAAACTCAGTCAAGAGAGAGACCCTCGCTGTTACTCCAGAGGAGCAATCGGGAGTTGGTGTAAGAACTCCTCCAAACCAATTTAACCTGCCGTGAACCCAGTCAGCGGACACCTCGGACCATGATTTATAAGGGGGTCACCTCCAGCGAGGAGTCTGGGCTACTTGCCTGAGTGCTGTACGCAGGTCAGCCTGGAATCCATTATCATAATCGCCGGGAGAATCAGTTAGGAGACGAGTTGGAGCAAGCCAAAATTTGAAAAACACATTAACAGTGGTCTGACGAGATGCCAGAAGAGCCTGCCAGCAGGGACAGCTGGAAGGCCAATTTTTTAGTCAATACTGAAAGGTGGTTGCTTAAATATCCGAGTCAACACACACTGATTTCTCTCCGACTCAATACTCCCGTTTAATTGCACCGGGGAGTCTCTCCACTGACACAGCTAACACCCAAATACAGAGTGGAGAGAAAGAAAAGCGTGTCATTGAAGTGCAAATGAGGTCCTGGGTGCAGCCTGCAGGCCTGGGTCCCGCTGGAGTGTTTCCTATTGCCCTGGCAGATGTTGGCTGGGCCCCGCAGCCGCAGCCATTCGATGAGGCCCCCTTTTTAAAGAGAGCCCAAGGAAGGGGTGAGCATCACATCTCAGCTGGCCCTGTCTATGTGGTGTGCTCCTTGCCACTGCAGCTCCATGTGCTGCCAAGGTTCTGAGATATGTTTCAGGAGAGATGGTCCTTACAGGGGAGAGGGAGGCAGGGGGAGCCTGCTTCCCAAACCCAGAGCCAAGTCACGGGGAAGTGCATGCCCCTGGGGAGGGAGCATGGTTTAACAACCAGGTGGTAACCTGGTGAGGTTGATGGTAGATGAGATCAATGAGGTGAGCCTCAAACGTCCTCGTCCTCTTGTCCTCTCGACTGCCTAGAGATGGGGAAACAGGCAGGTCTCTGAGGCAGCCAGATCCAGCGGCCTAATCTTCCAAGTCCTGACGGGTTTTGGCTACTGATGGAAACACTGTCCCATGATGACACCCACATACGGGCCAGGTGGAATGGCCCCTGGGCTGGAGGTGACAGTGGGGCTCCTACAGTGACCCTCTGCAGCCTTCACCTACCTCAGAGCTAAGCATGACATTAGCAGATGTAGCCGAAAGCCCATGAGAACCAGGATCTGAACCACCACGACAAGGCAGACGCTGGGAGCAGGTGACAGGAATCCTTCAAGGCTAAATTCTATGTCTGCTGCCAACCAGCGGTGATAAGAAGACTGTATCCCAAATTACCTGGGGAAGTTGCTGAAAGCAACTTCTGATTTGGTCGGTCTGGGTCTAGGTAGCTATAGCGAGGTCCAATGGCCCAGCTGGCTTTGTCCTCGTTTCTCCAAGCTTCTGGCTCACACCACACAGTGTATCATTCACCTACAGTGTGTCAGCTATTCCTCATTAATACACCTGCTAATCACACCCAACAATCAGAACTCTGTTCAGATGGAGCCCAGAGGATCTGAGAGAAACATGGCTGGGCCACTGTGAAGCCAAGAAGTCCAAATACAGCAGGCTACAACTAGGGAAAACTAGAAGATTATTTTGGTCTGTTACTCAAAGAGATCTCACACGGACGTAGTCTGCCTGAGATAAACAAGCCTGAAGATCCAATCCTACTTCTACTTCCCAGCTGTGGGACGTTACGTAAATCATATAAGCTTTCTGAACTTCAAGTTTCTTACCTCTGTTATGGGACTAGTCACGTGACTGTTGTATCAAGTGAGATAATGAGGGTAAAATGCCCGGCACAAAGTAGTTGTTCAACAAATACCAGTTCTCCACCCTTTCAGCTTTCCCACCCAAACTGAGCTGGCCTCAGTTTCTCCTTCTCTAGCTCTTGGTGTTGGTTTTCGTCAAGGAAAGTAACAATTAGAAAAGGTATAGGGGCCCTGTTAAGAAACTTGTCTCCCACCTCTAAGCAAGATGCCCAGCCCTGTCGGTCTCTCCTGTGGAGGGACCCTCCATGCATCAAAAGTTTGAGAAATGAATTTGTTCACCTCCTTGGAGCATTAGGAGTTCTTAGACCTCCCCTTCTGAGCTGTGTATAGAGCAGCCATTTAGGAATTCTAATGGCAGACGCCTTCTCCCCTTGAATGTTCCTGTGGACTCCAGAAGCTCCTCACATTGCCCCGTGCTTCATGCTCCTAGTTTTTGTGTGTGGATAGGGAAGCTCAAGGCCAGACTGTCCAGGGCTCCTGCCCACCTCTCTAACCTCATCCTCTACTGCTCCCTTTCTCTTCCACCCCTCTCTAGACTCACTGGCCTTATTCTTCTTTAAACGTGTCAAGCTTACATCTGCCTTAGGGCATGATGCTGCCTGGAAGCCCCTACCCCGATAGCCATGTGGATGGCTCTTTCCCTTCATACACGGTTCAGCTTAAATGCTGCTTCCCCAAAGAAGCCTTCATTGGCCCTCTCCTCCATTATTCAGTTTTATTTTCTTAACATTTATCACTAGCTGAAATAATCCTATTTATTTTGTTACATGTTGTCTGTCTTCCACTACTAAAATGCAAGCTGTATGAAGGCAGGGACCCCATGTGTTTCGTTCAACAAGCCTTGAGCATCAACAGATCCTAGCCCAGTACCTCACCTTGACACTCTGTATTCCAGGAGCAGCAAGAGTTTTCCAAGAAATGTTGTTGTTGTTGAATGAATCTGTGAACATTATAATTCCATACCCTAATAACATTGGATGACTATTTGGGTCTTGAACATTGCCAGAAACATGCAACTGCAGGAAGGTAGGGAGTGGGTAGTGCCTCTGAGTGACGGCAGAAAGCCTGCTGAGAGCTTCCATGTCCCAGAATCCAAGATTCCACCTGACCTTGGATCAGAGCGAGGGAAGCTCTGCTCTGTCTCCTCTCACCGGAACTGAACAGAAAGGTGCCGATCATTCCCTCAACCGCAGATTCTGGAGCATCTGAGAAGCCTTCAGGCATTGGGCCAGTGCCCAATGCCAAGGGCTCAAGTGAGATTCAACCAAGAGATATTGTCTAATAAAACTAACAATGGCTAAGTTCTTTATATGGATTATTCAGCTGTTCTAACTCTTCACATGGATTGTCTGGTTTGTCTTAAGAAACCGTCTCTCCTTGAGAGATGGTGCACTGCAGCAGACACACGCTACTCCTTGCCTCAAAAGCTTAACTCCATCTGAACCACCTAACATGGGGTTTCCAGAAAGAGAGAGTGGCAGTGGCTGCACAAAGCCAGAAAGGACAGGGGGAGGAAGGGCTGCTGCTCTGGCGATTCATTTTGCAGGCCCATCCCTGGCCCTTCACCACTCCTTTGTGACCCCATACTCAAACCCCAGCTGTGTCAGCCCTGAGAACGGCTCTTGAGGGAGCTGAATGGCTCGCCAGGGCAGTCAAGCGTAAGAATGAATTGAGAGAGATCTCTCACCCCCACCACCTTCAGGGACAAAGCAGAGAAGACGGTCACTGGGCCTACACTTTGTGGCAATGTCAATGCTCTGAGGTCTTTATGAGGGACCATATGGTGGAAATGGTGAGGAGGCACTCCTCACTAATAGGTGGCACGCTACTGACAGCACCACGTCCACAGAAACTTCATTTTGTACATCCTAATAAGTTTTTCTGAGTATTAGAGATTCTTTTGGAGGAGGGCATAAAGGGCCTTTTCAGAATGAAGGGCCCCCTGGGACACTTGTGGTGGAGGTGGGTGGGTTGGGGAGCATTAAACAAAAAAGCTTATTCAAAATACAGTGAGCAACCAGCAGAAGCATCGTGCCCTAGAGCCCCAAGCTCCACCTGTGCTATCCCTTTCTGGCTCTTTCCCATCCCCCATAAGGCACACCTCTGAACCCACAATTCTCTTCTCATGCAATGCAGAGCTGGGAGTCTTTGTAACGGATCTCGTGTCCTCACTGTCTGCTGCATCACTCTTGGGGAGCACCTTCCGGCTGTCCGCGTACCTCAAGACTGCAACAGGTTTGCTGTCTCGACTTCCTTGAGCACTTGCTTCTGCAAAAAAGCATGAGGGGCAGAAAAGTAAGAAGGTTCGTGCAAGCAGGCTTCATGAGCGGTAGAGGTGGGGGGCCTTCGATGCATCGGAACATCACCGGCCCCTTGGGCCTCTCACCCATGAGGGCACGGAAAGGACACAGCTGAAGTCCCCTCGCCCTGCACTGCTGCGGTCTAAGACATAGCTCTTGGCGCTGGCTGCATGTTCGAATTCCCTCAAGTGCATCTCCTCAGTCTCCCTCCCGGGCCTCCCCCAAATCATCCAAAGAGCCAGTGAATGTGTCCCACGGGAGATAATCTGAGGGAAGAGGCCAATTTGGGAAGAGCATTAGCAGACATGTTAGTGTTTCTGTATCCCCCTCTGCCATCCCTGGCTTTGAAAGACTCCATCTTGCTGTGGGAGAAAGTCCCTTGGCTCCTGGAGGTTAATGGGGTCACATTCTCAAGCCACTTAAACATGTAGGAACCAGTGTCAGCATGGGGTCTCCCCTGAGGGGTCCTGGCCTTCCTGTTCCTGCTGAAGCTGCCAGCGCTGTGTTCCATGAGGATAGGAGGGGCAGGCAGAGAGAGGCAGACACCTGCTTCCCCAGAGCCTGACAGCTGAGGCTCTGCACAGGAAATCCTAGGCTGATGGGGAAAGAGGCAAGGGAAACATAAAGAAGGACAAAAAGAAAAGAGGCCAAGACCCCTCTTCTGGGATCCACACCCAGGGCTGTGCCGTTTCTCTGCATAGAGATACCTGGCCAAGTGGGTAGGGCTGGGGGCTGACATCAGCCCGGAGGAAGGAGTGATTCTCCTCTAGGATAAGCCATGGCTGGGGGCTACCTGCCAAAGGGATGCCTTTTCTCAGTTTGCACGGAGACACTGTGCCACCGCCTCTTTCCACATCCTTTCTTCCTCCTCTTTCTTAGCATCCAAGTGGAGATCTTCAGTTGAGACACTTACTCATTTTCTACTCTGGGTTGTTTATGTTTTGTTTCCAGCTCAGAACTGGAAGTAGATTAGATGCTACTGACCCTGACCCTGTTTTGGAATTCTGTTTCTCAAACTGGATGGTTTTGGAACCCCATGCAGGGAAAACGAGAGAAAATAGTATCAGGTTTGGGTGAGGCACAACTTCTGAGCAAGATTCTGCCCTGTCCTGGTGCTAAAGCCTTCAGCTCTGCCTTCCTCTCTCCCACAGTCAAGGGGCAAAACACCCACCTCCCTCTTTACTTTGTCTATTTCTGACAACAAAGAAAAGAAAAGGAAAAACTGTCTGTTTACCCCTGTCTAGCAGCCCTCCGTACTGTGGGGAGGTCATGGTGGGGGGAAGCAGTGATGGTGGGCGAGGCACCCAGAGCCTAGACATTCAGGGGCCGCAAACTCTCATGAGGGTGGCTCCTGGTATTTATCAGCTAAAGTTATTTCAGTTTTTAATTTAGATCTTCCTATTTCAGTGTCTCCATCAGTAAATTGTGGCCCAAACCAATCACAGCTCTCAAGGACAATAAGGTGAGCTGATAATTAGAATGAAAGCACTACGAAAACAATTTTACAAGTTCTTCAAATACCCATCTCTCCCTTGGTACAGCCCCACTTCAAAAAATAGTAAGCATAATTCATGTGTCCCAAAGGGACATCCTGCATATATTAGCTATGTAAACGAGGAACCTCTGGATTTAGAGATTTTCCTTTCCAGGCCCCTGGAGCAGCTAAAGATTAACTCCTGTCAGAATGAATCCATTTCCTTCTCCAGTTTGCTTCAGAGCTTCAGGAAAGTTTGCCTCTTGCTACTGAGTTTCCCCCTCAGGTCAGCATTTCCCAGCATTGACCAGGCCGGTTGTTGAGGGGCCCTGACCGCATCGGGTGGATGGCTCTGCCTTGACGCTGATGGAGACCTTGCTGTTGGATTCCAGCTGCTGCTTTTTTTGAGCGCTGTGTGCCAAATGGTGATCCCTGGTTCGGCTTAGCACTAGATTGTTTTACCCTAAACTCAATCTTGTCATTCCTGCAGTTGGGTGAGTCACAGATTTTGTACTGATTCCCAGTTTTGGAAGCCAGCAAAAAATGAGGAAGATGGAAGGTTCCAGTGGGTGAGAAAACCCTGTCCTGGAGCCTCCTCGGAGGCTGAGAAGCAGACAGAGACTCTGAAATCATCCCCTAGCCGCAGGAGAGGCTAATGGAAAAAGCCCCTTTCTTGGACCAGGAATAACCTTGAAAACGAGTGCATGAGAGACCCTTTAGGCTGGATCCATCAGCCCAGCTCAAGAAACACCATAACAGCCAGGATGCAAGAGAAGAGTGTTCAGGGCAAAATGGTTGAGCTGATCCTCAGGAGCTTTCACTGAATGGAAGGTAGCAGCTTGGTCGGGGTGGGGATGACACCTGTGTTGACCCTGCAAACCCAAGGACCACTCTAAACACACACAAAGTTGTTAGTGGAAAAAATATTCAACGCTAATGATCAGGATTCTCTTTTTCACTTACCCTTGTGATCAAGCAGAGTTTGAGGTCTCCCCATAATCTCATCCTCTGACGCATTCAAGTTCTGGATCAGAAAGTACGTGGTCATCTTCCCTTTACCTTTCACTTCAATTTCACCCCTCTCAATGATTTCAAACCCTTGATTTTCCAGGGCTCTGCACAGAGAAAAAAGTGCAACAGATGTCAGAGACTGAAGGTCTGAAACTCGAGAGTTGGCTACAATGTTAAGGATGATAGAAGAGGAGAAGTCTGGGACACAGGACACCCAGGAGGAGGGGGCCTCCGAGACGTCAGCTGGGGCCTGCTGAGGGGGACAAAAAGGCGTGAAGCTCAGACATTATGAACAGGGTGCCAAAGGCAGAGAGAGAGCACAGGGGACCCACCAAAACCCTGTGCCCTGTCACCACCTTTTCTCCTCCAACACAGCACTCATCCCCACAGCCGTCACGCTTCTACAACCATGTCCTCAATGCCCCTGTGTGCACCGTCCCCGCATGCTTCTGAAACAGGAGGCTCCTTGCATATCCCTGAGCTCTCTTCTTTCCATCTTCCCTGAGCTCCTGAAATAGCCTACAGTTGTCATCATGCTCATCCTAACTACCCAAGCTTCTCCATGACTTCTGGCTGCCAAGCGACCCAAGAAGAAGAGTATAGGGAGGGGATCATGAAAAGAGACAGATATGGGATGATTATGAAATGATTACTTTTTTGTTTATTTACTGGCAGCTGAGAGATGTTGGAGAAAAACCATAGGACCATGTAGACGAGCAATGCTTCAACTTCATGGTCAGCTGCCTCAACTGGGTCTCAGCACTTCGTCAACCTTCCCTTGTCGTTGGTTGGTTTCATGGAGATTTCAGAGCTTCACCACACTCCTCACGTGTCCCGACCTGGCACCTGCTCCCCTCACTCTCAAGTTGCTGACTCTGCCTCCTACTTAGTGACCTGATTCATCTACAAAAGTATAACCATTTTAGGTGAGATGCTGTAACTTCTTACCCCATTGACCACACTCACCCTTCCCCCAACCTCAGGGGATGGGGTGTCTTGCTCAAGGACACTCCCTTCCCACCTCCCCGGGGCCTGGCCCCATCAGCCACTCCCTCTCTTTGTCTTCAGCTTCCTCTCCATTTGCATGCCCCCTCAGCCTACTAGCACGCTGAGGTCTCTTCCATCCTAAATAGAAGGAAGGAACCTCTCACTTGATTATCTCCTGCTTTAATCCCATACAAACGCTCTCTTCCTTTTATTCTTCAACCCATAATCAGTGTCTATGCCCAACATTCTACCACAACCACTCCCATAATGTCCCAAAAAGCTCTAGTGAATATTTTTCAGTCCTTGTTACTATATTTGACAATTTTGTTCAATTCTTCCTCCCTAAAAATATCCACAAGGGTGATTCTCACTTTGAACTCTGCTGTATTTTTTCTATTTCTTCTGCCCCTTACATGGGCTCCTCTTCCTCCCACTGACACCTAAATGTTAATTCTGCCCAGGATTCTGTTCTCTTTCCACTGTTCTTCTTACACTGCGTCCTTCCCCACATGATCTCATCAATTCTGTTGGCTTAATTACCACCCATGTGTTGCTGACTCCAAGTTTAGCCCCAACCAACAACTTGACTCCAAATTTCATCCATTCATTTAATGGCACCTCTACTTAGAGGCTCCACAATTCCTTTGAATTCAACATGTCCAAACCTGAATTCATTGTCTGCCTCTATGAATGGAATTCCTCTTGCTTGCCCTATCTCAGATGGTGATGTCACCATTCAGGTCCTAGTCACCCAAGATGGAGATCCGGGAGACATTCAGAGCTCCTCCCTCCTCCTCACCCCCCATATCTAGTAATTACCAAGTTTAGCTGATTTTACTTTCCCCCAGATTTCCACTAACAAATGTTCTGGTTCAAACCAAACTCCTAACAAGTCTTCTCTTTCTCATTTCCTGATGTTCAAATCTGTCTTTACAGGGTCTCTAGAGTGGTCAGTGTCAAACAGGACTCTACCTTATCATTTTCTCCAATCTCACACTTCTTAAGGGCTCTTTGTCACCTGCGGTGTAAGCCCTGGCCCTTCAATAGGGAACACAGCTCTCACCGCTTTCTGCTTCCTATTTTCCAGTCCAGCAAAGCTAGATTGCTTGTGGTGCTCTGCGCTTCTTCTACATCTGTGCTGTTCTGCTTGTTTTGCACTCCAATACCTTGGTTTTGGCTAAATCCTACTCTAGAACTCCTTGTTCAAGATTCAGCTCAGGAATTTCTCCTCTGCAGAGAATTCTGTTACTAGGTTAGGCACCCTTGCCCAGGCTCCTGTAACACGCACTAGAATTCCCTCAGCCATGGGAGCACAGTGGCTAAAAAGTGGACTCTGAGCCTGTCCTCCTGGGTTGTATCCAGGCTCTTTCCTTCCAAGCCTACTGGTGACCTGAGGCAAGTTATTAACTTTTTAGTGCCTGATTTATTCTCGTCTGTAGATAAGAATAACAATAGTTTATCTTCCTAGAGTTGTTGCAATAGTAAATGAACTAACATATGTAAAAGAGCTTAGAACAGAATGTAGCCTATTGTAAATTTCAAGAAACCGTAAGTATTGTTTTATACATATCTTAAACACACTTTAAAAATAATGATCTGTATGGGGGCAGCCCAGTGGAGCAGTGGGTAAGTTCACGCACTCCCCTTCAGCGGCTGAGGGTTCACCAGTTCAGATGCTGGGCGTGGACCTACACACTACTTATCAGGCCATGCTGTGACAGGCATCCCACATATAAAATAAAGGAGGATGGGCACAGATGTTAGCTCAGAGCCAATCTTCCTCAGCAAAAAGAGGAGGATTGGCAGTGGATGTTAGCTTAGGGCTAAACTTCCTTAAAAAATATCTGCAAATATTTCTTTCTTCTTCCACTAGACAAAGGGTCAGCAAGCTTTTTTGTAAAAGACCAGACAGTAAATATTTTTGGCTTTGGAGACCATACAGTCTCTATCATAACTACTCAACTCTGCCTTTGTAACATGAAAGCAGCCCTAGATAATATATAAATAAGGGAGCACGGCTGTGTTCTAATACAATTTTATTTACAAAATCAAACAGCAGACTGAATTTGGCCTGTGGGCTGTAATTTGCCAATTCCTGCACTAGATCACATGCTCCTTAAGAGCAAAAGCTATCTTATAGTAGAGGCTCAACAATATTTATTGTCTGACACAATGTCTTCTGTACGCTAGGGTGGCATGGAACACAGGTTTCCTCCACTACCCTCATCCCATGGCTGCCAGGCCCTCTATACGTTCTGGAAGGAGAAGGGCCAAAGGAAACCAGGAATAAATGAATGACTACCTGTCGGTGGTGGGGCTGAGGTGCACTTTGTTGGGAAGCCCATGACTTTCCATCCTAGAAGCTGTGTTCACAGTGTCACCAAACAAGCAGTAGCGTGGCATCTTGTCCCCCACGACACCCGCTAAGACTGGTCCTGTATGGATCCCCACTCTGATCTGTAGAGAGAGAACTTCACTGAAAAGGGACCGTCAAATACTCTCGCTTTTATTTTTAAATTAAGGTATAATTTACATAAAATAAAAAAGATAGATCTTAAGTGTTTAGCTCCATGAATTTTGACAAGTGCATTTATCCTTGTAGCCACCATCCAAAATAAAATATAGACTACTTCCATTACTTTGCAAAATTATCTTGTGCCCTTTTGCAGTTCAGGTCCATCCCTCTCTGCAGAGGTAACCACTTTCTTATTTTTTTTACCAAAGCTTAATTTTCCTGTTCTAGAACTTCACATAAATGGTATATCTTCATACTATATGCGAAGGATATACCTTCAAATATAGGTATATCCTTCACATATAGTATATCCTCTTTTGTATCAGGCTTCATTTATCCAAAAATAATGTTTTTGAGATTCATTCATATTGCTGTATGTATCAGTTGTTTATTCTTTTGTTGCTGAATACTATTCTATTGTAAGAATATATCACAATTTATTTGTCTAGTCTTCTCTTTATGAACACTTAGGTTATTTCCAGATTGGAGCTGTTGTGAACATTCTCATACATATCTTTTTGTGGACATACATTTTCATTTTTCTTAGGTATGTACCTAGAAGTGGAACTTCTGGGTCAAAAAGTGGGTGTATATTTAATGTTACAAAAAATCTTGCCCAACAGTTCTCCAGTCTGAACCATTTTACATTCCTATCAGCAATGTGACACTTCCAGGTGTTCCACATTCTCACCATCATTTGGTCTTCTGGTGGGTGCAAAATGATATCCTATTGTGGTTTTAATTTGCATTTCCCTGATGGCTAATGATTTTCACACACTCATTGTCCATTCATATATCTTCTTTTCTGAAAAGTCTGTTCAAGTTTTTTGCTCATTTTAAAAACTGGGTCATTTATCTTTTATTGTTAATATCTAGGAGTTCCATATATATTTGGATATGTAATATATACGTATTACAAATATTTTTCCCAGTGAGTTTGTATATTCATTTTCTTTAACAAGCAGAGATTTTAAATTTTGATGAATGTGTTAGCTTGCTGGAGCAGCCATAACAACATACCACAAACTCATGGCTTAAATAACAGAAATGTACTTTCTCACAGGGCTGGAGGCTGGAAGTCCAAGATCAAGGTGTCAGCAGGTTTGGTCTCTTCTGAGGCCTCTCTCCTCGATTTGCAGATGGCCGCCTTCTCACTGTGCCCTCAAAGGGTCTTTTCCCTGTGTGTGTGCATCCCTGCTATCTCTTTGTGTATCCAAGTTTCCTCTTCTTGTAAGGACACCAGTCGGATTGCATTAGAGGCCACCTGACAGACTCATTTTAACTTACTCACTCTGTTAAAGGCCGTATTTCCAAATAAAGTCACATTCTGAGGTACTAAAGCTTAAGGCATCAACATATGAATTTCACGGGGAACACAATTTGGCTCATAACAATGAAATTTATCACTTTTTTTCTTTCATGGGTAGTGCTTTTGGTGTCCTATCTAAGAAATCACTGCTTATCCCAAAGTCATGAAAGTATTCTCCTATATTCCCTTTCAAGAATCTTTATGATTCCAGTATTCATGTTTAGGTCTGTGATACATATCAAAATTTTTTTTTGCTTTATCTCCCCAAATCCCCCCAGTACATAGCTGTATATCTTAGTTGCAGATCCTTCTAGTTGTGGCATTTGGGATGCCACCTCAACGTGGCCTGACGAGCGGTGCCATGTCCGCACCCAGGATTTGAAGCAGTGAAACCCTGGGCCGCTGCAGTGGAGCGCGTGAACTTAACCACTTGGCCACGGGGCCGGCCCCTCAAATTAATTTTTACGTGTGGAGTGAGGTGGGATTGAGGTGCATTTTTCTCTCCATATGGGTGTTCAATTGTAACAGAATCATTTCTCAAAAAAAGGTTCCTTCCTCCACTGAATTGATTTGGTGCCTTGGTCAAAAATAAGCTGGCCTTAAATATGTAGTCTATTTCTGGACTATCTTCACTGCTCCAGTGATCTATTTGTCTATCCTTCTGCCATTCCCACCCTGTCTTTATTACTGTAGCTTTACAATAAGTCTTGAAATTAGTCTGTATAAGTCTTCCAGTTTTGTTATTTTCCAAAATTTAGAACTAGGTTTATATAGTTTGCTTTTATTTTTTGTGCTTAGTATATAAAGAGTCAACTAATTTTTGCGTATTGTCCTTGTATCCTGTGGCCTGGATAAACTCACTTACTAGATCTGGTGGTTTACTGAAGTTTGTTAAGGTTTTCTAGGTGCACCATTATTTGGTTGGTGAAGAATGATTATTTCACTTGTTCCTTTTCAAATTTATGTCTTATATTTCTTTTTCTTCACTTTTTGCACTGAGTAGTGCTTTTGGTTTATTTGACTAGAAGTTCTTATCTTTGTATTTATCCTGTTTTAGTTTGCTAAGCTCTTGGATATGAAGGTTGATATCTTCCATCAATGTTGAAAATTCTCAACCATTTTCTCTTCAAATATTTCTTCGGACCTATTGTCACTCTACTCTCCTAAGACCCCAGTTCCACATATGGTGGTCCATTTGATACTGTCCTACAGATCTAGGATGCCCTATTCCATTTTTTTCATGCTGTTTTCTTCTTTGTGTTTCAGTTCAGATAATATCTATTGCTCTGTCTTCAAAGTCGCTTATCTTTCTTCTACCATGTCTAGTCTTTTTTAAGCCCATAAAATAAATTCTTTATTTCTGATATCCATTACCCTAAGATAGATAAATAAATAGATAGACAGACAGACAGGAAGGTAGATGAAGATATAGTGTGTGTGTATTACCATCTGTTTAAACTTGTCGTTCCTCTTTTCCAGTAGATCCTTTAAAATATTTATCATACTTATTTTAAAGACTCTGACTGATAATTCCAACATGTAGGCCATCTCTGGAACTGCTTCTATTGACTATTTCCTCTCTTGGCTATATACCTTACCACCATTTTCTTGTTTCTTCTTGCATCTTGCATTTTAAATTATTTAATTGTATGTCCCATATTGTGTGTAAAAGTCTACAGTTCTTTACAGTAAATGACAGTACAGTACAGAGGCTGATAATATTTATCCCTCAGAAAAGTTCACACCCCTTCTTCTGTCAGACTGCTAGGGTGGAGACTGAGTGAATTAATCTGTATTTGAGTTGCATCTGGGCATCTTCCAGAAATATTGCTAGATTCCAGGCAGCACTGATTTCAAATATTATAAAGGCAAGATCAGGGCTTTCTGTCCAGCAGGGCTTGGGAGCTGAGCACAGCAGAACTCTGAGAACCTCTTTATGCTTTACAGCCAAGCTGCCAGCTTTCTGAATTGTGGAAGATCTCTTTCTGCTTTACAGACCAACAGTGAGACTTCTGAGGATCTCCTTGCTCTTCAGTCCCACCTGGCTTTCTGTACCTTCAGAGATTTCTCTCTGCTCCCAGAATTTCAAAGCATCATTGTAGTGCACTTGGTGAAAGCCAAGAGTACCTCAGAGGGATTTCTCTCAGTTCCTTTACTCTAACACCACTCTTCCATGGGCCACTGCCTTGCATTTGGGGAAGGCCCCATATACCTCAGGGGCTAGGAGCTCTCTCACCTCTCTTCTCCTGTCTCTAGCCTTTGCTAAATAACCCCATGCACTTGGTGAAAGCCTATGGAGAAGAATTGGTAGATGAGTACAGACTCTGTGGCTAGGCCTTATCAAAGACAGGATCTTTGGGATTCTAACCTGTCACTCCAGCCCCAAGGTGTCCATTAAAAGTTCCCTAAAGTTTAGACTGATTTCTTCTTACCCTCACCTCTGGTGGATTACTTCTCCTTTGCCCTACTCAGGATGAATGTAATTATGGGTGTCTTCTCCTTGAAAGGGCTTGTCTCTTTCTAGAATTGAGTTCATTTCTATTTCTTTGCTCTCTGATGGATTATTTTTAAAAACTACTAGTATGGGAACAGAAGTCCCCTGCAGCTTTCTATATCCTAACCAGATGTACTTGTCTTTTGGTCTTTTCATGCTAGATTTTCTCCTCCCTGAAATAAGATTATAAATTCCTCTAGGAAAAGGAGTATCTCAATATTTCTCTGAATCCTTCAAAGCACCTAGTGATAGTGTCTCATGCATAGTAGGACCTCAGTAAATGTATAAGGATGAAATAATAGAAGATCTAGGGTATAATTTAAATGTAGAAATGGCAGCATGATTCCTTTATTCCTTTAAGAGAGAAAATGTTTTCAGTCCTTTCCCTTACTTCCTTAAATAAACCCACAGGATATGCTGTTTCTGGTAGATATTTAATGATGCTCCCAACAATGTCCCTATTCTTATCCTAGAATTAATAGCCTCTTTTCCTGTTTTCTTCTCAGTAAATCCTCCACAAGATTTTCCAGGAATTCATTGTTTAATGTCATTCTTATTGGTGCAGCATTATTTACATCTCTGTTGCTATGCCTCTTTCACACACTCACACACACATACGCTCTTTCTATTTACACAACAGTATATTTTCAATTATTTTTTTCCAGTGGCTTACATAGAGTCCTTTAACTGAAACACTTATCTCTTATCTGACCTTCTTGTCTCTACTCCCTCATTAGCTCCCATCTTGATTTTTCATTTCTTACATTGGGAGTTTCATTCAACAGATGTATCTGTGTGTTTACAACAAGCCAGGCATTGTGGACATGTTCTTCTTGTGACTACCTAAGGCCAGCTTTTACTCAGAAGTCTGCAGTGGACACAATAACCAGGACCTGCAATATTTCTCAGCTTCTAAATCATGGTGGTGAGGGCGGATATAGCACATTTTTCAGAATCTCCTGCATAGGGCTTTTAATTTAGAAAAATCATATTCCATCTTACAATGCCTTTGGCTATTTAGTTCATTTTGAAGATTGGACTGACAGGAGCAAAGAGGGAGTATATTTTAAAAGGCAGAGACATTGCTGTAAGCCATCTTAGGGTGGTTAGGGTCTGCTGAGCAGACAGAAGAGGGCACCTACTTTTCATCTCTAAATTTGTCCAACTTTTATAGTGTGAACAAACTTCCATACTTGGAAGAGTAGCTTCCTGTGAGAAAGGCGAGCAGATGTCTCGCTAATGGCCACGTAGTGGAAGGAAAGCTATTCTGAATATCTTATGGCACCATGGTGTCTAGCCTGCTGGCTGGAGGCAGTTTCACACCTCAGCTGAGTTCTGAACCTGTCAGACGGCGCATTGGATACACAATTTCCGTAAGCGGAGAAAAGTTGGCTATTTAGTAAACCTGGACCACTTGTTGAAATGCTTGAAAAAACACGCAGGAATTACAAAATTCCTGGCTTTCAAGATGGATTGAGCCCTACAAAGTAAATGAGGAGACATGCTCAGCACCATCCTAAGTTACGACAAAGGAAGAATGAGAACCGTATATGTACGATAAATCTCATGAGAATCTCGAGCTATAAAACCTCTTCTGAAATTTGAGAGAAGTTAGAACAATAATATCCTAATATCTCTATTACTTAGGAACATATGCAAGAGAGGAAAAGGCTTGGGAGAAATTACCCATTTTAATTACAGTAACATATCCAGTAATCATCAGAGCAGCCTAATACACAGAATTCTCTTTTTTGTGTGTGAGAAGGTTGGTATTGAGCAAAGTGCTCAGTTGCTTTCTACCTGGATGGGCTCTCCAGTAACAGGATTCATCACTTCTTTTGCAGAAATTCTCATCCCCAAGGCAAAATTGGCCACTCTTTGAGCATGGCTTCCAGTAGGCACCGGTACACCCCCTACCACCATATAAGCATCTCCTATTGTTTCCACCTGCAAAAGAAAAAGAAAGGTATTCAGAAAATTTCCTTAATGCACTAAACATATCATTAAATACTTTTGTAATTTTCCACATAGTGTCAGCAGGACCATATTAAAGCTGGTGATTGTTTGCTACGGGTATGAGGAGTGTGAGGAAGGAGGTAGAAGGAAAATGTCTCAGAAAACAACCAAGAGAGAGCAAAAATGCCTTCTGCTTTTGGCAGAAACAAATCCCAGAGAAGATGAAGCTGCTGGGGTAGTCATGTGATGGTATACATCAGATGTGTATGGTCTGCATTAGACTTGCTGCTGAAATTGGAAAGGGAGAACCACTCCCTGGGAAGACAGTGTTTGCTCCTCAGAAGCATCTTAGCACTGGGTGTTGGCAAAGGAGTCCTAAAAAACTAAAATTCCTGAAATACCTGCAATTCTCTTTTAGCTCTTCCTCTACATCCCACTCCCATCCACACCAAACCCCAGACCAGTGAAGAGAGAGGCAAAGAAAGGCCCATAACAGAGTGCCTGCCCTGCCTGAGTGCACTGTGACGTACACCCCACGGTGTGCAAACACCTACTTTGTAGATCTCGTGGACACTGGTCAATCTGTCAAACTTGGAGTACATTGAATTCAGCATATTCACTATTTGGATAGGTTCGCAGGCAGCACAGATGTTAGTAAATGTCACCACATCGCTAAAAAGGATTGTACAGGTTTTAAATTCTCCTGCAACAGAAACCAAGTGTCAGTGACAGCCAAGAATATGGAATAATAATTCTATGAATTCTGAATTCAAGTGCCCCTTGGGAACCAAATCTGACCGTGCCTTGGGAAAAAGGAGCTGGATGCCATTCCTCATTCACTATTCACCCAACAGACATTTATTGAATGCTTGTCGTGAGCTAGTCATCATGCTAGGAGACCATATAAAAGCAGACAGGACCCCACTCTTAAGGAGCTCCCAGTCCAGAGAAGGAGACAGAGGAGTAAACAAATACTCGGTAAGATGTGATGAGGGCTGTGGGATGACAGACATGGGTTGAGTGGTCACTGGCTCACAGAGAAGTCCCTGGCAGGTGGGCCAAGGCAGAGCCTCAACTACCGGAGACCCAGGGTCAGGGTTGATGGAGACTGGTCACCATGAAGTGACGAGTTCCCTGTCTCTGTACAGAAGGGAAGCCGCCATATCCTCCACATGCCCTGCTAACTCATCTGGCTGCTTCCACTCTTGCCCCCGCTTTTGCTAATTTCCATATAGGAGCCAGATGATCTGTTTAAGTCAGATCCCTGCCTCCTCTGCCTCAAATCTTCCACGACTTCCGTCACACTTAGAATGAAACACAAAACCTTATCATGGCCTAGAAGGGGCCCCCTCTGTCCACACCACCTCTCTGACCTCATGTCTCCACTCTCTCCCTCCGGCTTACTCCATTCCCGCCACACTGGCCTTCTTGGGGTTCCTCCAGCATATTAAGTGCTTAAGGCCTCTGCACCTGCTGTTTCCTCTGCCTGACACACTCTTTTCTTAAATATCCAAAGGGCTCTTTCTCTTACGTCTCAATTGTAACCACCTCAGTGAGAACTGTGCTGACACTCTATCTAAAACAACAGTCCCCAGATCTCTATCCTCTTAGCCTGATTGCTGCCCTCCGCCCCATAAGATGTATGTGGCATGATATTTTATATGAGATTGTTTATTTGGTTACTGTCTGTCTCCCCACCGAGATATAAGCTCCATGAGATGGAAGGCTGTTTTGATCTCTGCTGTATCCTCATCATCTAGAGCAGGGCCTCACATGAAGTAGATGCTCATTAATACTTGTTGACTGACGGAATGGATGACTCCTTGAACACAGCTGGGTGCCTTCTGTATTATTTATACCTCTGATAATAATCTCCCCTTTGTGTAACTGTGTCTTCCCCTGGCCCACCATTCTCTCTTCATATTCTTCCTATTTTTCTGATCTCCTTGTTTTCACTGGCTTTTTTCCCTTCTTAAATAACAGGTGTTCCCTAGGGTTCAATACCCAAGCCTCTTCTTACCTCATGCTCCCTATATGATGTTAGCCCTCATTTATGGAGATTAACCACCACCCATGCTGCCATAACTCCCAGATTGGTAGCTCTATCCTAGAACTTCCCACTGAACTCTCCCTACAATTCCTAACTACCTGTTGGTCATGCTATGTGGAGTATTCCACAGGCATTTCAAACTCAACAGTTCTGAAACTGACCTTACCCTCCTGCCCTCAAGGCTGCTCTTCTTTCTGGTTCTGTCTTAGGATAAAGCATCACATCTTTCTGCCCTAGAAACCTCACACTCATCGCTGACTCCTGTCTCTTCCCTTCCGCATCTTATCAGTAATGAGATCCTGCTGATTCCTACTCATGCTGCCTTGATTCAGGACTTTACCATCACTCAACCGCACTTGAGCTCAGTTCCCTACACTGTGTTCACTACATCCGTTCCCTACACTGCAGCCAAAATCATATTTATGAAGCTAATTGCTTCCTTCCATTATAAGAAAAAAAAAACTTCCATGAATCCCCACATCTAAAATAAAAGACAACTTCCTTTTCCATGTAATTCAGATTCATCACTTATTACTGGAGCCTCATCCTTCCTGCACAGCCTCCAGAGGCACCACTTTACCGTGCACCCCATGTTCTGGGGACAATGCATTGCAGTGTTTATCTTCACACTGCCTCACCTTTGTGCTTGTTATCCCCTTCTGCTGAAATCCTTTCCCTTCTTTTTTTGCTGAAATTAGACTCAAGGCCCAACTCAAGAGCGTATGCTTTATATAAGCTTTCACAGTCCCACCCTGCCCCATTTCTTTCTCTTCCAGTGTCTATTTATTATTAATTTCCCTGTCATCTGTGTTTCCACAGCACCTTCTGTGGTGGAAAGAATATGAATGTTGGTGTTAGATGGACTTCTGATTGGTTTCCAGCTCTTTTCCTCATAAACTAAAGTGAATGTAAATTTGCTTGGCTGTTGTGGATAATAACACCTCCCTCATAGAAATGTTCAGAAAATTAAATGAAATAGCACATGTAAAATGTCTGACACAGATCCTGGCACGATCCTTGCTCTTTAATGCACGTTAGTTTCCTTCCTTTGGCCTCCTCCACCCCCATTAATTTATTCTGTATATATCTGTCAAACCCACAAGACTATGAACTCCTTTGGGTCCCCAAGACCTGGGACAGCACCCTGGCATTGAGTAAGTTCTCTATGCCTTTCTGGTGAATGAACACTCCCCATGACAAATGGAAAGTGAGTTCAGAGTAAACATGGCATTCTTCCCTCCAGAAATAGCTTCCTCTCCTAGAATGGTCCTTAGAGGCACCCCATGATTTATATAAGGTGTAGGTGTATCATTTCCAGTTACAGTGAAGAACCCTATTCATGGTCACTGAGCAAAGAGGCCAGTCTCAAGATACAGCTTTAAATTCTTAGAGAATGTAATATATGTGTGTGCAGATGACAGGCACTTTTATTAATCTATATTTCACTCCTGTACTATTTTTATTATTCTCAATGTAGAGAGAAGAAAACTGAGGATATACAGCTTATGTAATTAGCCCAAGAACATGTCGCTAACAAGGCATGGAGCCAGAACCCAAACCCAGATCTGTCTGATTTCAGAGCCTGTGGCCCTAACCACTGAGATGCACTGCCTCCTGCTCTGAAATCCCTGTGAAGGGAAAGGAAGGCCCTACCTGCCGCAACCTTTTTGCCCTCCTTCAGCTGGTTGGCCACATGTTCAGGCAGCATGGCATAAAGCAAGGTCTCTGTTTTCTTCTTTTCTATGGTCAAGTGCTTGGAGAGGACCCGCAGCTCCTCCTTCTTCCTCTCCAGCTGGTTGGACAGCTCAATCTCAGCCAGTCGCTGCTGGTTCAGGAGGATGAGATCCCTGGTGGTGTCGTGGGGGGCGATATCAGAAAGATACATCTTGTGCGCCTCCAGCTCTTGCAGGCTGCGGAGCTTCGGGGAGCACATGTATATCATGCACCGCATGGACTCCATCCAGATCATCTGGCCTTCCCACCACGGAGAGAAACGCGACAATATAGCATGTCACCAACAGGAGATGATATCAACTTGCCAGATCATCACCCACACAATATGACTTTCTGTCCACTGCACAGCCTGTCCTCCCCTTGTAGCCAAATTTCTTGAACGTTATCTATACTTTCTGTCTCCACTCACTCATCTCCCTCTCTCTCCACAATGGCTCTCTCCACAGCTGCTTTTCTTACTTTGAGGTGGCTCCCGTCTGTGGCCTCCAAACTGCCTGCTGCAACACAAGCCTGGCAGCCTTTTCCTTCCTCGGCCCTTCTGCTGTTGGATGGCATGACGTAGACTCTCCTCCCTGAAATCTCGCTTCTGGGGTCTTCCCTGACGCTGCTTTCTCCCTGAGATTTCCCCTACTCCTTTCAATTACACTTTTAGGGTTTTGTCGGTCCATTCCTTAAATGCTGGTATTCCCCAGTATTCTGTTCTGATATTCTTCTCTTTGAGCATTCCACAATTGCATCTTAAACCATGCTAACAATGAATCTGAATTTCCAGAGGAAACCTCGCTCCCCGGACTCAAGATGCGTATTTCTTTAAAAATAGATACGTTCATTATTTTATTATAAAAGTAATACACATACATTGCAGAAAAGGAAAAAAAGGGTAAGAAAATAATAAAACCACCCACAGTCATACCACATAGATAATTACTATTAGTATTTTGGAATACATGTTTTTATTACCAAAAAATGGGGTTATCTCGCATCTTCTTTTTGTAATCTGAATTTTTCACTTAAGATATATAATAGATATTCTTCCACAGCATTAAATATAGATAAGCATCCTGTTTTTGTGGCTACATTGGTTATACTATATTATATTTAAGTAATAAGCTAGCATTGGTTATATTACACCTAATTTATCACAACGTTGCAATAAACAAACTTGAGCCAAGTGTATAATCATGGCTCTTTTGTTAAAAGATATATTCTTAGATGTGGAATTGCCTAGACAAAGAATATGGTCATTTTTAAGGCTTTTGATACATACTGCCAAATTGTGCTCTAGAATGATTGTGACAACTTACATTCTCATCAAAGTGACTTTTAAAAATTATTATTACCTATCTATACGTGGACGTATACAACTGAACTCGCCTTCAATCCCCTCTGCAAATCTTCTCTTTATTAATTCTCTCATCACACATGCACTTAGTGCCTACTAGGAGCCAGGCACACTGTGTTAGACTTGGAGAATACAGCTGTCACTCAAACTGGCAAAGATCCCTGCCCTCAGGGAGTCTACACCGTGTCTTTTCTCAGTTAATCACACTCAGCTCCCAGGCAAGAAAGTTAATAATTATCCCAAATATTCTCTCTTTTTTTCAACCCCTACCTCTATGGTCACCAATTTCTGCCTTAATTATCTTGTGAATCTATTCCTCCGTCACCATGCCAGTGCCACTGCCTGAGTGCATTCAGTGCTTTAAAGCTTCTCACCCGTTCTCCAGTGGCAGCCTCCACCTGGCCTCCCAGCCTCCATTTTCTCCGGTCCATCCATCATACACCTGCAGGGATCATTCTAAACCTCAAATCTGATCACGGTAGATACTTAAAAATGTTTTCAACTGCACAATAGAGCTCAAATCCTCATCTTGCCAGCCTCATCTCCCATTTCTCTACTCTACAACTCATTTAGGGCTCCTCTTGGATGTCTCCACAGCTTTGCCTGTGTTTATGCCTAGAACACCTAATTGTCAGATTGTCTAACAGAAAAGATAGCTCAAAATGTGTGCTCTCTTACAGACACACAAAAATTAACTCAAAATGGATCAAAGACCTAGATGTAAGAGTTAAAACAATAAAAACTCTTAGAAGAAACATAGGGAAAAAGCTTCATGACATTGAATTTGGCAATGATTTCTTAGATGTGACACCAAAAGCAAAGGCAATAAAAGAAAAAATAGACTAATTGGATTACATCAAAATTTAAAACTTCTGTGCACCGAAGGACACAATTAACAGAGAGACAAGGTAACCCATAAAGTGTGAGAAAATATTTGCAAATCATATTTCTTACAAGGGATTAATATCCAGAATATATGAAGAACTCCTACAACTGAACAACAAAAAAACAAACTGATTAAAAAATGAGCAAAGTACTTGAATAGACATTTCTCCAAAGAATATATACAAATGGCTAATAAGCACATAAAAGATACTCAACATCACTAATCGTTAGGGAAATGAATATTAAAACCATAATGAGATACCACTTAAAACCCATTAGAATAAGCAATTATCAAAAAAAAAAAAAAAAACCCAGAAGATAACAGGTGTTCACAAGAATGTGAAGAAATTGGGATCCTTGAGCACTGCTGATGGGAATGTAAAATGGTATAGCAGCTTTGGAAAACAGTATGGCAATTCCTCAACAAATTAAACATAGAATTACCATATGACCCAGCAATTCCATTTTTGGATATATACTAAAAAGAGATGAAAGTAGCGACTTGATAGACATTTGTACACTCATAATTCACAATAGCCAAAAAGTAGAAGTAACCCAAATGTCCATCAACAGATGAATGGATCAGCAAATGCAATGGAATAATATAATTACACTAATCTAATGATAATTCAGCCGTAAAAAAGAAGGAAATCCTGACACATGCTACCACATGGATGAAGCTTGAAGATGTTATGCTAAGTAAAGTAGCCCATCACAAAAGGACAAATACTGTATGATTCTACTACTATGAGGTAGCTATAGAGCGGTCCGACTCAGAGACGGAAAGTAAAATGTGCTTGTCGTTGGCTGGGGGAGGGGGAATTGCTTAATGGGAATAGAGTTTCAGTTTTGCAAGATGAAAAAAGGTCTGGAGATGGATGGTGGTGATGGTTGCGCAACAACCATTAAATAAGTGAATGTACTTGACGCCACTGAACTGTGCATTCAAAAATCGTTAAAAGGATAAAGTTTATGTTAGTAAATTTTACCACAATTGAAACAAAAATGAATACGAAATGTATGCCCTATTAATAGTAGGTCAGATGATCACATTGCTATCTAAAGGACAGACATTACATTAATACCAATAGTACCACATACATTCTGAAAACTTTGGTAACAGAGACCAGAATTTTATAATTGTGTATATATGTATGTATACACATATCTATTATATATGTGGTATAATATATGTGATATAATAGATATGTCTAATTAGAGTTCATTTATTTCTAAACCAGAAATGGTTGAGGAAATAAAATATATTGTTTACAGATCAGGCCAAATGGAAACATCAGAAAAAAACAACTGTTCTCAATGTAGTCCCTGCTCCACTTTTTCAACATTTTTTTGAGGGAGGAAATTGGAAAACTCTGCCTCCCTCCTTTCTGACCAGTCTCCAAACAGCAGAGGACAGTGGGGAAGGGGTGAGTCACTACCTCGTAGTTTGAGGGGGGGTTGAATTTTCCATGCGTCAGGCATCATTTCCCTTCGTGCCTTCAGGACAAATTGACTGTTGATAAATTTGCAGATGCTGACAATGTTGAAGGTAACTTGGGGATGAACGATGGAGAAATACTCATTCAATCGAATCTTCTGGGTTTGGAGTCCTGGGACGTACTTCTGAATATTCACTCCAGCTTGCTTGACCCTCAGCTAGTCACAGAGGACAGATGTAAGAATGGGGCATAAAGAGCAACCTGCACCGTAAGCTTTCCCTTAGAACTAGCATTCGGGCCATGCTTTGCGACTCTCTGGGGGGAAGGGGTAAGTAATGGAACAAACACCAGGGAAGTAATAAATATTAGTCTAAAAGTCAAATCTGCAGCTAATCTCTGAAAGAGAAAAGAAAAGTATGAGAATGCTCGAAAGCATATCTCTGACTAACCAGAAACAGAGGTTAAAGCTCTCATTGGGCTAATAGTGCTTCCCTAGCTCTGTGAGGCCTCTGTTTCTGTCTTCCTGTCTCTCTGTCTCTATCTCTCTCTCCCTCTCTTTAGACTTAATTAATAAAGAAACTTGCAAGTTCTGTAGCATTAGATCTGACACCCAGCCCTGGGTGAAGGAGTCCATCACAGAGATGGGGAGACACCTTCTGTCTCCAGGGAACACACAGAAGGAAGAAGCAAAATGAGCATCATTTACATGAAATGTCCAATGTCAGCCCAGGCTGTCCAGGAATACTTAAATTCACTAACCATGGGGACTTTGTTAGGCTATAGAAATCAACCTGACCTTATGCAATAAGTATCATTAAGTTTTGTTATTTTATGCCCAAAACTTAAAAAGAAAGGGATTTTTTTAAGTAGATCAGAATTTAAAATATTAGTAGTAGCAATAATAATAATATCCTCATGGCACTGGGGGAAAAGCTGGGGTACATTGCTTCATAATTCCCTAGTTGTTTCTTATAGGGGTGTTTATTTCCTCTGCTGGATCAATGCTTTGCAAACAGAGATGACCCTCAAATGTCCTAGAATCTGTATCTAGCAGTCCGCTGGTAGATGATGATTCAACATGTCTATGCGTAAAAATAAATATCAGGGAAAAACCACAATGACTGAAGGCATTTTAACTGATTTTTTGGACCAAATTTACTTTGCCTAATTGCCGTTTACACGAGCTTATAATCACTTTAGTTGACATACATTTTATCCATGGTAACTGATAGCGACCAAACGTTATGCGTTAACGGTCATCCTCACAATTCCCACAGAACAGTGGCCTGAGTTGGCACAGACCTCTCTGCCACCTCCAAGATGCAGAAAGTGTAGCTTGGTGGAATTGAGACGTCCACGGTAGCCACAAGGACGGCAAGTGGTCATGTTGAGAATTCCACCCTGCCACTGCTACCGACTTTTGTCTCTTGGTGTAGTGAATTTTAGGGTCAGTTCCATTTTTTCTAATGGCAAACTTTCTCATGCACTCAGTAGTTCAAATCCCTTGGCAGTGCTTCCTTCAATACCTATCAAGGAGATCCTGCATTCTGGTTTCTGGAGGATGCCACAATGAAAAGGAAGTCGATGGACCTGCCAGGCTAAATGCTGATCTCCCAAGTCCTGGGGACTTGAAAGTCCCCACCAGCCATAAAAGACCATACACCATACTCCCTCCCAGGCCTATCCACAATCCAAGCTACAGAGGGAAAGGGCCTCTTACTGATTCGTCAAATACAATGTGGAAAGGAAAAGCATTGCAGAACGTCTTCTCTTCAATCCAGAGCCTCTTGGGATAAATCGGCACAAAGTTGTTCACGAGATGCCCTGGATGTAGAAAAAGAGAGTTCTGTTCACAGGCCACTCGCAGCACGAACCTGGCACAGAGCAGAGCTCAGGACAGTAACTTAAATGGCTCACAGGAAAAATGCAGTCCCTGCTCTTCAGCACGGGCTCCCTCAGCATCTCCAGATGGCCACGGCAATTCTTCTTCCAAATTAAAACAAACAGAAAACTTGCTACCAGGTTGAGAAGCCCCCTTGCCCCCTGCCAAGTTTCTGCCCGCCGCTGAAGAGTTTCTGGGCCAATTGAGTACGTCTCGCCATGAAAACAGAGTCGGCATTGAAACGGTGACAGCCAGACAATGAGCTAGCAGAGTAGAGTGTGTGTGCCGGCCCAGCGTCAGGGACATTTGCCATGGAGCTTTTTAGACTGACAGTTTGGGGTGGCACATGAAAATTTAACCAACAGCCCTATTTGGCAGGGGGTAGAGATTCGAAATGGAGCCTTTTTGATATGAAAATCTCCCAGACAAAGGATGTCAATTGCGTGTTTGACTCACTTGCCATGGCTTGAGGGACTTAAAATGCAGCCCTTTGAGCGCCGCAGCCCTTATCCCAGATGCATGTCAACATGGCCCATGGGGACGTGATGAGGAGCGCTCGGGCTCTCTTCTCCCAGTGGGTCGGAGCCCTTATTCTGACTCAGGTGTTAGGTGCTGATCGTAAGATCAGCTCAGTGCCAACCAGGGCACCTCTCTAGAGCCTTCATTATTAGCGTCATTGAGTTGATTCCAACTCCTAGCGACCCTGTGTACAGCAGAGCAGAACACTGCCCTGTCTTTTTGTGCCATCCTCTCACCTTCTGGCGTTCTATCAGACAATGCTCCACTGCTATTCATAGGGTTTGCATGGCCAATTTTTTTTGAAAGTGGGTGGCCAGGTCTTTCTTCCTAGTCTATCTTAGTCTGGAAGCTCTGCAGAAACCTGTCCACTATGGGTCACCCTGCTGACATCTGAAATATCAGGGGCATAGCTTTCAGCATCACAGCAACATGCAGCCGCCACAATACGACAATCGACAGACAGGTGACGTGGTTCCCTGACTGGGAAACGAACCTGGGCCTCACAGTGAGAATGCCGAATCTTAACCACTTGACCACCGTTAGAGAGCCTACTGCCTTCATTTTTCAGGTGGAAGATGGAGGACCTTGTCCAAGATCACACAGCTCCTCAGGGACAGAGCCAGAAGTCTGCTTTCTTGGCTCTTGGTCCAGTGTCCTTTGCACTACTAGGCACCATGGTTACTGTCCACAGACTTCTAGGCCAGAATGCATCCCAGGCCTGAGGAGTAATGAGGAACTTCATTGTTCTTGGTAATATATCAGTACTCATCCTCCTTCTCTTCAACACAGTCACCAAGTGGGACTGATTCCCATCCTCTCTCCAGGGCCTTTCCCTGATTACAAGAGAGACTGTGTCTCCGTGTCACCCAGCACAAATAAAAGGGGCAAAGGAAGGCAAGTTATAGTCTGATGTTTTAAAGTTAAAAACCATGGCTGCCAAATCCAAGCTCTGCAGAAATCAGGGACGTCATAGTCATAGAAGCTTCACCCATTTGTGTTCACCAGGCAGTCACTGTGCTCTGAGAGCCGGGGGCGGGAGAATAGCCCACTCACCTTTTCCTAACATGACCATACTTCTCACAACTTCCCAGCGGGACTTCTTCACCAGACAAACTGAGACACTCAAATATTTCTCCTTCATCCTAAGAAAAGCTGTGTCCAGGGCCTGCAGATGGCAGGGAAAGAAGCATATGTGTCTGGTCATGTGCCTGGTCATGGAACTGGAGATGCACAAACCCCATTTGCTGTGATTGGGGCCAGAGGAACAGTGACGGGGTATGAGGTCAATTCTACCAAGCCTTCGTAAGCCCCTAAATTTCTAATAACCCTCATGTTGTTTCTCTATCAAAAGCAGCAAGAACTTTTTACAAAATCTCAAGAGGGGCTGGCCGGAAAATCACACATGATCATCTTCTCTTCCTGTGGTTGAAGATTCTGCAGTGAACAGATTTGAAGTGGACTTTGAATGCTCTAAGATATGAACACCGTGTGCTCTAGGAATCACAGGCTTATCTGGATATTTGTACAAGCTCTGTGGATAGGAGAGCTGGGCCACTAATATATGTAATACCCAAACAAATAATGCTCACTCCACAGGTTGCAGTTGAGGCAGCCGATCACAGGATCACGAGTTGATGCCAGAGCCCTGACTGGCCTCAGCTGCAGAAGCAGGCACTAAGGACTTGAAAGGTCAATTTGCTTTAGGAGGATTCCAAAATAAGCCACTAGATCCAAATTTTAAGCCCTTTATATTGATATTTTCCAGGCTAAGGTACACCCCAGAAAGCCTCTCAACGTATATCCAGGTTATCTTAACCCAGTGGTTCTCAACCAGGAATGATTTTGTCCCGTACCCCAACCCTGGGGACACTTAGCAATGCCTGGAGACATTTTTGATGGCCACAATTGGGGGCGCAGGGTACTACTAGCATCTAGTGGGTGGGAAGAGACTAGGGGTGCTGCTAAACATCCTATAATGCACAGGACAGCCTGTCATAACAAAGAATTATCTGGTCCAGAAGGTGAATAGTGCTGAGATTGAGGAACCCTGCCTTGACTCCTCTATTAGAAGGTCCAGCTGATTCTCCCACTAGGAGGGACTGCTTTTGTTTTTTGGGTTTTTTTTTTTTTTTATTAGGAAGATTAGTCCTAAACTAACATCCACCACCAATCCTTTTCTCTTTTTTGCTGAGGAAGACTGGCCCTGAGCTAAGATCCATACCCATCTTCCTCTACTTTATATGTGGGACTCCTGCCAGAGCATGGCTTGAGGAGCAGTTCATAGGTCCGCACCCGGGATCCAAACCTGCGAATCCCAGGCTGCTGAAGCAGAACGTGCAACTTAACCACTGTGCCACTAGGCCGGCCCTGGGAGGGAATGCTTTTTGAAGACATAGCAAACCCAGTACCTCTTGGTCTCTCTGGATGCCCTGACTGCCTTGTAGCCTGTTTGGCTTTGCCCTTCTCAGCTGTCTGGGAGACTTCTGCACAATCAGAAATACAACATGCTCCTTCTTCCCTGTCCTCTCCTCTTCCTCATTCACGTCAAGGATATCCATGGTCACTTCAGTGTTGAAGAAGTCTTTGGCTACAGCCTCAATGATACCTGCAGGAAGCAGAAGAACACCTCATAGTGAGGGATGGCAGAAGACAGTTGTGTCAACAAAAATCATAAAATAATCAAGTTATACAACTTCTGGTGAATATTCCAGAGCTCACCACGCCCAGGCCCTGCATCCAGATAGGCAGCATATGAAAGATCAATAAAATTAAAAAAACTTACAGGCGGAGATTTGAGTTATATGTGGCTGGATACCAAATATATTCCTGCCACTTTAATTTCTAGGTCAGCATCTATTTATTTGTTTATCTCAGGGAGGCATTTAACCCTTGAAACAAACTCTGGAGATAATGGAAGCAAAATTCATTTGTAAAAGCATTAAAGATGGTGGTGTTAAGCGTTCCTCTGGGAATCTATCCGAGGGTTGTAACATAAAGCATGGGAAAAGCATGCATGAAGATGCTCATCACAGCACTGTTTATAATAGCAAGGGAGAGTATCAGCTAAGAGTCCAACAATAAGGGACCAGCTAATCACAGCAGGAATATCACTCAGCCACTGAAGATGGTGGTTTTAAAGACTGTGAAAACATGAAAGGATGCTTTTTCTATAATACTGGATACCAAAAAAAACGTTGATATAAAATAATAGATGCAGAATTATCACAACGATCTAACGACCTGCATAATTTTAAATGTTGACGTGAAAATGAAATTATTCCTTCTTTTGGCACTTTGGAAACTTATTTTAAAGACTCAGAACTTTGGGAGTAATGGTTAAGATGGCTAAGAATCAGGCTATAAAAGAAATGGAACTTTAACCCACAGCTGGCTATTGGCCATTCTGCAGAATTTGTGGGGAAAGCCATCCTTACTCCAGAGACCTCACAGTTCTGAGACTGGTGAAGCCATTCCCATACCTGGTACGATGTGGCACAGACCACTTCTTTTTTTTTTTTTTTATTTTTTTTAAGATTTTATTTTTTCCTTTTTCTCCCCAAAGCCCCCCGGTACATAGTTGTGTATTCTTCGTTGTGGGTTCTTCTAGTTGTGGCATGTGGGACGCTGCCTCAGCGTGGTCTGATGAGCAGTGCCATGTCCGCGCCCAGGATTCGAACTAACGAAACACTGGGCCGCCTGCAGCGGAGCGCGCGAACTTAACCACTCGGCCACGGGGCCAGCCCCATGGCACAGACCACTTCTATCAGAGTAATAGTGGAGAAGCATTTTCCCATTTGCTTCTCTCTCCGCACGAAACGATGGTGCATTCGTGTCCTAACGAAAAGACACAATATGTTTTTCCCAGTGAACGAAAGTTAGTTAAATTATGCTTTGGAGGCCTTGTGAAACAACGGTACTTATCCACCACATCACACAGAACTATGTCCCAAACCCCCTCCAATCATTGAAAAATAAAATCTACCATGGTTTCAGCTCCTATATTGTCAGGAATTTTATATTATACCTAATGCCCTAAGCAACTCTATATGGCAAGCATTATACCCATTTTAAAGAGGAGGAAACTGAGACCCGGGAAGGTTAAGACTAGATTAATGGTGGAATGACATCTCATGGTAGATGTATGCCGGGAAACAAGGATGAAGATTTTGCCTGGGGGAATCCCCAAGAAGGAATTTTCTCCCCTGTTTGATTCATAGGCAGCTCAGCACCCTGACTTTTGGTCCGAGTGAGGGAAGAGATTAAGGAGCTGAGTTCCTTCCCAGATCTTTGCTCTCCTCCACGAGACAGGAGGGGTTGCTAATTAAAATGAGATTCTTTTTCAAATATTTATTTTATCTTTCCAAAAGCATATACATAAAGAATGCATGTGTTTGTGTGTATGTGTGTTTACATCTTGAATGAATCTAAAGAAGATTAGAGGCAGCACATATAAAAAGCGTATGGTAAAACAGGAAATTAAAAATTATTTTTAAAAATTATATCTAAATCCTACATCTGTGTGATGTAATGAAAACAGAATAGCAGAGTACAGAAGGGCTAAAATGAAAATCCACATACTGCTGCTGCCATCTCCACCCTCACTCCTGGCCCCCAGCTAGCCCACTTCCAGAGACACTTCGCAAAGCAGGTGCCTTTAATTCTGGTCAGTGTCTCCAACTCTCTAAGTAACATGACTATACTTTTATTTCTTGATTAAAATAGGGCTTTATAAAAGTGGAGAATCAGGGCAAAACGAAGACAGTGAGAAGCAGACCAGACTATGGTCTTTGGAGACAGGGACCCCTGGCGTGGGGTCCTAGCTCAGCCCCCACAGCCTGGGCGATTTGACCCTTGTGGGCCTCAGTTTCCTCATCGGTAGAGTGGGAAAAGTAAGAGTAGCTAATCTCAGGGGTGTTAATAAGATAATGCAATGTTTATAAATTGCTTAGCCCAACATCTGCCTCATAATTAGAATCCAGTGAAAGTTAGCTAAAACCCAACAAGATTGAAGGCACAGCTATAAGCAGAAATGTATACTTTCAGCCACAGCCAAATTACTGGAGACAGACATAAAGAAAAAGTCAGGATTATCTTGTTTTATTTTTGCCTAAAGAGACAATCTATAACATTTTACCCAGTAGAAAGCACTGTATAGCTATCACGGTATGTATTTTATTTCAACTTTCCTACTATGATATTCACATATTTTATTTATCTCATTATATGCAAAACGTTCTCACCCCTAGAGACATTCTCTTCTATTGCTTCTCCAGCGCTGGTTTTGGCATATGAAGGAATGATTATCAGAAGAATAGCAGGAGTGGGATAAAAACAATGGATTTGGGACTACAGAACCTCAATTCCTTTCACTCTTATCCATAAAAGAGACAGAAATATGCTGAGGACAATATGTAGAACATAAGAGATGTTCCAGGGGCCGGCCCCGTGGCCAAGTGGTAAATTTTACGTGCTCTGCTTCAGCAGCCTGGGGTTTTGCCGGTTTGGATCCTGGGTGCAGACATGGCACTGCTCACCAGGCCACGCTGAGGCAGCGTCCCACATGCCACAACCAGAAGGACGTACAACTAGAATATGCAACTATGTACTAGGGGGCTTTGGGGAAAAAAAGAAAAGAAAAGAGGAAGATTGGCAGCAGATGTTAGCTCAGGTGACAATCTAAAAGAAAAAAAAAGATGTTCCATAATATTTTTTGATTTAATGAATGAATGGAAGAATATTAATATCTTCTCTAGAACTGTGTCTTAAAATATTACCCAAATTTTCAGATGAAAGATTAGACTTTAAAACAGTTATGGAAAATTATTGAAGTGACCTATCTGTATTTCTTTATGCCAGAATTGTAGTGCTTTAGCAAAGAAATTTGAAAGGAAGTTGCTATATGAATTACTTTTAAAACTAGCCATATGGAACAGAGAGAAAAGGAAGGTGAAGGGAGTTATTATTTATGAAATGTCTTTTCTGTACTGATTACAACACTAGAGACTTTACATGTATGATTTCTTTTAGTCCACACATCATTATGAGAGAGGGTTTTTTTCTCCTATTTATTCCTTTTTTATCTCTGTGTGTGTCCAATGACTGAAAACGTGCTTGACACATAGTGGGTGCTCAATACATATTTGTTAAATAAATAAGTAAAAAAAACATGGAAGTCTAGAGAGGGCAAATAACTTGTCTGGGATCACACAGCTAGAAAGTCACAGAGCTGGTTAGACAGCACAGTAGGCCCATCTGACCCATAGCCAGGGCTCTTTCTACTCCCTCTATCCTTAGGTATTTCACATGATAACAACAGGACAGACCCGGCTACTCATCCTACTTGAAGTCAGTTAGGTTTCCAAGCCTCTTATTCCTTATCTGACAACTGGAGAAAATAATAGTTTTCCCATTTAACACCTATCAGGGTGCACTATGGTTCAAGAGTTTCTTTAATGTACATAATTCCATTTTATCTTCATGACATGAAGATGGCACAACCAACCTTCAAGGATGGTTGTGCCATTAAATATAGAAATGGTAGGGGCCAGCCTGGTGGCACAATGGTTAAGTTCACGTACTCTGTTTCAGCAGCCCGGGATTTGCAGGTTTGGACCTTGGGCGCGGACCTAGCACCACTTGTCAAACCATGCTGTGGCAGCATCCCACATAAAATAGAGGAATATTGGCACAGATGTTAGCTCAGTGACAATATTCCTCAAACAAAAAGAAGAAGGTTGGCAACAGATGTTAGCTCAGGGCCAATCTTCTTCACCAAAAAAAAAGAAAGAAAGAAATGGTAAAGAAAGAGCTTAGTGAACCATAAAGGGCCCTAAAAATAAATAGAAACTATTTCATTAAAATAATAAATTATTATTATGATATGTGTAAATGTCACTTTGCCTTTTCAATAAAGCATTCTCTTTTTTAAAAAAGAAAAAGGAGTCTAGGCGTTAGAATTTCCAATGATCTCTACAAACAAGAAAATCAAGGAATGAACTCCAGAAGGACATATCCCAGTAGGGAAGTTAGTTTCTTAACACCTCAGGCAGTTACCCCGTGGGTTAATCAGAGTTGGATGGTTTCCGATTCCGGCTCTTGGCCCTGTCAAGTCTTTCCTTCTGATACATGAATAAATGAATCTGGCTGCAGAAGCTATTTATCAGCTCTATCCAGGCCAGGAAACCTGAGGAGAGATTTTATAAGTCCACTGAAACCTGACTGTTTCCCAGCCTTTGTTCCCATTGTGATCAGTCTTCTAGATTTCATTCCAAACCCACACCAGCCCCTATCAGAATAGGTCATCATCCATCACAAAGCCAGCCTCTCCAGCTGTTGTCAGCCGGTTTATAAAAATGACCAACAGATATTTATTTTCCATTCCTTTCCCCAGAGAACTTCTCAGCCCACTGACACCATGTACCAAGGACTCCGCAGGCCCCTTGCATCTGCAGCCCTCGTGGGGGAGGCAGGAGATGGCCCAGAGCGGCTACAGACATTTGCTTCCTCTCAGGGCCACCAAGACCAGACTCAGATAGCCTTACCTGATAAGAGAGTGCGAGGTAACTGTGGAGGGCATCCAGGTTTTCAATAAACTCCGTGAGATTTCCTCCCAGGGTCCGTAACATCCTGTCATAGCCAGACATCTTGCAGAATTTAAAGAAGTATTCTCCAAAGAGTTTCAGAATGGCTTCCATGGAGATACCTGCAGAAGCCAGGCAGACCCCCAGAATAAGCACCTGCCAAGTGTGTGTTCTCATCCGGGCAGTTTTCATTTATTTCCACAGAGTCCGAATCCGGCTGTGTGAGATGTTCCTGAACTTCTCTCTAAGGCTTAACTTTTCTCCTCAGTAAAATGCCAGTAATAATGTCCACATAGTGGGCCGTGGTGAGGAGCCCAGTGCAGGCTTGGCACCTGGTAGGTGCTCAGGAAACATGAGTCCCCCAGCCCTACTCTGGTCTTTTCTGTGGCCCCCATGGCAAAAATTTCTCTACAGTCCAGAAGGGGACAGGAAGCTTCACATTCCTCTGATGGCCAAATCTGGCGCCCACAATGAAGCTCGCTCTGGGCAGGGCAGTTTTGGGCCCTCTGCAATCTCTCCTACCCCTTATAGGCATCTTTAAATACAATGGCCTTGAAGCAGAATAAAAAGTTACCTCTGAGAAATAACTAATACTGCCACTAAAAAACAATATCAACAAACTTCTGTCATTCCGATTTACCCAAAAGATGATACCAAACCCTTGCAATGTCTTCCCCTTCTCTCTCGTCCTCTCCACATCCTAGTTTCCTTTTGAGGTGCAGTTTTCACATTGCATCCTCCATAAAGATCTCTCTCAACATCCCACGTCACACTGAATTCTCTCTTCCTGAGTGGTGCATTTTTCTTTTCTTCCTAACTGTATGATAATTCTGAAGGGCAGTGACCTCGTTCTATGTGCTTTCTGTGCTAGACATAAAGTAGGTGCTTGATAAATACGTGGGGTAAATCCGTGATAGTGGGGCTGCTGCCCTGTCTGCACTGTTGGAATAGACAGCGTGCTATCATTTCCTTTATGGAGGGGCAGCCTGTGTTTTTTTTTTTTTTTTTTTTTTTTTGTTGAGGAAGATGTGCCCTGGGCTAACATCTGTTGTCAATCTTACTTTTTTTTTTTTATGTGAGCCACCACCACAGAATGGCCACTGACAGATGAGTGGTGTGGTCCTGCGCCCAGGAACCAAACCCAGGCTACTGGAGTGGAGCATGCTGAAATTAACCACTAGGCCACTTGGGTTGGCCCAGCCAGTTTTTTTTAAGAATATTTTATAGTTTCGGAAACACACATTAATTAATGTTATTTTACTCAATGCTTGCCAAAACCTTGTAAGATAATCTTACCATCATGTGCTCTTTTTTACAGGTGAGCCCACCGAGGCTGAGAGTCATCTTTGTGAATTGACCCAAATCACACAGAGTGGCAGATGCTCTAACTCTGAATTCAGCACTTTTTGTACCATATCCCAAAGCTTCTGGAGAAGCAGTCAGAGAAACAAGGAGTCTCCCCCGAGGTGGGGGATGCGGACAGGTTTTTCATCACTGACACAGGAGACAGAGAAGCCATTGATGCTGGTGGCCTGGCGCATCTGTGAGAAAACATTCTCTTATTTACGGTGGCGTTGTGACTTGTGGCAAGTCCTGGGGGCTGGGAGAAGGTCTGGAATGCCCAGGTTTATGGGAGAACCATGGGATTCCTTGGCTGGACCCTTGGATCCTATAAGGCTCTGGCCAGGACTGGAATTCATAGTAAGGGGCTTTCCATGTCACTTGAGCTTCCTATGACCAATTCCTATGGGGGTGGCAGGGGATCCAAGGAGGTCTGTGCGCTTTCCAGCTTCTCCTTGCTTCCTGAGATGGTCTGAGCAGCGGATTCTCTGCAGCACATTGTCTACGGCCAGACTATCGGGTAGATAACCATTCCGTAATTTGAGCAGGAGAGAATCCCCACTGAGGAGGTCTGGTCTTGTCAGAGGTGAGTTCTATATACGTCCCCAAAACGTATTAGCCAGATCTTCTGAATCTAGAGGAAGCTTGGAAGGCTAGGGTGGGAGGGGGTAACAGCCTGCGTTAATTGCCTCTGTTGGGTTCTCTGCTTGTAGGTCCATCGCTAGCTGGAGGCAGGCAGGCTTGTGGATAACAGCAATCAAGAGCCACCTGCTAACCCCCAAGGGAACTGAAATAAATTCCACTCAAGTCCTTTCCAAAGCTTATGAGTCCCTGGGAGGAGAACTCCTGAAAAGTACATGAACAGGTGTGGAATTGTTCTTTCCTCTGTCCTCCTTCCACCCCTGCCTTCTTGCTAAATCTAACTTGTTCAAGCTGAGAAAAAACAGCTGTGCTGTGCATCCCGGAGGGTGGAGCTCTGAGCAGGTGCGTCCTGTGACCTGCCAGGAAAGCACAGATCCCAGAGGCCTCCCTCTCCAGGGGACCTCTCTGGGGAGGACTAGGCTATCTGCAAGTCAAGCAGTTACAGTAAAGTGACAGTGGCCACCTTGTGTAGAAAGTCTGCCCACTTGGCTGTTCTTTTAAATCTGTAAACCTACAAAAAGTCCACAAAGTTGCTTGCTCCAGACCCTGGTTATTTTGTTTCTGGGCACCCAGCTCTGTTAAGAGGAATGGACGGCTGGCTTGAGACAACTGTTGCTTGAACATGGATCTCGGGTTTGTGTGTGGTGTTTTCGCTCAGTGCTGGGTTTGGGGCCTCTTCTAGGATTCTTGGTTGAGGATGCTTGTCTAGCAGAGGATAAAAGTCACTTTTTAAAACCACCACCTGTTTGAGTTTGTTGTACAGTATACCTCAGTGGACTTAGGATTCCATAAGTTTTCTAAGTCACAGGGAGTCAGGGATATATAGAAAATGCAAGAGAGAACTAAACCGAAGTTGTGGGTTCCTTAACAGAGCTTTTGATAGTGCAAAGAAGAATCTATAGTATGCTTGATATTCTATCTTTTATGTAACAAATAAGAGGAAATAAGGAAATATGTATCTATCTGCTTATTTGTGTGAAATTAAACACCAGGATGATAAACCAGGGACTATTGAGATTGGTTACCTACAGGCATTGGCGGGAGTGAGGTGGAAAGGTTAGAAAAATTGTGGAGTGGAGGAGACTGACCCTGCTCTGAGCACACCTTTTTGAATAGTTCTGGTTTAGGAAATCGTGTTAATGACTCATATACTTTGAATAAAGAAAATAAATAAGATCAATAAGGATAGGGAAAATCCTCAGATGGAATACAAACAGAAACAGATTAACAGAACAATATTTCGACAGAGCAGTTTTGAATAACCTAATTACCCAGGAAAAAAATTAATCCAGTAGCATTTGAACATAATATTTCGACGGCTTTGTCCTCAGGCTAAAGACAAAAAGGACTTTAAATAAATATTTAACTGCAGTTAGCCGGCTTCCTTTGCACAGCGGTGTGGGTGAGCAACTCTGAAATGACTTTCTGAAGATTCGAGGATTAAGCATATAAGTAAATACATTGTACATAATGGGAACCAGATTTCTTGCTGTGTGAGGAGGAATTACAGTTATGGAAAGGGGAGGAACAGAATGAAGGCTGTGGTGCAGATTAGGAAATCTACCATAATAAGACCACAAAACCCATCATGGTTTTAGAGAGAGAAATGGATGGAGAGAGAGAGAGAGGGCGCTGTTTGTGCGTGTGTGTGTGTGTTCAGGCTTCCTTGGAGAAATGGCAAATTTCAAGCCTGGTGCATAGAAAGGATGAGATGAGTTTATAACCTCTCATCACGCCAGAAAGTGAAGAAGTGACCAAACAATGATAGGGACGTGTCAAAAGGACACAGGGGGCAGTTTGGAAGGGCACTGGCTACATCTTGGAAAATTTGAATATCAAAAATAATGAAAGTAAAGGCTTCCAACCTATTAAAAAATAAGAATCAAGGGTTCACATTGATACACATAAATAAATAGGAGATGGGAAAATTCTTTCCTATAGTAGAAATCCAACTAATAAATATAAAAGGAATGATATACTTAGAAAAATCACCACTTGACCACCATCATAATTGTTGATTCAGGCAAGAATCACCAAAGAATACTAAAATTAGGGAAGAAGGAGTTTGAGGAGCAAGAAGATATTTACATAGTCTGAAAATATTTTCTCACAAGATCCTAATGACAAAGGGAAAAAGAGGAACTTTACAATGAAGAAACCCAGCAGATTTCCCCCTTAACCAAGTAATCAAGGTTAACACCAATAACGGGCAAATTGACATAATATGCCTCCTGATATGATGAATCGAGAAGGACAAAACGTCACTTCTGTGGGCTTCCTGCCAAGAAAGCATAACCTGAATTGAATCATGAGGAAATATGGGCTAAAGCTGAGTTGAGGGGCATTCTACAAAATAGCCGACAAGAACTTTCCAAACATATCAACGTTATAAAACACAAAGAGAGACTCAGAGACTGTTCCAGACTACAGAAGACCAAAGAGTCAAAGAACTGACACGATCCAGGGTTTTCCTTTGTTCTAAAGGAAATGTTGAGACAACTGGAAAAATCTCCATAAAGTCTGTAGATTAGATAATAGCATTATATCAATGTTCATTTCCTGAGTTTGATGGTTGTACTGTAGTTATGTAAGAGAATTTTTTGGGATAAAGAGACATCGTGTCTGCAACATACTCACAATTCAGGAAAAAAATTATAGATGTAGATATAGAGAGAAGGATGGAGCCAATATAGTAAAATGTTAACATTCGGGAACTATGGACGAAGAGCATGGGAATTCTTTGTACTATTCTCACAAAATTTCTGTGAGTTTGAAATTATGTCAAAGTAAAAAGTTTTTGCTATTGTCCTGAAAAGACCCTAAGAAATCTAATATAATAAGACCACAAAGACCACATTTATCCATGGCCAGCCGAGATACAGCTGGATTCTGGGCCTCTGTAATATTATGAATTTTGTTGGGTATAATCAAGGCATTATGACTATGTCTTAAAATGTCTTTATCTTGTTAGAGACTCATACTGAAATATTTATGAGTAAAATCAGGGGAAACCAGAGATTTGCTTTAAGACATTCCAGCAAAAACAAAACCAGAAAAAGGGTGGAGGGACCAGAGAGATGAAACAAGATTGGCAAAATATTAATAATTATTGAAGCTAAGTGAAGGATATGTGGGCTTCAGTATACAATTCTCTCTACTTTTGTGCATGTGTGAAAAAATCTATTAAAAAAAATTTTTTTAAATAGAAGACTTCTTTGTTGGCAGGAAAATAATAGTCATAAAGCATCTATGCTTAGTTTTCCAGGAGAGGTGTGGAGCCTTCTAAGAAGCTTTTTGATTGGAATGATGTATAAACTCAAACTTTGTGGATTAACGAGCTTGGCTTTTTGGCGTCACCAGGAAATGTTTACTTCTTGCTGGGTGATAGCTCAAGGGACTGGAAAGAGCAGAGGTGGGCTGTCCAGGGCAGAGGACAGGATGCCTGCTAAACCCTGGCAGAGGGATGACGCCAAGCCACAGTCACCGAGGCGGGGCCTCCTGAGCGAAGGGTCCACTCAGGGCTGATGAACTTCCCATGACCGCTGCCCACCTCCCATCACCCAGATACAGGGGACAAGAACTATTCCTCAAGGTGGCCCACCTAAGGTACCCAGAAAACATACGCTCTTCCACAAGACAGGGAAGTATATGCAGTACATTTTTTAAAGTTTTCTATTGAAAATAGGTAAGTTTTTTTTAAGGCTTTCGTATCCAAAGGAATAAGCTTCGGATACCTGGAAAGAGCCGCTCATCCAGAGCACTCTCCTTCTCAAACGGTATTGCTCAAGTCAGGCATGAGATCATGGACGGAGACATCCTTTGTGAGTAGGAGAAAGAGGAGTTTAAAAAGAGAGGAACAGCTACCCACGTTGGCATCATCAGTTGCCAGGAGGAAACAGATTCTAAATTGGGAGGGTTGGGTTCCAGGTGTAGCAGTAAGTCTATCAGGGCACAGAGAAGAAGGGGCTGGGGAGTTAAGGTGGCTCAGTGGGAGGTCCTCTGCAGGGGTGAAGCAATCTCACTCAAACCCGGTAGGTAGGAAGCTCCCGGCTTCCCCGCAAACTTCAGAACAGAGAAGTCAGCCCAACCAAGCGTCTACTGGGCGGGGTCGGGGGAGAGGGACAGGGCGAGGGGATTGCTTTGTTGACTACCCACTCTGTGCTATGGACTTTGCTCATATTATTGGATTTCACCTTTAGGACAAGACTCTGAGGCTGGTGCTGTGGATATCATTGCCATTTAGCAGTGGGGAATTTGACTCAGGTTACATTCTTAGACGTAAGGCTCACCCAGGTCTGTCTGATCCCAAAGCCCTTGCTAGAGACCTTGTGCCCAACCAGTCAACAGCCCCTTCGGCCCACGGCCTTCAGCACCGGCCTCCAAGTCAGGACACCTGAGTTCAAGTCTTCTTTTTTCAGTTGGTCCCGTGGCCTGGGTTACTTGTCCCACCTCAGGGGGTCATGGTGAAGAGCAACTATTACAATGCCTGATTTCAGGACTTCACCAATTTTATCCTGTTACTCTTGTTTTTAAAGAGGTAGGTGCAGAGAAGGCTGGTTGGCATTTGCTGATGGCTAACTGTTGAAACGCATTTTGCTCTTGGTTTCTCAGCAAGCGAAGTCTAGACGGACACAGCTGTGCCAAATGGCTGTTGTGTGTTGTTTTGAATTTTGTCACTTCAGATCGTTAATAACCCACTTACACACTAAGTAGGCACTTATTCATATACAGAACAATTCCTTATGCAATGCTCAACCCGCCATCTGGTCCCATCCTGAATTATGCTAATTAGAAAGCACAGAGCTATGCGGTGGCAGAGCGGTCTGGAAGAGTCCCAACAATTGCTTAAAGGTAGGAAAATTGCATTCTGGAGCCCACTGGAGGGCAAAGCACTGACTAGTGGTAGCTGAGCATGCTTTTCTCTTTGTCTAAGGGAGGAGTTCTTCTCAAGTGACCAGTGTATTTTGTGAAACAGTGAAATGTCCTTCCAGCAGACTTCCTCCTGGCAGGGCCTTGCTCTCTCTGACTCATGGGAGATATATATGTATGGAGAGAGAGAGAGAGACCACTCTGCCCATGCTTCCCAGGGCCACCCTGATTCTAAGACACATGCATGTGTTTACTCGATTTTGCATCCCAACTTTTTAATTGAAAATGCACTTGCCATACTTAAACACCCTTTCAGGTATAAGGCAAGAGGTGTTGTTGTGATAAACAACAAGAAGTGAGACAGAAAGAAATCACAGTGATATACTTTGGCTTTTGGTAGAAAGCCCCGCATCTTGATCTATAAACTCGTTGCTGCCTCTAAATGTATCGGTTGTTTTGGAACTGTGAATGCGTTAGGGCGAGTGTGTGATGGCATCTCTCTGCTACACACTGTTAAAAAACGGTCTGCGTGTGATATTAGACATAGGCAATATTTCTTTCTGGAGATCTAAAAACTTATTAGAGTTCCTGTACTCGTCTGCTCCGTGGCCGAGTGGTTAAGTTTGTGCGCTCTGCTTTGGCGGCCAGGGGTTTCGCCGGTTCAGATCCTGGGCGCAGACATGACGCTGCTCATCAGGCCATGTTGAGGTGGCATCCCACATACCACAACTAGAAGGACCCACAACTAAAATATACAACTATGTACTGGGGGGATTTGGGGAGAAGAAGAAGGAGGAAAAAAAGAAGATTTGCAACAGTTGTTAGCTCAGGTGCCAATCTTTAAAAAAAAAAAAGATCCATTCTCTAGAGCATGAGATGACAAAACTTTTTCTGTAAAGGGTATAGCAAATATTGTCAGTTTTGCAGGTCATACAGCCTCTGTCCCAGTTACTCAACTCTGCCATTACAACACGAAAGCAGCCATAGACAATATGTAAACGAGTGAGCATAGCTGTCTTCCAGTAAAACTTTCTTTACAAAAATAGGCAAGGGGCCAGATTTGGCCCATGGGCTGTTTGTAGTTTGCCAACTACCACTAAAAGGGCTCAGACAGTGTTTTATACCACAGCCGTTCAAGGTGAACAGCAAAGCTTGCCTCTACTTTTAAGGGACAACAGCCAGAGGTACAAAACATAGAAATCCCCCGCCTCCCCTTCAGATTCACTATCCTGTTCACATTTGCTGAGCACCCACTGTGTGCCATACATGTTGCCAAGCTCCTTACAGTTGTCACCTGATTTAACTCCTTCCTTCTTATGACCCTTTGAAGCAAGTATTTTTGAGGAGATTAACTCTCCGTGAAATTCTGTCACTGGCCTAAGGTCACACAGCTGGCATCACAGAGATGAATCCAATCCCTGGCGCTCATTCTAGAATGATGACAAGACGCCCTTCGGCAGAGAGCTCAGAACCAAACTGACACCGCACGATACAGCTGCGATACCCTCCTGCTGCTGGGGTCTCTTGAAACAAAATCAAGAAAAGACTGAAGGAAGGGTTTATTCCACCACCCAATCCAAGCCTTTTCGCTCTTTTATTTTCCAGGCTCTGTCAAAATTCCAGCTTTTCAGATCAAATCTAAATAGTCACCTCTCAGTACAGAATTCCCACCTAATGATTTTTACTCTTTCTGTGGAGGGAGAGTAACTGGATGCCCCTCCTACTCAGCTGGAAGAAAGGAGGCAGTTGTCACTCTCAGACGTGCCTGTGGGCCAGCAGCCCTCTCTCAGCATCACAGAACCGTCAGCTGGAGGGACCGCATCCAGGCCCTGCATACGCGGGGGAGCGCAAGCTAGAATAAGGGATGGTCTGCCTGTTGGGTTTGAAAGGCATATTTAATATCAATATCACATATTTTACAATATTAAAAAGCAGCGTTTAAGATCATAAATCTCTTGGTAGTTGTGTCAAATAAGGGGCCTGGGAGGTTTCGCTCTGCTGCAGGGGTGCTGCCATGCGTGGAGCAGGAAGGTGGATGCTTAGGAGCAGAGCTGAGTCCAGAAGGCAGGTCTCCGGGCTCCCAGCCCCCTGGTGCAGCACAGCCCTATAAAGAGCACACACCCTGGGGTCAGACTCCTGCCGAGAAATCCCAACTGCCCCTGCATTTCTTTCTGATGCCCACGCTCCTGGCATCAGCTAAAGGGGAGACAAAGAGGTCTAGGCGTCCCCCAAACAGGCTGGACAGGGTAGGGGTGGGTTTGCAGGTGCCACTGACCCTGCCTAGGTCCCGGCCCAGCTTTTTCCTAGAAATTCTCTCTGTGGGCATCTTTGAAAGGGCAGTGGGTAAGGAAAATCCCAGCTGCCACTGATGGGAGGCCACATGAGCCCTGTCTGCCCGTCACCGGCATCCTCCCTCAAAGGGTCCCTGCGGAGGGAGGCTGAGCACTGGCTTCAGAAGGCACTGGGAGATGCGCTGCTCTTACAGCCCAAGTTCCCGGAGCTGAAGGAGCAAACAAACATTTCTTTCTCTGCGCCTTATTTCCAGTCTCAGAAACAACCTTGTCGAATCTTATTAGGAGGTGTGGGCGGCAAGTGACTAAGGGCCAACACATATCTGGTTGAAAGTTAAAGACCAGTTGGTGCCCCAGATTCCTCCTTACTCCAATCGCCGTCATCCTGCCAGCCCTCCTTGGCACCTCTGACCCCTGCTTGGCTCTGTGGCTCCAAGACAGACTGGAGCAGCCAGATGAGCCAGGGGCAGCAGGTGGCCTGGAGTTGGCAGGGACAGCAGGTGACTGCCCCTTGCTGGAGAGGCTCTGCGCATCATGCACGCTCAGCTCCCCAGGCTTCAACGGCATCCCCCTCCCGGCCTTGCAGAGACTTGGGGCTTCTCCCAGATGCAGATGCCTGGAAGGTTTTCTGTATCCAGGAGATGACCAGGAACACGAGGAGAGTCGCAGATGTGGAACTGCCATGGGAAAATCAAGGGAAAAGCTTTCTTTTCTACCAGATCCAGGTGCATGGGCTTAAAGCTGGCACAGTTTTTTTAAAAATCAGAGAATTTCTCTGAAATTCAAAGGAAAAGGAAATAAGCTTGATGCCTCACTTGACACAGGCACATTACACATCACAGCTGCACTCTGGAGAAGCCACCTGTCCCTACTGGATTACGTTAGGCAGCTGCCCGGGTGTGTTGTCAAGCACACCTGCGGGGCTGGTTATTGGGTGCGTGGGGCTGGCTTTAACCTGTAACCACCTCAGGAAGAGCTCCCAAGGACAGCACTCAATTGCTTGGCCCTCAGAGACACTGTGAAAACCAGCTTGAAAAACAGCTGGAAACCACAGCCCCTGCCGCCTGATCCTCCGTGGGCTGCACAGGAACCAGCCAGAAGGCCCTGAGCTCCCAGGCTTCACCCACACTGCCAACAATCTGCCCCAAGCTCTCAGGTGCCAGGAGAGGATGCTGACGCAGAGTCTACCTGCAGTAATCCCTAAATGCCATCTCAGAGTGACCCAAAGCCACGCTGCCCATGAGGAATGGGCAAAGAAAGCTCAACTGGGACCGAAAGAGTGATGTCGTCAAAGAGCCTGGAAGTACCAGAGGGGCCTCCTCTGCTTCCTGCATGCAGCCCCCGAGAGTCTAGACAGTGGAGGCCACCTGCCCCTCCTGCCTCTCCAGGCCCCAGCTCATTGCGTGCTCAATGCTGGTGAGAAGGAAGGTTAAAGGAAAGGAGGGTGTACTGAGCTGAATAGTGTCCCCCCCAAGATCCATGTCCACCTTGAACCTCCAAATGTCACGTTATTTGAAAATGGGGTCTTTGCCACTATAACTACTTAAATCAAGATAAGGTCCTGCTGGGTTAGGGTGGGCCCTAATCCAATGACGTGTCCTTGTAAGAAGGCTGTGTGAAGACACACAGGGAAGAAGGCCATGTGAAGATGGAGGCAGAGATGGGAGTGACGAGGCTACAAGCCAAGGATTGCCAGCAACCGACAGAAGCCAGGAGAGAGGCACGGGACAGGTTCTCCCTCAGAGCCTCTGGAAGAAGTTAACCCTGCTGACACGTTGACAGTGAACTTCTAGCCTCCACTATGAGGACATAAAACTGTGAGAGATAAATTTCTGTTGTTTGAAGCTGCCTGATTTATAGTACTTTCTTATGGCAGCCCTAGGAAATTAATACGGAGGGAAGGAAGGAAGGAAGAAAATATTTTTTGAGAGCTTATTATATGCCAGATACCACATTTGATATTTTCACATACAATATCTCATTTAATCCTCAGAACAACTCTGAAGCATAGATATTATTATTATTCTCATAATTTGACCAGTGGGAAAATTATGACGGAGTAAGTAACTTGTCCTGGGTCATTAAACTAGAAAGAGGCGAAGCTAAATTCTGTCTTTTTCCCGTAGCTCTCCCTCCTGGGACCTGAGGGGTGATCAGGTTAAAACAATTAATCATCTTTTGCTGATACGTCCATGGGAGAAATCATTCTGGGAGTACATGTGCACTGTAAGTGGAACCATCCATATGTGGGCCCCCCCATTATGACACCTTCCATGGCATTTTAGTGTTTAGGCAGACGGGAAGATGTTCCATGGCAGAGCAGATCAGGGAGAAGGGCCCTCAGCACCTCACAAAGTACACCACGTCCATTTCCAGATAAACACAAGTAGGGTTGACGTAAGGGAATGCTCAGTGCTGTTCTTCCTGATACCCAGATGTAATCACGATGATCCATTTCAAAGGTATTATAGCACCTGTCAAAGTCAACATCAAGGCCAAACATGACGCTGGTGGCGCTGATGATGAAACTAAAAGTGATGCTTACAACTTTTGTCTGTAAGAAGCCTAAGACTACTCAAAGGGAAAGGATGGATTACTGGTTTAGGGTGGGCCCTAAATCCAATATGACTGGGATCCTTATAAGAAGTGGGAAATTTGGACACAGAGACACAGACACACAGGAGGAAGACGGCCATGTGAAGACGGAAGCCGAGACTGGAGTTATGCCACCACAAGGAACACCTGGGACCACCAGGACCTGGAAGAGGAAGGAGTCTTCACTATAGCCTTCAGAGGGAGCAGCTGCCAGCAACTTGATTTCAGACTTCCAGCCCCCGAACTCTGAGAGAATAAGTTCCTGTTGTTTTCAGCTGCCCATTTTGTGGTACAGTCAAACCTCATTATTCGCAGTCTGTATTTGCAAATTCACCTACTTGCCAAAATATATTTGTAATCCCAAAATCAACACTCACAGAGCTTTCCCAGTCATTCATGGACATGTTCAGAAGAGCAAAAACTCGGAGTCGCCCAGCACGATGTTTCTAGCTAAGGTCAAACAAGGAAACGCTCTGTGTTCCTGTTTCAGTTCTCATACTATAAACTAGCATCCTTTTTGCCATCTATTTAGTGTCACGTTTCTGCATGTTTGTACTTTGGTGATTCTACTGTTTAAAATGCCCCCAGGCATAGGCCTGAAGTGTTGTCTAGTGTCCCTCGGTGTGCGGTCGTGATGTGCCTCACAGAGAAAATACAGGTGTTAGATAAGCTTCTCGCAGGCATGAGCAGTAGTGCTGTTGGCCATGAGTTTAATGTTAATGACTAATAATATATATTAAATAAGGCGCCTTTACAGAAACACACACAATATGAGGTTATGTATTTATGAAAATGTTGTGACCAGAGGCTCTCAGGAACCCGGCCCTGTATTTCCCCTAGGAGCGATGGCCCAGTATTCGCAAATTCAGTGTTTGCATAGACTTTATAGAACTGAACTATGGCAAATAATGAGTACTGATTGTCCTTTGTCACGGGAGCCCTGGGAAACCAAAACAAGTTCCTTTCATACCCACCTAGAGCCTTGCAGGCCTCTTGGATGAGCTTCATGGTGATGGCGTCATCATAGACGGTGTAAGTCATGAAGGCATCTTGCACTTCTGCAGAAGCTCTGAAAGATAAACCACGGTGTATGAAAACCCAGCCACCGGAGTTCTGCCCCAGGAATTTATCCCCTGACCCACCAAGATTGAATATAGCAAGAACTCTCCTGATCATAAGGAATGGAAAACACTAGAGTGTCTGGGTGTCAACTCCTCCAAGAAGCCTTCCCTGGACCCCAGTTTGGGCCAAGAGCTCCCCTCTCAAGTGCCCACGGACGGCTATGTGTTTCTCCAATTTATGTCAAGATTATTGGTCTTACCCCCTAGACTGGACTCCTCCAGCATGGATACTGTGACTTATTTTTATCTTTAGACCCCAAGCAAGTGGCACTATACTTGGCACATGCTAAAAACCTAATACATGGTAGTGAACTTAGAACTCAGTGGTTGTGGAGCCTTGTGGTCTGAAGCAGGTAGGGGAGCTGCTTGAGTATCTCACATTTTGCAATGTGATGGCTGTGTTGGACTTTAGTCTTGCAACAGCTCACCAAAGCCGGTGAAAAGAGCCTTCACCTGGGATTTAGAAGGCTTGCACTCTTGGCTTGGTCCTTGTGTGAATCACTAAAATGCAGTTAGCAATTCAGTCAATTCTGGGGGAAGGAGGCTGGTCAGGGAATACTTCCCTAGGAAAGGGAGGTTTAACTGAGTCTGAAGCATGGGTGGGCAAAAAAGAGCGTTCTGCACAGAGAGAATAGGCTCTGAGGCAGCAGAAAGCATGTTTGAAGAATATAGAAGAAAACTGTACAGAACATTTGAGTTTATCCCAGAACACACCATAGAATCTTGGAATTGGGAAAGGTATAAAATTTCCTCATTGTCCAATTTGCCACGCTATATTACCTCTGACTGCTGATCTTCCAGTTTCGTCTTGAATGCTTCCAGTGACAAGAAGCTCACTCCTCTGCAAGACAGTGCATTGCACTTACAGACTGCTCTATTTGATGGAAAGTTCTTTCTTTCTTTTTATTTTTTTGAGGAAGATTATCCCTGAGCCAACTGCTGCCAATCCTCCTCTTCTTGCTTAGGAAGACTGGCCCTGAGCTAACATCCGTGCTCATCTTCCTCTACTTTATACGTGGGATGCCTACCACAGCATGGCTTGCCAAGTGGTGCCATGTCTGCACCCGGGATCCGAACTGGCGAACCCTGGGCCGCTGAAGTGGAACGTGCACACTTAACCGCTGCGCCACTGGGCCGGCCCCTAGAAAGTTCTTTCTTATGTAGAACTGAAACCTATTTTGGGGCCCTAATAATACCTTTTATTTATTGAGGCTCTGCTTTTGGCCACAGATTATTTCTGATCATCCCTTTTGCTATTGAGAAAATTGATGCTCAGAGAGGTTAAGCGTCTTGCCAGGATCACCCAGTTGACAAGTGAAGGATCTGGGCTCTGAGCTCTGAAGCCCACATAGCTCCTGCATCTTGCCGAGTAGTTTCACTTACTGGCCTTAGTTCTGCCAATGGGGGAAATGCAGACTGGGCTGGTCCCTCCTCCAGGGACCAGCCCAGTAACATTTGAAGATTCTTATTCATTCCTAAATCTTTATATTTTTTTCTGGGCTAAATACCCCTTTATCTACCTGGAATTTAGTTTCCTTACTGTAAAGTGGGGTAATAATACCTGTGCAGCTATCGCTTCTCGGCCTTTTGTCTAAGATCAAGTGTATAATACCTGTGCCCCATTTCTGACAAGAGTGTTGATGAGGGTAAAAGAGGGTAACCAAAGTGAAAGAGCTTGGAGAAAATGAGAACCCCACAGATATGGGAGGAGGAACTGTAATAATCATGAGAACATACTGGGGGGTGGCTGGGGCTGGTGGTCAGGGGACTCCGGTTCCAGGCCTATCCCTGACATGAATGAGCTCCCAGGGAAATTCACTTCCCCTCTTTGGGCCTCCACGTCCTTGTCTGTAAAGTATCAGAGGTGGTTGGTGAGATCAGGATTCCTCAACTTTTTTTTAAATCCATGCCTCCCTCCCCATGCACACGCATTCACTGGGGATCTCTAAAAGCCCCAGGGCCCGGTCCCTCCAGTTGAACGCCACTGAACTAGAGGCTCTCTGAGTTTCACTCCCTTGTGAAATTTCCTGTTTGGGCTCATGTCTGTACAGAGGTCTCCGAGCATCATCAGATGCAGCTGCTCAGAGGAGCAAGATGTGGGGCCCGGGGCAGAAGAGGGATCTGAACCAGCATCACTCCCTTGAGTAGGTGCTTGCTGCCACGTTGGCATCACCCTCCACCCATCTCCCCAGGGCCTGTGGGCCTTTGTGAAAACGCGTGCCGTGCATCTGTGCCTATGAGCAAAATTGAACACGATGGGCAAGACCCAAATTCAAACTTGACATGTTGTCCTAATTTGTTCTGAAGGCCCCAGAAGGATTATGTTATCTCCAGGACCCTTGGAAATGTAGGAAACTCTGTGGCACTTGGCAGGCCTCTGATGGGACTACCCGTTCATCCCTGGCGGGGTCTGGCAGTGTCTTCTTTCCTGTAGGCTGAACTCATAATAATTTAGTGTCAAAGATTTATTTGGTTTATATATATGTTGCACATTTCTGGGATGCCAGACATGCCCAGACTGTTATGATTACACAGGAATTGTCAGCCTTGTTTATTGATCTCCATGCTCTTGCATGTAACACTTCCCACAGAATCAGTGCACACTCGCATATATAGTCATTCAAACTGCTTTAGTGAAGCAATATGCTCACCAAGAATAAAATAAATAAAATGATTGATATCTTTCTAGTGTGATGGTAAAGGCTCTAGTAAGAAGAAAGGAAGGAGAGAAAAATGGCCATCAGAAAACATTTTGAAGAAGTCGGGGGGTGGAAAAGCAACAAATGTGAGAAATGAAGTAAAAGTTCAATGTTTCCAGCTCGCACAAGGAGGAGCACACTTCACGTAACATGAAAAATACCAACCACATAAGTGGCCGTGTAACACACAGCGCGTAAGTGATCTGACGAATCAACATTTACCTGGAACAGTCAGCGATTAAATGTATGTTCCTCTTTAGATGGTTCCAATTTGTGATACCCAAAATGTCTGGGCAGAAAATCAGGGCCAGGCTGTCTGTTCCAGAAGAACTTGGGGAGCAAAATAAACATACAGATTCCCGGGCCCTGGAGGCGGTGCCTGGAAATCGGTACTTTTTTAACCACTTGTCTCAGATGACTCTCCAGGTTTGGAAACCCCTGCTCAGAAATACTTTCTAGGATTCAGTCTGGCAAGGCAACAGATTACAAATTATAGATCTTACATTGTTCAACATTACTAAACTGATGTAATGGTTTCTAAGAGTCCGGAGTGAGCCATAAAGCCCACAGGAAAAATAAATAGCACTTTGTAGCAAGTTTCAGGCCAAGAAAATGGGATTAATTCTAAGGCATGGGAAATTGTTCCTTCAAGAGCTCCCTTATGGTAGGCAGGAATTCATATAACAAACTTGTGTGTTATCATGTGACTCGAGGTGTGGTTGGGGGAGGTGAGGCCCTGAGAGTCAAAGAGCTTGTCCTGGTGTCATGACCATCTGGTATTCGGAAGAAGCACCAGCCCGTCATCATTCTAGCTAGTCCTCCAGCCGGCTTCTCCAGCTCCCCAAGACTTTCATAAGTCCAGACTTCTTGGGTTCACACGTACAGTCCCCCATGACATAGCCCCTGAGTCTTCCCCTCTCACCTCCAACCATCTCCGCCACCCGTTCCTCTAGCTCCTCAAAGTTCCTGCCATGCCAGTTGCTTCCTCCCTGCCTTCCCAAAGACTCTCCCTCCATGGGAAGGGCCTTCACTCCCTCTTATCTGGCAATGTCTTGTTCCTCCTTCCCAACTCAGCCTAAAAGTCACTGGCTACTGTCATTCTGAGCAGCAATCAGATTCAGCATCCCTCCTCTGAGCCCAGAGGCTCACCACATTTACCTTTCTTGGCACCGGCTGCACTGTAGGCTTTGATTTACCTGTCTGCATGCTTTCTAGACTACAGAGGCCCAGAGGTCAGGAAAACGTCATTTGATTTCATATCTTCAATTCCCTACCACTGTACCTGGCACAAAATAAGGTGAATATTTATAAGAGAATTTAGGAGATATGACACACCTAACTTGACAGAGGCTTACATAGTCATTGTGTGTGTCACTGACCCTGGCTCTACCATGACAGAGGTAGATGACTTGGAATGAATCTCACTATGCCTCCATTTCTTCATCTTTACAACAACAGTATTGGGTTAGGTCAATGTTTCCAAGAAGATTTGGATGTACAACCCTCCCCTCCCTTGCCCTCCACTTTCCCCAGCCAACACATGATGTAATGCACTGAGAAAGACTCTGGCACAGAAACCAGCAATTCTCAAGGTGTGTTCCATGGAACCCCTGGGGGTCCCTAAGATGCTTCTAGGGGTCCAAGAGGTCAAAACCATTTTCATAAAAATTCAAGACATTATTTGCCTTTTTTACTGGCTGACATTTGCGCTAATGGTGCAAAAGCATTAGTGTGTGAAACCATCGCTGCCCTAGCATGAATCAAGGCAGTGGCACTGACCTGTACTAAGCCGTCATTGAATTCTTCACTGCCACACACTCACCGTAATAAAAAAAAATTTTTTTAAGCCAGTTTCACTTCAGGTCATCTTTAATGAAGCAGTAAAAAATGTCAGTTTTATTAAATCTTGGCCTTGAGTACACATCTTTTGTACATCTGTGTGACGAAATGGGAAGTACACAAACACATAAAGCCCTGTGCTGTGTAAAGTGGCGATGGTCACCTCCAGGAAAAGCACCCTACAATTGTTTTTGTGAGCTGAATTAGCCACTTTTTTCACGCAACATCATTTCTACTTGAAAGAACCACTGACAGACGAACAACGGTTACTCAGACTTGGATATTTGGCAGACGTTTTCTTAAAAAAAGAACAAAGTTAGCTTGTCATTTCAAGGAGAATAACTGACAGAATTTGTTGCCAACGATAAAACTCAAGCTTTCAAGTGAAAATTGGAAGTTTGGAAAACTTGCATCTGCTACTGTGAGCTCATTAGCTTCCCGATTCTTAGAGGCTTTGATGAGATGCTGGTGATATTGACAAATGTGATTTTGATATTGGATAATGTACTGTATCTTGACATCATTCGTAAGATCTGCATAACTCAGTGAGCTAATATTTTCCAAATGACTAATGCCTGATAGTTCAAAATGATGGTAAAAGATTTATTTCAAAGTGTAACACAGGCCACGGGATTTTCACATAGAGTATGAAAGAGGTCATTGGTGTGGCTTCACACTCAACATTGTAACTGATGTTTGAGAAACTACCACTTGTGGAACTTTCGTGAGGTTTTAAAGAATCTCCACAATTCTCTGAAAAGAGCATCAAAGTACTTCCTCCATCTATATTTTCTCCATATAGTTCAAACAAAACCACAGATCACAAAGAACAGAGTGCAGAAGATAGAATCCAGCTATCTTCTAGTGGGTCAAACATTAAAGCGATTTGCAAAGAATGTAAAAAGAGTGACATTTCACTCTTCTCACTAATTTTTTTATTTGGATAATATGGTTATTTTCCATTGAAAAATGTTATTTATGCTGACATGTAATAGGTTAATTATTGTTATTCCTAGATGGATTAATAAATAACCTTTTTAAGTTCCTCAGTTTTAATTTTTAATATAGTAAATACCAATACATAAACAAAAGCTCTTTGGGGTTTTCAATAATTTTCAAGAGTAAAGAAGCTTCTTAAGACCAAAATGTCTGAGGACTTCTCATTTAAGCCCAGAGTGAACCAGATTTGCTTTAGAAGCAAATGAAGCGGAGGCTGCCAGGGAGGAAGCAGCCCTGCCCAGCCCGCTGTGGCTTGGGGCCATCCCCGACCTGGGAGGGTGGGACCCTGCATGCCCTGATACTGGTCCTGGGTGCCTGTTAGGAGGACTACAGGCCACCCAGCCCCATGGCCACCTCCCCCCGGGGGACTCAACAAGCATCCAGATCTTAATGTGACCCCAAAAGAAGACATCCAAAGGAGAGTCCACAATTCCCTGACTGGGGCCCATCTCATGCCAGAGAACTTGCAGGAAGCTGGGGGAGAGGGCTGAGACGTGTGGAGGGAGATCAAGGGCTGGCGTCCTAGGACTTGCCACAAGGAGAAAAGAAATTTCTCAAGAAACTGCTGAAAAAGTTATAGATGTGCAGAAAGAAATTTGCCTAAGCTATTAATAAAACTAGAATAGAATTAACCTTTTTTTTTTTTTTTTTGAGGAAGATTAGCCCTGAGCTAACATCTGCTGCCAATCCTCCTCTTTTTGCTGAGGAAGACTGGCCCTGAGCTAACATCCATGCCCATCTTCCTCTACTTTATGTGTGGGACGCCTACCACAGCATGGCTTGTCAAGCAGTGCCATGTCCGCACCCGGGATCTGAACCAGCGAACCCCAGGCCACCGAAGTGGAACGTGCAAACTTAACTGCTGCGCCACCGGGCCGGCCCCATAACTAGAATATAATTAAAAACAATTTTCAACCAGTCATGTTAAATCAATATTCATTCTATTCTCTTTATGGGAAATGATCTTATTAAATTATTGTCAGAGGAACAGGCAAAGCAAAAGCAGCCAAAGATGCAGGGGAAAATGTTATAAAAATGGGTCAATAGTTAATTAATGATAGTAACAATAAATAAATGTTACCTTTTGGGATTTTGATGTTGATGTTATCTGCCAGCTTTAAAAATTTTTTCTCATTCTAAATAAGTACTCACTTTTGTAGGTAAATTTTTTTTTGTAATTTCATATTCTTTTTTAAAGGAGGCTTTCCAAGTTACGTAAGCTTCAAGCCTTAGTATATCTGTTCCTACTCCTGCTAAATTGATCTTCCATGTAATCCCACTTAACAAAAATGTTTCTCAAGTTTTACTTTCAATGATCTTTATTAGAAAAACAATTTCTGTGTTATATTTATAAAAATATCATAATATTAAATATATTTTTAAAATCTCCTAAGCCCTTGAATATTCTGATATGATCTTTTGGGGGTGAGTCCCCCAGTTGCGACAACCTAACGAAACTGACTTCTCAGGGCGCGTCTCGTTCTGAGGACCTACGATTCCAGGCAGCCTGATGAATCAGCAAACACATGTTCATGGCCAGGAATGGAGTAGGAGTGGGGAGACAGGCAGCATTCCTCAAGAAAAGTTAAAAAATAGAAACTCAGCTTTCAGCTACTTTTTAACTAGACTTTATTTATGGGAAAAGCAGAGGACTTGGGAGGAGCGGGTGCTCTCGGTCTCTAAGGAAGAGGGGTAGGCTTGGTGAGTTGATAGGTTGGAGGAGGTGGAGGAGAATTCGGATGAATGGGAGCCATCCTGATTGTTTCTGGCTCAAATCGTTTTTCAATGTATTTGAAGGGATACTTTTCACGATGTCAGAATGTTAGGCCCATTTCTTACTTAGTAAGAAGAAAAATCCCAAGAAAGTATACGTAGGGATCCTTGAACTTTTTAGGTCATAGAGCTCTTGGAGATTCTGATGAATACCATGGACTCTCTCCCCAGAAAACACACACGGCCACGTGTATACATTTTCATAGATGATTTCAGAGGTTCTCAGACCCTCTCAAGTCCGTCCGTGAACCTCTGGTTAAGAACACAGAGAGAAGTCATGTAATCCCAGCCACCTCCCTCCTAAACGGATTGGTTTGGGCTCGGTAGTCATTGGTCCATTTACCATTCATTTATTCATCTTTCATTCATTCATACATAAATCCTCCAGCCACTCATCTCTTCTTCACGCATGTGTTTATATAGTGGAGAAGACGCCAATCATGGCGGCTCTACTCATAACCTCTTTTTTGGGACCCTACTTTTCAAAGTCCACTTGATTGGGCTAGGTATGGGCACCTGACCAAAGTCGGCCCATCAAATCCTCTGTCTCAGGCATCTGGAATGAAGGCACCAAGAAACTGAGCCAATCAGAGGATGGGGATCCCTTGAATTGAAAAAGCATACAGAAAAGTTTGGGAGAAATAGAAATTAAGAGACTTGCAGAGAGAGCTAGGAAAACAGAGTAAATATGAGGAGAGACAGAAATGGAGAGAGGCCTACTGCTCTTCCGTCACCTCTGAGGTCTCTTGGTGCTTTCCACAGTTGAGCTCTGTGAGTCCCCTGCATCCTTCTACTAACTCCTTTAAATTTTAGTTCACATAGTGAATTGCTGATCTTTGAAAGCAGAATCCTGGACTAAGGTCCTCACCCAAAGTGCCAGGCCCTTCACCTATATTAGTCATCTCAATCCCCACGAGTAGATGACACAAAGACTATTGTTATCCCCACTTACAAGTGAGGACACCAAGGCTCAGAAACCTCAGTAACCCACTGCAGTTGGAATACAATTTCAACTCTTTTCCATCTTTTATGCATCTATCTATTCTGATCCTTAATGACTTCTCCCCTTTCATCTCCTACCAGACTCTCATAGTACACCAGTCACATTGAATTTTCTTCTGGGTCTCAAATTCACCAAACTCAGTCCCACCTCAGGACCTTTGCACTTGCTGTTCTCTCTGCCTATAACACATATCTTTCCCTGACTCAAAGCTGACCCCTTCCTGCCTATCAGCTCAAATATCACCTTCGCAGAGAGGCCTTTTCTGACTACCTTGGGGAAACTGACATCTCCTCTCCCTGGTCACTACCAAGTACCCTATATTTTTATAGCACTTGGCACAATCTGAAAGATTTTTTTTATTTACTTGTTTATTGTCTGCCCCCAACGTTAGCAGACATGTTCCCAGATAACAGAGCCCTCGTCTAGCCCTTCACACTCTTACCGGTGCCAGGAATTCTGTTTGGCACATACTAGGAAGTAAAGAAATATTTGTTGAATAAATAAACTTGCCCAAGTCAAACAGCTAGTTAATGATCCAGGCAAAATGTAAAGGTTTATCTGACTCCAGGGGCCTTACTCTTCCAATCTATTAGCTGCTTCTCCTTGTTAGGTCTTGACAAAGATTTTAGCCAGGAGGTTATAAGAGAGTGGTTCATAATTAGAAATCTATAAATCTAGGTTATATGAGAGGGAAATAAACAATGCAGGCAAAGGAGGAGAAACATCTGTTTCTGATTATTTCACATAAAATAAAATTTATGTCAGAAAGTCTGGAGACATACTTCATTTTGCCTAATCGTTTCTTCTTAAAATTTGTGTAGGAATTGATAGGTTTTTCTTTTTCAGCTAAAACTCTATTTTAAAAGCACCAGGGAACTTGTTACTTAAATGCAGCCTGAGGCAAATCCTTTTACACAGCAAATAATCTTGCCTTAATTTGTGTTTTATACATTGAGTTTTCTGCACCAGTTTTTTTTTTTTTTTTAACTAGTTTAATACGATGCAGTTTTTATAGCTGGTTGAGCCTGTCAGATGGGCTTCGCCTTTGGTTTAAAGGTGCATTTCCAGTGCAATCGCATAGGTGTCCAGTGCTCTGTAGACACACACACCCTGTGAGACTCAATTAAGCAGATAATTGGTGCTTCAGATTAAAGAGGTAAAAACTGGCCACACAGACTCAGGATACAGCCCCACTGGGTTCTCTGATCCCAGACCTGTTTCTCTGATTCCCTTGCACCCTTTCACACTCCTTGTTCAAAAGTCCTCGTCACCTTGGGCTTCCTGTGGACTCCAGGGCTTCCTGTTTGTTTGGGAATGCTGTGTGGACGGCCCCTCTGGGGGCAGGAAGCAAAATGGACCATTCCTTTCGGTGAGGTTACACCAAGAATACAAAATGCTAAAAGCTTCTTCCGTCTACTTGTACATGGAAAGCTATTCTTTCCTGGCTTTGCAAAGGTATGTTGACAATCTCCCCCAGTCAGGGTCCTGGGAGCTGGTCATGCTGCATCTGCTTCGTAATGCAGGGGAGCGCAAGAGGCCATCTTTAAATAGTGCGTCTCAGTGGCCTGTCACAGGCAGACGGAACACCTCGTTGTTTTACCTCCACTCAGGGCTAAGTGCTCAGGCTACTTCTGGTTATTTCCATTATTTCACTTAACCTCTCTGGGCCTCAGTTTTCTCACCTGTAAAATGAGGCGATCTGAGCCAGGTGATGGCTCAAGGGCCCAACAGTCCAGGCTTTCTCTTATCGTGATGATCCAGCTTTCCTCCTTGAAATATTTGGAAAAGAGTATTCTTTGCCTCCATGACGCCAAACCTCCTTTTTCCCACCTGAGTTTATGTCACTCTAAGTGAATTACTGCAGAGATGCTATGGAAATGGCCAGGGGCTGCCTTTCCCTAGAATGAGGCAGTCAGGGCTCATACGTGTGACAGTTGGCTGCTGTGACAAGGTGCGGAGCGGGGCTGAGGCTGTGGGGCCAGCTCCGCTCCTCCTCATGTAACCTCCAGTCGCCTGCACTCCCAGCTCTGACCATCAGTTTGTGAAATGGGGCAAGAGGGGCTGAGGGAAACTTTACACTAGCATTTTAAGCTATTTTTACATTACAAAAGCAGTGAAAACATATAGAAAATTTGACAGATATGGAAAAAAAGTCAGTCATTCAGCATTTCATCTTTCTAATTCAATTACTGTTAACTATTATTTTGGTCTTTCTCTATTTTTATTTGTATGATTTACCCAGTAACTATGTACGTTTGTATCTTGTTGGGGGGGGCATTCATTTGTTTGTTTTTTTACTTAATATTGTCATAAAATTTTATAGGTTGCTTCATGATCTTTGCAATCATCACAGATAATGACGCATATTTCTTTTGCCATCCACTTGTCTGTTGGTTTGTTCTTGGATATTATACGCAATTTTTTCTTTTATTATTTATAAACATAAAGCTACATTACATATTTTTGCATATATATACATATATGTTGTATATAGGTATGTGTGTTTCTAAGGGAATAAATTCTCTAGAATGGAATTACTATTCAAAAGATTTCATCATTTTCCTAGCTTTTGGTACATGTTGTCAAATTGCTTTCCAAAAGGGCTGTGCTAATTTACCATACCATCAGCAATTACCCATTTTGCTGCATCTTAAGCAGAATTGGTTATTATCACTTAAATTTTTTGGAGATTTAACGGGCAACACCATGCCCAATTGTTTTCATTTGCATATCATTGATCAACTGAGAAAGCTAATCATTTTTCCATATTTTTAAATTCCTCCCTTTTCTTAGGACCAGGAGATCTTGGAGGCCCTTCCAGCCCCATCCTCTAACATTTCACGGCTGGGAGTCTCCGAGAAAGCAGAGGGATAGCAAAGCCTTCAGGAATCAGACCTGAGATGATCAGGAGACGGAAACGGCAGCGTAAGGGGTTCACCAGCGGAGGCAGAGGGAAAGCTCCGACAGTCAACTAAAGATGCCTAAGGAGGGATTCCGGCCACATTCGAAAGGGATATCCCGCCCCCGTGGGATCTCGGCAGCTGCATTTATGTGCAATGGAGACAACACAGTTGCTTTCTCTTCTGCGATTAAAAAGAGCAAATAAGAATTCGCTCGTGAAATAAAAGGTAGAATAGCATGGGTGTTACTCCCACGGGGCCCTTGTTTTAAAGCTGGTTTTCGGAATTGAGCCTGACACCTTCCTTAAAGACAGGCAGGGGAGAGCAGGCTTTTTCTGTACAGAGTGGGTATGTGTAAGGTACTTGAACTGATCTCTTTAGTGTCAACAAACTGGCTTAATCACAAAGTTAATAAAAACACGTCACCTCGAAGACCCTGGAGGCGGACGAGCTACAAGACGGAGGCTTAGTCTTCCCCTAAAATACTCACTTCAGTTGTTCCCACGTCACTTCAGCAAACTTCTCTGTCACAAGGGACTGCAGACAGGTGTTGATAAATCCATACTAGAACACAAACGGAGGGGAAATGTGGGTAACGGAGCCTGAAATCCCCAGTCATCATGATCTGAAGGGGCTCCAAAAAAGTGCAGAGACATCCTTTTGGGGAGACGAAAGATACCTTTTCCCTATTTCTCGTGACTTTACTCGTTTCACGGCTGCGCTCGTTCCTGACTCGGGGAACAGTCATTGCCACCGAGAAAGCACAGCTAAATTTGAAATCGGATTAGAATTAGAGAGGTTCACTATAATCATCTCCAGAATAGGGAACTGTTTGGTTAGAACAAAGAGTTGAAAAACACAACAGTGGCAAAGGGGGTGTTTTTTGGGGGGTGAGCAAGGGCACTCGCCTCATGTCAATTCCAAAAGGCAGTGAAAGGACAATTTTCTTTTCTTTACAAAAATGAAGCTAGGGATGGGTGTGTTTGTGGAGAAAGACATAAAAAGTGGAGGAAAATAAAGGAAGAAAAAACCCAACAAGAAAGACAGCACTAGGATTAGCAAAAAGAACTTTCTACCAGGTTTGCTCACTAATCTGTGACATCCCTTCTTTACTCCTTCAGATTAAAAACATTTTAAAATGAAAAAAGAGAGTCCATGGATGCTTCTGCTTGGGGAAGGGCAGTACGACCCACACAGGTCACCCCACTTCCCACAACGTGGGACCCCGAACCTGAGGGCATGTGGGGACTGGATTCCATTCGAAAGCACCAAAGGAGCTCAGTTTTAAAAAGATGATCTTCATCTAGCGAAGAATCCTTCTGTCTCACAAATATCAGGCTCAAGGTGTACCTTATAGGTTTGGATTTTCATATATGGAGATTTCTTAAAGGGAAAGAGAGCAAGGCTCACAGGACAGAGGGAGACTAAACCCCAGCGGCTCTTTCCAGAACAGAACGCATTTCTAGTCCCTTGCTGCGTCTCCTCTTCCCTTCCTCCGCTTTTCCTGGCTCTACCTGCTCCTGGGTGGGACCCATTTACAGGACCACCTGGCATTCAAAGCACTCTAGAACTGTCTGAATGTTCCCATGATCCCCTCCTCCCACTGCCTCAGGCTCACCCAGAATGCCTCCACCCTTCGCCAAGCACAGACAGCACTTCTCACAAAATGTTTCTTTCTCCTTTTTTTTTAAATTGAAGTATAATTGACAGACAGTCGCCTGTTAGTCTCAGCTCCACTGCTACCTTGTCTCTAGAACTTTCCTTTCTCCCTCCGCCAGACACTGGCTGCCCTTCTCTGCGTCCCAGACTCACTTCTCCACTCCTCTGTGTCCTCATCACCACAGGACTGTTTTGTTAAAATATTACACACACACACATATTTTCTTCCTTTCTATCTCTATATCTCTCCATCCACACGTGCACCCATACTCACACGCATATAAATATAGGTATGGGTGTGTATGTATGTGTAGATACATATACTCTATTTTTACGCATAAATTTTTTCCCCACTCCTCTGCTAAATTCCAAGCTCCTCAGGGTCAGGAAGTAGCTGTAATTTATCTATATTTTGACTAAAATGCCAAGACAGTGCCTGGCACAGCAGGTATTTAATAAATTCTTATTGAGTAAATAAATACTGAATTGAAGCCTCAAGTTTGAACCCATGAAAATCTTTCAAAACCTCCAGGCATTTAAAATCAATCCAATGGTAAGGAAGATCACAGTTGTTCATCCCAGCAACTTCTGCAGAAGAGCGTCGAGTCAGATGAAAACATCATGGCCACTGCCTAAGCCCCAAGTGACCAGTGACACCCTCCTAGTGTGTGACAGAGGAAACTGAGGCACAGAGAACCCAGCGGTCTGCTGCTGGGTTACAACCACATGGGATAAAGCACCTGGGTTCAATGAATTTAAGGTCAGTGAGAGAGGCGGCCCAGGATGTGGTCTTCGGCGTTCACTAGTCCCTGAAGCCGGTGGCATAGCTAATTACTGGGGGGCCCTGAGCATAGAGGTCAGAGGGCAGCCTTCTCACCCTCTGCTGATGATAAGAATGCCTTGTCCTGGGCGCTGCCATCAGGGTGCTTTCTCTGCCCCTGGAGAGAGCAAAAAGAGGCAACTGATGGGCTGGTCCCGCACGATTTGTCGAGCACACGCTGGAAGGCGTTTGTATTAGCTTCTCACACACCAGGTCACAGGGATTCTTGGTAAAACACATTCCTTACACACTTGAGGGCCTGGGTGAAATGGGCAAGGATGACACACCAAGTTTTCTAACATGACGGAACTAGCACCATTAAACTAGTTAGATCATCAAGCAGGTAGGGACTCTCATTGGCAGGTGGCACCCAAATCTTTGGGGGCTACTTGCGTAGTAGCTGTGGCACCCTGAGAAACACCAGTCTTCAAAAGAAACAGTTTGTTTCTTTCTTTAAAAGTCCCAAACTGTTAAGGTTTAGCTAAATCTTCCTGCTGTAAAGATGACTTTGCTCACTCCGTATCCAATCCTACTCACTGGGTCTGCCATCCGTTGGCTGGGGGATGGGGTTCCATAACATGATACAGCCTCAGTGAGCTCAGAGAGGGGATGTGGCTTTGGGGAAATAACCTGGGCTCTGGAGCCAGACGGGCTCCTGTCTCTGTGCCTTAAAGCTGTGTGGCTTTGGGTAAATGACCTAACGTCTCTGAGTCCAGTCTGCTCACAAGCCAAACTGGAAATAACAGAGCTTACTCTTTCGGAGGACTGTTGTGGGGGGTCACAGAGTAATGGTTCTGGAGTCAGACTAAACGGGTTGATTGCTGACCCCACATATGACCAGCTGTTTGACCCTGGCCCTTCACTAAATCTCATTCATCTTCAGTTGCTCCATCTGCAAAAGGGGGCTGAGCATGGTCCTCTCCTCACAGGTTTGTGTTAAGGATTAAATGAGATCGTCTCTATGAGACACTTGGCACATGGCAAGTGCTGAGGAAATGACAACCGTTCTTTTAGATAATATGCATTTTGATTAATAGGTGATCGACTAACGGAAGCTGAGAGGAAGTCAGGACAGAGGATGCTGAGAGCCGCTTACCATGTTCCTGCAGCAGCTGTCTTCAGGCCCTAGCAATCGCTGTGGAGCATCGAGCCCCTGCCGGTCCTGTCAGCCTTCAGGAGAATCCCCAGCATCTCCACAAGGCTGACTTGTAGAGGTCTGGGCGGCCCACAGGGAAATCAGAAGCTGATCACCGGCCCCCAGGCAAGGAGCTAACTATTGAGCCCTCAGCCGCCCAGGGAGTAAAAAGCAAGGCTGCCCCACATGGGACCTGCAGCCAGGCGGCCCAGGGCTGAACGTGGCCAACGAACCCTTGGGGCTCAGCCTGAAACCTGAACTTCCCCCCAGGGTGCCAACACAACAGCAGCACCATCCTGCCAGCATGGAGCCCTGGGGCCAGGAGCCCGCAGAGCCCCACAGAGCACCCGGGAGGCTGGCGGCCCCACCAGTTTGCTGCCCTCGGTGGGAGAAGGCTCAGAGGACAGGCACCACCCGAACATGCTGGACCCCCAGGGCTTATCATCGCTTCCCACTTAACTTCCCTGCAAATTCAGAAGCTCACTTTGCCCCCCACTCCCACTAACTCCTCCTCAGAGAGGTTGGCCTCTGACTCTGTACGAAGCGTTCTTTCCTAGATTGGCTCAAGGGGGAGGCCAGGATTCCAGAAACCCGGCAGGTTTTTAAAAAGTCATCCATCCTTTCACTTGACAGATAGCTGTTGGTCGCCTCCCTGTGTGAGGGCGCCATGATGAGCACCTGGGGAGTGGAGAGGCTGACGGGATGGGCTGTGCTCCCAGGTGGCCAGTCACTGGGCACCAGGTCCTGGAGCACTCCTAGAACCCTGACCTTGACTTTGAGGATGCCCCCAGGATCTCGCTGGAAGACTGCCTCGTAGGTGAGATTGCCTACTGAGAGGTCTCTTCACTTCTTCTTTAATTAAACCTCCTTGGATGTGGTCCAAGAAAGGCCTGCCGTAACGAGGACTTGCGTCTATAATATTATTATGTGAAGTTCCCTGGGCCTCAGACCGTCCTCCCCATCCCCGCTCCATTTCAGGCACCGGTAGGCACTTGCTGGAGGTCTGTCTCCCGAGTATTGTGATCAGAGAACCCAGCCACTAACCAGGTCCCAGGAATGTCGCCTGCGGTAGTTCCAAAAGACGTGCCAGCTTTGATGCAAGGACAACAGTAACGATAAATAAATACAAAAAAATCAAGGGGCTAGGTGAGCCCTCCGGACTGCAGTGCTCTGTGGACGCAAAGGACTCCCGGTCAAGGCAGCATCTCGTGCCCCTGATAATGCCGGAGACTGAGGCGTTGCCCTGAAATGAGTGCCCAGACCTCTGAGAAGCCCTCCTTAAAGACAAAGCGCCTTTTTCTCTGTAGCACCAACACCCAACACACAGAGCAAAATTCCAAACAACTTGTTGAAGGATTTCTCCCTACTCAATAGGTACTCCTGCACCAACCCCATTCAGATCCCTCTCTCATCTCGCCTCCCCCCGTTTCTGCTCATCCCCTTAGAAAGCCCTGTTTCCCCCTCCATCCATTAGCCTTTTTGGCTCCCTTGTCCGTTACCCTCCTGTCTACATGCACTACCCTCTCCGTGAAGACACCTAACACTCAGAAAGAGCAGTACTTGTTTGAACTCCCTTCCTCCTGTCTGAAATGGAGACTTTGCTTATTCTCAAAACCTGGCCTCTCCATGTGCTGTTCCTGTGTGGAAGGAACATGTGGTCAGGAGGAGAAAAAAGGCTCTGGAATAGGTGATTTCCATAATTATGCCTCCCAAGCCTTCGCCACCATTCAGCTGACAGTCTTCTTTCTCCCCTGCCAAGTGGGCTTGCTCTGGCTCTCTCTTATGCACGCTCCCCCAGCCCCCAACCCTGCTTTTGAAACACACCAGCACTCTCACATTTCACAATAAGTAAATGGTTAAAAAAAAAAAAAAAATCTCCATTTTCTTTCTCATGGAGCAGATGGCAGGTCTCAGGAACGTGGTAGAAACGAGGCTTTCTGATGTTCTAATAAATTTCAGCATCTCACACAAAAAGCGCAAGCTCATTTTGATTCTGATGTTAAGTACCATATGGCATATCATTCGTGGGCCGTGGCAGCTTCATCCTCAGGGTAACGAGGAAGGGGGGATCTGCCCTAGAACAATGAGATGGAGCTGGTATGGACCAATTGGATTCCTCGGTGAATGCCATTTGATAATAATATTGTATATGGCAGTGGAGCAATTAGCCCTCTTTCATGGTATGTGTTAATTTTCCCTGCCAGTTTTCCTAATTACAACTGCCACCCAAAGGACTACTTTTTGTAAATACTCTGTAAACATTTGAAAAGACATAGGCAGTGTGTGCATGAAGAAAAAAACGTCCCTGGATTTTGAAACTGTCTAGAAAATTGGCTGACGTTTTATATATTTTTCAACCGCGCGGACAGCCTAGCGAGGATCTTGCAGTATATGGAAATTCCCTTCTCTCTTCTGTGACATGATGGGCCTTCCTGCCCATTCTGCAATCGTTGTTCTGAGGGACATTTTTCACTGTTATCTTTATCAATCTTCAGGGTGCGTTTCCATGAACTTTGATAAATCTACACCGGTGAAGCCACAGCGTAATAAACAGAACCTCTCCATCACCACAGAAAGTTCCCTTGCGCCCCTTCTCAGTCAGCACTCCCCCCGCCCCGTTCTGAAGACTGTCTCTCTAGATTAGTTTTGCTTGCTCTTGAACTTCATGTTAATCAAATCATACAGTATGTTCTCTTCCGTGTCTGGCTGCTTAACTTTTAACCCACGGTTGGTGAATTGAAGAGTTGGACACCATTCCCCACATTAGACATAAGTCCATAAACACAGACATATTTCCTATGACGGGGGGAAGGGCAAGGTGCCAGAGGGAGGTCCCTGGAGCAAATCTCTATAGTTTGAGTAAAGAAATGAGAGGGAGAGTGTAAGCAAAGAGCATCAGGGAAGAAAGCATTCTCTCATAAAACATAACCACTCCCTGGTTTTTGTTTGTGGCATGTCTAGGACCGTGGCTGCCGTCCTCTTGGTGGGGACGCCTACCATCAGTGTGTGGCTCCCAGCCCACCTCAGGCTTCCCAGCTTCAGAGCTGCCACCGGCTTCCCACCAGGCCTACAGCAGCGGAACCATGACGTGGGATGTGGCCCCACTGCTAGGCACCCAGAGAACCTTCTGATCAAAACTATCCCCCACACGGGCCTGTCTGGTGTCTGAAATTCTCACCATTTTTGACTACAGCTTTGAAAACTTCTGCCAAAATGAAAACAGCGTCTCTTCCTTCGGCCAATGAGATCAGCGAGTATTCACCCGGCTTGTGAAGAGGGAAGGAGACGAAGAAGAGATCAATTTGCCTGTGTGTACATCAGAGGGACGGGGAGAGACGTCAGTCCAAGGCGCAGAGTGTTCTTGGAGAGGCAAGCTCTGCATGGACAGTAAAGGGAGGTCTGGACGGTGGAGGAGAGATGAAAGTGAGTTCAATTTTACTCACATCACTGGGGGTACTGGGTTGGCCTTGGTCTTCTCCCTTCACGGGATTCATACCTCACTGACAGGTGGCTTGTGGTCCTGATGACTTGGCTAAAGGCACAGCTTGTGATCTAGAGCCAGACTGCTTTCAGGCACATTTTCATATTCGGAAATTTAGCACCCAGAACAACAGGGTCACCTGTCAGTAAGAATCTTCAGGAAAAAATTCTCCAGAAGATAGGGCGGTTTATTTTCTACATGTTCACCACGAGCACTTGTTATCCTCTTGTCACACCAGCTGCAAGGTAACAGCTCACTCTATCAGGCCCCACTGTGCACCCCACCCAAAGCACGAGGACACACCACAGGGAATCGCCGCTCTCTGGGTCAAAGACTGTTGAATATTGGCAATTTCATCAGGTTGCACTTCATATTAATTCACTCTTACTACAATCCTATAAAGGAGGTTCTATTATCCCCCCTTAGAAGATGACAACATCAAGGTACAGAGAAGTTAAGTAGCTTCCTGGAGGTGCCCAAACCAGTTAGCGACAGAGCTGGTATTGCAACTCAGGCCCATGTCCTATGCAGCCTCCAAGAAAAGAATAAAAATGGTGGGTAATAACCCATCTCTTTTTTCTGGAAGAAGCTTAGACCTGTCTTGAGTCAGGTGGTACCTTCAGAAAAATTTCTTTTACCAGGAAAGTGAAGACTCTGGCTCATGTGGGTCCACTTTTTTTCATCTGCCTCGCTGGTAAATGACATTTTACATTGTAGGTGGAGTTGGTGCAATGTTGTAAGAATATTCTGAAAAATAGGCTCTGATTATAGCATTCCGTGTCCTTTGATTTCAAACCAGAACCCTCCCCTTAGTTCCGAGGAAATCAGCAAGAATTGAGGCTTTTCCTACAGTGTGGCAACCAGTTAACGAACCCAGCTCACCCCCCACCCCCCAACCCTAATAGCCCCGTGCTCGCCGGCGGTGGCGGTATCTGTGTCATTCTGAGAAAGAGGGCACGCCTTTTTCCCTTTCCGTTTGAATTTCAAATCTTGAGCGATACGCTCACGACCCGCGGAATTGTTAGGCGTGAAGCGCCACCGTGTGGTCAAATCACCACAAACCAACAGGCTGCTGTGTAATTAATGCCTCCACCAGAAGGGAGGTGGTACTCGGCTTTGATCAGGCGCTCAAATCCGGATCAGGTGGAGATCCGCGGCTCAGAGCATCGAACTGCAGTTTGAGTCCTTCCTCCTGGACTGCTACCCAAGGTCTGAATTAATCATGAAAAACTCGTTTGTCTTCCCCAAGTTGTAATCCCCTCAGTGTAAGATGGGGCTATAATTTTTGGGGGTGGGTCCAGGTACGGCAAAGTGAATCCGCAGGGGCCTTTACACTTTACATACAGAAACCAGGCAGGATGGGAGATGAGGAGTCAAACGACGGCTGTGGCACTCCCATTAGGGCTCATTTAAGACCAGATTCACGGGGCAGTCAGCCCGTGGCGGAGTGGTTGAGTTCCCGTGCTTTGCCTCAGCAGCCCTGGGTTTCGCCTGTTCCGATCCTAGTTGTGGACATGGTACCGCTCATCAAGCCATGCTGAGGCAGCGCCCCTCATGGCACCACCAGAAGGACCTACAACTAGCATATGCAACTATGTACTGGGGGGCTTTAGGAAGAAGAAGAAGGAAAAAGAAGATTGGCAACAGATGTTAGCTCAGGTGCCAGTCTTTAAAGAAAAAAAAAGACCCAATTCAGCAACCTTCAAATCAAACCTAATCTATGTTTCCATTCAATTTTGGGAAAAGCTACAATTAAGTCAGGTGATTTGGGGGCCAAACAGTGGAGGAGGTATGACAGTAAAGGATTGTCACATTGTAACCAACAGACCATAACTTATATATTGATGTTTTTCAAGAGCCCATAGTAATATTGAGCACAATATTGATTGTGTGCTTGCTGTGTGCTGGATTCTGTGCTGAGCGCTCCATGTGCATCATCATGGTGCTCATAATGCCCCATGAAGCAGGCACTGGTGCTGGGCCGTTTTACAACCGGAAACAGGCTGAGAGCGTTGGAGTATCTTCCCAAGGCTGTGCCAGGATGCATGCCGGGCCTGAGGTTCCAGCCACACCTCTGACTGCACCGGCCGCTCTTAACCTCACGTTGGCTCAGTGCAGTCTTCTTCCAGTTTTTTCACACACACTCACACACTCACAGGAGGCTGTACTTTCTCCAATTATGTCCAGAACGCTTTAGGATTTCTCTTTTACTAGTTATTTTCAGAGTTTGTGGCAAAATTTTTGACTGTTCTAAGTGACGGCAAATCATCATCCTTTATTATGGCAGGAGTTAACAGTTCCCATTGGCCAGATACTTTAACAGGTATAAATCATGTAATCTTCATCATAACACTGCAAGTTAAGAACTATTATCATCATGCTCAATTGACATTTGAGAAGTATGAGGCTGGACGGTCTGAGTCACCTGCCCACATTTACAGAACTCGGGCTCCAAGGTCTACAGGGGGCCACTAGGTGAGAGGGGAAGTTTGCTCTTTGGATGAGGAGCCGTGAGGGCCCTGAAACCTACCCCACCCTCACCCGGTGCGGGCCAGAGGCCACCCAGGGAAAGGGACGCCTAAGTCACTGTGGCTGCCTGCAGGGTCCTGGCCGGCCTGGGCCATTACACTCAACTGCCTCTCAGGAGGGCTCGAGTTTGAGAAACAGCCAAAGGTATTCTGGAGCTGGGTCTCGTGGTTGGGTCAGTGAACTCTCTAGATGTAGACATTTTGAATCAAAATCAAGACTGCTTTTCTCACCTGGTTTGGAGTATGCCCTGCTGGCCCTGCACCCCCTGCCCATCCCCTGCTATCTGTGCTCTGCTCCCCCAACCTTGGAGCATCTTCTCCACCTCGTTAGCCTGCTTCTCCTCACACGGACACACTCCTCTCTTCCTAGCTGCTAAATGTCGGGGCACCCAGACTTGGTCCTCCGCCTCACTCCCCTCTTAGAGCTCCCTCCACTCAGTACCTAGTGAGCACATCTCCCCAGGGCTTCTGATGCTGTCTTCACATGGACGGCTCCCAGTTCTCTACTTCTGGATCCAACCACTCCCCTGAGCTCGACAGATGTCTAATTTCCCATTTGACAGCAGCCCCCATTTGGAAGTCTATAGAAAGCTCCAAGTTAATGCCTCTGAAATAGAACTTTTGATTTCCCTCCCCACCGCCCCCAAAACACCCCTACTAACCAGCCCTTCCCTTACTCAATTCAATAACTGGTACCAGCTAAACCCTGTATCTCTGTGTCTGTAAGTTCTGCTTCACAGTTTATACTAAAGCCAATCATCTTAAATGGCCCCATTCCTCCACCCAGGCCCCAGCTGGCACCATGTCTTGTCTGGACCACTACAGAGCCACCCAACTGGTTTTCCACCTTCTTCTTTTGACCCACCCGACAGCCAGAATCATCTTTTAGAAACTAACTCAGATTACGTTACTCAGGACCCTCCAAGGACAACCCAGCACAGTCCCTCTGCATCCTCAAGGTCCTTCTGCCGTCCTGCCTCGGTGTCTTCAGCTGCCCCCTTCCTTTGCCAGTTCTTCCCCTGGTCTCACTTAATCCCTCACTCATTCAGGTCTCCGTCCAAGGATCACCTCCTCTGAGAGGCTTCCCCTGACTCAAACCCCACCTCCCGCCTCTCCACTCTCTCTCTCCTCCTCCATTTCACTCCACAGCATTTATCCTTACCTGACGCTTTATTATATTTAAATATATGTGATATAATGTCTGATTGCTTACTGCCTGTACACCTCTCCCCCTCAGATTTATAAGCCCTGAAGGCTGGGATCTTGTCTTGTTCTACTCTCAGGGCCTGGAGAAGAGCTCTGGACAAACATGGGTGCTTAATAAAACCTAAGGAATAAGTTAAACTTGAACTCCCTCCAGTGGGGCTTCTCCCTCCAGCATAGGTCCCTAGCCTGGGAGATGTCCTCAGCCTGAATCTCTCTCTGCAGCGCCCGACATTTTGATGCCTCATATTCCCCTACAGATCTCAGCTCTCTGTCATTTCATTCATTTAGGCACTCTGTCCATCAGTCACTCAGTCAGTAAGTAGTTGCTGGTGCAGGCATTGTTCTCAGGACTGGGGGTGGAGCGTGGACAGAACAGACTTCGCTACTGTCCTTGTGGAGCTCACCGTCTAATGGGGGCATGGATGTGTGTGTGCATGTGTGTAGTCAGGTGTTAGATTGCAGTAAGCGCAGTGTAGACAGCTAAAGCACGGTAGAGATTAGGAGCAGTGGTGGTTGAGATAGGGTGGTCAGGAAAGGCCTCTCTGAGGAGGTGACATTTCGGTATTGGTGTGTGACAAATGAAGCCATGCAGGATCTAGAAAGTCCTCCCCAAGCACCCTGCCCGACTAGCTCAGACACCCCTCATACAAGTTCCCCCTGACACCACAGGCCTCCCTCACAGCACTTACCACACTTCCGATTCATGTGTGTTGGTGTAATCCTCTGCTTAACATCTGTCACTCCCACCAGACTGGAATCTCCATGAGAGGCTCTGTTTCTGTCGTGTCTGCAGACACAGGGCTGGGACACAGTACATGCTCAACATTCTTTGTCAAATGACAAATAAATGGGTAAACAAACATGGGCAATCTCCCAAGAGAATGTCCGGCAGGCTCTGGCATCCTCCATGGCCTGAGTGGTCTATCGAAATGGCTGCATGAATTGATTTACAAAGTGTGTCTGCCCAACCCGTCCCCTCACCGCCACCACACACCTCCTGCCCCTTTCAAGGAGAGCTGCCCAGACCAAAGGTGTTGGTAAAGAACTGGGGGTCCCGGGCACCCTGTGTTTGATCAGGGGGTGGATGCCTGGAATAGCTGAAAGCAGATGTCATGGAGGATGCATGTGAACCACATGGGGACCACAGGCGACCTCTACCACAGAAGTCAGATCAGGGGCTTGAGAGCCTCTCTTCCGAGGCTATGGGAAGCTTGGATTGGTTTAACCTCACAACGTTTAGGGGGCCCTCCTCCAGATTTGCCCCCCACAACTGTCCTGCATCTTCTGAGGGTTCTGCTCTCCATGCTTCAACTCAGGACTGACTAATGCTCAATTCAAGATCCCCACTGATCAACTCTATACTCCGCTTTTGACTTCCCCCAGTCTATCCAATCTGGCTTCCCATGGCTGCTCAATAGAAACCCTGCCCTTCAGCCACAGGTGTCCCCTTACCACCTACCACCCTTTCCGTGACTTCCTGACGACTGTCCTTTGGCATGCTATTCCTCCTTGTGGATTGCCAACTTTCAGCAATCCTCTGCTCAAGTCTAAATCTATCTTTCAAGGCTCTACATCTGCCGTGAAGTTCTTCCCGGACACTCCAAGCTAAGTGGGCTCTCGCTCTTCACAGAACTCCTCTCGTAGGTAGACAGAGGCTCTTGAGGGAGCAGCAGGTGCTCAGCACAGCTTTATCTGTGTCTGTCCTAGCTTCCCCCTTTTAGATCGCCAGTTGTTGAAGGGCAGAAAGTGCATTGTATGTAATTCTGCTCGGCACGTTGCAGTTGCTTAATAAAGACTTGATGGATTGACTGAAGGAAGACATCACTCTTGGCCAGCAGCAGTGTTTGTGTAGAACTGCTGTCCGCTCCTCACCCTACGGGAGTGAAGCGCTAGGTTCTTCCGCTTGGAAATTTTGTACAATTGAAAGAGGAATCTGTCAGACAAGGCAGAATTTCACTGTCCCAAAATAACCAGGTAGCAGCTACAACCAAAGAAATTCGAAAATGACAACTAAGTTGGAGTTAGCCATGAATGTTGGGCTGTTATAGTCAAGTTTTAAAAAGAAATTGGCCTAGGTTGATAAGAAGGACTAGAACATCTCGTGATACTATGTGTTGTAGGCTGAAAAATGGCTTCCCAAAGAAGTCTGCATCCTCATCTCTGGCACATGTGAATGTTACCTTATATGGCAAAGGGGACTTTGCAGATTTGATTAAGTTGAGGATCTTGAGGTAGAAAGATGACTCTGGACTATCCAGGTGGGACTGATGTAATCAAAGAGATCCTTATAAGAGAGGGGCAGGAGATCAGAGTGACTAGTTGGAGATGTGATGGCAGAAGCAAAGACTGAGGTGATACAAGGAAGGAGTCACAAGCCAAGGAATGCAGGCAGCCTCCGGGAGCTGGAAAGGGAAGGAAATGGACTCTCCCTTCAAAGCCTCCAGAAGGAGCCAACGCTGCCCACACCTTGCCTTCTTCCAGTGAGACTGATTTTGTTTCTTCTGTCCTCCAGGCTCGAAGAGAATAAATTTGTGTTGTGTTAAGGCCCTAAAATTGTGGTAATTTGTCACAGCAGCAACAGGGAACTAATCCACCATGAAAAGGCCATCAGTGATGAGGGGAATGCAGCCTCCCGTCAGAACCACTCTGTGTCTAAGAGTGGGCACCAGAAAGCTCTGTCCTGGCAGCCATGTTCTCAGTTGCCTAGCAACCAGGCAAAGGCCTGGGCATACACATCCAAACTAAAAGCCCCGTGTATCTCCTCTGTGAAGGAGAAGACATTTTGTGGTGGGAGCCAGAAACCAAGAGCTAAAGAACAAGCCAGATGCCAGGGACTCACATCTTCTTTTGGATATTCTGTCTAAGGATAGGTAGATTTTCATATATCAAAACTGAGACAGTCCTGGGAAAACCAGGACCACTAACCTAGCACCCCATGGACCAGCTGACTGAATAACTGGTCAATTCAAAGAAGAAAAGAATCAATCATGTCAACTGATTTTACTGAATTGACTTTTATTGTCTCATTTTATTTATTTCAAGACCCCAGCAGATACCACCTCAGGATTCCCCAGGTAGAGCCCAGATCCTGGGGTTTATCACCAATTTCAAAGACCTAAAATCATCCAAAGACGAGCCAGCCTTATGTTTCTGAATCACAGAATTTTTCAAACAGTCTGTGCATAGTCTCATTAAAGACAAAAATATACAAAACATGCAGCAAAAGAGAAAAGCACAGCTTCATGCCCCATGTGCAATAAAGGCTAAAAAGAAATCCAGACTCCAAACATCCTCTCTGGCATGTTTATCTTTTTCTTATCTGTAAAAGCAAAATGTACACAGCGTCTTCACCACATAATGTCAGGGTCGCTCTACGATAAACTGTAGTTTGATAAGAGGCAGAGAAAAGAGACCTTCGTTCTGAGTTTATCCTCAGCAGTGGACTTTCATTTGTGGGGCTTCAAATCAAGGCCACATTTTGGGAAAAGAAAGATATGTGGTGATGTCAACTTGGTGTGCTTTAGTGAAGTTTATAAAACAAACCTCCCAAACATTTATTTTTCAGTCAAGCTTCTGGCTGTAGTGGGCTTAGTATAAGAAACAAAATGAAAGAAATCTCCCAAACATTGACATTGGCACTCAAAAAATAAGAAGGGCAAGTATTAAAACATTTCCAGCATATGTTCATTCTGAAAATGTGTTGATCTAAAATTCCTAAGAATGCCACATAATTATTAGGGTTTATTTTTTCTCACAAGACAATACTTAGAGGCAAACAGTTGGGTTCATGTAAATAAAAGGTTCTTTCTAAAAAACTGAACAATAAGAATATCATGTATCCATGGGCCTGACAGAAAGGCAGCTTTATTCAGCTCTCAGAGTGACTTTAGCCTAGAGCATCCTTGGCTTAATTTGGACTACTGGTTTGTTTTCTGCTTTTGTGTGAGGAAGATTGGCCCTGAGCTAACATCTGTTGCCAATCTTCCTCCTTTTGCTTAAGGAAAGCTTTGCTTGTTACTGACCTAACATCTGTCCCCACCTTCCTCTGTTTTGTATGTGGGATACTGCCACAGCATGGCTTGATGTGCAGTGTGTAGGTCCACACCCAGGATCTGAACCTGCAAACCCTGGGCCGCCAAAGCAGAGTGCATGAACTCAACCACTATGGCGCCAGGCTGGCCCTTGGACTGTTGGGTTTTCCTAGTATGTCTCCCTTCATGATGTTCCCTAGCACTCTTGCATTCATGGGCATGCACCCCTCAGGTGACATCTTTTTTACAAGCAAACGCCAGAATAAATACGTGAGGATGGACAAAATGCAGTGTATTCTCCAAACCAGTGGTTCTCAAACTTGAGCCTGCACGACTATAAGCAAAAATGCAAAAAGCACATGAAGATGCAAAGAATCCCTTAAAAATGTAATTCTGGTTCAGATAGCTACTGAAATACCGAAATCCTTTCTAGTTCAAAGGAACTTAATGATTCTGATTGCCCTCTTCACTGGGGCAAAGGTGAGGCATAGCCTGTCATAAACCAGTTGCATGGGGTCCATCAGGATCTTCTGGGTGAGACCCTGAGTACAAGCACCACTGCATCTCCCTCCTTCCCCAGCCAACTGCCTGTGCGGAGTGGAGCTGAGCTTTGGGTCTGGGGGAGATAGCGTGGTCCTGAGGCAGGGTCTCCACACCCTCCTTCTACCATCCCATTGCCAAGGCACTGGTTTCTTCTTCAGCCTAATCCAGTGAAAGTTTCCAGAACATTGTGAAAAAGGTTAGGGCAAAAGGGGCTGCTTCCTGAACTGAGTTCTGCACAAAAAGAAGGCAACCTCAGTATATAAGAGAGTTTCTGAGGCCTGAAGAGAGAGGAGCTGCCTCTGTAAAAACTTTGGCCCAGAAATTCATGAGTGGGTTCATTTCCTGTACCAAGCACGATACTAGCAGCCACTTGGACAGATGCACGAAGAGCTAGGAACAGGCCAGGGGAGGCGAGGGAGGGAGCCTGGACACTCCCCTCAAGGCCTGCCGTTACATTCTGCTGTTGAAGACCAGGTAGGCTGTAACTACCTGCTAGCCTGCCCTTGCAGGGAGAGCCAGGCCCCAGAAGTCTCCTAAGGCAGGTCCTCTGGGAGGCCGCAGGTGTGTTTGGCACTAACTGGGCACCAGCAGGCAGTGTGCTCACAGGCTTGACTTTGTTACGATTTCCGTTTTTAACTCTGCCAAACACCTCATGCTGGGCTGAAAGCAGACACCTTGTGAGGGCCCCTGCCTTGGCCAGGCAGAAGGACTGAGGGCATCAGGGCACCGTTCGCTCCCAGAGTCGCTCTCGAAGCAGCCACTGACCTTTGGGGTTCTCTGTCTCACAGTAGTTCTCCCCCAGAGATGCCAGGGGCTCCAGCGCAAAGAGCTCCACGTCCCATTCCATGTCTTCTCCCGAGAAGTTGAAGAGGATCTGTCTGGAGCTCCCCAGGCTGGAAGGGAGGAACGAGGCAGAGGGTTTAAGTTTGGCTTGGCCAGCTGCAGAGAAAAGGGATGCTCTGATTCGCCATTCAAATGGAGAACATTAGATGCTCCCCCAGGGCTGGGCCTTGGGGAGGACAGAGCAGTGTCATCATGGGGGCCATGGATGGACTTCAGCTGGAGCTCAGCCTGGCCTTGAAGGTGAAAGATGGGTGATGAGGACTGGGTCCTGGTTTTGGAATGTTCAGTGCATGGTCCACTATTATAGGAGGAAAATGCTCTTTAGAAAACCCCTGAATCCATCAGAGTTGAGTGGCTCATGTAGAAACAAAGGAAAACAGGTGGGTAAGCCTAGACAGCCCTTTCTGTTATGACAGGTTAGGTCCTGGTGGCATGCCCTGGGTTGGCCAAAGCAAGAGAGCACTTACTGCTCTGAATGAGTAGGTCACAGGAATTTGGAGGTTAGAGACAGTAACTGGTTTTGGGAGAGGAGAATCTAGAGGGAGAGAAGCCAATAGATGGTGGCAAGATGGTGAGGAGTGGCCCAGCCAGCAAGAAGTTCTCCACCTAGCCTGGCTAATGCCTTTCTAAGGCAGGGTGTCTAATTGGTTTGATGTTGTTTCCTCCTGGTACTAAGCCCTCTTCAACTCCAAACTCTCATTAAAAACCTGTGGCACACAGTGTGACAGTGGCACTTGGGGGAAACAGCGAGAGAGGATGACACAAAGCATGAGGACCAAGTGGGCCAGAAAGAAAGGGGGGCAGATGCAGAGCTGAAGCAACAGTTAGGTGTGGTGACAGCAGTGAACCAGGCTAGACTTTGTGGATAGCCCATCAAAAAAAATTTTTTTAAACTAAGACCTCCGTCCCAAAAAATGCCCAAGAATAATTTTTCCATGTAGGATGGGGGCTCAAGGTACCATAAGAACCACCACCAGCATCAGGAGCACATGAGAACATCTTGGTTATACTATTTGGCTGAAGCACTTACTCTTTTTTGCAGGCTTTGGGCTTAAATTTCAAGGTGTTGAATGCTCCTTCCACAGCCTTGGGCAAATAAATGGGGTGCCTCTCGAGTCTCCTCTGAGTGCTGATGGTCCTGCGCTCTGTGCTCCTTCGAAACTGGCCGTCTGTCATGTGCACGGTGGGCGCAGCGATGTCCTCCGAGTGCCGGCGTGGCACCCGCAGGATCCAGTTGGAGTGCAAGCTATGCTCCCGGGAGCTGGTGGCCACTGGAAGAGAGAAGCAGGGACCTGGAAAGGAGATCTTGCCATTGCCATTGCGAGGAGCAGAAGGCAATGGAGAGGGTGAGTCAGGTTGAGAACTCACAACAAATGTCTTTTTGAAAGAACGTCTACCAAAATGTTAACAGTGATTATTATCTCTGGGTGGTGGTGTTACAGGTCGTATTCTTTACTTTCTTCTTTATGTTTTGGTATGTTGTTTGACTATATGATTTACAATGAACATACCTTACTGTTGTTATCAGAAGAAAAGCCATAAAGTCATTTTCATTAAAAAATTATAACTGTGAAGATGACACTTGCATCCACAGTGGATTTTGTTGTCCCTTCACAAACGTCCTGGGTTTCCCCAGGTTCGACTCCCGAGGAGAGGGCTGTTCTTTGTCAGAGACTGAAGGGCTGTGGTGGGGGAGGAGGGCAGGTACCTGCAGGGTACAACGAGCTTTCGAAATGGGAGTAACCTTCTGCGAAATTCCACCGAACCCAATGAGAACCAGAAGGTCACAGATACACGTCTATCAAGGCCAGAACGACAAGCCACCCAAATGTAGTCTTTTGAGAATTAGATAAAACATTCAAGAATCATTTAGTATAGGTACCAAAACCTGTTACCTCAGTAACCAGGAGTCAGTAACCCCCGGATAAAATCATCAATAATTACACAATGGGGAGCAAGTCAAAGATTGGAGAAACTGACAGTTGAGTAATGGAATTTAAAAGTGGGCTCCACTCATGAACAGTGTTGAGTTCTTCGCTCTCCACCAGGAGAAAGCCAGTGATACACCTTGATAAGGAGGAAAGCATCGCCCCCAGCCCTCACTTCACTCCTTCTCTAGCAATCAGGCTGGGCCTGGGGCAGGCACCTGGCCCTCTTCTGCTCTATACATCCTTGCAGAGTGGTGGCCTGTGAAAGCCACAGATGGAGTGCTAGAGGGAGGGGTGACAAAGTGGGTGAAGTGTCAGAGTCAAGTATAGCAGACAGTGCTGCCCCAGGGCGAGGCTCGCTCAGGTAGGGTCAGAAGCTGGATTTTTAAATACAGTTTATTCCTTTTTTTTCTTTTTTAAATTTTGGTAAAATACACATAACATAAAATTTACTATCTTAGCCATCTTTTTGTGTGCAGTTCAGTAGTGGTGAATATATTCACCTTGTTGAGTGACAGATCTCCAGAACATTTTCACCTTGCAAAACTGAAACTCTGTCTCTACATCTGTGTAACAACAACTCCCCATCTAACACCTTTCTTTAATCGTGTCCCTCATGGAGTCTTACAGAAGTCCTACCCTGTCTCAGCTGTGGCAAGTGAACCACAGGGAAGGAGTTTTTGTCCAAATATGGCCCCGAGTGTTGGAGGGGTAGGCTGGGGTGGTGGCAGGAGCTACAACTAAAGCAAGGGCCCCAAGGACAAGAACAAGCTCAGAGCCAGGCTCCGGCTTGTAGACGTGAGTTTCCTTGTAATCAGGAGGTGGCATTCCTGATAGCCCATCTTATAAGTCCACTCCAGAGACCCCCAACCCACCCACCCTCTGCCCTGGGGGACGGCACTCACCATCAAAGTCCACATCTTCATTGGGCTGGTCTGCCTCAGCAGCCTGCGGCCGTTTCTCTGTGTCCAGCTCTGCAATGATGGAGTCAAAGAAGGCAATGGCCTCGGCCACATCTGCGCTGAACTGCGAGTACTTCTTTGTGGCTGTTTTCTGCTAGATGTGAAGGGGAGGAGAGTTGCCTGAGCCAGCCTCAGAGCGCCCTCACACGAATAAGTCATAACCACCAAAAAGGATTAAATGTACTGAAACTAAATGTATGTGAAGTTATAAAGTTGCAGAGTTTAAAAGGTAAATTTGAGTAAGTGCCCTGTGGCAGGCAGATAGATACTCCAGACCCACAATTGCTGTGGGTCAATGGATTTCCAATTACCTCAAGGGGGGAGAGAGAAAGGGTGATAAGAACTGCTTCTTTCTTGGTCAGGGATTGTTGTTGACCATTAGGCAAAATGCTTAGACTTTCTTTGGCTTTGTTCCCCGGCCAAACACCCAATAAGGATTGTACAGTTCTTTAGGCGGGTGATAAGATGCCCACAGCAGGAAAGAAAGGACAAGTACGTTGGAAATGCTCCCTAAGAATTGTCAGTAGCTAAAGTGGCCAAATTTGGGCTCAAGTCATGGAATAAACTCGAGAGAAATTAGTGTGATTGTTTGAAAAATATAAAGAATTATAAAATATAGAGTTACAGAAAATCTACCGAGTGCCTAACTAGGTTCCGGGACTCCATCCTGTCTTGTTCTCCTTCATGACCTCATTCATCATCTTCCTCTTCACAAGGGCCCACAAGTGACTGACATGGAAGTTCAAACACCATGGTGGACTTGGATGGAGAACTCACGATGAAAGGCATAGAGTCAATATGTGGGCTAATAAAAAGCTCTCTGAATTTAGGAAATTTAGGAATTTAGGAAATGAGAGAAGTCAGAGAGAAAACGAAAGGGGGCAATGTGTGTTAACCCGGGCTATTTTGACTGTGCGTGGAGTTCTTTTACTCTATGTGAGCATTTTGAAAGTAGGATGGTATTAAAAAGGAATATGATTAAATTACAGACTGGCATGTTGGGAAATAAAAGGATGACATCTCTATGTATGTGCAAGATTTTGGTGAAATACATGCATTTTGTACTACTAGAAAACATTTTTAAATGAGGGCTTTTTTCCTTTTATATTTGTAAGGAGATTTCTTAGAGAAAATATTGAAGAATGACAACATACACCTGAATCTTTTCTGCGAAAAGTAGAAAACTATCCACGTGTCATCATACCCCTCCCCCTTCAAAGAGCCCGCTAAAATGAAAGCAAGGAGGAGGGAAAGTAAAACCCCAATGACAAAGAGAACAAGAGAGCGGCCATGAGTGAAAGAGAGATTTCCAAAAGCTTCTGGCAGTTGGAAAGCGGTTGAAGAGGGGCCATTGAAGTAACAGAGGGGTAATTGATGTAACAGCGGGGTAATTGACGTAACAGAGCAAAGGACTGACCACCCAGAGCATCGTAAGTGGGGGAAGCAGCCGAGACCCGGGACTATTTGATGCTTGGGAACCAGAAATGCTCCAGACTTGGCAACACCAAGTATGCCACTGACTGGGAACGGGATGCAGGACCGAAAAACCGAGAGGCTGGTTGAAGGTCCATGTGAGCACATCAGGCAGATGACAAGAGGGCTCAGCCCTGGAGACAAGTCCATACTTTTTTATTCTCCCTGCGTTTTCTCTGGCTGGTCCCTCTAGCTTGAACGCCTCATCTGGCTGACTCCTATTCATCCAGTAAGACTTGGCTGAGGCAGCTCCTTCTCCAGGAAGACACCCCTTTCCTGGGTTGTTTCCCTCCTCTAGACTCTGTGGTCCTCCGTAATCTAACCTAATTCCATTAGGACGTTTATATCATTTTAGAGCGTTTTGTTTGTGAAGTGGAAGAGAGAGAAACAAAGAATAGAGAAAGCCTTACAATCTGGAATGAGCCCCAAAGGAAGGATGAATATTATTTAACAAGAATGCAAGATCCATAGGTTTTTGCATCTCAAAACCCATCTCTACACGGAGGGGACGACCCTATCTCTACACGGAGGGGACGACCCCATCTCTACACGGAGGGGATGACCCCATCTCTAGCAGCAACTGCTATCAGTGTTTGGCTTAATGCTAGAGTCTTAGTCTTGCCTGTGGACATCGTCTTTTTTGCCTGGGTCACCCTACAATTTGATCTAGCTATTCACGCCTCCGTGTCTCTGGGAAGCAGGCTTTGGCCCTCAGCTCAGAGCAGCCTGAATGAATCGTTTTCATTTATTAAAGAGTTTAGAAAAGAGTCTACTTCAGTGTCTTAACTATTCAAGCTAAGAAAACAGTGAGTACCCTACCATTAGTTAGGTTAATGCGAATCCTTTATGCTGTGGCCTCTGTGAAGTTCCCGAATCTCCTCACGTATTATCCTCTGAGGATAACACTTACAAAATAAAAAAATAAACCACTAGCATATGCATCACCACCTTAACCACTGAACTCGCGGTCCACAGAAGCTAACGGATCACAGCACTTTCAGCTGCACACTTGTTGGTTAGTCCAAATAGCCAAACATGTTAGTTTCCCAGACTTGAAGCTTGATGATTCAGGATTCAGGTGTCGCTCCCATAACTTTCCCTTTCTACTGTGTTTGGCAGTGACTGCCATCCTGGGCACATGCAGAGACACGGACTGGTACGCTCCCTAGCCGACACTGAGGAATGCCCCCTTCCAGGCCCCACCTCCAGGGTCTCTAGCTGGTCATTCAATACCTTAGTATTATAAAACTTGTTTCTGTTAGGAGAGCTTTTGGATCCTGGTGTGGCTGGAGAGTGAGACATTGGTGACACACTGGTGACATTGTTTGTGGCTGACCCATACATACCTGTGTGACCAAGTCTCATCCCAAAAGAGAGCTTCCCCCGCCAGCTGCTATTACCTTCATCAGTTCCCTCCAAACCCTTCATGCAATGAGGTAGGGACATAAACGTAAACGAATAAACAATCGCTTTCCTTCCATACTTCGCTCTGCCTTCCTTCCCTGCACGTGAAAGCACCGCCCCTTGACGGAGTCTGGGAGCCCAGCTCGGGAGGCAGGGGTGGTCTGCCTCTCCCTCCTCCCCATCGGGGAGATTTTGTGACAGCGCTCCCCAATCCCAGCTGGACGTCAGGATCTCCTGGGCTGCTCTTAGAGAATATTTATACCTGGCCCTTTCTCAGGCCAACTAATTGAGAGAATCAAGTGATTCTAATACACAGCAGTTGAGAACCTCCACTCTACAGGGCCCCGGGCATGAGGGAGGCAGCAAGAGCACCCACAAATCCCCACCTCAGGGTCCGGTTTAGGATGCAAATCCTGAGTGCCAGTCTTACTCCCTGGCTTTGCAAGAACAGACAGGAGCATCTCCATGAAGCCAAGGACACCTGGGACAGAACCCAAGAGGAAGGACTCAGGTCCCTGAAGAAAGAGGATTAGAGCTCCTGAATTTCAGGGCCCAGGCTCCTTGTGTCCTTCCTATGGCTTGGCACACAGAGAGGCCAGGTAAGGGGACTCCATCCATCCTCTGAACCTGCCTCCTCACTAGCCAGAGGGTATGAGAGCATCCCATCCACGGGGGTGCACCCAACATCCGTCTTTCTATCCCAGCCCCCAAACTTGACCTAAATCCCTTCCTGGGAGGCACTCCCTCTGCTTGCATTGATGCAGTTTGGTTTGCTTCCTGGGTTTAATGTTCGGCATTCAACTCTGCTAGACTGCATTCTGGTTAGACACCAAGTTTTTTGTTTATCTCTCTCTCCATCGTTGTTGTATGAAAACATAAGTAAATGTATATTTCTACTTGTATGTACTGACATTTTTAAAAAACAAATGGTAGCATGCAATATCCACCTGTGAACATCACTTTCTTCACTCAGTGTGTCCTCGGATTACTTCCTAGCAGTGACTAGAGATCCTCCTGGTCCCCTGTAATAGCTGCAGAGTCTCCACTGCACAGACACGCTGTGGGAACAAACCACAGGCCCCACTGGCAGATCTTTAGCTTGTTACAGTCTTTTGCTACTACGATTAGTGCTTACATATATGTCATTTTGCATTTTGCCAATAAAACCTTAGTTTGGATTGGCATCCAGTTTTAAGGATTCAGCTTGCCATGAGTATGTTTTGTAGAGAGAATGGTGAACATCAAGTGATCTGGAAAGTCAGTCAAGCAGGATTTGATCAACAGAGCTTCTATTGTACTTTATAAAGTACACTTTTAAATGTCTCCAAAGGAATTTCATGATGATGTTTCTGACTACCTAGGCTAAGCTACGAGACCCTGCTCTCTGGGCCTTTTCAGGTCCTAGTTTAAACCCAGGCTGATTCTAGCTTTTTCTGGCTTCCCACAGCTTCCATGGGCCTGTCTTGTCTCTCCTTGATGTTCTCTGGGTCTCCGGCAGAGACCACTAGCACAAGAGCTGCATCCGCTGAGGCTCAGGGATCCAGGCTCAGGCTAAAGTCACAGAAAAATCTACTTTACAAAGAGGTGGTTGTAGAAAATAGGACGTCAATCATCAGCACCTCTGGGTGAGATCTGAAATAATCTGCCCTCTCTGAATTCTGAACTCCAGGAAAAAGTGGATTGCTTCCCTCCCAGTCTCGACCTTTTTCTAGCCCAGAACTTTTAACTATGTCCTTGGAAAGACTGCATGTAATGCAGCCTGCTTCCTGCACCTGGTCAGGCCTGCGTTTCACAGGGCTCATGTTCTTTTGCCATCAACCTCATAGCAGCCCCAGGGAGAAGGAACTTTCTCTGAAAGCATCTGCATTGTGCTGCCGACTCTGCTCCAGCTTGCCTTTCACATCTGACCTTCAAGGTCTCTAGGGTTATCGTTTTCCGAACCTCCTGTCCCACCTCCTCACACCAGGCCTGGGTCCCAGATTACTTTTCCCGGATGGACCCCTTTGTATTTTTCCAAACCAAACTCCAAGTTCCTGCCTTTTCATCAGCTGCCATCCTGCCTGACTTCACCTGCCCTCTGTTTCCCTGGGCTGTCCCTTCGCCGATCTGTTCGTTTTCTTCCGGATTCTGTCAGTATTTTCCACAAGGAATCTGGAGTCTACAAAATGAACTTCCAGTTGTAAATAGCAATATTTGGTCAGACGTTAGGGTAGGGGGGCATTCTAAACCCATCCAAAGCCAAGAGGACCACCCCTGAGCATCTAGCCTCCTTCTCATCTCCCCTACTTGGCAATTCCCCCTCACCTCCTCCAGGGCCAGCTTACATGTCACCTCTTCTCTGAAGCTTTCACTCGTGGCAGCAGACAGACGTAGGCCCTCTTTGCTAGGCTCATGTTCTGCCTTGTGTGGAGAGTCCATTCTAGCACCTTGTAATATACCCTCGTCACTTCACACTAGACCAATGGTCTTAACCTCTTCTTTGACATAGCTTTGGCAAATAACACTCACGGATATGACTCCCTTTTGATAGATACTCACTGCCAGCCTCTGCGTACATGAGACAGGTTGTACAATATACGAAACTCCCAACATTCTGGTTGTAATTTTACCTGTTTCTCTTCCAAGGAAACTCCACACCCCAGTGTGGTTCAGGCAATGATGCTGAGAGTTGCAGCTTCAGACTTTGGGTTGCATCAGGACAGACAAACTGTCTTTTCATCTGTGAATGTGGAGCACCTATTTCAGTGCCTGGCATGGAGTCATAACTATTTGTTGAGTGAATGAATGTATGCTCTCTACACACCCTTACCTAATGTTTATATTCTCCAATCGGTTTGCATGCTGCTAGCGTATACTTTTGGATTTAACTTAGCAAATTTAAGAACTTTATACTTATTTTTATGAAGTACTGATGATAATAATCTTTTGAGCTAATAATACCTAGAAATATGAATGTCAATGTCGGTAATGAAACTTCCAGGATCAAATGTGGAATTGGTCTGGATTGAGAAGATTTTTCCCTTGGATCATTCAGCTGGGTGAAATTAAATGAAAAACAGTTCAAATTTAGCCACAAGCAATTTAATATCCTCAAAAGAAGCTTTTCAGGATAAACCTTATGAGCTCTAACTGATTCATCCTCTTTGCCTTCTGCCATCCTCAGGATGGCTATCCAAGATCAAGTCCAAAGTGATGCTTATTTTCTCCCTTTATACTACAGCACCTGAGAAATGTGAACCGATTATTGAATAGGGGTTTGTGAAAAAAAGTGGGAGTTTACAAAACAAGAACTATAGATGCAAGAAAGAAACAACTTGAGAAAAGGATAGTCACTGAAATTTAAATACAACCATACGCATACCTGTGTACAGATTTTCAATAGTTAAGCTAAGTGGTAGACCGACCAGAGCTAAAAAAAAAAACAAAAAAAAATCAGTGAAAGAGACAACAGAGCTGAGAAAATCAGCTCAAAGATAAAAAGAAGGAAGAGTTTTGTCGGGAATTCTAGGCTAACTAAACCTTGATATCACCTATTATAACTAAATCTTACAATCGCTGTGGGAGCATAGCTGCACACCCTCTGTCTTTGGTATCAGAGGTTGCAGACTCTTAGGCTGATAGGTTTAGTCTTTTTTCTCCCAGCTTTGTAAACATAAGACCATTATTTCTGTCGCTAGCATCCGGTAACTCTTCACCTTATACGTCATCTAAATGGTCATCTTGCTTTAACAAAACACTGAACGAAAAATTTTTACTGACATTTATCAAACTGTTAGAAGCCTAACTGATGGAATTGAATTAATATCTTTGAAACACAGTAAAAAATCATCACATATGATAAGTGAAACATGACAATCCAAGGAGAGAAGGGATGGATGTGTCAAATGGTGTTGGGAAATTATGCTGTTTGTGAAAAATTCAACTTGAATTCTCATTTGCCACTACGTAACAAAATAAATTGCTGATAGATAAAAGGGTTTAATATTTAAAAGTGGAACTATAAAAAAGGGGAAAAATGGCAAATATGTAATTGACCTAAAGACATACAAGGACTTTCAAAGCATGAAAACAATGGAAGAAATATCAAAAACAAAAATGGACATATTTGCCTACATAAAAATCAGTAGCATTTGTACATCCAAAAATGTAAAATAAAATTAAAAGATACATCATAACTTGGAGAAAATATTTCTAACAAACATAGCAGATGATGTATTTATATCCTTAATATAAGAAGAGTGCATATAAATAAATAACAAATCTTTAATACAGTCAAAAGAAAAATTTATAAAGATATGCATGGGCAATCCATGAAACAAGAAGTACCCATTGGTTTGATAAAATAAAATGGTCATTCTTTGCTCAAGCAATAATCAGAGAAAAGTACCATAAAATACTGCAATTTATCTATTGTATCAGTAAACTTTTTAAATTAATGACAATACTTGGTGCTGATAAAGTGCAATAAGAATGACTTTCTAACTCATTGTTAATGAAAGTATAAATTGTAAAATGTTTCCGGAAAGCAGTATGTAAAAGAATCTTTAAAAATGAATGACTTTTAACCTTTGACCCATAAATTACACTTCTAGGAATCACTGCTCAAAAATGCTTTATTGACATGGAGTAAGATGTATTTATCTACAATTTTTAATAATTGTTTCAAGAACGTGAGTTGTTAAATTTTTTGCCGTTAAACTTTTGTTTTCACAAACTAGTTAATGAGATGGGAAAGAACCCACAATATATAACATTAACTGAAAAAAGAGATTATAAAAAAGCATATGGTATGAACCAAATTTAGTAAATTTATACATAGATATACATTAAGGTTGCCAAATTTCGCAAATAAAAATACAGAATGGCAGTTAAATTTCATATAAATAATGAATAAGTTTTTAGTATAAACATATACTAAATATTGCATGGAACATACTTATACTAAAAAATTATTCATTGTTTAACTGAAATTCAGATTTAACTAGGCATCCTTTACTTTCTCTGGCAATCCTAATATACATATATGCAAATATATAGGAAATAAATGATTGAAAGAAAATATACCTAAACATTTTACGGTGCTTATCTCCGGATGGTAGGATTCTGTTATGTTTCTATTCCTCTTTACACTTTTCTGTGTTTTATAAATTTCATCTAATGGAGCAAATATAACTTTATCATCAGAAAAAAATGTTTACCTAAGATACTGTCCTTTTGATGGTGAGCTCTGACCCATCGCACACTGGATATTTAAATTGTTAGAATATGATTCCATATGAATACACTCAAACTATATTCTACTCCATTAAAAACAAAACATAGTTGTTCGTTCATTAAACACCACAGACCTATTACTTCTGCAGATTTTCCATTAAACTTTGGAACAATTTCCTTCTTAAATTACAGTTGGAGTTTCTCAGCTGACTGGCTTATTGGACATCTTCTCTGTGCCTGGACACGTGCTAAAGGTTAGAGTTCAGAAGATAAATAAGACATGGTGCCTCCACACGATGAGCTCACAGCAGAAATAGCAAATGAAGAGACAGTTACAATGCTGAGTGCTGAGTGCTGAGACAGGCGTCAGACACCGTGAGGAAGAGAACCCACTGCGTTAGACCGCAGCTGGGAGAAAAAGCTTCCGGGGAAGTGCTTTCCCTGCTGTCATAAAAGGCAAGAAGCTAGCCAGGTGACCAAGGTGTGGTGGAGAGGATAAAGAGAACAGGAATTGTTTCCAGGCTGAGCAAACAGCAGGTGCCTGGAAGATGGATTGGGAAATACAATTACCCATCTTGTGGCCTGACTGAGAGGGGCTGCAGGAATTATACGCTCTGTTATCAGTCATTATTATACTGTCTGTCATCTTGTGGAGAGCTCTGCCAAGCATAATGGAATATTCTTTGCAGCTCATAATGAATTTTTACTGCCTTTCAACTCTGCAAATCAGATATAGACCCCCAGTAATTGATGCTCACAGAAAACCTGCATTTTAGTATTACTGTGTTTGCAGAAAGTCTCCCCAACAGATCTGAAAAATAACTCCCAGTGGCATAAAACAGAGCCAGAACCTGTTTCCCATCCCATATGCAATTTATATATGGATGGTTTGGAACTGTTTCAGATGAATTGGATTCAGACCCTCCTGCCATAGAGGAGGAAGCATCTTCCATTTGCTGTTCATATGGTCTTATTTTATGAACCAGGATTGAATAGCCTCCATGGAAAATTGATTCCGAAAGCTAACTATTGTCAGAATAAAACTATTTTAAATAAAAATCAATCACTTTTGGCAGGCATTCTCCAGAATCCTATTGGTTCTTTTTCAATCATTCTTGTAGCAGGTGAATTTCTTTAGTGAGGGAGAGGTGGGGAGTGTGCAAGGAGGATGCACATTTTGCAGCTGGTTCATCCAGGTAGATATATCAGGTACCCAAGCTGCTTGGAACTAGATGATCCACAGGGGAATTCATGAGGTTTCTTCTGGCTGTGGTAGGTGACTGGTAACCCCAGTCTCAAAAAAATGTCCATCCCAAACCACCTGGGCAACGTTCCATGGGGCAGTGCACCCAACCCCAAACGGCCTCCCTGGGCCAGCCCTGGCTCTGTGGCCAGCCTCCCTGAGGCTCTTCTCTGTGGTCCATCCAGGCCAGTGTCCACTTACATGGCCAGTCCTCCTAGTGGGATGCTGGCTGTTTACCTGTTCATTTGGTGCTGAAAGTGTGTGGAACAGCCCTCAGTGAGGATCCCAAATGCTGGCAAGCACTCTGGTCAGAATCAGAGCGTAATCTCAAACTTTTCCTCTTCACCTCCCATCAAAACTCAAGCTGATCAGCTTTATAAAGGAAGTTCTGACACATGCTACAGCATAGGCGAACCTTGAAAACATTATGCTAGGTGAAAAAAGCCAGTCACAGAGGACGAATATGGGATGATCCCATTTACACGAGGTTCCTACAATAGACAAATTCATGGAGACAGAAAGTAGAATCGAGGTTACCAAAGGTATGAGGAGTTCCTGTTTAATGGATATAGACGACCTGCTTGGGATGATGAAAAAGTTCTGGAAATGGATAGTGGTAAGCTACACACAACCTTGTAAATGCACTTAATGCCACTAGTTATACACTTAAAAATGGTTAAATGGTAAATTTTTTTAAGTTTTAAATATTTTGCTTAAAAAGTCTATTATATATTTTAAGAAATTAAGAGATAATTGTCAAATCTTTCATTAAAACATTCCCCTAATTCCTAAATAAAGTATGTTTAGAGCTTCCATGACCTTTTAAGGAATTCATTTTCTAGTATAATATTAATATACTTTGGTAAAGTTTTCTAAAAATATATTAATTAAGACTTAATAGTCTTTTGGATGAGTTATTATGGGTTTATATAAATGACAATTTGGAAAGATTCATGGAGGTCTAGTGTGAAGAACTCTGGATATTATCTGACAATTAATAAGTTGAAAGGTATCCAGTGTTATACATTTTTCTTTAAAAGAAATCTATATAAAATTATTCAAAGAAAAGCACTTAAGAATTCCTTAGCTGTGATAGACTTCATTATCCTAAAAAGTGCTCATTTAAGGAGCTATGAAGTACTATGTTGAATATAGTCACTTTTATGTTATGTTTATTTTACCACCAAAAAAAAAAAAGAGCTGAAATGGGTTATGAAAATGTCCAGGAATTAGATAGTGATGATGGGTTACACAACTCTGAATATTCTAGAAACCACTCAATTATACACTTTTATGGGTATAATTGTATATAAATGTATATATAATTGTATAATTTTATGATATGTGAATTAAAGCTGTTATTTAAAAAAAAAAAAAAAGCCTAGGATGAGAGAAGTGTTGTTTATGAGAAGGAGTGAAAAGAGAAAACTCAAATAAGCCAGAGCCCCTCCCAGCAGCTTGAAGAAATTACCAAGATAACAAGAAGGTGAGGAGAGGAACACGCAGAGGCCAGTGCCAGTCACGTCCCTTGAACAGATTGCAGAGGAAGCAATTTGCTCTTCAAGATGCTAGAAAGAGGAGGAACATTGCAAGAAACTCAATAGGACAACTGCTTACTTTTTACAGACATTTTTCTCTCATAGGGTGAGCCACATCGACAGAAGATTTTGAAAAAAGTCTTTGGAGGGTTGTGTGGTCCATCCATGCCTCTGACGTCTGAATTCTCCACTGGGTTCAGAAGGGACCAGCAGATGCCTCGTACTCAGGCGTTCCCTAGGCCCTCGCTAAGAGGCAGGGCAATGCTGCGCCCTTGGTTGTCACAGCAGGGCCTCTGAGAAATCGCCACCAGAAATCTGTGTGCTGGTTTATAGCTTGCTCTCCCCCAAGAGAGACTGTCCCATGAGCACAGGGATTTCGACTTGCTTACAAGTATCTAGACTAGTTCCTGACATGCAGCACGCGCACAATAAATATGTGTTGGTGAAGGAATGAAGGAACGAATGAATGATATATCTATTGATGAATTGTTACTAAAATATTATTGAGGGCATTACAAATTACATCACATACAATACCCTGTATCAAGTCCCATACGAGAAATTTTGGAATTTAAAGCCAGGTAAAATCTCGCTTCCCCTAAGCAATGGGTATGGTTCTTCCTCTCAGAGAGCCAAAATTTTTAAATGAATCCAGCTCCCTTTTTATTGCAGCTTCCAGAAAGTGCAGAGTCGATAAAGCTCATTTTTGGCAGCTGATTTAGCCTGTATGATCTGCATATTCTTTTGAGCGGTCTTGATTTTATGTTGATGTTTTTTCTCTCCTGATTTTCCAGTTTCTGTTGCTACGTTATTCTGCTGGTGTGTGGATCATGTCAGAGACTTTGAAGAAGGAGTTGGGAAATCTGAGAGTATTTCTGCTGAAATGATTTGAGGACACAGTACCTACCGATTGTGAAGTTCTTACTGTAGCTGTGCTCACACTGTTTCCCCAGCTTCTCCCTCATGCGTGTTGAGAAAGGCAAAAGCAGATAATACAACTAAATGTTTTGATGCTGCGGAGACCAAGAGTAAAATTGGAATCAGAGGCAGCCATGTGAAGAGAAGCTGTCCAGAGGGAAATTTTACTCATGGATTGTGGAGAGGAGAGCGTAAAGCATGCCTATGAGTCATGCTTCCAGCCAAGTTTCTCCTGGATAAAGAAAGCATGGGCCATGTGGTCGCCTGGGAGAATTCCACCCTTGCACAGAATCCACACAGCGTAGGAGACAGGAACCTGGCTGACAATTCTCCCTGGCCCAGATGTGCAGGAGAAAGCAGCCTCCTCGCCTCGTCCTGAGGGGCACACTCCCACATCTGATACAGATTAGACAAGCTCAAAATGTGCTTTCCAGTTAAAAGCTGCTGTGGATACACTGACAGGACTGTGAGTTCTAACATGATACAGACTAGGTTTAAATCCTGGCTCTCTCTTTATCAGGTGCACAGACTTACATGAATTGCTTAACGTCTCTGAGCCCCGGTTTTCTCATCTGTAGAATGGGGCTAATACTCAAACTGTGGGGTTTGGAGGGTGATTAAAAGTCAGGAATAACTGCTGATTGGTCCTGATTGAGCCTGGGCTGTGGCACAGGAGCCAGGGGAGGTGGGTGTGGAAGAGACCATCACTGCCTCTCTTCCCTCACAGAAGCACATGAGGTGCCCAGGGCAGGGGTGTCAGGTGGCCTTGCCCCAACAGTTCAGAAACACTATGTTCCAGGACAGGACACTTTCAAATATGCTGTCCCTCCGCCACATGAATTTTGCACTGTGTTGGAAATTTTAACATTTGAGCATCCAAATATGATGAGTCCCAAACTGCAGCTTATGCTCAACACTGACACAAAAACCTGAGATATGGATTTTTGTTTGTTTTGATTTAAAAATGTTGCAAAAAGTGTGTTTCGTTCATTTTTGTAATGACCTCCTATTCTGAGGGAGAAGCAGATTGTCACAGGGCCTGGCCAGGACCTCCACCATATGGGGGCCCAGGACGGCTTCCCACACTCACCCCAGGCTCACCTCCCCTCTGGCCCGTCCTCGCTTCCTCCTCCCATGGACCCACAGAGATGCCCTTCTAGGCAATTAGTATCTCCAGGGGCCTGGGATAACAGACCACTTGGCACCCTGGCACTTCAAGCCTTAGACACGTTAGCATTTCAAGGGGACCTATTGGAATGCCTTACTCCAGGGTGTGAGAAACTGTGGGTCTTAACCCAGTAGTGGCTTGTGAAATAAATTTAGCATTTCATGACTAAGGTTAAAAAATAAAAAAGAATGGTATCGAATACTTTGAAAAACATCAGATTATATAACAGAGAACAAGAATAAGTCTATTTCATGACACTTTCGTTTCGGTTGTGTGTTTGGGTAAAGTGAGTCAATATCTAAAACATACTTCTTACTGAGAGTTTTAAACAGAACAGTTTAAAAGCCATTGTCTTTCCCCAAAAGAGAGACAGGCAGAGGAACTTAGGTTCTATGACGAGGCCAGGGGCTGGAATTGTGGGGAGGGAGGAAGGGGCTGCCGTGGTGCTCCGTTGCCCAGGGAACACTGCTCCCCGCTACCTGAGGCCAGCTTTCCCGGAAAAACAACCGACTTTAAAGTTTATAAAGCATACATCAGTGACCAATAAGTATTCACTGCTATGCTCTGGGGATAGAACAATGACAAAGATACTGTTTCAGCATCATCAAACTTACCACTCTTCCTGTGGTCCACCAGGGGAGACACACATGTTAGCAAACCACAATAAGACATGGTAAACACCAGGACAGAGAATTGTTTAGATTAACATCAGAGAAGAGAAAAGACTAATTCTGTAGAGGGGTGTATGCATTTCCTGGGGCTGCCATAATAAAGAACCATAAGCTGGGCAGCTTAGAGCAACAGAAATTTCTTGTCTCATAGTTCTGGAGGCTGGAAGTCTGAGATCAAGGTGTCAGCAGGGCCATGCTGTCTTTGAAAGCCTAGGGAAGGGTCTGTTCCAGGCCTCTCTCCTATCTTCTGGGAGTTCCTTGGCTTGTGGCGGAATAACCCCAATCTTCACCAGCATTCTCTGTGTGTGCGTGCCTGTGCCCCAACCTCCCCTTTTTATAAAGACACCAGTGATATTGCATTAAATGTCCACCTTAATAACCTGCAATCACCCTAACTAATTAATTATATCTGTAATCACCCTATTTCCAAAGAAGGTCCCCTTCTGAGGTGATGGGGGACAGGACTTAAACATAAGATTTTGGGGAGACACAATTCAGTACATAACAGGAGTTCAGGGGAAAAAATGTTTTGGCCCTAAACCTGAATATCAGCAGGCATTTTCTACCAGAGCGGGAAGGTGATGACATTTCAGAAGGAAGGCGCTCTCCTGGTCCCCTGCCCCTGCTGTGCACAGAGAGCGAGGCTACCACAGGCCACCTTGCTAGCCAGAGAGACCGCATCTCTTATTTCTCAGGCACACCCAGCACACGGCTCTTTCTTCAGGCGTGATGAGGAAGGAGAGCAGCTGGTCTACAGGCTGCCCTGACACCGCATTTCAGAGTCAGTAAACCCCGGACAACGCAAGGTGTGCCAGGTCCTATCACAGGCAGGATCTTGCTTCCTCCTCATAAGGGATAGTCTCATTCCCATTTGTATGCTACAGAAAGAGAGGCCCAGAGAGGTCAACTGAACTTGACAAAGACACACAGGTGGTAAACACAGATCTAAAATTCAGGCCTTGGTCTGACTGACTTCAAAGTCATTTTAAAACTCTTTCCTGGTTACAGCAGGTAGGAGGTGCCCCCTGAGGAAATCCATCCACTGTGTCGTGTCTGTGACCCTCTTCACGGCCATTCCTGTAGGGGCCACAGCCGGTTATCCTGCCTCTAAGTCCTCCCTCTGTCTTCAGGCAACTCAACTAGGAAGGGAGCGGGCAGGCAGGGAGCAGGGTTCTACAAGAGAGGACGGCATTTTGCAGGAGAATGTTGTGCCTGGAGGGCATCCAAGCAGAACCTAGAACCCCAGGGCTCTGAAGCCGGAAGGGAGGCCAGAAACCCCTCAACTCCCTGTCATCGGAGGTGGCCACAAAGGATAGGTGACTGGCCCGCAAATCTACAGCTGCCTGGCCACAGGGTCAGTACTGGGACCTAAGGCGGGGACCCTCTGTATGAGCCCCAACACCGCCATAGTTTGGGAGTTCAAATGATTATTTAAGCTGCTCCCACCTGGGATAAAATGCAGACAGTAGAAACCAGGTGGGCGAGGCCGAGCCTCAGAGACTGGGTAGCAGGCCAATCAGTCATTCAGCATTAATGGGGGCTTGCACTGCCTGCAGGGCCCTCTGGGGAGACAGCTAGCATGTGGGGGAGACAGGCCTGCTCTAGGGAAATGAAGGAACAAGTAGCTGAATGAATCGGGGGTCCTATTGGAATCAGGTCACCGAGCCTCGGCTTGCTCTTCTGTGATACAGAGGGAGGTCCTCCCACGGCCTCCTACAACACTATTGGAACGCTCAAAGAAAGATAATGTGCACAAACACTGTGATAAGCGTAAACAATGAGATAAATGCAAGTTACTTCTTGCACTCATTTCCTGCTTGGTCTAACTGGGCTTGAAGCCTCCAGAACCCATCGAGGCTGTCATGCCATCTCCTTGGAGTCACAGACTCTCTCTGAGACTGTGCAGGTTTTTCCAAAATACCCGGGCCCAAGGTACAGACGGAGCAAATCCTCTATCTGTTTGGCTCATGTGGGGCAAAACACTTATAGATTTTAAAACATCTAGTTCACATGAAGACGTCACTTTTCACTGGGATTTTTAGATGCCCTGTAAGTGTTATCTCACCCATGAAGCGGGCGGTAAGTGACAGATGGACGAGGCGAAGCGGTGCCCCCTGATACTGAAGACGAGGCCCTCCCTGCAGGCTGCTCTGGGGACACCGTTAACGGCTCCTCCCCGTTGCCTCTGCCCGGAAAAATCTACATGGGGCTGGCCACCCTTCCCCAGGCCGGGGACGAGGCAATGGAGAGCCTCTGAGAGACAGCTGAGCCATTGCTCAGAACGTGCACATTAATTAAACTGCGTGTGGATGAGACGGGGGCTGAGCCAGGTTTCAAACTGGCCTCCGAGGCTCCTGGAAGAACTCTGAACTGCACTTCTCAGCGGCACTTACCTTCATCTCTTTGGAGGTGGACTGGCCAAGGGCCTTTTTTCCTCCCTTGGAGGATTTGGAGGACGTCGAGGAGGCGCCCCGGGCGCGGCTGGGCTTCAGGTCGTTGAGGCTGCTCAGATACTTCTTGCGCAAGGCGAGCAGCTCCTGTAAGTACTGCAGGCAGTCCTGGGTGCGCGAATACATCCAGGCCCGGTCCCCCTCCCGCTGCAGGTAGTACAGGCTGGTGTCCATGCTGCTGGCGCTTTTGTATTTCTTTAAGGACTCGCTGAATTTCTCCCCGTGGTCGCCGACCACATACATGGAGCTGCTGCGGATCAGCCTCACCGAGGGGCTGGCTCCGTCGTAGCAGGAACTCTCCGCCACCTCCGCCTTCCTCTGCGGGCTGGAGTTAAAGATGGAGTGGATCTTTCTGAACATAGTGCTCGATTTCTCTCTGTGGGTGCCTTCCAGCTGCCTGCGCGGCGCCACCTAATCTAGCTGGGGGTAGAGAAGGCAACACGCAGGCGTGCCGCCATCTGCCTGCCAGGAGGCCTCCGATCTCTGGAATCCCAGCAGCTGTGGGCTCGGTCAGGCGGGCGACCTGGGCATCTCTCATGGGGTCGACATTTACGTCCAATAACCAAGATGTCATAAGCCACCCGAAGATATGAGGTAGTGCACCGTGAGCTTAACAGCAAGCGCCCTGGCTGGCTTTAAGCACCATTTCAGGCAAATTCCTTCTGTGCTCTTCCATCGAAGGCCCCAGGTGGATGGGGAAAGTGTGACAATACTTCTCCTGCTCAGCTATTTTCTTTCTTTTTCCTTTTCTGTTTCTGGAGGTGGTCTCGCTCGGTTTGACTTGATCTTGGTATGGATTTTTACCTGTCCATCTTGGCTGAGCTGGCCCAGGTCCTGAACTCTCTGTATCCGAAATGAAATCCTGCTGTGCAAGGACACCACTAAGCCAAAAATAGTGTGTTGCTTGAGGTCAAATCCAGTCCCTCGAGATAGGACAGGGCCAGGGGGGTTGGCAGGAGGCTCTCAGATCCCCGATAAGCTGGGCTCTGAGTAGGCATACGAGCGTCCTGGAGGCACCTCACCCCCCAGTAACGAGACCTCGCAGCCGATACCGGATAGCCGCCCATTGTGGGGCCGGAGGATTCAGATGTCTGGACCACAACTTTCTGCACAAAGCCTCAGCGAGCTGAGGGTGGCCACATATCCGGGCAGACCCATCCTTTAGCTTGAGCTCATTTTCATTTAAATACACTGTTTGTAATCAGACACAAACTACTTTTTTAAGAGCATCGTTTGAGTACATTAGAATCTCAGGGCTGTTCCCTCTAGGATTTTTCTCAGGCAAATGCTAAACATCATTATTGCATTCATTTTCCACACAGTCTATTTCTCTCCCAGACTCCTCTCAGAGAGCTGAAGCATGTAAATCTCTAGCAGAGGCATTTTCTTAAGCTGAGATGGGCATTCTAGGAGACTAGGAGCCCCCAGAAATTGTATGTAAAATGTTATCGGATGTATGTATCAGCATGGTTTATTTTGCTGGGGTTTTTTTTTTGAGAGATAAAGTGTTCATGCTTTTATCAGATATTCAAACAGGTCTGTGATTTAAAAAAAAAAACTTAGTGTTTATATCCTGCTCTAGAATAACTTGCTTTTTGCAATGTGGCTATAAAAGGACATCATAAATGTATCTGTGTTGAGGGCATCCTCTGGGGGTGGCGTTCTCCTAGGTGCTGTGGTGAGAAGACCCCAAATAAGTGGAAGCATTTACACTCACATTTGCAGAGTGTTTTAGGGCTGATGAAGCATTTCCACATGTATTAATACATTAATTTTTTGAATTGTTATGGCTTCCTTGGGAGAGAAGCATCATTTCCGTTACCCTCATTATTCATCCCCAATTCACAGAGGAAGAAGGTGAGCCTGGACAGGTTAGGAGACTTATCTAAGGTCTAAATCGGGCGAGGGAGAAACTGGTCCTCAAATGCAACACCCCAGCTTCAAGCGGGGTATGCTGGTCCCACCACACCCTCGGTGCCCTGAACACATAAAGTCACGGACTGCGAGGTCTCGTGGGGGCGGTCTCTATGCAGCCCATTTTTCTGGTTTCACAAAGGCACAATATCCAAGCACCCAGGCTGAACAAGTGCTGACAGAATTTCTTCCCAGAGCAATCCAGGGACTGCGACCACCCAGCCTTCCTCAGTAGCTTGCACAAGGGGGCTTATCATGATACTTATTCTACACAGATTTAGAAAAAGTTTAAGTAGATAAAACAAAGTCTAACCTATCTCATATCCAGAATGTCACAGTAAAACTATCTTCCTATATTCTCCTCTTCTCTACTTCCATCCCCTCGCTGAATTCTTCCTGAGGGCCAGACTCATGAAGAAAATTGAGGGAAAATTATAGCGACCTCACTTGCAGAGCTCTTCATGAATACTACGGAAAGGACGTCAGCACCAGCCACGGCCCAGCTAGCTGACTCTCGCCTCCTGCACTAGCCAAGCCCCAAAGCCACCCCTCTGTCTGCAGCTCCTACTGAGGGAGTTGAAGGAAGAGAGTGCTTTCTCTCCACAAAAATATTTGTCATCTCTGCTCAAGAGAATTCACCACGAATGGCGACTGCCTCTGTACCTTATTTAGATCTTCTCAGACCTCAGCTAGAATAAATGGGTGTGAAATCACCATGGGGTCTTAAAAGGTGTGTTTCAGGGGTCATCCTTGTGGCCTAGTGGTTAAGTTAGGTGCACTCCACTTCAGCAGCCTAGGTTCATGGGTTCAGATCCTGGGCATGGACCTACACCACTCATTGACAGCTGTGCTGTGGTGGCTACCCACATACAGGATAGAGGAAGATTGGCACAGATGTTAGCTCAGGGCTAATCTTCCTCAAGCAAAAAAAAGAGGAAGATTGGCAATGGACATTAGCTCAGGGCACATCTTCCTCAGCAAAAAAAAAAAAAAAAAAAAAAAAAATGTGCTTCAAGGACACTATAAATGCCCATTAAATCCCAAATCAGGCACCCAGGTTTGACTCTTCTTTTGCATCATGGAGAATGCTGGGCAAGCACCCAGTGGGGAAGGGAGAAGGGCCTGCGTCCTTGCCCCCAGCCTGGCCCATCCATGCCAGTCCTGCCATGGACTGGAAAGGAGCCGGCTGCTCTTAGAACTGAGCTCCTCACTTGGTACAGATCACACCTGCTCTTCGTATAGGCATCAAGAGACTTGAGGCTTGACCAGGACTCTGGCGAATCAACATAAGGTGACCCAGTATAACAAAGCTCGCTTTATTCCACAATTTCTCAAATTCAAAGGGCTGAACCCCAGGGCAGTGGTGGAGCAGACCAGAGGATTTGCTCTGTAGCCGGGTGACGGCAGCTGTGGGCAGGAGGTGTGGAGGAGGGTGACCAAGCTTGTCTGCTCCTGGGCCAGCCTGGTCAGTGCTGCTGAAGGTGCGACAATGCTCACGGCTGCTGGGCAGGGGAGGGTGGAGGGAAGGAATGTGAGCGTGGGCCTCACTCCGATCAGGTTTGAGTCACAGGTCTGCCACCTACCAGCTCAGGAAAGTTATTAAAACTCTGAGCTTTGGTGCCTTCATTTTCAAAAATAGATATTACCTATTTCATAGAGTTGTTGTAGTGATTAAATGAGGTAATATAGAGAGAGCAGTTGTCATATTTGCTCAATCAAAAGTAGCAATAATTACTTTATAATAATATAAAAAATTATTACGACTACTTCTATTTTGCAGCTGCCAGCCTACAGTTGCCAAACTATTGTCCCAGGCGAATATTTTGCATAGAGGCCTCTCATCCTTCAAAATTTGTGGAGATCACTGGCTCAGGTGGGCCAGCCTTAATAAGGAGCAGCTTAGAAATTGCTAGTTTAGCCCACTGCCCTGAAGGATGCTGAGTTTCCCTGAAATGCTAGTCATCCTAAGCAGCCCTGAGCAGAGGGCACGTGGCCAGGACTCCATCTGCTTCCGGCATGAGGCCAGCTGAGCACCCAGCACTTCCCCTCCCACAGTTGGCACGTTGACTATTCCTGTGGTATGATCTGGGTAGTCACAGTGGGACATGCATCTCAGTTTCCTCCAGGCTGTGACTGCACTTCCTATAAAGCTTCTCAAGTCAAAGAAAACAACCTGTACATTCGTCTCATGTCTAGAAACCCCCTCTGCTGCGTCCCTACCAGGAGAGCGACTCTGAGTCAGCCCTTCCCAGAAGGCAGGTAAAACAGAGAGGGGGGATGAAAGGAGGAGGGGACACCAAGGAAGAAGGGGGAGCTGAGCGGAGGAAGAGATCAAATCGTCTGTGCTGAATATTTAACGAAGGGTAAGATTACAAAGTTCGACAACGTGTCTCCTGTGTCACAACAGTCCATTTGCACAGCGTGTGGGAACATTTCGCTTTCTGGTTGGGCTGTGAATTGTGAGGGAAAGACTTCCCCCTGGAGACCTGCTTCCCTGGCACAGGTGAGGGTGCTGTACCTGTGGACCTTTCTCCAAGGAAGCACAGCCCTCCCCGGGTCAGAGAAACTCATGTCCCCCGGGCTTGGCCCTCCATGTGGGAAGATGGAAACCAGAATACCACGTGGCTTCGCCATCCCTTCTTACCTTACCATGCTTGGAAATCCCTAAAAAATGTGCCTGGGAGCAAACATCTGGTCCTCTGACGTTTACAGGATGAAAATATCCTGGCGCCTGGGTACCCAGAGGGTTGGTGGCCTCACTGTACCCTCCCCTGGAAGGCACGGCCCCAATCTGGGAACTGCTGCAGACTGAAGGCAGATGGACGTGTCTGAGGGTGGGAGGTAGCGTAACTCTGCCAAGCCAAGACTGGAGACGAGGAAAGAGAGACTGGCCAGAGAAAGTTGGAGAAGAGTTCAGAGGCGACAGCAGGCAGTTAACAAAGGAGCTCGGAGGCCAGGTCAACAATTTTGCATTTGATTCAACCAAGTCATCTTTGTCAGAGCTCTGGGAGCTCATAAGGCATATTCATGCGATTCGGAGAAAGTGCCCTGTTTAGGCAAAGGTCAGGCAAATGATCACCACTGGCTCCCTTGGCAGGATGCCCTGGTGCAGTGCACAGCCCATCTAACTGTATATGGCCACCCTGACTGGTTAAGAACTTAGAGCAGAAAATGGTGTGGCAAATGAGATTGTGAGAAAATTCCATTTAGGAACCGTAAATAGGAGCTCCACAAGACTCATTAGTTAGTCCTTCATTTCTCTATTGCTGCGTACAAGCCATCCCAAGACCTAGTGGCTTAAAACAACAAGCATTTCATTTGCTCACAATTCTACAATTCAGCTGGGCTTTTGACGAGCATTTCAGTGGCACTCCTGTGACTGCCTTCATCTGGTGTGTCGGCTGGGGCTGGGCTCAGCTGAGGAGCTGGGACGGCTGGGCCCTCCTCTTCCACGTGATCTTTCCAGCAGAGTAGCCGGAATTCTAACGTGGCTGCTCAGGGCTTCGCACAGTGTAAAGGCAGAAACCGCCAAGCCGTAAGTCTTCTTTTTCAGTTGTGGTAACGTTGGTTTATAACATTATGCTAATTTCAGGTGTGCATCATTATGCTCTGTATAGACTGCATCACGTTCACCCCCAAAAGTCTAGTTGCCACTCATCACCATACACATGTGCCTCTTTACCCCTTTCGCCCTCCCCCCACTCCCTGCCCCTCTGGTAACCACCAATCTTTTCCCCATATCTGTGTGTTTGTTTGTTTATCTTCCACATACGAGTGAAGTCATATGGTAACTGTCTTTCTCCCTCTGACTTATTTCTCCCTCTGACAATGCCCTTGAGTTCCATCCATGTTGTCACAAATGGCAATATTTCATCTTTTTTATGGCTGAGTAGTATTCCATTATGTATATATACCACATCTTCTTTATCCATTCATCCATTGATTGGCATCTAGGTTACTTCTAAGTATTGGCTATTGTGAATAATGCTGCAATGAACATAGGATTACATACAGCTTTTCAAATTTGCATTTTCATGTTCTGTGGATAAACACCCAGAAGTGGAATAGTTGAAACATATGGTAGTTCTATTTTTAATTTTCTGAGAAGTCTCCATACTCTTTTCCATAGTGGCTGCACCAGTTTGCATTCCCACCGGCAGTGTATGAGGGTTTCCTTTTCTCCACATCCTCTCCAGCACTGTTATTTCTTATTTTTTCATTAATAGCCATTCTGATGGACATGAAGTGATATCTCATTGTAGTTTTGATTTGCATTTCCCTAGTAATTAATGATGTTGAACATCTCTTCATGTGCCTGTTGGCCATCTTTATATCTTTGGAAAAATGTCTCTTCAGATCCTCTACCCATTTTTTTTTTAAAGATTGGCCCTGAGCTAACACCTGCTGCCAATCTTCCTCTTTTTTTTCCTTCTCCCCAAAGCTCCCTAGTACATAGTTGTATATTCTAATTGTAGGTCCTTCTGGTTGTGCTGTGTGGGACGCTGCCTCAGCATGGCTTGATGAGTGGTGCCATGTCCTCACCCAGGATCAGAACCAGCAAAACCCTGGGCCACCAAAGCAGAATGTGTGAACTTAACCACTTGGCCACAGGGCCAACCACTCCTCTGATCATTTTTTGATTAAGTTGTTTGTTTTTTTATTGCTGAGTTGTATGAATTACAGTTATAAGCAGTTAATATCCAAAATATATAAAGAAGCCTTAAGCCTTAAGCTGGGAATGAGTACCATGTTCCTTCTGCTGCATTCTATTGATTTAGTAAAATCACAGGACGAGCTCAGATTAAGGAGGGGGGGACTACACAAGAGAGGGAAGGCATGGCGTATCGGGCCACCAGTGTAACGGACCACCACAGTCTGTTGGGAGCTATGGTGGCCGGCCAGGTGGAGGGGTGAGGACCTCATTGGAGGGCAGACAGTGAATAGATTTTCCTTTTTAAGGAGAAACTCCAAAATATTTATATTGGACTTGGGGTGTATTATGTACCCCAATCAGTTTATCTTTCTAAGTACAGTCAGATTGATGGTAAAATAGATTACATTACCCAAAATCAAATGTCATAAATCACTATAGGAACAAGTCTCATTTTTCCCAAAAAGAAATGTAGATAATTAGGAGTAGATTACATAGCGCCTGGAAAGATAAATTTAGGGACACAATCTTATTCTTAATTATTTTCATAGTGAAATACTGCAGCATGTGTCAGGACTCTCAGAAAAAGGATACAGTCTTCTCATGAACGTTTATGTTTCTTTATCAAACACTTACATGACTATCAACAGAAAAATTGGATGTGATTTTTCCAAAGCCCAAGAGAAAGGCTAAGCCTGACAGTGCTTTGGGAGTTGGAATGAGATGAAATATCTGCCTATCCAGTCTTTCTCATCTGCTCCTGCACCTCATCTCCTTCTACCTTCTTCCTTTCCACTATCTCCCCTCTCCTCCCACTTTTTTCATTCCCTTTTCTCTCCAACTGGAGGGTATTATATTAGTTAGAGTACCAGTTTGGCTTCCATAACAGAGATACAACGTACCCATTTTTTTCTCTCTGGTGTAACAGTGTGGAGGAAGGTAATCCAGGTATATGCCGCTGCTCCACGTGCCCATCAGGGGCCCAGGCCCCTCCCTTCTTGTTGCTGCTCATTTTGTTTGAGCTTGTTGCTCTTGCCTGCGTGGGCAAAGGTGGCCCAAAGAAAGGTACCCTTGTTTTAGTCAACAAGAAGGTAGGCAAGAAAAGTGTGTGCAGCTCCCTTCACTTTTATTCGCCTCTCATTGACCAGAATCTACCCACATGGCTACCTGTAGCTGCATGGGAAGCTGAGAAATGTGGTTCTTCACTCGGTGGACTTGTGTCCGGCTCTACCTTCTGTTGCCATAGCAGCTGCAGGGGGATGACCTGCAGTCTCTGCATGAATGGCTTGGTTTCATTCATGGTGTTAGGAAAGAAGAGAAAAGCAGACAAAGAAGAAAATTTCTTCTTCTGGACCTGGAGTAGAGACGTAGAGAGAAAAAACTACCTTGCAGGTTTTCACAAGAAGATGAAAGTATTTCTGAGTTTTCCTTCCCCAAAACTGGTCTCTAGCTGCCTCTTTCACAACATTCCTCCAGGGGAAGCCAGAAAGAGAGCCCAGCCGTCCTCCCACCTCATGCTTCCTCGAGGCTCCTTATCTCCTCCCATCCCAGTGTTGAGTGCTTCACGGGGCTCCCCAGTGTTGGAGTGGCAGGCATTTGCTGTTGGATGAGCCTCAGTAAGTCTCTCCTAGAAGCAGGAATGAGCGAAGAAAGGTACAAAAAACAGCAGCTGCCCTGATGGGATGTTCAAGGTGGCTTTCAAGGCAGCCTCAGTGCATTGATTAGAAGCGGTGACTCTCTCCTTAAGGCAGTGGCAGTAACTTAGAAAATACTTACGTGAAAATATTCCCGCACATAAGGTGACGATATATCCAGTTTGGCTATTACTTGTCTCTGGCATAACATGAATAGCATGCCAAAAGGGAAGGTCTTGTAACCTCCACAAAACCACAGCTGCCGGCAGCCCTTGGATTCACATGCTGAGACGTATGGTGTGTCCTATGGCTCCCAAGTGTGGAGGATACAGAGCCTCAAGTCATCAAGAGGAAGGTGAAGCAGTTCTCAGAACCGTTTCCGTCAATAGGACCTGTATGCACTGGGAAAGGATTGTCTGATGTCAATTAAGTATTCTTCACTCACCTGGTGAGTTATTCTAGTCACAGGCGAGGTCAACAGGTGCAAAATGCACAAGAAGAGTCTGGTCTGACTGCTTGCCCCTGGCTGAGCCAGAAATGAACTCTTTCCTATTGCTATGGTATACGGAGTCAGAAGTGAAATAGCCAAAAGATGGAAACAACCCAAATGTCCATCAACAGATGAGTGCCTAAACAAAATGTAGCACATACATACAACGGAATGCTAACCAGCCTAAAGAGGAATGATGTTCTGACACATGGATGTTGGAACATGGATGAAGCTTGAGGACACTATGCTAAGTGAAATTAAGCCAGACAGAAAAAGACCAATGCTGTATGATTCCATTTCTGTGAGGTACTGGAGTAGTCAGATTCAGAGACGGAAAGTAGAGTGGTGGTTGCCAGGGGCTGGGGAGTAGGGAGAATGGGGAGTTAGTGTTTAGTGGGTACAGAGTTCTGATTTATTTTTTTAAGAGGCATCTCAGAAGGTTGTTATCATCATGGAAGTTTAGGAAACATTGCTGCTTCATAACGAGATAACAGATGTAAGGCATCTAAGTCCACGCTTGATTTATAGACACTCAATAAATGACCACTTAGTAATAATCACTACTATTATTCATAATGTAAGTTATTTCACCCATAGAGGTTCCATGTGAAAGTTACAATAACTATCATGGTTAACATTGGCAAGCACTGACTACTATGCTGGGCTTTTCCACATGTCATGTCATCTAATCCTCACAGCCTCACTATTAGGCATGATTATTATCTTTGTGGAAGAGATGAGGACATATCAGAACAGACAGCTTAAGGAATGGCCCAGCATCCCGTATCTATGTATCTGTTGCATGGTGGAGCTGAGATTTGAACTCCAGAAACCATGCTACTGGAAACTGGGATACTCACCAGGTTTTAATAAGCTCTAGGAGAGCAGATATTTCTGCCTCTCTTGCTCACTGCTGTATCCACACTGCCTTTCTTGGTACATAGTAGGTTCTCAATAAATATGTGTTGAATGAATGATTCAACCTTTGTGTGGTCGTCAGAAATCATTATCTGGAGATTTCTCAAAGGAGAAACACCCTGAGGCCAGTGGAGTGTTCTTTTTCCAGTTGGGGTGAGATGCTGTGTCCCTCCACGTGACACCCCATTTCTACTACTCCCAAGACCTCTTTCATTTGCCTCTGTCCTAACAGGTCCTAAAAAAGCACTGGTTGCGGATAGAGATTAAAAACCTGGGTTCTGTTTTTCAGATCTGTCAATTATTGCTGTGCGATCTTGGGAAAGCCTTTGGTTTCTTCTTCAGGACAATGCCAGTCATAACAAACCCTGCCCTCTCCTGCCCTTCGTGGGAGGGTTTCAAAGATTCCCGTGCATCACCAGCTGTAGTGGTGGTGGCCGAGCTCAGGGTTGAGGGCAAGATGAGGAGTCACCCGCCGGCACTCTCAAGGGCCTGGAGCTGTCCTGAGAGATGGGACAAAGGATTCAACCAGGCAGAGCCAGAGCCAGAGACCTAGAATGGTGCAATGAAAGTACAGATTATTCCACGGTGCTTACCTCACTGGGATCAAGCACACTTAAATTAACAAAAGCTGACATTTATCCCTTGTTGGAAAAAATTTTTAGAAAAATAGTACCCTGTGTTGTGAGGGTGGGAAAAGCTGATGAAGAAAAAAATATACTCTAATACCCAGTTAGTAAGGGTCCACATTGGAATAAATTTATGGGGGTAGTTTGGAAACATATATCAAAATCCTCAAAATTGTGTATTCACTTTGATCCAGCCATTCCACTTCTAGCAATGTATCCTAAAAAATTTAAAAAATAAATAACCACGGATGTGCCCAAATATTTGGTCAAAAATTTCCAATAATTGAGAATTAGCTAAATACATTATGCTCACATGATGGAACAGCACAGTTATTAAAAATGATGCCCTTGAACAACAGTTAATAATATGAAAAGAGGTTCACAATGCAACAAGTGCGAGAAGTCCCATGTGAAACATTGTTGCAATAGCCTCCTTTTTGTGTATGTCCGTATAATAAATATCTCATGTGCTATTCTTGTTATAAGTAAAAATGTGTTATTTCTATGTCCTGTAGAGAAAGAATATTTAAATATATAAGAAATATTTATAGTATATTAAGAGAAAAAGTTTAGAAAATAATGTGTAAAATAGTAAATGCAGTAAAATACAAATGTTGAATATATATTTACATATTTATTTTAAGAATAAATATCAGAAATATATATATTACCAGAATATATGGCCAAAAAATGAAGGCACTTATAAACTTAAAAAAATTTCTTTATACCGTCATCATCTTGCTGTAAAGTCCAGTTCAGCAGTTTTGGGCTCTACCTGACCCACGCCTGCTACACCTGGGTTTTACTGGTGCTCCAAGCTAGAGGCTTATTAACTCCCCAAAATAGTCTGTGATGTATCTTCCTTCCTGGCCAGTCTTAAATTCGGACATAATTCCTTGGGAACTTGTGGATCTCTATTTTGATCATTTTTCAGTTCTGCTCTTGTTTCTGATTATCATTTTAAAGACTTAAAAGAACCATTTAAAGATTTAAAGAAACATTTCAACTTTTTAAAGAACCTACCCTTACTTGATCTGCACTAATCACGTATGGATTAGTTCACCACCATCCAAAGCCAAACCAGGGGAAGGGGCCATGAGTGCGAAATACAACGGGGAGAAAGGAGGGCTGGCTTTGAGGTCTGTTTTGTTTACTGCTGTCTCTGCTTTGTTAGTCAGTTCTCTCTGATCTTCCCCAGAGAGGAAGCTAAATCAAAGCCACAATCTAGAAGCAAGAATCTCTCCCTCTCCCTGGCCACCCTCGCACTGCGAGTGGTTCTCACTCATGTGTCACAGGTCTTGCAGCGTGGGCTAGTTTTGCCATGGTAATAATAAACCCCCAAACTCCTATTGGCTTGTTACACAGACTTCTCCAGCACACTGCACGTCCACCGCTGGTTGGCTGGGGCTCTGCTCTGTTAGTCTCTGGGGGACTCAGACTGACAGAAGCTCCATCCAGACAACTTTACTGTGGCGGGGGGAAGCCAGCACGGGGAGAGGTGCAGCGTTCCTAGACCTTCCCAGTGCATGCCAGACACGTCCCTTCTGCTCACACTTCATTGACCAAAGCAAGTCACACGGTCTCTCCCAACTCCCAAGCAGGTGAGGAAGTACAATCCAGCACATGCCTGGAGGAGAGCTGGAATATTTGCGAACAGCCCTAACAACTTCTGTGCATTCTAATGGTTTGTTTACACCTCCGGTCTCCCCTTTTAGTACAAGGCAAGCTCGTGCAGGGTGGGAATCCCTTCTTCCACATGGCTAATTCTGCCTCCATCACCCACACCCCAGTGCCTGGCACTTAGAAAGTACTTAATGTTTATTGAATGAATTAATTAATGACTTGTCTCACATAACAAGGCAGCAAATCAAGGAGTTTAGGGGTTTTAGGGTGGTGTTATGTTGTCAACTTTGCCACACTACCATCCACTTCGTAGTGCACCTTCCTCTCCCAGAATCCCCTGCCTTGTACAGTGTGGGCTTAGTTTTCCAGGGAGAGGATCTTGCCCGAGCTGTGGAAGGTGGAGGTGAAGAGAGGAATCATCCTCAGGAGGTTACAGGGACCAGAGCAGACATAAGGTTCACGGCAGTTTCTAGGCTTCTTGGCAAGAACCAGATTTGGTGGGCTGGTTCCCAGGGATTCTTGAGAATTGTGGCAGTTTGCCATCAGACTTTAATGAATCACCCACTCACGTGTTTCAGGCCGCTCTTCCAGCTGGTTCCTCGAGCTTCTAGCCGCTTTCAGTCTCCCAGCTCTTCTCAGCTCGTCTAAGCCCTACTTCCTATGTTAAACCTCTGTTCCCATAACACGCAGAGTGGCTTTACTCCAAGGCCTCCCTTTATTTTTCCCAGGGTTCAATGGGAATTCTTCCTCCTGGTCATACTCCAAGGAAACCTGTTACTCTCACTCTGTAGGAAAACCTCTATGTAAGGTTTGCTCTGCTTTTCCTCCTCAAGTCTCGACTGGAAAGGGGGCCTGAAGGGTTGCCTCAGATTCTGAAGAGGACCTGCTAGCCCCCTGCCTTGTCGCTCCACTCAGTAACGGCCTCTCTCCTGGGCAGAGGTGCCAGCCTTATTTGTGACAAGTAAATTAGGAACAGGTGTAGCTAGAGGCGCTCAATCTTTCAAGGTTTGCAAGAAAATTGGCAAATGTGCCAGGGGCCTGTCCATCCTGACCTGTAATTGCATTATCTTCCGACTAAATTCTCAGATCTCCAGCTTTCCCCTTCCAGCAAAACATGTTACTTCTCTGTCCTTGGAATCTGAGTGAAACTGCTACTGTGCATCGAATATTGATCTGGTTGAATTGAGGTTTCCGGGGCATAGACCGTGCTTTTTGAGAATGTATATTTCATCTCTAAGCCATTTAACTCTCTTTAAGTGGAAAATGGTTGGCCATTTCAATGCTGTGACTCAAAGAGCTGATGGAGAGAAGCCCCACACCTCTGTGACAGTGCTGGGTGGAAGTGAATACTGAAAAATATCAAGATTCAGCAGAATTCTCAGTGCTTACGTAGAGTTACTCAGGTTACCTCTATTGCCAGCACTGAACCCCACCCCCATCTATGTATCAACATCAGCGACAGCCCAGGTTTATCCTCTTGATCAATCAGCAAATATTCACTGGAGGCTATTCTGTGTTCATCACTGTCCCAGGCTTATGGGGTTTTCCTCTGGCTGCTGCTTCTCTGCCTCCTTCATAGTTTCCTCCTGTTCTGTCAGTCGTTGGACAAATACAACCAAAACGTGATGAGCTAATATTCACTGAGCTCTTAGGGTGGTGACTGTCATTTCTTCCATTTGGCAGAGCATGCAAGTCTTCTAGCTTCCACCAGAGGGCAGTACCTGCCCACGAGCAGCCCCTGCTCTGGTCAGCGTGGAGAGCACAGCAAGGACAACCCACACCATGGTAATAAAGGCTGACCGTGGTTGGAGGGAAAGGAAACCTGGCCGAACCAGTGAGGGCGTCCAGATTTCATGTGTGTGTCTGTGTGTGTATGTGTATGGACGGCTGGAGCTACAAGTGTATATTCACATCTTATAAGTTGTGGCAAAGTTACGGTCACTATTGAGCACCTACTGCATACCAGAAATTATGCTTCTTGCTTAACTGTTTCTTTTAATAAGGAATTATTTGTAATTGTACTTTACATGAAGAGAAGTGCCAAGGAAATGCATTTGTCTTAACACAAATAAAATAAGCATTTCCCTCTAATCCTGTTGACTGCCATTTAATTGGCTTATAAAGCATCTTTCCTGTTAATAAAAACATGAAAAAATAGAGTAATTGCATTCAGGCAAAACTCTATTTTAATCATCTGAGGATGAAAGAGGGATGCAGGAGAGAATATTAGAATTATTTTCTTGAAGTTAAGATATTACCGAATTGAGCTATAAATTTAAAAAGCATTACCTTATGATCTGTTTGTTAAATTGCCCACATGCACCCAGAGTTCTGTGGTGCTTTATTTGCAAATAGCAATGCATTTGCAAAGGGGAGGTGCTGTGCAAAATGGGAGCCCCTCACCAGGTCCAAAGGAGAGGCTTGTGAGAATGTTGACTTCGTTGTCCTGGCCTCGGGAGTGGCCTCCCAGGGGACAAGAGGAAAGGACAGGAATGGATTGCCAAGGGGTTCCAGTCCAAGATTGGAGTCAGCTTCTGCTAGTTGTTGTTGTTGTTTTTGATGGACAAAGATCAAGACCATATCTGATTGTTATGACAAATGAAGAATTCAGCAGGGGTCAAGTGCCAGGTGTATGAGGAATTTTACAAGATGAGAGGAGAGGGAGGAAAAGGAAAGAGGCTCCAGGGAAATTGTAGACACATCTTGAAGGAGTAACAACCAGCAGTTCCAGAGTCTAACCATCTGCCAGGCATCAGTGTGGGCAATTTATTGACTCATTCTATCCTGATATTAGCGATGAGATAGATACTCTTATTCTCTTCCCCACTTTTGGAAAGGAAGCTAACTCACAGAAAGGTTGTCTAACTTGCCTATAGTCACACAGCTAGCGGTAAAGTTGGGTTTGAATTCAGGCAAGTGGCTGCTTATTAACCTGTACATTATACTGCATCTCCGCATATGTGAACCTACGTACGTGGAGTAATGGCCAAGTAAAACTGGCTCGTTACTCAGTGGAATGTGACTTAGTTAAACATTTATGAAAATAATTATGAGACAAATACAGCAAAATGTTACTTTCTATTAAATCCAGGTGGTGGGGGGTTGCAAGTGTCTGATATATTATTTTCTGAATATTTGAAATAGTCTAATAATTTTAAAGTTTAATTGCTTACAAGACAATGTTTTATGAAATTTATACTTTAAAAAACTACGCATACTTGAAAACATTATGCTAAGTGAAATAAACCAGACATGAAAGGACAAATATTGTATGATTCCATTTATGTGAGATCCTAGAGTGGTCAAATTCGTAGAGACAGGAAGTAGCATAGAGGTTACCAGGGGCTGGGGGAGGGAACGGGACGCTGTTGTTTCCTAGGTATAGTGTTTCTCTTTGGGGTGATGGAGAAGTTCTGGAGATGGGTGGTGGTGATGTCTGCACAACAACGTGAATGTGCTTAACGCCACTGAATTGTACATCTGAAAGGCTTAAAATGGTCTATTTTATGTTACGTATATTGTATCACAGCAAAAAATACTACACATAGAGGAAATTTTCTCTACCGATTATACAAACATATATATTTTTAATTAAATTTGGCAATTTCATAAATGCTCCAGTCCTCCTCTGGGCTGGACCCCACCCCCCAGCAGAACCCAGGAGCTGAGGTCCTAGGGAGGCAGCGGGTGCCGGATGCCTGTCACTTGGTCTGGGAGCTCCTCCATGTAGACTGAAGGTCTGGTGCACAGGGTCCTCCCAGGTGGCAGTGAGCACTTTTGCCTTCTGCATCTCAAACTCTGCCACTGTGTGTCCAAGAGTGAAAATGAACAGGAAAAGCAGGACTTTATAATACAGGACATTTGGAAACTCTGGACCCAACAAGGTCCATCCTCAACAAGAGACTGACAAGAGAAGAAGCCAGTCTTGAGGACAAGGCGCAAAACCCCAGTGAAGCATCCTGGGGTCTCTGCACCCCCTTTCGAGAGCTGGACCACACCTGACGGTGCACTGTGGGGTTCGCAAGGCTGCTCTCCACCAGCTGTCCTGGCCTGAGCCCCAACTCCAGGGCACTCGGCCTGGAAGATGAAGCTGCAAATCACTTTTTTGTTTGTTTGTGAAATTTCCCACAAGTCTAGTCAATTTATCCCCTTCTCAGGACCATAGATAGCAGCAAACTAGCCCAAATCCTCTTCTCCCTGTGTCCCCCAATCCTCAACTATGACATCCCAACTCTCCCAATTGTAATCCAGCCCCATGTCAACAGGCTTACTGGAATCAGAACCCAAACACTCCATGATCTCCCCTCTTTGGCTTCTCCCCTCCGAGACTCTGAAATCTCAGAATTTCTCTCACCAGGTGTACAATAAACTTGGCTTTGCCTGGTCATCCCACTATTTTGGTGGTGTCCGGGGGAGTCATCATCCCATCCCCTGTCTCTGCTGGACAGACAGGCTCTCAGCAGAGGGGCCATTATGAGGTGTGGAGTGCGATTATCTTCTCCAAACTCCTAACTCTCTTGGAATTTATGACGGTTAATATAAAAGATCGAAAATATGCTCATTTCTCCAACTAAACTGGTTTTACAATTCCTGTTCCTTTATTAAGAAAACGAGCGAGCCAGGACATTCCTACTATGTGAAGTTAATTTAATCACCAGTATCAGCAGCCTGTGGCTGACCTCTCCATCCTGGAGGGGTTTACGTGGCTGCTTGGGGTTCTCCTCTCCCCTTTCTTGTTCTGCTTCTCTGTGTATGTGAACCATAAACCTTTCTTGTCAATAGGCCCAGATCCACCTGGCATGAGGGAAGAGGCCCCTTGAAGCTCCACGCCAAGGGTGGGAGGGAGAGCCTCAGCACAGCAATGCGGAAGCCCCGGGCCTGGCGAGGCTGCCTCTCCACTGAGTGCAGATCTGATGGTCTGAGCCACTGGTTTGCCTGCAAGGCCTCCTCTCCAACCTGGAGGGAGCCACGAATGGCACGGCAGACCTCTGAGAGTCCACGGGGCCATGGGGCAGGTTGGGAAGATACCCTAAGCAAGGGAGAAGACATGGACAGAAATCAGGAGGGAGAGACACTTGGGACTAGGCCCCAGGTCAGCCGGTAAGGTGTTCTGGGACAGCCCACTCGCCTCCTCCTGGCCCCTGTGAGTGAGCAACTCCATCAGGGATGGTCTCCACCACCGTCCCTGGGGCACTCAGCTAGGCTGACTTTAAGAGCGTGAGTAAAAGGGAGCGATCCGAACTGAAAGAATTATGCTCATATAGATAAAGCTGTGACACTGGGGCTGTGGGCAGGAGGAAGGGGAGTGGGGGGCTGGTTCAAGTACAATTTGGACAGAAAAATAGAGACTTATTGAGAAGCCCAATGTGGGAGGAGAAAAGGGCTCCGTTACAAAGGGCTAGGCAGCTCCCTTCCCCATTCTGAGCTTCCTGTTGTACAATGAGAGGAACTGGATTCTCCAAGGTCCTTCCCAACCCCAACTGTCAAATCCTAATCAGTTGATCTATCTGCAGGCCCAGAGTTCACCTCTAAAGACACAGCAGGAGAGTCTGTACTCTGCAGAGAAGAGCAGAGATGAGCTCCTTCCCGAGTCCTGCAAAAGGGATCGAAGAGGTGTCCAATAAAGACATTGAGGCACTCCTTAACTGAGCGGGAATACTCCCCAGCGTGAGCACCAGAGGCTCCTACAGATCCTCCGGGGGCTGACGAGGCCACAGGGAAGGGAGGGGCCCTGGGAGCAGCTGGAGCAGCTGGAGCCCAGGGCTCCCATGTCAGGCAGGGACTTCTACATGGTATAACAGTAAGCACAGGAAGACAGTAATCATTGCCATTGCTAACCTTCACTGCACACTTAATATTTTCCAGGGACTGTGCTAGGTGTTTTATACCCATCTCATGTAATCCCCACAACAGCCCCCGGCATTTTACAGGTGAGAAAGTTGAGAGCCAGAAGTGGTAAGTAAGGGGTCCAGGATCTCAGTCAGTCAAGGCTGGGGCCAGGGGCCAGCAGAGTTCTCTGGGATTCTCTTGGAAAAATCCTTACTTTTTCCACTATCTTAGCTCTGCTTCTTTGTAGCTGTGTGACCTTGAGCAAGTCATGGAACCTCTCTGTGCCTCAACTTCCTTGTCAGTGAGACCCCAAATACCTACTTGGTTAGCATTGCTGGAGGGATTAGATGCGACACCTAGCACAGGTATGTCATTTTTGTTAGAATATTGTCATCATCATTATCACAGATACAGGCAGAGCCATGAGAGCATCAGGGAGCTGAGACCCGTGGGAGGACAGCCAGGAGAGCCCCACCCCACACTCTTGACGTGGCAGAGGAATGGTTAACAGGCCAGAGTTAATGTCACAGGTGTGACCTCAGGGGCTCCTAGGAAGTCCTCCCCGGCCCCGTTACCCCCCACCATGACCAATCTTCGGCTAAAATGCAAAACTTCCTTAGAAGTTGGCTCTGGTCTGGTCCTCAAACCAGACTCCTTTTGTTTCCCACTCAACCCCCAGCCTGAACCTCACTCAGTGCCTGGCACCTAGTATGGGCTCCTTAAATATTTAAAAAAGTGAATCTGATGGCTTTCTTCCTTAAAACACTTCAAGGATCCCACGTTGCCTTTGGGATAAAGCCCAAGCTCCTTAAAATGCCATGTAGAGGCCTTGGTGATTTGGTCCCCATCGGCTTTTCCAACCCTGTTGCTCACACGGGATACGACCAGGCCCACGTGCCCCAGCGCAGCGAGAGCGAAGGAAGAGATGGAGAGTGGGGACGGGTGGGAGATGCAGGGGCTGAGCTGGCCCCTGCTCCTCAGCAAACTCAAACAGACCGGCCCCTTTGCCCAGGGAGGGAGGGTGCGTGCGCGGCCAGCCTTTCCTGCCTCCTGCGTCCACCGGTCAGACCTCGCCCAACCCCCGGGACCCTCTGGCGGCGCCGCGAAGCCAGAGCGCAGTAAGGCGCTGGGGCAGTCCGGGGCTGGAAGAGCGGGAGGACCACGACTGCCCTGCGTGTGGCTGCTCCGCCTCCGCCTCCGGCCCCGGAGCCTGAGGGCCCAGGAGGCGGTGGTGCAGCTGCAGCAGCGACTGAGGCTGAGAGCAGCCTGGAGCCTGGAGAGAGGGGAGGCGAGGGGTTCAAGCCGGGGCTGAGGCCGATCCTATGCTCCCTCAGCAGCCTCAACTTCCTCACCATTCGCAAACCTCCAGCCCTTGCTTAAATGGCCCCCATCCTTGGCCTAACAGTTTCTTCTTCCTCGAATCCTTCGCTCTCGGCTTCTGAGAGGCCCGCCTCCACCTCCGTCCCTAGCCTAGCCCTGGTCAGAGTCCCATTCCTCGCACTCCTTTCTTTCTGTAGCACTTTCCCTCTCTGTGTCAGTCAGGATCTAACCAAAAAATAGGAACTACTTGTGTATTTGAAACAAAGGGACTTGAATACAGGGGATTGGTTACGCAGGTGATGGAAGGGGAAAGAAGGCAAGCGGGTGACTAGGGTAAACCAGAGATTAGCGTTAGCAGGAGCCACCTCCACTCCTAGGGTGGAGGGACAGAGACGACCCGTGTCACTGGAACCTGGCCCAGGGTCACCAGGCCGGCGAGGAGCTAGAGGAGATGCATCCACCGCCCCACCCTCTGGTCTCCCCCAGGCTCCCGTCTGCCCACCCAGCCCCAGGGTCAGCCCACTAGGATCCAGTTGGCTCTGGGCTTCTGGTGTGTGCTGGGCACTTTTCTTCTACGACCTCATCTAATCCTCACAACCAGCCGTGGGTGTATTATTTTCACTCTACTGATGGGGGGACCTGGATAACACTCTGCCCTGGGCCCCAAATAAGAGGTGAGGTGCACCCAGGTCAGTTTGGATCCCAAACCCAAGCTATATGTGTCCTCCAGAGAACCCAGCTGCTTCTCGCTCATCGTTGTATTCTGGGACCCAGAACCAGAGCCTCAATAAACAGTTATTGAGCCAATCCGATTTCAGTCCTTCAGCCTTAAGAGTGAAGGGTGTGGTCAGTTCCCTTCCTAAGAGCTGTCAAGAGAAGCTAAGCAGTAAGACACCGCTTCCCAGAAGGGACGTCTCCTGCAGGAGCGCCAAGGTGCCAGATTACAGGGTACGTCCCAGGGCCTTAACCCCGGTGACACCAGGAAGGGTGTGAGGCCAGGAGGGTGCCTGCCCAGGGCTGGGCCCCTGGGGCCATGAGCGAGCCAGAGGTGCTGAGAATGCATCCATGCAGTCATTCATTCACCCAGAAAACATGCAGCCAGCACCCAAAACAATAGGCTGGGTACTGGGAAGACAGTGGTGACTGAGACGGTGTGGCCCTGGTCCTCGTAAAACTTGATGTCAGTTCCTTGCTGCCCCCCCTCCTCCTTTGAGAGCTGCGTGGTGGCAAGTGACCCCTCAGGTACATGATGGGGAAAACAGAGGGGAGGGATGGGAGGGGGTTAGAGCAGCAAGAGTTGGGCATCTGGCCCCATAAAAGAGAAGAGCTGTGTGTGTGCGTGTGTATGTGTGTGTGTCTATATGTGTGTGTCCATGTGTGTCTCTCTGTGTGTCTGTGTGTCTGTGTGTGTGTGTCTGTGTGTCTCTGTGTGTGTGTTTATAGTACAGCCATATACGTGTGCGGCTCCTGGTTACCCTGAAGACTAAAGAGAGTGCATATGGAAATAAACAAACATTATGCAAATTATTTATGTTGATAAACGTCGTATGTGTTTATACAGATTGATTAACCAAAATTATACCTTGTGCTAAACTTCTAAACAATGCTCCATAACTAATAATGGAAGTTTTAGCATTAGAATCAAACCCTGAACAGCCCTCTGGGACGTGGAGACCGCGCAGCCCCCCGACACTCGGCAGGTCACACACAGGCCGCAGTCTGCATCGATTCCAGGGTCCTGCACACCTGAACAGGGCTGTGGCCAGTGCCACGAGGGGCATGCACTGTGTCTGTGCCGCCCCTCACTAGGGAGGGGTAGAGGGACAGGACTGTTCTGAGGACTATATGTCCCCTCTGTCACCCGGGCTGGCCTCTGACCCAGCCCCACCCCTGGCTTCTCTGTTCTTTTCTGTCCCCCACATCTTGGTGCCCCTGGACTGCAGCAAAGCCAACCAACCAAGCACAAAGGTGGGGGGGCTCCTTTGTTCCTTCCTTCCTCTCCTCCCTCCTTCTTTCCTTTCTTCCTCTTTCTTCTTTTCTTTCAAATTAGTACTTTAAAATAACATAAATATATATATTTTTATCTGATTACAAAAGTAATACATATTCATTATGGAAACTCTAAAAATTTCAGAAAAGCTCAACGAAGAAACTAAAAATCCCACATGATCCCACCATGGGTGCACAGACTACCAGTGTCCATCTCTGTGCTTTGGCCTATACACACCTACTACAGTAGCACGCCATGCTTTGCATATAGTTTTGAAGCTTGCTTTTGTTACTTAACAATATTCCATGGACTGTGCCTTTTCTTATATCATTGCATGTTTTTCTTCAACTTCACTTTTAATGGTTACAGAGTGTTCTGTGGTATAGAAGTATCAGGATTTATGTAATCAACAGTGTCCCGACACCTCGCACCCTGGCTCCCTCTCTCCTGCCCTGCTTTCTGGCCTGTGTTCTTATAGAAAGTAAGTAAGCTGAGAGCAGGCCCTGGAGAGGAGGAGGGGGCAGGGGACACTTTGACTCAAGCTTCACGTTCACAAAGGGTCTCAAAATAAAGGCAGTTGACAGGATTCCCAAATGCTGTGAAATACCCAGTGCTATGGACTGAATTGTGTTCTCCAAAAATTCATATGGGAAACCCTAACCCCGGTGTGCTAGCATCTGGAGATGAGGCCTTTGGGAGGTGATTAGGTCATGAGGGTGGGACCTCATAAATGGGATCAGCGTCCTTATAAGAAGAGACACCAGAAGGATCTCTCCCTCTCCACCATGTGAGGACTCAGCAAAATGGCAGCCATCTGCAAGCCAGGACAAGAGCTCTCACTGGGAGCCACATAGCCAGCACCTTGATCATGGACTTCCAGCCTCCAGAACTGTGAGAAGCAAATGTCCATTGTTTAAGCCACTCCATCAGTGTTGTTTTGTTACAGCAGCCCAGGCTGACCAAGACACCCAATCAGAGCTATACCTACAAAACTGAAAGATGCTCAGGGCCAGCCCAGTGGAGTAGTGGTTAAGTTCATGTGCTCCACTTCTGGGGCCCAGGTTTCATAGGTTTGGATCCTGGGAGCAGACCTGCACAACACTCATCAAGCCATGTTGTGGTGGTGTCCCACATACAAAATAGAGGAAGATGGGCACAGATGTTAGCCCAGCAACAATCTTCCTCAAGCAAAAAGAGGAAGATTGGCAAGAGATGAGCTCAGGATCAATCTTCCTCACCAAAAATAAATTGAAAGATGCTCACTACCTAACTTTAAACTTGTGGCCCATTATCAGACCACGTCACTTGTAGTGTATTTTGATTCCATACTTTTATAAATCCTATGATTACATTTAAACAGTACAATTATCTTGCACTGCACAGTTGGATGTGTGTTGAAGGCATTCGTTTGTTAAATGTAAACATGTAGAATATACCCTGATTTGTTCATCTGTTTTGGAATTTCTAAATTGTTTATATAGTAGGTGTTTCAAAAACTAGAAGTGGCCTGTTCCTCCTTTGACATCGCCAGGGCTTCTAATAAATGGGTGTCTGCAGAATCAAGACCTTCGAGAACCCTGCGGCCATCTGAGATAACACGGGACTCTGATTCATGCATTGAAGGATTTCTCACCTCTTTCTACAAGACAAGCCACCTGTGTCCCCTCAAATGTAAACTAAAGCATCACTTGCCAAGGGCTCCGGGTTTCTCCTTCGTCTCAGTGTCTGGCCTGCATCCATCACCTGACCAGTTTTCTCTCCCGGTGGTAGCCCACTTTGATCCTCCGCCCAGTGTGAAAGCTCACAGCCTATCCTTGGCTTATATCAGTCTTCTAATGCCCTTGCTGGAAGCAGTGAAACAGCTGCAGCTGCAACAGGAAGGGGCTCCAAGGAGCTTTGGCAACAGGCCCAGGGTCCGCAAAGGGGCTTCATCCCAGGGAAGTTCCAGGTCCTGAATGCCTGCCCCCATGTCTGCCCAGAAGTGGATGCTGTACCACTTCCTCCTCCATGTCTACGTGGCGTCCACAGACTGCTCTCAGACCTTTGGCTGGGTCTGGTGTGGATGCCCTTCCTTATCCTAAATGCAAGAGACTAACCTCTCAGACTCAGTCCTGCTGTGGGATAAATCCCACCAGGTGTCTGTGGCCAGTCCCTCTCTGCACGGCAGGTGAAGGAACAGGGCTGGGAGGCAGACTCCCTTGGGAAAGGATGTCCTCCTGGTCTCTGCTTACTCACCTGTGAGCAGGGGGTGGGCCCATCAGGGGCCCCAGCCTCGCGTGCACGTGACAGTCACCTGGAGAGCTGGTTCATACCTGCGTTTGCACCTCCTCACAGACCAATGAAATCCGAACCTCTGGGGTAAGGCCTGGACATGCGGCTACAAACTGTTCAGTTGATTCCAACATGCAGACAAGTTAGAAGCCCTGGATTGGGGGATCTCTAAGGGCCCCTCTTCTCTGATGTTTGTCATTCCCAGCATGACCCTTGGCTCCAGGAGATGGTGGGCCCTCCCCCACCTCACACCTCTTTACCCCTTATAAAGGGACCTAGGAAGCAGATGCATTTACAGTAAATGGAACTAAGCAAATGGGAATGAAACAGCACTTGATAATGATTCGCATTTGCAAAGCACTTTGGACTCATTCGATTTCCTCAGCAACCTGTGGTAAACTGCACTGCTATTATTACTTCTAGTGAAGAGGCAGGAAACAGGCCAGGGACCAGCAGAAGGGGTCTTCATGGATGTTTTCTACCACCCTACCATGCAGCTGTCTGTCTCAGATCTCCTCATTCCTTCATACAAACCTGGGAGCACCTACTTGATGCCAGGCACTCACACAGACACAGTCCTTGCCCCAGTGGGGCAATAACAACAAACAGGGAGTCATGTTAAATTATGGCAAGTCATGAGAAGCACTGTGAAGGAAATGCATCAGGTGCCATGAGAGAACAATGGTGACCAGGAGTAAAGGCTTCTGAAATGCAGTGAAAGTCCCCCAGAGGAGAAGACATTTAAGTTGAGAGCAATAAACTAAAAGGGAGACAGCACTGTAAAGAGCCAGGAGACTCAGAAATGGACAACAGCCTGTATGGATTCACCAGATGCCCCACTCAAGTGTGAAATGACCAACTAGGGACTAGGTCTGTGGTGTATGAGAAGGACAGAAACCATTTCCCTCCACCACATGGTGAGCTTTCTTGTTAATTGACCAAAATCCACTCCCATGGAGCAGGACATGCTTTAGGAAACAGAAAAGTAAAACCTCTTCACCTGCTGAGGGTACAAGTTCCCTGTGGGCCTCAGGAACCAGGGTTCTGTGCAAATGCACCTGTTACTGCACAAAAATGGGGTTCTCCTACCCAACGCACATAAACAAGCCAATTAATTACGGCGTCAGCTTTTGGGAGAGAAATCAGTTTTATTCTGTGAAATTGATCTGCAGGGAGACAGGGGACTTGTGCCCACAGATCTGTCTCCCTGATTCAGGATTTGGGGTGAAATTTAACAGATTACAGAGAACAGGTTGGCACACAGAAATGCTGGCAGGACAGGTTTTGATTGGTGGGCTTCCAGCATTTGTGGTAAGGTTCTAAACATTTACGATGAGGTTCTAAACATTTATGCTAAGGTGTGTTGGGGGGGGCGTTAATACCAGATCTTCCTGAATGACAGGCATTTCCCTTCTGATAAAAGTCCAATTCTCTCTCTTTTTTTTTAGTGAGGAAGATTGTCCCTGAGCTAACATCTGTGCCAATTTTTCTCTATTTTATGTGTGAGATGCTGCCACAGCATGGCTTGATGAGTGGTGCACAGGTCTGCGCCCAGAATCTGAACCTGTGAACCCTGGACCAATGAAGCAGAGCATGCAAACCTAAGCGCTACACCACTGGGCTGGCCCCAAGAGTCTGACTTTTAAGTTCTGGTCAATTCCTGGTCCTTTGATTCCATGGCAAGGAGAATCTTTGGTTCTGTGGTCATGTCAGGTAAAGATTTCTTCTTCTGCACATGCTTTGGCTACATGACTTTACAAATTTCCTGAAGGATATTTCTTAATGGCTCTGTTCATACAAGATGGGGTCAGTTGAACTGGTCCTGGAGGACCCACAGTTATAAATCCCTCCTTTTTGTTGTTCATCCCTCAATGTTGAGGGATAGAGTGATGACTGCTCTAGCTTCTTCCTGCAGATAAGGAGCATAGGTTGTTCCATCTTGTTGAACCAGTCTCTTAGTAAGACAGTGAGGCAGGTGGGTTCCCGCAGTTAGGCCTATATTGTGTAAGTAAGTAACCAGGTATTTAATAAGAAGCACTTGTAGAGAAACAAAAAGAAAAACAAGGTTAATGGTTGGAGAAAATTATAAACCAGTTTCTGAGCCCAGGGGCCAGCCAGTCAACAAGATTTCTAGAATTCAGAGTTGAAGGATCTTTTGCAGTTTGAAATGTCTCTGATGATGTCATTGGGTGTTCAGGTATCTTTCTGAGTGGCTTACACAGCAAAGGCATGACTCTCTCTTAAGTTTATATCAACCTTACATCAGTTTCCAAGGCTTCAGGAAAAAGGGTGGTTTCAGTTGTCAGTGATTCCAAGTGAAAATGATGGAAAAAAATGAAAATATTAGTTTGGTGATTTGTAGCCAGATATTTCAGAAGACTAGAAGAATTCAAGATCCAGTCCAGTTTACAGATAGAAAACAAAAAACTCAAAGACAGTTAACAGAACTTGAATCTACTATCCATGAACGTGTACTATAGTTTTTATTGGAAGATAATTTTTCATAATTTTTACCAAAGATAGCCAAATTGACTCATTAGTTTTCAAAATATCTAGTTTCAATAAACTTTGCCCAATTATTTATACACGTACAGCAAGAATAGCAATCATATAGGCTCTTTTAAATCTGCTCTGCTGGAAATTTTCATAAGGAATCTCAGATTGAACTTTAAAGGCCTCTTGAGGCCAAGAAAACCAAACCAAGGACTTGTCATCAGACTCTTCCTGAAATACCTATGGACTTGGGTGAATTCCTTTCTTCTCTTGAGGTTCCCCAAAACATCCTGATGTTCTTCGCACCTGCCAGGGAAGTGACCTTATTTACTCACCTGGTAAGGTTGCTGGGAACCCTCTAAGTAAGGCACCAGGCCAATATTTCCAAGTGGCTTTATTTCTTAAAGGCAATCCTTGTCCCTCAAAAACCATCTGATCATATTTGAGTCTATGCATGTTTGTCTCAAATATGACATTCCAGTCAAAGCCTTGGTAATATAACCAATGTTTCCAGTTGTATCCTGCTATAAGGAGATCAGATTCTTACTGAGCTAATTCAAATAACTGTATTGCTATGAAATTAAGAAATCACACTCATCAGGTTTCCAAATTCTGGAGTGATCAGGTAGGGAGAAAAAGGTAAATGTTTCAATTCTGCTTACAGAGGTATAATTTACTAACTTGCTATATGACATAGTTAGCTTAAGAAAAAAGAGAAAAAGCTTTCCTTAAGTCTGGAAAAACAAAACATTAAAAAAGTTAGCAATATTTCAAATGAAAAGTTATAAAAATTAAAATCATCCTCATCAGTTACTTCAGTTTCATGTAACCAAATCTTGATCTTTTGTTAGCAGTTTCATGATGTCATCAGTTTATCCATTAGAGTTCTGTAACTTCTTACCCAGTGCAGCTCTATGATCTGAAAGTTTATCAGAAACCTGTATTCTAGAGTAAGTGTCAGAGTCCTTTCCACGAATCTCTCTGAAGATGAAACATATCTACAAAAACATCAGAGTAAAACAACGACTATCGTCAAATGACAAAAAACTCAAAAAGGGCAATTGACAAAGAAACTTGGCTATTTCTGTGACACACAGCACTTCAAGATAATAACTCGAATTATGGCTGACAACTGAGACAGATCAGAATTTTAGAAATGTTATACAATTTTTAAAACACTTATATCAGTAACATTTGCCCATGTAATATAACCTAAGGAGGTTTATCATCACTTATCTGACAATGATTCGTATGTAATTTAACATACCAAATTAGCCTAATTAGTTTAGTATCTTCCTCTTTATGGGAAGAAAGAACAAATTTCTTTGAGTAGTCCTAGGGGCCCTCTGAAAATCCTCAGAAATTTTCAAGTCAAAAGAAAGACTTCAGGGGGCTGGCCCTGTGGCCAAGTGGTTAAGTTTGCATGCTCTGCTTTGGCGGCCCAGGGTTTTGCTGGTTTGGATCCTGGGTGCAGACATGGCACCGCTCATCAGGCCATGTTGAGGTGGCATCCCACATGCCACAACTAGAAGGACCCACAACTAAAATGTATGCAACTACATACTGGAGGGATTTGGGGAGAAAAAGCAGGAAAAAAAATAAGATTGACAACAGTTTTTAGCTCAGGTGCCAATCTTTAAGAAAAATCAAAAAAAGAAAGACTTCATTTAGGTTTTGAATTTTGGGGAGCTTGTCAAAAATATCAAAAGGTTTTAAAGCACTTGGTCAAATAGGAAAGAATGCTCACTGTGAAGCAATGCTTAGTTATCTATTTAACCAAAGTGAGACTCACTCAAAAGTAAAGAAAACCTTTTATAATCTCTTCATCAAGAACAGACTAAACGTTCAAGAGAATTGTCCCTTTTAAGAGAGGGAAAACCAAATTTTAATTTCACACCAGCTTACTTATGATATTAAAACTCATTCATTTAATTAAATTTATTTTAATCTTAGCCAACTTGACCACGCACACAATTATTTCCTCAGGGTTCCTCTCCCACAAACCGTTTATAACCTCGTTTTACATTCAGAATTTGTCCCATGCTTTCTTTCCTCCCTGCTAGTACTTTGAGGCAAATTTATCTTTCTTAATAAAACAAACAAAAATATTTCCATTATTTATACCTTCTTTACTGAGAATATACATCTTACTTTCCTTGAATACAAAGATGTTTTCCTTATTAATTTTTAGTAGCTTAATCAAATATATTAATTAGACTTCTTAACCCTTACAGACCTTAATTTTCAGTGAAAACTGAAAAGTAAGCAATTATGAAATGTCTTTTACATTAGCATTCTGTGGCTTGGCAAATTTATAAATACATTTTATAATTTCTAGAAACATGCTACTTAATAGTATAATCTTTTAATAAAATACAACATGTTTACTAATAGATAAAACATCTTTTAGTTTCTCTATAATAAGAAGCCAAAAGTAGATAAACTTATCTTTAATAATTAACATCTAATATTTTATTTTATTTGGAAATATTCAAAATGTTCAATGAATTTTCCATCATTTAATTTAACTGAGCAAAACTTCAAAGTTTCAAGTTACCAAAGAGATTTTGGAAGCTATTTTAAGTACGCATGTCGTAAACTATATTTATTGTTAAAAGTTTATTGAGTAACTCTTATCTCACTTATATGTAGGCCATTTGTTTGTAACAATTCCTATTTAGATTAGTCACAAAAACTTTATGTGACACTAAAGCAGTCAGCCATCATCTTAAGTTGCTTTAACTATACACATCACACTGCACAATCATTGTAAAAAAGTTTCCCCAAAACTGTTGCCTTTTATTACATAAATCTAGTTTAGCTGTTTCCAATAATTATTGAGATTGCCTATGAAGACTTTATGAGACATCAGACAAAGTCAGCTGTTATTTTAAGTTATTATTCATGCTGACAAATTCTGCAACAGAGACAACATGAGTTTATTTGGCTCATGTTAGCTCTGTTAGCAAACCCACCAGCAAGAAGCAGTAAGGGGTGTATGTTTACATCATATCCTATGTTGACGACCCTGAGGACAGGTCTATTTTAATTAAACCAACAAACTCAAACAAGTTTTTATTTACTGGACATTATTTTATATCATGTTAGCTTGAAACACATTTGGATTAGCTTCCATTACATTTAGAAATAATTTATGTAAGTGCTTGCTTTAAGGCAATTGAATGGAGCTCTTAGAAATTGTACCATCTGAAGGTAAGAGATCACACACACATATATATAGACATACATACACAGAGACTTCATAGCTATTGTTTTAAAATTACTGCCATGAATCAGGTACAGTAATACAAGGCTTCCTAGTTATGAATCCAAATTTTGTTTTAAATATTTTTACTAATATTTGTGAAGAAGACACTCAAGATGCTAGATTTTTGGCATGGGTGCTTTTATGGCCGTTTTTTCTTTCTTCTTTCCTTTTTTTCTCTTCAGTTTTAGGAATTGCTGATGGGCTGGATAGTTCCTGGAGAGTTTGCAAGCTCTTTGAGATAAGGCAAATGAGTGGAATCTGAGCTGCATTTCCAGTCCTGCAAGGATTTTTGTTTGTTTGTTTGTTTTTGGTGAGGAAAATTGGCCCTGAGCTAACATCTGTTGCCGATCTTCCTCTTTTTTCTTGAGGAAGAGTGGCCCTGTGCTAACATCTGCACCAGTATTCCTCTATTTTGTAAATAGGACACCATCAAAGCATGGCTTGATGAGCGGTGTGTAGGTCCGCACCTGTGATCCAAACCACCATAAACCCTGGGCTGCCAAAGCGGAGTGCACAAACTTAACCACTACACCACTGAGCCAGCCCAAAGGATATTTTTTTAAGGATAGTTGTTCTTAATTCTTCAGAAATTGGGTTGTAACTTAAATCATATTATAGGTTGATCTGCTTGTACAATTATGTCATTCACAATTGGCTACTTTCCCTCTGGATGCTTAGTTTTATTCTAACTTAGGGAAGAAGGAAAGAAAGTTCCTATCAGGCTCTGAATATCAGCTTCCACTTTGGCCGCATTTCTGTCCATAAATTGCTAAATTCTTTCAAATATCTGTCAGGTTTCTGCCAGGACAAACAGTAACTATACATGGCAGTATTGAACAGCAGTTTCCTGGAAAATGCCTCAGAGTCTCATTTACTCTGGAAGTAGATTATGTGGGTGTCTGTAAAGCCATGACCTAATATGCTTTCTTTTAGGTACCTTTCATAATTTTTATTAGCTTTTTGAAACAAAACTTTCCGTAAGGTTACTTTGGAATTTTGAAGTCTACACTTTTAAGTGCACTTTTAAACGATCTTATCTAATTGGAGTGTTCCTTCTAATGGCCAGTGTAATTTCCGTGATGCTGATGGCAGTGTAGTAGGACCCTTAGCCACAAAAGGGAGTGCAACTGGCGTTTCTGTCCAGCCATCTCTGACCGCAAAATGGGCTGCAGCTTCATTTTTGTCTGAGTGTATTTTGGGGATGCCCCACCTTGAGGACTACCCAGCCAAGCCCTTAGGTCAAAAAGCAAGCCCGGTAGGATTCTGCAGTTCTTCGTAAAAATTTACAGCTTCTGGAAACTTTAGATCTTGAACAATTGTCCTGGAAGGTGGAGCAGTTGACTTTTTAAAGATGTCTTTGTTTCTCCGTTTGAAAGCTCAAAAGAAGACCAAAATGGCCACTGTAATTTTAAATTATCCTTGGTTATCTTGCCAGCTGTTTACCGTTATCCCCATTCTAGGGAGCTTTTCCCAAGGCGGCCACAACAAACAAGGTAATTTCTAAAGAGAGTTTGTTATGGTTACCGAGAAACTCAGTCCTCAAACAGCCAATTTTAACAAACAAAACAGTCAAATGTAGACGAACATGAACAGACGCTGACATCCAGTACCCTGGGACCCTAACCCAGGGTACGCTGCAACCCTCCCCCAGAGTTCGGGACTCTCAAACTCTATCCTTTGAGTGCCCCAGTGGCTGTAACCCTTTCATATGATGTCCCATGAGTCCACAGTTCCAGCCTCGGGACTTTAACTCAGCAAAAAATCTCACCAGTGGAGACTCTAACCCACAATCCTGATGAGATGTGAGACAATTTTAGGCACAGGTGTATTTTCACAAGGTCACGCACCCAAAAGACATCTGATCTTGGAGCTGTTTCTTCTTTGAAAAGAAAAAAAGTTCCAAGGGGGCCTGGGACGCCATGGAGGGACATGGGAATCCAACCAGCTGAGCCTCCAGACAAAAATTTCTAGGTGGCCGCTTAGGGTCAGTGAAAAGACCCCATCCCCAGAGCCTGGGTGTGCGGTCACTGGCCATAGACCCTTCATGGTTGCCAAAATTTGTTGCTGTACAAAAATGGGGTTCTCCTACCTGATGTGCATAAACAAGGCAATTAATTATGGCTTCAACTTTTGGGGGGAGAAATCAGCTTTATTCTGTGAGATTGATCTGCAGGGAGACGGGGGTAAGGGGGGGTATGTCTCCCTGATTCAGGATTTGGGGAGAAATTTAAGAGGGCAGGAGAACAGCCTGGCACACGGAAACTTTGGTGGGACAGCATTTGACAGGTTTTGATTGGTGGGCTTCAAGCTTTTACTGTAAGGTTCTAAATGTTTATGGTAAAGTTCTAAACATTTATAATGAGGGTCTAAACATTTGTGATGAGGTTCTAAACATTTACGGTAAGGAGGGGGAGGAATTTTAACACCAGATCTTCCTGAGTGACAGACCCCGAGCTTCCTTTAAGTTCTGGTCATGTCCTGGTCCTTTGGCTCCATGGGGAGGAGAATCTTTAGTTTCACGGTCATTTCAGGTCAAAATTTTTTCTTCTGCACATGCTCTGGCTACATGACTTTGCAAATTTTCTGAAAGACAATTCTTAATGACTCTGTTGATAAGAGATGGGGTCAGCTGAACTGGTCTTGGAGGGCCCTCAGTTACACCCCCTCCCCTGGGCTCCAGCCAGACAGGGCTGGATGGTTTCAGGCTAGCTGCCTGCAAGCTGTAGCTGCCTGATGTGGAGGCTGTTAGGGTTCAGGAATCTTCCAATGGCCCGGGTTCCTCTGCTAGCTGACTGCTCCTGACTCAGGATCAGGATTCCCTTTACTCCGACAGGGGAACAGGTTGCATCTTCCATGCCCCACAGAGTCATAGAAGCCTCTTTTCCTGCCCTTGACAAAACATTTCCTGGACTGCCCACCTCTGCCCCACACAGTTATAGAGAAAGGCTAATATCTTTGAGATCCTGAACCGAGGCTTCTGCAGAGGCCACCTTGGGCCCTACAGGAAGAGCTGGGCAAGAATTTCAACCATCCTACTAATTTCACTCAGTAACGGCAGTAGCAGCTTCATATTTTCCCACTAGATGGGGTCCTTGATCTCTGCAGCTCATAGTTCCAATCATTTAATTTGGCTCAGAAGCCTGCTCAGAAATTTTTTCAACGTGGAGGGAGGTCCTCTTTTATAGGAGGTGGCCCATAGGCTGAAATCAGAGAAGCCCTTGGAAATCTGATTGCATCTGTATCGTCCTTAATTGGCAAATGTGATAAGAGTGGGTGCAGATATTTCCTAGAGAAATCTAGCAAATCTGAAACATGGATATAAATGGAGTTAGCCAGAACGTGATTCCCATAAAGAGCCATTTTGGAAAATGCTCCAACTGGTTCTGTCTCTTGACAGACAACCAGGCTGAAAAGTCCTCTGTCCTGGTCATTGTCATCATTTTGCATGATCAGTGGCAGGCTGATTCTGGTCAATCAACCCCAGGCCCCAGACACACAAGTCAAGAAGACTGAGGTGAGCATGAGGGTGTCGGCGCCTGCTCTGACACTTGGAGGTGGGGTTGAGAGAGTGGAGGCATAACGGGAACAAAAGACAGTAACGCTGTCAGAGTCTACATTTTAGCTCAAGGAACAGAACTCTTTCCAAAAACTGTACAAATTATACATTTTTGCAGCACTTTAGAACTTCACATGTATATAAAGAATCTTTCACAAGCAAACCAACTTTTGAAATTTAAAGTTTTAATAGATGCAAATCAGTTTCAAAGAAACCTCTTTTTTGAAATGCCTTCAGGAGACTCCACAAAAGGAGTCATCAGCCTGCTTTGAGGATGACTGTGAGACAAAAACACATGGTAAACTTTTACTGCTCACATTTTTATTTACTGGAAACCTGTTTGCAGGGACCCCCAGATATTACCCAGATTAGGGTTTTTGGGTTTTTTTTTTTGGTGAGGAAGATTGGCCATGAGCTAACATCTGTTGCCAATCTTCCTCTTTTTTCTTCTCCCCACAGCCCCAGTGCATAGTTGTATATCCTAGTTGTAAGTCCTTCTAGTTCTTCTATGTGGGAAGCCACCACAACATGGCTTGATAAGCGATGTGTAGATCTATGCTTATCTGAAACCTGAAAATCCCAGGCCGCTGAAGTGGAGGGCGCAAACTCAACCACTGCACCACCAGGGGATATTTTTGACAAGTAGTCTTTGGACACTTGCTCATGGTGCAAACAAGCATCTTTGGGTACTTGGTTGTTGTATTTTACAATTTTCACTCAAATTTACAGCCAGAGACATTACATCTGGGAAAGTTGAGGGGTGTTGATACTGGGCTTTGTTTTCATTACCTGCTGGGATAAGGTTCGAGCTAGCCCCTTAGGAAGTCAAATTAGAACTTCAATCATTTGAGAGGGTGGCCTTTAAGAAATGTGCTTCCTTAGAGCTCTGGAGTGTGGCTGCACGACCATGTGAATAGACTGAACACTGCTGAGCTCTACACTTACAAATGGCTAAGATGGTAAAGTTTATGGTGTATATTTTACCACAACTGAAAAATAAAAAATTAAACTAAAAAAGCAAATAAATAAATGTGCTTCTCTCAACACACTTCTCCATCCTGGTCACAAGCTAAAGCATGTATCAGCTCAAATTTGGCTTAAATCCTGGGTAAATTGCATACATCGTCAGCAGTGCTACAAACGTCTTCTACGGAGACCATCTATGTAACGAGACCACTGGTTCTCCAGACAGCTGCCTTGGACGTCCTACGCAGCCAGGCGCACGCCCCAGCTGAGCCTATCGGTTGCCTGGGGATCCATCCTCCACCACCAGAAAGATACTCACAGTGAGCCCCGAGACAGTCACCATCTTCCCATTCCTGGGTCTTGACCCAGAATGGAAACCAAAACCCACATAACGCTCACTGAGGTGAACTGAATTCTTTGGTTTTGCATAGACCTTGCCCACGTGTGTATGCCTAGAATCAAGAGGCTGCCAATGTCTTCTGAGATGTCAGTGGTCAGACGTGATTCTGGCTGAATGAAAAATCACCAAAAAATGCCACACAAGGGGCCACTGGACGTCCAGAGCTGTAGACTTCTCGGCCCTTCAAAACCCCTCTGCTGAGAGCCATGCCCATAGGGCCAACCATAGGCATAAATTCACTCGGTGAACATTAGCCCAGCATTGTGGGAGACAGAATAACGACCACCACCCCCCCCAAGAGGTGTCCATGTCCTAATGCCCAGAACCTGTGAATAGGTCACCTTACCTGGCAAAGAGGAATTAAGGTGGCAGATGGAATTGGTTTCTAATCACTGTAAGATAAGGAGATTATCCTGGATTATCCAGATGGGTCCAACATAATGACAAGGGTCCTTAAAAGTGGAAGCAGGTGAAGGAGAGGTTGGAGTGAAGCGATGTGAGAAGAACTCAACACACCAACTGATGATAGAGGAAGGGGCCACAAGCCAAGGAATGTGGGTAGCCTCTAGTTGTTGGAAAAGGAGATTCTCAGACCTGTGTTAGACTTCTAACCTACAGAACTATAAGGTAATAAGTTTGTGTTGTTTTAAGCCACTACATTTGTGGCAATTTATCGCAGCAGCAATAGAAAACTAAAACTTTCTATGAGCCAGGCACTGAGCCAGCCAGCAGAGATGCAAAGATGATCCAGCATTCCAGGGTTGCATGGTCTGGGAGGGAGAGAAAAATGCACACGTGTACTTAAAGCAACATGCTCTGCAACAAAGTCTCGCATGAAGCCCTGAGGGTGCACTGATTCCCCTCGGAGGAATCAAGGAAGGCTTCCTGGTGGAGGGGAGATATTTCAGCTGAGCCTAAAAGGCCAATAGGAGGAGTCTGTACAGGTCCAGGTTCCTATGGTACCAGAGCCTCTCATTTGGCTGTCTTTGGGAACATGAGTGTTAAAAGGGGAAGCATTTCTTTATTGTCCAGACTGGTCTAGACACTTGATCCTCAAGGTGTGGTCTAGGGACTAGGAGCATCAGCATCACCTGGGAGCTTGTTAGAAATGCAGAATCTGAGGCCCAGCCCAGCACTGCTGAGCCAGATTCTTTATTCTAACAAGATTCCCCAGACAATTCACATGTGCATTATAGTTTGAGAATCACTGCCCTCAATGACAGTCTGTTCATGATCACCACACAGTGTGGAGACAACAGAGATGGGGTTCTAGAAATTGCTCACCTGATGGAAGGGACAGAACACCACAGATTGTGTGCAGCAGTGCTCAGATGGTACATGCCCACCCTCTGTCATTCTCAGCCTTTACCTAGATACTGCACGCCCCATCGCTTATACATCTCCTCCGTGAACATTAGCCGGGCTTCGTTTCGGAAAAACTTGGTTACAAACACCGCCCGTTTGTTTCTTAGAAAACATGACTTCAGTTCTAGCGTTCTAAGGGAGCAGATTTTTCTCTCGCTTGATGACCTCAATCCCATAATAATTTACTCTAATAGCTGAATCTTCAAATCATTGAGTTTCAATTTATTTCTCCTGCCATCAGCAGAAACAAGTCGGGGTGGCTCCGGCAAACCCAAGCCCTGGTGTTCAGGACTTGGGTCCTTGGAAATCCGCAGAGGCGCCTTCCCCAGCTCAGTGGCTTAGGGCCTTGTTCCTCTGGCCTCTTTCTTGTGCTTGAGCCTCATCCCTTGTTGGCTGTGGATCTGACACACACTCGGAGCTGCATCACTTTCTGTGGCGAACCCTGGAGACATGCCCGCTGTAGGAGGGAGAGTTGAAGAAAAGATAAGCCAAGGCCTCACTCCTTGTGGACTTTCCGGCACCCAGTGTTTTAGCGTGGCCTCTCCCACGAGTGAGCCTGCAAGTTTTGTCTGGTCGTTTTAAGAGTGGGAGAGGCTTCCACGTATGCTCTGAGTCATTCCTGGTTCAAGAGCTGAGTCTCTCTGCCATGGTTACCAGGATGAGGGCTTCTTTCTCTGTGACTGCCCAGGATCCTTTCCATTCTTACCACGTGCAGGCATGATGCAGATATTGGCTTTCCTGCAGGGGAGTGAAGTTTTGTTCTGTTTCCAAAGTACAACCAGGCCAGTGTCATGGGGGTGCACGCAGTGTACTCCACCAGTGCCGGCACTCAGAACGGGATAGGGCGTAATGCTCTGTGGTTGCAATCTTAAAATCCTTAATGATTTCATCTTTGAATTAGTGTTTTGTAAGTGAAGTCTGACGGGATAATGGAATGGGTACTGAGGACTTGGTGTCCTGGCTCACATAGTCCTCCCTCCTGCCACCTGATCATCATGGGTTCTCTGACACCCTCTCCTCTGCCCTCCCCAGGGGCCACCGCCACCCTTCTGCCCCCCACAGGGTTCTGGATGTGGACTCAGGGAGGCTCAGGGGCAGACACACACTCCCTGCATGCTGAGCCACAGCATGTGGTTCCAGGCGCCCATCGGTCTGCGCTCATCCCATGAATCCTTGTGGCTGAGGGAACGCAACAATAAATACCAAATAAAAAATCATAACAGACTGAGCGAGAGACCACAAAAGAAAGGAGGAAGCTTTTATTCTATCTTTTTACTTAAATTTTTAATTGTGATAAAATACACACAGCATAAAACTTAGCATCTTAACCTCTTTGAAGCGCACTGTTCGGTAGCATTAAGTACATTCACATTGCTGTGCATCCGTCACCACCATCCATCTCTAGAACAGCTTTTCATCTTGTGAAACTAAAACTTTGCAACCATTAAACAACTCCCCAGCTCCCCTCTCCCATGGCCTCTGACAACCACCATCCTACTTTCTGTCTCCGAATTTGACTACTTTGGGTACCACATATGAATGGAGTCATACAGTATTTGTCCTTTTGTGACTGGCTTATTTCACTTAGTACAACGTTCTCAAGATTCATCAATGTTGTCGCATATGTCAGAATTTCCTTCCTTTCTAAGGCTATTCCATCATATGGATGTACCACACTTTGTTTGCCTGTCCATCCATTAATGGACACCTGGGTTATACCCACCTCTGGGCTATTACGAATAACACTTCTTTGAACATGAGTGTGCAGATACCTCTTCCAAGACGCTGCTTTCCATTCCTTTGGGTGTATGTCCAGAAGTGGAATTGCTGGATCCTATAGTCCCCTGCTTTTTGAACAAAGATTTTCCTTTTGAACTGGGCTGTGCATATTATGTAGCTGCTCTTTGCACACACAGCCAGGGCGTGAACTGTTGACATCAGAGAACTCCTCCCAATCAGCTGTCAAAACTGAACACTGAAGACTTTAAACGCGGGACCTGCTCATGTGACCATCCGCATGGAGCAAATGAAAAAAACAAGGTGCTGCACAAGAGTGCTTGTCCCTAAGTGCCACCACCAGTCAGGAACAGAGTGTAGTGACACCTGTGGCTGCAGAACATTCTGGAACTGGTTTTCATTTACCAACCCATGCATTTATTTAATACAGATGTATTGAACGTCACCTAGGTGCCAGACCTAATTGAGGGCACAGAGGACAGTGCAGGAAACAACACAGACAAAGGTCTTACATGCAAGGCAGACAGTGAACCAATTGCACATTTGACAGTTTATTAGGATAAGTTCTGTGAAGGAGAAATGTTGGGCCCTGGGCCTGAGGGTGGGGAGTTGGCTGTGCCTGGGTCACCGTCCCTGCCTTCAGTGGGCTTATAGGCTAGGGCAGGGGTTTCCAAAGTGATGCCGGAGATGATTTTTCAGGCAGTACACAAATATCTTTTATTTTAAATAGGTACATATTCACATTAATGTGTGTTTAAAAATATATATCTAGTACATCAAACCTTCAGTTCTTAAATATTTCTTAGAATGAGGCTCAGTTAAAAAAAGGAAGTCATACAAACATAAATACAAACTAAATCTAAATTAAATGTTTAAAATATAAACAATAATGCAGAAACAACACAGATGCGACGAATATCTAGAAACTGCAAATCAAGTGACTGCATTTTGGAAACCCCTAAAGGATTTTACAGACAAATACTTTTTTGGTTGTTTTTTGATGAGGAAGATTCTCCCTGAGCTACGATCTGCTGCCAATCTTCCTCTTTTTGTATGTGAGCTGCCGCCACAGCATGGCCACTGACAGGCAAGTGGTGTGGTTCCACACCCAGGAAGGGAACCCGGGCCACCAAAGAAGAGCAAGCCGAACTTAACCACTAGGCAACCAGGGCTGGACCCAGACAAACACATTTTTGATACAGGTGATTTGAACTTTAAGAAGACCGTGGCTAGGGCTAAGACAAGCTGAATCCACGATGCTAGGGAAGTGTCAGGTGTGAGGGGGGCTCCTAACTCAGTTTAGAGGATTCAGGAAAGGCTTCCTCGAAAAATTCATGAAGTGGATTGTATTCCTCCTAATTATTCAGCACCGGTGAGTTTGTTTGGACTTTCTATTGCTGGAAACCCACTGGAGCCAGCTTGAGAAAGAGGGGTAATTTACAGACGAAGACGCTAGGTGGTCTCAGATCTTGGAAGGACAAGGCTTTCTCAGTCTCTGCCCCTTGTCTCTGCTCTTGTCTGAGTATCTGCTTTATCTCTCTCTCTCTCTGCCCACTTCCTTTCTCAGCATATTTCCAAGTAGGCAAGGTGAAAAGTGGCTGCCCACACTCTTCAACTCCTATTTCTTCCATTAAAAAGGGCAGCCAGATTGACAGTAACATCTGTTACTTCCAAATCTTGATGTCTGGGGAAGTGACTCTGATTGGACCAATAACAGGTGACCTCAGAGTTAGAGTCCTTTTTACACAAGGACCACTGTCACCATGCGGATCCGAGAGGGGGCAATTCCAGAATCAGGGTGAGAGTGGGGTTGGAGATCCAGGAAGACAGTCTCACGGCACAAACTGGCAAATCCCAGTTCCATCAGATCCCAGATTCCTTTGTGTTCAACATGAACATAGGAACTACCCTTAAGCCCTAGAACAACATTTTTTCTTAGGTCACCTTGAGGATAGTGGTGGCACAACCAAAGAGCTGAAGTGACAGGGGACCTCAGCCCCGCCCCTGGCCTGTGACTGAAGAGTACTCCAGGAGAAAGGGAAGCAGTACCACGAATCTGCCAGGTGCTTAGGACTCTTCGCTATTTTACCTGTAAGAGGGGAGGTGGAGAGCGACCATGGTTCAGCTAGCCCTGAAAATCTTACTCCAAATCTCAGAAAATCACAGAATTTGGCCCTTCTACTTTTGAGAGGTTGTGTCATACCACAGAGTAACAGCTCCTCCATTTATACGTCTTACCATGAGCCAACTCCGTACCAAGTGCTTCACGTAGATTAACTCACAACAACCCTGTGACATATAGCTGCCATTATTATCCCCATTTCTGCAGATGAGGAAATTAAGGCACAGAGAGGTCAAGGAACTCGCCCAAGTTTACACAGCTAGGAAACACAGAGCTGGGTCTGGAACCTGGTTCCTCTGTCTCCAGAGCCTATGCTCGTAACCAAAAAGCCGGACAGACCGGGGTGAAAACCTTGCTTCACTGCTTCCTTGTTGTAAGATCTCTCCAAACGACAAATTCACTTGTAAAATGGAACAAAAGACACTTGCTTTATAAGGTGGTTGTAAAGACCAGAGAAACAAATGCACGTATCTATCCCTAGCTCAAAATAGGTATTCGATCAAAGGTGGTTATTATTATTGTTAGGGAGCGATAGTGAATCTGAATGACACGTCTGCTGATGGGGCGTGTTCCCATTTTCTTCTAGGTAATTACCTGCCTGGGCCAACTCTCATTTAGGTTGGCCAGCTCTGTTGTGAGGAGCAATCAATCTAATTGTTACCAGGTGGCAGAGGTGGGCGAGCACAGCTTGATCAGTCATACTCTATCTCTTCACACCCTGCTGAGTGACCGCATGGGCGGTGCTCTTGCAAGGTTAAGTTTCAAATTCTCGTCAATGGAGACAGAGCACATATACGGTAAAGGGCACAATCCTAAGCAAATGGCTCAAATGTTACATGTACGTATATCTAGATACAGGTTGAGAACATTTCCAGCACCCCCAAAGGCTCCCTCGGCCCCATCAATTTTCATCCCCTGGAGTTAGCCATTGGTCCAACTTCTATGGCCTTTGATTAGTTTTGCCTGTTCTTGAACATCATAGAAATGTGATTTCCAGATCTTTACTGCCAGCACTTTCATTGGCCCTCTTTGCCTTCCTCCAGGCAGGTGAGTGAGCTAACTGTGGCCAGTTTGGTTGAAAACCCTCTTGTTTCTGCACCCCGCCTCCAACTTGTGCAGCCGCAGAGCGTGAGAGCCTAGGAAGCAGCCAACTGGCATTTTTAAAATGTTGGATGAATAAAGCAGGCTTAGTGGAAACCTCAGTGTTTCATAAACTAATAAACGTTCACTAAAATTCAGAGATAGGCAATTAAATATTGACACCAGTGTTGTGCCTCTCGTGAAGACATTGCCAAGGATTTGTGATTGTCAGGGACGAGGAGAGAGGAAGGCTTGTAGCCATAATACGAGCTTGAGACAATCTCATGTTACTGCCTTTACTGATATTACTAAGAATAATGGTTAAGAAAAAAACCCCAACCTTTTCCATGTTTATAATTAATGTCTCAGTTGTTATATGATGGACTTTGTATACATTGTTTCAATGAATAGGTACTATGCCCATTTTGCAGATGGGAAAACTGAAATTCAAAAAAGCAAAATAAACGGCCCAAGTCCCCACAGTAAGTAGAAGTGGGAGGATGTTAACCCGTCTCCGTCAGATTCTGGAACCTATGTTGTTGGCCACTACGCTATGTGTGGATGAGAGGCAGATGGTATCCTGAAACGAACTTTGGCTTTGGAAATGCACAGAGGTGGGTTCAAATACTGCCTCTGCCTCCCACCACTGGCTAACCAAGCAAATGACTTCTCTAAGATCCTCAAACAAGAAAAAGAGCAGGGAAGGGTGACACTTCTTACCTTACTGGTTTGTTAAAAGATAAGCAATAATATTTGTAAGGCACCTCTTTCCCAGAAGGCACTCTGCAAATGACGGTTATTAAGATTATTTGTGTTCATGCTGAATAGAGGCAAGCGACCCGCAACGACAATGATGGCTGCACATAGCAGCAAGGTCATTCCCAGCCAAAGAAGCACCCATTGGCCACCGTGAGCCTGCATTCTCTGTCCGTCACCTTGCGCTTCGTTTGCCTTCCAGCAGGGTCTGCCTTGATCTGAAGTGCCCAGACGGCACTTTGTAGACATGGCAGCAACTGAACACACAAGCCGACAGATGGATCTGAATGACTTGAAGTAACCTGTCAATTCAATGAAACAAGTGTTATTGATTTCTGGGTTTTTTCCTCCCCACTGGTTGTTCACCTGAATTGAAAGGGCGTTCTGTGAAATTGATGGCACCAGCCAGTTCTTTTTAGTGTGATAGAGACAAAATGATAGTGTTCCAGAAAATGAATGAATCTGCTCATTAAAGAGAATGTTCATGCGAATAATTTTTTCCTATGACAGTGGCTTTCCTCCTCCGCTCCTTCTGCATAGGGAACCGGGAAGTATTTAAGGGGCTTTTCATTGCATGTCAATATGCTTGACAAGCTGGCTCCCTTTCCATTTTCTTACTGTTCTTGGGGACTGATTAGATGGCAAAAGGAATCCACCAATCTCTCTCCCCACACACAGACTTTTGCCAGTTCTGAGTCACTGAAACCACTGCATTTATATATCTCCCACTACCATCATTAATCAAACACATAAAAGCTGATTTTCAATGTTAAATGAAAATGCAGACTCTCAGGCAAGTCAACAGTATGCCAATTCTTGGGGTGATGATTCACACACCTATGATTTCTGTTTTCTTCCCCGAAGGCTGCTTTTTATGGATTTCAGAAAGCACCACACTTGTTTTCATTGACAGCAATGAAAAAAACAGATGTCAGGACAAGGACTGGAAGGGTAAGGGGATGAGGTGTGTGTAGAATGAGAAGAAATGGAGAGCTGGGTCAGGTGTATTCTGAAACCCTTCTTTGAGTTGCTGAGCCCTTAAGCTTCCCCCAGCCACAGGGAGAGACCGGCTTGCTGAATCCTCTTTCAGGAAATAGATTCTAGTTGAATTTTTATTGACTTTCAAAAAAAATCAATCTCTCTCTCTCTGAGTCTTTGCTGCTGTCATTGCTACCCCAAGGTTGTGCTGAGATCTCAGGGTTATTGCAATTAGCAGTGCAACTGAAATTATCACATACAATGAAAGAGAAAAAGATCCTAAGGACTGGGGTCTCACTCACCATAAAGCTCCATATGTCAGTTGACTTGCAATATGCAATGCGTTATTTTGCATTTTTATGCATTTTATATAGTATGGAAAGTCTCATTCCTGGAAACTCATATATAATACTGTGTGACATCAAGGCTGGGTGGACACAATGCCAATTTTTAAAAATTTGATTTTCTCCTCATATTGACATTCTTTATGGTGCACAAAAGATAAGGCAGGAAATGAGCCTCCCTCATTGAAAACTAATGAGGAACTGTGAATTTGACTATGAGACACTGGAGAGTAGATAATATCTCAGTGGTGTTAGGAGAACATCCCTCAAAATGAGGGATGAGTAAAATGAGTAGGAACACTAAAAAATGATTTAAAAAAAAAAAAAAAGAAGGCCTCTTAGCAAACTAGAAATAGAGAGGAAATTCCTTCAGCTGCTTTTTTAAGAGTATCTACTAAAACCCCGCAGGGAGTGCTGTCCCTAACAGTAATCACTAAAGGCATTCTCTCTGAAATGAGGAACAGGGCAGGGAAGCCTGTGGCCAGCACTTCTTCTCAACATTGTGTTGGAGATCCTGCCAGCAGAGTAAGAAAAATAAAATATGCAAGGATTGAGGACAAAGAAACAAACTGTCATTTTTCACAGTCGATGTGATTGTCCACAAAGAAAACTCGAGATAACTTTATAAATAAGTAGAATTAATAAGCAAGCTCCATACCACTGTTCAGTATCAAAGTCAATATGCCAATATCAATTGGCTTTCTATACACAATTCATTTAGCCGACAGATATTTATTTAGCACTTTCTATGAGCCACTGTTTAAGGTGCTTACGTGTATCAATGAATAAAACAGGCAAAGAGCCCTGCCTTCTTGAGCTTACCAGTCAGAGACACTTAGAAAATGTAATTGAAATGAGCAGGAACAGGAAGGCTAGACGGTCAACAAAGGGTAGGAGCCTCGTGAACATTAGGGTTCTCATCCTTGGTGGTTTGCTGCATTATATTATTTACCAAAATGAGTACCTGCTCTTGGATCATCAAAGACGGTGGTAAGAACTCAGACTAGCACAACAGTCAAGTTTGGCTTTTGTTTAACAGACAAAACATTTTTTATAATATCATACCCCTAAAATTTAATATTGTTTCAATACAGTCATGTGTTGCTTAATAACGGGATACATTCTAAGAAATATGTCGTTAGGCAATTTTGTCATTATGTGAACATCATAGAGTGTATTTACACAAACCTAGATGGTGTAGCCTACCACACACCCAGGCTCTATGGACTAATCTTATGGGACCACTGTCAGATATGTGGTCTGTCATTGACTGAAACATTGTTAGGTGGGACATTGTAATATCTACTGTTAAGCAATCCATATTCAAATTTCCATAATTGTCCTAATAAAAGTTCTTTATAGCTGACTTTTAAAAATCCAAGATCCCATTAATGCTCACACACTCATTTGTTTGTCATATCGTTTTGGTCTCTTTTGACCTGCAACAATCCTCCCACTTGTCCTTCAGCTACGCTTTCTGGGTTCTAGTAACCACTCCTGCTTCTCACCCCCTCAGGTTTCCCGTTGTTTCTAACTCCAGAATACTGGATTATAGATTGTTGATGTTCCTGAACTGTATTCATAAAAAGTCCCATTATTAAACTCTCCTCAAATTACCTGGATTTTTCCTGTCAGGGCCCTGACCAATGCAGGGAGAGACTACGGAGAGAGAAGGGACCCAAGGACTGGGACTCGGGACAGTCAATGTAACAGGCTGAGAAGAATAGGAACAAGCAAAGAAGACCAAGAAGGAGCAACCAGTGAGATGGGAGAAAACTCAAGAAAGTGTGGGCATCCTGGACACCAAGTGAAGAAAACATTTTAGGAAGAATGACCCACTGCATCAGTGGTGTTGGTAAGCCACGTGAGGCGAGGACTGACTGAGAACATGCTATTGGTTTAGCAACATGGAAGTCATTGATCACCTGGCAAGAGCAATTTCAGTGGGATGCTGGTGGAACGCTTCCATGTACAGCAGTCACAGATAGAAAATGAGTGTAAGTTCTGCTAATCTCTTCCCAATGGCAATAAGTAATCATAGTTTCTGAAAAATTAGATAGAAAGCTACATTTAAGCCGTGTTTACTCAGCACAGCACTACCCAAATGTACAGACTCCCAAATAATGATAATGGCCACCAGCAAACCAGCACTAAGAGCCATCCTCAGGGCCAGGTGCTTTGCGTATATTGTTTTGTTTAATCTTCATAATAATCCCTTGAGATAGAATTATTACCGCATTGAACAGATTCATCCAACAGATATTTACTAAAAACATACTATGTTCTAACTACATCAGTAATCGAATGAGGACATGTCTGCTTTAATGTGACTTACATTCTGGTGTTAGGGTTCAGATGAGGGACTGGGACACAGCTAAGCTACATCATTTCTCCAAGTGCAGAGAGCTAGCAAGTAGAGGAGCTGGAATTGAAATAAAACACTGTTCTTTCCAGCACATTTTTTGACCTCAAAATAGCAAACCAATGAATTTACAATTAAAAAGTTTAGGGGCCGGCCCCGTGGCCGAGTGGTTAAGTTTGTGCGCTCTGCTTCAGTGGCCCAGGGTTTGGCTGGTTCTTATCCTGGGCGTGGACATGGCACGGCTCATCAAGCCATGCTGAGGCAGCATCCAACATGCCACAACTAGAAGGACCCACAACGAAGAATATACAACTATGTACTGGGGGGCTTTGGGGAGAAGAAGAAAAAATAAAGAAGATTGGCAACAGATGTTAGCTCAAGTGCCAATCTTAATAAATTAATTAAAAAAATTCTTTTAAGTTCGTTTAAAAAATAAACATTACTTTAAGCTTTCTATATGATAAACAGGATTGCCACCACAAGTGTCAATTCTATATTCAAATATGAAACATTCCATTGCCCAATATTTGTCAAGGACGAAGATAAAAAGCTCAAATATCAAGTAACTCTGTCCAAGAAACCCAGGAGTTCACTGCATTTGAACTTCAAAGGCAGTACAAACACACACACACTCAAACACACACACACATTTCTGTCTCTTACACATACACATGCTTTCATGTTATCTCTCTGGGTGGGATGGGGGAGTGATCCAGGCATCGCGTGTCTTTGAGCAAGTCAGAGGAAGGAGTGGATCCTAGAAGAAAGTACACAAAGGCATCTTACAGAGCTGAAAAGTCCCGTTTAGATATTTGTCTAATGGTAATAATTATAAAACCCACGACTGCAGGATTCCCCAGATTCCTCCTGAAACAGAGCCTAAGGAGTTAGCCGCTGCACACCTGGGTCTTTCCTTCCAGCCACGGCAGGAGGGCCTGCTTGCTGCACGGGAGAGAGGAACAGGCTTGCTCATGGGGACTGCAGGTCTGTGAGGCAAAATAAGAGGAAAGTGATAAAGAGCCTGTAAATTCCATTTTTATGGTTAGAAAAGTCTCAATGCTCCATTTATTTATTTTTAATCTTCTGGGTGGATGTCTTTTTTATATAGGCATAAATGCCCGATTGGGCCTCAACTAATCAACTCTAGGGGTTTCTGATTCCACCCAGGTATGTTGGAAGATAGCACGCTTTTCTAACTTGATTACTGGGCTTTGGATGGACTGCACGTCCTGCTGCCTTCTGGCTTTTATTTTTAATCTCTGTGAGCTCTGTATGCTCAGAGAGAAACTTTCAAAATCATTTATCTTAAGCTCTCCAGCTGCTGCCTCTCATTGTGTGTGTCCAGCTAGAAGATGAAATTCCCACGAATAAATCTGGGTTCTAGGCCTTCAGCTAGCTATCCAATACATCCTTCCTGATAGAATTTGCAGAGTTTCATACTTTCTAGAAAGGGAAGAAGAAAGGCTCCCTTCATTGTTGACCACCTACTGTGTACCAGATGCTGTAACAGACACCTCATAAACATCAATCCCCATTTGTTATTTCTATTTCACAGACAAGAAAACCTGTGGGAGATCCAGTTAGTAAAAGGCAAAGATAAGATTTGTTTAGACTATCAGTTCCTTAAATCGGATGAGCAGTTTCCACTTGTCTGGTAGTCTTATGTGCCAGAGATTGCTCATTATCCCCCAGTAACCATTCTCCCTTCTCTCTCAATTTTAGCTGAACAAATGGTTTCCCAAAACCAAGGTTACATTTGTCAGCCTTCCTTGCAACACAATGTAGTCACGTAACAAAGTTCTGATGAATGGGAAGTAAGTGGAAGTGGTGTGAGCTTCCTCAAGTTTGCTCCATCAAAAGAAAATGGTTTTCCATTGGTCTATATGTCCATCTTTATGCCAGTATCATATTATTTTGATTATTGTAGCTTCATAATATATTTTTCAATCAGGAAGTATGATGCCTCCAGCTCTGTTGTCCTTTGTTAGAATTGATTTGGCTATTGGTGGTCTTTTGTGGTTCTATATGAATTGTAGAAATTTTTTTCCTATTTCTGTAAAAAATGTCTTTGGAATTTTGGTATGGATTGCATTGAATTTATAGATAGCTTTGAGTAGTATGGACATTTTAACAATACCAGTTCTTTCAATCCATTAACACAAGACGGCTTTCCATTTGTTTCTGTGTTGTTTAATTTCTTTCATCAATGTTTTGTAGTTTTTACTATATAAATCTTTAACCTTCTTAATTAAGTTTATTCCTATAGAACACAATGGAGATCCCAGAAATAAATCTACACATATATGGTCAACTAATTTTCAACAAGGGTGCTAAGAATACACGATGGGGAAAGAATAGTCTCTTCAACAAATGGTGTTGGAAAAACTGGATATCCACATGTAACAGAATGAAATCAGACCCATATCTTGCACCATACACAAAAATCAACTCAAAATGGATTAAAGATTTAAATGTAGGACCTGAAACTGTAAACTCCTAGGAGAAAACATGGGGGGAAGCTTCATGTCATTGGTCTTGGCAATGATTTCACATATGTGACACTAAAAGTAGAGGCAACAAAAACAAGAGCAAATAGGACAATATCAAACTAAAAAACTTCAGCACATCAAAGGAAACGATCAAGAGAGTGAAAAGGCAACCTGTGGAATGGGAGAAAATATTTGCAAATCATATATCTGATAAGCAGTTAATATCTAAAATATGTAAAGAATTCATGCAACTCAATACTAAAAAATCAAGAAATTCGATTTAAAAATTATACCCATCACTAGTCCATACCCCTTTTCTTCTCTTATCCTGAACTCTGATCAGGGTCTGCCCTCAGCACTCTCAAAACTCTAGAACGCCCGCAAAACGACACTCACTTGCCTGGACCTCTTAATTAACATCCCGATGACGAGCTGAGTAACAGCGATTTCCTCCTGTCTACTGCTTGCTCTCTTGCTGAACACCAAACAGTGGAAGGGTAGCCACAGGGATCGCAGCTCTTTCATTGCTTCTTGAAAAAGAGACAATATATTTAGGAAAATGTCTTCCTCTCACAAAGTTCACTCTGCTCCAGAGGGTCTATTTTATCCTCTCTTTATCTTGACCACTCCTCCGCGGCGTAATCAGAATGCCCCAAGCTATTCCTAGGTAGAAATGTGTGTCTTTGGGGGAGAAGTCAGGCTTCTGATGCCCACACCTGGTCAGGCAACATACAAAGCATAGATCTACCCCAAGGGCCACCCTACAGTTTCATTAAAGTGCAGTGGACCCACATCAGAAATACAGGACACGCACCAATGGCCTGAAATCACATGGCTACATGTTGTTTCTGAAGGCCAATTGCCTTCTCCACCTCTCCTCCAAATGTTGCCTTCACAAGCTGTGAAATTCAGCCCCTAGACTTGACTTCCTATGCCTTGAATGATGCTTGGCTTTCAAAATTCCTTGCACTCTCTGCCTCCACAAGGCCAGCCATCTGTCTTGGCTGAAAAATTCTGCGTTCACAAAGGATGCATTAAACTCAAGGCGTTCCATTTCCAAAGACATATGCTACATTCTTTCTTTTCCTTTTGTATATATTTTCCTAGATAAATAAAGTTCCAGCTCCATCTGGAAGATCAGAGAAACTCTGCCCTCACTGAGCACACTTCTTGTCTTCATACCCAGGGAGGTCCTTGGCCCCAGAAGGCAGTGTGGCTTGGTGGGAAAAGCATGGGTCTTGGAGCCCACATCCCTGGGGTTGAATCCAGATTCTCCAAATCGCTAGCTGTGAGTTTGAACAAATTATTAATTCTTCCTGAGCTTTGTTTCACCGTCCGTAAAATGGGGATGGTGGTCACACTACTTTGCCAAATTAGCAACAATGCACATATGATATCTGGTACTTGATGTTAATTCAATAAGCAGAGGTTCGTATCATTGATCCTGACAGAATACAGAAGTAGTTAACAACTTGAGATGTTGCGCCAGCAGACCTGGCTCAGCAGCCACATCAATAGTATGATTTTGGAAAATTTGTTTAACCTCCTGAGTTTATTTCTGTGTCTAGAAAGTATTAGTGGCAACTAATGTACTTGGTGAGAGGATTAGAGGTGATTTTGTAAAACACTTAGCATCTGGAATGTGTTATGATCCTTGATGTTGCAGTTATGATTATCTGGCGCCTTCCCAAACACTGACTAGAATGCTTCTTCTCAGCAGAATTACCTACCAGGTCACTTTGAGAGACTACTACATACCTTGAAGCCCATATTTCCATTTTGCCCACCCAGCAGCTGAATCCCGGGTTTGAGGACAAGAAAGAGTTTTCACTTCCTTATTTTCAGTTCATCAAGGATCTTTGTGGGCTCTCTGAAAAATGTCTTGGTTACCACATCCAATCTTCAGAGTGACCTAGAAAGCTGTCAGCCACAGGTGGGAGAGTGGTCCAGGGAAATTATGAGCCTGAGGTCATGGAGGCTTGTAGGGCTGAAAGCCCAGAATAATTCAATGCTATCTGCTTTTAAGGGAACCAATAAAGACTGCTATTGTTTCTCAGGCAATGAAGTCTCTGCCACACAGCACCTGCTTCCTTCGAAGCCTATCGAAATTTCCATTTATAATCTTCATTTTAAGCCCCAAGTAATGTTCACATTATTGAGTAAAACCCTAAATCGTCCTCCAAAAGAATATTGTGCCAAATCCATCTATCTGAGTCCTTGCTACTGAACTGCTCATCTTCTTGCCCAAAGGCAGCTCTTCAATCAATTCCTCTGGCATGATTACTAAAGGGAAAACAGTCAGCTGAGTGAGTACTCAAGATCTGAGGAGGATGGGAGGGGAAGAGTTAGCCATAAAAACACATCCAATCAACTCGCTTTGATTCACTTGAAATATGGGAGATTCTGAAAGGGACCTTTCATGAATAAGAGATTAGAAAAGGACGACACTCAGTTAAATTTCCATGACCACTCATGACAAAAGCCAACCTTATATCCAGCTGAAATGAATATACATAGGGAGACACTACACAGAAAGAGTTGAAAATTAAATTATTTAATTTGGAAAGCACACACTTTGTATCAAAACAGAATTTTATGACTGTGCCATATATGTTCATTCATCAATACTATTTCAAATGATATTTGTGATCATGTCTCAAGAACTTTAAGTGTTGGGCTTTCCACAACAGAGCACTCAAGTAAGAAAGAGATGAAAACAAAAACAAACAAGCAGATGCTCCCTGGCATGGCCATCTATATGGAACGATAAAGAAGGGGAACTTCCAAAAGGTATCCAGGATTCAAGGATTAACGCCCCACGGGTGATTGTGAGATTGTGTCTATGATAAGCAGTCCACAATATGCATACTCATGCCTGGTGCATCTGTAAACCAGAATAATCATCACATATATACATATGATAGTCATATATATACATATAATAATACATATTATGTAATATACATATAATACGTATTATAAAATATACATATATACATAATAAACATATATATCACTATTGCACATGGCAGCCATATATATATATGTGTGTGTGTGTATGTATATATATGTATATGCATACATAGCGGGGCCGGGGCAAAGTCGTCTTAGCACTGACATCCTTGGCAACCTAATTAATAATTAGTATTATATTAGGCAGTGGTGATTCATAGGCAGTGTCTGTTTCTCTCTCCAAACTTGAATATCTGTTAAAATACATTCAAAAGGCCAATAATGGGGACATTTCTTATTAATTTTTTATTTAACATGTAATACACTGGATTTATGGATCTATATCACATATATTCATCTTTTTTAATTATCTTGTTTGAATCACTGTCCTTTGCTTGCTTTAATTGTCAGAGATTGAATGTGGTGTCTAGCAATCTCTAACTCCAGCATCCCATCCTTAGCCATCCCCACTCTACTCCCCCCAGACAAAACAAATCTACCTTAGAACCTGTGTCCCATATTCTTAATTAAGCTTTGTGGCAAGATATAAATCTGGTCAAATAATCCTGTAATGACAGTTGCTGATGATGCTTACAAATAATTAACAGAAGAATTTTAAGAAACAAATTATCACTCCAAATATCTCTGACGAGTGCACATGAAACATGTTTGAAAATCAGTCATGTCATAGGCCACGTGGCAAATCACAGTAACTTTCTCATTAAGTTCTGGTGGAATTGGGACCTGGTTTCCTGTAGGATGGTCAGCTGGATAAAGCATCCTTATACCGGATTTTTCTTGTTTTCTTCATCAGTGCCACTCTCCTACTCCCTGGGTTCCATCCCAAATAAACCATCTGTCCACAAGTCCTCGTCTCAGGCTTTGTTTTCAGAGGAAACCCAATCTAGAATATGATTTTTCTTTTGCACTTATTGTCTCCATCCTGCTCGATTTGGAGTCTACTCCAAGCAGTTTCTCCTCAGTGCGTAGATTTGTCCTGCAAGGGAGAGAGATGTAGTTTGTTAGTTTTGAGAGCTCACAGGATCCATCCACTCTAGCACTCACCTATAAATTGAAGGTTGTGAAATGCTCTCCAAGGGTTTCTGTTCTCAGACCAGTCAGTTGCAATTTCTTGTGAAAATGTGTTAGCAATTTTGAGCTTTTTAGCTCGCAGATTTGTCAGAAACCCCTTTGATTTCCCTTCATTTCCCTGTAGTTGCTGATATCAAGCAGGTTTGGTTACTCTATATAATTCATGCCAACCCACTCATATGTGGGGGTGCACGTGCATACTTTCTCACCTGGCTTTTATAGTAGACGTTGTCTGTTCATTTGGTTTTACTCTCCCAGTGGCATTCCATTTCATTCTATTCCATCCCACAGCCACACAGTGTGGAAAGGATCTATTTAGTAAAGGATCTACAAAATCGGTGATTGAAAAAAAATAGTGATTATCACTTTACAAGACTCGCTAAAATAAGTTATAGATGAACTGAGATAAACGTTAAAATGTAAACATAAGAAGAAGAAATAGTAGGCAAACATGTATCTTATTTGTGAAGTGGAAATTGTTTTTCTAAGCTTAAAACTCTAGAATGCAAAGAAAAATCATGGTAGACTCTTCTATATAAAAATTTCAAAACCTGATATAAAAGAAGGACAAACAAATTAAATGACAAACAACAAGCAAAAAAATATATATTAGTAGTCAATATGGCAGGCAAAGGATTAATATTTTTAATATATAAATGCTATGAAATAAGTCAGTATGGATGATACTAAAACTTACAGAGAAAAATGAGCATAAGTCATGAACATGTAAATTATAGTAAAAACTATAAATGTCTAATAAACACATGAGTAATTTTCAAGCTCCCCAGTAAGCAAAAAGTTGCAAATTAAAACAACAATATAATATATTTTTCCCAAAATTGTCAACTTTTAAAAACCAGGTAATATTTTTTCCTAGCAAGGATGTTGGAGAACTGACATTTTCAAGGACTACTATTAAGAATTAAATTGTACAATATTTCTTTAAGGCAATTTGGCAATATGTATTAAAAAATGTTAATGCCGTTTGGCAAAGTAATTCAGCTATTAAGACTGTATCTTAAGTATACAGTCAGAAAAGCAGACAAATATTTGTGACATGAATGGTCATGTCAATGTCATTTACAATAGCAAAACATTCAAATTATCTAAATATCTAAAATAGAACATTTTGTATTCATTAAAATATATTATGTAACGATTAATTATATCTGTATATCCAAATATCATAAATATATTATTGAAAGCCCAAAGTAATATACCTTCATTTTATTTGAGTTGTGTGGTTTTGTTTTCTTCCTTGTGCTTTTTCCTATTTTTCAAGTTCTCTAATATGGGCAAATGTTGCTTTAATCATAAAGAAGTAAATTAAACAATCAGAATGTTACTTAGTAAAATATAGAACAAGAGCAAAATAAGTAGTCTATGAAGGTATGTTATATTTTCAAGCTGTTGCTAATTTCAACGCACCACCCTTCTCCATTACAAGGATGAACCTGCCTCCACAGAATAAATCTGTCTACTCATCATGGCACCCCCACCCTGGAAACGTTAGAAAATACTCTCCAATTTACCTGTTTCTAAACTCTTTGAGTACTATAGCCCTTCTCTTTGTTCCTGTTAGGTCACTCTTTTTTATTTAAGTCTATTTTCAAATCTTGGTTAATGGCATCACCATGTACTCAGTCAACCTAACTGGATCCTAAGATATCTCTAATTTCTTCCTGTATTGGGTTTTCACTCCCTAACAAGTAGGACCTTGGAATGCTGACTTAGATGTAATATCCAGGAAACTTGAATTCGCCTCAAATAGGGAGCCTCAGCTGTGGGTGGGATTAGCAAGGGAGTGGTCCAAGAAACAGTGACTCAAATGGCTGCACAGACTGTCCAAAGAAGAATCATGTGAAAGGGCTAGGTCAGTGGCTCTCATACATCTGTGAAATGTGTTAAAATACAGATGCCTGAGTTCCCCCACAAGAGATGTTCATTCAAAAACAGGCCCACCAAAGTTACCAGTGACCTTCTTATCACTAAATCTAATGGATACTTTTTAATACTCATGTTGACTGAACTCTCAGCAGAATTTGACACTTGCCAGGAAAACTCTCTCCACTGGGCTTCTATGGTACTATGCCCTCCTGTTTCTTCCCTCCTCCCTGGCTAAGTCTTTTCATCTTTGCCAGCTCCTCCTACACTTTTTATTCTGTAAGTGTTCAGGTTCCTTGAAGCTCACTCCTCTTCTCCTCTTGCTCCACAAACTCTCTGAACACTACCCTATCTTCAATTACTATAGACATGCTAAAGACTTCCATAGAGATAGCTTCAGTTTTAGTACTCTCTTTTGAGCTCCTGGCACAGAGTAGTTGACTAATAAATGCCCATTAAACTAATGAGTGAATAAATAATAAACATTGTTACAATGTATTTGATTGTATTTTTGATGGGTAACTTCTTGGTGACATGGAAATCATCTTTATCTCATAATCAATATCTCTAATTCATTGCTTTTTTCTCTCCAGCTTTACTGACATATGATTGACATACAATTTTGTGTAAGTTTAAGGTGTACAATGTGATGATTTGATACATGTATGTATTGAGAAATGTTTACCACAATAAGGTAAGTTGACACATCCTTTACCTCACATAATTACCCTGTTGTTGTTGTTATTATTGTTGTTGTTGTTATTGTTGTTGTTGCTATGGTGAGAATATTAAAGTTCTACTCTCCTAGCAACTTTTAGGGGAACAATACAGTATTGTTTCCAATGAATTCTTTATACCCTCAGTAAATCCCACACCAGAGTTTGGAAATTTAGTATAAACTTTAATCAAAGAGTTTCTCTTAGATAATCTGTCTTCATTTTGACTTGTGAATTAGCCATCTCACGCATCTTTGCTCATCCCACAGTACCTAGTACAGTAATTATAGTTGAAAGTGTTCATGAAGATTTATTTGTTGTGCATTTGCTTTCGTTTGTCCCTTACTTTCCCTAGAAGAGGCCAAAAATGAAATCTGGGATATTTCCATTTGATGCAACCTGATGTAATTTTGTATGGATTGATCCCACATAATAAAATTTCTAAATTTTTACCTTTTTGCTTTGAACTATTACACTTTTGACTATATTCTATGCAGAAATTACACATATTACAAGTGATATTTGTAGAAAGAAGAGGATATACGGTTTTGATATACTCAGTAATGGAAATCAAACAATTAGAAACTGTCATAATTGCACAGAAATTATATAGAAAATAAACTCCTTAAGAACATCTACATAATCAATGTTTTTGAATGAATTTCTAAGTACAAAATGTGTTTGCTTTATTATGTATCTTACTCTGCTTCTTATCCTTAACTCATCTCATTTCTTCCAGCAATAAGACTCCTTTGTACTTTTTTTTTCAAAGACTTTAATGATTTATTCAGGAAGAGGTCATAATTCTTAACCAGATACACAAAACATATGAAATATGAAATTCCAGTTCTAGTCCTTACAAACCATTGAGATAAAGCAATTTTTATTCCATTTTCTTCTTTTTTACTACCCAAAGAGTAATAGCTAAATATTCTATTTGTACTTCTTAGAGAGTAATTCAGAAAGAGAGATCCTTTCTTTAATAATTTTAAACTGTAGAGATCTCCCCAAAACTACCTCCAACCCACAATCACTCCCATCACTACATGTTTTTTATCCACATCAAGAGAAGTATAATTCCAAAATAACAGATAAAAATTTAGATTGGCTGGTATAATAAACATGAACCCTAACTATTTCAGAATCCTACTTTCTCTCTACGCTCAGTGCACATGTTTAGACTGGCATGAAACAGGGGAGACTATGTATAGATCCCTCCTTCACTTTTTCCTAGAATACAGACTGCCCTGGATTAGTGGAGTCAAAATTTTACAGAAGATTACTCAGATGTGTAAGAAAACACAGCTTCTCTGTCATATAATTGGTTTATCTCTCTCCTGAGCTCCTACTCAATGCAGAAGTACAGGGGAAGATGAGGTGGGTGACTGACGCAGGGACCTAAACTTATCAATTAAAGTAATGTGTCTCACTTGTTCTAAAGAAGTAGCTCTCAATATTTTCCTTCCTTTGAGATAAATCACCTGTCTTCTCCAAATGACATTCTTGATACAGTTTGCTTTTACCTGATAGGATCAACAGCACACTTTCACCTCAGAAATGAGGTAATCTGACTCAGGAAAGAAATGAAAATGAAAGAAAAAAGTCATTTCTGAAATTAAGACTAAACTAGAAGGAATGCAAAGCAAATAAACACAATATAATGAGTTAAAAGAAATAGAAGGTGAAAAGAGGAATTTTTTTTAATTAGAAAGAAATGTAGAGATAAAAAGGACTCAAGAATATGTGACAAATACCGAAAATGGACAAAGAAGACCCTTTATATAGATAAAAGGAGTCATAAAAGAAAAAAATCCAAAACAAGAGAACAGAATAAATACTAAAAAATATAATTCAAGAAAACTTTCCTGAAATTAAAAAAAGAAAATTTGAAGGTACGTACTGAAGGGCCGTACCATGTACCTGAGAATAATGACCCAGAATAATCACAAAGTCATATTCTAGTAAATTACTAGACTTTAAAGAAAAAGGAACAATCCTGTGGTCATCTAGGCAAAATCAGTAAATAACATATAAGGGAAATAAAAGTAAACTGTCATTGGAATTTTGAATATCAATGTTTATGGCAGAAGAAAGCGGAATAACATATTCTAGACTTTTGAAAATCCATGTTTATGGAAGAAGAAAGTAGTGTAACATATTTTAGACACTCAAGGAAAACTGTGAAGCAATTGGTATATAACCAGCTAAACTGACTTTCAAATATAAAGGCAGCAGGCAAACTCACATGGCAAGAACTTAGGAAATATTGTTTCCATGAGCTGTTACTGAAGAATATACTAAAAAATGAGCTTCCAATTGATTAGAGAGAAATCAAATATGTATTAAAGAATGAGTCAGTATGAACTCATGAGATTATATAGCATATAGTATACAAAGCTATATATTAACTCTGCCTCGTAAGAGCCTAGAAACAATTAACACTCAGAGTATGGTCTTAAAATACCCATTCCACCAAAAAAGCCTAGAATTTATTGTGGAAAATGACTGATTCCAAGTCTAGGATAAGAAATTAACAAGATGAGCCTAGTATACCAGACAGCAAGGAACCTACTAAAGTCATGTTAAAAATACTCAGAAACCAACCTGAAGAGGCTCCCACCAGGCAAAGAGGAACAATCTGAGTTTCAAAGGAACAATTGCAATTAAGTTCATTAAGTTCATAACGATTTTAAAAATCTAATTGTTCTTCTAAGAAAGACAGGAAACCAATTTATCATCTTGAAAACTATTAAACAAAGGGAAAAAATATTCATTCTGCCTTTCTATATAAACTACACCACTCAACAGTCAAATTGTAGGTGAATGAAATGTCTCTTTATAAAGAGTTCTACAATAAATAAATTGCAAGAAGTGATAGAACTAAAATATCACTATGTTCAAATCCCAGTGAATTACTGAATCCAGGCATTGAGCATCATCAGCTGCTAACATCACAAAAAAGGAGTGACCAGACGTGACGTGCCTCCTCATGACAGAATAAAGCACCATCCAAAGTGTACAAACTTTCAGTTATAAGATGAACAAGTTATGGGGATCTAATGTACAGCATGGTGATTATAGTTAATAACACTGTATTATACACTTAAAAGTTGCTAAGAGAGTAGATCTTAAATATTCTCATCTCAGAAAAGAAATCCTAATTATGTGATGTGATTCAGATGTTAGCTAAAAGCTACAGTGGTAATCATTTTGCAATATGTACGCGTATCAAATCAACACATTGTACCTCTTGAACTTACACAATGTTATATGTCAATTACATCTCAATAAAGCTGGGAGGGAAAGAACACAGCACCACCTACTGTCTTGCCAAAAGGATTGAATGTGAGTTTGATCAAGATTTTGGATCCAACTACCAATTTGCAGGAAATAAAAAGGATTGAGGAAAGTGTTGAATTGCACCATTATCATGCAATAAAAAATTTCACACTGTAGATAACTCTTCAGGTCAAATGCAACAGATAAATTTTAAGAGAAAAAAGGGATAGAGGGAAAACTTGAGATTAAAAGAGATTTAGTTGTTTGGTTTTTTTTACTTTTGTTTTTGTTTTGTTTTGTTTTGCTGAGGAAGATTTGCCCTGAGCTAACATCTGTTGCCAATTTTCCTCTTTTTGTATGAGAGCCACCTCCACAGCGTGGTCACTGACAGATGAGTGGTGTAGGTCTGCACTTGGCAACCAAACCCAGGCCCACAAAGCAGAGCCCACTGAGCTTAACAACTGGGCCACCAGGGCTGGCCCTAGTTGTAATTTTTTAAAATGTGCAAGACTAAACTTTAGTGTCTAGTGATGTATCTGGATAATAAAAATATTTAAACACAAATAACTGATTACTAGATGAGTTTATATTACCATGTTAATATAGTGTCCTATTAAGGAGGCAGGTGTTGAGACGTGGATGGCCCACCTGGAAGGGCTTCTGGTGTGACCAGCAAAGTGCTATTTCTTGAACTGATTGTTCACTTTATAACTCATTAAGCAATCCTTTTTTTTTTTTTTTTGCATCTTTTGTATCAGGTTTATTTTAAAATATAAAGTGTTTTTTTTAAGTCTATGCATTTAACCACTATTCTTTATTTCCCCCCATTATGCTATTAAGACAGACATAGAGACCGTATGATAAATGCCAAACTGAAACATAAATAAGGCTGCATTTTTTACACTAAAAATTTGAGTCCAAAACAAACTGAACAAGTAGAGATAAAGAAGATGTAAAGTTTTCATGAGAAAAAGTTGGGGGTTTTCTTTTACAGTAAGCTCAGTGTTGTGTTAACCGTGTGATAGAACAATTCCTGACAGATAACTGATCTTTGGCCACATTAACAAAATTGCTAAAGCTAAAACCAGAGAGATGATGGCTGCTCTCCACCCTGTTTGAATGGAAAGTCGAGCATACTTTCACAGGGACATTGACGGCAAGGTTGCTCCGAGGAGCTGGACTAGAGAGTGAAGGTTCTCAAAACCATATTCTACAAGGGATAATGAAGAAACTAAGGATCTTTGCTCTGGAAAGACTAGACCGAAAGACATGTGTCTGTTAACTTCAGACATTTGAAGAGTAACCTGTTGAAAGACAGAATATAGTTGTTCCAATTGGTCCCACGATCAGAAGGTGAAGAGACAGGGAGACAAATTTTGCCTCATAAAGAGTTTTCTGACCATCAAAGTCTGAGGAAATGTGATGAATTGCTTTAGGAAGTACAAGGTTCTTGTCACTGGAATTCAGCCATAGGTGGGATGACCACTTGGGGATGGCTAATATATAAGCATTAAAAGTTTGGCTAAATGAACTCTATAGGTCCTTTTATCTCTAAGGGTCTTTGAATGTGGATTATTCTGCATAGCACAAGGATCACCTGGGACCAGGAGTTAGAAATAATGTCTCGCTTGTTGTCTATTCTTACCTAACTTCCTCACCATGATAAGAGTGAGCCATGAGAAAAAAAACATACCTTTTTTTGTCTGAATTTTAAAATGCTACCAAAACTCTACACTTTATACTGTGTAATAGAAACAAATTTGAGGAGTTTGGCTCCTGGCGAGAAACCTTTGTGTGATTTTTCAGGCCCGAGAATAAGCAATTACAAAGGCTTTACCTAGCAGGAGTCTTGGGGGAAACTGCCCTGCCCACACAATGCTTGGTGTACAGCCAGTGTGTTGCAGGCTCTGAAGGAAGTTGCGGTCAAGGACTCTAGCCCCCCTCGCTGGCCACGCTCTTAGGCATAACTGCATTCCAAGCCCAGGCACCTCCATTTGGAGGTCTCTTTATTGGGAAAACTTGAAGACATTTTTTCTCACACTGACTCAGTATCCAGTACTTTTCCACTTCTAGCACCCCCCTTTCTCCCTCCTTTCAGCCACCAGACTAAACATGAGTCTGATGATGTTTGTATGCGATCCATAAAACTATAGGAGCCATTAAACTGAAGGAGCCTTTTGTTCAGGGCTCCCTCAACAATGAGACGACCCCCACGTCTGCATTGATCCACTTGAATCTCGCCAGCTGCGCCATTCCACGGGGAGTATGGAACAAGGGGATTTGGTACTTTATCTGGCTTTAGCCTCTTGCTTATACTATCCCAGCGAGTGACTAAACACTTCACTGTTTCTTTCATTTTGGCTCATTGCTTTAGTTGACTTCTCTGACTCCTGACAGCTCAGCTCTCTAGAGCTCAGCTGAGCTCCTGACAAAACACACAATCACGATAATCATGCTTTAAAGATATGTGGGGTTAATTTTAGATCAAAGATCACACATCATTAGGAAGCATTCCTGCACTTAATAATAAATGCTTTCATGCTTGTTAAACCTCCTAAGAAGAGCCACTGCAGCCAGACAACCTTATTTTCTATTCCACATCACTACAGCTTTGATAGCTCGTCTGAAATCCATTACCAATGGATACAAATCTTACTACACACATATATGTTAATTTGAGACTCTCTGGTTGTTTATATGTCTTGTCCATTCAACTTCCCTGAGGACCTCCCACAAGCTTCTCTTCCTGTCCTTAGCAGCACCCGGTGAGTCTCATCTTACCTACTATTCAAGCTAGACCTGTAATGGGGGGTGGAAATGCATTACCAATCTGCCTATCACCCTTCCTTCCGGGGAAACATCCTTCTTACATTCAAGTTATCAAGGTGGGGACAATACTGACCACTCTATAGTCCCAGAGATGGCCATGTGACCCAAGTGAGGCCAATAGAGGACTCCAGCCCTATGGCCATAATGACTGTTTCAGAGATTGGCATGTAAGCCAGGCTGAATCACAATCTTTCCAAGGATTTTTCTGCCATGGGTATGAGGAAATATTATTTCTCTTCTTCTGGAATCTTGAGTCGTAAAGTCTATAAGATCAAGCTGCTTGGAGACACTTTCCTTCAGTGGAAAAAACTGGGTGCTGTAGGATTGAATGAGGCCAAGACTCAACGGAAACAGAAGAAGATAGAGAAAGAGATTGAGAAATTGACATTTGGGGTCCAATTGTACCTAAAGTGTACCCCAATCTTGTAGTTACATGACTCCATAAGCTCTTTTTCCTTTGTTTTACGTCAGTGTGAGTTGAGTTTGTCACTTGCAAACACAAGAATTTTGATTAATACATACAGTACATCACAGTTGTATGTTTGTTTAACACAATGTTTTCCTGGATAATTGTGTTAATGAGACAAGATCTGAAACTAAAACTGTAAAGTAAAGATAATAGCATTCAATTAATTCTGTCACATATTCATTTATTCAATTGTCATTATGTAGGGTAAGATTTGGGAGGGAGGACAAGAAATCATTCATACCATAAACCTCTGATATCTGGATTGAAAAATTCTGATCTCTATAAGATGAATATATAATATAGCTATTTCTGCTTGAGAAATAAGTGGTTTCTGCCTAATTTTGAGTTTTTGCCTTATTGTGTGCTCTGAATCAGTACTTCTATGAATGGAAAATATTAATTCTCATCAGAACCCATTTGAATTCCGACAATAGTCGTGATTTGTATTTGCATCTAATTACATTCTACTAAAAGGGACAAATTTGGATGTAGCAGAGACTGGATCCTGTTGAGTCCTGAAGACGTAGGGAGTCTACCACAATTAGAGGAAGAGTCCAGGGAATTGGAAGAGGGTAGGTTCTTGGAGAGCATCACATTTTCACCACCTGAATGTAATACAGGGTATGGATGTAGGACTCAGGACTCAGCATTTCTTGGCCCTGGGTTCTCGCGAAAGTAGGGCTTCTCTGAATAAACACACATGCACATTTGCATGCTTTTCAATACAGCATTCACACACATATACACTCATACACACATGCACTCAGATAGACACACTCACACATACACCCATACTTTCTTTCTCTTTCCTTGCTCCTTAAATACCTACAAGTGACTGGCTACATTTATTATCGAAACAATTAAAAGTATGATTAAAGAAGCTAAAAAAGTGTTAACGTGTCTACAGATTTATTCATTTCATCTATCCTCTTTTATCTGCTCCAAGTCTTCAACATCTTTAAAACAGACACTGTATGGTTTATTAAAACATACCACTCCCACCCCAAATTTCTGATGGCTGCTTTAGATGTTTTATACAAACATTTACAGTATTTTTTCCCACATGCTGCTGGGAAAAAAAGTTTTATTTGAAGAAGCTTCATGGCAGTCCTGATTCCTCTGGTTCTTGCATTAATTAATTTCTAACAAGTTTTTCAATAGCTTTGGTTTCAAAATCCTGCTGCGTATCCACATCCCCTGGGGAGCTTTCTGGGAAATCCAGGTGTGAAAAGCTCTGCTCTACAGGCTTGTCGCTTGCAGTGTGGTCTGAGGACAAGAGGCATGGGCAGCACCCGGGAGCTTTGCAGAAATCTGCACTCCCTGGCTCCACTGCAGACACACTGAATTGAAATCCGCAACAAAGATCCCCCGGTGATTCTCTGCACACTGGTGTCTAAGAAGCATCTACAGAACGTGGTCAACAGGCCCGGTCTCTCTTTTCTCTATTCCTCATATCCAAAATTCTTATTTTTTCTACCTAATTAAGAACATTATGTAGTGCACTTAAATTTGATTTATCCTTCGTCCGTACCTTGTTCCCAAGCTTGATCTTCCTATATTTCTTGACCTTTGCTTCTTATGTAGATTTTACTTCCCAGGCTGTTTCATCTTAGCTGTGACATTGTCATTCGTTTCTTGTTAACTAAATTTTCAAAATCGTTCCTTTGACAGACTTCCCAGACGCTTGTCTGCCTTTCATCTTTCTGACCAGCTTAAATTTTGACTAACATGGAGACCCCATTTCTGGTAAGCTCTCAGCCTAGATGCAATGACCTATTCTGATTTCTAAATTTCATTTCTAGGAAATTGTCAGTCAATATCCACTTTCTAACTGTTTCTACTTGATTTCAAAATGTCTGGATAAAGGTGATTTGTTAATCACTGTGACATTTCATCTTCCTGTTGCTGGATGTTTGGTGTTACTCAAACCTTCTTCTCGAGAATGCTCAATTTTTCCCTTTCCATCTGGATATCTTGATGTTACATTGATGCAGAAGACCGCAAACACAAAAAACAGTGATTGGCTGGTTATAATGATAGCAATGAAGAGTAAGCAATAATAATCAGAATGTGAGGGTTGTTTTGAATGAATTCTGCCTCAGTGTCTTCACTTCCTTATTTCCAAAGATCTTCACCTCCACTCCCTTTCAGTCACCTCTTCCATGATCAGACCCTGGGCTAGGCCATCATCGGGAATTCTCCACCTCTGACACCCTGATTGCCAATTTCCTGCTGTCTGATCAAAAATCTTTCATCTGTCAGACTTGTATTCCCTCGTTCGTGCCTGTTGACCTTGATTCTGGCTAAATGACCCAGAACATGAACTCAGCCTTTCAGCAGGTTCAAACTACTTAAGAACATCATCATTTACTGAGGTGATTACTGAAAATTTTATGGAATCACATGGAAACGTTGCATCACGTATGGTTCAATATTACTGTTCTCCAAAGTCCAGACCTCCCCAAAGAGGTCTCTACACTCCTCACTCCCAGTGCTTAACCCACAGACTCCTCTCTCTGACGCTGCCTCCTCTCCTAGTCAAGATTTCACTCAAGCTATCTCATCCATTGTGCAGGGCAAGTCTATTTGGCTCTGAGCTCCTGCTCCCAAAAAGCCAGAGTATCCATTGACACCATTATTAGTGACTAATATGCTGAAAACGTTCAGAAATGCAAGACAGGAAAACATACGTGTGAGAGATGAGACCAGAAGGCAAAGAATATGGAACAATGGAAGAGCTCATATGAAAAGGTTTTGAGAACAAGTCCACTTGAAATCTAGATGCATACGCACTCCTTATACCTCAGGTTGACCTAGGGTCTTTGCATCACCAGTCCTCAGCGTATGAAAATTGTATGAACTCACTACAACTGAAGTATTACTACTGGCAGACGTCCATCCACCAGGCCTCACAGCATAGAGGTTAGATACAAAGAATTTGGAGTTTGTCTGCCTCCTTACTAGCTCTGAGCAAGCTACTTGACTCCTCTGTGCCTCATCTCTACAACGGGGATGATAAAAGTACCTGCCACCAAGGGTTGTGGTGCAGGTTACATGAAACCATCTGTGCATAGTGCTTGGCACAAAACCTGGCCCAGTGTAAGCACTAGATGCCTTTCAGTTATAGTCAAGATAAGCATTGGTTCTAAACTCTTTTCTGAAGGGCTCACACTAAAAACAGCATCTTATTTTGATAGCTTTCTCTTTTATTTTGACATAGCTTCTGTGTGGACCAAAATATAAAAGAAATAAAGACATAGAGTGAGGTAGAGATAGGAAATTATTGCAGAAATAGACTCTAAAATCATATCAATATTGTCAAGGAAAATGAAAGGTCATCCAATTTACCCTCCTGCCTTCACTCAGGTCCACAACCAACTTATTCCTGGCAGACAAGGGTAAATTTTATTTTCAAAGGAAGTTTTAGCAGAAATTTGGCATTCTCCCTGAGTAATCAACTTCTGACTAGAAAATGCCAATCCTTATATTCTAGAAATGGATGGATGCATAGAATGAAACCTGAATGGTGAGTGGGCACAGAATTGACCAATGTCCTGGTCTTTTATTTACAGTTCTGTTTCCTAATTATCACGCATGATTTGCAATGAATAGGAAACAACTGCCAAAAACACTGTCCTTTCACTCATATGTTCTTGAAAAAAGTTTGCATTGTATCCTTGGTTTGCAAAACCCTTGCTGCTAGTATAGTCTTGTCCATCTAAATTTGTAAAAATGATGTTAATAAATATTAACTATGACTGCCACTTCAAGAACGGACCTTCAACAATTACCCTTGGGGGTGCCAGCCACTGGTAGAGTGGTTAAGTTCACGTGCTCCACTTGGGCAGCCCAGAGTTTTGCCAGTTGGGATCCTGGGCACAGACCTAGCATCACGCATCAGGCCATACTGAGGAGGTGTCCCACATAGCACAACCAGAAGCATTCACAGCTAGAATACACAACTATGTATGGGGGGCTTTGGGGAGAAGAAGAAGAAAACAGAAAGATTGGCAACAGATGTTAGCTCAGGTGCCAATCCTTAAAAAGAACAAAAAACAATCAGCCTTGGTTGTGGGGGGATCGCTCTGGCCCTGGTGTGGAGGAAACATAAGAAGGCATGGGCTGGAAGCAGCAAGACCAGCTCTGAGGCTGTGCGGTAACACAGCCGAGGAATGCTGACAGCCCACACTAAGCAGCACGGTGGGGATGGGGAAAGGGGAAGGCTGGAATGATAGCAAGGAAGTAGGGTGACAGGACATGGTGACAAAATCTTTCTGTCTAAATTTTTTCATTTGTCTTAGTCTTCAGTGAAAAATAGAAAAAACTTCCTATCTTTATACCTGGCAGTACATTATACTGATATAGTCCTTCAGGAGAAGAAGAGGAGAGAACTAATATTTCCCGAATGTCTGTTAGGTCTTTGTACCTCTTCTCTATCTGTACTCACCCCCTTGGTGATTTCAACCAATCTCACAATTTTAAATATCTATACACTGGGGCCAGCCCCGTGGCCAAGTGGTTAAGTTTGCATGCTTCACTTCAACGGCCCAGGGTTCATTGGTTCAGATCCTGGGCACGGACCTACACAACGCTCATCAAGCCATGCTGAGGCGGCATCCCACATAGAAGAACTAGAATGACTTACAACTAGGATATACAATTATGTACTGGGGGGCTTTGGGGAGGGGAAAAAAAAAACAAGAAGATTGGCAACTGATGCTCAGGGGCAATCTGTCTCACAAAAAAGCACACCTTAAAAATAAATAAATAAATATCTATACACTGAGGGCTCCAAATTTCCTACATCTAGCTTTAACTTCTTCCCTGAACTCTGGGCTTACACACGCAGCTGCCTACCTGACTTCTCCACCTGCATGCATCTTAGGCATCTTAAACCCAACATGCCCCTAAATAAATTCCTGATCCTTCCTCCAGCCTGCTCCTTCCTCAGTCTTTCTCATCTCAGTTATTGGCCTATTTATCCTTAAATGCTCAGGTCAAAAAACTTCCCATCATCTCTGACTCCTCCTTCTGTTACATACAGTTGGCCTTTTTTATCCACGAGTTCCAGTCAGTCAGAAAGTTCTGTTAGGCTTACCTTCAAAATATATCCAAGAGGACTCCTTTTTTCCAGTACCATGGGCTATATTATTCAAACCAACCCTAAAAACAAAAAATTTGGAACAAAATACTTTTTAAAAATCTAAGAGCTGAAAAAATAATAGGAAATCACAAAAACTGAAGAGAAAGCTATAATTCAGGAACAAAAAAGGCAAAAAAAATTAGATATCTTTGGCCTGATGATATATGCCTATCCCAGAACATTTTCCTTGTGAATACTATTAACATTATGGGGTTACAATAAGAAACTCTCCCTACAATGTTGGGACCTTAAAGGGTCTACAGAGTAAGGCTGGTCCAGGAATGGATCGGCCCTCACAGGGAACCACACCTGAGCTTTGCTCCTGGGTCATCTAGTGAATCTCAAGCTTGAACTTGATTTCAGTTGATCTCACACTGGTAGCACCCCCATGCCTAGCAGAAGCAATGACAAATCCTATCTGGATGAAGTTTCCTTAATTAGTTATAGGCTTCAAATTATGCCTACTATTTTTTTTCTCAAATAAAACATCCATTATCCAGTCAAAAATAACTAAGCACACAAGGAAGCTAGAAAGAACCGGCAGAAGCAACAGATAACACAGATTCACAAGGCTTAGATATAAGAATCACCAAGGAGTCTATAATGTAATCATGCTTCCTATGTTTGAATAAAAAAAAGACAAACTTGAGGATCTCTGCAGGAACAGAAAAACAAATGACAAAGCAGATAATAACAGGATTTTATGAAAATAAAAACACAACAAAATTTAAAACTATATGGATGGGTTCAAGAGCAGATCAGACACACTTCAAGAGAATTAGTGAACTAGAGGATAAGTCATAAGAAATTATACAGAATGTAGCATGGAGAAAGAAAATGGTTAGTAAGCATAGTATAGAGGTGGCCAGCTGGGATGGCTGGCGGTTGTGTGGAGGTGGGGACGGGTGCCGCCTCTTTGCCTCATTGTCCTCTAGCACTTTCCGGACATCACACAGGTCACCACCACCACGAAGATCTGGACTTCAGAGCATGTCTTTTACCACCCATGGGGAACCATTCCAACAGCTGCAATGCAGACATACCCAAACCCTGTGAACCCAAGTGTGCTTTGGGTTGATGTATTGAACAGACATATAGATCCCTTTGGAAAACTGCATTGCCATAGATTTCTCAGCACAGAACGGAACTGCCTTCCGTTGGGAATTCCTTCCACTTATTGGTGCAGTAAGAACCAAAACACATACTCAAGAACATTCTGTAGTTGATCCTGTAGAGAAAATAATGAAACTTAAATCTACTAATTCATTTATAAAGACAGTTTCAGTATATAAGAGACATATACAAACCACATCCTCAAGACCCAGGAAAAATTGTTTTGACTCAAGAAGTCATAACGACTGTGAAAGGAGTCAGTCTCAGCAGTTACGCAGAAGGACTAGGGGCAAGTACAGTATCTTCCAATGCTAATAAAGACTGACATGCAACAGAACGGGCAATACATAAATTAAATGCCGAGACTGAAGAGTTGATGGCTTCAGCAAGAGGAAGATGAAGACACCTATGGCAGCGGCAGCATTTGTAGAGAAATGATAATGAAAATTGGCATACAACATTGGGTCCCCCAAGTGTCTCTAAGCTGGCAATATATTTGCTATTTTAAAAATACAGCTACATTTTGGGTATAATTTTTTTAATAACCTGAAGAAAGGCTATGTGACTTCTGACCCAAATAAAGAGATGCAGGGCTTTTACATAAAAGGGATCATCCGAAATTAATGTTGTTCACAATGTTCATCTAATTTTGAGGGTTCCAGCATCTATGTGAAAATTTAACAGTTTTTGAAAAAAGTACTTTTAGATTAGTATTGGCATATTTAATCTCCTGAAGGTAGGATTTTAAAGGTTTTCACACATTGCAATCTCTCTGGCTTTGGACCAACCTCAGAACCAAGCAGAGCCACCTCTCACGGACATACGATTGCCCGGCTGTGGTAAACTTCAACAGCTGGCTTGAAGGCATTCACTTTAAAGGGAGAAATTGTATAGTTTTAAGTATTATATGTATTAATTAGTATAAAATAATCTGCTCTGGGGCTGGCCCGGTGGCGCAGCGGTTAAGTTCACACATTCCTCTTCGGCAGTCCAGGGTTCGCCGGTTCGGATCTCGGGTGCGGACATGGCACCGCTAAGCAAGCCATGCTGTGGTAGGCGTTCCACACATAAAGTAGAGGAAGATGGGCACGGATGTTAGCTCAGGGCCAGTCTTCCTCAGCCAAAAGAGGAGGATTAGCAGCAGATGGTAGCTCAGGACTAATCTTCCTCAAAAAAAATTAAAAATAAAAATAACCTGCTCTGTTATAAACCATTAAAAACCACAGTGTTTTGATTTGATGCTTAAATGATATTTTTGGAGTGAAAATTGTGACCAAATACGGTTTTATCATATTAATGAGACTGTATGAATTTGCCAAAATGTTGTAACTTAGTAAAGTTATCACCTTCCTTCAATTTGTACTTCCAAAATCTTTACGATATAGTATGCCATACTGTGGGCTGGTTATGTTAACTGACAATAGTCATTACCTGAGAAATAAAAAGGAAGGTTAGTTTAAAAAGTAACAGAAAAAGTCCGTAGTAAGAAAGTCTCACACACATTAAATCAGAGTTCAACAAAGGGTAGAGAGGGGCCACCAGATGGCCGAGTGGTTAGATTTTCACGCTCTGCTTCAAGGGCCCAGGGTTTCACCAGTTCGGATCCTGGGCATGGACCTAGCACCACTCATCAGGCCATGCTGAGGCGGCATCCCACATGCCACAAGTAGAAGGACCTACAACTAGAATATACAACTGTGTACTCTGGGGCTTTGGGGAGAAGAAGAAAAAAAAAGGAAAAGATTGGCAACAGATGTAGCTCAGGTGCCAATCTTAAAAAAAAAAAGAGTAGAGAGAGTGAGAAAGAAGCAATACTTGAGGAAATTGTAACCACTTTCTAGAACAACAGCAGGACACCAATCACATAGTCAAGGTCTGTGAATCCCAAGCAGGAAAATAAAAAGAACATCTTGCTAAGTCAGAAAGCCAGGAAGCACTTACAGACTAACAGAAGCAACACAAAGAGACACAGGGGCCGGCTTGAAGAGGCTTCCACTGAACAAACCTTGAGACAATGTGAACGTTGAAAAGAATCATGGCTATAATTACCTATAATGCATTTAATAAATAAAACTCCATGAGTGTAGTGTGAGCCCACACTGTGTGTGAGTGAGAGAGAGAGAGAGAGGAGACTCACCGAGAGGAGCCTCAGCCAGGGCACTGGTGGAACCCATTGGGGAGCCCCTGTGTGGTGCTGCTAAACTCACTGGAAAATGGTCCCCAGGGGTGTGGCTGAAACTTGCTGCCGTGTGAACACCAGTGAGTGTCCTGCATGCCAGAAGCAAGAAGAGAGGAAAGCACCCTGGAAACAGGAAGAGAAGTCCCTGGCTTCTGTGTTGTCCCTCCACTGACAAAGCCTAACACTGGGCCACCTGGCAAAGGAGAAACATTTGCAGGATCTGACAACAGAACCACAAAGCAGAGCAAGCGAAGGTGAATCTGGAGCTGAAAGGCAATGAATATATATACATAGCCATCCATATATATGGATATAACACACATGTATATATACACAAAACACAGGTTTATGCAACAAAGTTAACTATATTTAAAACTGAAGTTGAAAGCTTTAAATTTAATATATGTTTATATGCGTATGTATTTTGAAAGACATTGACATATAAAGGTGCATTAAGATTAGCTTTAAAAGTCTAGCAAAAACTAAACTTTTTCAATAAGTCAGAAAAATACTGATCTTTACGTATACATTTTTTTCCAGCTTTAGTGAGATACAATTGACATATAACATTGTGTAAGGTGTACAACGTGTTGCAAAATGATGAACACCATAGCATCATGTCACATAATTACCTTTCTTTTTTGTGGTGAGAACATTTAAGCTCTACACTCTCAGCAACTTTCAGGTATACAATACATTATTATTAACTCTAGTCACCACGCTGTACATTAGATTCCCAGAAATTATTCATCTTATAACTGGAAGTTTATATTTTTTGACCAACATCTCCTCATTGCCCACCTCCACCTGCAGCTCCTGGGAACCACAATTCTAGTCTCTGTTTCTACAAGTTCGACTTCTTCAGATTCCACATATAAGTGACACCATACAGTATTAGTCTTTCTTTGTCTATTACACTTAGCATAGTGCCCTCCAGGTCCATCCATGTTGTCTCAAATGGCAGGATTTCCTTCTTTCTCAAGGATTAATAATATTCCATACACACACACACATATATATATATACATACATATATATATAAAAAATACACACACACACATATATACATATGTATATATACACACCACATCTACTTTATCCGTCCTAAGTATACATTCTTTGGGCCTTTACCACTTTAACTAATTTTAACAAAGTTCTTTATTTATGAAAATTTAAAATTTTTAAATAATCATTGTTTCTTCTTGATGTACCCTGTAAAAACAGTGTCTGTAACTATTGCGCCTTTAGATAATTTTGCCATACACTCATATCTGACCACTCTTCATTTTTGCCTTTTGCCTTGCATTTTGCTCTTTATTTTGCCCTTTGCCTCTGCATTTTCAAGTTTAGGCTTGAATTCAGAATAATAAAAATATTAACATGTCTATATATTTAAACTATCTTTGGGTTTTTTGGGATAGTCACCAGGTAACTCAAAGATTTGCTCCTTCATCTTATAAAAGAAAGGATCGTAGAAATAATTAGGTTTGTTTGACATTCTCCAAATTTTAGATGTCATAACTTTAGATAAATGTATTTCAGTGACTGTGGGGGTTTTATCCAAGTTAAAAGAAATATACTCTTGTTCAATCACAAATATTAGTATAATAAATGTCTATAATAGATGGAAAAGAATAGTCTCTTTGATAAATTGTCCAGGAGTAGCTGGATATCTATAGGAAAAAAAAAATTGCCCTTACTTCACCCATATTCAAAAACCAGTTGTAGAGCTAAATGTGAAAGGCAAACAATATAACTCTAGGAGATGATTTTGGGGAATTTCTTCATGATCTTTGACACATGAGGAAAAGAAATTGATAAATTGAACTACATTGAAATTAAGGGCTTCAGTTCATCAAAAGACACCATAAAGAAAGTGAAAAGGCAAGTCACAGAATGGGAGAAGAAATTTTCAATAAAAATAACTGACATAGGGCTTGTATGCAGGCTACATAAAGAACCCCTACAAATCAATAAGAAAAAAATCCAATAGAAAAAGGGAAAATGACTTGAAGAGGCACTTCACAACATAGGAAATGTAAATATTAAATAAATATATGTAAAAGTGTTCAACCTCATTAGTAATCAGGTAAACGCAAATTAAAACCACCCTGAAATATTGTTACATAAGCACCAGAATGGCTGAAACATAAAAGAATGAAAATAACAAGCGTTGGCAAAGATGTGAAACAATGGAATCTTTCACATGTTGCTGGTGAGAATGTAAATTGAACAGCCACTTTCAAAAACAGTTAGGGTTATCTACAAGAGTTGAAAATATCCATACCACAAGATCCAGAAAGGTGTATATCCTGATATATACAGTCATGCACTGCATAACAACATCGTGGGCAATGATGGACTGCGTATACAATGGTGGTCTCATAAGATGAGTACCATATTGCCCAGGTGTGTAGTAGGCTATACCATCCAGGTTTGTGTAAATAGACTCTATGATGTTCGCATAATGAGGAAATCGCCTAACAATGAATTTCACAGAAGGTGTTCCTGTCATTCAATGACGCATCACTGTATATATGTTGTCATTCATATATGTATATATCTCCAAATGTTATATATAATGTGTACCAATAGATATGTGAAAGAATCTTCACAGCAGCATTATTAGAAGTAGGTGGAAAATGGAGACAATCCCCAAAACCCTCAATATGCAATAGTTTTACAGAATTGGGATCTATTCATGTGATTTGAAGTTGTACAAATATAATACTAAGAAAAATAAGCTGGACACAAAATACATACTATATGAGCTAATCTCTTTAAAATTCAAAAAATAGGCAAAACCAACATCATGCTTAGGTGGAAAAACTACAAAGAAAAGCAAGGAAGTGATTCTCATAAAAGTCAGGAGGGTGGTGACTTCTAGGGGACATGGTGGATTTGGGGGGAGTTGATGCTTCTGCTTCGAGCTGGGGAGTGCTTACACTTATACAATGAGCTGCTACGTCTCTGTTGATACACTTTTCTGAATGTACGTTATATTTCACTATACAAATGATCATTAATAGTCTTTTTATAAAGTCTTAAATTATGTAAGTTACTTCACTTTTCTGAACTTCAGTTTTCTCATCATCTTTAAAAAATATAACAATATCTATGGTATTATAAGAGCTTAGGATTCTGGATATCATAATACCTCAACATAAAGTTGCTCTCAATTTCCCCTCCACATCCAAATGCTGAGGGTGGAGCAGCTCACAGGAGCAAGAAAGGTTCTCCGCACCATCCTTTTCCCATTTGCCTTAATCCTTGGGGCCATTCATCTGTCTGGGGGCATGGAGGAGAGGGGGAAGAGCCTTGACACAGCCAGGGGAAGTGATTTCTCTCTCTCTTTCTCTCTGTCTCTTAGTCTTTCTCTCTCCTCCCCTGCCATCTTCCTACTAGAGTTTGCAAAGACCAGCTTCTTTGAAGTGGGGACGTATGTCCACCTCTACTCTTGCTTCCCTACGCCCTTGGGTTTCTGGTAGAAAATATGATAGCGTGAGATGAAGTGGACAGGTCCGTGGCATCCTGCAAAGCTCATGTTATAGAAAAAAAAAAAAAACCAAGTGAAGGAGGGTCAGCAGGAGCACAGAGATCTTAACTTGCCCTGCTTGACTGTGACCCATACAGGGATCCTTTGTGCTCACCTCTGCTGCCACCAGAAGTCTCACCTCTAATAGGCAGGAATAAAGTTTTACTGTACCAAGTCCCCACAGGGCAATAATAGTAAATGGCCAACCCAAGGGGGACATATGAATGAATTTCAGCTACATTAGGGATTAAGGATTTTGGTGGTAGAAACTATCATGTCTAACATGGTTTACACAGGAAGATACTTTCCAGGTTCCAGACATCCTGACTACCTTACAAATTTCTCTATATACTCATTTTCAAAAAAATTAATATGATTTATGATTGTGCCTTCTAAAAATATTTGGAGTTGTTAACTAAAAGCCAGGAAAAGCATACACATTAAAAATAACCAGAAAAGTAATAATGATTTTAAGAGAAGATAGTAGCTGTTATCAGGTAACTGGAATAAATTGGTTACTGTGGTTGAGGACAAGATCAGCTGCCAAGACTCCTGGCCACTCAGTGTGGTGAAAGGAACAGCTAGCGTTTCCCCACAGGGCAGTGACCAGAGGACCGGGCTGGGAGGAGGGCCCTTGCTGCCAAGGAGCCCAGGGCATCTGCAGGTGCTCTAACATCCCTGGGCCTGTTTTCTCCTCCATAAAAGTGGTGAGATTGACTAGATTACATTAAAATCATTTTTAGTTATACAATGTTGTGATTCATCCTTGATTCACTGATCAATATTTTTAAACGCCCCAGTTCATTCAGAGAAGCAATTTATTTTTCCTGGTATTGATTTGTAGCGGGAATTTGTCACAGAGTTTTTCATATAAGGCACATTGAGTAACTCAACAGATGATGTGCCTACTATCATTTTGCAAAGGATACAGAAATGCACACTTAGTTAGCTTTTTTCCCCTCTATAAAACTTAAGGAAAAAAATTAAACTCAGTATTTCTTAAAGTTTGTTTCATTAGTCCTGCAAAATATAACCTGAAAATTAAAAAAAAGAAAAGCTTTCTGGCATCAAATACGGAGAAAAATTCATAATGCACATTAGCTTACCAAAGCTCTGTAAAGGTAGAGAATAAAGAGATTTTTAAACCTAAGTTTCTCAAAACTTTTCATTTGCATTAAACCAATTAATACTTAATAAGAAATGGACTGAGTGTGTTTTCTCCCAAATTTCATATGGCAAAAGCCTAACCCCCAATGTGCTGGTATTAGGAGATGGGGCCTTTGGGAGGTAATTAGGTCATGAGAGTGGAGCCCTTGTGAATGGGGTTAGTGCCTTTAAGAGGCCAGTGAGGGCTCTCTTTCTGCCATATGAGAATACCATGAGAAGGCAGTAGTCTACAAACGCAAAGAGGGCTCTTGCCAGAACCCAACCATGCTGGCGTCCTGATATCAGATTTCCACCCTCCAGAACTGTGAGAAATCAATTCCTCTGGTTTATAAGCCATGCAGCCTATGGTATTTTGTTACAGCAGCACAAATGAACTAAGACATAATATAACTAGTGTTCTGAAGAACTTGCTGTAGAAAATGCTAATGCTCCATTTCTCTTTTCTCCCTTCCAACGAAAAAGTTCAAGAGATTTAACCACAAATGTTGCCTCCACCTCTTCATCTCCCACTCCAGTGGGGTGTTCAGTTTCTCTACTCCAATGAAATGATTCTTATCAACATCAAGAACAACCCTCACCCTCTCAACCCTGTGGACTGGTGTCTGGCCCCATCTTCCTCAGCTTATCAGCCGAATCCAGCAGACAGCTGCTCCTGCATTCTGGAGGCAGTGTCTTCTATGGCATTTGTCTTGTGCTTTGTAGACTTCATTTTCCATCACTGCTTTCCTTCCCAGCATCATTGTCTGGTTCTTTCACCCCTACAGACTTCTAAATGTGGCATTCCTCTGGGCATTCGCTCATCTCATCTCTGCCCCATTTACATTCTGCCTAGGTCATCTTTTCCTTCCCCACAGTGTTAAATGCCATCTTTGGGCTGATGGCTCCACAATTTTCTCTCCTCTCAGCCCTCTTGGTGTCTATTCTCCCAAGTACTTAGCACTGTGCCAGGCACAAAGCAGGTATCTGATAAATTTTTGTGAAATGAATGGATGAATGGATGAATATGATTTTTCTGGTTTCTTAATCTAATAGAGTCCCCTCACACTGTTTTCTGATGATATGGTTGGGAATACCTAGAGTCTAGAACACCTAGAGAAAATGGATTGTTAACAAAGCTCTTAGATGTCTCTCTGAAGGATCAAAGCTTCAAGGGAGGTTTGGGTAAGAGCTGGATGGGGTCATTCTCAACCTACTTCTCTGAAGAGTGCCCTAAATGACAATTCTGATATGTTGTAATTTCCAAAGATGGCCATAAAAACACTTCCCATCTCACATACTCTTCTTAAAGTGTGATTCTGATGCTCCTCCTCTGGATAGGGAGAGTCTATATTCCCTCCCTCTTGAATCTGGGAGAGCTTACAACATTAGCAGAAATAACGTTGTCTTACCAGGTCTCTTGAACAAAGAAATAAACAAATAAGAAACAAGGCTACATCATAAACGGCAATACAGCTTTCACCTGGGTCTCTTGGGATGCTTGCTCATGGAACCCAAGTACCATGAGAATGCTCAAGTAGCCACATGGAGAGGCCATGTGTAGGTATCCTGGCCAATAGTCTCAGCTGTAGTAATAGATGAAAGCCAGTATCAGCCACCAGACGTGGGAGTGAGGAAGCCTTCTAGATGCTTCTAATCCTCCAGTTATCAGGTACACCCAGCCTTTGAGTCTTCCTAGTTGATGTCCTTATCACATAACAGAGATAAGCACCCCCAGATCTCCCCCATCCAAATTCCTGACCCACAAAATCTGTGAGCATAATAAAATAGTTTTTTGAGGCCACTATGTTTTGGGGTTTTGCTAGCAGCAATAGTAACCAGAACACCAATATTCTTTGTTGTTAGTTATAAAATGACTCCTAACCTCTCAATATCAGTTGGATAGGTGGCAGTATTGACATAATTGTCAAAATTGCAAACAACAATCCTGTTTGGATCAATAACAGTCCTTTCACTTCTGTATAAATGTAACATGCCACAGTGAGCTAGGCCCAGCCCATGCGGGCTTATGATGTACACAAAGCTAGTGCATACATCTCTTCCCCACCAGCCAAGAAGGAAGTATTTATACCATAGAAATTGGCAAACACTGCAGATCAGGGTTTTTTCCCCCATTCCAGAGAAGTGGCTTACCAGCATACCACTGGGAATGTGTGGCTTTACTTCTTGATCACAATATTTCTGCTTTATTGCAAAAAAAGAAAAAAAGTTTGACTTTATTGACAGTTTTCCCTCCAGGTCTGCTTTCAGGCCTGTCTGTGATGTTCTAAGAGCTGCTCATGAGCCTAAGACCTGCAGGTTGGCTCCTCTTGCTCTAACACTCTCTGCAAGGACTTCCACGTGGGCTGTCCCATGCCTGCAGTGACCCTGACATACAGTCATAGGCAGAGGTGGAGCAGGCCCAGATGTTCCGGGAGGGGCTGAATGCCCCATGATTCCCTAGGAGAGAAGGGGTTTCCTCCCTCCACTTAATGTGTGTCCATAGAAAGCTCTCCTGCTGGCCACAGCTGGGCTGCTAAAAGCCAGCAGGCTCGGCACTGCTGCCATTTCTGATGGTAAGGCATGGCAGGCGTCCTCCATACTCCTCTCTGTAGTGGCTGAGGACCACACATGTGACTGAGACATGCACAAAAGGATGAATCAGGCCCATGCATTGAGCCTTTAATAAAGGCTTGTGGAATTGCATTAAAGTCAATTCTCTCAGTGCGCAAGTGGTACTTTCTGGTGCCACTTGAATAAATTACATCTCCAGTGTATTATTTGCATAGCTATTAAATATCTTCATTATTAGGATAGGAAATTGAGCAGCAAGGGAAGAAGTATTAAGCCCATGTTTGATTAACGAAGTGAGAATGCTGGAAGTAAAACCAAGTTTTGCATTCATTCAAACTAGAGTTTGAGGAAGAAATATTTTAAACTCTTGTGTCATACACGCTCACATCCTCATATCAGCAATTCTGCTTCTAACAATTTATCCTACAGATACATTTACACGTGGACAAATTAACAAAGAGGTATTATAAGGATGTTTATTGAGGTATTGTTTGGTTCATCAACAGGTTACTAGTTTAAAATGTGGCAATCTGTGCAATGAAATTTTAAAAGAAAGATTTTTTAAAAGGACGCAGGCCGGTATGTATTCATATATGAACATCTTTGAAACACATTAAGTGAAAAAAATCAAGGCAATGAAATCTGTATGTAAGATTTCAAATTGGCTAGAAATAATACATTCATACATGTGAGTACGTGCACGGAAAATGTCTGAAGGGAAGCAGGAAAAACCACTGGAGGGAGTTAGGTTAAAAGGACAAAAAGTTTGGAATGGAAAAGAGTCTCACTTTTCATTGTGTATGGTTTTGTTCTATTTGAAATTTTTTACCAGAAGCATATACTTTTAAGAAGTCACATCACTAACTCAATAATAATAACTTAATATGACCTAATAAAATAACTTAGTTTGCCTGAAATCCATTTAGACAATTTTATTATCTTCATTTTTACTCTGCCTGAGATCTTTCAGTTCTCAACTTTAGCTATTCAACATGCCCTTGTAGATTCACTTCGACCCCAAGCAGCTCACAGAGCCATTTTTCCAAAAAAGGTAAGTCTGTTTTGTTTATCACTTTATCCCCAGCACCTAGAACAGTACCTGGTGCACAGTAGGGGCAAATAAATAATCAAAATATATAGCATATCAGATGGTGGCTAGTGCTGTGAAGAAAATGAAGCAGCGTCAGGGAAGGGTGAAGTATAATTTTTAAAAAGATGATTAGGAAAAGTTTTATTGATAAGTTGATATTTGAGTAAAGACTTAAAGGATTTAGTAAAGCAAGGCATGAGGCTATTGGGAGTAAGAGATTTCCAGGCAGAAGAGTCGCAAGTGCAAAGGCCCTGAGGTGGAAGTGTGTGGATCAAGCAACCTGCTGAATTTCTTTTAAACTTTACACTTCAAATACACACAGATCATTCCTGAACTTAACACATGACTAGGAATATAATAGATTTGATCTATGGCATCATTTCTTTAATCCCCATGGCTAAAGACACTAACCAAGTAGAGAATTTTATTATCTCAAGCAAAAGGAGATTACTGTTGTAAGGGGACTGGAGCTGATGTTAGGAGCCCAAGAGAATGGGGGTGACTCTCCCAAGAAAGCCTGGGTGATTCCTCTGAGAACCAAAGTTGCTTGTTCACAAGTTGCAGATATGCAGGGCAATTTTGCAAATGACCCTGAGCCATAAGATGTGAGCCCCCTTTTTATGGACATTATCCCAATAAGGACACCCAGTCCACACCCACCTAATAGAGTAATCTCTTAGCTCATTTTCCTGGACTCAGGTTCATATTGCCTAATTCTCAAGCCTGATTTGGGTTTGCAACTGGCTGGACTGGAATCAACAAACCTGTCCAACACCTGCTTCTCCAACACTGACTATGAGGCAGAGCTTCTCCTCATTGCAATGGCACCTGGTTTCACTTTCTGTCAAGGCTTTCTGATTCTCACCTACTTCCTCGCGGATCGCATCCTACTTGACCTCCACATAGTTGACACTCTTGCCGACCAAGCCCCTTCCCAAAACTCTCACCTACTTTGGCTTCCATAACATAGTTTCTCACTAATCTAGGATCTTTCCTAGTCTCCTCCTTCCTGTGCTCCTCCCTTAAACAGCCATGTTCCCAGGGTCTGCTTTAACTCTTTTCTCTTTCCCCCTGGCACTGGCTTTCACTTAAACGCTCATAACACTCTGCCTATATTAATCCACAGGGAGAAGTGAGGCAATTTCCGCCCCTTCCCCACCTCCACTGCAATTGTAACTTACAAATAACATCATCTGCTGAGCATTAAATTGAAAAGCCAATAACACGGTAGATAATGCTAACCACATCTAGAAAAAAACAAAGAGATTGTGGGGAAACACAAAACCGAAGCTATTTGTGTCTGTCCAAGTCAAGTCAAGCTGGCTTGGGAATACCTTCATCTGCAAGAAGCACAACTGGAGTGGGATTTTTAACTAAGAAAGCTGAAATCCGAACAATCATAGTTTGCTCTTCCCAAGGAAAGGCTCTACTAGAAGGACGTGGTGAGTAGGTGGCCTAGAGAAAGAGTAACAAGACAGTGCAGCTCTGTCTACGTGCTCAACACACAGCCCAGAGGAGAAGGAATCGGTGTAGCCTCACCTGAGAGCTCCTCTCCACGGTTCACACTCTGTTCTCACATCCACCCCCACCCCCAGCCCCACAGTTTGCCTGAAGTAAGCAGTCCACAGCCAAGGTACTTAAGAAAAGAATCCCACCTTTTGGTATGTGGGCAAGAAAGAAAAAGTTGAAAAGCCACCAACATTCCAGCCCCCACCTCAGCCCCTTCCCCGACCCTGGTCCTCAGGTGGAAATTCTCCGTGGGCGCAGGCGTATGTCTTCTCAAGCTGATTGTGGCTTACTGCGGACGTGACGTTGTTGGCTCTTCCAGGACCACGGTTCATCAGCTTGGGACTTCCTCTCTCACTTCTAGGGAGAGCAAAAGGAAGAGGTTGGGATCTTGAGACTAGGAATCTGGGAATCAAACCACATGAGTTCAAGTCCCAGCTCGGCCACTTATCGGTCATGTGTCTTTAGCAAGTGACCTGCCTCACCGTACTTCCACTTTCTTGTCCACAACTGGGGATAAATAGAGCATCTAACTCACATGGTTTTAAGCATTCAATGAGTTAATATATTTGAAGGGTGTGGACCAGCGCCTGGCTCAGAGTTAAATTCTCAGTATCATTCTAATGGGCAGGGAGGAGCAGGAGCAAGACCACAAATGTCAGCAGTTCTGAGCTCAGAACATTCCTTGTGCCTCTCCCAATTTCTGCTCATTAGACCAGAGCTTGCTTCTCACTGATTCTTTTCCCCCAAGGCAATTACAGCAGAAGCATGGCGCTTATCTCTCTCTGGTTATTTTTTTCTAAGACCCACCCAGAAGAGAGGAATCAAATGAATATTTGCTAAACTGATTTATCTTTCTGAGGGCAAAAAGTTTAATAAATTAGAACGTTCTTCCAGCTGGTTCCTGCGGAAAGCACAAAGTTACCTTCTGAATTATGATCTATTTTGAGCTAAGTATTCCTGTCGAAATGCTGAACATTTCCATAGGCTTGTGTTTTCCTTTGTTTATTTGTTTGCTGTTTTGTTTTTATAAGGGAGAGAAACCATTTTTGGAAAATAATTCTCATATATAAATGAATCCTTCATTATTCTTATCCCAACCTCAAGTTTAGTTATACACAAACAGAACTTTAAGACACAGCTTCAACAGTATCTGGAAACATGTACATGAATATTCTGGACCAACAATTCAATAAGAATCATTCATCTCACTTCCCTGGCTTGGATTTTATGCTCACCAAGCAGCCTTCTGACTACAGCTTGTCTTACAATAATTTGTCTTCAGGCAGAGAATGTATTGAGTGGTGAACTTAAGTCTTCGGGAGAATTTAGTAGTTATATTTCTCACTCTAAATTAACAAATTGACACATTGATTGTACATCAATCTCTTGTGAGTTAGGTGCATACAAAACAGCTCCTAAAACACTGGCTAGTTCTGGGGACATGAGCAAATTAGAGTTCCCTATCCTCTAAAGCTTCTAGAATGCTGTGGCCACACTCAGATGTGATTGCCATTTTGTGAGTCCCGACCGGAAGACCTCCTAGTTTACCTTTATAGCATCTCCATTTGGTTCTTAGTTACAGCAGCAACGATCACAGTGACATCTCCTGCTTTGATCTCTCTCTGCATCTGCCCAATGGCTCCTAACTTAAATGTCCCACAGACATTTCAAGCTCAACCTTTCCAAGATGTAATTCATAGTCTTGCCCTGCAAGTCCATTCTTCCTGCTGCTCCTACAACTGTCGGGAAACCATAGAAGGGCTTTAAGCAGAGTAGTAACACGATCTGGTATGCATTTCTATAAGAGTTCTCTACCTGGTGCAGAGAATAGATTGTCAGAGGGCAGGAGTGGATCTAGGGGTGCCAGTTAGAAGGCTAACGCAGTCATCTAGGTCAGCAACGATGTTGGCCAGCACTGAGGAGGTGACATTGGAGACGGAGAGAAGGGACAATTTGAGAAATATTTGCAAGGTATGTTTATGATGATTGGATGTGAAAGGTGGGACAGATGGAGGTATCAAAGAGGACTCCCTGGTTTCTGATGGGTGGTGGGATCATTTACTAAAACACATGGAGGCAAAGCAGCAGGTTTGGGGAGGAAGATCACAATTTCTGTTTTGGACGCATCGAATTTGACACATCTCGGAGACTTGCAAGTGAAAATAGCTTGTAAGGAATTGAACTTAGGGTTGGAGAAATGGGTCAAAGATACAAATTTAGAAGTCGTCAACATATTGATAGTACTTGTATTCATGAGCATGCATAGGATCACCAAGGAAATGAGTACAGAGGGAGAAGAGAGAGAGAGAGAGGAGCTAGAGCAGAGAAACTCCAATACTAAAAGTCAAACTGATCTGTGAGATCTGGCAAAGAAATCTGAGAAGCAGCATCCAGAGCATGGGAGGAAAACCAGCAGGGGTGATGTCAAGAGAAGGGAGTGCTCTAGGAGGAAGGGCGTGGCCGCCTGTGTGGGCTGATGCTGAGAGGTCAAGTTGAAGTGTCTACAATCTTTCTCTTGGGAAAAATTCCATGATAGAATTGGAAACTGTTTATTTTAAAAAAACAACTCTCTAGCTAGCCATAGATTATGTTCTGAAGCACAATGTATATCTTAGTTACATACAATAAAGAAACTTTTCAAAAATGATTTATGCAGCACCAAAATAAGGAATTGAAAAAAAAATTGTTCATTTAGAAAGGTTGTTATTGCAATGTCAGACATTTAAATGTTTTCAAATATCTCAATGTTTGGCATCATGTAAACCAAATGGGCAGATGTTTGGCAGTCTTTTTTTTTCATGAATCATTTAGCATCATGTGCAAAACTAAAACTTTCCACAGCTCACTGACCTACATTCCCATCTTTTTAACTTAAAGCCAGTAGTTGCACCTTGATCTTTTTGGTTTACGCACTGTTGATTTCTTAAATCACTTATAACACCATTTGTCAGTGTTCCCAAACTCACAGATAAAATATCACATGCCTTCCCTCCCACCATGAAACCAAATCCAGATAAATTTTGACTCAGTAGCATAAGCCCTCTGAGATCCTCATATCGGGCTTTCCTTGTTTCCTAGGTGACGAAGCTGTGCAGCTAGTTACTATTCCAAAGCACACAGCCAGATTCCCAACACTCTGATACATTCCATTTTCTATTCAGTTTCATCCCCGGGAGAAAACTCGGGGGTTATACGGAATTGCGCATTTAGACTTGCCCTTCTGGCAAACATTAATAGGATCACGGAATCTCGATGCAGAGGGAGACCTAGGGAACTCACTGAATCCATCCACTCGGCTTCAGCGGGGCAACAGTTAACGCAGCCCGGAGGAACCAAATAATCCTCATATTTAAAAGGCAGCTCCTTTCCCCTCCAGAAGAGAAGATTCTATGACCACCAACAAACAATTCTCAGTGCTTAGCAACCTCTACCTTGGGAGAATCCTGGGGTGAAACGGCATCAACAACCATCACAGTAGGAGATTGCTTGTCAAAGATAGACTGGGAAGAATATGACCTAATTCACCTAGAGATGATTCAGATATAATACTTTGAATTCTGGAAAATATTATGGAAAAAAAGCATCATAGCACAGCCAGTTCTCAATCTAATGTTTCCTCATTAGATTACTCAGCCAGGAAGAGTCCAGGGGTCACTTGGGTCAATTCTTGAGGGGTTGTGGGAATTAACCACTGTCACTCAGTGTACCCTTTATTCATGCTTGTTCTAGTAAGTAAATCTCCCAGTGGGATAAAACTTAATTATTTGAACCGTGTCTGCTCTGTTACATATTCTGCCTTGCCCATGATGAATGCTTTAATAAAACTGTAAGTCTTTTTTAAAAAGAAAGTGAACATCTTTGAGAATTTTTCAATTTCCCCCAAGGGATTATAAAAGGCATCAGAACGTTCATAGCCCATGTGCCTATCACTCTTTCAGCAACATTTGCAGAATACCTACTGTGCGCTAGGCGCAGTGTTAAATGCTAGGCATAGATGCGTCTGTTGTAATGACACTCACCATATGTCAAGCACTATTAGACCGTGAAGGCACAATGGTGAGTGGAATCATCTGGTCTTCACAGAGTTTATAATTTAGAGGTGCAAAGAGGGAATGATCAAAGACCCACACAAACAAATATAAAATGGCCACTTTAGGGTCCTCTGAATGCATAAATAGGGGAATCCATCTAGTAGGGGAGGCAATGATGATTAAGAGGTGGTCTGATGACCAAGCAGCAGTCATCCAGGTGAAGATGGGCCAGCAAGAGTATTTCAGAGAGAGGAACTAGCATAGGTAAAGGTTCTGTGCCTGGAGAAGGAGCACAGTTGGTCGTTTGAGGGACTAATGATGGCCAGTGTATTAGAAGCACAGAGAATGCAGAGAGAAACAAGTGGGGGTGGGGGCAGTGGTGACACATGGTTGGTACAATTCTGGTCTCCGTTCTAAGAGCAGCAGGAAGCTATTGCCATCCTTTAGGCTGTGGAGGGGATGACACAGCCAGATTTGCCTCAGAGGAAGAGCTCTCTGGCTACAGTATGGCGACTGGGTGAGAGAGGCAGGAATGGATATGGGAAGCCATTTGAAAGACTAGTGAAATAAGCTAGCCTAGAGAGGAGGGAAGAACAGACTAAGATGACGGCAGTGGAGCTGGAGATGAAAGAAAGATTTCAGGGCACTTCTAGCAAACAGAAATGCCAGCGCCTGGTGAGGAACTGATAAATGGTTAAAGGAGAGAGAGTTTTCAAGGATGATATCTAATCTCTGGCTTGCATACTCGGACAGATGGTGGTACCATTCATTGTTATGAGAACAGGGAAGAGAATCATGGCAGGGGTGAGGGTGGGAGGGTGGAGAGGGTGGGGGTGGTGATCGTGAGTTCAGTTTGTATAACTTTAATTGGCAGTACCTTTGAGACATCCAGGAAGGACGTGTGCCAGGGACGTGTGCACACACAGGAAAGACCACGTGAGGACACAAGGAGAAGATAGCCATCTGCAAGCCAAAGAGAGAGACCTCAGGAGAAATCCACCCTACTAACACCTTGATCTTGGACTTCTAGCCTCCGGAACTGTAAAAAGCTAAATTCCTGTTGTTTGAGCCACCCAGGCTGTGGTATACTTTGTTACGGCCGCCCTAGGAAACTAATATAGGCAGTTGGAGCTGGGAAGATTAGATCACTGAAGGAAAGTCTGAGAATGAGAGGAGGACAGAGGGCCAACCTTTCCAAGTCTAGATCATTAGTATGATGGTGATCCTATTTATGGTGACCTGGCCACAATTCCCAGAAGACATGTCTACCTTCACAGGGGCCCAGAGGGCCGTGTCCTGAGTCTAGGGTTTCATCGTCTTCTTAAATTTCTGCAGCACTTTTCCAGAGGTTTTTGCGCATTCCGTCTCATTTCTCACCCACCCCCCAGCAGCTGGAGGGGAGTCGTGGGCATGTTGTAGGATGTCTGGCCTTGGACTCCAGGTCGCGTCCCTCCACAGGAGGCTGAGAGTTCCTGGGAAGGCTCCAAGGCAGGGCAGCTATCTCCGCTCTCCCTTATCAAAGCGGAGTCATTTATATTTTACTGAGATTATTTTCCAACTCAACAGTTTAGCTTTAGTTTCAGTTATCCCATAGCCATCTGCTCCCCTTATGCCTGCGTGTAAGGCTAGTGGCTTTCTTTGTCTAAGTAGATTTGTCAATAGTTTATAATTTTTCTTGTCATGATCACAATATTTATTTTTCACATCAGACAGACTCTTCTGGAGACTTGGAAGAAAGATTTTGTGCGTGTATCACGTCTCTCTTTAACCTGAAATTTTTGTTTCTGGAAAATCTTTTTTAAAAAAAGAATTAAATAAAAATGAATGAACAAAACTTCCTAAACCAACATGTATTCCAGTTGTTTGCTGTTGGATACCCTAAATTCATATTCCACTTAAAGAACTATATTAGATCAGGCTGGACTTAGAGCCAGTGGTCCAGAAAGTTTAGCCTCGCGCAGCAGAAATGGCCCAGCTTCCCTCTAACTTGAAACTCAAACCAGGCAAACTCAAATCCCACTCCCAGGAGATTTTTATTTCTATCTGTTTTCAATCTCTAGCTCTTAAAGTTCTTATCTTAAAGCTACTTATGTTCTGTGGTTCAAAACCCCTGGCCCCCTCCGAATTATTTTTGACCTTCTTGATAGCCAATCTCTTTCTTTCAACAGCAAAATTGATGCTCCTTGTTTATCATCAGATTATTTTGAGATTTTTTTTCTCCAGCAAAGAGCTTTGATATTCCAGGCCCACCCTAATGGCTGATGGGACCAAGCACCTGTCAGGTGTCTGATGGGGTGTCACGGGGCCCTTTGAGGAAGGTGAGGCTTGGTGGGAAGGCCAGTCCTGTCCATGGGGCCTGGAGCATGATAAAGTGCTCTCTCCTGACCTTGAAAGTGCCATTAGGCCAGCCACTGCTTCTGGTTTGTTCCACAACGTGTCCCTGGAACCCGTCTACCGCCTGGCCCACAGTGAGTGCTCAATGAATAAATGGATGAATGGCCTTGTTTTCTAACACAACAACACATGCAACAATATGAACAAAGACTCAAACGAGTATTGTAGATGAAATACAACATGACAGTGCTGTTCAGACCTGTCTGAGGAAAAGGATGAAGAAATCAGTAACTTCTTGTATTTATGTGCTTCATTGTTTCCGGAGCGCTTTGAGGCTCCTGTGAGATTCATATCAACAGCCCCATTCTAAGGAGGACAGAAGTCTCGCCTGGTTTTCATGAGGATTAAAGAAATCACGTAGGTAAAGCCCCTACCACAATGCCTGACGTGTCGTGGGAGATTTTAAAACAATTGATCATCTATGCTTTTCCTCTAGTGACATGATGGATTTGCACCTAGAAGTCAGGATTCCTGGCCTGTTACACTTCCTGCCATACCTCAGTGTTCCTCCCACTCTGTCCTCTGACTGTGATGGGAAAATCTTTAGGGCAGCAGGCAGGGCACCCTAAGCAGACTGGTGATGCTCCTCTGCCCCCTCCTTACAGGGGTGAGGGAGGAGGGCATTGTACCCCCGTGATGAAAGTGACCAATGCTAACTAGCTGGAAATCGAGCCCGGGAATCATGTAAAGGTGATGGACCAGACACCCACGATGATCACTACAAAGTCCTCATGCCGATTAACTGCTGACAGCTCTTTTACCAACCGTGACGCTCCCGGGGCCTGAGGACTGAAGTGGGAGCCCACGTATAACTAGACTACGCCTGCTCAGAGGGAAAGTGATTGCTCTTCAGACTTCTTTTCCCAATAATAAAGGCATCACTGCCTTGCTATCAGACACTATACTGATGACAAATGACAACACTTGTGTCCCCTGTGGCCGAGGGGACCTGAATCAATGCATCATTTTGAGAGGTAGCCCCGGTTTTTCATCTGGTCTGACCTTTCTCTGGATATTTGAGAAAGACTGAAACAATTTAAGTAGCATCTCATTTCCTGCGGCCTTCCTTCTAATGGCCGTGCTGCTTTCACCCTGTCTTCTCTGGGCTTTTTCTTAGTGCCATCTTCCTGAGGATGTGACTGGCCCACCCTTTAGCCCTCCAGGTAGATGACATGGGCTCCATCCACACTGAATGGGTCACCTGGCTCCTCCACTCACTCACTGGCTGGCCTAGAACAAGACACTTAAGTCGCTGGGGTTTGGTTTCCTCGATTGTAAAATGGAAAAATAAACCCACTTCCCAGATCTTTGTCGAGGATCAAATGAGGTGACAAATATGAATTGTCTCTACACAGAATAGATAAGGACAGGTTCCCTTATGACTGTAAGAATAACAAGATCATTATACTTACTTCTCTGGCCAGTTTTATCACTCCCTTTAATCTGGTTTCATTGACACTGCATTTGTCCTTCTACTTTCCAAATAGCTATAATGGTCTATTGATTTCCTGGAGACGTCACATTTATGCAGAAATGCCTCACTATTGTCCTTGCCGTGCTGCGTTCTACCAGTCACCCAGCTTTCCTTCATCCACCTCTGATCGAATGCTTGGTGCCCTCCCCTGCCTCACAACTGCTGGGGTCTCCACTCAACTGCTCTCCTCACCTCCACCCCCATGCTGGGGCTGCTCCCCTTACAGTCACTCAACACATGTTTATTGTTCTGGGGACTCTTCCAAGTGTTGGGGTTGAAGCAGTGATCAAAACCTGGTCCCTGCTCTCACGGAGGTAACATTCGCAGAGTAGGGTTGGGGAAGGAAGAGCAGGTTGTTAGTAGATGCATCTATTACATGTTGAGTGTTGGTAGAGTTACAAGAAAGAGTAGAGCAGGGTAAGGGGATTCTGTGATGTAGGTTTAGTTGGGACGGGCTCTCTGATGAGGGGCCATTTGTAGAGAGTCCTGAAGGACATGTAGCAGGAGGCTTGCAGAGAATCTGGGAGAAAGTATTCCAGGGAGAAGGAACAGCAAGTACAAAGGCCCTGAGGCAGAGGAGGGCTAAAATCTCTCTGCGTAAGAGAGCTTTCCCTGACAGTCCAATTTAAATTATCTTCTTTCTTTCTCACGGTGCACTATTCTTCATAGTGTTTATCTCCATTTATGCTTTATATATATTTGAATATATAACTTACTTGTTTAATTTAGTCTCCCCCTCTGGATTATAAACTCTATGAAGGCAGGCATCATATCTGTTGCTGTTTTCCCTGACTTGTATATCCAGAATTCACTCTCCTGTCTGATATGTAGTTATTGGATGAATGGATGCATTTACAATGGTCATCAGTGGCATCGTGCAGTAAATCACTCACAATGTTCCTTTTGCCTCATGTGAGAATTTTCTTTTAGAAATCAGTACATACCGGGGAGTCTCCCTTGAAGAGCCAGCATGCTCCTTTCTTTCAGCTAATGAGCACCAGTTGAGTATAATATATCCATTTCTGTTTTGTGTGCGAGGAATTTTACACTCAGAAGGACAATTCAGTTAAGATTTGGCATTGCGTGTTTACCTCTGTTTTTTCTTGATGATAAGATTGCACTTCAGTTCTTCTTTTGTTACTTGGATCCCTCTTTTGTGTAATTTAATTAAGGTGAATCAAAAAGTAGTGATATTTAGGTAGCGAAGTAGGAAGGAAGAATAGGAGGGAGAGGAGAGTGAGAGAGAAAAGAAAATATATTCCTTTTCATGAGATCACCTGTTGCCCAGAATGACACTGCTTTGCAAGTTGAGACTTGGCACATGGCTAACTCATGCTCTAAATGTAATGACAGCTGCCTGTGACCTGTGGTGGGTGTGGATCAGAACCCATGCTAAGTATTTACATAGACACTCTCATTTAATTCACTGCAATGCTACAGGGTAGATATCACTAGCCCCACTTACAGATGGATAAATTAAGTCTCAAAGAGGTTAAATAACTTGCCTTAAAAGAGAAGAAAGTAGAAATGAGTGCCTTCCAATGACTTGTACAGGGCTGTCAGAATAAAACCCAGATTGTTCCGATCCATCTCACCCTACTAGGAGACGTGAGCTCCTCCAAGAGTGCTCATTAACTCAATGACCCTGAGGCAGAGAGGGGTACTTCACAAACATCCTTTATCCCTTACTGCAACATCCCCTGAATGTAGATACATCCGATCATGTTTAAATTATTTTTATAAAAATAGCAAAAGATGCATGACACCGATTGTAAACTGTCAAGTTGGGTGGTGAGAAGCCACTCAGATCTGCGCTGAGAAAGGCGATAATGAATTCAGTGTTGGCAATTCTGAGGAAACTATAAGAAAACACCTAGGTGTTCCAACTGATCCCAGAAGTGACACAGATCCTTCCTCGCCTTCACGGTGCGATGGCGTATTACTGGGCGCTCAGAACCCGGCTCAGGAATTTCGGGGCAATTCCTGGACTCCGAATTCCGGGACTGTGGGCCCAGGGGAGGGAGGCGGCTCCCACGCGCACACACTCACACATACACTCACTCACATACCGCATGCGGTCACAAAGCACAGACGGGCACACGCGCTCAGCACAGACACAGAAGAGAGCACCCACAAATACATACCTCACCCACCCACCCACTTCGCACCACAAACACCCAGGCGCACTCCACCTCACACACCTCGTCCACTCATGCACGCACACCACGCACAGGCGCACAGGAGAGCTCACGTTCATGTGCACACTCGCGCGCACACGCTCACACCCGGTGCACACACCCTTTTACGCAAGCACATTCTCTCATGCACATGCACACATCCGCGCGCACACGTTCATAACCCGCGCACACACACTTTTACGCACGCACACACCCTCGTGCCCTTGCACACACCCGCGCGCACACGCTCACACGGCCGAGCGGCGGCGAGGGGCGGGGCGGGAGCGGCCGCCGGTGCCCGGCAGGGTGCGGCCAGGAGAGGGCGCGACGCGGGGACGGCGGCTGGCGCCGGAGTTGTTCGCCCGAGCCCGGGCGGCGAGACGCTCAGAGGGTGCCCTGCCAGCTCCGGCTCGGGTCGGCTCGGCTCGGCTGGGCTGGGCGGCCCGGAGGGAGCGCGCCCGGGGTTACGCCCGCGCCCGAGAGTGGCGCGCGGCGGGGAGGGCGCCATGGACCCCAAGGCGGGCGGCGGCGAGGAGGATGACTGTGTGGACTCGGGCGCCGAGACCGGAGGGTGAGTCGCGCCGGGCCAGGCCGTGGGCGGGCAGCGCTCCCCAAGTTGCGCGGCGGCTTCTCCCCAGTCCGGGACGTTTCTGGACCGCCTCGGCGGAGCCGGCGCCGCCGCGATGGGACGGAGCCGTAGGGGCTGCCCCTCTTGCCGGTCCCCCGGGAGAGCTGGAGGGGCTGTGGCGTGCTCGCTCCCTCCTGGGCCGGCCCTGAGGGCAGAGCCGCGTGGTTCGTGGCTTCCCTGGGCAGGGCGGGCCCCACCCCGGGAGGAAGGAAAGCGGAGGGACTTAAGGTTCAGAGTAGCCCCCCCCCCCACAACCCACCCCACTCCCACTTGCCCTCCGTTATCACTGAGACGATGTGTAGTACCAGGCGAATGCAGTGTCCCCCTGAGACCATCGTTAGAGACGAGAGATGCTCTTGCACTTGCTTCGACCTTCCGCGAGGACTTTCTTCCTGCAGCTTCGGAGCCCCCTGGAGTCCGGGATGGGGGTTTGGGGATGAGCAGAAGAGGAAAAGGGGGTAGGACACCGGCGCCTAAAAGTCTTTCAGAAGTCGTCTAAGAGGATGACATTTTTCATTTTATGGCTTTATTGTGCTTGCCGAGATCTCCTCACTCCTCCAGTCCCCCACCGAACTTCCTCACCTCTGCGCACCTGTGCCAGGCGGAACCACCTGCCTTGGGTACGGGCGGGATGAAGATGGTGCTATGACCTAGCTCCGCTTATTTAAAGAAACGTCCTCTTTGCTTCAACGGACTCAAACAATTAGCCCAAACCTTTGGAGACCAATTAGCCCTCTTCCAACAACACCATTTTCCGGAATGTCTTTTAGGAGATGAATGTCCTTGTCAAGGCTTCCATCCAGCCCCTATCTCGAGAATTTCCCTGTGCAGAGTCAGCGCCACATCCAGGATGCGGCACCGACCCAGGAGGAAAGGGTGTCTTTTCCTAACAGGAGTAACCCTGGGGGAGGGCTGGAGCTGGCCGGACAACGGAGGCTCACTCCTGGAAGATTGACGAGGTTTAGACTAATCTCAGGGTTTGGCAACCCTGGGACGGCAGGAGGAGAGTCCAGGGCCAGAATGGACCCAGGGATCTGACCTGACGCCGGAGTGGCTCCCTATGCCGCTGGTTCTGCCTGTCCAACCCCACCCTCCCTTGCCACCTCCACCCACTCCCAGCCGAAATCTGGGACTTCACACCCTAAAGCATTTGCTCTGCAATGGGCTTTCCCTATTTGGGATCACCTAAACTTGTGATGCGTTCTGGCTCACTGCAGAACCCAGTCACATTCCCCTGGAGTAACCTGACTCCAAATACTGAACTCCCCTGCTTTTTCCCACACTCTGTATATGGGGCATTTATCAACTTTAATTGAACATCCTTGGCCTTTTTTTTTTTTTCTTTTGCCTGCCTCTAGTTAGCTGGACTATGAATAGAAGAAACAAAGCAAAATTAACAGCTCATTTTCAGCTGGGTTAAAAAATCATCAACTGAGCCATTCGTTTTCAGTTTGCAGAGCTCACCTAAAACAGATATTTTTTCCAAGGGCTCTCTCTGGAGAAGTAGAGAGGAAGCCCTAACCCAGGAATATCACCCAGGATCCCAATGAACAGCATGACAGCTGCCAGGGCTCCTGGGAGGGGCTTGCTGAATATACTGACACTAGGGCTTCTGTTCTCTGCTTCTGTCACTAAAGTGTATAGTTGCAACAGGACAGAACTGTGTAAAGACTTCTTATTGCCCCAGTAGCATTGTTAAGCTAAAGATAAAGGTAAAATGGCGTGCATTAAATAAAATAGTTTCAATGTATGCTTATTAGTCCTGTATTTGCCACATAGTCACATATCTCTTGAAGTTTAGTCTAGTTAGCAAAAAGCTGTTCATAATTTCTCTGCTTCCCCAGGCCTCGCATCCTGTTACCCTCTCCAGCTTTCATAGAGCTACCTGTCGAGATTGCATACAAAGCATCACTACATGTTTGCTATTTGTTTTTTAAACGCAAATCTGATCATGTCTCTCTCCCTTCCAAACTTTTAGTGGCTCTGTCATCTATAAAGTGCAAAGAGTTTAGCGTGGCCTACAAGCCCCGATGTTACGGGGTCCCCCTCTCTCTCTGGCCTTGTTTCTTGGCAGGTCCACCCTTGCACTCTGCATCCAGCCATAGCCACAGGGTGTTTCTGATTCCTCACCTTTGTCAAGCTGCCCTCTCGGCCAGCTATGCTTTTCTCCACCTGGCATGCCTGGTCACCAGGTGAAACTCTACTCTTCTTTTAAGACTCAGCTTAAGTGACACATCTGCTAAGGCAGGGATCCTTAATCTGGGGTCAACGAATTGCTTCAAGTTGTATGAAAAATGATGTGCTTTGTGAATTTTTTTGAGAGAGACTTGTTTTTCATCAGATTCTCAAAGTAGCCACTGAGCCCCTCCAAACCAAGTTTGGGCAGGGTGTGAGAAGTTTCATATTCAACATGTTGTGTTTGAGGTGTTGGGAGACATCCAAGTAAAGATGGTGAGCCAGCAGTTAAGTATGTTTATCTAGAGAGGAGGTCAGAGAGGAGGTCTGCATGGTGACATCGCATTTGGGAACTGTCAGCCTAAAAATGGCAGTTGAAGCCCTAGGAGCAGATTAAATCAACTAAAGGCAATAGCAAACGCCTACCTAGCATTTACTCTATGCCAGGTACTGTCTAAGCCTTCACGTGTTTCATTAACTCATTTAATCCTTCAACAACTCTGTGAAGCAGGTACTACTTAAGACCAGCCTTGAGAAAGTACAACATTTAAAAGTCAGGTAAAGGAAAATGAGCAGATAAAGGAGCCTTATAAAAAGTAGGCATGGAATTAAAAAAGGAAGAATGTGATATCCTAGAAGCCAAGGGAAGAAAGGAAAAAGAAGTCAACTGTGCTACTGAGAAACTCAGATGAGGAATGTGATGTGTCTTCTTTTTAAATGGAGATGATGAAGCGAAGATAGAGTAATATTTGACAGTGGAGCGGTAGAGGCAGAAGCCAGATCAGCGTGGCTCCAGGAGGGAGTGGAAGGTGAGGAAGAGGAAATAGCTAGAACCCTTTGTCTGGAAAAGGGAGGGGTGAGGAGAGGCAGTAGCTGGAGGGGAGAGTGAGTGAGGGAAGAGTTTCCTAAACATAGACAAGAATTGGGCAATAAATGCTCATAGGAAGGATTCTATAAAAAGGGAAAGGATAAAGATATAGGAGAAAAACTGATGATCTATAATGTCAGCTTTCTGAAAAGGTGGAGGTAGAGGGACATCAGACCACATGTGGATAGACTGGCTTTGGAGAAGAGGAAGGACATCTCTCTTTTTACAACTAAAAGCAGAGAAGGGAATTGGGTTCCCCTTCCATGCAAATGAAGCCCCTCTCCCTGAGGAGAATGGAGATTTGGAATAGTTTTTTGGGACATTGAGTGAGAACCCCATTGAGTTTAGCGATGACGTGTACCTGAAGGTACCCGTCGACCTTGCTATTTGTTTTCCTGCAGCAGTGCTCAACTACCCAGGGGCAGGCAAAGAGACATAGTGGTTGGGATCATCAAGGTTTGGGGGAGAGGGATGGTTGCTAAGCTGGTGTGAACAAGACATAGGAGGAACAGATTTGGAGGTACTGTTTGAGCTGATTATCCATCCTTTCAGCAACATCATCAAAGAGATGGTTCCAAGAAGCCTGGGTCTCCAGCACACTTCTCACATAGTGAAGTTGCCTCTTAAGGAGCCGTTTGATCTATAATTCTTGTTTTCTGCTCAGATATTTTCTTTTGCTTGAAATGCTACCTTTGCTGTCTGACCCACCTAATACAAGCCAAGACTAAAAGCAAATTAGTATTCTTCTGTGACGACTGATGTCATTTTGAAACTCCCATTCTCCAAATCCACTTGAAAGCAAACTTGTGCTTCTGTGTAGTTTTAGAAAAAACTGGCAAGTCAGCTATTGACCATAGTAAATTATCTTAAGAAACAGAATCGCTTAACAGAGAGAAGGGCAGTATTGTTTACAAATACCCAAATAAAAGAATAAGTAAGACAAACGCTCTTTAAGGGGTTTTCATTAGGGATGTCTCCCAGATTGACTTCTAAGCCACTCTTTCAAATACAACCATACTTGATGGATTATTTTCATTAAAAAGTTTGACTGGCATTGGGCCCAGCCCGGTGGCGCAGTGGTTAAGTTCGCATGTTACACTTCAGTGGCCTGGGGTTCACAGGTTCGGATCCTGGGTGTGGACCTACACAACGCTCGTCAAGCCATGCTGTGGCAGGAGTCCCACATATAAAGTAGAGGAAGATGGGCATGGATGTTAGCTCAGGGCCAGTCTGCCTCAGAAAAAAGAGGAGGATTAGCTGCACATGTTAGCTCAGGGCTAATCTTCCTTTGACTGGCATTAATGGACCTCCACTTCTATGTCAGCTGTCACTGATCTTTTGAAAACATAAGGTCGTACCATATCCTTTATCTTTGGGTGACCTCCAACTGATACTTTACTGTGATGTAAGAGAAAACAAAAAAAATTCATGGATCTAGCATTTATAAACAGGTGGATGCGAAAGAACAGATAGAATAAATTTTAAAATGGGACAAGTTTAAAGAAGAGTTAACAGGGGAAATCTTGCGTAGAAGACAAGATGATCTATCAGGTACTTTATTATCTTTGTGTTCAGGTGGAGCTAGTTAGCTCTAAATTACCATGGCATCTAATTCAATGGACTGAGAGTTAACAGATGGGGTCCATGATGCATTGAGCTGATGTTGTACAGAATTGTCAAGATCAATATTACTGAAATGCCAGGATCAATTCTTATGCCAAGATTTTCCTGGAAAAGAGAATTTAGGACGGTATCTGTTTTATATATATATATATAAAAATTGACAAGTAGGCTGCTGACAGTCTAAACTATTTTATGTGCAGACCCCTTTATATATAATCCCTATATGTATAGTTGTAATTAAAATACAATCAAGGGACTGCATCTAACTTTCTGTTCCTTATTGGCACAGATACTAAATCAATGTACTATTTGAAAATGTGTCTATTATATGTGTCAGGTGTGTGAAAATGTATAATCCTTGCATTATTCTCATCCGTATCGTGTGTCCATAAGTTTTTCATCCTAAAATTCATGGATTCACCTTTCACGGTTCATTCTGGCAGAGATGAATGTCTTATGCAGAGCCAGCTGGGTAAATTCTTAGGGTGTGAGACCAATAAACAGGATTCCCAAGACACATACCACACTGTGGTTCCTTCCTACCATAAAAAAGCTGAGAACTATGTACCCCTCCAGAGAATTGTAGTTCAATATCTGAAGTTGTTTGAACCTATTTATGCACAAAATTGTCTTAAACTTTACAAGTTGGCTTTCACTGGCAGTATTTCCAGTAAATAATCTTTTGAGGTTATTTGGAATGTATTTTAAGAGCTATAAAAGTGTTCATACGTCAACTCAGTCCCTAGTCCCCCCATGATAATTTTTCTGAGGAGGAGTAAATATTAAGCTGTATTTGTAAATATCTCATTGCCATGTGCTTTGCAAAAGTGAACAATTAGGAACAATAACGTAGCCAACAAAAGGGACGTGGTTGAATAAATTATAGTATATTACTTCATTTGAAATTATAATTACAGGAACTATGTAGCAACATTTTATGGATGGTGTTTAGTGAAAAGAGCAGTTTAAAATTGTATCTCTGTCATTATGGCAACTGTATACAAATTACATAAACACGATCAGGGGCTGGAGAGCAATGTGAGGTTTTAGGTGACTTTTCTTTCTGTTTTCTTTCTGTTTTGATGGTAGACAGGGATGGAAGTTGGGGTGATGGATGAGACTGCAGAGCTGGGCAGAGGCCATCAGTCATGGAGAGAGGGGTTTATGTTGTACGCTGTCAAGCTTGCGCTTCATCCAGAGAGCGACCTGATCAGATTTGTGCTTTGCAAAGATTGGCTGCTATAAGGGGAAGGAATTGGAGCAGGGCAAGGGTGACAATCAGGAGAGTGACCTGACCTGGGCAGTGCCTTTAGTCATGATAAATACAGAGGGATTCATGGCAGGGCCATTAGTTATGCTAGCACCTGTCCTTAAATACTACTGTTGCATTTTAAGATTCTTGCAATATGTTTCAAATGTAAATTTCATTCTACATACATATCCATCTGTATGCAGATCTTTAAAATGTATGCATATGTGAAACCCATCTGCCTTGGGAGTATTTGGAAAATCATAGTTGAAAATACTGACAAATTTTTAATAATAAAATAAATAGTACTGTTGCACATTCTTATTGAACGTTTTATCTGAATTGTTGTGAAATTTCTTTAGAGTCTGTCCATCTTAAGGTGGTCATATTGTAATGGAATTGTTTTGCCACTGCATTTACCACAGTGGATGTTTGTTGAGCATTCATTGCATTTATATATAGTTATATTTCTAAGTATTGTCCTAAACTTTATTTAAATCCTGCCTGGTTCCAGAAAAAATTTAATGCACCGATGATGGGGCTAAAAATCCTGAGTTTCAGAGTGTTACTGACCCTTCACTCTCCTCTCTTCCATTTCCCTTAGCCAGCATGTCACCATGCCGTAAACAGTCCATTCTACCTCCCAGCTCCTTCCTTGCCACTGCCCTGCACACCTAGGTCAAGCCCTTGTCATTCCTCACCTCCTGGTCTCCTTACAAATCGTATCACTTTAGCTTCCTAATCAACAATATAAAAAAAATTGGATTAGATCTAAGCGGATGCAGTTTGTCATATATAAAGGGATATGCAAATGTGAGTAGTTGTTATTTTTTCCAGTTTTAAAATTCATTGATTCTATGACTGCTAAAGTATTTCATTTGAAGAGAGAAAACCACATGCTGTTTTTCTTCCATTTTGCTCCTCTACCAATAAATCAGTGCATCACTTTGTGTGAGAAATGTAGGTTATTTTAGCTGATAAGAGGTGTGCTCTTTAGGATTTTCTCTTAAGGTTTTGTATACACTTTTTTAATGTGGTAAGAAACTCAATAGAGTGAAAATTGGATGATTCAAGAAAGGCAACATGAGACTAAGTAAATAAAAGGAGTGTATATCTGTAAAATTAAACGTGATTAACCACTTCATTTGCATAACTATGTCCCCTAACTACCACCTTGGCAGAATAGATCCCTACATGCCTGAGAGAGTAATTTCCTACAGAGAATGACTTTGGGACACTGGTGAGGAGAAAACCAGTAGCTTCTATGCCGAATACACTGCCAGAGAGGGGAGGCTTACCAGCCACACAAGTAGAGCAGAAACTTCGCAGAGATTCAGCAGGCAGAGCCTTGGCCGGATTCCCATCCTCACAGAGGCCCAGTGCCAGCAGCTGATTTTTCAGCATAGAAACTAATGGGTAATTTCACCCTGCCCCTAACCTTGCCTCTTCCCTTTCCCCATCACAGCCCACATCCTGTTACTCTAATATCCAGCAGGATTTCTTCTCCGAGGGAACTGAAATCTGTCAGACATCATTGTGCCTTTGTGTTTCCTGATGGTCAGCCAGACCTTGACCACGGAAACCCTCACAGCCAGGGTTCCCGCTCACTCTTGCCAGGGTCCACCAGTCCTCTGCTTGTGTCAACAGAGAAACATTTCCCCATGGCATGGTGCTAACATTTGAAGGTACTCATTTGCAGTGCTTTCACCTTTTGGAGCATCATGAACCCCTCTGAGGATCTGTTGAAAACATTGAGCCTTCTCCCCAGGAAAAAAAGCTTCATTCAAAAGTTTGCCAGCAAATTTAGGTGGTTCAGGATCCACCTGGTCTCCCATCTCGGAGATTCACAGAACCCTTGTGAAGGACCCTTGATTTCTAAAGTGCCTTTGAAGTTTTGCTTTCAAATTCAGGCGCAACTTTACTTTGCACGAAACAATCCTGAGCGCTACAGTTTTTAATTTGTGGCATTTCTTTACCAGTTAAAAGCTACTTACCACTGGCCGTTTAAAACTCTAGCTTGAAAAAATCATTTGGATAAAAAAAAATAATGTCTAATCCTACTAATACTAAGGTTTTATGTTTCAGGTCTGACTACAGCCACATGTCCTCCACCAGCAGTAAGTATGGTTTAAATGTCCTTCAGCACTGTCTTCGCAGTCCCCTAGGTGTCAGCCCCATGTATGTACACAGAGAAGGCCATCTACGTAACCCCTGCTCTAATAGTACGAATCAACAAAGGTATCCTTGCCAAAGAAAGGGATACAGGATCCTCTAACTCTGGAAGTAGAAGCTTTTCCTTGAGAATTTGATTGTACGTTGATCTCAGGACTAGATATGCCATTACTTTCCCTGTGAAAACTCAGCTTGAAGGAACTAGCCCGTGCTTTATTAGCACGCATGCTCCTAAAACACCTCCTCTGAAGAATCTGATATAGCTCATTCATTCAACAAACATTTATTAAACAGCTGCGCCCACAGGCTAACAGCTCAGAGCACATTCATCGGATCCATGGTGGCCCCAATATGTTGGGCAAATTTCCTCCCTTGTATTTCTGTATCTGCAGGCAGCTGTCATAGACGATTATTACATATGCTAAAAAAATGATTGGGAATATGTTTATAAGCATACTCTAAGCATAGAAAAAGGTACCTGTATTAAATATTAAATCACAAGTAAATCTATTCATGGGAAATTAGGCCTTATATCTAGGAACAATTTACAGTCATTGAGATCACTACATAAATGACTAAAGCCATCCAGATTGATTAAACACTGTAAAATAACAAAAAATGGTCTTACAGTAAACGCCCAGATTTTTTGAATCAGTAAGTACTAAATTGCTTTGTCCTCTCTATCCTGTTAAACTCTCAATTCTAAATAGTTCCCAAACGGAAAGACAGTTAATTAGATTATTCTATTTATTGATGTTCCGGCTTAGTTTTCCACTGCAATAAGAGACTGTGCAGAAAGCTGTATATCTGGAATTGTAATTTAGTGTCAAATTATATTTAGTGATTAGTATAACTGCACTGGGCTATTTCTGATCATTTCAGCCAACTGGAGACCCAACATTGCCCCTTAGTTATTAAGAACCATTAGTAATAATGAGAAGAATGCTCCAGTGGTCTGCGTGCACTCCCTGAAGCTTTTGCATTCCTAAAATCAGAGGCTGCTCTCTTGAACTCTCTCTCAGTGCCGCCGTTTTCATTCCACTCAGTTTTGCCCAGAGGCTGCATTTGTTTAAGAATGATTTTTATAAAATACTTGCCCGAAGCCTTTGCTCAATTTGTAGCCCTCAAATCAGTCCTCTGGGTCACAACAAAGCACCTCTCTTGTCAGAGAGACTGATAATTTGTTTTGGGATGTTTTCCTCTCCGTTATTTTAATTGCACTCTCTGAGTTGGAATTTCTCTCAGTGCAACTGGGATCAATAGCCTTTTATTGCTCTTCCTTTTCTCTTTAAATATTTTGTGATTCCTGCCTCACTCTTAATTGTTGGGGCCTCTTGGAGAGTGAGGATGTGTATGTGTCTCATATTTCGGTTAGGAAATGCATTTGGCTACAAATAATAGAGAAAAAATAATGACTTAAAGAAGTAGGGTTTCTTTTTTTTCCTCTAACATTAAAAAAAAATAAAAAGTTCAGAGGGGGCAGTGCAGGTCTGGTGAGGAAGCTCCTTCAATCATTCTCTTACACCATCCTCAGCTTTTGGCTTCCATCCTCAGGGTTGCCTCAGGGTTACAAAGTAGCTGCCTCTGCCATAGCCATCACATCCTTGTTCTCGGCAGGAAGAAGCAGTGAGTGGATACTAATGGGCCCCTGGCTGTCTTTGCCTAGTATATTGCCTGGCCTGCCTTTCCTCCCAGCCAGGAGCATAAATCCTGGCCACACCCATACTCAGGAGAAGGCCCCTTAAGCAGACAGTGAAAGGTAACAGGGTGGACCCTTTCTGAAAAGAAACAAAATTTTTAAGTCTAGAGTCTTAAGTCTATCCTTTAAAACATAGTTTTGACAGTGCTGCAATAATAAAAAGTACTTTCCAAGTCATTATTAAAAATGGAGCTTCCCCGCAAATTAGATAACCACATTCCAAGGACTGAGTTTAGAGAAGTTAATAAGTTTACTATCAATCCTGAATGCTTCAGTTTCAGGGTCACTCTCCCTGTCACAGCCAACTTGGTGCCAGCACCTCCTGTGTGACCAGCAGGGCCCAGAGGACTGACAAGTCCTGGTTTCCACTTGTCGGTCCTGGGAGCAGCTCCTGCCTCTCATTGTCCTTCCACTGCCTTTCTCAGCCTCTCTACACAGAATGGCTTGTTTCTGAATGATTCCTGATTCCTGATTGGGATTTGAGGATGGGTTCTGACCATTCACTGTTAGGAAATGGATGTTTCTATGTCTGCGAGTGCTTCTTACCCAACGGTCACATAACGCTCCTTTACGTGTTCGTTCCTGAGTTCACAGGGCCATAAAGGCTTCCTTGGGGCGAGCTAGGGTTTCATCTGTTTGTGCAAGTGGTTTTCATCGTGGCTGGAATTGTTAGGGAAACTTCCTCCAAGAACACTAGTCACCCTATTTAGTCATCATCTCTTCCCTTTGAATGCAGGGGCTGCCTCCTCCTGCCGCATGCCCCTGATGGCAGAAAGGTCGTCACCAAGAGAAAGCACAAGAGCAGTGGTGTGGGATTTGGGTGTCATAGGGCCTAGTCCTGCTTCCAGCATGAATTATCAGTGTGTGCTCTCAGGCAAGTCACTTACCTTCTCTGGGCCTCAGTTTCCTCCTCTGTAGAATGAGGTGGTTGGGCTGGATGGTCTCTGAGCACCTTTCCAGAAGCTCTGGGGTGTTAAGAGGTGAATGTCTTAGAAACTCCTCTAAAAAGAGAGAAGAAGGGAGGGAAGAAAGAAGGAAGAGAGAAAGGAAGGAGTGAAGAATCGAGGATTCTGTACCTTTTTTCTTTGTCCCAGAATGAGAGTCTGGAGAAAGGGCATCCTCTCTGGTGCCCTGTAGCATTAAACCTGAAGGGAGGGCTGTTCAGAATCGATCTGAGCTTTGGTACTGTGAGCTGCCTATAAATAAGTTGGTGGCGGTGGAGACATTGTGGTGAGGGGCAGCGGCTGCTTTTTATCCCCTTCCCCTCCAAGAAAGGGACAAGATATGGGGCAGGAGATGGCATATGGATTGCTGGGCATCCTGTTTTTCCTCAACCTCATGCGTCATGAAATTGCATTTCTGCTGACTGTGTCCAAGGTCACTTTCAACTCTGGGGGGAGTGGCTGAGGGTGCTTCTTTAACGGATGGTTTGGTTTTGAGTGGGTGAATTTTTTTCTAGTTGTGACTGGTCCATTTGCCTTTTTCAGATTGACAGGGCAGACTGGCTTTTCCTTGCTGCTTTCCACAAAGCTAAACACACTGTTAGCACTCAGGAGATCTCAGTAAATCATAATGCTTCCTAAGGAAGATGAATGTAATTTATACTCTCAGAATTTCAGGTTGTGTTTCCAGAAACCTGGTTAGGAGATCATCAAGCCACTGTGTATAATTTGCATTCTTAAGTGCTTTAAATAAAAAGGGGAAATGTTATAAACAGGATAAAAGAAAAACAATAATTATACCAGGTGAAAAAAAATCAACTGTGCCATGTAATGCTAATGAAACTCCCATCAGGTATGATTGAATATATCCATTCAAATATAGATTATAATCATACTTGAGAGTTGCTCTTAGAAGATGCTGGGGCTTACAAATGATATTCTTAGGACAGTATAACATTTCTGGAGGAGCTGCAGCCCCAGGACATGCCAGGAGGGGCTGGTCAAAGAATTAACTAGTTCTCTCTATTTGAGGCTGTTCTCCAAGAGCCTCTCCTCTATTTGCCCTCTTAATTTGGGCCCTAAAACTGTTCCTTCTCAAAACTCAGGTATAGTCATTAACTCTTTCCCTGGCCCTTATGACCTGCCAGTGACAGCAGGAACGCCATCGTACTTTTCAAAGCACAAATGGTAAAAGATCAGTTTAATGATGCAGATGACCCTTGGCAAAGCCCTGAGGAATTCTCTGTGTTTGAAATTGTGGAGAAATGGCCATCAACAGTGTGTTCTCCTGATATGAGCCCAGGAGCACAAACAAAGCTATGCAAAAAGGCACACGACATGGGTGCGCGGGAGTCCCTGACTCTGTTTCACAGCCCACCCAGGCCTCAGGTTCCTGCCCTCCTGTTTTTTCCCCTAGCTTTCTTTTCCTAGCTTCCTGTTCTGTCCTTCCAGTGACTCAGGTAGCTTCCCCGCTTCCTGCCTACATTCTCCCTGCTGGCCCCGAGCGTCCACAGGCTGTAGGTTGGATGGAGTTCTGTCCCCTCAGCTTTCCTGGGGCTGCAATGTTGGTGACCTGCCCTTGAAGGCAGCCCTGATTAGGGCCACTGGTACTGCGGGACCCTGGACACACCCTTATCTTGAGAAGAAAGAATCAGGTGGATGGCAGGTGTTTTTCAAATAGGAGAGTTGGGGTGTCTTGGTTAATTGCAAGACACTGTAGCTGGTCTCGAGCCACCAACGGGGCTTGTCAATTCTGCCTCACTGCCCTGTCGAGGAGGACATTTCATCCTTCCTGAGGCTGCCTTTTCTCACAGACACTTCTTTCCACATAAATGCTGTCTTCTCCCTTTCATTTCTCAGCAGTTGCATCATTTCCTTGCAGTTTCAGGATACTGAAACATAATACGTTTTGACTTGGTCTTTGGCCACATCTGTGCCTCCCTTCAGCATGGAGGGAAAGATAAACTCATTGTGATTTAATTAATAAACAAATATAAGGAGCATTAAAGGCAACACGTTGAAAAGATATGATTGCGTACTATAGAACTCATCACTCGTGGGGAATATTTAAATATATGTGATCTGTGTCTCCATATCCAAGAGCTAAATTCAGACATGGGATAATAAAATAATCATTATTTTCTTTCTGTTTTTGTTAGAGGAGATGATAACTCATGGACAGACTTTGTTCATTTTAGAGCCAGTTTTTATCACATCTCCGAAAAGGGAGGATCATCATTTTGGAAGAGGTGGTAATAGCCAATTTAACTTTGATCCATTTGTAAATTTCATCATTTTCATCTTTTCTTCTGTGTGCAATACTTTCCTCATTGTAATTTTCAGAACAAATGTTCTTTCAGCATCTTATTCCATAAGATCTAGGTAAAACTCAAATCTATTCATTAATCCTTAAGAAGAACAATTTTAGCCACTGAACTTGCTTAATTTTGTGATCAGCCTGGAACTGGCAAGGTACATAAGTTTGCAAAAAAACTAAAAAAAATCCTCCTAGTCCATCCCCAGCTTCACACTCCTATTGCAGTAAAAGCATCAAAACAAAAAAAGTCCCTGATTTCCTCTAAATCAGAATACAGCCTTTTAGACAAAGGTAGTTATGGACGGTAACATGGTCTTTAGGGACCAACCTGACAAGTACCTGAAGTATCTCAGTTCGGGTCCATCATCACTTTCGCTCATTTTCTATTTCCGCAGTTTCCAAAGGGCTCATTAGTAATAACTAATGATGTTGTTTAACATACTGTTGTAAACCTCATAGTTGACATAAAACAAATCAGAGCCTCGGGGAAATGGTATACGTATTTCCAAACGGAGGAAAATCAGGGGTTTGGATTTCTACTCTCCACGCCATACAGCCAGGAGCACTTGAGTGTGCAGCTTCCAACAAATGAAACTGCATAAGACCTATTTCCATTTTTATTGTGTTTCAGACCCTAATCTTGCACAACAGTCATGTTCACTTGTAGAACTGTTCTCACGGGAGATTCAGGGTGAGCTGCTGCACGGCTGGAATAACTCTGCAGCCTCCTAGAAGGGCTCTCTGTGAGTGGCCCTGTGCTGGACAATGGCGTCACTGATGGCACAGTCCTTCTCAATGTCTGAAATGGCTGCTAGAGATCAGTCAGCAGCCATTAAGATGTTGTGCACGTGGACGGATCAGTATGATTTCCTTGTGCAGTCTATCCTCCTTTGTGGCCCTGCCTTCCAAAGTGACTGTAAGATGAAAGCTTTTACTCGGAAGTACCTTTTGCATTCCCTGGTATGGGGCCTCTGGTACCCCTACAGCTACTGCTCCTGTAACTGTGTAAGAAAGAGCCCCTAAGGCTTCTTCCCTCCTCCTTGGGATGCATTGGCCTCAGTCCAGCTTGCACTGACTGTGGAGAGAGGGCCCCACTGCTGGTGGCTCTTCCCGTGCCCCCAAGCATTGAGGCTTTCTGTGGCAAGTTTGGCTTCAGATTTGAGATGCTCATTATGTTCCTGGACCTTCCTCTTAAGGCTGGAGCCATTTAGTGTGTAGCTTGTAGCTAACACTAATAAAAAGGCCACAGTCCTGGGTGTGTCATTTTTGGCAGGTCCTGGTCTCGCAGCCACTCAAGCAGGGGCTTAGCCGCAGCCTGAGAGCACAGAATGCCAGCTGGTGCAGGTTGGGGTATCTACTCACTCCCAGTTTGTCAGCTGCCCAGGGAAGATATTCTCAGCCTGGCAGAGCACAGAAAATCACCAAACCTGAAAGCTTGCTTCTCAGAGTGTGGTCTCTGGACCACAGCATCAGCGTCAACCTGAGGCTTGTTAGAAATGCAGAACCCAGGTCCCCTCAGAGCTCCTGGGTCAGGTGAGTGTTTGTACTGAAATTTTGAGGAGCCCTGATCTGGCCCATCTCCCCATTAAGCAAGATCACTATTAAATCGTCCCTGATAGATGTGGTTTTTCCAAATTTTTTACCTTTAGATTCTCATTTTTAATGGTATATAGGCTTTAGGATTTGTGTTATGTCTAGATGAGAGAAATTTTCACTTGATTAATATTTGAATGGTTTTATTGATATTTAAAAGAAGAATGTTGTATTCCTCCACTGAGTGGTTTATTTTAAAACATCGGATGTGTCCTTTTTCAGGCAAGCTAGAGGTATTCGTTTGTTTGTGTGGGTGTTTTTTGAAAAGCAGGTGGCAGCCTGATCTGTAGGATCATGGAAGTAGCAAGCGACACCTCTGAGATGAATGAAACCCCTAATGCTGGAAGCGTGGTGCACTTAGACTGTTGTTTGATGGTGTGCGCTCTATATATTCAAAATCCTCTGAACGGGGACCTGAAAGGCTAGGCAATATTACCATTTGACACTTGATAAGAAAAAAGCAATAACCAAAGATACACATCAGGAAATCAAAGGATGAGGACAATGTACCACAGAGACAACAACTTTGATGCTCTGCTCTACTGCCATTCGTTTCCAAAAAAATATGATGTAGTCTCTCTAGCTTCAAAGATAAGTTTTAATTGTGTGACTTCAACCACATAGAGAGTGCCGACTTCTACCCAGGATATGACAGAAAAATGGAGGCAGACTCCTCATGACCAGATTTTCCCTGAGATGCTGAAGTGACACTTCAGGGACATCTGGTCTACCAGGGTTGTCAGGACACCCCACCCCAAGGGAGGGAACAAAAGCGAGTAGCTGCTACTGTACATTCCCCTGACGTGCCTGGTGCTTTTCTCAATTTTAAAATAATTATTACCCAAATAATTCATATTCATTGTAGAAAAGCAAAAAAATACAGATTAGCAAAAAGAGGAAAACTTAGAATCCTACCATCTAGAAACGACTAGGAGTTATAATTTGGTGTCTGCCTTTATAGATTTTTTTTTCTGAGCATCATTATATTCCTATAGATATGTATTATTACCAAAAAATGTATTGTATAGTTTTATAGTCTAATGTTCTCACTAAGTATATTGTGAACATCTTTATATATTAGTAAACTTACTTCTACAATAGTTTGCTTAGCTATACGGTTGTCCATTGTATTTCTGCACTGTGCTTGATTCACCAGTGCTCTCTTGGTCCTAGAGGTTATACTCACTTTTTCACTATTGTAAAGCAGCATTGCCAGGAATATTTTTGTGCTAAGACTTTGTGCATAGTCTTCATTATTTCCGTAAAATAAATTCCTGCAGTGGAATTGCTAACTTAAAAAGCGTATTTACTTTTTAAAGCTTCTGATCCCTATTGCTGAATCATTCTCCAAGGGCACCATTTCACTCTCCCACTGGCGTGGATGAGAGTGCCAGGGTCTCATAAAAACTGTGATTTTTTTATGAACAAAAAAGGATAGGGATGGACACACACACACAGAGAATAACAATGAACGAAAGTGCTCTGAAGAGGGGCCAGCCCAGTGGTGTAGTGGTTAAGTTTGTGCGCTCTGCTTCAGTGACCCAGCATTCACAGGTTGGGATCCTGGGCACAGACTTACACACCACTCATCAAGCCATGCTGTGGCAGCGTCCCACATATGAGATGGAGGAAGATTGGCACAGATGTTAGCTCAGGGACAATCTTCCTCAAGCAAAAAGAGGAAGACTGGCAATGGATGTTAGCTCAGGGCAAATCTTCCTCACACACACACAGAAAACATGTAAATTATAAAAAGAGAGATTCTCAAGTTTTGGAGACGTGCAAGTTGAAGTCTTTTCTGTGGCTCTCATTGAGAGTATGGTACTGATTACACTCCTGCTCTGACCTCGGGCAGCGATAACAGCCACAGCAAAGCCATTAGTGCTCTGCACAGGCTTTATGGAAAGTGTTTCCCACTCCAGGATACAATTTCTATCTTTATTCGTCATCAGTGTTGTTGCCGTTAACCTCTGAGGGGATAGCATGTTAGAAATATTTGGGGAACATTGTGCAAAAAGCTGAGTCGTATCCACTAAAGTTTACGATATTCAGAATTGGCCAGGAAAGCAAAGAGGCTCCCTTCTTTGTAACCTTCTCTCCTTCCTCCACATTTATTAAACTTCTATATTGTACAGCACTCTGGTTATGTAAGGGGAGGAGTATTCCATCTAGTCTCACTCCCCCTTTTATTTTTATCTTAGCCTGACATCTTCTGACATTATTATTGGTTCAAAAAGGTAGTGAAGCTGAGCTATTCAATCTGTGCTTGAAAGACCTATTTTTCCTTCTTTGTAACAAGAATAGTGGTGGGAAGTCTTTCCTTTGTCTATTATAGGGAGAATTAGGCTTCCTCTGTGAATCTGTGCTTACTATTTCATTGCCTCAGGCTAAGATGAGCATAGCGAGTCTAAAATGTGCGGGGGTCACAGATAACCTAGACTCAAGTTGGAGGTCCTTCTAAGAGATGGCGTGCTTAAGGGGTCCCCATCAGTTGGGTTATAACACTTCCACTATCTGTCAAGAACTCTTTAAGAACCTTCTGTTATAGTGTGTGTGAATTTTCACAGTCACAAGCTCAGGTATCAAAGGAGAACTGCTGTATTTTTCTCTAATCGAGCTGAACTTCACTCATGAGCTGCTGCCCTCGCCCTCTGGCACAGTTCTGTTCTGCTCTGAGATCCCCACCCCTCCAGGGCTCAGCCCAGTTCAGTACATGATCCTTTCTCGGAAACCTTCTGGCATTCAGACATTGGTCGGGTCCCTTGCAGTCTTCTTCCCACCAGAAGCCCAAACTTGACATCCTCTGAGGTGTAAAAGCCACCCTTGCAACATCACACATTCTTCTGCACTCCAATTCATGGTGTGAATGCTGCTCTAGGCTTTTACCCTTTCTTGACTCAGAAAAGCTTTTCTGTCTCCAAAACCCCTGCCCTTGCAAAAGAGAGCCTTGCCCTTCAAGACCATTTCCTCTGCTGTGATCTGAAAAAATATATACATTCAAAAACTTAATTAATGGGTCTATCTGGCCTCACCCTCCCTGAAGCAATGAATAGCCCAGACTCTGTAGGTAGAGGCTACAAGGCAATAAGAAAATTGTGGGAAAGGAAAACCTTGGTTATGATCGCTGAAATTCATTCACTGCATCCTTTAGAACTTATTTCCCATTTTATGTTTTTCTTGTATTTCTCCTGTGTGAACATCTTGCCTCCCCAGTTAGGTTGTGAGCTCCTGAAGGGACCGTGTCTCCTGCTTTGCAGTCCTGGCTGCTATTAGCAGGAGTAGACACTTCAGAGCCGGGGAAAGCTGCAATACAAAGGGGATAACCCCAAATTGGGAGTTGGGAGATGTTTGTCCTCTTTCTAGACCTGCCGCTGCCTGACTGGTCGACTAGGGCAAGTTGCCTGATGTCATCTGTAAAATGAGGGGCTGGACTACATGGCTCATCCACCTTTAATTTTCTTGTCACGTTCAGTAAGCTTGTTCTTCAAACAGGCTTCATGGTACATGTTATCTAAGGAAACAAGGACCAGGGACATGTCAGTGTCATATTCATATTAGCAAAACATTTGAATATTTCATTGAATTTTAGGCCATTCCCTATGCTGCTAGTTTGATGATGAGCAGAGCCAGAGCCAGATTTAGTCAGCAATTTTTCTACTACAGCTCAGGATATATTTTATAAGCACATATGTAGTATTTTTTCCTAGAAGTGTTGTAATAGCTATTCATTGCTCATCTGATTTCTCAACATCCTGCCAGAATAAATCCCTTTGTAAAATAAATCTTCATTAGTGTAATTGTGAGGATTCCTGCTGCCAGCTCTAGTGTAAGATGGGGAGGTCTGGAGTTCCTTGATGAGCAAATTCTTGGGATAGGTTTTGGTTAACATCCTCCTCTTTTGTCTGTTTTGTTTTGATAGATGTATTTTACTTCTTAAAACAAGATGAACATTGTAATCTTGTTGTTTGCAAGCCCTGCTGCCTCGTCTCCAAATCTACAGAGTTTTATTGAAGTCCTAGCTCTCTCAGGATGACTTTGCTACGGATGAAAATGACAAGACATAATGTGGTTTAGAAAGAACTGAAATTACTGTGTAGAAAAAAGGGTTCTGTGTAAAATACTAGAGTCTCTTCAGTCCTTCTGAACTCTTTAACTGTTCTACACAAGGGGTCTTAATACAGCAGGAAGCATTGGACGTTGGTGTGCATCAGACCTATCTTACTTCTCATAACCATTCAAAATCATTATAGTCCTAAGGACTTAGATAACTATGGTACAAGTGTTTCTAGCTGCCTTTGTACCTTCTAAGACTAGTTTCTTATCAACCTTCTGATCCTCTTCCAGCATTTATGTCAAGCAGCGTTGGCGTTTAAAGTGTCTTTGCCGTTCCTCTCTGGGTAGTGTCTGGCCTTTGCCTCTCCCTCCTCTTCTCATCCGGAAATTTGTTTCAGAATGTTTAGAAATACATTTAAAGGGGGCCAGGCTGGTGGCACAGCGGTTAAGTGTGCATGTTTCACTTTGGTGGCCCGGGGTTTACCAGTTCGGATCCCGGGTGCGGACATGGCACTTTTTGGCAAGCCATGCTGTGGTAGGCATCCCACATATAAAGTAAAGATGGGCAGGGATGTTAGCTCAGGGCCAGTCTTCCTCAGCAAAAAGGGGAGGATTGGCAGCAGATGTTAGCTCAGGGTTAATCTTCCTCAAAAAGAAAAAAAAAAAAGAAATACATTTAAAGTAAAATAGATGTCCCACTTCCAAGTGGAGAAAATTCAGGATATCTGCAGTATCTGCTTCACTTTCCATATTATTTCTTTCTTAATCATGTCCTGGTTTCAGAATAAGCTCAGGAATACAAAGCACACATCCACATGCCTGACATTGTATCTGCAACAGAGGATGAAAATGGAGAGAGCAGTCAAATACTACACTTACAGCAAAGCCATACTTCTTGCAAAAGCTTGTGAGGCCCTAAGGACCAGAAAGATTCCTTATTGTTCTCCTCAGTCAAATGAAAATATAGGTTTTGGCTTAGCCGTTCAGCCTATATTCAATTCTTCGGTTACAGGAAAATTCTATCAATTCGGGCTGAGATAGAACCTTATTATCTAAGCTTATGAATGCAAATTGGATCCCCTATGTTAAAACTCTGCATGTCACCTCATTGCCACCAGATTCCCACTATTTCCAGCTCTGCATCTAATTTTGACTTCAGTTTGGGACTGGCACCGGGGCCAGCCTTGCAATTTTCACAGTCCAAACTTGCAAGTCAACCAAAGGCCTTGTCAAAATCATAAAATTACTAAGAATTAAGAAAGTCTGTGATTTTATCTTAAGTGTTGGCAGGGCCAAAGGGGATTGCTTCAATTTTTTTCTCTAGTTCAGAGGTATAAGGAACTGGCTTTACTTAAAAAAACAAACAAACAAACAAACAAAACGAAAAAAAGAGATGAAGGCAGGTTATTCATTACATTCAGGATGAATAGACCCTCCCGGTAAGGAATTTGGAAGCCCCTTTCTGAGAGCATTTATTTCAGGCATTCCGAGGAAACCGTGCAGCTTAATGAGGGGAGGCTGGCCCTCTTGTGGCACTTCACAACACGGTGGGTTTTGTGTTCATTGTCCTTCTGGAGCCTCCTTCCGTCTCTCTTTCTGACCTAATCCTTCTTCACAGAGTCACCCTGTGCCCTGGGCTTGTCTTTGCTGCCTACCTGAGCCACCACCTCACCTGGGTTTGCTGCCACTTGATCATGTGGGGCTGGTTGACAGAGCAGGTATCTCAGCCCCTGCACTGATTAGTGCCCCAGAGAGGGGCTTTAGAAATGCAAAGAAGGAGTTTATTCGACCTCATGCATAGGAGATTAGAGGGTCTCAAGCCAAGCTCCGGGGCCAAGTTGCCTAAACCAAGCAGCCTGCCACAGCTGGAGGTGCCCTTGTTCAGACTCTGTTAGCCTCCTGGGGGCTCTGGGACACTGAGGTGCTGGCAGTACTATTGGCACTGGGATGGTGCATAGCAATTATTCAGTTGATGGTAAATGGTTACAGCTGCTGCCTTGGAAACCTGTTGCTATATCCACATTGAACGTGGGTTAGTTTACTGAAGGGGCTTTGCGCTTAGCTACCTGACTGCATCTTATATATGTGTGTTTCTTGCCTGTCTACCCCACTAGATTATAAGTTCCAGGAAGGCAGAGATTCTTTTATTTCCCACTGTTTCCTACCGTGCCCAGCACAGAGTAGGTACTCAATAAACATTCTGTGATTAAATACATGATTGCAACTGAATTGCCAGTGGTCGTTGGTAAATTGTGGATAAAATGACAGAGACACCAATCATTCCCAAAAATTCTAGAAAGAGGTATCTGAGCTTGTTATATCCTGAGACTGAGCCAAGCATTCCCTTTGGAATGAGAGATCTGGACCTTCAACTGGACAGACCTGCTGCTGGGAAGGAGGTGCTTTGGGGACACGCCGGTTTGCCAGCTCTGGGCGGAGGGCCAGTCTAGAGGCACCAGACAGTGCATGCAAAGCTGGTGGGAGGCCCCAGAGTACAGAGAATGGCAGTGAGGGGTCCCGGTGCAGGCAGCCCTGCGGTAGCCCAGTGGGAGACCCAGCATCAGCATGTCTGTCAGCAGGCAGGAGGACCTCACTTCCCTCCCTCTCCTCCACCAGGCTCAAACCTAGGCTGTCCGTGTAGGTCAGGGATGGCCAGAAACTGCCCAGGTGTGATGGTCAGTCCATTCACAGCAGAACCTCCCACCCATGTTGCCCAAAGGAGCTAAGGCACAGTTTGAGAGCCCAGCCCAAGCAGGCTGAGGTTTGGGGCAGGAAACCAACAGGATGATTATAAGGATGGCAGACTTGAGAAGCAAGAAAGCGTGCTGGTGAGAAGCAGAGAGACCTCTGTCTTCTCTACATGAAGGGCCTTTGGCAAGTCAGTTAACATTTCACCTGCAAAATGGGGGAGAATACACTTTTGTCATGGTGTTGTTTTAAAGATTAAGTGAGATAATATACATAAAGCTTTTAGGACAGTGTCTGGCAAATAATAAGAGCTTACCGCATGGTTATTATCATCTACATTGTTTTCTGTTAAGCTTAAGAGACCAAAAAGAGGGATATACAAGAAAGGTGAAATATTGGGGAAAAAATGTAACAAACACTCAGGTTAGTAGTATACTTTCTGCCTCATAGAAAGACTGAACTCGTGTAGTGCTGTACTTAAAGTTGTTTTTATTTTATGTTATCAGAGGAAACTCTAATTGTATATAATCAGAGGAAAAAGAATCTTGCTTCTCCTCTTGGGAAGCACAGATTAATTTGGAGGCTTTGTTAATGTTGTGTGAACAGCTCCCATCCTCCAGCCAGCCCTGGGGAAGGCCGTCCGTTGCCCAGTTCGTTTTGGCTTGTGCTTTCCCTGAGCAGGTGCTCTCTGAACTCCTTTGAGAAGACGTGTAATAGATACGATAAAGGCAGAGCATTTCCCACAGTCGCGGTGTCTGCTTCTCCAGGGAGCCGGAGACGCTTTTCATGACAATCAATTATTCACCTTTTCTGTCCTTCCCCTCAAACACTTGGTTTCCTCCCTGGCTCCACAGAAGCAGATTTTCTCTGGGCGTGTGTAACCCTAGCACCCGATGACAGTTTGCAGCTGTATTCTGTGGCTCTTTGAGCCTGTTTATTCCAGGGTCACGTGCAGTGGGCACAGGCTGGCAATGGCCAGAGCATGCTAATGCCACCACTCGTTCTCCTTACTTGTCTTGGGCCAGGAGTTTAGCCACTTACATCTCCCTGGCTCAGGCAATGCATGGGAGCTCTGGGGTCAGGTCTGCATCTTCCTGTCTTGCTTGCTCTTGGCTGCATCCTGAGCTCCCCAGGCGAGCTGGTGCTTGGTCAAGTGCCTTTCGGCCCCACCCCCTGCTCCAAGGCTGGGCATCTTGCCCTTTTGCAAAGCTGTAAACATTCATTCATCCATGCAGGCTTCAGCTTGGCCTTTGTTACTGCTCTCTGGGAAACCTTTGTGTGGCCGATTGAGGTAGCTTGATGCTGAGCACCCTGACAACTCTGTCTGGGAGACTCAGAAGCTACCTTACCCCAGGCCTCTCCCAGCCCCGGCCTCTCATGCCTGTCCACAGGCCTTCTCTGTGTCACTTTTCTGCTTTTCTCTCCCTGTTGCACCCACCTGTAGTGCTGGCCTGTTTCAGTTGCCCTTTAGGGCAGTGCTCAGATGTAAAGACTTGGGCATGTGCCTTCAGGGAGGTAGTTTCTGGATTATTCTTCCTCAGAGACCCAGGGCCAGAAGAAAGAGATGTAAATGTGTGTCCGCAATAGGAAGCTATTGGCTGGTGGCTGAGAAGCCAGCCCATCAGAAGGAGGCAGGAGAGCAGTCATGGGAGGTGAGGTAGTAGCAGTGTGACCAAAAATGGCTGGAGAGTGACAGCTGCTCATTCTGCTGTGAAGCACATACAGAGAGGGTGAGCACACTTCTCCTCAGAGCCGCGGGGTGACTGTGCACGGAGAGCTCACATGCTCTGATGTGGCCTTGGCAGGATGCTTCACCTCTTTGTGCCTCGATTTTCTGCTCTCTAAAATGGGGACAATAACAGCCCTCTCATCCTTCTTAATGAGGATTAAAGAATTAATACATGAAGAATGCCAAGAAAGTACCAGCCCATGGTGAATGTAAGGCAGACATATGTTAGCTAACATTGTACATGGCCATGTGCATACCCTGAGAGTGGGGTCAGCATCTTAATGGGACTGCCTGACTGCTCTGACAACTCCTTTTCCCAAATACTCTTTCTGCTCCATGTGTCCTTTTTTCCCTCATAGAAATCATCTGTAATTTTCTCAAGTAAGTTTCTTTATCCCCAAATTGTTCAAAGCCTTTCTGCCCCTTTCTGTTTGTATTGAGCGCTCATTAACATTTAGCAAAGTCACATGTCTCTACTGTTGGGAGGTCCAGGCACCATGGAAAAGTGAAATATTCGTTTTAGGTGATTGTGGCATCTTCTCCTCCCTTTACTGGAGTTCCTGACTGGCAGAAAATTTCGTTGGTTTGCATTTTCACTACTTTTGTTTCAACTGCACTTCTGCTGATAGTGGTGCTAATGTTCAATGAATCAGAAAGTAGCCAGGTGAGCAGAAAGAGCAAGCAAAGAAAAGGACCAGAATAATCCATGAATTCCGATTGTTTTTTAAGCCATCATCATGAATTTTCACAGATTCAAATCAATATGGGGCACACACTTACAAGTAACTGCATAAAAGCAAGAATATGGTCTAAAGGTAACTGGCCCGTTCTTAAATTCAGCCCATCACCTCAGCAACGCACAGGTCCAATTGCCAACAGGACACCCCTCCTGAAGTCATTTGGTCATCTCAAGGCAGCATGGCCAAAGTGGAACTCCTTGTCTTTCCCCACAAACCTACCCTTCTTCCTGTCTCAGGAAGAAGTATTTCCTGTCTCAGTTAAGCATCAGCATCAGGCCAGTTGTTCAAGCTAGAAACATCAAGGTACACTCCTTTCCTGCTCCCTACTCCAAGGCCTATGCACTCCAAGTCTGTCACATGTGCTCCTGAATAGGCTGTGAATCTATGGCTCTTCTGTATACCTACTGACTCTGCCTGCATCTGTAAGTATTGCTGTGTAACAACCACCCCCAATGACTTAAAACAACAGTCATTTATTATTTCCCATGTGTCTTGGGTCAGCTGACGTAGACCAGGCTCACCTGGGTGGCTCTTGCCACATGTCTTTGGGTGTCTGAGGTTGGCTGGTGTAGGTGGGGCTCATCTAGGGTGGTTCTGCTCCACATATCTCTCATCCTCCTTTCTGGCGCCAGTGGGCTGGCCCAAGCATATTCTTCTTGTGGAAATGTTAGAGAAACAAGAAGATAAGCCAAAAACACATGTCAGTGATGTGTCTTTCAATTGGCAAAGCTAGGCATCTGGGCTAATCCAAAGTCAAAGGGTGAGGAAAGGCACTTCACCCATTTAGTGGGAGGAACTACAAAGTCACAAGGCAGAGAGCAAGGAGACAGGGTAGGATAAAGACCTAGGGCCAATAATGAGTTTCCTACACTGCCAGGTCCTTGTTATCTCTTGTCTAGACTCTGCACTCATCTTCCAACTTCTTACTTTGCCTATAATCAACCTCCCCCTAACTTGGTCCCAACATCCCTTTATTAAAACTTTCCAAAAGGTACAAACTTCCAGTTATAAAATAATTGTCAAGGGGATGTAATGTACAGCATGATGACTATAATTAATAATACTGTATTGCATATTTAAAACTTGCTAAGAGAGTAGATCTTAAAAGTCCTCATCACAAGAAAAAAATTTTTGTGACTATATATGGTGACAGATGTTAACTAGACTTATGCTGTGATGATCATTCCACAATATATACAAATATCAAATTATTATGTTGTACATCTGAAACTAATATAATGTTATATGTCAATTATATCTCAATTTAAAAAATTGTGCTTTTGTAACAAAGCCTCCTTTAAAACCCAAAAGGATGGGGTTCGGAGAGCTTTGGGGAGAGTGCTGTGCTCTGAGGGATCGTGGAAGCTCTGCACCCTTTCCCTATACCTTGCCCTATGTATCTCTTCCATCTGGATGTTCCTGAGTTATACCCTTTTATAATAAATTGGTAATCTAGCAAGAAAAACACCCTTTCCCTTGCCCCTTATCACTACCAAATTGAGCTGAGGCCCTGTACAACTTGGCTCCAATCCATTTTTCCTGTGGCATCTGTTGCCATGTTTCAGAATTACTCACCACCCCCTTCCAAATGTGCTTGTTTTTTTGCACAGTTCTGAGCCTTCATAAACAGTGCTCCCTCTTCCTACAGTGATCTCGCCCACATCTGAGGTTATTTTAAGTGAGATGTCATTTACCTTCAAGGCCCAGTTCACATGGAACCTCCTCCGGAAAGCCTTCTTGGAAGCCCTTTAGAGAAAAAGTTGCTCCTTCCTTTGTCGTGTGGTAGTAAATTGGAATTGCATAATGCTCATATTTAGCTCATACAAATTCGGGAATACATGCTCAGCCAGAAGGAGGGAGGGAGAGAGGGAGTTTAAATAATTCCACCCACCACTCTGCTGTATGATCATGGGGGTACTGAGACTTGACTTTGCTGTTACCGTAGTCATCCTTAGGTTCCAGAAGACTCTCGAGCTCCCAGAAACCTCTTGTAGAGTAAAAGGTACAGCCTGCTTGGTGGGGGTTGGGGGGTGGGTCTCATGCTTAATGATACAAGACTATTCTTTCATAACACAAGTTATGCAGCAAGCCTGTTATTTCATCTGGTGCTCAACCAAAGGAACGTCTGTCTGGCCATGTTGTCTTGTTGCAGGTCAGTACCTTCAGTACTACACTGGAAATTTAAGGGGCTTTCAGTGGTAATATCATCTACAGGTGATTTTTACCTCATGGTGACTTTACAATCCAACTCCCTCCTAAGATGCTACTCTACTGTATTTCCTATAGGCATATATCAGATTGAATTTCAATTTTTCATGTCTGTGTTTCCCAACTAAATCATGAAGTTCTCATTTGTGGCTTATGGTTTCTGTAGAGGGCTACTGCCTGTGGTTGGGCAGGTCATGCACTGTACAACTCGAAGGGAGCACCATTCATGCCAGAGGCTATGTAAATAGACTCCCGTAGTATTCAGTAGTACCCACTTCCTTGTCCCAGTGCCTGGTATCCACTGATTGCTCCAAAAAATATATGAATGAATGAGGAAATGAGAAAGAAGACAACAATAAACTGAACTAACTATTCCCAAGTGAGATGTCTAACAGAGGGTGAAAATTCAGAGAGCTTTTGATCCAACAAAATTAAAATCATGTTATTAAAGATGCATATGATGAAATGTACCTGTAAGCCCACTTGGAATGTCTTGTTCACCTACAATAAAAAAATTACCTTTCATCCTGTGAGCTGATCGAGGTTATGGTTCTTAAAAGCATATCACACTTCTCAAACGTTATTGAGCTCAGGATCACTCTATGCCTAACACCCTAGTGGTCATGGTGAGGTACGTGTGTGAAGACAGGTCTAGATTCCAGATGGATCTAGTCCCCCAAGCCACAATAGACTTAAAGATTTCTTGATTTCCCTTGGATGAGTCGTAAAACTTATATAAATGCAAATAGAGCCATCTTTTAAAAAGAACAAGCCTTCATGAAGTTATCTGATGAAATATGCTGAATATTTCTGAATTAGAAATATGCCAGGGTGGCCAGCAAACTGTTCACCCCATGGGAAAGTGTTGCCAACTTAAACAGTCAACTTCACACTTGGAATTCTATGCTTCCAGATGGTCTGGCAGAAGACATAAGGAGGGTAACTGACCCATTTAGGATGCATAGGCTTCTGAGTGGACCTGGCCTGGGGAGAGGCCCAAAAGGCAGCATTACATGGGTAGTAATGGTCCCCCCATATGTCCCCCACCCCTAACCACAGTTAAGCCCTAACCAGTAAGCCGTGACAGCAAGAACACTGTGCCCAGCATTGTTCTTCCCTTTGTTTCCAGCAACGAGATGATCAGGACCAGGCGTCCCACCATAAGGACACTGTTGGCCTCCAGCCAGAGCTTGAGCTGTCAGTTAGAGGACGTGCCTAGCACAGGGCATGAAGAAAGGATTCCATAAATGTTTGTTAAATGAATGAACAGAAAAAACCAATGAAATAAGCAAACCAGGGGAGTGCAGTGGGACAGGGCACATTCATGGTGTGAGGCTTCAGGAAATAATAAATAGTGTACACTTGATGCTACAGCATCTTCTCTGATGGGCCTGTTATCCCTTCCAGATCAATGGAGGCTTGGCTTTCTGGAGTCTAATAGAAAGTACACTCAACCTGATAAAGTACAGCACCATGGTTTTCCTAACGCTGCCCACCTTGGGAACCATTTGTAGCAATAGTTCTTTAGTTTTTTGTTGCTGTGGTGCTGCAATGGTAGTTTCTGCATGTGAACTTGAGATCATAAAATCATAACGATCATGAAGTCAGTTCAGTTAGAATTTAGCATGTCTTCCTGCCCAGGCCTTGCATGTCATCACAGGACACCTTAATGAAATAGCCACGGTTTCTGTCTGTGTGTGTGTTCCCAGGTGAGCTTTCTGTGGAGGAGGCACAGGACCCTTTCCTGGTTAGCATCCACATAATCGCAGACCCAGGGGAGTCCCAGCCCCTGCAGGAGGCCATCGACAAGGTCTTGGCTTGGATCCACCCAGATCTGCAGCTGTTCAGGGTCTCTGAAAGGAGGGCATCCCGGCGGCGCAGGAAGCTCCCCAAGGTGGCACAGCCGGCGCTGGCGGTGGTTCTCTTTCTGCAGGAGGAGTACGGCGAGGAGCAGATCCTGCAGCTGCACCGCACGCTGCAGCGGCCGCCCTGGCGCCACCACCACACGGAGCGCGTGCCCGGCAGGTTCCTGCCCTACCTGCCCTGCAGCCAGGACTTCTTCACGCTGGCCCCCGGGACCCCGCTGTGGGCCATCCGGCCCGTGCACTACGGCAGGGAAATCGTGCGCTTCACCATCTACTGTCGCCACGACAACTACGCCGACATCCTCAAGTTCTACGAGCTGATCCTCAGGCGGAGCCCCAGTCAGAAGAAAACGGACTTCTGCATCTTCCCCATTTTCTCCAATCTGGATGTGGACATCCAGTTCTCCCTGAAAAGACTGCCCAGTGACCAGACTCCAGTCCCCACCGACTCCTCCGTGCTGGAGTTCCGAGTCAAGGACATCGGTCAGCTGGTGCCTCTCTTGCCCAACCCCTGCAGCCCCATCAGTGAGGGGCGCTGGCAGACAGAGGACCACGACGGGAACAAGATCCTTCTGCAGGTACCTTGGGGGAAGTCTGTGTGTGTCTATTTTTGGGGCAACAGAGAAACAAGTTAGTTGGCTCTGCCAGAAACCCTAAATTAATACCTGTGACAGAGCAATGAATTAAGACAAAGGAGAGATCAGTGACCCTCTGGCTCTTAGACCAAGTCAGGGCGTCCATACTCTACTAAACGCAAGAGAAGCATGACAGGCTCTTTCCGTTGGTTCTTTTCACTCTACTGTCACGGCCATGTGCTGAGCTCAGGCAAGCAACTGCCGGTTCCCCTGGGTGTCTCTTCACCCACCTGTGGGTGAGCATCCACTAAATGCTCAGGGCTCCTGGGGATTTCAGATGAGCTTATATCCCGGGGAACTTGATATTAAAGATTCCTGAATCTGCTCCCTCACGCTTAGGGAGGTTTTAGCAATGTATTCTTGACTCCCACAGAGGAACTGCAGGAAAACCCATCTATGAAAATTGTGAAATATGTTGACATTCAGTAGAGAAGGTATCTGTTCTCTTCTTCCCTCGGATGCCACCTCATCTTCTACCCATCCCCTCTTCTACTGCTGGGCAGTAAGTTGTTAAAATTCAGTAGTCACTTGAAAAATGACTGTCCTAAACGTTTTAAGGAGTAAGCAATGCCTTTGGAGCTCTGGTCTTGTTAAGTGTGGGAAGGTGTGAGTGAATTCATTTGAGGAAATGGATGCAGCGAACTGCCCTGTCCTTTCCCTTGGTTAATGCCTTCCCTCAATTACCAGAGCCCTTTCTCCTCCATTCCTTCCAGTGATTGTCCAAAACTCTTTAGAGATTATTAATTAGACTCTAGAATTCAAAATTGAGCACCTAGGTTTAAAACATCCTACACCTGGCCCTACCTGATGACTACTTTCCACCCCTGGCTTTCTGGGATTGACAGATAATCCAGTTCCAACCATACAGGACCTTGTTTTTCTGAAAAGCCTCTGCCTCTGGCATCTCTGGCATCTCTGGCATTTCATGTATGGCTACCTGAAAGGAGAAAGTTGATAGCAAATTAGGGGACATTATCTTGAAAGGTGGTGATTGTAGCTGCTTGAATCGCAGGTAAAGTTTCATAGTTTTTGTTGGTTTGGGCATTAAACATCAGAACTGTAATCCACATACCACAAAATGAAGTGAGGATTTGGCACATGTCAGATAACTGGTTAAAACTACAGCCAGGCCACATCGCTCAAGTCAGAAAGGTCACCTTAAGATACTTACTATTTATAGGACATAGATAATTTTCAGATTTCCCTTAGAACTATGCAGATTAGAAACTAAATAATATTGCTTTATTATTCAGTGAACTGAATGCTAGCTAGCATTTGCTCTTTAATCCCTTTTGAAATGTGAGAAAAATTTTTTCTGTGTTTGAAGACTGCCAATTCTTTATGCAAAACGTGATGCAGTTGCATAAGTAAAAGTTAATGAAAGGATTTTGTTTATCCTAAAAGACTAAAATAAATGTGATTGTTTCCAAAAGGACTGCTTCCTTTTTGCAGTAATTAGAATATTTTTCTCGCTTGATCCCTATAATAACGTAAATGAAAGAATAAAGTATGAAAGCTCGGCCTGGGCTCTGCTCAAAGGAACCATTGAAAGAATATTTCAAAGAAGATCCACATGTTTAAATGGTTATAAAATCTGTACAGGTGCAGGCTTTTGAAGTTAGAGCATCAAAGTGTGAAAAGAGTAAGAAGAAAGATTTGTGTCTTGCGTGTCAGGAATGAAGCCTTTGTTCCAAATAGTAATATGCTGAGGAGTTAAGTTAATATGGGTAGAAATGAGTAATGGCCCCCTCGTAGTCCTTGATTATGGCTATCTGAACAGGCTGCTGTTGCTGCATCACTGCAGAAAGCCGCCTTGCACTCTAGCGTGAGATGGACCTGCCCATCTCTTTAAGTCACTTTTCAGTTTTAGTCTTTAGCACAATTAGGATAGGTAGGTCATGGGGGGAGGAGCGTAATTGAGAGAACGCCTTTTTATCCGCACCTTTTTATTTAGCAATGTGTTTCCCAAGTTCCATTTCCAACTGTAATTTTTAATATAAGTGGTTTTGTTCAGGTGAGTGGCATTATACACTGAAGGATATCTTGGTTGGGTAGTTTTCAGTTGCTTTCTTAACATATAGATTGCATTTTATTTTCTCATCCTGCCCCATTGACTTAACATTCCGTATTTCAGAAACTTCCTCCTCCCATTTAATTCCTCTGGAGGAAAAACACTGAGGGGTTTTTCTGGGAGCTACCGAGCCTCTTAATAAGAATTTGGAAATGGTTTTTCCTAAGATCTGATAAGATGGAAAGAAAGACCTCCTCCTCGTGAAACTCATCCCTCTTCTTTCTTGGCATTGCCTGGTTCAAGGGGAAAGGCAGGAAGGCACGTGGATGTGGAGTTGCTAACATCAGAAGTTGCCCAAGATGCCTCTGGAAAATGCACCCTAGAAATTTGCATTAATGCTTGATGGTACTAACCTATAGCTTTCTGGAGTCAAGGCCTGTGTTTATGAATCTTTCCACATCCCCTAGAACTAACATAACATTGTACTTTAAAGATGAAAGGTTCTCTCTGTGTGTTTGTCTTTACTTTTTATTGAAGAATAGAATACATACAGAAAAGTGCACAGGTCATAAATATACAGCTGAATGCATTTTCACAGATTGAGCATTTGTGTAAGCTGCACACAGATGAAGAAACACAACAGAGACAGAAGCAGAAGAGAAGACCTCTCCTCCTCAGCTCCTGGGACCCCTTCCCTTAAAGGGACATATCAATTCCTCTGTATTGCACAAAAGAGGGGAAGAAGTACCTAGTCAAGCAAGTTGGGAATATGGCTATGTTAGCCCAGAGGGAGGCTGGGCAAAACAGGGTAGTCCCCACCTGCAGCTCCTGGGGCCTTGGCTTAATCCCAGAGGGAGGGATATACTTTTAGATAGCTCCCAAAATTTGTTTCTCTCAGCCAAGCTTTTGATAGTGAGTGACAGTGAGCTTGATTTTTTTTTTTTTTTGAGAAAGATTAGCCCTGAGCTAACATCCACTGCCAATCCTCCTCTTTCTGCTGAGGAAGATTGGCCCTGAGCTAACATCTGTGCCAATCTTCCTCTACTTTTTATATGTGGGATGCCTGCCATAGCATGGCTTGATAAGCCATGTGTAGGTCCATGCCTCAGACCTGAACCTGCGAATCCCAGGCCGCTGAAGCAGAATGCATGAACTTAACTGCTACACCACTGGGCTGGCCCCAAGCTTGGCTTTTTTATTTAAGCCAAGTGCCTGGAGTACACCTATTGCATGTAGCTGGTAAAGGACAGAGTCAGAAACACTGTGACTCAGCTGGGTTATGTGTTGGCGTCTTCTTAGGGAGCTGACAAGGGCACAGGCCTGGCGGAAGGTCACCTGCCTCCTTTGGAGGCCTGCCATGGCAGCGCCATGGGCAGAGCCAAAACTCTCTTTAAGAAGTGATTTGGGGGGCTGGCCCCGTGGCCGAGTGGTTAAGTTCGCGTGCTCCGCTGCAGGCGGCCCAGTGTTTCGTTGGTTCGAATCCTGGGCGCGGACATGGCACTGCTCATCAAACCACGCTGAGGCGGCGTCCCACATGCCACAACTAGAAGGACCCACAACTAAGAATATACAACTATGTACCGGGGGGCTTTGGGGAGAAAAAGGAAAAAATAAAATAAAAAAAAATATATTGTTTAAAAAAAAAAAAAAAAAAAAAAAAGAAGTGATTTGGGGGCCGGCCCGGTGGTGCAGCAATTAAGTTTACAGATTCCGCTTCAGCTGCCTGGGGTTTGCCGGTTTGGATCCCAGTTGTGGACCTACGCACCGCTTGTCAAGCCATGCTGTGGCAGGAGTCCCTCATAGAAAGTGGGGGAAGATGAGCACGGATGTTAGCTCAGGGACAGTCTTCCTCAGAAAAAAGAAGAGGATTGGCGGTAGATGTTAGCTCAGGGCAAATCTTCCTCAAAAAAAAAAAAAAGTGATTTGGGATCCAGCCAAACACACAGACAAAGGCATAGTTGAGGACCCAAAGCTCAATTCCACAAACAGAACGTGGCTGCAATTTTAGGCTGGAAAATTTTGAAAGCAGGTTGCTCCATGTCTTCAAAGTAGTGAGGCACTTTAGCAGTGGTGTCTAAGCCTTTGGAAGACCTCTTCCATGGAGGATGGTCACCAGCTGTTCTTTGCGTCCTCATAGGGCCGAAGAGGAAATTAGCTTAAACAAAAGGTTTTAAGTAAGAGTTAAAAGACAAGAAATCCTGACACGAAGAATTGTGACCTATTGTAAGAGTTGCCAGGCTCAGTCTCTGGGATTGTCTTCACTGGAGAGCTTTTAAGATTTCATTCAGATCAGCTAGTTTATTTGTCTTCATACAGCAAGGAGATTGACTAGACAATCAATCGTACAATACCGGAGACATTGGCGCTGTGGGCACAGGAAGACGGATGCTGATAAGGATGTAATTGTGAGACTGAGTGGGCTCCAGAGACTTTAAAAAAATTGTGATTTAAGTGTGATTTAATTGTGATAAAATGCACCTAATAAAATTTACCATCTTAACCATTTTTAAGTATGCAGTTCAGTGGCATTAAGTACATTCATATTGTTGTGCAACTATCGCCACCATCCATCTCTGGAACTCTTTTCATCTTGCAAAACTGAAACTCGGTCCCCATTAAACACTGACTCCTCGTTCTCCCCTCCCCCAGCCCCTGGCAGCCACCATCCTGCTTTCTGTCTCTATGAGTTTGACTCCTTTAGGGACCTCATATAAGTGGAATCATACAGTATTTGACTTGCTGAAACTTCATTTCCCAATCTGAAAATTTAGGAGACTAATTCTTACCTGCAGAGTTACTCAGACATTTAGAAAGAATGTCTTTGAAGTGCCCCCGGACAGGACTCAGTAAACAGTAGCTGCTATTACACAGAGTGGATTGGTTGATGCTGGCCGGCAGGGGGCAGATGGTCATGAAAGGCTTCTTGGAAAAACAGATGCCTGAGCAGAGTTGAGCTGAGCTGAGGGTGAGTGTGGGTCCAGGGGTCCTGGGGAGGCCCAGGGCAGCAACAGGCACAAAGGCGTGGGCAGGGCTGCCAGGCCAGCCAGTGGCCAGGGCTCCGAGCTGCCATTCTGAGGGTAGAGAGGTGTTTGGTGAGAAACCAACTCAGGAAAGGGCAAACAGTTCTTCAGTTGCTTAGGCCAAAAATGCCAGGATCATTCTGAGGCCTCCTCTTTCAGGAGACCCTGTGTACTCCACCTCCAAAATACAGGCAGAATCGAACTCCTTCTCATCACTGCCGCTGCCACCACGGGCTTGGAGCCACCGGCATTTCCTCTTGACCAGCCTCCCAACCAGTCACCTTATTTCTGCCCTCACCTCTTTACACTTAGTTCCCCCTAACATTTAAAACATGTCACACTATGTGACTCCTCTGCTCAGAACCCCCAGGGCTGTCCATCCCACCCCACAGTGGCCAGCAGGGCCCAATGTGACTCGCTGTTCCATTCTTCTGCTCGCCTCTGCTCCCCTCAAGCGGCCCCAGCCACCCTGGCCTCGTTGTTGATCCTTCAGAATCAAATCCCTGGGCCCGCTCTGCCCCTCTGCCTGGGGCGCCCCTCTGCCTGGGACACCCCGCAGCTGGCCACATGGCTCGCTCCTTCACCTCCCTCAGGTGTCTGCTAGGGTCCCCTCATTAGCAGGGACTGCCCTGGCCACCTTGGGAGAAACACTCTCCCTCTCCGGCTCTCTCACGTGGACACGCTAGCAGCTGTCCTCTCTGCCCAGCTTTCTCTTTCTCCGGAGCACCGTCACCTTTGAATGTGCTGTGTGTGGACTGAATCATAGGTTCGTCTGTCTCCCCCACTGGAACACGGGCACCTCAAGGCGGGGACTTCATCTGTTTTGCCCACTGCTGTGTCCCTAGTGCCTCTGAGAGTGTCAGCATGTTAGACTCAGTGTTTGAATGAATAAAGGAAGGAAAGAAGGAAAGGTAGGCAGGAGGGGAGAGAGGTGGGAGACTTTGGGCTATTGTGAGCATGCCCACTAGAGGCAGAGTGAGCAGTGGAAAGGCTCGGCATGGTGGTTAGGGGGCGGTTGGGGACAGGGGACATAGAGTGACGAGGGCCCAGAGGAGGAGACGGGGACAGGAGGTACCTGGAGGGAGGACTCCTTGGGCCATGGTGTCTTCTTACTGACTAAGCAGGACTCCAGAGAATAGGGCAAAAAGGAGGTGTTGGTGGCCTCCCATGGCCTCTCCCTGCCTGAACCAGGCTGGAGGCCCTGTGGGCCAGCTTCTCTTCCATGCAGGAAACAGTGGCCATGCTGATGGGAGCCCTTCTCCCCTCCATCCGGCCATGGGAGAGGCCCTCCTTCTCCCAGGGGAGGTTCCAAGAGTAAGGGGAGGCTCAGCCAGTGTCTCTGAGGAGGCCAGAAGACACACACGACAATGGTCCACCCTCCAGGCTTGGCGTCTCTCCTTCAGAAACAGGGACAGACCGTCTCTAGTTGTCAGCTTCTTGTCTTGGTATAAGCTTCTGCAGGGAAGAATTGACCCAAGAAATAATAATGATGTGACAACGCATCTTCATAGCTTGCTTAGTAGGTGCCGCAGTCTGGGCTAAGCGTCCTCTAATACCTTACTTAGCCGTCTGAGCACTTCTGCCAGCTGGGGACCCTTCATAACCTCCCTGCAGATACACACCCTGAGACTGAGACCAGGCAGCTGCCACTCCTTGTCTACCAACAGCAGATGGGACTGGGAGCGGACTTAGGCGCATTTGACGCGTGAACCCACGGTGCCTGTGCCGCTCCCCGTCCTTTCCCAAGCATCCCAGTAGGGGCCTGCGCGTTCCCTCTACTAGTGCTTCTCGGACTTCAGCAGGCATGAAGATCACAGATTCCTGGGGCCTGCGCCAGACCCTCTGATCCAGGAGGTCCAGGGTGGGGCCTGAGATGCTGCATTTCTAACCGGCTCCCAGGTGCTGCTGCCAGTAGCACCCTCTGTGCCCGCTCCCCAGGCATAGGATGTTCTAAGGCAGGTCTCCCCATATCTGGTTACCACCACCTGGGGCGCAGTCACTTTTTAAAGTATATTATAATTGTACTTAGTAGTAGCAGGCTCGGGATGCAACATCAAGAGTACAAGTCGCTGTATTGTGGTGATCATTTTGCAATAGGTACATACATTGAATCATGTGGAATACCTGAAACTAATATAATGTTATATGTCAATTATATCTCAATTAAAAGAAAAAAAGAATACAAGTTGCAAGAGGAGTCTGGAGGGTGAGCAGAGCTTCCTAAAACTGGTCTTATCCTGTTCCCAGCCCCAAGCCTGATGTCCGATGCACAGCAGCTGCTCAGCAGACGTTAGCTTGTCCCTCCCCCCCGGTCTCTGATATTCTCGGGGCAGCGGTGCAGTGACCCACGGGGCAGGGCATCCATACGTGGAGGCAGGAAGACACCACATGAACAGGAGGCCACTGGGCATACCAGCTGGCTACACCTGCCCAGGGATTGTGGCTCCTTGTCCAGACTCTGAGGAAAATCGCTGTTTTCAGTCAACCACATCGCCTGCACTGGGCTATTTTACCTGTGAAGATTATTTAGGGTGGTTGAAAGTCACCCCTAGAAAATCATTTCCCAGAGCGTCGTCTGGGTTTGATATTCCTACAGATGTATAAGTGACATCATAGCTCTTCAGGCCTGGAGGGAACAGTGATTTTCTTTTGGGGGAAAAAAAGAAGTGAACTATGATTATAGGCCTTGGCAGGACTTGGAGGGAGAGCTTCGAGGCAGAGGAAGGAAAGGAGGAATTTTAAGCATCTTTTCTTTCCCCCTTGGCCAGCCTGTCTCACGTAGCTTATTTAGTTTGGTTTGTCCATGGCTCTGCTTCTGAAGGGGTCAGGTTTGGTGGTTGATCTGGAAGAAAGTTCTGCAGTTTCTGCGTGTGGCGGCCGGGGAAAAAAAGAAGAGCATAGCAGGTGTCTTCTGGGAGCCAGCAGTTGGAAGTTTGGGCTCTTCATCCCACAGATCTAGACTGAATCCTGTTCTCCTGGGGGCCTGACAGCTGTCAGGTTGGCCCAACCTTAAAACACCAGGCCAAAAAACCTACTTTAATTTCCAGAGAATTTTCTTCCCATGTTAATATATTTTTTGTTACCTTCCAATTAGCCATCCTATGATGTTTTCATATTTTTATTTTTATTATATTATATTTTTATTAGAAAGTAATAAAACCAAATTGCCCAAAATTTTTTGGAAATTAGAGACTTTTTAAAATTATCACTCTATTACTACTACTGTAACAGAGCATTTTGGGACATTTTCTTCTGGGTTTTTTGTTTTGTTTTGTTTTTGGGGGTTTTTTTGGCATATAAGCTATATGTATCAGCTTTTTTTAAAAAAACATTTTTTTTCACTTTTTCTTTCTCACTTGTTCCAAACAGTGTAAGAGAAGTACCTTTTGCTAAAGGGCTTCAGACCTTTTGGTTAGTTTTCTCTTTCCCGCTACCACCCCACAGCCACCCAAATGGAAGATTGGACAGCACTTTGACTTAAAGGAACTTCCCCCGATTCTTGGCTTCATGCTGAGAGAACGAGCCCCTGGGCCTCTGGAACTTTGTGCAAAGGGAGTCTGTGTCTCCCTCTCCGTACTCAGATACAGCTTTGCCATCCAAAGTCTGGGTCTCACTAGTTTGGATTTTTGTCACCTCAAAAGAGCCGCTTTCTTCCCAAGGTGGTTTAGAAGGGGACATGTGTGAGGATCCAGTTAATATGTACCAATGTCACTGTCACAGTGCCTGCTGACAGCAGGCTCTCAGTAAACACCTGCTTTAAAAAAATAGCCCCACACTGCACACACCAACCAGCCTCAGAAGTTTAGAACCATCCACCCAGGCCACGGGGAAGGGCGAGGGCTCCTGGACCCACTCTAGCCTCTGCTGTAGGGGGCGGGAGCCAGGAAGTCTGCAGGCCCTCAGGCACGAGCCCTAACCTTTCCCACTGAGTGGCCTCTGGCTGTGACCTCTCCCTTTGCTGTGTGGACCAAAGGTGGGGAGGGTAAACGGTGGGCCGTCAAGGAAGGCAGGAGGGAGTGAAGGGCCTTGGTCATGGAGAGGGCAAGAAGCAGCAGGAGGCAGAGCCTGGACAACCTCCAGGCTTGGACCGCAGGGTGCTCCGTCCATCTGCTGCTGAAAGCTGAAGTTGGCCTGTGTCCACAATGCCAACCCTGCTCCCAGGAGACCAAATGTGACTCCAGATCAGGCAGAGAGCACTTTCTCTGTGTGCATTTTGCAGCACAGGAGGAAGCAGCCGGGTTTGACAGTCCTGCTCTCCCCCAAGAAGACCTAAATGCTCTCAGCCTCTTTGCCCACCTCCCTGCCGCCTAGACCTCACTGCATCTTTGCCCACCTCCCTGCCCCCTAGATGCCTCTTCACTAGTCCTTGCCCTGCCAAATACAAGGGCATCGTGTATCCCCTGGCTGACGAGTGACCATGATTAACAAGCGATGAAGCAACATCTCCGTGATGTCTTATGGTGGGACTCTCACTTAGCCAAGTGACCCTTTTCTAAATGGGTTTCAGACTCAGTGACTTATAAGTAGGGGGGAACCTGGTTAGAAAAGCATAGCATTCCACCTGGGCATGCAGGTATCTTCAATCCTCTTTGGGAAGGAAGCAAGTCAGCAGTATCCCTCATTTCACTTCTACTTACTGAGAATGTTGTATAATGCTGTTTAGTTTTATTATTTTACTTCTTCAATACTTTTTAATGTCTGTATTTGACATTTATAAATTATATATTGCCTTCTAAAAATATTTTGTCAACATATATATTGCAGGATAGTTGTCCTGATTAAGAGATCAGAAAGCATAGAGAAAAGGGCAGAGAGAAAGGAATTGGGGATTAAGTGTGAATTTCCTGGAAGCCAAAACAGAAAGAGAATCACAGTTTTGATTGTTTGATCAAAAAAAAAAATCCAGCTCTGAAAACACAAACTTTTCTGGGTGCTAAATCTCAGTAGGTTCCTTTTACAAGAATCATTCAAGATAACAATGGATGGTTTTCCACCATGACTTTTGGAAGATGCAGAAATGTTTTTCGTGTATCCATGGATAAGGTCAAGGGTGACTGATGACTTTAACCATTGATGTAACCATTACATAACTATTGATGTCTTTAGGCCAGAGCTGCTGTCCTCTTTGCTCTGAAACAATGTTGTAATGCCTATGATTGCTATTTATCAAAGAGTTCGGAAGAGGAAATAAATTAGAAATGGCATAAATAAAACCTTATAGTGACAGGATGGGAGCAACCACTCTGGGACCCATGAGGTGCCCTCTTTCCCTGCCAATTGTGCATCTTCCTGTTCTCATAGGGTCCCTCAGAACCCAAGCCAACTCCTTTTCCTGCATCCTCAGGGGCTCAATCCTCACGACCTGAACTCCCTCCCCCAGCATGTCAGCCTGCCTGTGTCAATGGGTTCAGTGGCCCATGCTTTAAGATGTCTCTTAACTGAAACTGGATAGAGCTTTAAAATTGTATACACTGTATTATCTTCCATAGCAATGGCTTCCACTTATTAAGCATATATATATCTACATCTCTCGTAGTCCAGACATGTTATATATATATTTTCTTTAAACCTCAAAAGGTAAGAATCACTTTTACTATTTGCATGTTAGAAAAATGATGATCACAAGTTTGGCCTCTGAGCCAAGGTTTGCGTTTGTATGCCGTCTCTTCCAGATACTAGCTCTATGACCCTGGGCAAGTTACTTTCCATCTCTGTGCCTCAGTTTCTTTATCTGTCAAATGAAGATAATAAAAGTACCTTGTAGGACTGCTGTATCAACCAGGGATCCCTTAGAGAGGCCTATGAGTGATCTAGCATAAGGACCACACACAGAATTGGGAGCTTGCAGAGAAGGTTGTGCCCCTGGTGTTGGACCTAAGATCTCCCAGGTCAGCTAGGCCAACAGTCTGGAGAAAAAGCTGATGGGAAGTCAAGGAGATCAAGGACATTCTGGAACCCATGAGGACAAACTGGAACCCAGGTCTGTCACCACTTCAACTTCATGAGGTGTGGTGACCTGAAGAGAAGCTGTCACCCTTTGTCATGGACCTAAAATGCACATGTTCAGGGCCAGGAGAAGCTGAAAATTGAACTCTAGTGGGAGCTGGAGGAGCTGCAGGCCTGAGGCAGCATCGTGCCCACAAGGTAGGACAGCGTGTGCAAGCCGCCACAGTGCCTGGCACCCTGCTCAAAACTTCAGAGCATGAAAAATGGCTGCTGCTTCATTTCCACTTCACATCCCAAGCTCATTTCTCTTGTGACTAACCTTTAACAGAATCATATGGGGAAGGGAATCCGGGAAACATAGTTCCTGTGCAGCTAAGTTGACACAATGTAAAGCCAAATTGGTTATGGGATGAAGTGATTAAAATATAGGGAAAAGATTTATTTATTTTTTATTTTTTCCAGTTTTATTGAGATATAATTGACATACAACACTGTATAAGTTGTACAGCATAATGACTTGACTTACATAAATTGAGAAATGATTACTATAATAAGTTTAGTTAACATCCGTCATCTCATGTATTTACCAAAAAAAAAAAAAAAGAATTGTTTTTCCTTATGAAGAGAACTCTTTGGATTTGCTTTCTTAACAACATTCAAATATACCATATAGCAGTGTCAACTATAGTCATCATGTGGTACATTACATCCTTAGTATGTATTTATCTTATAACCAGAAGTTTGTACCTTTTGACCAATTTCATCCAATTCCCACACACACCCCCAGCCCCCACCTCTGGTAACCATCAATCTGTTCTCTGTATCTATGAGTTTATTTTGTTTGGTTTTTGGATTCCACGTATAAGTGAGATGATACATTATTTATCTTTCTCTGTCTAACATTTCATTTAGCATAATGCCCTTGAGGTCCATACATGTTGTTGCAAATGGCAGAATTTCTTTCTTTTTAGTGGCCAAATAGTATTCCTCTTTGTGTGTGTGTGTGTGTGTATGTATACCACAACTTCTTTATCCATTGATGGACTCTTAGGTTGTTTCCATGTCTTGGCTGTTGTAAATAATGTAGCTGTGATCATGCAGACATCTCATCAACACAGTGATTTTCTTTCCTTCAGATAAGTACCAGAAGTGAAATTGCTGGATCATAGAGTAGTGCTATTTTTTATTTTTTGAGGAATTTCCACACTGTTTTCCATGGTGGCTGCATCAATTTACATTCCCACCAACAGTGCATGCAGGTTCCCTTTTGTCCACATCCTCACCAGCATTTAGTACCTCCTGTCTTTTTGCTGATAGCCGTTTTAACAGGCGTGAGGTGATATCTCACTGTGGTTTTGCTTTGCATTTCCCAATGACTAGTGATGTGGAGCACCTTTACATATATCTGTTGGCCATTCATGTATCTTCTTCGGAAAAATGTCTATTCAGTTCCTTTGCCCATTTTTAAGTTGGGTTATTTGCTACTTTGCTATTGAGTTGTATGAGTTATTTATATATTTTGGATATGAACCTCTTATCAGACATACGGTTTACAAATATTTTCTCCCATTCCTTAAGTTGTCGTCGCATTTTCTTGAACACTTATTTAGCTGTGGAGAAACTCTTCAGCTTGATGTAGTTCCACTTGATTTTTTATTTTGTGGCTTGTGCTTTAGGTGTCTTATCCAAAAAATCATTACCAAGACCCATGTCAAGGAGCTTTTTTCCTATGTTTTCTTCTAGAAGTTTTATGGTTTCCAGTCTTACATTTAAGTCTTTAATCCATTTCAAGGTACTTTTCTGAGTGGTATAAGATAGGGGTCTAGTTTCATTCTTTTACTTGTGACTATCCAATTTTCTAAGCACCATTTATTGAAGAGACTTTCTCCAGTGAGTATTCTTGATTCCCTTGTCAAATATTAGTTGACTGTATATGCATGAGTTTATTTCTGGATTCTCAAGTGTGTCTCATTGATCTATGTGTGTGTTTTTATGCCAGTACCATACTGTTTTGATTACTATAGCTTTATGATATAGCTTGAAATCAAGAAATGTGATGCCTCCAGCTTTGTTCTTCTTTCTCAAGATTGCTTTGGATATTCGAGGTCTTTTGTGGTTCCATATAGATTTTAGGACTGTTTTTTCTACTTCTGTGAAAAATGCCATTGGAATCTTAATAGGGATTACATTGAATCTATAAATATCTTTGGATAGTATGGACATTTTAACAATATTCTTCCAATTCGTCAACCTGGGGTGCCTTTCCATCTATTTGTGTCTTCAATTGCTTTCATCAATGTCTTATAGTTTTTAGTGTAGAGAACATTCACCTCCTTGGTTAAATTTATTCCTAAGTGTTTTATTGTTTTTGGTGCTATTGTAAGTGGGATTGTTTTCTTTATTTCTTTTTCAGATAATTTGTATATAATAGTATATAGAATAATAGTATATAGAAATGCTATTGATTTTTGTATGTTAATTTTGTATCCCGCAACTTTACTGAATTTATTGATTAGATCTAACAGTTTTTTGGTGGCATTTTTAGGATTTTCTATATATAAAATCACGTCATCTGCAAATACAGACCATTTTGCTTCTTCCTTTCCAATGCTGATTACTTTATCGTTTTACTGCCTGATTGCTCTGGCTAGAACTTCCAGTACTCTGTTGAATAGGAGTGGTGAGAGTGGGCACCACGGACTTGTTCTTGATCTTAGAAGAAAAGCTTTCAACCTTTCACCATTGAGTGTGATGTTAGCTGTGGACTTTTCATTTATAGCCTTTATTATGTTGAGGTACTTTCCCTCTAACCTAATTTGTTAAGAATTTGTATCATTTTGTCAAATGATTTTCTGCATCTTTTGAGATGATCGTATGATTTTTTCTTTCATTCTATTAATGTGATATATCACATTTATTAATTTGCCTATGTTGAACCATCCTTGCATCCCAGGAATAAATCTCACTTGATCATGGTGAATGATCCTTTTAATGTGCTGCTGAATTCATTTTGCTACTATTTTATTCAGAATTTTTGCATCTCTATTCATCAGGGATATTGGCTTGTAGTTTTCTTTTCTTGTAGTGTCCTTTTCTGGCTTTGGTATCAGGGTAATCCTGAGCTTGTAAAATGGGTTTGGAAGTGTTCCCTCCTCTTTAATTTTTTGGAAGAGTTTGAGAAGGATTGGCATTAATTCTTCTTGAAAACTTTGGTAAAATTCACCAATGAAGCCACCTGCTCCTGGGGTTTTCTTTGTTGGGAGATTTTGGATTACTGGTGTGATCTCCTTACTAGTAATTAGTCTGCTCAGATTTTCTATTTCTTTGTGATTCAGGCTTGGTAAGTTGTATGTTTCTAAGAATTTTTCCATTTCTTCTAGATTGTCCAGTTTGTTGGTATATAGTTGTTTGTAGTAGCTTTTTATCCTTTGTATTTCTGTGACATCAGATGTAATGTCTCCTCTTTCTTAATAATTTTGTTTATCTGAGTCCTCTCTCTTTTATCCTTGGTTTGTCTAGGTAAAGTTTTTTCAATTTTGTTTATATTTTTAAGGAATCAACTCTTAGTTTTGTTAATCTTTTCTAATGTTTGCCTGTTTTGTATTTCATTTATTTCTGCTCTAATCTTTATTATTTCTTTCCCTTAGCTAAATTTGGGCTTAGTTTATTCTTTTTCTAGTTCCTTGAGGCAAAGATTTAGGTTGTTTATTTGATCTCTTTTTTTCTTTTTTTTTTTTTTTGATCTCTTTCTTGTTGTTTATGTAGGTGCTTATTGTTATGAACTTCTGTCTTACAACTGTTTTTGCTGAATTCCATCAGTTTTGGGATGCTGTGTTTCCATTTTCTTTTGTCAAAGGTACTTTTTGATTTCTCCTTTAATTTCTTCTTTGATCCGTTGGTTGTTCAGGAAACTGTTGTTTAATTTTCGTGTATTTGTGCGTTTTCCAGTTTCCCTCCTGTTTTGATTTCTAGTTTCATACTGTGTGGTCATAGAAGATACGTGGTATGATTTCAGTCTTGAATTTGCTGAGACTTCTTTTGTGGCCTAACGTATGGTCTATCCTAGGATATGTTCCATGTGTGCTAGAGAAGAACATGTGTTCTGCTGTTGTCAGATAAAATGTTCTGTGTATGTCTGTTGGGTCCATTTGGCCTATAGTATTGTTCAAATCCACTGTTTGCTGACTGATTCTCTGGATGATCAATCCATTGCTGAGAGTGTTTTACTAAAGACCCCAACTATTATTTATTGGTATTTATTTCTCCTTTTAGCTCTGTTAGCTTTTGCTTTATATATTTAGATGCTCCAATGTTGGGAACATACATATTTAAAGTTGTTATATCTTCTTGAATGATTGACTCCTTTATCATTATAAATGACCTTCTTTGTATCATCCTACCATTTTTAATTTAAAGTCTATTTTGTCTGATCCAAGTATAGCAATCCCTGCTCTTTTTGGTTACCGTTTGTTTGAAATATTTTTTTTCCATCATTTTACTCTCAGTCTATGTGTGTCTTTAAAGCTAAAGTCAGTTTCTTGTACGGCTAAAGTTGGTTTCTTGTAGATCCAAAACATTGGGTCTTGTTTTTTCGTTTTTTCCTTTCAGCCATTCTATGTCTTTTGACGGGAGAATATAACTCATTTACATTTAAAGTCATTACTGAGAGGTAAGGACTTAATCTTGCCATTTTTGTTAATCTTTTCTGGCTGTTTTGTAGATCCCAATTTTCCTTACTTCTTATCCCGCTGTCGTTTTTTGTGTTTTGATGCCTTTTGGTATCAGAATGCCTTGACTTCTTTATTGTGTTCTTTTTGTGTAATTACCACAAGGTTTTTCCTTGTGGTTACCATGAGGCTTACATAAAATATCTTAAAATTATGACACACTCTATTTTAAACTGATAACAGCTTGACTTCAATAGCATTCCTAAGCTTTATACTTTTACTTCTCCCCCTCACACTTTCGATTTTTGATGTTACACTTTGCATATTTTTTATATTGTGTACCACATTAACAGATTACTGTAGTTATGGGGTATTTTGGGGGTTTTTTTGGTGAGGAGGATTGGCCCTAAGCTAACATCTGCTGCCAATCTTCCTCTTTTTGCTTGAGGAGGATTGTCTCTGAGCTAACATCTGTGCCATTCTTCCTCTTTTTGTATATATGGGATGCTGCCACAGCCTGGCCTAATGAACAGTGTGTAGGTCCACACCAGGGATCCACACCCACAAACCCCAGGCTGCCAAAGCAGAGTGTGTGAACTGAATCACTATGTTGCCAGGCCAGCCCTGTGGTTATTTTTGCTACATTTGCTTTTTAACTTTTAAACTAGAGTCGTAAGTGAATTATGCACCATTGCCATATTACAAAATCTAACGGACTATGTATTTACCATTACTACTGAATTTCACACTCTCTTCTTATGTTTTTATGATATTAAATATCATCCTTTTACTTCCACTCAAATAACTCTCTTTAGCATTTCTTGTAAGGTAGGTCTAGTGCTAATAAATCCCCTCAGTTTTTGTTTCTTTGGGAAAGTCTTTATCTCGTCTTCATTTCTGAAGGACAGTTTTGCTGGATATAGAATTCTTGGTTGACAGTTTCTTTCTTTCAGTATTTTGTATATATCATCCTATTCTCTCCTAGCCTGACAAGTTTCTGTTGAGAAACCTGCTGGTAATCTTATGGCAGTTACCTTGTATGTAACTTGTCTCTTCTTTCTTGCTATTTTCAGAATTCTTTATCTTTGACTTTTGACATTTTCATTATAATGTGTCTTGGTGTAGCCCTGTTCAGGTTCAACCTATCTCAGGTCTTTTGGGCTTCATGGATCTGGGTGTCCATTTCTCTCCACAGGTTTGGGAAGTTTTCAACCATTATTGCTTTAAATATATTTTCTGTCCCTTTCTCTTTCTCATCTCTTTCTGGAATTCCCATAATATGGATATTGTTTTTTTTGATTGTGTTCCATACGTCTCTTAGACTTTCTTCACTATTTTTCATTCTTTTTTTTTTTTTTTTTTTTTGATTCCCTGACTGAGCAATTTCAAATGTTCTGTCTGCTAGATCATTGATTCTTTTTTCTGCACGGTCAAGTCTGCTTTTGAAGCTGTCTATTGAATTCTTCAGTTCACTCATGTTTCTCAGCTCAAGGTTTCTGGGCTGTTTTTGTTTCTGATTACTTCTATTTCTTTGTGGAACTTCTTATTTTGTTTATGCATTATTTTTCTAATTTTTTTTAGTTGTCTGTCTATGTATTCTTGTAGTTCATTAAACTTTTTAAAGAGGATTATTCTGAATACTTTGACAGTTCATAGATCTCCATTTCTTTAGGGTCAGTTATTGGAGCTTTACAGTCATGTGTTCCTTAATGATGGGGATACATTCTGAGAAATGTATCATTAGGAATTTCATTGTTGTGAGAACATCATAGATCTACATACACAAACCTAGATGGTATAGCCTACTACACACTTAAACTGTATGGTACTAATCTTATGGGACCACCATCATATATGCAGTTTGTTGTTGACTGAAATGTCATTATGCAGCATATGACTGTATTAGTTTCCTTTGGTGATGTCATGTTTACCTGATTTTTTGTGATCCTTGATTCCTTACATTGGTATCTGTGCATTCAAGTAAGCAGTCTCTTTTCCAGACTTTGCAGGTTCATTTTGGCAGAGACAACTCTTCATCAGTCTGCTCACCTTGTTGGACATGTCAGCTGGTAACCTACTTGTGCCGGTGGGGCTTGCTATCAGGGTCTATCTTTGGACAAGGCCACTGCCCAGCCTCTGAGGTCACAGGAGGGCTGCCACTGGCTGAGAACATTGGTTAGGACTGTTGGCTTGGTTCCTGACCAAGCAAGGCCAGAGGATGGGCTCCACAGTTGTCTGGGTTCTCTTGTCAGGCTTTCTAGATGGTCAGGACTGGGTACTATACTCTGCAGTAGGCAGGGCTATGAATTAGCTTCCCTGCTCTGGCAGGGCAGCAGAACAGGCCCCAAGGCCTACATCGCTCATTGTTTGGGGACCCAAATCAAGCTAGACTGTGCACTAAATATCCTGGTCAGATGGGGTTACCAGTTTTGCTCTGCAGACAGGAAAGCGCTGTGCCATGCCTCTGTAAGCAGGACTGTAGGATGGGCTACACAGCTTTTCATGTCCTCTATTTAGGTCCCCTGGTCAGACAGACTGAATACTGTATTCAGCAGTAGGTAGGGCAACAAATTAGTTTTCCTGCCCAAGCAGGGCACCCCAAGGCTCTTGTTTGGGGGTCAAATTAGGCAGAACTATCCATCACATTTCCTGGCCTGATGGGCCACCACCCTAGCTCTGCAGATGGGTGGATGCTGGCCAGTTATCCACTCAGTGCTGCTATATCAGGGTTGCAAGATGGGCTACACAGATTTCTAGGAGCTCTGGTTAGGTTTCCAGGTTGGGTCGGACTAGTGGCTGTCTTCAGCTTTAGGTGGGCTATCACTTTCCCTGCATGGTTGGCACTGCAAAACAGGCCCCAGGGCTGGCAAGGCTCATTGTTTGGGAATCAAATTAGACACCTACACACAAAGCATCCTGGACAGATGGGGCCACCATCTTGGCTCTGCAGATGCAGGGCCAGTGGTCAGGTTCTCCTCTCAAGTGCCACTGTGATCAGGGCTGCAGGGTGGGCTTCTGAGATTCCCAGGAGCTCTGGTTGGGTTTCCTGGTTAGCAGAGTTGGAGGCTGTTTCAGCACGGGGCAGGGCTACAGGTTAGCTTCCCTGCCCACGGGGTGGGGGATGGAGTGATGGGCATGCAGAGCATGCCCCAAGGCTGACACAACTCTTCTTTGGGAGCTAATCAGGCAGACCCGTGCACCGAACTTTCTGCCAAATGGGGTTCCCAACTTGTCTCTGCAGACAGGCAGAGCTGCTAGCTGGGCTTTCTGCTCAAGTGCTCCACCCAGGCAGGGGAGTTAATTCATAGCCCTGCTCACTGCTGAGTGGAGCTCCTGGCCCCACCCTACCACAAAGCCTTCCAGAACACCTGGGAAGTTGTTTGGAGTCAGCTCTCCAATTCTGTCCAGGAAGGGGAGCAAATTCCTAGCTCTGCCCACTGCTGAGGGTAGCTTCGGGCCCTGCTCAGCCCTGAAGCCTGAGCTGAGCTCCTGGGAAATGGCTTGGTCCAGCAGCACTTGAATCTGTATATTTCTTGGACATTTTAGTAATATGAATTCTTCCAATCCATGAGCAGGAATGCTTTTCCCTTTACTTGTGTCTTCTATTTCTTTCATCAGTGTTTTCCAGATGTCAGTGTACAGGTCCTTCACCTCCTTGGTTAAATTTATTCCTAGGTATTTTATTCTTTTTGATGCAATTGTAAATAGGATCATTTTTTTATTTTTCTTTGTGATAGTTTGTTATTAGTGTGTATAAACACTACAGATTTTTGCATATTTATTTTGTATCCTGCAACTTTATTGAATTTGTTTATTCTAACCATTTTCTGGTGGCGTCTTTATGGTTTTCTATATGTGATATCATATCATTGATATTATTGACAAGTATTGACAGTTTTACTTCTTTCTGATTTGGATGCCTTTTATTTGTTTTTCTTGCCTAATTACTCTACCTGGGACTTCCAATACTATGTTAAATAAAAGTAAGGAGAGTAGGGGGCTGACTCAGTGGCACAGCGATTAAGTTCACATGTTCTGCTTCAGTGCCCCAGGGTTCGCCGGCTCGGATCCTGGGTGTGGACCTACATACTGCTTGTCAAGCATGCTGTGGCAGGTGTCCCACATATAAAGTAGAGGAAGATGGGCACAGATGTTAGCTCAGGGCCAGTCTTCCTCAGCAAAGAGAGGAGGATTAGCAGCAGATGTTAGCTCAGGGCTCATCTTCCTCAAAAAAAAAAAAAAAAAAAAAGGAGTAGGCATCCTTGTCTTGTTCCTGATTTTAGAGGAAGAGCTTTCAGCTGTTCACTACTGTATATGGTGTTAGTGGTTGGCTTCTCATATACAGCCTTTATTTTGCTTAGGTACGTTCCCTCTATGCCCAGTATGCTGAGAGTTTTGATCATAAATGGATGTTGTATTTTGTTAAATGCTTTTTATGCATCTATTGAGATGATCATATGCTTTTTATCTTTCGTTTTTTTAATGTGTGTATGACATTGATTGATGTTGAACCATCCTTGCACTCTTGGAATAAATCCCACCTGAACATGGTGTATGATCCTCTTAATGTATCGTTGAGTTCAGTTCGCTAATATTTTGTTGAGGATTTTTGCATCTATGTTCATCAGGGATGTTGGCCTGTAATTTTCTTTTCCTGTGTCATTGTTATCTGGTTTTGGTGTCAGGGTAATCCTGGCCTTATAAAATGAGTTTGGAAATATTCCTTCCTCTTCTGTTTTTGGAAAAGTTTGAGAAGAATTGGCATGAATTCTTCTTTAATTGTTAGGTAGAATTCACCAGTGAAGCCATTTGGTCCTGGGCTTTTGTTTGTTGGGAATTTTTGGTTACTGTTTCAATCTCCTTATAGTTGGTCTATTCCTCATGATTCAGCCTTGGTAGGTTGTATGTTTCTAGGAATTCATTACATTTCTTCTAGGTTGTCCCATTTGTTTGCATATAATTGTTCGTAGTAGCCTATTATGATCCTTTGTATTTCTGTAATATCAGTTGTAACAGCTCCTCTTTCATTTCTGATTTTACTTGGTTGAGCCTCTGTTTTTCTCTTGATGGGTCTAGCTAAAGGTTGTCAATTTTGTTTATCTTTCAGAATACCACCTTTTAGTTTCATTGATCTATTCTATTGTCTTTTTGTCTTTATTTCTGCTCTAGTCTTTGTTATTTTCTTCCTTCTACTAACTTTAGGCTTCATTTGTTCTTCTTTTTCTACTTCCTTGAGGTGTAAAGTGAAGTTTTTTATTTGAGATCTTTCTTGTTTCTTGATATAGGCATTTATCTCTATAAACTTCCTTCTTAAAACTGCTTTTGCTGCATCTCATAAGTTTTGCTTTGTTGCATTTCCAATTTCAATTGTTTCAAGGTAATTTTTATTTCTCTTCTGACTCCTTTTTTGACCCATTGGTTGTTCAGTACCATGTTGTTTAATCTCCACATATTTATGAACTTTCCAGTTTTCTTCTGGTAATTAATTTCTAGTTTCTTATCATTGTGGTTAAAAAAGATGGTTGATATGATTTCAATCTTCTTAAATTTCTTAAGGCTTTTTTATGGCCTATCCCGGATCTGTCCCAGATCTATCCCTATATATCCTATATGATCTATCCCAGAGAATGTTTCTTGTGCACTTGACAATTTATGTACATGATGTTGAAAATTCCAAAATGTGTGTTATTTTAGTCTATCCCAATGTATTATCTGAACTACTTGTCGTCAGAAATTTCAAATAGATTTTCCTCCCTGGCACCTCGAAAGAGAAAGATATCTTTCCAAAACTGAGAAGCAAATAAAATACCTAAAACTACAAGGCTGAAATCACACCTAAATCATTAAGTTATTATAGGCCACCTGTTCATTTCCTACCAATTTTCAGGAAATTAGGTTTCACCATCTTAGCTTTCTTCACCTAAGTTTCTTCACCTAGCTTTCATATAAATAAAATTTTTTAAAATGTCCTCTTTTTCTGATCCAAAAGATATTCAAATGATATAAATGAGAAATGTAATTTAGTTAAGAGAAAGCCTACTGTTGAATCATCCAAGTAATGATCTGAAGTGTAAGGGCTAAGAGGCCTTCTGTTAATGTTCAGCACTTGTCATCTCCCTATTGTGGCCAAATAAGATGTTCCCTTCCCAGTACTCCTTTGTTGAGAGCCTCCCCCACCATTCGCATAGATACAGCTGAAATGCCAGGCTAGAATAACCCAATCCTGCCTCCCAGCTGTAGTTGATGTATCTAGACTACAGTGATGCACCACATAAGGACATTTCAGTCAGTGATGGACCATGTATATGATGGTGGTCCCGTAAGATTAGTACTATATAGCCTAGGTGTGTAGTAGGCTGTATCATCTAGGTCTGTGTAAGTACACTCCATAATGTTCACATAACAACAAAATCACCTAACTACACATTTCTCAGAACGTATCCCCATCGTTAAGCTACGCATGACTGTATCTGTACACTGATGTCATTTTGGCGTTAGGGAAATGGTATTGATTGGGAAAGAAAAGTTAGTCTCTCTCCAGATGGCTGAAGCTTTAATATGTAAAGCTTTGGAGTGGTCAGCAGCTGTGTTACCACCACACAGAGAAGGCCACCCTGCCCTGAGAGAGAAGAATGGTTCTGACCTATCAAAAAAGGCCAGAGAAGATAGGGCTGGCCCCGTGGCCGAGTGGTTATGTTCGCGCGCTCCGCTGCAGGCGGCCCAGTGTTTCGTCGGTTCGAATCCTGGGCGCGGACATGGCACTGCTCGTCAGACCACGCTGAGGCAGCGTCCCACATGCCACAACTAGAAGAACCCACAACGAAGAATACACAACTATGTACCGGGGGGCTTTGGGGAGAAAAAGGAAAAAATAAAATCTTTAAAAAAAAAAAAAGGCCAGAGAAGAGAAAGAATGGGCCTTATTGTGTATGAATTCTTAGCTCCACCTATTCCTGTGGCACGCTGCACTTCTGCATTCGTGGGTGTCTCCCTAGTATTCTTACATTAAATCTCCCTTTTTAATAGTGTGAGATGAGTTTCTGTCCTTGACAACCAAAAGAGTAATACATTCAATCTTAAAAGACAAAATTCAATTTTGATCATCATCTTTTAAAGGACTCTATAAAGGATCAGTGTAAACAGTTGAGGAAATAGTAAACAGGATCAAGGAGGAAACTTCCAGGGCTTTGGCTTTTGTGTGTGTGTGTGTGAGGAAGGTTGGCCCTGAGCTAACATCTGTTGCCAGTCTTCCTCTTTTTGCTTGAGGAAGATTGTTGCTGAGCTAACATCTGTGCCAGTCTTCCTCTATTTCATGTGGGATGCTACCACAACGTGGCTTGACGAGCAGTGATAGGTCCAGGCCCAGAATCTGAACCCACGAACCCTGGGCCACTAAAGTGGAGTGCCCAAACTTAACCACTATACCACTGGGCCAATCCTGGGCTTTGGCATTATTGAATAAAGAAACAATTTTATATGCATGTCCTAATGCTATTCAAAGAAGGTCTTTAATCTTCTTTTCATCAGAGGTAATGGAGTTAGGTCAGAACTAATACTTTTCCTGTTAGACATAACTCCAAACTTGTGCTGTGCCACTGGTTTGACCACCCTTGGCTGTGTGTCTTTGTTCAGGAGAGAATCCAGTTGCTCAGCCCAGTGTTTTTCTTGCTTTCTCTTAGATGAGGTATCCACTCTTGGTTCAGTCACTTAGCTGGCAGGAGCAGGATCATGTGGCATTAACAGGCCCAACTGCGACCTCGGCAGAAGGCAGAGACTCTAGAGGCCTGTGGGCCCATGAATGGCCACAAGAGCATGCCATGTTGGAAGCCAGGACATGAAATTGCTTTCCAAGATTCTCTTAAGTCTAATGATGTTGATAGTTGAGTTATGAGCAGTTTAGCACCTTTTTCTCCTAAACCTACCTCTCTCTTCAATTGCCTAGCTGCTTTGGGGTCACTCCTGTAACATTATTTGACATGTCGCATGTGAATTTAGCTGGGCCTTCCAGGCTCAACTGGCTCCTCCCTTCCATGAACCCAGGAACACCTGGTGATCAGAGGACTGCAGAGGCAGCAAAGCCCTGAGAGATGGAGAATCTGATGAGTAACATGAAGAGAAACAACGACGTGCAGAGCTGGTGAAGCAGTGATGGAAGTTAGAGCCACAGTTGGAGAGGAGGTTGCAGCGTCTGTTAGTAGAAAGCAATTAGGTAATGATTTGACTTACGTACAGGGAGATGGGCCAGGAGAACAACCCCTTTAAGTTCTGGAATTCCTGTTAAAGCAGCCATAAAAGAGGGGCCTACTTGTCCCTCTTTGTTGGGACACCTCCTGGCCAAAATAGCTGTCCATGTGCAACCTCAGTCAGCTGGGAAAGCAACACCAAATTGTTTGGAATGACATGGTTATCGCCTTAGTGGATATTTATGTTTTAATCCCAGAAAAATTTATCATTAAATATAGAAATAAGTAAACAAAGCCTATAATATTAACATTTTTATGTTAGGGTCAGAAATAATTTGTTCATGTTTGGTATTTTAAGAATTTGTTGTATTTTAGAGAATTTGGTCTATTAGAACAAGAGATCAAACTTGTGATTCCAATTTGAAATGTAATTTAGAATTGATTTATATTTGCAGCTTTATGTTGAGAAATATAAGGGTAAAGTTTCAGTAAATTTGTAACATTGAAATATTTAAGAGGATTTAATATTTGCCATATTTATATGCTTAATTGATTACATTTACAAGAGTTATTTAAGTACTTAAAAGGTTTTGTTTAACAATGAGACCACTGAACTACTTCAAAAGAAAATCAATACATTAAATGTATAAATGCAGTTTAAGATGTTAAAGGAAATTAGTTAATTAAGCTGCAAGAGCCCTTTTGAAAGTGTGTTAATTGTTTTTTGCTAGATTTATTAGTAGAGTAATAAGATTTGGGAGTTGAACTCAAATCAGTAAGTTTAAGAAAAAAGAGCTTGAAATTGGATAATTGCTTGGATATTAATTTTTCAAAAATGGATTCCGGATATTTTTCTATGCACAAAAGCAGATCAGAAAACCTACATTGATACTCCAGAATTTTAACTGAGTAACTAATAGAAGGTTAGTTTAATCCTAGCCAGAACTAGTCCAAGTACAGCCAAGCCTAGTCCCCAAGAATGGAGAAAATCCAAGGACCCAGCTAGTGAACAGGGCGAGTTCGGGACCAGTGAGACAGTTCTGGGGACCCACTCTCACTCATGGTGTTCCAGGAGAGGTCCTGTTTACACAGGGCCCACCCAGATCCTGTGGAAATGGTGATCTGGGCAATCCCCTCAACCATCCTCTGCAACTTCAGGGTGGACCCAACCTGAAGCAGTGACCCCAGACCCATATTCATCCTCCAGCCCTGATATCCCAGCAGGTTAAAGTGGCTGGTACTTCTTCAGGCAAATGGCCAACTGACTACATGTCAGGTTGTCACCATATCTGAAAATGCAATCCTGAAATGACTCATCCTTTACAACATATGAGGATACTTGCATTCCGTCTCATCTTCAGGGAAAATGCTTGTTTAATTGACCTATTCATTGCACATCTATCAACTTGTCCCATCTCTAGGTCCTTCTGTTTCTGCCTCTGTGTCTTGAATAGCAAGTACCTCAAAGACAGCATTTTTTTTTAATTTAGTATTTTTACTTGCTTTTCACTGCCCAAGAAAGCCCACACACAGTTCTGGCCAGGAGAGCACCTGAGGACGCACTGAGTACTGCAGCTTTGCGAATAACAGTGACAACGAGTTCTTGACGTATTCCTGGCATACTTCTCATTAACCCACGAAGCTTTGAGGTGCTGTCCTAAATTCTGTTTGCTGAGTAGAGGCATTGTTATTACAAGACTAATCTCAGCATTCAACATTTTTCCCCAGTGAGGCAGATTTATGGAGAAGATTAGATTCATCTTTGCTCTTTAGACACTACAATGACAATGACGTCCGTGTGTTCTGAGAAAGGCTGGACGGCGCGTTTGTTTAGCCTGGGTCTTTGTTCTGTGGGGCGGTTAGTCGATCTCTTCTGATGTAGGCAGCCCTGTATTTCTGGACTACAAATATATTCAACAGTTTTTTTCTCTGTTTTAAGTGAGTTAACAGATAATACTGCAAGAGGAAACTTACGTAAGCCATAGCAATGGCTGGAACTGATGAGAATTCAAGGCTGAAAAGCAAGTTTTGTTATTAAAACAGATTTGCAGATAAGAACAAAGTGAAAAATTATTGAGAGGGGAACATGGCAGTGGAAACTCATTCTTCGGAATTCCCATTATCCATATCATTTTCCAGGCAAAGGTTAATGGAGAGGACAAGTTCAGTGTACTTTAGCCAAAATAATTATATAAAATGAGGAAAAAGTGAACGCTAATCTAATTAACATAGTAGGGGGTAAGACAAAGAGAAAAGAACATTCCTGTGTGCTGGCTCTGCCTCTCCCACCAGCTTTCCCAGGGAAAATTGTACAAGGCACAATTTTCTAGGTCTCTGTTTTCGCAGCTTTTTCATAAACACAGAGTTTTGGAGCTGGAAGTTTGCAAGAGTTTACTTCACAGAGTAAGAAGCAGGGTTTTTTTTGAAGTCTTGAAGATATATACTATCTAGTCATTCAGAATATCACTTTCAGTAGCCATAAAAATAGGTACTGGCCCCAGACACAAGAGAAAGAAAGACAGGTGTAAGGGAAAATCAGAAAGTTGGCCTAAAACAGTCGTCCCTGTTCTGGCTGCACATTAAAATCACCTGGGAAGCTTTTCAGCTGATGCCTGGGTCCCACCCCAGAGATTCTGTTTCCATTGCTCTGGAGTCGGGTAGTTTTTAAAACTTCCCAGGTGATTCCTATGTGCAGTCAGGATTGCAAATAACTGGCCTACCTAATACAATAAATTCTGTTCTCATTTCTGCTCCTCCTGGCATGATTTCATGGCAGCCTTGGTTTTGAGGACTCTTTACCAGAGTCTGTTCTGGCAAATATGTGTATTCACTGATCCTGATGATGGTGTTGGGGGCTGAAGTTGAGGGCGGACAGGAGGGGGCCAGGATGACTGGCAGTAGTCTGGTGGTAAATGTAACCTTGGCCAAGTCCACTGAAAGGTTTTGAAGATGTATGGTAGACCTGACTCATTGTCGATGCCCCATTTTAGGTGTGGTTCCATTTCTGGTATATGGGCAGCTGCCTTAGCCTTGCAATAGCTCTGCCTTTGAGTTTTGATAATCCATTTTTATTTATTTATGTCAGACCACAGTCATGGGTGCCAGTTATCCCTGAATTAATGGTTGGCGTCGAGGCCAAAAGACAAAGAAGGAGTAAGTAGCCTACACTTGAAGTTCAGAGAAGCTCCAACTGTGAGACCAGCCATTTCCCTCTTCAAGGCATGCTGGGTGGCCCAATATAGCAACACTGGAACTCCTTCCACCCCTACCTCCAGATAAGAGGGCTGGGGGCATGTCAGATTAATAGTTTATCTTTGGGAGAACACATCACCTCTGGTCCCTACAAGATCGAAGGTCCCCAAACTATGCTCCCTTCCTGGCCTCATGAACTAGGGGACTAGTGATTGTCTCTTGTCTTTATCATTCTAGCCACTGAATCACCAACACTTGATTCCCCAGGCCAGGTGTTGCCAGGGTCCTGAGGAAGGGGTGCGAAAGAGACGGCCAAGCTAAAAGGGAGATGAGGCAGAGTGCATCCGCATTGTTTGTGCCTAGGTGAAGGGGTGGTAATATTGGAAAACTGGCTTAAAACTTTGTATAAAAAGCAGTTGATGGGGCCAGCCCAGTGGCATAGTGGTTAAGTTCGCGGGCTCTGCTTTGGCGGCCCGGGGCTTACCAGTTCGGATCCCAGGCACGGACCTACCCACTGCTTATCAAGCCATACTGTGGCAGGTATCCCACATATAAAATAGAGGAAAATGGGCACAGATGTTAGCTCAGGGCCAATCTTCCTCAGCAAAAAGAGAAGGATTGATGACAAATGTTAGCTCAGGGCTAATCTCCCCCTACCCCCAAAAAAAGCAGTTGACAGGAGTCAACAAACCAAAGACCATAAGCCAAATCTGGCCTGCCACCTACATTTGTAAATAAAGTTTTATTGGAATACACACACAGCAGTTGAATCCCAAATCAAACACCTCTTCCTCGTTACGTCAGAAGACTGAAGTTTCTTCTCTGAAAAGGTTACCGGCAGACCTAGACCTGAGGATACCAAGCACAGTTGAGGGTTGGGGTTGCTATACTGAACCCAGGAGAAAGAAGTGTAGTTCTGTATCCTTGACAGCAATCCACCAGCCCAACACTCTCGCCCACTGGCTTCAAGAACACAGGCTGCCACGGTTCTACACCTGCCCAGGCAGGAGACTGAGGGAGACTGGGGAGGACTGGCAGGCTGGTGGGTACTGTACCAGACAGTGCAAGTATAGAACATTTCCATCATTGCAGAAAGTTCTATTGAACGGCCCTGCTCTAAGAAATAAGACTCAGGGGTAAGATTAGAACCTTTTTTTTTTCCATTATAAGCTTTGTAGAACTACAAAGCTCTATCCACTTATCACTTTATAAAAATAAAAATTTAATTAAAAAAATCATGGGGAGGCATTCCCATAGAATTTTGACCCCTGAGTTTATGTAAGGGCATTATGTTTCCATAATACAAGAGGTTAGTAGTGGGTTAGTTTTCGTGCCCTTCCCGTGCCTGGGAACTTTCGGCAAAGTCTGTAGACATTTTTGGTTGTCACAATGTCGGTGGGAGGGGAGGGGTTCTTCTGGCATCTGGTGGACAGAGGGTAGGGATGCTGCTAAACAGCATCCTGCAATGCATAGGACAGCCCCCACAGCAAAGAACTATCTGGCCCAAAATGTCAATTGTGCTGAGATAGAGAAACCTTGACTTATACTAAATCTCTAAGATTCTAGTCAGGCTCTCAAATATATGTGTGTGTGTATTTTTTTTTTTTTTTTTTACTTAAATGAATAATCCTGTGGCCTGAAATGTAGTAATTGGCTAAAGTTCAGTTCCACAGGCTAGCATTACACCCTCAGTGTGCTAGAAAACCAAAAGGAAGAATTGAAGCAATTATGTGGAGAATTCAAATCAAGAATATCTTTTCTCTTGACTGTTACTCAAATAAGTAAAAATGGGATTTTTAAAAATTATTTTTTATTGAGATATAATTGATATATAACAGTGTAAGTTTCAGGCACACAACATGTTGCTTTGATAACATTTATGTAGTGAATATGATTACTACAGTAATGTTGACTAACGCCTTTATCATATCACAAAATCATCATTTCTTTTTTGTGTTGAGAACAGTTAAGATCTAGTCTATTAGCAACCTTGAAGTTTATAATACAGTATCGTTGACTGTAATCACTATGTTATACCTTAGATCTTCAGAAGTTATCCCCTAGTTACAAGTTTGTACCAGTAAATAACATCTCCTCACTTCCCCCACCCTCTGGTAACCACCATTCTACTCCCTGTTTTTACAAGTAAGTATTTTTAGATTTCACATATAGGAGATATTTATCTTTCTCTATCTGACTTATCTTGCTTAGCATAATACCCTCAGGGTCCATCAATGTTTTTCAGATAATCTCTTTCAGATAATTCAAAATGCAAGGGATTTCTGTAGGTTGATTTTATATCCTGAAACTTTACTGTATTCATTTATTCTAACAATTTTTCAGTCGAGTGCTCAGGGTTACTTTTTTTAAAAAATTAAGATATAGGGGGGCCAGCCCGGTAGCGCAGCAGTTAAGCACATGTTCTGCTTTGGCGGCCTGGGGTTCACTGGTTCGGATCCCAGGTGTGGACGTGGCACTGCTTGGCAAGCCATACTGTGGTAGGCATCCCACGTATAAAGTAAAGGAAGATGGGCACGGATGTGAGCTGAGGGCCAGTCTTCCTCAGCAAAAAGAGGAGGATTGGTGCAGATGTTAGCTCAGGGCTAATCTTCCTCAAAAAACAAACAAAAAAAATTAAAATATAATTGACATGTTACATTATATTAGTTTCAGGTATACAATATGATGATTTGATATTTGTGTATATTGCAAAATGATCACAAATGAGTCTGGTTAATATCCATCACCAAACATGGTTACAATGTTTTTCTTCTGATGAGAACTTTTAAGATCTACTCTCTTAGCAACTTTCAAATATGGAATACAGTATTATTAACTATAGTCACCATGCTGTACATTATATCTCCATGACTTATTTATTTTATAACTAGAATTTTGTACCTCTGGGCCCCTATACCCATTTCACCAAACCCTCACACCCACCCCTGGAAACTACCAGTCTGTTCTGTGTATCCATGAGCTCAGTTTTGGTTTTTTTAATTTTGTTTTTTTGTTTGTTTGTTCTACATTTAAGTGAGATCATTTGGTGTTTGTCTCTCTCTGTCTGACTTGTTTCACTTAGCATAATGCCCTCAAGGTCCATCCATGTTGTCACAAATGGCAAGATCTCCTTCTTTTTTATGAGTGAGTGATATTCCATCATGTACATATACCCGCTTTTCTTTATCCATTTATCCTTTGATGGGCATTTAGGTTGCTTCCATGTCTTGGCTATTGTAAATAATGCTGCAGTGAACATGTGTGTGAAGATATCTTTTCAAATTAGAGGTTTCATTTCCTTTGGATAAACACCCAGAAGGAATTGCTGGGCCATATGGTAGTTCTATTTTTAATTTTTTGAAGAACCTCCATATTTCCATAGTAGCTATACCAATTTACATTCCCACCAACAGTGCATAAGGGTTCCCTTTTTTCCGTGTCCTCATCAACACTTGTTATTTTTTGTCTGTTTGATAATAGCCATTCTAACAGGTATGAAGTGATAGCCCATGGTTTTGATTTGCATTTCCCTGAGATTAGTGATATTGAGCACCTTTTCATGTACCTGTCGGCCATCTGTATGGCTTCTTTAGAAAAATGTCTATTCAGATCCTCTGCCCATGTTTTAATTGGATTGTTTGGTATTTACTTATTGACTTGTATGTGTTCTTTATATATTTTGGATATTAACCCCTTATCAGATATATGATTTGCAAATATTTTCTCTCATTTGGTAGGTTGCCTTTTCATTTTATTGATAATTTCCTTTGCTGTGTAGAAGATTTTTAGTTTGATATAGTCTGTCTTGTTTATTTTCGCTTTGTTTGCCTTTGCTTTTGGTGTCAAATCCAAAATATCATCACTAAGACTGATCTCAAGGAGCTTACCACCTGTGTTTTCTTCTAGGAATTTTATGATTTCAAATTTTACATTCAAGTCTTTAATGCATTTTGAGTTCATTTTTGTGTATGGTGTAAGGTTATGGCCCACCTTCATTCTTTTGTATGTGGCTGTCTAGCCTCCCAACACCATTTATTGAAGAGACTGTCCTTTCCCCATTGTATATTCTTGGCTCCTTTATTTTAAATTAATGGACCATAAATGTGTGGGTTTATTTCTGAGCTCTCTATTCCATTCCATTGATCTGTTTGTCTGTTTTTATGCCAGTACTGTACTGTTTCGACTACTATAGCTTTGTAATATAGTTTGAAATCAGGAGGCGTGATGCTTCCAACTTTATTTTTTTTTCTCAAGATTGCTTTGGCTAATTGGGGTCTTTGGTGGTTTCATGCAAATTTTAGGATTGTTTTATTTCTGTGAAAAATGCCATTGGAGTTTTGATAGGGATTGCATTGAATCTGTAGGTTGCTTTGGATGGTATGGACATTTTAACCATATTAATTCTTCTAATCCATGAGCATAGAATATCTTTCCATTTATTTTTGTCTTCAATTTCTTTCATCAATGTCTTAGAGTTTTCAGTGTACAGGTCTTTCACCTCCTTAGTTAAATTTATTCCTAGGTATTTTATTCTTTTTGATGTAATCGTAAATGGGATTGTTCTCTTAATTTCTCTTTCTGATAGTTTATTATTAGTGTATAGAAATACAACAGAGTTTTATATATTAATTTTGTATCCTGCAACTTTACTGAATTCATTTATTAGGTCTAACAGTTTTTTATCATAGGCTTTGGGGTTTTCATTATATGATGTGCCATCTGCAAATAGTGACAGTTTTACTTCTTCTTTTTTGATTTGTATGCGTTTTTTTCTTTTTCTTGCCTAATTGCTCTGGCTAGAACTTCCAATACTATGCTGAATAAAAGTAATGGGAGTAGACATCCTTGTCTTGTTTCTGGTCTTAGAGGAAAAGCTTTCAGCTTTTCATCATTGAGTAAGATGATTAGCTGTAGTCTTGTCATATATGTCCTTTATTATATTATGTTCCCTCTATACCCACCTTGTTGAGAGTTATCATCACGGATGGATGTTGCAGTTTGTCAACTGCTTTTTCTGCATCTATTGAGATGATCATATGATTTTTAGCCTCATTTTGTTAATGTGACATATCACATTGATAGATTTGCAAATATTGAACCCTCCTTGCATGCCCGGAATAAATTCCATTTGATCATGGTATATGATCCTTTTAATGTTTTCTTGTATTCGGTTTCTAATATTTTGTTGAGGAATTTTCCAGCTAAATTCATCAGGGATATTGGCCTGTAATTTTCTTTTCTACTGGAGCTCTTGTCTCATTTTGGTATCAGGTTAATGCTGACCTTATAAAAGAGTTTGGAATTGTTCCCTCCTCTTCTATTTTTTGGAAGAGTTTAAGAAAGATTGGTATTAATTCTTCTTTAAATGTTTGATGGAATTCACCAATGAAACCATCTGGTCCTGGACTTTTGTTTGTTTGGATGTGTTTTGATTACCGATTCACTCTGCTTATCAGTAATCATTCTGTTCAGATTTTCTATTTCTTCATGATTCGGTCTTGGTAGGTTTTATGTTTCTACGAATTTATCCATTTCTTCTAGGTTGTCCAATTTGTTGGCGTATAATTGTCCATAGTTGTTTCTTATGATCCTTTGTATTTCTGTGGTATTCATTTTAACATCTCCTCTCATTTCTGACTTTATGTGAGCCTTTTATCCTTTTTTCTTGGTGAGTCTAGCTAAAGCTTTGTCGGTTTTGTTTATCTTTCAAAAAACCAGCTCTTAGTCCTATTTATCTTCTCTATTATCTTTTCAGTCTTTATTTTGTTTATTTCTGCTCTGATCTTTGTTATTTTTTTCTTTCTGCTAACTTTGGTGTTAGTTTGCTCTTGTTTTTGCAGTTCCTTGAAGTCTAAGTTAGGTTATTTGAGATCTTTCTTGTCTCTCAATGTAGATATTTATTGCTATAAACTTCCCTCTTAGAACTGCTTTTGCAGCATCCTGTAGGTTTTTTTACGCTGTGTTTCAATTTTCATTTGTCTCAAGGTTTTTTTTAATTTCTCTTTTCATTTCCTTTTGAATCGTTAACAGTTGTTCAGTAGCATGTTGTTTAATCTCCACCTATTTGTGATTTTTCCAGTTTTCTTCTTGTATTTGATACCTAGTTTCATACCATTGTGGTCAGAAAAGATGGTTGATATGATTTCAACCTCATTAAATTTATTGACTTTGTTACCTAACCTATGATCAATCCTGGAGAATGTTCCATGTTCATTTGAGATAGGGTTTTCTATATAAGATCATGTCATCTTCAAACAGATAACTTACTTCTTCCTTTCTGATATGGATGCCTTTTATTTCTTTTTATTGCCTAACTGCTTTGGCTAGGACTTCCAGTACTATGTTGAATGGAAATAGTGAAAGGAACAGGAAATGTGTCTTTTTCCTGATCCTAGAGGAAAGGATTTTAACTTTTCATCATTGAGTATGATGTCAGCTATGGACTTGTCATATATGGCCTTTATTATACTGAAGAACATTACTTGTGTACTCAATTTGTTGAGCATCTTTATCATGAAAGAATGTTTTTTGTCAAATGCTTTTTCCGCATTTATTGAGATGATCATATGATTTTTATCTCTCTTTCTATTAAAATGGTATAGATTTATTGATTTGTGTATGTTGAATCATTCTTGCATCCCAGGGATAAATCCCACTGGATCATAGTGAATGATTTTTTAGTGGCCTGTTGAATTTGGTTTGCTAATATTTTGTTTGAGAATTTTGGCATCTATATTCATCAGGGATGTTGGTCTGTAATTTTCTTGTAGTATCTTTAAATGGCTTTGGTATCAGGGAAATGCTGGCCTTGTAAAATGAGCTTAGGAGGGTTCCCTCCTCTTTAATTTTTTGGAAGAGTTTGAGAAGGATTGGCATTAATTCGTTTTTAAATGTTTGGTAGAATTTACCAGTAAAACCAATTGGTCCTAGGCTTTTTTGCATTAGGTAGTTTTTGATTACTGATTCAATCTCCTTACTTAATTTTCTGTTTCTTCATGATTTCCTCTTGGTAGGTCATGTTTCTAGGAATTTATCCATTTCTTCTACGTTATCCAATTTGTTGGCATGTAGTTGCTCATAATCCTTTAGATTTCTGTGGTATCAATTGTAATGTCTCCTCCTCATTTCTGATTTTATTTATTTGAGTCCTCTGTCCTCTTAGTTCATCTGGCTAAAGGTTTGTCAACTTTGTTTAGCTTTTCAAAGAACCAGCTCTTAGTTTCATTGATCTTTTCTGTTGTTTTTCTGGGCTCTCTTTCATTTATTTCACTCTAATCTTTGTTATTTCCTTCCTTCCACTAAATTTGGGCTTAGTTTGTTCTTCTTTTTCTAGTTCCTTGAGATATAAAGTGGGGTCGTTTATTTGAGATGCTTATCACTATATAAACTTCCGTCTAGAGCTGCTTTTCAAGCATCCCTTGGGTTTTCATATGTTGTGTTTCCATTTTCATTTGTTTTAAGATATTTTTTATTTCCCTTTTTATTTCTTCTTTGACCCATTGGTTTTTCACGAGTGTGCTATTTAATCTCCACATATTTGTGTATTTTCCAGCTTTCCTCCTGTTACTGATTTCTAGCTCTATACCATTGCATTTGGAAAAGATACTTGGTATAATTTCAGTTTCCTCAAATTTGCTAAGTCATGTTTTGTGACCTATCATCTGATCAATCCTAAAGAATGTTTCATGTGGGCTTGAGAAGAATATGTTTTCTGCTGCTGTTGGACAGAATGTTCTATATATGTCTGTTAGGTCCCTTTGGTCTAAAGTGTCATTCAAATCCATTATTTTCCTATTGATTTTCTGTCTGGATCATCTATTCATTGTTGAAAGTGGTGTATTGAAGTTCCCTACTAGTAGTGCATTGCTGTCTATTTCTCCCTTCAGATCTGTTAATAATTGTTGAGTATTTTTGAAATATCTTTTTCCACCCCTTCACATCCAGCCTGTGAGTGTTCATAACACTTGAGTTTCTCACAGGCAGCATATAGGTGTTGCTTTTTTATTCATTTAGCCAGTCTGTGTCTTTTAATTGGATAATTTAGCCTATTTACTTTTAAAGTAATTATTTATAGCTAAGGACTTACTATTGCCATTTTATTAATTGCTTTCTGATTGTTTTGTAATTCCTTTCTTTCTCTCTTGCTGTCTTTCTTTGTGATTTGATGATTTTTTGTTGTGGTACTTTGATTCTTTTCCTTTATCGTTTGTGTATCTATTATAGGTTTTTGCTCTGTGGTTACCACGAGGCTTTCATAATACATCTTATAGTTATAGCCATCTATTTTAAGCTGATGACAACTTCAACTGTACAAGAAAATTCTACCCATTTACCTGCCCCCCCACAATTTATATCGATGTCCCAATTTACATATTGTTATATTGAGTCTATTAACATAATATTGTAGCTATAGTTATTTTCAACACTTTAACCAGTATGTTAGATTTCAGAGTGATTTACACATCACATTGCAGTATGACAGTATTTTTAATTTGACTATATATTCACCTTTACCAGTGAACTTTATATGTTTTCATGTTACTAATTAGCATCCTTTTATATCAGGTTTAAGAATTTCTTTTAGCATTTCTTGTAGGGCAAGTCTAGTGGTGGTAAATTCCCCCAGCTTTTGTTTGTCTGGGAAAGTCTTTCTCTCTCCTTCATTTCTGAATGACAGCTTTGCTGGGTAAAGTTCTTGGATGAGTTTTTTCCTTTGAGCACTTTGAGTCTATCATCCCACTCTCTCCTAGCCTGCAAGTTTTCTGCTGAGAAATCTGCTGAAAGCCTTTTCAGGATTCCTTTGTATATGATGATTCTTTTTACTTTTGCTGCTTTCAAGATCCTCTCTTTGTCTTTGATTTTGGAGAGGTTGATTATAATGTCTTGGTTAAGATCTCTTTGGTTTAAATCTGTTCAGGGATCTTTGAGCTTTCTGTATCTGGATGGCCATATGTCTTCCCAGATTTAGAAAGTTTTCAGCCATTATTTCTTTAAATAAAATTTCTGTCTCTTTCACCTTCTCTTCTCCTTCTGAGACTTCCAAAATGAAGATATTTTTTCTTTTTATCATGTCCCACAGTTCAAGTAGGCTTTCTTCACTCTTTTTCATTCTAATTTCAAAAATTAGTTTCTTTCCTAAGTTGTTGATAATCATTTCAGTCAGCTACTTCTAAGATCTGTTCATTGAACTATAGCAAAGAATATTTCTCTTTTGAAACTCCTTAAATTAGTAATACTTAAATCCTGGTGATCCTTTGTTAATATAAAAATCAATTTAGTCCACCCCTGTGTTTTACAGCCAATAGCATAGTAATTCATGAATCATACTGAAAAATAAATATTCAGGGAAAAATGCAGAACTTATACAGAGAGAAAGCTTTGCATCTGAGCATGATATGCTCCTTTCATGAGTCTTCTTTTTCAGTTTTACAGATTCTATCATTAGATCTGTCACCCTCAGCTCCCGGTCCTCAGATATATCACCTTGATCTTCTCTGTTGTTCCTCCTTAAATGGCTCCTCTTTAATGTATATCAGATCAATAGCCTGCTTGTTCTCTAGCAGCTCCAGGTGCTCACAGTCCCTTTCTAATCGTATCTTCTGTGATACTTGCCACATTTTTCCAAGAGCTGCTACTGATATTGAACAAAACTAGTCCGTGAGGCACCCCCTCAGATATTTTTTGATTTGAAAAATTTCTCTCTATCATTAGATGTTGCTACCACTTTCTCATAATACCAAAGTCCTCATGATCTTTTTCCTATCTAAACCAAATAATAACTGTTGGTATTTATGAGGTTTGATATATATGTATACTTATACATATATATGAGCATCTTAAAACCCCCTTGATAATAAGCAATTTTAGAAGATATGTATTTTTATCTCACATGTATTCATGTATTCCTTTACTCATTCATTAGGAATTTATTGAGTGCCTATTATGGGCAAATATGAATATTTATTTAAACACATAAGTGCAGGTGTTAGAGGTCAATTAACTCAGCTCCTAAAAACCTTACAATTCCAAGTAAACATTTTACAGTTAACCCAGTTCCTCTAAATACATAAATATACATTTCTGCAAAATATCAGTTGTTTGTTTGCTGTAGTGATTTGTAAGCTCAGGTTCAACTGAAAAGGACAGAGACTTAAAAAATAGTGGCTTAAAAAAATTATGGCTTAAGAAAAATAGTTGCTTATTTCTCTCTCCAATACATGGCAGCCCACGGTCCTCAGGGATCCAAGCTCCTTTCTGTTCTGTCCTACACACTCTGGTTCAGAATAACTGAATGTTGTGCTATACAATAAGTACCAGCCTTAAAGGAAAAACAATAAATGACTTTATTAAAAATAAGAACTTCAGTTCATCAAAAGACACTAATAAGAGAGTAAAATTGCAAGCCACTGACTAGATGATGATATTTACAATGCATGCATCTTTGAAGAGAAGTGAATCCAGAATATATAAAAAGAGCAGGCCCATCACTACCAAGGATGTCCAACTGGCCAAGAAACATGTAAAAAGATGCTCCTCAGACTGATATCATCAGTCATCTGGAAAATGCCAGTTAATACCATGATGAAATAACATTACCTACCAGAATGGCTAAAATTAAAAAGAAAGATAACACCAAATGATGGTGAGGATGTGAAAGAACTGGAATACTTATCAATTCCTGGTAGAATTACACATTGATGCAACTAGTTTGGAAATTCATTTGGCAGCAACTACTGAAGCTAAAAATATGCTCACCTTTTGCCCCAGCAATCATGCTTCTAGTTATATGCTCAAGTGAAATGAGTGCATATTGTTCACAAAAGAGGGGAAGTGTCTAGATAAGGCTTCACAGCATCACCTTGAGCTTGGTCTCTTAAGATTGGCAGGTGTTCCCTAAGCAGACAGACAAGCATTGGGACAGCATTAAGTCGTGGAGATGTAAGCCAACCTCGTGTGTTTGGGAACAATAGCAGTTCCAAATGGCTGAGCACACAGGTTACAATTCCAGAAGGATGCAAAGCTGAAGGGGGGTGTTCTGCCAAGGGATTTGACCAGGTTTGTATTTAAAAAGATCACTCAGATATGTAAGAGGGTGAAGCCAGGAAGGCTATGTAACTTTTGACAGGGAGCCAGTCAGGGTAGATGGTTATCACTTTGCTGCCATTTTGCCAATTCTGGAGAATAAGTACTTTTCTTATATTCTGCATTATCCTACCTGTCATTCTATAAGGAATGGAATTAGTATGTTCCTCTATCTAATGATTCTTCAGAAAGTCTTGCAATTTCATAATGACAAAGGGGAAAGGAATTGATAAATGATCATCCAGCAAAGATTTGCCTAAACCACCATCCTGTGTGTCCTAGAATCTTTGATGGTTTTCAAACTTCCTACCTAGAAATGTCACTGATTTGACAAAATGTGCACAGGTTATGTTTACTTTTAGAGTGCATCTTGCCTTTTTCTCTAACTCCTCCTCCTCTCTTTTTACTGACCATTCAAAAAAGACAACATAGGGTTCTAGTTCAGGATGACGACATAGGAAGATACTGAACTCACCTCCTCCCATGGATACCAAATCTGCAGCTACATATGGAACAATTTCTTCTGAAGAAAACCCAAAAACTAGCTGAGCAATTTCTAGAAGTTGAGTAAACAAGAAAAAAAAACCCACATTGAAGCAGATGTGAAAGGCTGAGACCCAGTCTTGCCATGAACCCCAGCCCCAGCACAGCAACCCACAATTGGGAGAGATCTCACAACTCCAAGCCTCTCCTTGAGGAGCAAAGTATTTGAACCCCACATCTGGCACCCAACTGTTAAGACCTGCACTTGAGAGAAAAGTTACCAAAAGATCTCACCTTGAAAGCCAGTGGGGCTTATGCCCATGAGACCCACGAGGCTATAGTCATCTGAGAAATTGTCTTAAAGGGCTTGCGTAGAATCACCCACCCCAGAGCCCAGTACAGAGGCAGCCACTGAAAAGCATCCAGTCTTACTGTGAACGAGGCCTATTTGGTTATCCTAAAGCTTCAGCCTAAAGGACAGGCATCAAATTTAACATACCTCCAAGGACCCACTAAAATTCTCTTCAAAACAGAGGTGGGTGAGTACCATATTTGCACTCTCTCTCTGCCTCCTTGCAGGTTGCCAGTATCTCCTGGAAAGGAGCTTGTGCACTTGTGCCCTGACTTTTGCAGCTGCCACCCAAGGGACAGCCCTTGATCGCCTGGCTCTGGTGGGCAGTGGAACTTACACTTGCAGGTCCCACAGGACTATAACAAATGGAGAAAGAGCTCTTAACTGGCTACACCCCAGGGCACAGCAGAGAGGCAACAGACTGAAAAGCCCAGTTTTTCTGTAAAAGAAGCCTATTAGCTTATCTTCATAGCTGTGGCCTGCAGGACAGGCTTCTAATTAAACACACATATAGGGGCTGACTAAAATCCTCTCCAGAGACCAGGGAAGCTGACAGGTGCCATGTTACTACTCTCTCTCTCTCTCCATGCTTTCCCTCTTCCCAGCTCCAGGCCACCAGTATTCTGAGAAAGAAGCTTGTGTACACATATGGCGTCCCAGCTTTTGTAGCTACTTCCCTGAGGACATACTGATCCCTTGATAGCCTGGCTCTGGTGGCCAGCAGAGCTTGTGTTCACAGGTTCAGCAGGATGATAGCAAACAGATAGTTCTTAACTGGCTATCATCCCAGGATTCAGTGCAGAGGGAGCAAACAGAAACACCCATCTCCCAGTCTTTGCCTGGAAAAGGTCTATTTACACACTTTAAAAGCTGCTGCCTGAGGGTCTGGCTTCCAATCAGCCTGAATCTAGGTGCTGACTGAGATCCTCCCCTTTGGGACACTGACAGGTCTTGGCACACTCTCAACTTCCTGGAGCCACTAAGAATAAAGTAGGCTACTTAGATAAACACAAAGGTCTAAGAGCCAACTAAGAGGTAGGGCAGGGTTGAACGCTAATTTCATCTCCTATGTAAGGCCACTTCTTCAGATTTAGAGAGGTGGCTATTTTCTTTAGTGCATAGAAACCATCACAGATAGTCAAAGAAAATGAAGAAACGCAGGAATATTTTGCAAATGAAAGAACAAGATAAAATCTCAGAAAAAGACCTTAATGAAACAGAGATAAGTGATTTACCTGATAAAGAATTCAAAATAACAACCATAAAAATGCTCACTGAGCTCAGCGGAACAATGCATGAACAAAGTGAGAGCTTCAACAAAAAGATAGAAAGTACTGAAGAGAAGTCATAGAGCTGAAGAATTCAATAACCAAACTGAAAAATATACTAGAGGGATTCAACAACAGAGTAGATGAAGCAGAAGAAAGGAACAGTGAACTCAGAGGCAAGGCACTGGTGTTCATCCAATCAGAGCAGCAAAAAGAGAAAAGAATAAAAAAAAGTGAAGATAGAAACCTGGGAAGTGACAAATAAGTGGAGACTAAACAACATATTACTGAACAACCAATTGAAGAAATTAAAGGAAAAATCAAAAAATATCTAGAGACAAATGCAAATGAAAATACACCATACCAACTCATATGGGCTACAGCAAAAGCAGTCCTAAGAGGGAAATTCATAGCAATACAGGCCCACCTTAACAAACAAGAAAAATCTCAAATGAGCAATCTTAAGTTACACCTAAAAGAACTAGAAAAAGAAGAACAAACAAAGCCCAAAGTCAGTAGAAGCCAGGAAATAATAAAAATTAGAGTAGAAATAAATGAAATCGAAACCAAAAAAAAAAAACAATAGAAAGGATCAATGAAACTAAGAGCTGGTTCTTTGAGAAGATGAACAAAACTGACAGGTCCTTAGGCAGATTCACTAAGAAAAAAAGAGAGAAGGCTCAAATAAATAAAATTAGAAATGAAAGAGGAGCAATTGCAATGGATACCACAGAAATACAAAGGATTATAACAGAATACTATGAAAAACTATATGCCAAAAAATTGGACAATCTAGAAGAAATGGATAAATTCTTAGACTCATACAACCTCCCAAAACTGAATCAAGAAGAAATAGAGAATCTGAATAGACCAATCACAAGTGAAGAGATTGAAACAGTAATCAAAAACCTCCCCCAAAATAAAAGTCCAGGACCAGATGGCTTCTCTGGAAATTCTACTAAACATTCAAAGATTTAATACCTATTCTTCCCAAACTATTCCAAAAGATTGCAGAAGATGATGAAGAAGAAGGTGGAACATTTCCTAACACATTTCACAAGGCCAACATCACCTTGATCACAACACAAAGACAAGGCAGGCAAGGACAACACAAAGAAGGAAAATTACACGCCAATATTGCTGAGGAACATAGATGCAAAAATCCTCATCAAAATATTGGTAAACCAAATACAGCAATACATCAAAAGGAGCATACACTGTGATCAAGTGGGATTTATACCAGGGACACAGGGATGGCTCAACATCCACAAATCCAGCAAGGTGATATGCCACATGAACAAAATGAGGAATAAAAATCACACGATCATCTCAATAGATGCATAGAAAGCATTTGACAAGATCTAACATCTATTTATGTTAAAAACTCTCAATAAAATGGGTATAGAAGGAAAGTACCTGAACATAAAAAGGGCCATATATGACAAACGTACAGCCAACATCATACTCAACAGGGAAAAACTGAAAGTGATCCCTCTGAGAACAGGAACAAGACAAGGGTGCCCACTCTCGCCATTCTTATTCAACATAGTACTGGAGGTTTTAGCCAGAGAAATTAGGCAAGAAAAAGAAATAAAAGATATCCAAATTGGCAAGGAAGAAATGAAACTCTTGCTGTTTGCAAATGACATCATTTTATATGTAGAAAACCCTAAATAACCCATCGGAAAACTATTAGAAATAACACCTAAAGCAAAGTTGCAGGGTACAAAATCAACTTATAAAAATCAGTTGCGTTTATATACTCTAATAATGAACTAACAGAGAACTCAAGAATAGGATCCCACTTACAATTGCAACAAAAAGAATAAAATATCTAGGAATAAATTTAACCAAGGAGGTGAAAGACCTACACAATGAAAACTGTAAGATTCTATTGAAAGAAATCAATGATGACATAAAGAAATGGAAAGATATTCCATGCACATGGACTGGAAAAATAAACATAGTTAAAATGTCCATAATACCTAAAGCAATCTACAGATACAAAGAAGATATATAAATAGCCAATAGGCACATGAAAAGATGTTCAACATCACTAATCATTAGGGAAACGCAAATCAAAACTACAATGAGATATCACCTTACACCTGTTAGAATGGCTATAATTACCAAGACAAAAAACAACAAATGTTGGAGAGGATCTGGAAAAAAGGGAACCCCCATACACTGCTGGTGGGAATGCAAACTGGTGCAGCCACTATGGAAAACAGTATGGAGATTTCTCAAAAAATTAAAAATAGAAATACCATATGACCCAGGTATCACACTACTGGGTATCTATCCAAAAAACTTGAAATAAACAATTCAAAGCAACTTATGCACCCCTATGTTCATTGCAACGTTATTCACAACAGCCAAGACAAGGAAGCAACCCAAGTGCCCATTGATTGATGAATGGATAAAGAACATGGTGTATATATATCTACATGGTATATATATATATACATGGTAGATATATATATATACATACACAATGGAATGCTACCCAGCCATAAAAAAAACACAAAATCGTCCCATTTGCAACAAGATAGATGGACCTTGAGGGTATTATTGTTAAGTGAAATAAGCCAGACAGAGAAAGACAAATACTGTATGGTTTCACTCATACATGGAAGATAAACATGTGGACAAAGAGAACAGAGTAGTGGTTACCAGATGGGAAGGGAGTTGTGGGGTGAGCATAAAGGGTAAAGGGGCACATATATAATAATGTACAACTGAAATTTCATAATGTTATATACCATTATGACCTCAATAAAATAAAATTTAAAAATAGAAGAGGAGAGAAAACTTCCAAACTCATTTTATGAGGCCAGCATTATCCTGATACCAAAACCATACAAGGATGCTACAAGAAAAGAAAATTACAGGTCAATATCCCTAATGAACATAGATGCAAAAATCCTCAATAAAGTATTAGCAAAGTGAATTTCAGCAATTCATTAAAAGGATCATACACCATGATCAAGTGGGATTTATCCCTGGGCTTCAAGGATGGTTCAACATCTGTACATCAATCAATGTTATACACCAGAAAATCAAAATGAAGGATAAAAATCATACTATCATCTCAATAGATTCAGAAAAAGCATTTGACAAAATTCAACATTCATTTATGATAAAAACTCAAACTGAGTATAGAGGAAATATATCTCAACATAATAAAGACCATATATGACAAGCCCACAGCTAACATCATACTCAATGATGAAAAGCTTTCAGAGCTGTCTTGTTTCTAAGATCAGAAACAAGACAAGGATTCCCACTCTCACCACTTTTATTTAACATAGTATTGCAAGTCCTTGTCAGAGCAATAGGCAAGAAAAAGAAAAGTCATCCAAATTGGAAAGGAAGAAGTGAAACTGTCACTACTTGAAGACGACGTGATATTATATAATGAAAACACTGAAGCCTATGCCAAAAAACTGTTAGAACTAATAAATGAATTCGGTAAAGTTGTAGGATACCAAATAAATACATAAAAATCTGTTGCATTTGTATACACTAATAATGAACTGTCAGAAAGAGAACTTGAGAAAACAGTCTCCATTTGCAATTGCAGCAAAAGAATAAAATACCTGGGAATAAATTTCACCAAGATGAAAGATCTGCACATTGAAAACTGTAAGACACTGATGAAAGAAATAAATGGAAAGACATTCCATACACGTGGATTGAAAGAGTCAATATTATAAAAATGTCCATACAACCCAAAGCACTCTACAGATTCAATGCAATCCCTTTCAAAATCCCAACGGTATTTTTCACAAAAATGGAACAATCCTCAAATTTGTATGGAACCACAAAATACCCCAGATAGCCAAAGCAATCTTAAGAAAGAAGAACAAAGCTGAAGGCATCATGCTTCCTGATTTCAAACTATATTATAAATTTTATAGTAATCAGAACAGCTTGTTTTTATGGTATTGACATAAAAACAAACACGTAGATCAATGGAAGAGAATACAGAGACCAAAAATAAACCTGTGCATATACGGTCAATTAATGACAGATGAGACAAGGTTATACAATAAGGAAAGGATAGTCTGTTCAATAAATTATGTTGGGAGAATTGGACAGCCACATCCAAACGAATGAAACTGGACCACTATCTAACACCATTCACAAAAGTTAAAGTGGATTAAAGACTTGAACATAAGACCTGAAACCATAAAACTCCTGGAAGAAAACAGGCAGTAAGCTCTTTAAGGTTGGTTTTGGGGATGATTTTTTGGATTTGACACCAAAAGCAAAGGCAACAAAAGCAAAAATAAACAAACGGGGCTACATCAAACTAAACAGCTTCTGCACAGCAAAGGAAATAATCAGCAAAATGAAAAGACAACGTACCAAATGGGAGAAAATATTTGCAAATCATATATCTGCTAAGGGCTAATATCCAAAATATATAAAGAACTCATACAACTCCATAGCAAAAAACCAAACAACCCAGTTAAAAAGTGGGCAGACACAATAAAAAATCCTAGCCTCGGTGGTTTCCTGCCACCTTTTTCAGGGAACCAAAGGAGGATACAGCATCACGTCTATGCCATTCTTGGTAAAACTCATAATCTGAAGTGAATCATGAAGAAACATCAAACAAACCCCCAATGAGGGACATTCAACAGCTGTCCTGTCCAATACAGTAGCCACTTGCCACATGTAGCTATTTTAATTAAAATGAAATAAAATGTAAAATTCAGTTCCTCAGCCATACTAGCCACATTCCAAATGTGATTTTCATGTGGCTATCATATTGCACAGCACAGATATAGATTTCATAATTTTCTATCTTCCCAGAAAGTTCTACTGGATAGTTTAAAAAAAAAGTTATATTGAACAGCACTGATCTGCAGAATAACTCTTCAAAAATGTCACGGCCATGAAAGACAAGACTGAGGAACTGTTCCAGTTTAAAGGACAGTAAAGAGACATGACAACTGAAAGCAACGTGGCACCCTGGGTTGGACCCTGAAATAGAAGAACATCAGTGGGACAAATGCTGAAATCTTACTAAGCCTTTTGGACTAGTTAATAATATTCTATCAGTGTTAGTTTTCTTGTTTTGATCATTGTACTGTGGTTATGTAAGATATAAACATTTGTATTATTTTTGCACCTGTTTTCTAAGTCTGAAATTATTTCAAGATGAAAAGTAAAAAGTAAACTAAAATTTAAAAAGAAAAAAAAAGTAGGCAGAGAATTGGAATAGACATTTTTCCACAGAAGACATTCAGATGGCCAACAGATACATGAAATGATGCTCGACATCACTAATCATCAGCGAAATGCAAATCTAAATCACAAAGTGATACCTCCTCATCCCTGTTAGAATGGTTATTATCAAACAGACAAGAAATAACGTGTTGGCGAGGATGTGGAGAAAAGGGAACCCTTTTACACTGTTGGTGAGAATGTAAATTGGAGTAGCCAATAGACAACAGTATGGAGGTTCCTTTAAAAATAAAATTAGAACTACATATGATCCAGCAATTCCGATTTATCTGAAAGAAACAAAAAGCCTAACTTGAAAAGATATTTGCACCACACCCCATGTTCACTGCAGCAATATGTACAATAGCCAATACACAGAAGCAACCTGAGTGTCCATCAGTGGATGAATAAAGAAGATATGGTATATATAAAACAGAATATTATTCAGCCATGAAAAAGAAGGAAATCCTGCCATCTGCGACCACATGAATGGACCTTGAGGGCTTTATGCTAAGTGAAATAAGTCAGACAGAGAAAAGCAAATATGGTATGATCTCACTTATATGTGACATTAAAAAAAAAGAGCCAACTCACAGATACAGAGAACAGATTGGTGGTTGCCCGAGGTGGGGGTGGAGGGTGAAAGGGTGAAGGCAATCAAAAGGTACAAACTTCCAATTATAAAATGAATAAGTCCTGGGGACGTAATGTACAACATGGTGACTAGCGTTAATAATACTGTTTTGTATATTGAAAGTTGCTAAGAGAATAGATTAAAAGTTCTCATTATAAGAAAAAAATTATCGTGATGGATTAACTAGACTTATTGTGATGATCATTTCAAAATATATACAAATAGTAAATCATTGTTGTACTTGAAACTAATATGTCAATTATATCTCAATATAATTCCTTAATTTTTTTAATGAAAAAATTTTTTTAATTTTTTTAAAAGACAACATTGGCTTTGCCTGGGGGCAGTATTCTTAGTGGGTATATGAAAACTACCCAAAGGACAGTGACAGGAGAAGAAAAATGTGATGTTTTTCTTCAGAACAAAAATCTGATTTCTCATATGAACCCACTGCCCAATTTCCTTGAGACTGCCCCTAATTTTTAGTAGTCCCTGGGTTAAAAGGTCCATTGCTGGCTCATTACACAGCAGACAAGGCCACACTAGTTGTGATTCTGCCAAGGACAGAACAAGAGGAAATGACCTTTGTAGGAAAGAGGAGGTGTGAGGGTGAGGGCCATGAATCGCCCATGAGACGGCGCCCAGGGGCTGAATCACCTTTCCTCGGGAGTCTATCCATGTGCCAGGGAGTGATCCTACTGACGCCCAGATCCTGGAGAAAGACGCTGCGGCTCAGACCTCTTTACTTCCCCAACTGCAGACTGCCTGCGCGTGAAGCTGCACGAGAAGCTCATGAGTCCATTACTGCGTTTCTATTTTTTGGTGATTTCAGAGACGTAACCAGATCTCCCTGGCTGTTGCCTTAAACAGATTCACTTATATAACGCTATTCTGTTCCTTAGAGAAAGTGCCATAAATAGCCAAGAGGGGAACTACTGGATTCCAGTGAGTCAGCTACCCTGCACTGCTTCAAAGAGAAGGGAAGCCGACGCTGAAGCACACTGCTGCTGTCACTGGGAGAGGCTCCGGAGGGCAGCCTGAGAGCTGAAAGCCAGGGTGGGAGGAGGCTTCCGTGGGAGGAGGGCATGCAGTGTTGTTTCACTCTGGAAGAGTCCACGGGGCAAGAGTGTCCTGAAACTCCGACAGTGATTCATTCTCAGCCTCTAGTCTTCCCAGGAAAGTCAGACAAGCAGACAAGAGAGGCCAGAAACAGCCCCCGCCAGGGCAAGGGGGCAGAAAGAATCTCCATCCTTTGCATGTGCAAGTTGTCTCTAGGACAGACAAGACCCCGCTTTTGGAAGCTGCCTTTTCTGCCTCTGGACAGAGCTGGAGAATACCAGCAAATCTACTGCGGGCACATGCCCATGCACATCAGCCCAGGGCCCAACTCGAGAGCTGGGGGTGCGGAGGCTCTGCAGCCACCCTCCTCCAACTCCCCACCCAGAGTCCTGCACTGTTGCCAGCCAGCGCTGTGCCAGCTGGAATCCCACCTGCCCAGCAGGCACCTCCATGGTGCACATGGGCACCCCTCTGGTGAGAAACACTGGATGTCATCTCTCTTCAAAGCAGCAGAGTTTAGGATGTATCTAGACTCCTGCCTTCATGATGCAGTAAAAATAAGATGGAGCACGGGTGTGTTTCCGTTAAACAAGCACAGTGATGAAAATCTCTGCAAAACAACCAAGTATTCGTCCTTGACCAGTTCTTGATTTTAAGTCAAATTTAACACTGCTCTGTCCCTGACAGTGGAAAGATCCACTTGTCCCCTAGCGGTTCCTTGCATGGGAAGCTTGGCCTTCTGCTTCTCATGAAGCAGTGCTCACAGAGGCTTCAGGCAGATGCAGACTGCAGTCATGCTCACCAAGAGCATGCTCCTCGAGTAAGACGTCAAAGATGGCAGGTACAGGGTGGTGCATACTTATCAAGGAAGAAAATGACATTGGGGTCCCCAGGGGAATTGGCCCTTGGGAACAATAAGATAGACATTTTAATTAATCAACATTGTCTCCTCCTGGAAGCAGCCTCCATACCCAAGGATTTCCTTCTTTAAAGAGCTTCAGAAGTTATTTTCTCTTACTTAGCCAAACTCAAACAATTGAGAAAGTTAGTTTGTCTCTTCAACAGCCATCCGGCTGTGACACCTCTCAGGCACACCTGGGCCTTCTGAGGCTGCTCCTTACCCCGTCCCGAAGGGGTGACTCTTCATTCATGCTTAAGCTCCTCTACTATGTCAGGCACTGGGCAGGACATGTGCTGAGCAGGATCTCCCTCGTGGAGCACAGAGCTTTGCAGAGATCATAGGTCATTTGCCAGAGCAGTACTGGGAGTCAGAAGGGTAGGGTTGGGGTTCTGGGGGATGGTGGAGCACAGAGCAGAAGGCCCTGGTGAGTGGATCCTTCGCCAGGAGGAACCAGCTCACCTCAGAACCTTCCTCACCATATTCCGCTAGGTCCCCCATGCACATCAAATCTGAGGCTGCTCCGGACAGATGTGTCTTGATGAGAATGGCCTTGTGGAGAGTGGTCTTTAGAAGAATCATATCTTACCCAGTTACAACCTGTACGAACATTTTGCATCATATTCTTTAAGGACGTATAATTCAGACCATCATAAATCTCTTTAATTGCTGCTCTTCGCTTTTAGCTCCTTAAGCCACCCTTGGCAGAACGACTTGGGAGTTTCAATGTGCTGTACAGAGCCTGAAGGGCAGGAATAGGATCAGCACATCATGGGGACAAACGCACACACACCTCCCACCGACAGAATGTAAAGACTGAGGATTAAGGAGAAGATCAGGAAGCTTGGACAGAGAATGCTGAATATCTGAATCAGTGATTGAGAAGAAACTCATGCAAGCAACTGAAAATGTGACGCATTTGTCCCAAATTTTAAAAAGTGAAAGACTACTGCAGTATCTTCTAAATGGTCTTCCTACCACCAGAATTGACCCACACCTTTAATAATCCATTCAAGGCTGAAATACACCAGTTGGGAAGTTCTGCATAAAAGACCCTCAGTTAATGTTGGTTGAAAGAATGAGTCAGTCTGTTTATAAGATTAAGAGATATCTGGAATTAGGCAAACAAAGATCTTAGAAGTCAATGAAAGGAATGGTCATATAGGAAAAACATAATTAAGATTATCTATGACCCCAGCAGAAGGATAAGTGTGGGGATTTCTTACCTACGTGGTCAAGGCCTCCTTGACCAAGATGGCATTAGACTCCATTCCTAACTTGACCTTCCATCACTGCTTTTCATGTACGTGGACTCTAATCAAGCCAAACTGCCCACTGACCCCCGTAAGTCCCTTGCTTACCTGCCAACAGTCAGCCTGTGTTTGTGTTGGACTCTCTCTCCTACACAGCCTCCTCTCCAGCCGTGCCATCCACTAGGAGGACAGCTGCCCTTCTCAAAGGCTCACCCAATGGAGCCACCTCCATTGACTTCTCCTCTGCTCCCACAGGACAGGCGCGGTCTCTCCCTCCTAGCTCTATTATTGTGCCTGTCATCACATTCTCTTGTTGGGGTTTTTTCTTTTTGTTTTCTATCCTTTGGATGAAATGTAAGTTTCATGTCCTTCTGAGTCCTTCTCATTGTGGTTTCCCCTCCTTTACCTGTAATAGGTACACAATAAATGTGTAGTACATTGAACCAAGCTTTCCAAGTGGCTGTCGGAAACCAGCTTCCTGTTTAACAGGGAGGCAGGGGTGTTTGTTATCTAGGAAGGGCAAGTGTCTCTCATAGCCGGCTGGGTGCCAGGAAATAGCCCTTATAGCAAACCACACTCAGAATCCTTTTCTTATTTCAGGGATTCATAAATCAGGTGATCCTATACTAAATAGAGCCAGACCCACTGTCCCCAAATCCATTATTTAATTGAAACTTTGCCTAGAAAGGTTGGCCTGCAGGCTTGGGCACGGAGCCAGACCAGAGGGAGAATCTGAGAGAAGCAGACCCAGGTGGGAAATGTGCATTGGAAGAGAGGCCCCCAGTTTTGTGCAACAGAATCAGGTTCCTGGGGAGCTGTAGTAAGGATGGGGGAGAACAGGAGGACAGGGGTGAAATGTGAAAGGGGAAACTCCTTGTCCCTGCCCCCTGGAGCATCCAAGGGCTTAGTCAGTAGTCACCAGCTCCCTTTCCTGCACAGTTTCTGAAGGGCACAATGTAGAGAGGAGTCCGGTTCCTAATAGCAAATAAATAAGTGCTAATCTCCTGATAGCCCCTCACTCATTGAAGATTTACTTCCCTAAACCATGGGTCACCCCTAGGATGTCCTGGCCATCACACGTGTCCTGGAATCAAGTCCCTTGTTGATCTGATCTGAGATAGTCTGCATGCCCCAGCCTGATCACTTCCATCCTCTTGTCAATAACGTTTCCAAACAGTGGTGCTTTGCTTGGAGGGGAACAAACCCTTCAAGCATTCTTCTTACCTTTCATGGTAATTCCTATCTCCTCTGTCATGCTCAGCCAGCCCTCATTCTTGCGGCTAATCTGTTGAGCACCCTTGCGTGTGCACCTGAAGTGTCATTCCTTTTGTGACAAGGGGCTGCTTCCCCTCCTAGGTTCAGAGATGTCTCAGACTGAGAAGTCTGGTCCATGTTCCCCCAAGCTCTGCTAACTCTGTGCCTGCTTTATAGTTTGGAGAATGAAAGTTCTGCTAATGTTTTATTGCCACAGCGTTGCTGGAAGTTTCCAGTTATTAAAGTTTGTTTCATGATGTGTTTAACAATGAATCCCTGTGCCCCGGGTGACCCCCCAGTCCTGCACTAACGTGATATGTCCTCTTTCCCCTACAGGCACAAAAGGTACACAAGAAGTTTCCCAAACCCAGCAGAGCTCACCACTCAGAGCAGAAACCTGATTCCATGCCTTCCCCGAGCGCCACTGCACTGAGCTGTACACCTGGCAGCAGCCAGCAGCCGCTCCTGGACAGTTCACACCCAGGGCTCAGCCAGACGGGCCTGCCTACTAGGCACCAGCAGGAATTTGCCAGACGAGCCAGCGTCCCTCCCAGCCTCCCATGGTCTTTTCAGAGAAGCAAGTCCTTGTTTTGTTTGCCTACAGGAGACCCCTCCCCAGCCTCCTCAGCTGTACCACAGTGGTTTTCAAACACAGGTGCCCCAGGGCACAGGGCATCGGAGTGGAGGCACAGCCAGCTCTTCTCCATCGATGACTTAGAGGGGGCCCAGGAGACAGACGTGGACACGGGCCTACGGCTGTCCTCCTCAGACCTTTCTGTGGTCTCTGCGTATTCTGCACCTAGCAGGTTCTGCGACACTGTGGAAACATCCCTCACCTCCGAAAGATGCAGCAGCCACTGGTCAAAGCACAAAGGTTCCAGAGAAGGACCACTGCCCACTGGGAGTGGGGTGGCCACAGAGACCTCCTGGGCTTCCCTCCCTTTCTTCACCAAAGGGCCTCCCACCTCCTCGGCAACAGCTGTTGCTGCTCCCCCAGCTTCCGGCGCCTCCTCACTCACAGAGTCATCCCCAGAGCTCCCTTGTGAGGCTCCCAACGCCAAGCAGACTGGCAGAGACGACCCACCACCTCCAGCATTGCCTGGACCTGGGGACAATGACACGGAGGAATTCTACATCTGAGCACCCTCTACTCTTGTTTTTCAAGTAAGCTCAGACACACAGGCTCAGGCCCCACTGTCCTTCTGGAGTCTGAATGCCACCCAAGTTCTCAGCCCCGCTCCCCCAGGTCTGTCTGGGATCTAATTTCCCGTTTCACGGGGATCGTTAGCACAGTTGCCATTCCTCCGATTCTTACTGAGAGGTGGTATTTTCTAGGGACTTGGTGGGAAAATACTGGCGTTTTTATGCAAATAAATTTTCAGCAAACTTAAGTTGTAAAATAGATTTTTTTTGAATACTCGATTCCATTTGAGATATGGTTTAGTGTGCTTATACAATTTAAATGCTTCATATGATTATTTGAAGTGAAAAGAAAACCTAGTCAGCTGGAGCTGATTTGGCAATTTTTCATGCTGTGAAGGAGAAACAATTAAGGCCAAAATGTTGAATGTCGGAAAGATCCTAAATGACCTGAGCCAGAGACTAGTGCACAATAGCATAATGTGCCCCTTCCAGGGAACAGTGGCCCTAAGAATTTCCAAGTACTGCTTACAGTAAAAATCAGCGTGATAAGACAGTAAACATATATCAGACTACAGTAATACCACCCCTGGAAACCATGCAACCTCTGAAAATCTGGATTTTCACAAAAGTGGCTGATATGCTTTATAGGGATTTAGTATGAGTAACAGACTGTTGGTGCATTTAAAATGTGATTTGAGTTGCAAAAACTAGATTTGCATACACCTTTCAACAACCCACCTACTGTAACAAGTGAGGATCTGTAGGAGCCACGCCGCTACCTGGATTTATTTGGGTTACTGGGGCGGAATCATTCGTTGGAGTTACAGAGTGACAGAACAGTAGACATAGTGGGTAGTCTTAAGATCCTTCCATTTTAAAAACCACAACCTAAGGACTGTGTGTGTGTGTCACATTTTTTACTGTTTTCTCCAGTAAATGTGCATCATGTACACTCTGTCTTTTTCATTTTTAAATAATTTGTAACATTTTAACTGGCATTTCCATTGCACAGGTTAATAAATGCCACCTCTTCTCCAAATGGAAAGCTTTACACGGGATGCTGTCCTGAACACTGTTGCATTGCCAGCCTTCTGTGAGTGCACAAGAGCCTTAATTAAAGCTGGAGCTCTAGCCCCCACCGTGGCTTTTCCTGCCTCTTGTCTGCCTCTGTCACAGTGTGAACAGTATTTGAGTCTCACCTCTCTCGCACTCCAGTAAGGGTATGTTTACAATGCCAACCTCAGCAATGCCAAGTGCTGGCATCGGGGGCAGTGCCGAGCTGTCCCTGGATGTTATTTATGTTTGGGAAAGAGAGTGGATTTGTCTTGCTCATTTCCCAGTCTGGTGCTCCTTGCCTGAATTTCTCATGGCTCTGTTTTCCCCTCGCTAGAAGAGCCCACACCAGCCCAGACACAGCCTCAGAATCCTTTTCAACAGCCCGCTAGGCAGCCGTTACCAATCATCAGACTTGAGCTGAAGCCTCAAGTCTTTCCCATCCCTGTAATGAAAGCCTTAGATCCTGCCCCAAATATCCTGGATATTCCAGGACTCTGAATTATAATCTTCTGCTCTAAATTAAGTAAATAAAAATATGGTCTCTTATAATTCTAGACCAGGATTGAGCAAACTTTTTCTGAAAAAGGCTAGATAATAAATATTTTAGGCTTTGCCAGCCATATGGTTTCTGTTGCAACTACTCAGCTCTGCTGTTACAGCATGAGAGCAGCATGGGCAATATGTGAATGAATGGGAGTGGCTGAATTCCAATAAAACTTTATTTTCAAGAACAGGTGGAAGGCCAGAGTTGGCCCAAGGTCATAGTTTGCCAGTCCTTCTGCTAGACTGAGGTGGATTCAAGATCTCAGTCACAGTCAACAATAGAGAATCTAAGTCTGCAGCTCTCAATTGCTGTGGTGCAAGAGGCCAAAAAGTGGGCTCCTGAGGTCACGCCAATGACTCCAGAACTACAGGGCTTAGAACAGTGAGAGGCTTCTTTCTGCAGGGATGACTCCTAGAAAGCCACTAGGTGTCCACCTCCTGCCTGGAAATGTGACACGCAGTCAACAGCTGATGATGAAAAGCAGCGTGCTAACATTAGGGAAAAGGAGAAAATTCAGAGGTGATGATGCAGCCTCCAAGGAATGGGCAAGCTCACGAGTAGCGAAAGTCAATGAGGCACAAACAAGTGGACCAACTGCCAAGTGATGGCTCCTCCTGCCTTTACCCTTAATCAGTACCCTTAGTTTAGTGTACTTGCATGCACCCCCAGGATTGCTTTAGAGCTCAACTCTAATGCTCTCTGGTCCCACTCTTTCTCAGCAACCCACCTTGGCACAGTCCAGTCTACCAAACTGATTGAACCCAAGGATGTCAGCAACACCATTCAAGAGCAGAAAATGCAAGATGCTCCCATAACACAAGAGGAGAAGGGAAGGAAGCCCACTACAGACCACATTCAGGTCCTCCCCTCTGCTCTCATGCTATGGTCAGAAATGGCAGTCACTCTGTGGAGAAGGAGTCACAGAGACACTACTGATAAAGCACTAGCTTCCATTTCTGGCCATACCCTAGCATTTTCCTCATCCAAGAGGGCTCCTGACACCCACTGGTGAATCTCAACTCTTTTGGATTATTATTGTTGTGATAGATGCTGACATACTACAGGTGCTCAATAAATTTGTCCAACTAAAAAACACTGAGGTTGTCTCATAAATTATTTCCCTCCTAGATTCAGCTCTGTGATGTAGGAAATCTAGATTTTAGCCCTAGTTTTTTGTCATTTAATGAAACCCAGCCTCTTGTCTCCTTGACCTTGCACTTCCCCCTGGCACTGACCTGTTGGTAAGTGGCCTGGTCTAGTTCACAGCCCATCCCTTCTTTGCCTCTTTTCCAAATAAGACTCCCCAGATTACCATTCATAGTCCCACTGTGGCCTACCCTAAATACCACCTAGTATCTGCTTTAAAGATCAAGTGTTTCTCAGTCCATCCCTAACTGACTTGCTGAGCCCTACAGAAATCATTTTGGGTCACCTCAGTTGGGTCACCTGTGGATGTGGGGTGGTGAGCCACTGAAGAAACTTTTGTGATGGTGGGAAGGCTACTGTGTTGTTGGACAAAATGGACTGTAGTGCAGGGTGCTTCTTGAGCCCTGAAGCCTGGAGGCAGGAGGAACAGTCACATGGAAGTCTGTCAGACTGCACTGTTTAGTGCGTCCCAAGGAGACCAAATGTTTACCTGTGTCAGGAAGACCCTTGAGCCCGTGGCTGATATCTTCAGCCCCAAGGAAGTCACAAGAAATGCAGGGATCTTCTCATCCCCCTCCTTGGGTTTCTACAGATGAGCGAAGTCTCCAATCCACAGGTAAGAGGCACCTGAGGAGACACATAGAATTCCTGGAAGAGATGTTTAAGGGCAAATGAAGCTAACTGTGGCGAGCATCTCCATCCTCATACCCTCAGAACGATGTCAATGACCAGTTCTGGCCAGTGATCCCAAGTCCGAATAGCTGAATAGTCACCTGGTCTGGACATAAATACCCCTTATGATTTGTAGGATTCCACTTCTCTTTTCTTCTCTGGAAATACGGGTGATCGGATGCTGCAGAGGCTTGAGAAAATAGCATGAGAAATTGACGTGACTAAAAATGGATTCTCAAAGGAGACATCTGTCACGCTTAATTATTATAACAAATGGATCCATGAGGGGTCAAGAGCCTGAATTTAAAGATTTTATATAATTACATTCTTCCAACTTCTACTGATGGCTTTTTACTAATCTCAGGCATAGAGGTCTAGATGCAAAATGGCTTTAAATGACATAATTTCTCTAAATGCATAATGGAGGCAAAGGTGAATGATAACATTGGCATTCTTGGGTCTTTTTAATACTCGGTTTCTATTTTAGAGGTATGATGACCATTGTCCAGTGATGTGCCCAATATCAGGAGCAATATGTTCATTTCACATGGAAGTCACCAGAACATTGGATGAAGCTGAAAAGGCCCCTTTCCCGTGCCCCTGTGACATGCTCCCTAAACTCTGCATTTGTGATGAGGGTCCCGCCTGCAGTTGCCTTGGATGGGGTAGGAAAATGCAGCTGCCTCCATAGACGAGGCACAGCCCCCAACTGGCCTGGTCTGGTTGAGAGTTGCCCCACCCCTTTTGAAACTTTGATCTTTTAAGTTGAGCATCTGAAAGAAGCCAGCCAGGCTCCCTTAGGTCAGCTCTGCCCAGTCGCTAGAACTAAACCCATAGCATTTTGGACAGGAGCAATGTGTGTGGCACAGTCCAAGAAATGGCCAGCAGGACAGAAACTTTCAGGCCAAATCACCTCTCTAAAGACAACTGTGGGAAAGCTTTGGTGCCACCAGGTGGCTGCCTTGCCCAGGAGGGTCAGCAACTGCCCTTTTCATTGAAGAAGACTCCACAGGGATGAACAGGAGGAAGACACTCACTTAACTTTTATTCTTCTGCATTTATTTATTTCACTTCTACAAGATATTGAGGCAACTGAAATTAAAACCACGTAAGACGATGCAAATAGAAAATCAGGGCTAAGAAGAAAAGAGTCTATGAATATGCCAACCTAAAGAAAAATATAACTGCTGGGGGTGAATTTCCTAGAAGCCAAAGCAAAAAGGAAAACATGAGTAGCTTAGGAGTTCTCGTTTATGGTCAGAGAATCTAGCAACACTGTCTCATATCATTGTGATTTACGTTGCCTCAAATATCATTCTTCAACAGAAACCAAGTTTTTCTCAGCACAGATTTCTAAAATCACTTTCTCAGAAGGGAATTTTCATCAGGGATTTTCTCTGTAGGGTTACTAATTTGGTCCAAATTGATAGCTTTCTTGACTGGAGGATGGAATTTACAAGACCTGGAGGAGGAAGCACAGCCTCAGCTTTGGACGAGCCTCCCCAGACATCTCCAGCGGCACCATGGGGAGAGAGAAATTTGGCCCTCGGCAGAAAGTCTGGAGCCTGGCTTCCTCCAGTCTCCTGAGGCCAAATCTGTAGTTGGGCAAGTGGAGGGCAGGTAGTGAGGCTGACATCCCACTGAGAAACTGGAGGCTCCTACCCATGGTTCTAGCCTGTGTGGATAGAGTCCATCTCTACTGGAGCCCCCTTCCCACCCTCATCCATGCTCTGTGGTTTCAGTCAACTCCAATTCTCTGACCTCCCTGGTTAAAAGAGGCATCTGGCACCTTAAAGCCCTTCCAGATGAGTTATAAATCCCCTCCCTGAGACTCCTGGAAATTGGTAGGAATTTGGATCCCTGCACCTCTTTCTTCATTACTCTGAGTGGACTTGCTTATTCATTCAACAAGCATTTACTGAGGCCCACTATGTGTCAGGCAGGGGGCTAGCTGCTGGGCACCCAGGATTGAATGGGACAGACATCATCGCTCCATCACGGAACTAACCTCCTACTGCCATCAGTACTAGTTACCGTTTACCTGTAGATTTTATAGTCCTCCTAATGGAATTAACCTCTGCCCCAGTTACCTGTGGAGCCTCAGACGTTGACATCAATGGACCTGCTTCCAATTCTGACCACCCTCCCCCACTTACTGTGTGAAACCTGGGCAAGTTATTCTGCTTCTCTCTGCCTTGGTTTCATCATCTGTGTTTTACACAACAATACCTACCTTGGAGAGTCATGAAGAGAATTAAATTATATAAACATAGCAGATATTAATTAAGGTTGATGTTCTTTTCCCTTCCTCAGGCGACAGAATGGCCACATGTCCTGCCCAGCAGGCTCCAGTCCCCTTCACAGACTCCCCGGTGCAGGGGAGGGCAGACAAGTTCTGGCTTCAAGTTCTCCTTACAATCAGCAGTTCTACCATCCCCTCTCAACCGTCTCTCTGGACAGAATTCCACCCGACAGGAAATCATCTTTCCATCTTCACACCCTCAACCTCCCTGGCTTTCTCTTTCCTCCAGTCAAGCCACTGCCAGCAAAGCCAGACCTTGGTGTTTGAAACCGCTGCGTGCTGCTCCTTCTCCCAGATCTGCAGCTCTGAGCTTCCCTCCCTTAACCACTTCCCTCTTGCTCCCTCCACCACCAATCCCTCAAGCCTATGAACCCTGTTCTCCCTTGTCTTGACCATCCTCCTGCCTATCTACTCCCCTCTCCTCTCTCCTTCTGCTTTCCAGACCTGCCCGCCCCACCTGGAGCCCATGGCTGACCCTTTCACCACTGCTCTCTGTAGCATCTGCACCTCTTTCCCCACCCCCTCCCCGTCCTGTTGCCTCATTGGCCAGGCACCCAGCCGTCCTGCTGGTTGCTCTGTTCCCACCCCACAGCTGCCAGACCACACTGTGCTGAGTCACTCCCATTCACCCGACCCATCCACGGCTACTTGGCCAACCTTCAATCAACTCTTACAGGCTTCAGTTGACCGAACATCTCAAATGCCCCCTAACCTGCCTTGGTTTGCCCTACTCTCAGAAGCTCACCTTGTTCTCTATTCAACCAGGGCCAGAATTGTCCGTTATCCCCTCAGGCTCCCTTCTTATCACATTAGATGTGTCTGAGTCTAATGAGATAAGAAGCAAGAGACTAATGAGTAGAATGGCTCTACTGCCAGGTCCTCTGCCCTTGGAAGTGGTCTAAAGACTGAAAATGCAGCCTGGCACAACAGAGGACACTGAGGTGTGAGGCAGGAAGACTCCTCCTCCCATTTCCACCCCAAGGATTTATGTTCTGCTTCCTGCAAACAGAACCTCCTGTGCCCAATTCAAGTAAATCACCCTGTGCCAGTGGCTGTCCATAAAGCTCAGGGGCAGTCTGGGCCCGTGCTCATCACCTAAGCCAGCCCTGCAGACCTGCAGTGACCCCTTGCTCCTTTGGTCAGTGTCGGGAGCTCACAGCCCTGCCCCTGCCTTCCCAGGAGTGTTTCCCTATCAGCTTTGTCCTTGCTGGACGTGGTTAACTGGCTGCAGCTACAGAAGTGGGCACTCCTGGGCACCTGGCAGCAGGCTCCGGATTGTGACCCACCCACGTGTGACCATCCCCAGGAACTCTGCCTTGTCACAGTTCTGTTCCGGGTCCAGCTCACCTTTGCTCTCAGATTTGATAAACGCCGGAGCTTTCGATCAGGCGTGCCCCAGACTTCCGCTCCTGCCCCGCATGCGGAGCCCTGCCTCTCTCACACCTGGTCATGCTCCTTCCTGCTACATACCCCACAGTGTACAGGTCTGCTTTCCCTGTGCCCCCAAATCAGTGTGACCCACACCAAAGTACCACCACACACTTACACACTGGAAAGGACCAGCTCAGTCTCCTCCAGGATTTCTCAGTTCTGTGAACGATTTCTTCTCTCTCCTCATCATTCACATCCGTAAACCAGGAGTGAAGCACCAGTTACAGTAGAAAGAAACAGGGTTTTAGAGTCAACACATGCCCGGATCTGAATGTCATCACTGAGACTTCCTGGCTGTGTGACCCTAATCAAGATACCTCATTTGTCATCCTTGATTTCCTCATTTGCAAAGTGGAGCGAGTCAGAGCTGGGTCTAGGGTGAGGCAAGTGAGGCACTCACCTCAAGGGCAAAATATAAGAGGGCACCAAAATCTCAGCAGGATTAATAACATTATAAGGAACCAGGCCTCCTTCACAGGGTCCTTCGGAAAAATAAATGAGATCCAGGGGCAAAGCCTCGACAGCAAGAGGTCCTTTCCACCTTTCAAACTAACAAGAGTTTTTGAAATAATACTCAGTTTATGTTTACTCGTGGCTTTTAGCAGTAATTGGTACAACGTTTTTGGAAAGAACGTGGCAATAGATATATCAGTAGCCTTAAAAATGTTTATGCCTTGGGGCTGGCCCTGTGGCCGAGTGGTTAAGTTTGCGCGCTCCGCTGCAGGCGGCCCAGTGTTTTGTTGGTTCGAATCCTGGGCGCGGACATGGCACTGCTCATCAAACCACGCTGAGGCAGCGTCCCACATACCACAACTAGAAGAACCCACAACGAAGAATACACAACTGTGTACCAGGGGGCTTTGGGGAGAAAAAGGAAAAAATAAAAAATCTTTAAATGAAGCATTTCATTAAAAAAAAAAATGTTTATGCCTTATAATTCATTTTTCAGAACTCCATCTCAAGGAAACTATCCAAAACAGAGGTAAAGACTTCGGCAGCTGTTTGTCCCCAGATATTTTATAATAGCAAACCGTTGGGGGGAAGCCTGACTGTGTGTGTGTATATATATATTAGCCTCAAATATGTAAAACAATGCAGAGAAAAACACATTGTAAAGAATTGTGTCAAAGTATAATAGTTTTTGCTTCTAGGTTGTGGAATCATGGGTGGCATTTTCCTGTTTCATTTTCCTTTTTGCACTTGACGTATTTTCTATGATAAACACTTATTAATTTTATAATTAAAAAATAAAGATAATGAAACTAGGAAATCCCAGCCACCTTTGGGTGTTCTCCAACTTCACATCATATCTGTCCCCTCCTACTTATCCATCCTCTCCAGGTTCTAGATGCTTCTGTTCCTTCCTTTCCCTGCAACCCTAGCTACACAGGTGGTGCAGACTAGTGATTAGAGCTTCTAATCCTGGCTCCTTCCTTACCAGCTATGAAGCCCTGGACAAGTTCCATACCTTCTGTGACTCAGTTTCCTCATCCATAAAGTGAGGGCATTCAAATACTCACTTCGCCTCTCCGGGTATTTGTGTTCATGGTGCAGAAACTGGCCTCGTGGACACTGCGGGACTGAAGAGCAAGGATGGAGCAGGGCCACAAGAGACCCCTTCCCCATGTCACATACCATATAATCCTCCTACACTCTAGTATGTCTAGTGGGGGGAGAGCAGCCCTCAGTTATAATTACAGTGGAATTTCCCAGAAGAACACAAGATGATAGTTTTGAGTCAGAATTAGTTTCATTTAAAGAAAATGAAGAAATATTTTTGCACCCTTGAGTTTGTCTCCTGGGAGTCTGCCCACTACCCAGCGTGTTATGAACTGTGTCATCACTCTCCTGGGCTATGGCTATAGACTCGCAGCTGATCTGCATGGCTCCAACAGCTGCCCACTCTTGTCCATCTACATACAACTGCCAATTAAAAAAAAAAATGCTTTGCACACCCTCCTGCTCAAAACCCTCCCATGGCTCCCTCTTGCCCACCAAGCAAAAGTGCCCTCTCCCCAGACACACTGTCAAGGTCTTCACCACCTGGCCTCATCATCTTTTCCATCTTAGCACTTACTCTCCTACACTCCAGCCAGACAGGCTCTTAACTCTCCACTAAATACACCTTGTGCTTTCCCACCCACGTGCCAAAGCTCAGGTTGTTCCCCCAACTCTCTGCCCATCAAAATCCTACCATCCGCCAAAGCCCAGTGCCAACACTGTCTCCTCCAGGATGGCTGGCTGGTTCTCACTGCTGAAACACTCATCCCACTGCCGTAATGTGCTCAGATGCAGTTGTCCCTGACTCCGGACAGATCACAGAACACTTAGTCTCATAGTTGTTTAGGTACAAGTCTTATCTACCCAAGCAAATCATAAACTAGTCCTTGGTCCAAAGCAGTACCTCAATAACTAAGATCTGAATGAGTGACGTACTTGCTTGTGGCACAGCCCCTCAGTGGGCCTAGCTGGTGCTCCTTTCATGATAAATCCCCATTTTTCACATTCCCAGGCAGAGGACCCTGCCCCGATCAGACTGCTCATTTGAAGATTATTTAATCCAAATCCAAATGTCCTGGAGGGTTGAGAGGGAGAAGTTGTGTGCGGGGGCCGGGGGGGGGGGGGGGGGGGGGGCAATTCACGAGGCCGTCCTGCGCAAGTCCACATTCGCCTGAACCTGAGCCACTTCCTTTCCTTTCGGCTTCAGTGCCGTCGCCTGAGTGCTTCCAGACTGAAGAAACTTTGACTTTTCTAGCCTGCCCATATGGGCTTTTCTCTCCCTCTTCCTCCCTCACCTCTTTTAAAATTTTAATTATTTTTTTCTGGGCCTTCAATTCCCCCTTTACGTATCTCTGAGTCACCCCATCCACACCCACATTTGGATCCCCGCGCACCCTGATTTGGACCCAGAGTGAGTCGCGGTTGCTACTCTGTCCTCTAAGATATTTCCTGTCTTTACAAACATTCGGGGACCTGCTCACAGAACCTTTTTCCAACCTAGAATTTACCCACATTTCCCTACAGAAGTCCTATGTGTGCATAGCTATTTTTAAACTTTACACCCACAAAACTCTTGGCAAAAACACAAACTGAACGGATTCTAAACCCAACTGGCTTAAATCCACATGTTTGGAAAGGAATATGAAGATGGCACGAAGGCGCTTCTTTGCTCTCTCTTTCGCGTTTGTCAGGTCGGAACTGGAGCCCCTCGAGGCGGGGCCAGGAGTGCAGGGACTGGACCTGCCTCTCTGCAGGTCCAAAATCACTTCCATCGTTGCCGTCCCAAATTTCCCTCAGGGCTGCACCTCCAAAAACACGAGGATAACACCAAACAGCAAATGAGGGGGCTCTCGGATGGGGCTGTGCCCCGAGACTCTCTCGGAGCTGCAGCCGCTCCCCGGAGCGGTGGTTCCCAAACCCTGTCACTCGCTTTGCACCCTCACCCTATCTGCATACTGACTGTGCACTTACTCACTCATTTTTAAAATCAAATGGAAAACTAGAAGACTCTCCAACACTAGGTTACCAGGCAATGTGGCGCAATAACCCAGCACTGGGGCCAAAGGATGATGGAGGAAGAGGGGGCAGCTGGCCTGTTTCAAGGGGCACTGCTACCTCTCTGAGCTCAAAGCTCAGCTCTTTCCTCTCAGCACAGGCAGGACATTGAGGCCACCTGAAAGTGTGCAGTGAAAAACCCTTACAACACGACAGACACTGCAGGAGCTGGCTTTGCATTCACAGCCCAGGGCAGAAAAAAAAAGGAAGAGGAGAAAGTGATGGAACCCATTCATTGGATCATGTCACTGTCCCACTTAAAGTCTTTCAGTAGCTTCCCATTGCCTTTGGACTAAAACTTCAATTGCCTATCCCCGGGCCACAAAGCCCTGCATGATCTGACCCCTCCCTCTCGAGCCAACCTTGTCTCCATCTCCCCTCTGCCACGCTCACGGTGCTGCAAACCCATCAGACTTCTTGCAGTTCACTAACACTCCTCACAGTCTTTGCACATGTAGTCCCCTCTGCCTGGGATGCTGGTCTCCCTGCTCTTTGCACCCACATCTCCTTCTTGTTCTTTTGGTTTCGGTTTAAATGCTATCTCTGCTAAAAGGCCCTCTTGACCATCTGTCTCTGTCTATCTACCTATCTACCAATCCATCACACACACATGCATTTCTTTCCCTCCATTCCTTTTATTCTCCATCTCAGCCTCTGGCCTTTTTTCCTTTGTGATATTGATCACAATTTATAAGTGTCTATATCTGTGTATTGCATTATTTTTTATCTGGCACCCTGACTAGAACACCTTCCATGATGGCAGACGCTGCCTCTAACTTATATGTCATTGTGCTTCAGGGTCTGGCATTTGAAAGGTGCTCAATAAATATTTGTTGAAGGGATGAAATGAATAAATGCCTGCACAAATGATGAGCATTTATCAGATATTTGTATGATTTTAGTCCACAACTCGAGGGTACATGATCTATCAAATTCCTTTGCTTCTGCAGTTAAATGTTATCTCCCAAAGCACCCACCTGTGGTTCCCATAGGGAACACTGGGGGACCCACACCCTCTCCAAGGACCACATAATAATGCAGGCATATGCCGTACTGGGAAACCAGGGAGGAACTGGGGCTGGTCCATGGTGGTGGCCATTGTGGCTACCGGAGTCTAACTCTGGTCTTGAGTGTGACAGGCACTGTGGCCCAGGCAGGCTCAAAGAAACCTCACAACTGTCCGTCCCACTGTTCTCAAACCTTCCTGTTATAGCATAGAGACATAAAAATGATCAAAGCACATCCATACCTTTTAGAGGTTCACAGTCTACCAGTAGAAAAAACCTTTAAAACACACCCACCCTACAACAAGATAAAGGCAATGACACAAATAAGAACCATTCCAGATTGTCCAGAGGAGGGAGGTGTTCCCGCTCTTCCTTGAGAACTAGGAAAAGCATCCTGGAGGAAATGAATGCTTGTGCTTGGTGTGAGCAGATGAATGAAAGTTCATCATGCTGGAGAAAAGGGATACAGAGTAGCCTTGGTGAAGTTGGAAAAGTTGGAGCACACAAATGGAGAGAGTCCGGATCCAGCTCTTAGTGTGAAAAAAGAATCTCTAGTGACAGAAACGGCCTCAACATCATTGTCAACAGATATTGACCAAACCTACTTTGGCTGTTGACCTGAGGGTCACAGAATGATTGCCAAGGTCTCTCCTTGCTATAGGAAAATGAATACAGAGAGAAATAAGGCATTAATTTAACCTTCCTTAGAGAGTCCTTTTAAAAGAGAAACTACCCAAAGTACCACCAAAGACAGGCTGTACCACAGGGAGTCCAACACAATGTGCGTTCACTTGATAATGGACACAATTACCTTGGCCGTAGATCAAATTTATGATGAGTTGGAGTTGTCTTTTTTTGTGCTGAATGTATGCTTGAGAGTTCATCAGATCCTTCTGGAAATCTGCCCATTGTTGTTTATAGAACTGAATCATCATTTAACCAGTTGAAACGACTCTAGCTTTATTGCTGTTACTTTGCTTTTATGAGATCCTGTTGATCATATCTATCCTTCATTTACCACTATGCCCTTGGTCAGCCAAGAAACCAGCCTACCTCAAGGTACCCACTGAAAAATACACTCCATGTTAATAATGATAAAATAAACAGTGGACATTTCTTGAGAACTCAATGTGCTGGGTCTTGTGCTAAGTACTTTATATACATGATCTCATTTAATCTTCAATGTCTGAGGTTGCAGTTTTACATACAAGGAAACAAGCACAGAGATGATAGGAAGTTGCCCAAGATCACTCAACTAGCAAACAGTAGACTGTCACCTTTCACTCATTTTTCCTTTTAAATAAATATGCTGAGTATTGCTAAATTGCATCAGAACATGTAAAGTTATATATAATGAATTCTCCTCTAGGAGTCTACAATATAGCAGACAAAGTAAAACAGCCCCCAGGTATCTAGAAGGAAGAGTGAGGTGTGAGATGAGGGACACGAGCACTGTGTTCTTGTAGAAAAGTGAGGAATCACTCCCGTGACAGCAAGTAACAACTGAGCTGGGTTTTGAAGAGGGGTAAAATTTTAAGAAGAAAGTGTGAGGAAGTCCTTTCCAGCAGAAACAGTTCTTAAGTCGAGCTTCCCCGAAACAGGAATAATTAAACCAGCAGCAGCTAGTATAGCATAAGTTATTATTAATCATTTATTATTTTGTTAATAAAATATTAATGCATTTTATTTACATATTCCAATATTTTATCACAAGCACAATTCACAGCACTGTTCTTCTCAGACACAACAGCTAAATGAATCTGATGGTAAAAATCTGGTAGGAGGAATACATAGTTGTTTGGGACTGAATTCAGGTTTCAGAAGTTATAAGCAGATTCTATTAAAATTTGACCCCCATGACTTAATTATGGTCATTCCCCAAGACTAACTGTAGAGAAGACAGTCTCCTTTTAAATAGGAAAGTTCTGCTTGTATCAGATGGATGCGCGAGTGTGCCTGGCTGAGAGTCTGACTCTGCCTTTGGAAGGCAGTCAGGAGCATCCATGTACAACATACGAAAGACCTGGTTCTGTGAAAGTCAAACATACAAAACTTCAGGCCCATCCATGGTCAGTGCACTTAGGACCATAGAGTCCCATTTGAAGTGTCTTTGTCACACGCATGATTTGACAAGGAGACCAGCTTTTCCCTCTGCAACCAGGGAGGCCTGGGGAGGGAATGAGCCTCCAGCCCCAGTCGAGAGCCAAATTCGTCTCACCACTGGGATGTCAGGAGCAGAAGGAAAGAAGAAGGGGAAATAACCACAGGGTAAGAAGAGCAGGAAGGATGGAAGGAATCGCCAGCTCCCACAGAGCTCCTCACTGCTGTGGCCCCCAGAGGGTGGGGGTGAAGCCTCGATGGGGTGCCCCAATGTTCCCGGGAGGCCTTGACTCAAGCCTGTGCCTTCAGCTCCGATAAGGCTCTTTGCATCCTCTTAGGTTTAAAGGGGGGAGGGGAAATTAAATCTCCACAGGACCCCATGGAGGCCGTGAAGGATGACGTTTTAAAACTCGTATCACAAACAAGGGCAATCAGGCACAGAAAGGAATAATAACATATGCAAGATCAGACAGTTTATAAAAGTCAGATCTGTGACATTTTCAACAAGGTCAAAGGTTGCTGTAAAATTTTCAAAACAAAATTAATATTCATTTGCCCTGTTTGAGATGTTATAATGTTACTTCTAGAATTAGGGAGAGACAAGGAGTAGGAGTGGAGTAGAGGGCTGGGAGGATGAGGTTGAGCCCAGGGGTCGTCAGAACTAATGAAGCTATAATGATGAGGCATCTGTAGCATGCAGGCAAACGAGGCCCTGGCCCCACACATGGATTTCACTCTTGAATGAGGGCCATTTGCACAGTCAGATCTTGTCACTGAGTTCTCTTAAGTCATCAGAGTTTGTCCAGCTGTTCCCCAGCTAAGTACAATCAATTTGGGAATGTGCATCTTTGATTTTTATATAACAAATATAGGGTCTTTGAAGCAACCACCCTGCCTGCCTGGAGTTCTGTCTGCTCATTTCATCACACTGCCTGAGATTCCCTCCTGCGTCCTATCACCTCTAGACAGCATAAAGATGGCACCATAGTTAAGACCATTCTGCTGAAATGCAAATGTCTCCACTGCATTTGCAGCTCACTCCCTACCACGTATCTCTAGCAAGGCGCCATAAATCAGCATGTTCTAAACAGATGAACCAGAAATACCCGAAGAGGAGATTTGGACCACATGGAAAGGGAGGGCAGGATGAAACATTTAAACACTAAGGAAAAATGTATGATGAAGGAACAAAGACATACGAATTAAGCAGAAGCCGTTTTTGTGTTACATGGAATAAAATGATATCTTTGCAAAAGTCTTGCTGAAGTTATGGCTGATACTGATTTTTTTTTTTATTCTTCCACCTCTGTCCTATCCAAATTACTGTCTTCAGGGTCACCGTAGCACTCCCTAATTAGAGCCACTGACAAAGCCAATGTCCAGTGTATAAAGACCACGCCATATTCTGGAAAGACAGCACTTGACCCCTTTGCTGGCTTCCAGAGGATTCCAAAGTCCCATGGAAGAGGACAGGTGAGAAAACTACCTCTACATGAGAAGGAAGGAGGAGCTTTTACTTCTAGCCATTTCCAATCTTTTATTTTTCATCTTTACGCAGAAACAAATTCTAAAATAACCAAATAGGTTAAAAGAGGAAATACATGCATGGGTCGCTAGAATAGCTGCCCTTTCATTTACTGAGCATCAACTGTATGCCAAGCTTTGTGCTAAATGCTTTACAAACGTTCTCTTTTTAATCCTCAGAACAACCCAATGTGATAGGTTTTATTTTATTTATTTTATCCACAAGAAAACTGAGATTTGGTGAGATTAAGTAAGCTGTCCAATGGCATACGGCTAGTGAACAGCCGGGTCAAGTTTCAGATCCACGTCTATCTGATTCCAAAGACCACGCTCTTGAACACTACAGTGTGCTGCCTCCCCACCACTTGGTTGGAAATAGTTCTTAGCTGTAAACATAGAATCCAGTCTCCTTGTTGAAACTCAAAAGAAATTTGTTGAAGGATGCCGGGCAGATCCCAGAGTCTCTGCAACGGACAGGGACCCAGGCTTGACTGCCACGCAGCCAGAAATAATGCAGCCAGGAAGGATACCCAACTGCTCGGTGGAGTTCCAGCAGGAACAGCACTGCTGCTCTGACACATCTTTGGCACAGATCATGCCTGGGATTGGACATCAGACTCTCCAATAAAACTGCCCCAGAAGAGCCACAGGCCTCTGCCACCACGCTTGCCAGGAGATCAGGTCTGTTGCCTGTCATTGCTCACTTTCCATTCATGTCTTATGCAAGTGCTTCTAATTAGCAGACTTTGAATCACATGTCTGTACCTAGTGGGCAAGGGAGTCTGGGAGATGTAGTTTGCGGGTGTTTTTCTTGGGAAGGCAAGAATCACAATACGGAAACAATGAAAATAAGGAGAGGGTGAACAAAAAAATGTAGGTCCCCTAAAATAGTATTAAATAACCATTTACTGAGGGCCTGCTATGTGCAGAGCAAGGTGCTAGACTCAAGGCTTTCAAGTATGAGGAAATGTGGTCCAAGATCTGGTCCTTGGAGGAAATGTAATCGTATTGAATAAAGTAAGTGACCAACTACCCAAGACAGCCACCTATGGAGGCGCCAAATAAGCAGTCAGAGAGTCACGTACAATCTCTGTAAACTGGGACATCAAGATGTAACAGATGAAAAGATATGATGAGATGATTTGAACTTGAGAGGTGTAGATGGCATCCACAAAGGTAGAAGAGAAAGGGGTGGAAATGCTGGCCCTCTCCCCAACCTGGCCTCAAGGTAGAGGGGGCGGGAAAGAATAGCCACATCATCTGCACAGGCCAGGGGGATTTAGGATTCCACTCCAGCCAGATGGAGAGCCCAAGGGTGCAGGAACTTACTTACCATGGAGTGGAGTTTCTTCGGGAATCAGTGAAGGTGGGCAGTGAGGGGAGAAGGAGGCTACTGACAGGGAAAGAAAGCAGAGAGCACTGTGATCATGAGAGCATAGAAGAGGACAGATGTCCAAAGCGACCTGCATTCTGCACCGTGGCCTAAGGAGGACATGTTGTAAGATTGTACCCGGCAGGGTGATGAATTACAAACAACAGGACTCACCCTAGCTTCTTTAAAGAGCCAGGATTTGTGAAAGAAATTGGCTGGCTCACCGAATCTCTGGGAGGGCCAAAGGGTCAGGTTGGGGGTTATGCAGACAGGAGCCAAGCCCAGATTCCCACCTGGGACAACTTCAGCAAAGACCCTCTGCTGCTGCTGCTGAGGAGACAGCCTCACAGCCCCTCAAACTTTACAGAGCTGCCCCCAAAGCCAGGCTGCCATCCTTCCCAGAAAATGGATTCCACAAGTGCCATCTTCCTCACATTGCTCTGGTATAGGAGCATCTCTCTGTTGGTGCCTTTATCACACGCTCGTGCCCTAGATTCAGGGGAAGCCTGGGGAAACAAGTTCTGCTTTCTCCCTTGGGGAAGCAGACAAACATTGTGAGAATATTGTTCAAGGATCTGGGTGGCCACATTCATAACAAATATCCATGACAGAAGCACAGTGTGAGCTGACCTCTTGTATCAGCTTAGGGCAAGTGACACAGGACTTGGATTTATGTCTCCTTACCGGGAGGCAACATCTCCTACAGCCGCAGAGAAAGCCTCAAGGGTCCCAGACTCTTCTGGGCAATTGGACCTTGAGGAAAACTGAAAATCTGTAATAAATTTACTCATCCTGAGTATAAATGACCAACAATGCTCATAGGCTACCTTCCCAGGGATTCTGTATTTTAATAGAAAACAATGCTTTAAGTAAAAGGGATAACTTAATAATTGGCCAATTTTTGGTATCAGGCAGCCAGTGGGGCAAATATTTTCTGGTTGGTGAGAGGGGAGGCTGTGGCAAACTCTTCAGATTGCTACCCAATATCCATTCTTTCTTTCTGCCTTCTCTATAAGCTAGAAACCAGGAGACTGGATCATGGCGCTGAAGGCAGGGTCCCGAGGCTCTTACCCGAGGCTGCCTGCAATGTCCCTTTAGCGGAGACCATAGGGAAGGCCAACTCTGGAGCCCAAGCAGCATAGTCCAAGGCTACGTGGTCCCCAAGGGGGATGGCAAGGCACATGACGGGTTGAGGTTTGTCATTGACAATGTGCCTCCACATCCACTATAGCCCACAGGCCCCTGCTACTCATCACCCATTTCCTGGCCCCTCCGGGCTTGGGGCTTCCTTCCTGGCACAGACTCTGGCAAGGATCTAGGTTCTCATCTCCTTCCTGGGAGCCTCCCAGAGGGCTCTACTTCCTGAGGGACACGCTCTGCCTCTGGCATCCTCGGAGGCCATGGAGCTGGGTGACCAGGGACAGGAGAGATGACGGCCAGCTCTCGAGACACAGGACCCAACGTCAGAAGCTTACTTTGCAGAGCTCCACTTTTCTTCCGACTCCTGCTGCTCCTCCCCCTCGGCTCCACTTGAGGCTGAGAGGCGAGAACAAGCAAACAACTCCAGGGGCTCAGAGCCAAGGCTCCCTGTCCTCTCTCTAGACCAGGGGCAGAAGCTCAGCATTCAGGAGCAAGGTGACTTTCTACCTTGAACTCCTGGAGCTCTGTGGTGGTTCTTTCTTTCGACTCCTTTTGAAAGTGGATAATTGAACCTAAATTGGGTATTTTTGTGTCTTCCTTCTTTGAGGAACATCAAGAAGGATGTTCTAGGTGAGACCCCACCATGGATTGCTCCCACCACTGTTCCTCTGTTCAAGAACACGCACGCTGTCTGACCTACACATGCCTCTGAGCTTCCTCAGGGAGGACTCTGCTGCCCGAGGCCAGAGCCCCACTCCAGCCCCTGCCCGGAGACTCTCGGGGCTCAGCACCACCCTCACATCCGCCCCGACAGAAGATGGCTCACCCGTGACCTCCTCCAGGGGAAGGTGGCTGGGGAAGCAGTCCTCAGGGCCTGTGCTCCCACAAAGATCCAACCCAGTGTTCAGTCCTCTGCCTGCCGTCGCTGCATTGGGGCCTGTGCCCTGGAGCCCTCTACCACACCTGGACTCCTGCTCTGAGACCTTGGGATGGACATTCTTCTGCCTGCTCTAACCCCTCCCTGCCCAGCCCAGCTCGTCCCTAGAAGGATGCTATTCTATTCTTTCCCATTCCCAGAGTCCCTCGAGTTCATTCAGAAAAGTGAGAATCCTAGTACAGAAGAAGAATCATCTTCTGTTAGGTCTCAGCCAAGGCTTTCTTACCTTCCTGACGTTTCTCCGTTTCACCGGGGGTCGTAAGGATGGATTCCTGTGGAGGGAGGGAAGGAGCACGAGGAAGAGCCCCAGGCCACACAAGAAGGCGAGGATGGGATCCATCGCCCAGGAAGTGGAAGTGGAGCTCAGCCAGGTGGCAAGAACGCTTTTCAGAAACCGGAGAGGATTCTCCATGTCTGAAATGCAGTGCTGCCCTGAAGCAACTGAGCTCTGGGAGTGGCCCGGAGACAATTACCCCAGGCCCCCATGACAGACCTGTGTCCCTGTCACAAAGGGCTCCTGAGGGCTGGGGAGGGGACCAAAGGGGAGCAGGCTGGACCACAGCCCCTCCCCCACCATCCAGCCTACAACTCCAGGCCTCCGTCCTGAGCCTTCTAGACCTTAATCGATTTTCTATTCCTTCCCCCCAGAAGCCAGGTATCGTCTGGTTCCCTGGATCTCTTGGAGATCTTGGTTTGAACCCACCAATTCCTTAGCCTCAAAAGTCCGAGTTCTCCCAGGAATTTGGGTATTGCCCAGGGATTTCTCCTCTCACGATCTCCTCTGTCCTTGAGTCCCATTGTAGTTTTCACCTCCCATCTTGACTTTGTATATGTGTGTGAGAACATTTCACTGCTTGTCTCTTACCAATTTCAATGGCTCATTTCAGTGTTATCAACTGCAGTCACCATACCATAGATCTTCAGACCTTATGCGTCTCCGGGCTGAAAGTTTGTAGCCTTTTACCAGCCTCTCCCTACATCCCCCACTCCCCAGCTCCTGGCCACCACTTTTCTAATCTGTGTTTCTATGAGGCTGACCTCTTTGTGTTGCTGTTAGATTTCACATATGAGTGATGTCATGCAGTATTTGTCTGTCTCTGTCTGGCCTCTTTCATTGAGCATAATCTCCTCCAGCTTTATCCATGTTGTGCAAATCTCAATTCCGTTTTTGCACATAAGTTCTTTAGTGTCGTCAATTCAGAAGTTGAACCCTGTTTTCTCCTTCTTTAATTTTGAATATTTAAGTTGTTATTCTTTCCATTAACCTCTTCATCTTCACTCAGAATGGCTGACGGAAAAATTCAAACTAATGATTTATCATTTAAATTCAGTATAATAAAAATATGAATGATTATACCTCCAAATGACGTGTTTTATGTTAGTAGCATTTACATTTCTGAAGTTAGAAAAGCTTCACCAAGACTTATGGGACATGCTATACAGACACACACACATCCACATACATAAACACGCACATGCACATACCTACACACATTTACACAGACCAATTCAGTATTTTCAAACTCAAGAATGAAGCATTTTCTCGTTTTCTTTACATCTTTATATGTTGTCTCGACCCAATTTCTTCTTAGTCTGCCTGGAAATAGACAGTCTTCCCTCTCCAGAGCTTGCATCCATGTGTGGCCCACCCAGAAGCCAGGCCCGGGCCAGGTGACCCAAAGCTCTGCTCTTTAGAGGGGATGTTGGGACTGGGTCCATGGTCTGCGTTTGAGTGCAGTCTTCAGCAGCCCTTTCCGGGCTCCGTCCTGTGCCCTGCACAGATGCTATTTCTCGGAGCAGGCCTCGCCTTTCCCCTCCTGCCCCCTCCAGGCCCCTGGAGCCTCAAGTTTGGCCTATACCTTCTAGAGAGGGCACTTGGAGTCCTAGAGGAATTCCCTCGTGACATCCTTGGCTATCTTTTTGGCAGCTGGAACTAGGGATTCCCTTAGGAATTGTCCTTTTTGATGACTACTTGGTTAGTTTTTCTGACTGCTTGGAATATGGGCTTGACCAGAACGCCTCTTCTCTGTTGGTCACAGAGTTTCACATGGCGTTCATGGGAATGAGAGCATTTCAGTGCATTTGCCTGTCTTCTCGTCAATGCCCATGTGCAAGAGCAGGCCTTTGGCATCTACTGTTGTTTTTATGTGTCTAGGGCCTCCTCACCCATTAGGATATTTTCCCTGTGCGTGACAGTCCTCAGGGTAAACAACGGAGGTAGGTGGGGAGTATGGAGAGTGACAGTGTGAACTACTCTAGCCAGAGGGAAGGGGACAGCAAAGTGCTATTTAAAAATAGTCACTGCCAATAACAAATTATCTGAAAAAGAAATAAAGAAAATGACCCCATTTACAATAGCACCAAAAACAATAAAATATTTAGGAATAAATTTAACCAAGGAGGTGAAAAATCTGCACAGTGAAAGCTACAAGACATTGATGAAAGAAATTGTAGAAGACACAAATAAATGGAAAGATAGCCCATGCTTATGGATTGTAAGAATTAATATTGCTAAAATGTCCACATTACCCAAAGTCATCTATAGATTCAATGCAATCCCTATCAAGATTCCAATGGCATTTTTACAGCAGTAGAATAAACAATCCTAAGATTTGTGTGGAGCCAAGAAAGACCCCAAATAGCCAAAGCAGTCTTGAGAAAGAACAAACCTGGAGGCATTACACTTCCTTATTTCAAACCATATTATAAAGATTAATTTTTCTGTGAATAGTATTCAAAACAATATGATACTAGAATAAAAACAGACACATAGACCAATGGAACAGACTCAAGAAGCCCAGAAATAAATTCATGCATATACAGTCAACTAATATTCGACAAGGGAGCCAAGAATACTCAACGGACAAAAGATTATCTCTTCAATAAATGATGCTGGGGAAATTGGATATTTGTATTTAAAAGAATGAAACTAGACCTCAATCTTATACCACTCACAAAAATTAACTTGAAAGGGGTTAAAGATTTAAATATAAGACCTGAAATCATAAAACTCCTAGAAGAAAAGATAGAAAAAGAGCTCCTTCACATGCATCTTAGTAACAATTTTTTGGATATGACACCTAAAGCACAAGAAACAAAATCAAAAGTCAGCAAGTAGAATTACATCAAACTGAAAACCTTATACACAAGAAGAAATGATCAACAAAATGAAAAGGAAACCTATGGAATGGAAGAAAATATTTGCAAATCATATGTCTGATAAGGGGTTAATAACCAAATATATAAAGAATTCATACAATTTAATAGCAAATAAATAAATAAATAATGCAATTAAAAAATGGGCGATGGACCTGAATAGGTGTTTTTCCAAAGAAGATATTCAAGCGTCCAACAGGTACATGAAACGGTACTCAACATCACTAATCATTTAGAGAAATGCAAATCAAAACCACAATGAGATATCATCTCACACTTCTTGGAATGGCTATCATCAAAAAGACAAGAGATAAATGTTGGTGAAACCCTTGTGCACTGTTGGTGGGACTGTAAATTGGTGCAACCGCTATGGAAAACAGTATGGAGGTTCCTCAAAAAATTAAGAATAGAACTACCATATGACCCAGCAATTCCACTTCTGGGTATATATCTGAAGGAAATAAATCACTATGTCAAAGAGATACCTGCACCCCCATATTCATAGCAGGATTATTTACAATAACCAAGACATGGAAACAACCTAAGTGTCCATCAAGAGATGAATGGATAAAGAAAAAGTGCTATATATACAATGGAATACTATTCAGCTATAAAAAAGAAGGAAATTCTGCCATTTGTGACAACATAGATGGACCTCAAGGGCATTATGCTAGATGAAACAAGTCAGACAAAGAAAAATATTTCATGATCTCGCTTATATTTAGAATCTTAAAACAAACAAACTCATAGAAAAAGAGATCAGATTTGTGGTTACCAGAGGCAGGGCAGGTGGAGGTCATGGAATTGGATGGAGGTGGTCAAATGGTACAAACTTCCAGTTATAAGATAAATAAGTACAGAGGGTGTAATATACAACCTGATGACTATGGTTAGCACTGCTGTACGGTACATTTGAAAGTTGCTAGGAGAGTAAATCCTAAAAGTTCTCATCACAAGGAAAGAAAATTTTTTGTAACTATATGAGGAGATGGATGTCAACTAAACATAATGTGGTAATCATTCATAATATATGTATGTTAAGTCATTAGGCAGTACACCTTAAACTTACGCAGAGCTGTATGTCAATTATATCTCAATGAAACTGGAAGAAACAAAAAACCCTAAGTAAATAATGAAAATAGTCACTCCCTTGCAGCCAGGAGTGGTCATATGACCCAGTTTGGGTCAGTGAGGTACAACCAGAAGGCTACTGCATGGGATTTCTAGAGAAGCTGTTATGTCGTTGATGAAAAGGGACAGACTCAACTGGCTCATCACTTCTTTAAAAAATAGATTTTACTTTTTAGAGCAATTTTAGGTTCACAAGAACATTAAGCAGAAAGTACAGAGTTCCCATATACCCTCTGCCCCGGCACATGCACACATCCTGCCCAGAGGAGTACATTTGTTACAACTGATGAGCCTGCATCGACACGCCATGATCACCTGAAGTCTAGTTCACATCAGGGCTCATTCTTGGTGTTGTATGCTCTATGGATTTTGGCAAATGTATAATGACATGTTTCCACCATTACAGTATCATACAGAATACTTTTCACTGCCCTAAAAATCCTCTTGCTCTGCCTGTTCATCCCTTCCTCTCCTCTAGCCCCTGGAAACCACCGACATTTTTACTATCTCCATAATTTTGCCTCTTCGAGAGTGTCAGAAAGTTGGAATCATACAGTGCACAGCCTTCTCACTCTGTCTTCTTTCACTTAGTAATATGCATTTAAGTTTCCTTCACATCTTTTCATGGCTTAATAGTTCACTTCTTTTTTAGCACTGAATAATATTCCATTGTCTGGATGTACCACAGTTTATTTATCCATTCACCTGCTGAAGGACAGCTTGGTTGCTTCCAATTGGCAATTATGAATAAAGCTGCCACAAAAATCTGTGTGCAAGTTTTTGTGTGGATATACATTTTCAACTCACTTGGGTAAATACCAAGAAGCACGAATCCTGGACGGTGGCCCATCACTCTTGCACTTTGCCTGTTGCCTTTCTTCCTGCCTGCAACTTGGGCACTGCCCAGAGTTAGGGCAGCCATCCTGCCACTCCAAGCAGAGGTGCTCCATGCTGAGGAAGGAGCTGGAAGCTAGAGAGAACCTGGGTGCACAGTAGCTTCGTTAGGTAGATACACCAGCCCTGGACTGCCCAAACCAGACTTTTTGTTACATGAGAAAAAGAGATCCCATTTTCTTTATGCTACTATTTCAGCAAAGCTCAGTCCTAACTGGTTCAGAAGGCTCAATGTTCCCAAAATCACCTGAAATTGGCAGTTTATGGACAACAGGCTTGGTTCTTAAAATATTGTCAGCCTGGAGACAAGTATGCGCGTTCCCTTTTTTTTTTTTTTTCTGATTTGATTTAGATTCTATCTAAATCTCGAATCTTTTACCTTTGTTTAAAATAGATTTTCCCCCTTCAGAGTGAAACTAAGGAATAGGGAAAGTGCATTGCCAGTGTTCGTGGCGGGGAGAGGAGAGGAGAGCTAGACCCTTCTCCCTCCTCATTAAACACCCAGTTGGGAATGCAAAAACACCATCTGCAATTCAGTACCTGCTGGGCAGAAGATGTGCATTCTGAGCAGAGAATCCATTTGCTTTTATGAGAGAGGCTTTTTTCTTTTCCTGTGAAAGTCCTATTATAAAAACAATTAGTCTCGTTAAAGGATTCTGTTCTGCGAAAGAACTAATTCTCTGCACAGCTGCTCATCCTTAGAAACGGCCTAAGTACCAGAGGGAGGGTGATCCTGATACTTCTGCAGAATCTGCTTCTGAAGCCAGAAGCAGCTTGGCCAAGGCAGGAGTGCACCCCTAGCTGGAGACAAGACGAGGCTGCTAACCAGATCAGCAGCGCTCTGTGGTCAAGAGGCCACAGCGGCTCACATCCAAGAGGAGGAAAAGGCTCGAGGCCAACTGGATTACATTGGGGAACAATTCTTCAAGACTCCCACGCTTTATCATGTTCAGCAGCTCTCTATCAAAGTGGACCCTTATCAATACCTGCAGTTGTGTTGAAATATGCAATTTGATTGAGGAGGTTCAATTTATGAAATATAGACGTAACACAGATTACTTTTCTAACATACTATTATGCTTTGCCAAACTGTACTCTTCTGCTGGGTAGTAGCTTCCCTTAAGGACATTTTAGTCCCATTTAACAGCTTTTCAATCACTTTCTACTATCAACATCATCACGTTTTGGTTACTCAGCCTTAGCCTTGTCCATTGTCTAATCTCAATCTCATGTTTGACTCACGTTCTTTGCCACCACCACATGCTAGGTTCCTGGTCCCAGAGACTTGGAGTCAGTGCCATGCTGGTAGATGTCAGACACCCTAACACCCTTCTCAACTTGGAAGGGAGCAGGGCAGCACTGACTTGTAGCTTTGGCTGCTTCTTGGGATGTAAATAGCCCCACCAGGTGGATTTCAAGCTACCAAGGTGATGTCACGGAACCTGGAGTTGCTGCAAGCTGATAATACCTGAACAGCAATGTGTGGAGCAGACAGAGGAATGTGTGTGGTCTGGGTTCCCATCGCCTTTCCTGGTGTTGGGGCAGAGAGAAGGGTAAGAGAGCCAAAGGACTTTCCAACCTCGGCAATCACTTGGTAGCCTCACTGAGGTCACCTTCCCCCTTTATTGACCATTATCGCCAACCTAACTTGTGGTCCCCCAGCACTGCTGGCAGAGAACACAGCCCTAGGCAGCTCTCCCAGCCATTGACAGTGACCCTGCGGCCTGGCCGCCCCTACTTAGCGACTTCACACCATCAGGCGAGCCCCTATGCCCCACTCTGCAGCCTGGCAAGCCTGCAAACCCGTCTTGTCTGGTTTCCTGAGCCTGAACATCTGGGCAGATTACATCTTCTCTATGTCCTAGAATGAGGACCTCAAGGGGGTAATAGTGGCTTTTCCCCTCCTTTCACATATATGAGACCTGGTCAGCAAATGCCATGGAAAAGCAGACATCCAGCCAGGAGACAAAAGGACACCCTCTCCCATGCACCTGCCTCAACCTCTACCACGCCTTCCCCAACGCCTCCCAACTCTCCCCAGACAGGGTGACCTCTCCCGCCCTTTCTTCCCCTGTCTTCTACACTGGGGGCGGGCAGTGGTGTGTTCTCAGCAAGCCCAGTGGGGAGCTGGCTCACCTGGCAGTGAGCAGCTTTCCGGACTTTTAGAACCTTTTTTTCTTTGTGGTTCCAGTCACGATTTCGGAAAAACAAAGCATGCAGTAGGGAAAACATCCCTTTTAATGACGTTCTTTACAGCATGCAAAAGGCTTTCATGTATCTCATTTGATCTTCACAACCAGTCGTCTTTAAGCTGGGGTACATGTATCAGTGGGGGTCTCCAAAGACTTTCTAAGAGGAATCCTGAGCATGGATGGTTTTGAGGGAATCAGTTTTCAGCTCTCAACTTTCCTCTGCCCTCTTCCAACAACTGATGTGCTGAGCAGGCCCTGTGGGAGGTGTTATGAGGATCCCCTTTGGCATCTCCCCTTCTCCCACTTTGCAAGAGGAAGGCATGCTTCTCCCCATCCTGAACCTTATACTTAATGCTTATTATAGATCACCATGTGTACTTTAGCACATAACTCAGAAGGAGCCAAAGAACTAATCAAACTTGCAATTATAAAATGCCTTCTTTTTCCATCAACCTATTTTTCTGAGCAAGGTTACTCAACATCGAAATCCACCAACATGAAACTTAGAATGCGACTGAAGCTAAACCCTACCCTATTCTAGCAACAAACAATATTCTTCCGCTGTATGTGTTTTAATAGCACTAAGAAATATATTGCTAATAAAATCAAATTTATTTGTTTTCTTTCATTATTTATCAAAATTTTTACTATATGTTATTTTGATCTGTTGTGTTCTGACCAATAAATCATAACAATAGCAATCCAAAAGAAACGTTTGTAACAGACCTTATGGTCACATAAAATAAACTTTTTATATTTAAGCTCACAGTCATATTTTTTGCTTCAGGTAAGCATGTGAGGCTCTTGGAGCACACATTCAACTGTCTGCCCTGCAGCCAAGCCTGCTCCCCTTGTGGATCATAAGCAGTTTCCCTTCCATGATAGACTCTCACTTCTCAGCCAACTTATAGTTAAGGTATAGGCATGTGATTCAGTCTGGCCAAAGGGACCTGAAGGAAGTTTGCCAGGGGGTTGGGGGAAAGATTTTCCTCCCTGATGAAAAGAAAAAGAAAAGCAACTTTTCCCTTCCTGCATTTGGACAGGTGAAAGGGTGTGAAGCCTGGAGCCACTGCAGCCATCTTCTAATCATGAGGAAAAAGCCAAAAGAACTGAAGCAAAAGCAAGCCAGAGTTCTGACACCATTGACATGCTCAACCAACCCTGGAAACACCTCCCTCTTATTATGAGAGAAGACCAAAGCTTTAATGTTTAAATTATTTTTAATGTTTTAAATCATTCTTTGAAACAACATTTTAAATTATTTTATGCTTTAAATTATTTTCTATTGTTTTCAGCCAAAACAAATCCTGATATAGCCTCTAGGTTACGCTAAGGGTTTAGGATTTTAGTTAGCTGGGGAGTCAGTGAACAATTGTAAGATTTTTAGCAGCAGAGTAGCCTCTCTTTGACAACCACTTGGAGAATGGATTGGAGAAAGGAGAGAAGGAAGGCAGGGACCAGTTACAAACACTAGTCATTATAACCCCTACCTTCACAGACAGAGCTTTCACTAACATTGAGTGCATTCTCTTACAGGAATACTCATTTTTAACATTTTTATTAGTTAAAGAACAGGTCAAGCTGCTGTGCCAAACACTATCGTCCACAGGTGAGTGGTCTGGGGGAAGTGGAAGGAGACATGAGGGCCAGCTCCACAGCCTTCAACATGTGGCTTGCAAAGTTACTCCAGTCTTTGCCTTTTTCCAAGGTGATAAAAAGAGGAAAGAGAGAAGCCAGGGTGAGGATCTTTAAGTAGAAACCCAGAAGTTGCACATATCACTCCCATTCACATCCCATTTACCCACACTTGGTCACATAGCCATACATAGCTGCAAAGGAGGCTGGGAATTGTAGTTTAGAGCCGGAAGCCATGTGCCTAGCTAAAACTCACATAGCATTATTACTAAAAAGAAGAAGGCAAATGGATCTCAGAGGAAATTTTGTTTTAAGACTATCCACAAGTATAGTTCAAGGTGCTTCTTGACATTGGGCATCAGATTTGCTTAAAATCAGTCAATCCTTTTGACAGTAGAACAGATGATATAAGACTCTGAAAGGTATATATTTGAAATAATTCTCACTTCATTGAATAATTACTATTATCACTGATTCAATGACATACAGATTTAATTGGCCTCTGAATGTAGAGCAGGTGGCAGGCAGACAAAGACAGAACCTGGTGCAGGGTCGCCACCCTTAATAAGCAGTGGAGGAGGGCAAGGAATGTGAGCAGACCCAGCATCTGATGGGGATTTTAATTCATTTCAAACCATAATGACATAGAAAAGAAATGCCAGGAAAAGACATAACTTACAACTCAAGAAAACTGAGTTTCCAAAATATAGTTGAATTCAGAAACGGTGGCCGTGAGTGTGAGATAGCCCACGGCAAGCCTGTTCCTCCACCGGGCGTCTGACCCACCAAGTGCTCACTGGTGTCTGAAGGAAATGGCCACTTACCTGAGGCTTAAAAAATGGAAAAAGAATGAGAAATTTGAGCAGGAAGTCCAGGAAGAGCAATGACAGGTTGCTAAAGGGCTATCACGGCAACTTCCATTCTCCCAGCTGCAAGAAATCATGAGCACATCAAGGGAAAACTTCGAAAGAGCTGATGAATTGTCTCGTAATAACAGAATAATGCCGTCCTTCCCGGCACAAATCAGTGGTCCTCAGTGAAGCTACAAGTCTGCTAGTGTCCAAGCTTTAAGTAAAGGATCTAATTTAACAGCGGAAGCAGTCCTGGTGCTATTAAGCACAATTTAATATTTATTTATACCCAAAGGAGCAGGAGGGCTAAGTAGTTTCCTCTCCTTGAGAGGATATATTTGTAAGAGTGTTTTGTAAATTATAAATCATCATGCAAATGCTATAGGGATGTATGCACACATTCCACATACATATTAATGTGTATTAATATTCCCCAGGAGCACCGAGTACTAGTTTCCTCCACTTGACGGGTCTTTATGAGATATTATATACAATGGTGCTTTGTAAATGCTAAACCCAACACACACGTAACAAGCTGGTAGTATTTTATTTGATTTTGTTTTAAATCAAGAAAGGCAGTATATCCTGCATTGGGCACCTGCCCGTCAGAAGCACTCCACGAGAAAGGGACAGACAGACGTACCCATGAAAGCCACCATCCACGGAGAAAGGACTCTGAGAGCCTGATGCAAACAAGGATCTTTCACCATTTTGATAAATAAGACTCTTAAAACTAGCCTGAGAAGCTATGATTTGTTCCTTTTTATGCTCTGACAGGCCGAAGGAAAGGATAGTAAGACTTTCCTTGCTCTCTGTTTAATGGGGTATTACATTTACCCCAAATTTAAATGAACAATTAATAAAGCACTTCGTATCTTGTAGAGTCCTGGAGATCAAAGGGAAATTGAACAATCCAAGATTATCAAATTTGACAACCTACTGACTTTCATTGTTTCTTTCCATGCCATGTCCAGGGACCCCCTCCCCCACCACCAAAGCTGTGAAATAAAAAAAAAGAGAGAAGGAAAAAGTCTAGAATACATGTTATAAAGCCCTTAAAGCACACTGTCATCAGACCGTCTCCGAAGTGAGAGATACTGAGATGAGAAGAGCAGTATAGGTTCAAAGCCTCGCTGTTGACATCTCTTCTACAAAAACGATCATGATAAAAATCTCCAAGTAGCAAAACAAGATCAACCCCAGCCAGCAGTCTATCCATGTCAAGCAATAATAAATGCAATCAAGTTCAGGTGCAACCAAGACTACAAACCACCCCTGAGAGTTTGCTAGGACAGCTCTTGACCCTGAATTCTACTTCGCTTCACTATTGCACGCTGGTTTTCAAGGACTCCACAAAGGCAGCTGCCTTGGGAGGTTCACTGAAGCCAGCTTGCCCCTCATGTTGTCTGACTACACAGGGCCTAATAGCCAGAGGGTCTGCCCTCCTGGGGCTTCATCTGGGATCGCTAAGACCCTGCCAGGCCCTCAATTTCTATATGTTTGAGTGTTGTCCAGCTCAAAGTCTCTCACATTCTACGCTGAGACTGCTAAACCCTCTTCCCAGGCCTGACTTGGCCTTTGAGTCATCCTTAGAGCTTGTATCAGCAGTTCCAAGCCACAACTATTCGGTTCAGCCAGGATGCCACCTTGGCTCATTAGACGGTACAATTATTTAACATGTATGTTCTGCCTTTCACGTGCATTCTGCCTTTGTCTTATACACATTACTGGAAAGTAAGAATTTAAGTGTTGATATTAGTGCCATAAGAATGATCTTCACCAATACCTATGTTGAGGACTTTTTCTTCAGCATCTCTGCCTCCACCCACCCTAGTCATCCAGGATCCTATCTTCTGTTTAGGGCCCCTGACAAGTGTCCTAGGCCATTAGAAAAGGAATGGTCACATATGGAAGCCCAGATAGGACCTGGGTCTCAGGGCGAGAGCAGACATCACTCCACAACACCCCAAATATTGATGGGAAGAACAACTTTTACCACTTCCTCAGCACAGGGAACATGCAGGGCTCCCTCAAAAGACAGTGGAGGCTGTGCGTGTGGCGGGATGGGGGTATATGTGCACTCTCTGTACTTTCTTTTCAATTTTGCCGTTAAGTTAAGATGCTCTAAAGAAATAAAAGTTATTAACTTTTTAAAAAGACAGTGGTGGTCTATTAGCATTGGCTTGGCTTGCCAGGTGGCTCCCTGGTGTGCACAATGCGCCAGGGCTCAGCCATCCCCCAGTGCTGGCCAACTCCTCTCCTCTTCACATGGTTCCCTTAAGTTTGGTCCCCTCCTTTCAGATACCACAGACTCTCCCTAAATTTATGCCACCTGTGGTAGGCAGAAAACCGACCCCCAAAGATGTGTTAACCCCTGGACCCTCTGAATATGTTAGGTTACATGCATAGGGGAATTAAGGTTGCAGGTGGAATTAACGTTGCAAACCAACTGAACTAAACATTGGAGTGGGCACAATGGAGTCACAATGGTCCTTACAAGTAGAAGGAGAAGGCAGAAGAAGAGAATCAGAGAAAAAACTAACAACGGAAGAAGGGTCAGAGATATGCTGTGGCACCGGCTTTGGAGATGGAGGAAGGGAGCCATGAGTCAAAAAATGGAGACAGTATCTAAAAGCTGGAAAGGCAGAAAACAGATTCTCCCCTAGAGCCTCCAGGAACACAGCTCTGTCAACACCTTGATTTTGGCCCCGTGAGACCCATTTCAGACTTCTGAATCACAGAATCGTAAGATAATACATTTGTGTTGTTGCAAGGCACTAAATTGTGGTTATTTGTTACAGCAGCAATAGGAAAGAAATACACCGTGACTCAACCATTTCTTTCCCTTTGCTCTCCTTTGATAATAATCCTTCTGAGTGATATGCATGCTTCTCATCAACTGGGCGGGAGAGGTAGTCAAGGCACAATGAGTAACACTTCAATGGATTCTCTTGGTTCTCTTGAGATATGAGATACAGACATCATAAGTTTTATATACTTGGAAGATTTGCCATGCCAAAACTGGCAAATGAAGTTTCACTTCAAATCATGTGCTCAATCAAAAGCTTACTCAATTGAATACATAGACAGGCTGCGTATTTCATCAACACTTGTTATTAATATAAAATCTTAATTACTTAAAGAAATAGATGAATGCTTAGCTTAAGATAATAAAATAAATCTCTCTCTCAGCCCAAAAGCCAGCTTAATGAGGAAATACTAGGAGCATTCTCATGAAGGTCAGAATCAAGATGACAAGATCACCCACTATCACCCTAATTATTTATATAACATTGTTCTTGGGTACTAGTCAATGCAATCAACCAGTAGAAAAATTTGGAGGTATAAAAATTTGGACGGAAAAGATAAAATTAGAACTATTTGCAGACTATAAAATTGTTCACATGAAAAAGCTAAGAGAACCAAAACTATTATAAACAAAAAGAATTCAAAGGTTCCAGTCCCAGATGGTAACACAAGAGGCTCCTTAACTCACCTCCTCCCATGGACACATCAAATCTGTAGCTACACATTGAACAATTCCCTCTGAAAGAAATCCAGAAACTAGCTGAGTGACTCCTCATTGGGTGAATGAGAAAAAAACCCACATTGACACAAGTAGGAAAGGTTGAGACACACTCTTGACATAAACCCCACTGCCGGCACAGTGACACACAATGGGGAGGGAACTTACAACTCCCAGCTTCTCATTGAATGAAAGGTTTGGACTCAACATTTAGCATCCCACCTTCTAAAACTCCTACCTGAGGAACAAGTCCCCAAAACACCTAGCTCTGAAAGTCAACACAGCTTGCATCTACAAGACTTGTGAGACTATATAACAAACAGAGAAAGAATTATTAAAAGGCTTGTGAGGACTCAGCATGGCTACCTCCCAGGGCTCAGTGCAGAGACAGCAGACAGAAGCATCCATCTCCCAATATTTCCCAGAAAGAGGTCTATTTGCATACTTTAAAAGCTGCTGCCTGAGGGTCAGGCACACATCAAGGAACAGACTATGATCCTCCCTGGAGACTGAGAAGGCCAGCAGGCACCATCTTTGTGCTCTCTCTCAGCCCAATTCTAGGTCACCAGTGTCTTGCTGAAAGAAACTTGTAGACACATCTGCTGGCCTACCTCTTGTAGCTGCTGCCCAGAGGACACACCCTTTTATAGAGTGGCTTCGGCGGCCAGAGGGACCCGAGTTCCAGGTCCAACAGAATTGTGGCAAACAAAGAAATACTTCTTAACCAGCTGTCCTCCAGTGCTCAGCACAGACGGAGAAGACAGAAATGCCCAGCCTCTGCCCTTCCTGGAAAGAAGCCTACTTGTTATACTTTAAAAGTTGCTGCTTGATGGTCCAGCTTCCAATAAACTTGCATCTAGGTGCTAACTGAGATCTTCCTGTTTGGGACACTGATAAGTCTTGGCATATCCTCAGCTGGGAGCCACTAGGAGAAAAGATGGGAGCTTGTACAACTACAAGGGTTTGAGAGAAAACCAAGAGCCAGGGCCAGGCTGAATAATAAGGTGCATCTCCTACACAAGACCACTCCATCACGACTGGGGAAGGTGGCTGTTTTATCAATGCACAGAGACCAACGGAGAGAATCAAGAACAACGAAGAAACAGAGGAATATGTCACAAACAAAAGAACAAGATAAAACTCAAGAAACAGACCTTAATGAAATGGAGATAAGTGATTTGTCTGACAGAGTTCAAAATTATGGCCATAAAGATGCTCAGTGAGGTCAGGAGAACAATGAATGAACAAAGTGGGAATTTCAACAAGGAGACAGAAATTGTAAAAAAAAAAAACTACCCAACAGAAAATAAAGAGGTGAAAAATAAAATAACTGAACTAAAAAATTCAATAGAGGGGTTCAATACCAGACTAGATCAAGTGAAAGAAAGGATCAGTGAATTTGATGACAGGGCAGTGGAATCCACACAAAGGAGAAAAAGAAAGAATGAAAAAGAGTGAAGATAGCTTAAGGGACTTTCGGGACACCATGAAGTTGACCATTATTCTCATAATAAGGGCTCTAGAAGGAGGAGAGAAAGAGAAAGGAGCAGAAAACTTATTTGAAGAAATAATGACTGAAAACATCCCTAACCTGGGGTAATAAATAGACAGCCAGACCCAGAAAGGCCAGAAAGTTCTAAACAAGATGAAGCCAAAGAAAATCACACAAGACACATTAAACTGGCAAAAATTAAAGACAAGAAAAGAATCTTACAAGCAGCAAGAGAAAAACAACTTGTTATATACAAGGGAACCTCCATAAGGCTATCAGCAGATTTTTCAGCAGAAACTTTACAGGCCAGAAGGGAGTGGCACGATATATTCAAAGTGCCAAAAGAAAAAAACTGCCAGCCAAGGATACTCCAGCCAGCAAAGCTGTCCATCAGAATTGAAGGAGAGAGAGAGTTTTCAAGACAAGCATAAGCTGACGGAGTTCATCACCATTAGACCAGCCTGACAAGAAAAGTTAAAGGGATTTCTTCAAGCTAAATTGAAAGAATGCTGATTAGTAACAGGAAAACACATGAAAGTATAATTCTCACTAATAAAGGTAAATATATAGTTAGATTCAGAATACACTAATGTTGTAATGGTGGTGAGTAAATCACTTATAAATCTGGTATGAAAGTTAAAAGACAAGAGTAGTTAAAATAAGTTAAACCACAATAATTAAAGAATACACAAGCTAAAAAGATATAAATTGTGACAGCAAAAACATAAAACATGGGGGAAGAGAGTAAATATAAAAGTTTTAGTATGCATTTGAACTTAAGGTGTTATCATCTTAAAATAGACAATTATAAATATAAAATGTTTATATAAGCCTCATGGTAACCACAAAGCAAAAACCTACAATACATTCACAAAGAGAAAGAGAAAGGAAGCTAAGCATATCACAGAAAAACATCAAATCACAAAGGAAGAGACAAAGAGAATAGAAAAGGAACAAAGGAATTACAAAACAGCCAGAAAACAATTACCAAAAAGGCAAAAGTAAGTCCACATCTATCAATAATTACTTTAAATGTAAATAGACTAAATTCTCCAAACAAAACACATTATAAAAGTCTTTTTTTTATCAGACTGGCCAAAAAAACCAAAAACAAGAGCTGAATATATGTTTCCTGTAAGACACTCACTTCAGCTTTAAGACACACACAGACAAGTGAAGGGGTGCAAAAAGATATTCCATGCACATGGAAACCAAAAGAAATCAGGGGTGGGTACACTTATTCCAGACAAAATAGACTTTAAGACAAAGACTGTAACAAGAGACAAAAGGTCATTATATAACGATAAAGAGGTCAATGCAATAAGAGAATAACATTTGTAAATATTTATTCACCCAACAGAGGAACACCTAAATATATAAAGCAAATAGTAACAGGCCAGAAAGGAGAAATAGACAACAATACAACAGTAGTAGGAGACTTTAATATCCCACTTTCAACAACGGATAGATCATCCAGGCAGAAAATCAATAAGAAAACACTGGTCTTAATCAACATGTTAGACCAGATAGACTTAACAGATACATACAGAACGTTCCACCCAATAGCAACAGAATACACATTCTTTTCAAGCGCACATGGAGCATTCTCCAGGATAAATCATATGTTAGGCCACAAAACAAGTCTTAATAAATTTAAGAAGATTGAAATCATATAAAGCATCTTTTCCAACCACAAAGGGATGAAACTAGAAATCAATTACAAGAATAAAATTGGAAAATTCAATATAGAGAGATTAAACAACATGTTACTGAGCGACCAATGAATCAAAGAAGAAATCAAACAGGAAATCAAAAAATACCTTGACACAAATGAAAATGGAAATACAACGTTATTTCCATTTGCAAAACTTATAAAGGCAGCAAAATCAGTTCTAAGAGAGAGGTTCAGAGCGATAAACACTTACATCAAGGAAAAAGGAAGAGCTCAAATAAACAACCTAAGTTTACACCTCAAGGAACTAGAAAAACAAGAACAAATTAACACCAAAATTAGCAGAAGGAAGGAAATAACAAAAACCAGAGCAGAAATAAATGAAGTAGGGGCTAAAAAGACAATAGAAAAAAACCAATGAAACTAAGAGATGGTACTTTGAAAAGATAAACAAAATTGACAAACCTTTGCTAGACTCACTAAGAAAAAAAGAGAGGACTCAAACAAATAAAATCAGAACTGAAAGAGAAGACATTAAAACAGATACCATGGAAAGATATAGGATCATAAGAGACTACTAGGAAAAACTATACACCAACAAATTGGACAACCTACAGGAAATAGATAAATTCCTAGAAACATACAACCTACCAAGAAACATAAAACCTGAATCAGGAAGAAATAGAAAATCTGAACAGACCGATTACTAGTAAGGAGATTGGATCAGTAATCAAAAACCTCTCAGCAATCAAAAGTCCAGGACTTTTGGTTTTGCTGGTGAATTCTACCAAGATTCAAAGAGGAATTAATACCAATCTTTCTCAAACTCTTCCAAAAAATAGAAGAGAAGGGAATACGTCCAAACTCATTTTATGAGGGCAGCACTACCCTGATACTTAAACCAGACAAGGACACTATAAGAAAAGAAAATTACAGGCCAATATCTCTGATGAACATCAGTGTAAACATCCTCAACAAAATATTAGCAAATCAAATAAAACAATACATTAAAAGGATCATACACCACAATCAAGTGGGATTTATTCCAGGGATGCCAGGGTGGCTCAACACCCACAAATCGATCAATGTGATACATCACATTAATAGAATGAAGATCAAAATCATGTGATAATCTGGAGGCAAGCCAAGTGGTATAGTGGTTAAGTTCACATGCTCCACTTTGGCTACCCAGGGTTCGCAGGTTTAGATCCCAGGCGCAGACCTATGCACCACTCATCAAGCCCCGCTGCAGTAGCATCTCATATACGAAATAGAGGAAGATGGGCACTGATGTTAGCTCAAGGCTAATCTTCCTCAGCAAAAAGAGGAAGATTGGCAATGGATGTTAACTCAGAGTCAATCTTCCTCACCAAAAAAAAGAAAAAAAGAAATCATATGATAACTTCAATAGATTCAGAAAAGCATTCAACAAAATTCCACATCCATTCATGATCAAAACTCTTAACAAACTACATATAGAGGGAAGGTACCTCAACATAATACAGGCCATTTGTGGCAAGCCCACAGCTAACATCATACTCAATGGTGAAAAGTGAAAAGCTTTTCCTCTAAAATCAGGAACAAGACAAGGATGCAGACTCCTGCCACTTTTATTCAACATAGTAATGGAAGTCCTTGCCAGAGCAACTGGGCAATAAAAAGAAATAGAAGGAATCAGAACTGGAAAGGAAGAAATAAATTTGTCTTTGTTTGCAGATGACATGATTCTATGTGTAGAAAACCCTAAAAACTCCATCAAAAAAACTGTTAGTTCTAATCAACAAATTCAGTAAAGTTGCAGGATACAAAATTAGCATACAAAAATTAGTTGCATGTCTATACACTAACAACAAATTATCTGAAAAAGAAATAAAGAAAATGATCCCACTATAATCGCATTGAAAACCATAAAATATTTAGGAACAAATTTAACCAAGGAAGTGAAAGATTACTACACCAAAAACTACAAGATGCTGATGACAGAAATTGAAGAAGACACAAACAAATGAAAAGACATCCAATGTTCATGGATTGGAAAAATTAAAATTGTTGAAATGTCAATGCTACCAAAAGCCGTTTATAAATTCAATGCAATCCTTACCAATTTTTCAATGGAATCTTTTACAGAAGTAGAAAAATGATTCTAATATATATATGGAACCCCAAAATACCTCAAATAGCAAAAGCAATCCTGAGAAAGAAGGACAAAGTGGGAGGCATCACACTACCTGGTTTTCAGCTATAATATTAAGCCATAGAAATCAAAACAGCATGTTACTGGCATAAAAGCACATGCATAGACCAATGGAAGAAAATTGAAGCCCAGAAATTAACCCAAGCATATATGGTCATCTAATATTTGACAAGGGAGCCAAGAATACTCAGAAAAAGATAGTCTCTTCAATAAACGTTGGAAAAATTGGATATCCTCACGTAAAAGAATGAAACTAGACCCATATCTTATACTGCTCACAAAAATGAACTCAAAATGGATTAAAAACTTGAATGTAAGACTGGAAACTTTAAACTCCTGGAATAAAGCAGGGAAAAAAGCTCCTTGACACGGGTCTTGGCAATGATTTTTCAGATATGACACCTAAAGCACAGGCAAAAAATCAGAAATAAAGTGGGACTATATCAAACTAAAAAGCTTCTGCACAGCAAAAGAAACAATCAACAAAATGAAAAGACAACCTATGGAATGGGAAAAAATATTTGCAAACCATTTATCTGATAAGAGGTTAATATTTAAAATATACAGGGAACTCATGTAACTCAATAGCAAAAGAACAAAAGATGCAATTAAAAATGGGTAAAGGACCTGAATAGACATTTGTCCAAAGAAGAAATACAAATGGCCAACAGGTATATGAAAAGATGCTCAGCATCACTAATCATCAGGGAAATGCAAATAAAAACCACATGAGATATCACCTCATGCCTGTTAGAGAGGCTATGATCAAAAAGACAAGAAATAACAAATGCTGGTGAGGATGTGGAGAAAAGGGAACCCTTGTGCACCATTGGTGGGAATGTAAATTGGTGCAGCCACTATGGAAAACACTATACAGGTTCCTCAAAACATTAGAAACAGATCATATGATCCAACAATTGCAGTAATGGGAATATATCTGAAGGAAATGAAAACACTAAGTCAAAGAGATAACTGTGTTCCCATGTTCGTAGCAGCATTATTTACAGGAGCAAAGACATGGAAACAGCCTAAGTGTTCACTGATGGATGAATGGATAAAGAAGTTGTGTACACACACACACACATATATACATATACACACATACACACACAGTGGAATACTATTGTCATAAAAAATGAGGAAATCCTGCCATTTGCAACAACATAGATGGAACTTGAGGGCATTATGCTGAGTTAAATAAGCCAGACAAAGACAAATGCTATATGATCTCACTTAAATGCAGAATCTAAAATTTTTACAAACCAAACTCATAAAGAGATCAGATTTGTTGTTACCAGAGGTGGAGGATGGGGAGGGGGGAATCCTAAGAGTTCTCATGACAAAGGGAAAATTTTTTTTCTTTTTCTTTAATTTGTATCTATATGAGATTATGGATGTTAACTAAAATTATTGTGGTAATCATTTCAAGATATATGTAAGTCAAATCATTATGCTGTACACTTTAAACTAATACAGTGCTGTATGTTAATTATCTCAATAAAACTGGAAAAAAACACAATGAGATATCACCTCACACTTATTAGAATGGCTGTTACCAAAAAGACAAGAGATAATAGGTGCTGGTGAGGATGTGAGAGAAAGGGAAGCCTCGTGCACTGTTGGTGGGCATATAAATTGGTGCAGCTGCTATGAGAATAATTTGGTGCTTCCTCAAAAAATTAAAAATAGAATTATTCTAGGGCCGGCTCCGTGGCCGAGTGGTTAAGTTCGTGTGCTCCGCTGCGGCGGCCCAGGATTCGGACCCTGGGCGCGGACATGGAACCGCTCGTCAGGCCACGTTGAGACGGCGTCCCACATCCCACAACTATAAGGACATGCAACTAAGATATACAACTGTGTACGGGGGGGGGGGGGGGTGTGTTGGGGAGACAAAGCAGAAAAAAAAAAAAAAGGAAGATTTGCAACAGTTGTTAGCCCAGGTGCCAATCTTTAAAATCAATCAATAAATAAAGGGAAGAGCTTTAAAAAAAAAAAAAGAATTATTCTATGATCCATCAATTCCACTTCTGGGTATATATCTAAAGGAAATGGAATCACTCTCTCAAAGAAATCTGTACCTTCATGTTCATTATAGCAGTATTTACAACAGACAAAACACAGGAAAAATCTCAGTTTTATATATATATACACACACATACATGCATACACAATGTAATATTATTTAGCTATGAGAAAAAAGGAAATCCTGCCATTTATCACAACATGGATGGACCTCGAGGCCATTATGCTAAGTGAAATAAGTCAATCAGAGAAAAAAATACTATATGATCTCATTTATATGTGGAATCTAAAAAAAAACAAACTCATGGAAACAGAGATCAGATTAGTGGTTGCCAGAAAGGGGTGTGGTGGGGGGCGGTGGGGAACTGAGGCAATAGCCTTCATGTATACAAACAACCATTAGAGAGAAAAATGGAAGAAATATCTTATTTCCAACAGCAACAATAAAATTCCCTAGCAATAAACTTTTAAAAAGTACAAGATATATATAAAGAAAACTTTAAATCACTCGTTAGGGTCGGAAAGGAAGACTTGGAGAGATGGAAAAGCCTACTGTGTTCTTGGATAGGAAGTCTCTATATCGTGAAGATACCATCAGTTCTCCCTATGTTAGTCCATGCATTTTACATGATTCCAATTGAACAGCAACAGGACTTTTGAAATGGACAAGTCAATTCTAAAGTTCATACAGAAAAACAAACAAATAAGAATAACCAAGAAAATCACGAAGGGGAACCATCCCTATCCCATTTAAACATAAAGCTACACTGTGGTACTAGTGCATAAAGAACCACACAGATCGAAGACACTGAACCGAGAGGAGTCCAGATACACAGAGGAAGTTATTATATAATAATACAAAAGAACTTCTAACCCATTTGGAAAAGGTAACAGTGAATTAACTGGGTGGTCATCTGCAAAAAGAAAGTTGGAACTATGTATTATACCTTACACCAAAATAAATTCCACATGGCTAAAATATTTAAATGTAAAAAAACAAAATCATCAAAGCAGAAGAAATCACAGGAGAATTCTTTTATAATCTCAGAGCAAGGAAGGCCCAAGGATGTCACGAAAACCCAAAGCCAAAATGGAAAAGCAGATAAATTCTATTATATAAAATTTACGATTTTTCAAGACAAGAATCATCATAAGCAAAGTCAAACCCCAATGACGAACTGTGGGGAGGGCCAGGAACCACTTGCAATTCACATCTCAAACAAAGGGCTAATTTTCCTAATATACAAAGAACCCCTACATATCAATAACAAAAATCACCAGAGCAAAAGAACACAGTGAAACATATGAAAAGGGCCCAAATGAAGATGGAATTAATGTTGCTAATCAGCTGACCTTAAAGTTGGGGTGGGCCCAACTAACCACAAGCATCCTTAAAAGTGGAAGAAGGAGGCAGAGGAGAGTCAGAGAAAGAGAGGTGACAACAGAAACAGGGTCAGAAAGGCACATTCATAATAAAAGAGAAGCACATGAAAAACTATACTTAGATACCACTTTTTATCTATCAGATTGGAAAAGATCAAAAGGTTTTAAGACAAACTGTTAGCAATGATGCGAGAGAAGAGGCATCATCATATACTGCAGGCAAGAGGCTATTGTACAATCTTATGGATGACAGTTTGGGAATATCTAATAAAAGTCAGACACATTTAATGCTATTAAGTAGCAATTCTAATTCAAAGAATTTATCCTATAGACTTTCTTGCACATAGAGAAATAATGTATGCACTGAAGCATTGCTTATAATAGGAAAAATCACAAATGAACCAAATGTCCATTAATAGAGTACTGGTTAAATGAATTCTGACAGTGGAATATTACACTGTGGAAAAAAAGGAATATCTTTACTGATATGGAATAATTTCTGAGATATATTATTAAATGAGAAAAGCAAGGAGCAGGATAATGCCTGTAGTATGCTTGCATATATTTTTTAATAAAGGAAAAAAGAGTATAACACACATACATATACAGTACAAAATTTAGATGCAAATACTAATATGATTATAAATATACATAATTTTTGGCATGAATAGAACTGAAACACAAGAGACCAGTACTATTGGTTGCCTCAAGAGAGCACACCTGGGTGTTGGGGACACAGGAATGAGAGAAAATATTTTCAATGTATACTCTTTTGTCCCTCTTTAATTTTGCAACCTTATGAATGTAGTAACTTTTCTAAAAATACAATATAAATTAAAGATTTTTGCCTAAAAAGAGAATGTATAACTTGAGATTTTATTATTTTTGAGCCATCTAAAATCAGAATGCCTCCTTCACCCATAAATCTCATACACTTCCTATTTAATTTTCTCACACTCCACTTTTTAGCAAATTTTCAGGAACATTTTGTATGAAGAGAGAACTGTCTGCACATTAGTTTCTGAGATTTTAATCTCATTTCAAAATACAGGCACTTCCCCATTTACAGAGAAATTTCCCTTCAGCCCTCCCCAGAGGTGGGTTTACTGAGAAGGGCCCCTCCTTTGCGAGGGCTCTTTCCTGACAACATGCTCATGTGGTCAGACACTGGGGTATATTTGCAAAGTAAGCTATTTTAACCACAAGTGGTAGACAGGGATGTCTCTTTCAACCGCAATTTTCCCCTTCATTCATTCCCTCCATTGGGCAACTGAAGCGGCTATAAGCATTTTGGAGATACATTTCATTTGGGGAGTTAAGCTGGGGATACACTTCATTTGGGTCTGGTGGGATACACTTACATGCTGTTTTACAGTCTCTTCCACGTATAGTTAAGTCAAGGCTGCTGTCACAGTGGTAGGATGGCTTCCAGGAAGGCCCCTATCAGCCCACGGGGTCAGGGGTCACGTTGGCATCGGAACCTGTCGTCTTCGGCACCTGGCATTACAAATACTTGCGTAGTAGGGGAGAAACAGGTTTGAAATGTCCCAAGCCAGAAGCTTGTCTGGGGAAAATCCTTCCGACCCCCAGACATGTAAACTGTGGGCAGAGAATTCAGTCCCCATAGAATGCCTAGTCAAAAGAGAAGTTCTCTCCTATCAGAAATATACTCAATAATACAATATACATACTTATGAACATGCCACACGCTTTTTTCCCTGTGGGAATAACATGAAACAGAATTCATTAGAATTCCTGTGTGCATAACACACAAACCTACGGCAATAACACAAATACTTCGTACTTCAGTACGTGAAGTCGCATGTTGTATGCATCCCAACTATCCATTAAAATTTTTCATCTTATATGTCAATTATACCTAGGTAAAACTGGAAAAAATTTTTGATCTTTCTAGTTCCTCTATAGAAAGATAATACAATTTAGTATAATATTAAAAAATTAATCATTAATTATTATTTAATTATTATAATATTAAAAATATAATTTAGTATAATATTACAAAATCACCTTTGCAGGAAGAGGTGGACAAAAAGTATGCAGCCAAAAAATACAGAGAAAAAGTATTATAGAGGTGTGTCAGGGACTTAGTTCATTAAAATGTTAGGTTATTTTTCTGGATTTTGTGATTTGTGCTATTTGTCAGATATTTGCAATTTGTAATCTGTTGTGATTCCGTCCTTTACTCTAAGGAGGCATTCATTTTCTTTCCTAATTTATTTTAAATATTTCCTATCCTTTTTCTAAAAGGGGTTCCCACAAATTATGTCAGCTTTAGGCCCCAGAAAACTTGGACTCACATCCGGTCTTTACAATCAGTTTAAATTTGAATTTGCCCATCTCCCAAGGGGCGACAAGACCTAGCGGCACAGGCCAACTCTCGTTTTTATACTAAAGACTCCGACATCCAGATCCGTCACGGAACTTGAACCAGTGAAAATGCTGGAATCAAGGCCCAGGGCTCTACGTCCCTCATGAACTCTTCTAAACCTTTGTCTCTTCAGAGCGTGGAAAACAAAACTAGGCTTTCCCTCCAAATCCGCTGCTGCCTCAGTCTGCTAATCCTCAAGTGTCATCACTCTCCCAATATGCTCAAGGCGTCAGCGCACTTCTCATTTCCGATCTTAAAGTGGGGAATTAATTATAAGACAATTCTCTCAGTGACAGACCCTCCGCCAAGTGACACACTTTGCAGTGTCATCCGTAGGACTCGACGTTAACCCAGTTTGTGCCAGGCAGTCCCGAATTCGCAGGCTGCTGCGCTGATTTAAATTTTGTTACATGAGAGGCTTTTCCACCTACGGCTCTTACGTGAAACCCAATCTTTCGTAGCAGGACATTTCACCAGTGTGTTCTGTTCAGCTAGTGAAGGTTTGGTTTTAGCTATAACACAAAATCTATGAGAAACCCTCAATAGAGGTTTTTCGGTTGGATGTTTTTTCCTGTGCATTTGGGGGGAAACATTTCCTCTGTGTGACTGACAATTATGGGAATGCACCATTCAATTCTCCCTTCCAGACAGAAGCTGCTGCAGGCGATGTAATCTGCTGTCGGCTGCTGCACCTTCAGGATGCAAAGCAGCTCACAGGAAGTCACGCTCCCCCTGGGCTTCTCCCAACCAAGCCTGGGTGTATGGGAGTGCTAGAGCCAGGCCGCTCCTCTCCATCGCAGGATCCCCTGTTGGGCAATCTTTGCTCTGGAGCTCCCGGTTGCCTGGCCAAGACTTGCTTAGAAGCTGCACCAAACCCTCAAGCTCTTCCTACCCAACCCTCCCTCCTTCTCTCTCTCCTCTCCCAGGTGTTGGACCAGCATCACAGTCGAAGCCTCTCCCACCTCCTGCTCTCTCCCTCCTTTATTCTTCGGAGGTACTTCCCCCTAAAGAACCTCCTGCACATCTAGTCTCCTCTTAGCATCTGCTTCTCAAGGACTCAGACCGATACACTACCCTAGAACATTTGAAGCATGTGAGTAAAAGGGCAAAAAAATGAATGCCAGTTTTGTTTTTGCAAAGAAAGAAGGAAAATAAGATTTACAGGGCATCTACTAAGTATCAGGTATTACTAGATATTTTTAAATACATTGTGTCATCTAATTCATAAAGGTAATCACTATTATTCCCAGATTTTAAAATATCTAAGTGAAATTCTGGTTAGCAAAGTGACTACTGTTGCCCTCAGTATTTATAGAACTCCCAGCTCTGCTTAGCTCTCCAGGGAAATTCTAGATTTGGAGTCAAGATGCAATTCATCTTGACTAACTCTCACGACCCTATGGTAGGGGATAATAAACGCCTTATGTGATAGGTTGATTGGAACAAAGAATATTATCTTCAGTGTCTCACATCCTTCCTTCACCCCAGCCCGTCTTACACAATAAATCTGCCAGCAGGCCTTTCCCTCATTGATATGTCCACCCCTCTTGTTCTAAGAATTGTCTGCCAAAGTCTGGGTTGAACCTTCAAACCTGACAGCAGAAATCATATCAAATGGTAACTATAGAATATCATGGAATGGTTACCAAAAAAATATGTCACAACGCCCTAGCCTTTTCATTTTGAAAAGAACATACAATCAAAATGGTAAAATACACACACACACACACACACACATATATATATATAGCTTAAACAAGGTTGGAGGGGGCCCAGCCCTGTGGCCAAGTGGTTAAAGTTCCATGCACTCTGCTTTGGCAGCTTGTGTTCATGGGTTCAGATCCTAGGTGTGGCCTGCTCCACTCACTGGCCATGCTGTGGAGGTGTCTCATGTACAAAATAGAGGAAGAGTGGCATGGATATTGGCTCAGGGCTGGTCTTCCTCAAGCAAAAAAAAGAGGAAGATTGGCAATGGATGTTAGCTCAGGGTGAATCTTCCTCAGCAAGGAAAAAAAAAGGTTGGAGAGCTATATTAATTATAATAGCTCCAGCTGCTGGAACCTTGATACCTCACTGGCTTAACCCAATATAAGCTTGTTTCTTGCTTGCACAAAGCCCCATAACAGCAGTGGCAAGGTGGATGGTGGTGGTCCTTGGCCATGTGCAGTCAATCACTAACCCAGGTCAACAGTAGCTCTGCCATCTTCAGCTCATGGCATTTCCAAGGTTTCCTTTCGTGTCAATGTCCAGGTAATACAGGAGGAGAAATTAGAGAAGCATCTGGTTCTGCATCACTTCTGCTCACATTATAGTCATTGAGAGACACAGGCACATGGCCACATCTGGATGCAATGGAGGCTGGAAAAGGTGTCACTGACTGGGAAAAATGTGACAGTATGAAAGGAAAATGTTAATGTTTAGGGGACAGCTGGCCATCTCTGCTTCAGCAAACGTTGCTATCTAGGGTGGCTAGCATCTTAGTTTGCCTGGGACTCTCCTAGTTTTAGCACTGAAAATCCCAGGCAAACTGCAACAGCTGTCACCCTACTAATGGAAAATGAATTAGCAACTTTAAATAATAACAACTTAGAAAATGGACAAAATTGCTTTTATGTGCATTCAAGAGTTTTATAGAGGTATGAAAACCTGAGCAGTTAATTAGAAGCATTAGTTTTAAACTAATTTTTTTTTCAGATGGAGAATTCATTAACAACTAAACGCAAATTTTTAAGAATTCATGAAAACGTTGACCAGCAATTAATAGTCACTAATGCCTGAAAGCAAATTGGAAATAAAATATTATAAAAACAATAAAATCCAACACTATTAAAAATCTTCAATATTCTACTGACTTCAGATGTAAGGACACATACAGACTGAAAATGCAGGGATGGAACAAGATGTTCCATGTAAATGGAAACCAAAAGAAATTTGTGGTAGCTACACTTATATCAAACAAAATAGACTTTAAAACAAAGACTATAACAAGAGTATTACATACAATAAAGGGATCAATTCAACAAGAAGATATAACATTTGTAAATATTTATGCAACCAGCATAGGAGCACCTAAATATATAAAGCAATATTAACAGATCTAGAGGGAGAAATAGATAGCAATACAATAATAGTTGAGGACTTTAATACCTCACTTTCATCAACGGATAGATCATCCAGACAGAAAATTAATAAGAAAACATTGGCCTTAAATCACATGTTAGACCATATGGAATTAATAGATATATACAAAGCATTCCATCCAGCATCAACAGAATGCACATTCTTCTCAAGTAATAGTGAACATTCTTCAGGATAGATCATATGTTAGACCACAAAACAAGTCTTAAATTTCAGAAGTTTGAAAGCATATCAAGCATCTTTTCCAAACACAATGGTATGAAACTAGAAATCAATTACAAGAAGAAAATTGGAAAATTCACAGATATGTGGAGATTATACAACATGGTACTGAAGAACCAATGAGTCAAAGAAGAAATCAAAAGAGAAATCAAAAAATACCTTGAGGGGCTGGCTCCGTGGCTGAGTGGTTATGTTTGTGTGCTCCGCTGCAGTGGCCCAGGTTCGGATCCTGGGCACAGACATGGCGCCGCTCATCAGGCCACGTTGAGGTGGCATCCAACATCCCAAAACTAGAAGGACCTGCAACTAAGATATACAACTATGTACGGGGGGTTTGGGAAGATAAAGCAGAAAAAAAAAAAAAAAACAGATTGGCAACAGTTGTTAGCTCAGGTGCCAATCTTTAAAATAAAAAAAAAAATACCTTGAGACAAATGAAGAAGGAAATACAACCCAAAATTTATGGGATGCAGCAAAAGCAGTTCTAAGAGGGAACTTCACAGCAATAAAAGCCTACCTCAAGAAATAAGAAAAATCTCAAATAAGCAACCTAACTTTACACCTCAAGAAAGTAAAAAAAAATAAATAAATAAGAAAAAGCGAAATCCAAAGTTAGTAGAAGGAAGGAAATAACAAAGATCAGAGCAGAAATAAATGAAATAAAGACTAGAAGGACATTAGAAAAGATCAATGAAACTAAGAGTTGGTTCTTTGAAAATATAAACAAAATTGACAAACCTTTAGCTAGACCCACCAAGAAAAAAAGATAAAGGGCTCAAATAAATAAAATCAGAAATGAAAGAGGAGAAATTACAAGTGATACCAAAGAAATACAGAGGATCACAAGAGAACTCTAGGAAAAATCATACACCAACAATTGGACAACCTAGAGGAAACAGGTAAGTTCCTAGAAAAATACAACTTACCAAGGCTAAATCATGAAGAAATAGAAAATCTGAATAGAGCAATTACTAGTAAGCAGACTGAATCAGTAATCAAAAACCTACAGACAACCAAAAGGCCAGAACCAGATGTTTTCACTGGTGAATTCTACCAAACATTCAAAGGATTAATAACAATCCTTCCTAAACTCTTCCAAAAACTAGAAGAGGAAGGAATACTCCCAAACTCATTTTATGAGGCCGGCATTACCCTGATACCAAAACCAAACAAGGACACCACAGGAAAACAAAAGGCCAATATCCCTGATGAATAGAGATGCAAAAATGCTCACCAAAATGTTAGCAAACTGAATTCAACAGTACATTAAAAAGATCATACACCATGATCAAGTGAGATTTATTCTAGGAATGCGAGGATGGTTCAACATCTGCAAATCAATCAAGGTGATACACCACATTAACAAAATAAAGGATAAAAATTGTGATTGTCTCAATAGTTGCAGAAAAAGCATTTGACAAAATTCCGCTTTTCACCATTGAGAATGATGTTAGCTGTGGTCTTGTCATCTATGGCCTTTATTATGTTGAGGTACGTTCCCTCTATACCCAGTATGTTGAGAGTTTTGATCATGAATGGATGTTGAATTTTGTCAATAAATAAAATAAAAGTGGGAGGGCAGTGTTTTCCTATTCAACATAATATTGGAAGTCCTAGCCAAACCAATTAGGCAGGAAAAAGAAATAAAAGGCACCCAAATTGGAAAGGAAGAAATAAAACTGGGACCATTTGCAGATGACATGATATTATGTAGAGAAAACCCTGAAGACTCCACCAAAAAACTGTTAGAACTAATAAATGAACTTAGCAAAGTTGCAGGATACAAAATCAATACACAAAAATCTGCTGTGGGGCCAGCCCAGTGGCATAGTGATTAAGTTCGTGCACTCCACTTTGGTGGCCCAGGGTTCCCTGGTTCGGATCCTGGGCATGGACCTAGCACTGCTCTTCAAGCCATGCTGAAGCGGTGTTCCACATAGAAGAACTAAAAGGTCTTACAACTAGGATTTACAACTATGTACTGGGGCTTTCAGGAGAAAAAAAAAAGAGGAACATTGGCAACAAATGTTAGCTCAGGGCTAATCTTCCTAAAAGAGAAAAGAAAGAAATGTACATTGCTTTAAAAAAAAAATCTGTTGCATTTCTATACACTAATAAAGAACTATCAGAAAGAAAAATTACGAAAACAATCCCATTTATAATCACATCAAAAAGAATGAAATACCTAGGGAGTAAATTTAACCAAGGAGGTGAAAGACCTGTACACTGAAAACTATAAGACATTGATGAAAGAAATTGAGAAGATGCAAATAAATGGAAAGCTATTCCATGTTCATGGCTTGGAAGAATTAATATATTTAAAATGTCATATTACCCAGGGCAATCTACAGATTCAATGTAATCTCTATCAGAATTCCAACATCATTTTTCACAGAAATAGAATAAAACATCCTAAATTTGTATGGAATCAAAAAGACCTCGAATAGCCATATCAATTTTGAGAAAGAAGAACAAAGCTGGAGGCCTCACATTCCCTGATTTCAAACCATACTGCAAAGCTATAGTAACCAAAATAGTGTGGTATTGGCATAAAAACAGACACAACGATCAATGGAACAGAATAGAGAGCACAGAAAAAAAAATGCATCTATTGAAGTTAATTTACGACAAAGGAGCCAAGAATATACAATGGGCAAAAGACAGCCTCTTCAATAAATGATATTGAGGAAACTGGATAGCCACATACAAAAGAGTGAAACTAGACTACTATCTTACACCATATACAAAAATTAACTCAAAATGGATTGAAGACTTGAATGTAAGACCTAAAGCTACAAAACTTCTAGAAGAAAACATAGGCAGTAAGCTTCTTGACACTGGTCTTGCTGATGATTTTTCGAATCTGAGTCTAAAAATAAAGGCAAGGAAAGCAAAAATCAACAAGTGGGACTAAATCAAACTAAAAAGTTTCTGCACAGCAAAGGAAATGATCAACAAAATGAAAGGGCAATCTACTGGATGGGAGAAAATATTTGTAAATCATATACCTGATAAGGAGTTAATATTCAAAATATATAAAGAACTCAAACAACTCAATAGCAAAACAACAATCCAATTTAAAAATAGACAAAGAATCTGAATAGACATTTTTCCAAAGAAGACATACAGATGGCCAACAGGTACATGAAAAGATGCTCAACATCACTTATCATCAGGAAAATGGAAATCAAAACCACAATGAGATATTACCCTACATCTGTTTGAATGGCTATTACCAAAAAGACAAGAAATAACATGTATCGGTAAGGATTTGGAGAAAAGGGAACCCTTGTGCACTGTTGGTGGGATTATAAATTGGTGCAGCCCCTATGGTAATAGTATAGAGGTTGTTCAAAAAAAAAAAAAGAAAGATCCACCACATAATCCAGCAATTCCACTTCTGGGTATTTATCTGAAGAAAATGAGAACACTAATTCGAAAAGATATATGCACCCCCATGTTCACTATTTTCAATAGCCAAGATATGGAAACAACCTAAGTGTCCATTGATGGATGAATGGATAAAAAAAAGTGGTATGAAATACAACGGAATACTATTCAGTCATAAGAAAGAATGAAATGTTGCCATTTGTGACAACATGGATGGACCTTAAGGGCATTATGCTAGGTGAAATAAGTCAGACAGAGAAGGACAAATATCATGTGATCTCACTTAGCGTAGAATTTAAAAAAAAAAAAAAAGCTCATAGACATAGGGAACAGATTGCTGGTTGCCAGAGGTGGGGGGTTTGGGGCATGGGAGAAATGGGTAAAGGGGGTCAAAAGGTACAAACTTCCAGTTATAAAATAATTAAGTCATGGGGATGTCACGTGCAGCTTGGGGACTATAGTTAATCATACCGTATTGCATATTTGAAAGTTGCTAAGAGAGTGGATCTTTAAAGTCCTCATCCAAGAAAAAAATATTTTTTTGTAACTATGTGTGGTGACGGATAGTAATTAGACCTACTATGGTGATCATTTCACAATATATACAAATATCAAGTCATTGTATTTTACACTTGAAACTAATATGTTATGTCAATTATACCTCAATAAAAAAAATCTTCAGTACTCTAGAAAATGAGCAGAAATGCTTAATAACACACAGCATATTGCTGAACTGCCCCTTTGGCAAAATAAAATCATTGATATCTGAAAACAAAAAGGGTGATGCTCATTTTTACCAGCTCACCACTTTAACCAATGTGTTGTTTCAAACAATGAGTTTTGGCCAGCGTTTCCACCCATTTGCCTTACACATGTCATGAGTCTCTGCAGCGAAGCCCTCTCAAACCAACCTGACCACAGGTGATCCCTGCCTTATCTAGTCCCCAGGTCCTTTTTGTTTTACTGTCTTTATGTAGCTTCACCTGACTAGGTTTTGTTCTTGCCTACATTATCAATTGTCTCAAGTACATGGGCATAGTGTGTCCTCGTGCTGTACTCACCTCTCCTATCCTCAGTAATCTCTCTGTCCAAAGGGCTACTCAAAGTAATGGAAGAAACAAAGTCTGAGAAGACCCAGTTCCCTATTCTCTCCAGAAGCAAATGATGCTTCGTCTATCACTCCACACGTGTATCAGAATTAATCTCTCCCTCCCACATGCTGACATCCTATGTCATTCAGCGGCTTCTGTGCATGGCTTTCATGGGCTGCTGCAAACATGTGACTTCTGTGTTACCGTCTGACTTCCTTAAAGAATTCCTTAGGAATTTCACATTGCACCCTACTGCTCTTAGGAGCTCAAAGATGCATAGCTTTGAAGTTTGATTTGAAAATGTTGGGTGAGGAATAGAGCCACAAACTTAGTCTCACGATAAAGTGAAGTTCCCTAGGGAGACTGAAATACTATAACATTTGCATTTAAACAATTTTGAATAGCAATTTCTTTGAGAAATTTGAGCTCTAGAGGGCTACATGGACAAATCACCGAATTCTGGGTTCAGCTTTGGCTTTTGAGAACCACAGACTTTTCATTCTTGTCCGGTGCCTTTCAGTTTTAAGAGCACTGATTCCAGCTAAATTTCCTGACCATCGGGGATAGTGTGCGCAGGTCCCTGCTGATTTAAAGAAAGTGAGTGGGGCTGAGCCAGCTTTTCACAGCTGTGAATCACAGCTGTGAATCCCCAGGGTGCTGAAATAACAGTACTATGTGCTAATCCAATCTGTGCTTTTCCTGGGGGCTGTCATTACTGCAAAAGGAGGTGAACTTGGTAGATGAAAAGCTGCAAGGCAACTACAAGGCTGTGGAGTTGGCAGGGATGCAAAATCATGTCTAGGGCAAAATGAGGGGTTGTGATCCAAGAAGAAGGTAGCCACAGAGAGCTGGTGGCCGTACTACTATAGCCACTGTATATATGCAACAAATATATGTGTGTGTGTGTATATATATATATATATAATACGCACACATATGTAATATATATACTATAGCCACAATATGCACTACTAAATATATACTATATATAGGGTATATATGTGTATATATATGGAATATATATATACTACAGCCACTGTACATACTACTATAAGTATACTATATATAGAGTGCATGTGTATATAGACACACATACACTATGGCCACTATAGCCACCACTATAGCTACCCCGGTTCTACTGCCCATCTGTTCAGTGTTCAGCCTCCCTGCTCCCATCACACACTGGCCTCTTTCAGTACCTGACCGTGTCATGCTGTTGCCCACTGCACAGCCTCAGTACATGCCCTTCCCACACCTGAATCTCTCTCTCCTCCCATAATCATCCTTCACCTACTAACTCATGCTAATCCTTAAGGTCTCAGCTTAAATGTCACTTCCTTGGAGAAGGCTATCCTCTCAGATTAGGTCAAGTCCCCTATCATTAGCTACTCTTTTCCTGCACAGTAGGTGTCACTGCTTATTACGTGCTAAGCTATCATTTTGAAATAATATCTGTCCTCCCCAATAGGCTGTGAGTTCCATAAAGGACAGGGACCTTGTCTGATTTGGTCACTTTTGTGTCGCTGGAGCCTAGAATAATACCTAGCCATAGTAGAGGACTGATTAACATAGGTTGCATGGACGGTTTTGGGTCTGATAATGAAGCCAGTCAAGACAGTATAGGTGGAGGAGGGGAGCAGACACCACAGTGCAGACTTCCTGCAGGTGCCATGGATGTGCCCTTTGGCCCAGAGTGGCGGTTCTCACACTTGAGCCTGCATTAGAATCACCTGGAGGGCTTGTTATAACGCAGATTGCTGGGTGTTGTCCCCAGAGCTCCTGCTCCAGTAGCTCTGGACTAGGGCTGGGAATTTGCATTTCCAACAGGTTTCCAGGTTATGCTGAGGCTCCTGGTCCTGGGACCCCATTCTAAGAACCACTGTTCCAAGGCATCAGGTCATTTGCATCCCCACAGCCTGCTAGGAGCAACCCAACCACTCCTAAGCATTTCAGTAAGCTGCTCCTAGAGTGACCAACACATCAGGTCCTGTCAACCTTGCTTTTATTTACATTGGTGACTCTCAGCCTTCAGGGGGCTGCCGAATTACCTGTAGAGATGCCCAAACCCCAGAGATCATGTTTCCAGTGATTTGCATGGGAACCCAACATCTATAGTTATAAATCTTCTCAGGTGATTTTAAAGTACAGCCAACATTGAGAAGCACTAATTGAGAGCACGGCTGGTAAATTCAACCAAAATTTACAATTGTTGCAGATGTCTAACCTGCAATCACTGAGCAGGTTTTTCCAAGAGCCATGCTGTGTCTCTTTATTGAACTAAAGTCTAGTACCACATAGCATATTCACGTATGGGTGAAATGGAAGCATATCTCTTACTCCAAATAACCATGTTAAAGGAGACTGTGCTTAGAGTCAAAACTGGAGACCAGAGGGTGGGAGAGCATTCACTCCTTCAATTCTTTACTGGGAGAAGACTCTATGATGGGTACTGTGTTAAGTGCTGGGGACATTATGATGACTGGGACGCAATTTCTTTATGGATGGAATTTACAGTGTCAGTCTAAGTTGCTGAAAATTTTCCAGGTAAGGGTCCTAGAGAAGAAGGCAGAGGCGTGGGACTGTGAACATCAGAAGGACACAGAGAAGAAGGGGAACAAGACCCCATTCAGTCCAGAGAAGGAGTCAGAGCTGAGAGGAGCTGCCTGGTGTCACCCAGGCCTCAGAGCATGTACTGTGGTCCCAGCAAAGCTGAGATGTTAAATGCAGGAGCAGATGCATTCGAAGGCCTGTATACAAACCTGGGAAAGGAAACAAGCTTGATTGGGCGTGCCAAGCAGACTGGGTTTGGAAGTCTGAGAAACTGCATGTTGGGGGTTAGAGGTGAAGTTGTGATATCTTACCACTGGATTGCATCTTAGGGAATCAGCTAAGCCGAGGGACGCCCCACAGCTGCTCCTCCTGGACTAGGAGATTCTAGCCGTTAGAGAAAAGGCACACACATTACGTTAGCAATATTGGAACGAAAATCTCACTAATGTCTGGGCAAGTACCCGTACCTTTGAAATGCAGGGCCTTCTAGAAGGAACTGCTTTGGGAACTTAAGGCCAAATTGAAGCCTCCTACTCCCCTGTCAAATTATACTTTTGGGCAGATCTAGACCCTGGACACTCAAAGACAGGTCCAAGAGCCGGCCTTATTCCCTGCGAGCTCTGCTGAAATGCAGAATTACAGGCCCCACCTGCACTGCTGAGTCAGAATCTGCCGTCCAACACGCAAGCCCGGGGATTCACAGGCGTGCTGAAGTTTGATCTCTGCCATCTTCTCAAGCCTGGCCTCATCTGAGAACCACCAGGGGAACTGTTCTCACCACTGGGTTACGCCCAGGGCCCAACCTAGACCAATTAACCCTGAACCTGGGGGAGGCGGGGCAGACATGGGTATTTTTTTTTTTGAGCCCACAGGCCTGGGAGGCCACTTTTCCAGGCTGCGTGCTGCACTCTGCGGCTGGCGGGCCAAAGGGAGCCCCTGCCTGAGAGCCGGGGGGGGGGGGGGGGGGGGGGGGGGCGGTAGCAGGAGGGCCTGTCCTTTCTGCTGTTCTGCAAGGCAGACACAGTCATCCTTCCCTCTAGGAAGAAACGTAAGTCCTGGACTCTCAAACTCAGCTTACTCATTCCCACTCCCATGGAGTGGAGAAAGACAGGAGTGTTCAATCCCTCATCCTTGCCGTGGGACACAAAAAGTCCCCTCCTCTCCTCTCGGATAAATGCTGCCCCTTCATTTATTCATTCAGCAAACATTTGTGGAAGAAGAATTCTACCGTTCACCGATGACTTACCTGGGTCAGGCAGCATTCTGGGGCTAAGGAGACAGCAGGGAACTAGCAGGTGTGCTCACAGAAAACTGATTCTAGAGCGAGAGAGACACTAAAGTATGAACAAATAAATGAGCATTTCAGAGAAGTGCTGCAGGTACAATAACACAGAGTGTGTCATAGCGACTAGAGTCCTTTGGAGGGGAGAGTTTCTGTGGATTGATGGTCAGAAAAGGCCTCTTTTCTGAGAATGTGACACTTGAGAAGAAACCTGAATTTTAAGAAGAAACCGGCCACCCTGGGGCACAGAGTCCCAGGCAGAGGGACCAGCAACATGTGCAAAGGCACCAAGGTGGGAACAGGTGGTATCGACAGATGCAAAGAGGACAAGGTCAGGGAGCAGGGAGGGGCTAACTCATCCACACGTAATGGGAAGCCACAGGAGGAGAGATGGGATGTGATTTGTACCTTTTAAAGATCACTCTGGCTGCTGTGCAGAGAATGGAATATAAAGGAGCAAGGGAGGAAGCAGAGTGACAGCAGAATTGTCCAGTCCAGAGGCAGTGTCCAGGCTCTAGCATGTGTGTTATCAATAGCACAGGCTGCCACGTGCATCCGGTGAGGCCTTCACTGGACAGTTCTGTGGAGGGACTCAGGGCATTGCTCCTGGCTCTGTCCCACAGCCTGGTTTTCTGGCCCTCTCAGAGAATTTGTGAGCCACCAATATCCTTTATATAAATTCTATTTCTGCTCAAAGCAGCTGGAATTGGTTTCTGTTGCTGCAACTAAGAATTCCAATATGGCTAACCATATCTTAAGGTCAGTAACAAACAAATCAGAAGTTCTTGTGTGTTCAACACAAGTGATACATTGACATAACTCAATGTAGGATTTTGCAGAGCAGAAAAGTATGGTAACATGATTTATTAAGAAGACCAATTAGTCCAGTTTGCCAGATAATCCTAGTCTATCTTTGTTGACCCCGTGTAATTTCAGTAGCTTTCTCTTTCACTCTCAAAAACTCTCTGATTTGGAAGATAAGAACATCCTACTTATTGAGTCCCAGGGCATAACTTTGATTCCAGGCCCCCAAGTCAAAGTTGATTAAGAGGCGGCCATCTTACAGCCCACCCAGCCGCAATGAGAAACAAGCTCCTTGTACAACACCGAATGTCATGGCAACTGCTGGGGGTACATTTATGATAAGCCTTTTTTGGTAACCATACCAACAATCTCACTGTTATGGGCTCAGTTGTGTCCCCCAAAAATGCAAATGCTGAAGCCCCAGCCCCCGGTACCTCAGAATGTGACTGTTTTTGGAGGTGGGGTCTTTAGAGAGGCGATGAAGTTAAAATGAGGCCATTAGGGTGGGCCTAATCCAACATGACTGGGCTCCTGATAAGAAGAGGAGAGTAGGACACAGACGCATTGAGAGGAAAAATGATCACGGGAAGAAGACAGCCAACTACAAGCCAAAGAGAGACGCCCAAGGAGGACTCAACCCTGCCAACACCTTCATCTCAGACTTCCAGCCACCAGAAGTGTGAGAAAAATAAGTGTCTGTTGTTGAAGCCACCAGGCTGTGGTACTTTGTAACGGCAGCCCGATTAGACTAAGACACTCACGTAACACAACATAGAACGGAATTCTCTCAAGACTTCTGCCTGGCACAGCACTTTCCGTTGCCCTGACCTACGGCTAGCTCCACTCAGCATACGGACACTCAGCTGCTCCAGCTGGGGCCAGCTAATCTGCCCACGATAATCCAGACCAGTTAATCTTCAGTACCTGGCAGCCCACTTCTGTGCAATGACCAGCTATGAAGAGTTAGGGGTTAATCAGAGCTCCTTTAATCCATGCTGACTGCCTGTCTCTGTGTACACAGGGCACGGAAGGTTAAAAAGTATTAAGAACCTTAACCAGGAACTTGACTCATTCTTGCTGTTACTGGTAAAGCAGGTTTCCAGGGTTACAGACTTGATGCCCGACCCTGTCCTCACACATAATACTTGCTTTCATCTCTGTGTCCTGGAGCCAACTCATGGATCTGAAGTTTCTCAAAGAGAAAGGCTGGTCATAAGACTGGTCAGCTGTCTGACAGCAAGGCCTTTTATGGGATCAATCAACAGTTATCTATCAGTTACTCGCGGCACTGTGGGCATTTCAAAGAAAGATTCCCTAGGTTCCTACCCTTGACAGTGACTATACAGTTGGGATTGATGTGGTTTAAGAGCTTCAAAGGTTAAGTAAAAATAAAAGAGCTGAGTAACTAAGCAAAGACCAGAACTGATTGCTGATGCCGTCTCCAGTTAGCTCTTCCACCCGAGTCTCAGGGCTCCCTGTGCCAAAGGGGTGTATAAGAATCACAGGATTCTTGTGAGAATGAAACTGAACAGGATCTATAAATAGTGTTCAACTAAGCACCCAGCACGTCTTTCTAAAAAGAGGAAATCAAATGGAGGCCATGCTTGCATCAGCAGCGAGTGAAGGATGCTCACAGGAAACTAATGTGGTGGGACCTTGTTCTTACATTTGTCCCGTATTTACTGAGCCCCCACTATGTACTAGAAGCCCAGCTCCAGACCAGCTCCACAAGACGTTCCCACTCAGCCGGCAGCCGACAGGTGAACAAGCCATAACCAGACAGGTACGAAGCAGGTGCGAGGGCACTCTCACCTGGGGCCGGGGAGGCTGAGCTCCTGTAACACCGACTCATCCGGCCAGTCACTGATGCTATCAAGCCAGGTGTCATTTTGACACACACACACACACACACAAAAGAGTTTATTGAAGTTCTCACTGTCTTTGCAATCCAATGTTTTGTTTATAATGGCACCAAGGGACCCACATAGATTTGCATCCATTTTCGGGTTTCTGCAATGTGATGGGTTTTTGCTTTCTATTTCCTCTTCTACAGAAAATGAGAAGATGAATGTCTATGATGATTCAAAATATAAAACAGTTACAGATATGTAGTCTGTTGTTCCCTAAAGTCTTGATGTTTGTTATATGCCAATGTCCTGAGGCAGGCAGTTTGCTGATACAGCCTATCGAGGCCCCAGCAGCTGACCTGGGGGATGAGGAAGGTGGGTCTGAACAAGGCTGAGCTGGAGTCTGAGCAGACACCTGGCTGCACTAACCAAAGCAGGTGGAGAATTGGGTTCCATTTGCCACTGTCATTCTTCTGGAGGGTCTGTGTGGGCAGAGGAAATACTTAAAGTCAGGTGGGGGTAATGCAGTTCTTGGTGGTCTGCCTGAGTTCAGGGAGGGACCCAAGCAGATAAGAGATAAGGGGTCATCCCTCAGACCAGGCAGAGGCAAGATTCAGGGAGGAGCGCTGGTCTCAGAGGGACCTGGACCAGGAGTCGTAGCACAGGGGGCACATAACAGGAAGAGGCGAGGTCTTACAGATTCAGGAGCCACCCTTAGTCCAGGACGTATTCTGTGCCAAGTGCCCTCAGTGTAGCACCTCACGTGAGCCTCAAACAACCTTAAGGGGTAGTCCTTCGCTACCCTCACTTTACAGATGAGGAATCAGAGGCTGGGCGAGCTAAAGCAGGAGCCCAAATCTCATAGCCAGCAGGCAGAGAGCAGCAACCTAGCCCAGGTCTGACTCCAAGGTTCCTATCTTTAACTTTACACCTCACTGCCTAGAGGTAAAGCCCCTCGGTTTTCAGTAAATGAGGGCTCATGCCGGCCACACCGTCAGGCTCCCAGTAGCAAGATGAACTCCGAGCCTCGTCCTCTCAGGGAGAAAGACCTTCCTGTATTTACTGGCCTGGTCAGCACTGGCTTGAGAGCCAGGTGAGGCTGAGTTCACAGGTGCCTGGCCTCAGTTATTCCAGCTGAGGAGGGGTGGGGGAGGCAGGGGTTAAGAGCTAACAGCACAAACAGATAAGAAGTGAAAAATTCAGGGCCTCCATTTCTTCTATTCCAAATATAGAAAATAAACATTTGGATGGAAAACTGAGTTTTCTACTTTCTAGTTTTGACAGATTATAGATTATCTTATTTTTCTCGTACTCAGGAATTTTCTAAAATGATATTCTGATGCTTCATAGGCATTCTGGCCATTCTTAAAGAATATGGTAAGTCCTGAGTAGAAATGGCTTATGTTTCATCCAGCATGTCATCCATATAGATTTCATGAAGAGTCTTACCTAGAAAAAATAGCCAGAGGACGCACCTTGCAGTACCAGTCACTAGAAATGTTTATTTCATAAGGAAGAAGGTCATTATGTTCAGATCCATGAAACAAACTGAAATGGACTTTCAGCCAGGGGACAGCAGAGAACACCAACGTGGTGGATTTGAGGATGTTCCAGGCACCAGACCCAATCCCTACCTTTGGTACCAGAGGGAGAGCCCCAGGCATTTGGGGGCCTGCCCAACCTCCAGCACGTGGGAAATGAGGGCTCAACCCCTGCTGGGGTTTCAGGAACAAGGAAAGAGTGTGGGTGTGGGTAGGGCCAGCCCAGAGGGTTGCTGGAGTCAACAGCCAGAGCAGGGAGCATGGAAAGTCTCAAAGCCTAACTTCCTAAGGAGTGGGTGAAGGCTAACTCCAGAGGCAAAACAGAGGGTTGGCAGCAGCGAATGCAGTGAACTGAGAGAGCCGGGTGTGCCTAAAACAGTGGCCAGAGGCTGGGCCTCTTACAGCGAGCCTGCAATGTTCACAGATGAGGCCCAGGGCTTGGGCGAAGGGGGTCTGTGCAGGATGCCCCCGGTCTCAGACACATCCAAATGTGATTCCAAGCAGCACTGTGGGACTCCCAGCTGGGTTGGGCACCTCCAAACATGGGTGATGATCCCTTGTATTAGACTCCTGGGACTCCCATAACAAGGTATCACAAACTGGGGGGCTTACAACCACGGAGATGTATTGTCCCAAGGTTCTGGAGGCCAAAAGACTGAGATCAAGGTGTGCGCAGGATGGGTTCGTTCTGAGAGCTGTGAGGGGGAGAACCTGTCCATGCCTCTCTCCCAGCTTCTGGTGGTTTGCCTACAATCCTTGGCTTGTAGGAACATCCCCCCGACCTCTGCCTTCATCTTCACGTGGCCTTCTCCCTGTGTGTGCTGTCCCTAAATTTCCCCTTTCTATAAGGACACCAGCCATCTTGGATTGGGGCCCACGCTAATGAGGTCGTCTTTACTTGACTTCATCTGCAAAGACTCTGTCTCCAAATAAGGTCTCATTCTGAGGTGCTGGGGATTAGGACTTCAATATATCTTTTGGGGGGACGCAATTCAAACCATTACACACCTTTATACCAGGCCTTCCAGGAGTCAGTTCTCTTCGAACCCAGCTTCCCATTAGATGTTAAAAAATACCAACATCTGGACCCCACCCCAGAGATTCTGATTCACTTGGGCTAGGCTGGGGCCCCAGCATCTGCATATTCTACAATTTCCCCCAGGTGGTCCAAAAGCATGACCGGTTTGAGCACTTCTGTCCTGGGAGTTAAAAAAGGCAGGGAGCCAGAGACACCAGGGCCCTCCTGTGCCCGGGCGGGCCCCGAGGCAGCTTTGCTGGCAGGAGCAGTGTGCCCACCACTGGCATGCTGGGGAGTGGCTGAGCAACCAGGCAAGCACTTGGATTGAAAACATCAGCTCTCAGGAGCAGCACTAAATGATGGCCTCCGGTGCCTCAGGAGGTGGGAGTCAGGGTTGTCGTGCTTTTCAAAAACCAAATAAAAAAGGCATAACTAATCTTTCTCCTCATGAAGATACATTTGCCTAGGCCTACCCTAAGGAGAGTCCTGATGATTTTTAGAGCACACAATTGCGTGGCAGGCTGAAGTGCCAAGGGTTTTAAGTGAAACTGAATATTATAGACAAAATTGAGGCTGACTCACCTTGCTACAAGGTAAAACAGGAGATCACAGCCACATCTTCAGCCCAGGAAAGAGAAAAGCAGCGAAACTCTAGATTACTGTGACAAACTCCTTAAACACCTACAGGCCTGATTGTATGCTAGTCAAAATGATTTGGCTCTATTTTTAAACACGGTTAAAATCAAACCCAAATTAATATGGACTCAAATTTGAAGGGAAAAAGAGGCACCGTCATCCATAATGAACTGACAAGCTAATTAATGTATCTGAACAGAGGAAGGAAACCATAGAAACAGATTGGAAATCATGTGGATTTCATTCATATGAGGGAGAAAGCAACTGAAATACTCTCAGGGAAATTAATTAAATTTATAATGCACCCAGAATGCATGCTGCTCTAGCTTCCTGCTGAGTTCCATAGTAGAGGCCTACATTGCCCTCTGACCAATAGGAATTTCCAAAATGCATTCTGAAATGTGTTTTAGCAGCAGAGCGGGAAAGACAAGCATGCAACTGGATCTTTGTTACTGGGCCTGAGCATCCAGGACATTCAAATTCAGGTCTTAATGGCAGAGTCTAGGTCACACTTGCTGAGGGTTGGTCACCCTGGAGAGGAGCAAGCCTACCCCTGCCTGCTTCTTTCTCCTTTACACCTTCCACCCACCCACTGGCTGGGCAGGCTCCTACCACACCCTGGGAATAACTAGGCCCCACTGATGCTGAGGCCAGGACACCAGGCCCCAGTCAGAAGGGGTGGGTGGCAGAGGCCTCTTTGCTCTCCTTCCATTGTGTCCCAGAGGCAGCTGCCAGCCCGGCCCATGAGGAAAGCTAGCCTCCCATCCAGGCTGAGGTTAGCAGGTGATCTTGGAAGAAGTGCACATTTTATAAGACCAGAAATTAAGACATAATTTGGCTGATCCAACTTTTAGATGAGGGTATTTGAACTTGGCTTTGAAAAGTATATGTATTATTTTTGCTTTACAAATTCACCTGGCCAGTGAGTATTAGTTAATATTATTTTGGTTATAAATTACAAAAACCCACTTTAGAAAAAAAAAGAGGAATTTTGGGGGAGGATAATCGCAGAGAATTCTAAGGAGAGTTGAATAACTGAGGTTCAGAAAAGAGACCCATGATAGCTTGAGGGCCCCATAGCCGGAGGTGTGGGAACTTCACTCTGCCGTCCTGCCCGAAACGGGGCTCAGCTCCCACCTGCAGCCTCTGAGGCTCTCAGTCCTAATATCAAGAGAGAGAAGCCGATAGGCCAGGGTGGGCCAGGTGTCCACCCATTACCTGGGCCAGGGTTACTGTGTCACATGGTTCAGGCCTGGCTACCAGGGTCCCACCCATGGAACTGGTCAGGCCATGGAGGGCACTCTGCAGCTACCCCCACAGCTGTCTGCTGGCCAGCAGGGGTGTGGGAAGCCAAAGCCAAGTCAAAGTGCCATATGTGTTCATGCCCTTGGTCACATGGGAGTTCCCCTCTGCATGATGTGTGCCCACACCTCGGACCCAGCCACTCCTGGGTAAAAACGGACCCCATTCCTCCGAGTCAGAACCAAGCATGCCTCCTGCGGGCTCCCAGGGCGCCTCTCACTCCTGCCCCTGTTGAGCACTAAGCGCAGCCCTGGATCAGCCTCCTGGACGGTCTTCTGCAGACTCTCTCAAAACCATCCTCCACTCAGCTTCCACAGCACCCATCTCACGTGCAGGTCTGACCAGGCCATTCTGCTGCCTGGACACAGCAGGGATGAAACACCCTTCTGCTGGAAGGAAACAGGACCCCTGTCCAAACAGCTCCCAGCCTTGTCTAACCTCACCTCTCCTCCCAGAACCTGTCCTGCCTGACGCTCTGCACCCCTGCTCTCTGCCTCTGTAGCCTGGGCACAGCTCTCATTCGCCACAGGTTGGGAAAGAACGTATGCACTGTCTCCCTCACCCTCAGACTCGAAGGGAAGGACCATACCTTGATTTTTTTTTTCTCTCCAGCACCTCGCCTTGTGCCTTAGCCCAAAGGCAATGCTCAAAAGACAATATTTTTGGGTTAATTAATATATGAATGGGTGAATTTTTGTTATAGTTAACTAATTTCAAGTCTCTCTTCTCCGCAAAAATTCTGTTTTTACGATCAGAGATGGTATCCTAGTCAAGCTCATTGTCAGCTTCCAGGGGCTGAGGGAGCTCGGCGTGCCCATCCCTGGGCTGGTGTCTCCGCACATTCCGTTTGTTGTGCCTGCAGCCCTGGAGCACTCGATCACATTAGGTGAAAGGACACTTGTGAGACTGGTGCGGACGTGGCTTGTGTTCTTGAGGACTGTGTCTGGGCTTGGAGACCTTTGGCTAACACTGGTTAGAAGCAGCCTACTCTCTAGTATTAAAATTCCGCTGCTGTTCAGCTGGGGATTTTTCCTAAGGTCATAGTCATAGGTCCAGGAAATTGTTGTCTGCCAGTACCTGATCACAACTTACCCAGGAAAGGTTAAATATCCCCTTCCTCACCGCATAGCAGGCAAGACCCAAGACTCAAGTCAGGTAACAGAGGCCTTGATTCTTACCAGCTGTGTGACCCTGGTCAACACCAGACTAGGAGGGAGCCCCGTAGTTAGTGCCCCTATGTGCCCTAACCTTTCCCTACTGTAATAGTGATCACATTGCTTTCGATGCTCTTCGTGCGCTACTGTACTGGCTGCACTTTTGTAAATCCCTACGCGGACCCGGACAGTGTGCATCTCACTGCTCACCTCCAGCACCCAGCACCACACTTGGCATATAGGAGGTGCTCGGAAAATATTTGTTTAATGAAAGAAATTAAAAAGGGAGGAAAGAAAGAAAGGTGTAACGGGGAGTGAGGAGGAGAGAGACATGGCTGGAGACAGAGACAGAGACAGAGAGAAGGCAGGCAAGAAGCAAGGAAATTCCTCTGACCTCAGTTTCCTCACAGGGCCAATAATCCCTATCTCCCAAGGTTGTAGTGATGATTAAATAAACTATTTGCTCCGTTTGTCTTCCGGTGGCCTTTGTACCCAGTACTGTTAAGAACTTACCGTGGATGTGCATTTGCATGTCTGTCACCCCTCAACTGTGTGCTTCTCCAGGGCAGCGGCTGTTTCTTTCCCTGTGTAGTGCCTGCCCTCAGCCCACTGGTGTCTGGCACACAGTGAGCGTTTAACACCCGCCGGTGTGCCTCCTGTCTCCCAGGTGTGCTGAGGCCCACCGTGCACTTCCCAGAGGGCACCCTGGCGGAGGCAGCCAGCCCAGACATCCACCCACAGCCGGTTCTGTGCCATCCCAGCTGCCTCCCTTAATAAGACTGAATGGCTATGCCCAGGGCTGCAGGGGCAAGCAAGAGGGAGAAACAAACGCGAGAGACCGGTGAGGAGTCAACAGTGTTGCTCTTGTGGTGGGAAAAGAGTGCCAGGACTCATGGGCGTATCTGCTATTTTTCATAAATTTGTATCCCAGACAGAGAAGGTCCTCCCTCTCAAGGGCATTGTGTGGTCAAAGCTCCCTTATGTGGTGGGCTTGGTTGGTCTTATTTTCCTCCACACACTTCAGACCAGAGGGTCCTGGTCACCACCTCTGGAGCTCAGCCCACTCAGCCCGGACCCCAGAGCTGTGGCCAAGGCTGCCCCTAACAGGTGGAGAGCTCCCAAGCATCTCCAATGGGAGATTTTTCTCCAGTAGACTTACCTTCCTATGGATGGCAGATTTTGCCCATGTTCAAACCAGTTTGCATTCCCAGCTCTTACAATAACTAACAGCAGAGTCATTTGGTCCCCTAGGCCTCCCAAGCATGAGGAAGGATCCAGAAGTTTCAGAAATTAAGATTCTGGTACTTATCTTGCTGGTACCATATCTTGCTGTGATGTTAATTTTATGTATCAACTTGACTGGGCCGTGGAGTACCCAGATATTTGGTCAAACTTTATTCTGGGTGTGTCCGTCGGGGTATTTTTGGATGAGATTAGCATTTGAATGGGTAGCCTGAGTAAAGCAGATTGCTATCCCCAATGTGGGTGGGCCTCATCCAATCAGTTGAAGGCCTGAATAGAACAAAAGGACTGAGTGGGAGGGAGCCCCTCCTGCTTGACTGCTTGAGTTGGCACACTGGTCTTTTCTGGCCTTCAGACTAAAACTGAAACATTGGCTCTTCTTGGGTCTAGAGCCTGCCGGCCTTCAGGCTGGGACTTACACCATCAGCTCTTCTGGTTCTCAGGCCTTCAGGCTCAGAGTGGAACTGCTCTGGCCCTCCTGGGTTTTGTGAGCCACTTCCTTATAATAAATCGCATATATAAATTCATCCTATTGGTCCTGTTTCTCTGGGAACACTGACTAATGCACCTGCCAAGGACAACATAGTGTAGACTGAGGACAACAGACTCAGGCCTTCCATCCTGCCCTTCTGCACTGGCTCCTCTCCCCGGGGCCGTCTACACCACCCAGAATCCCAGTGTCCACGTCCCCATGCTTCTCCCCCTCCTGTCCCGTGCCTGTTCTCTGGAGAGGGTCTTCTAGCCTCAACCTTTGCAGCCTTCCTCCTGCCACTTCTCACCCTCTGCCCTCCACTCCAGACACACACAACATCTTGCTGTCCTCTGCCATGTTGGGCGCCCTGCTGGGAAGGTCCTTCTCTGTTTCTGTGAGCCCCAGAGGAGGGGCCTCTCCCCAGGCCACCCTTCACTCCCCAGCCAGGTGTGTTCCTCCCCCGGGGACCTTTTCCCTCTCTGGTCTCCTGCATAGGCCCCGCAGTATCACAATATTTAAAATCTGTTTCTTTACCTGTCTCTCTGCCACCAGGCCCAGCTGCTTGAGGGCAGGGACTGTGTCTTATCTGACTCTGTCTCCCAGGACCATGTAGCAGGACCTCGGGATTCACTTGTTGCCTCAATGACTGAACTCTTTCACACCGAAGTGAAAACCACGGATAAGACAGCACGCTCCTTCTACCTGGAACATTCCTATCTCAACCAAAGACCTGGCAGTTCGGCCACAGAGAGTAACTCACCTGAGCTTCTGGGAGAATTAAATAACTAATTCTTAGACAGAGGATGGCGACAAACAAGAATAAACTGAAAATCGCAGACTCTCTAGCAAAAGTGAAGTAAGTGGGTTTTGTGGATTGTGTCCCCCAAAACGATATGTTGAAGTCCTAATCCCAGGGACTGTCGATGTGACCTTGTTTGGAAAAGGGGTCTTTGCAGATGTAATCAAGTTAAGATGAGGTCGGACTCAATCAGGGTGGGCCCTGAATCCAGTATGACTGGTGTCTTCATAAGACGGCCATGTGATGACAGAGGCAGAGCTTGGCATGATGGGGGTACAAGCCAAGGACTGCCGTCAACTACCAGAAGCTGGAGAGAGGCGTGGAACGGATTCTCCCTGAGAGCCTTTAGAAGGAACCAAATTTGCCAACTGCTCGATTTTTGGCTTCCAGCCTCGAGAACTGTGAGACTATACGTTTCTGTTGTTCTAAGCTATCCAATTTGTGGTACTTTTTATTACACCAGCTATAGGAAACTAATACAACGTTGGTGATAATTTTTTGAGCGTGTATATGGCAGGGCGGGTGGGTTGATGGTTTGTCTGTATCTCAGAATAATAGTAATTGTTAATATTACAACTAACCTTTACTGAGCACATTCTATGTACTAAGCACTAGATGTACGTGACATCACTTAGTCCTCCACTTATTCCTCCTGCCCAGCTGGGAAATGGGTAACATTATCATCACCCCCATTTTACAGATTGAGGAAACTAAGGTTTTGCAAGGTGAGTAATTTGTCCAAGATCGGAGTTCAGGTTTGCTGACTCCAGTACGTATATCCCACACCCCATCTCCCAAATTTCCACAATATCCATGCAGTTGTTGACTTCCTTCCTCAGCAGCATCCTGTAGGACTGTCTGCACTTTTTGGCTTGTAGACTGGAATGAGATGGAAGGAAGAGCCATAGAGGCCACTGGCTGCCACTGGCCATGTAGCCCAGGGTCCTGAGCCTGCTGTGGGTGTTCATTCAGCCCTCAAAGAAGCTGACTTCTAAAATCCACCCCCTTTTGGACAAAACTACCTAAAACCACGTAAGCCAACTAATTAGGTACTGCCTGGGCCGGCACAGCAGGCAGATAAGCAAATATACATTATTTATCATTTGTGTGTTTAGTTGCCTCCCATTGGCTGCCCAGAGACTAGCAATCTATCAGTGGTGTCAGGGACCTCCTCTTTCCATTTGTGTGGGGACAATCCCCTCCAGACTGGGACTCTTTTTGAAGAATAGAAATCCCAGCAGACTGGTGGCAAAAACAGATGCTCAACAGGCCCCGCACTTCTTGGAAGACCCAGGGGCTTCAAGGGCTTGGAACTAGTCTATCCGTGGTCAAATCTGGGCACTGATCCTTCCTAGAAGTGTCTCTCTATGCCTCCATCTCTGTTCTATAAAACGGGAGCCATAGCTTACGTCTGCCTTCCAGGTATTGTGAGGTAGTGAGACATGGGTAAGGCTCTTAGCTCAGTGCCTAGAACACAGGGAGGGCTCAACAAATGGGAACCACCAGGGTTTTTTATACCCTCCCCCCACCCCCGAGCTTGGAGCATGCTAAGTCCGTCTCGACACTTTTTCTGTTTTGACTGCCAGGAAGCTGAGCCTGGCAAACCTCAGAGTAGATGGCATGATGGCTACTAGCTCCTGCCACCCCATCCCAACTGCCACAAGAGTCAGTGGCCGGGGCGCAGACCTGGGTACACGCCTTGCACACACATACCTCTCCCCAATTCTTCTTCCTCACCTCAGCCAGCATCAGTATTCCAAAGGAGTGAAACCAAATTGAAATAACCAACTAGGATCACTGGATCAGTGGAATCACAGGTATTTTTAGTTTTCTTTATATTTTTCTATTTCATTAAAGTATTTCTGCCATGACCAAGAGAAGCATTTACCTGACAGGAAGGTTACGAAGATTAAATGAGATAATGCTCATAAAAGGCTTCGCACAGCACCTGTCAGTAAAAGCTGGCTCTCATGAAAAGGTCTAAGTAAAAGCAGTGATGTATTTTTATAGAATTTCATGATTTACAGACTACTGTCATATGCTTTGTTTCATTTAGATACTCACAACTCACTTGAGGTGGATTTATTATTCCTGCCTTACAGATTAGAAAACTGAGGCTCAAAGCCATTGAAAAGATTGGACCCTGGTGATGTACTGAGTGGCAGACTGGCTGAGCCGGGATTAAGTGGTGGGGCCATGACTGTTATCCAGCTCATGGACTCACCACAAGGGGCCACAGCGCAAAACTCCTGCTCACAGGACCTCAGCTCCTGTCCATTTCGTGGCCCTGGGCCTCACAGATAGCTCCCTGCGTGTCTCTGAGAATGAAGTCCAGCATTACCTGGCCCTTATTCCTGACCCTGGACTCCTGGTTAACTCCTGAGTCTAGAAACCAGGCATCAGTCCCTGACCCCCGCAAGCCCCTCTCCCTCTGTGGAACCAGGACAAGCCACAGGCCTGACAGGAGGAGAAGGGAGGCTGGTTTCCCCCATGTGACTGGCAGGACACGGAACCCCAGGGCTGGGGGCGGGGAAGGAAGCTGCCTCTGCCAGGCAGGCCACAGCTCACAGCTTCCCCACCTGGCTGCATGGACCAGCTTCCTGCAGCCTGTGATGAGGAGCCAGGAGACCCCACCTTACCAAGGAGCCACCTGGGAAACCGAGGGCAAAGCTTTTAAAGTATGTCTTTTTCCTTATTTGTATAATGGCTAAAATACCTCCTAGGGAAGAAGTTCTTGAATAAAAAGACCTATGTAGTAATTTGAACTCCTTGACATTGGGCAGGAGGGGTGACAAGGCGTCCATTAAAAGAGTTATTCGTCTTTTCATTCATTCATTCATTCATTCTTTTTTCTCAGAATTGGAAATACAGTTGTGAACAAGAAAAAACTTCCCCCATCCCAAAGGAGTACAGTGTCCAGAAAATCCAAAGCCAGACTACCAGCGCCCAACACAGTCAGCTCACCATTATTCTCCTAAGAACTTCTGGTAGCATTTTCTTCAACGAAATGCTCCCAAATGATGGTGGCACTGCCCTGCTCCCAGGATGAGAAGCCGAGTGTACTGGAAAATGCGAAAGAACCTAAATACATATGGAGGCACGCAATTGGTGGTGGGGGAGACCCGCTGTCCAGTCTGTGATAGGAGAAATGGGTTTTTGTAAAGGATGCCTCGTCCTACATTTTACCAGGCGTGAAGAAAAACCTGTTTGCTGTGCTTAAAACTGATAAACAGGATTTTCCACCAAAAACTTCCTTTGTTCGTAAACATGTTTTTCTCAAAAGTAGTTAGAGTTGTAAACACATTTACTCCATTACCGATTAGCATATGGCTACCTCCATCCAAGGAGGTTAACATCTGCTGTACCGCAGAGTCATAAACATGTTTTGGATGGTACAGAAAAATTACAGAGTATATGGTAAGTTGAGGCAACTTACAAAGAACTTATACAGCCAATGATGTCATGGCTTATGTAATTTGGGGTACAACCAATATGGCGGATGTAACTGCAAACCAGTAGACCGTGAGGGGAACTCACAGTGCCCCGGCTCCCCAGTTGGCATATAGTCCCAGCTGCCAGACCACGTGAGCACTGACAACTCCCTGCCTCTTCCAGCATGTCCTGAGAAGGTTAAGGTCCACCACATGCTGACTATAAGGAACTCCTGCCTCGGGGGAAGATGGAGACCAAGACCTCTGCCAGGAGAGACCCTAGAGAAGGCGGCTGAGACTAGTGGTGGCCAAAGCCCTCAGTGAATGAGGGTTCTTGGCCAGTGCTGGGCAGGTGGGCGTGGCTTCCAGCCCCACCCTCTCTTGCTGGCCCACAAGGAAGGAAATAAAGGCCTGAACCCTGATTAGGCTAAGTGGTGTTTGTGCCAGGTGGTTCCTATGCCTTCATATCTTGAACCTGGGATCATGCTTTGATTTGAGGTGTAATTCCTCAGAATAAATCATCATCATATGCACCGCCAAGCTGAGGGGAATCTGAGGGGAGTCTGAGGAGAGCCCACCAGGCATGAAATTCCCCCATTTCTTCACGAGCAACCACGTTCCAGCACTGTTGGAGTGAGGCAGCTCCAAGGGGAGATTCAGTGGGCCTCTAAGGTGTGATATCTTCCCCAAGGAGCAAACTTTGTGATAGGCCCTGACCTGTCCACCCAGATCTCCCCACACCACACCCTCAGCTAAGAGGCCTCCATCATCCAAGAGGCCAGCCCTCCAGCCTCCCTTGGAGGCCTCCCCAGATCTGCCTGTCTGCAGCCCAGCGCCACACCCCTCTTCCCAGTTGGCTTGCTGGGTTCGGAACACTGGGGCACTGAATTGGTGCTTTTTTGTCATTGCAGGTCACACAGACATTTTATCTATGGCTTGTGCATCCAGAAAGTCCAGAACAGTGCTAGCGTGTGAGGTTTCTTTGCGCTGCCGGGTTCCCAGCACTCACAGACTCTCTCCTCCTCCGCTCCACTGCCAACCAACCGCATCATTATCTCAACCACTATCACTATTGTGTTGAAAATAGAAATACTAAAGTTTCAAAATCTCACTCCCACACACGCCCACCTCCTCTCACCTCCTGATCTCCTGTAGGGGAATGTTCACAGAAAGAGCGTTTTGGGAAATCTGCCTCTGCTTTTGTAACATCCTCCTTATAATGTCACTTCGGGGCCTCGCTGCCATGTCTCAGCAGCAGACTCAAAGATGGGGGTTCGGCCTCCCTGGTACCCACTTGGGGCTGCTCTGAGAGCTGGCTCCCCGAGGGCAGGACATGAACCCCACACACTACAGGGTGGCTTTTCGGTGTCAGAGCTTTCACAAAATGCTTTAAACTTGTTTTAATTGTTGCTCTCTCCATCTCCCACCCCCTCCCTCTTCCCCCTCCTCTCCCTGCCAAAAGAAAATAAGTGATAATTTGCTTTAATGTACAATTTGAACATAGAATGAGAATTGATTGCGTTGAGTTATCCACGTGGCATCCTGCTCACAGGCTGTTCCCTGGAGTCCTCAGGGTCTGCCCAGGAACCACATACCCCTCTCCCCAAGCGCCAAGCCCTCCTTCTAGCAGAACTTGCCTAAAGCCGCCACTTAAAGATTTGCCAGCATCCCCGTCCTTGCTCCCAGTCACAAACCTCCGCTCAGCTTCTTAGTGGCTCATGACTTTTTCTCAGATTGTGGCCTCCATGTGACCAGCACCAGGCATTCGTGGTTGGCTTGAGCCACCAGGACGGTGTGAGAAATGAAGAGAACACAGCCGTGTGGCCTCCAGTGGAATCACAGCCACAGCAAGGGCCAGACTCAGCCCAGTGGCATCAGCTGGGAGCTCAGCTCTCAGGGCCACCTGGGTGTGTGCATGATCCATCAGTCTCCTCAGTGCATGTTAATTGATTTGGGCAGCGTGCCCACATGGCTGTCCAGCTGTGTCATCTGGCAGCCAGCAGCGTCCTGCACTTGGTGGGTTCACCGGAGGCCATTGGAGTTTTCAGCGCTGAGCCAGAAGGTTCCTTTGAGACAGTTCACGCTACTTCAGGGATGGCAAATACACTTCCTCCCATAGTCTACTGTGGACTGAATGTTCATCCCCCTCCCCAAATTCATGTATTGAAGCCTAAATCCCCACTCTGATGGTATTAGGAGGTGGAGACTTTGGGAGGTAATTAGGTCACGAGAGTGAAGCTCTCATGAATGGTATTAGTGCCTTTATGACAAGAGACACCAGAGGGATGCTCTCCCTTCCTCTGCTGTGTGAGGACACCAGGAGAAGGCAGCCATCTGCAAAGCAGGAAGTGGGCTCTCACCAGACACCCGATTTGCTGGCGACTTGATCTTGGACTTCCAGCCTCCAGAACAGTGAGAGATAAATTTCTGTCGTCTAAGCCCCCAGTCTGTGGTATTCTCTTGTAGCAGCTTGAACTGACTGAGACATGGACCAACTATGATAAATTAGAAGTGGCCCCCTCAAGTCCCACTCTGAGAAGCCTTGTAGGTCAAGGCCAAGCTCGCAGGAAACACTGTTGTAATAAGTCAGTGATGCCCACAGCTCCATGGGTGAGGGAAAAAGGCACATGTCCTGGGCTTGCAGCTCCTGGGTTAATTTTTCCTAATAATTACACCTGCCAATTCTCACAGTGATGCTGGCTTAGAGAGGAATATAGCCTCTCCTATCTAGTTTTCCCAGCCTGAATGCTGGAGAAGAAAACGTGGGATAGTCCCAGCTCTCTCTTCTCTTCTTCTTTTTCTTTTTCTTTTTTTGCTGAGGAAGATTTGCCCTGAGCTAACATCTGTGCCAATTTTTCTCTATTTTGTATATGGGTCACCACCACAGCATGGCTGCTGACAAGTGGTATAGGTCTGAGCCCGGGAATCGCATCCAGGCCACTGAAGTGGAGCACACCAAACTTAACCAGTAGGCCATGGGACCAGCCGCTGTTTTTCATTTTTTAAATCCAATTGTATAAAAATGGCCAAAATGCTAATTATTCAGAAATATATGAGAAAGTAACACTGAAAGCAACATATAAAGAACCAGAACATTCAAATACAACTTGGTGCCTTTTTTCTATTTTCAACCTTAGTTACTCTCTGCTTAATTTGCTCCGTTTTCAGGATTATTCTCCAGGCTAAGTAGTAATTGCTTTTAGCTTATCCCAAACCCTTATTTGGAGCCAGCTTTGAGGAAGAATTACTGTTCACACTGATTCTGGTACCAACTGGACTACAGAGCCCTGGGCTGAGCATTGGAGCTCATCAGTATGCACAAATCCATGACTTGCTCTGAGCATATGGCCCAGCATTTGGATTGTCCCCAAGCCCCTTCCATCTCTTTGCCTTAGCACTTAGTCTCTTCCTTCTAATTCATGGCACGTGGCTTCTCGCACCATATCTACACTTTAAGCTTCTCACAGCCACAAATATCACTCTTCCCAATCAGAACAAAAATAAGAGGGGGAAAAAAATCACCATTAATCCCTCTAGCATCTGCCCAGCACTGCTTCTATTCATGACATCCACCCTCCGTTAGAACCTTCGAGACATGGCAACCATGTGTTGGTCAATCACCTACTTCCCTTTGACTCTTGCAAACATTTACCATTGTGCATTCTGTAAATTTGACATAGAAAAAAAGGATGGAGAGTTGAAAAGACAAGTCACAAACTGGGAGAAAATATTTGAAAAACACATCTAATAAAGGAGTGTAACCCAAATACACAAAGAATGCTTTAAATTCAAAAATAAGAAAACAAACAGACACACTGACAACAGCAAATGCTGGTGAGGATGTGGAGCAATAGCAACTCTTATTCATTGCTGGTGGGAATCCAAAATGGTACAGCCACTTTGAAAGACAGTTTGGCAGTTTCTTACAAAATTAAACATTCTCTTACCATACGATCCAGCATTCATGCTCCTAAGTATTTACTCAGTGCAGTTGAAAACTTATGTCCGTACAAAAACCGCAGACAAATTCATAAGCAACTTTATTCACAATTGCCAAAAACTAGGAGCAATCAAGATGTCCTTCAATAGGTTAATGAATAAATAAACGGTGGTGCATCCATACAATGTCCACAAAAAGACAGGGAGGAATCTGAAATGCATATTACAAAGTGAAAGAACCCAATCTGAAAAGGCTACATACTGCATGATTCCAACTGTATGACATTCTGTAAAATGTCTGGTAAAACTATAGAGACAGTGAAAAGGTCAGTGGTTGCCAGAGTTGGAGGTTGGCAATGGGGAAGGATGACTAGGTAAAGCACAGAGGATTTTTAGGGCAATGAAACTATTCCATATGTTACCATAATGGTGGATACACAATATTATACGTCTGACAAAAGCCATAGAACTTTGGGCCGGCCCAGTGGTGTAGTGGTTAAGTTCACACACTCTGCTTCGGCAGCCTAGAGTTCGAAGGTTCAGATCCTGGGCACAGACCTAGCACTGCTGGTCAAGCCCCGCTATGGCGACATCCCACATAAAATACAGGAAGATGAGCACAGATGTTAGCTCAGCGACAATACACCTCAAGCAAAAAGAGGAAGATTGGCAACAGATGTTAGCCCAGGGCCAATCTTCCTCACACACACAAAAAAAAGCCATAGAACTATACAACACATAGAATGACCCTTAATGTAAACTATGGACTTCAGTTAATAATGTATCAAGTATAACAAATGTATCACAGCAATGAAACATATTAGTAATTGGGGAGCTTGGTGGGGGGGATTGTTTGATGAAGGGTTTTTTGGGAACTCTCTGTATTGCACGCTTAATTTTTCCAGAAACCTAAACCTACTTTTAAAAATAGTTGATTAATTTTCTTAAATGACAATAAAGTATAAAACACATGAATTTAATCAAGAGTACATACAAGTGCTCTATTTTTAAAACTTTAACATTTTCTTAAAATAGTCTATTATAAAAGATGATTTTAATAAATGAGAAGACATTCTATAGTCTTAGATGAGATGATTTAATATTATTAAGACATTAATTCTTTCCAGATTAATCTATATATTCCATGCCATCATAATCAAATTTTAGTTGGATTTTTGAGGTACTTAATAAACTTACTCTAATATTGACTTGGAGGGATAAAAGTCTATGGAAAGCTGAATAAACCTTTAAAAAGAATAGTAAAGAGGAGGGACTTGCCCTATCATGTAATTAGATATATTTTAAAGCCATAATAATGAAAACAGTTTGATAAAGACAAATCAGTCAATGGAAGGTAGCAGAGATCTCAGAGACATACCCCTGTGTATATGGGGACTTAACATCCGAGAAAAGGGGCACTTCAAATAAATGGGAAAGAATAAATTAAATACATCAGAATTGAGGATTTCTTTTCAACAAAAGACATCATGATGATAGTTAATGGATAATGGGCAGAAAGGGAGAAGATATTTGCAATATCTACAATTGACAAAGGATTTATGCTATATACGGACTGCAAATCGACAAGAAAGAATCCCAACCACAATATGGAAAAATGGACAAAGGATAGGAATAGGTAATTTCACAAGAGGAAACAAAAATAAAAAGCATACAACGAGATGCTCAGAATCACTACCGATCATCCACATGCAAAGCAACACAAGGCAATACAGTTTTGCACCTATTACCAGAAAAATAAGCCAGCTGGGAAGTACCGAGTATTGGCGGGGATGGGTGTGTTTTGGAGTATAGATGAACGTTGATCTTCCAGAACTTAGTCTGCAGCCATATATCTTACGATCCCTAAATTCTCTTCCTGGGGATGTTATCCAGAAAATTCCCACACAGTCCACAAGACAGCATGTACAAAGATGTCCAAGAGCTGTTTGTTTTGGCAAGGAGTTAGAGGCAACCTGGACATTCATCGCCCGAAGAATGGATAAAGATAACGTGGTAGCTGCACCCCATGGAGAATCACCCAGCAGTTGGAAGCAAGGAATGGATGTATTCATAGCACCACATGGATGGATCTTAAAAATGCAGTGTTTATTGAGAAGCGTTAGGGAACATGAAATGTAGAACATAAAATCATGTATGTAAGTCTAAAATGCATGCACACAAAACAACAATACACATTTTTCAAGAGCACATTCCTAAAAGAGACGAGGAGAGGTCTTGCGTGGGCTGGTGCAATGATTTAGCATGAACTGAGAAGGGTTAGCTCAACCCTCTGCACCTGAGGTCACGACAACACTGAATGACTTATTTTTCACAAGTTAGATAAAAATTAGCTCTGAATTCAAGTCCAGTGCCCCTTGTCCAACCTTTTTCTTACAAGACATCCAAAAAGACACTTTTGGATAAAACAGCACAGATTCACATCCTAGCCATTTACATGGTGACTCTCAGAGCCCCTTCCTGTGCGAGCGTGAAAGTGACCTCAGTGGTGCTTTCTTCAGATAAAAGGGAGGGATTGGGGCATAATCCAAAGAACAAGCCATTTTTAGCCTTTCCTCCTTATCAGGTACCAGGCTAGGTGCTTCATAGAAGCCGTCTCATCTAAGCTTCACAGTGAGAGGTAGGTATTATAATGCCCACTTCACAGATGTGCTAACTAAAGCTCAGGGCAGTTCAGTGACTTACCCAAGGTCCACAGTTAGTAAGAAGCAGTGATTGAAGCCAGGCCTTTGTGCTATCTCCACTATGCCATACTGAAAGGCAGGAAGGTCTAGCTGCTCATTTTGAGTCCCTGCACTGGGCACCCAGGAAGACTTAAGGGCCAGGTTGTAGGCATCAGCTGTGGCAGCAAGAAGCCCAGAGGTGGCCCCCTCCATCTTCTCCCCCTGGAAGGATGGGTGGGCACAGTTTCCCCTGAAGGACTCGCCAGTTTCACTGGGTTCCGCAGCATCGTGTGCTGGGGTCCCTTGCGCACTCTCTGGCTTGGTCTAGTGGGGCCCTGCAGCTTCTTTCCTTGGTTTCCATGTCTCTATCGGTCAGTGTGCTCTCTTTCCACGGCCAACTCCTCAAGGGCAGAGACGGTGGGGACTCTCTCCACACAACCCCAGACAAGCAGCCCACACAGCAAAGAGGAGCTGTCTGTGTCTTACTTAGGTTCCAACCTAATTAAAATGCAGTGCTTCTATCTATCACATTAGTTTGGTAGTCCTCTGGGTTTGAAAGTGATTTGTTTGTGCCTGTAAGAAATCAGGTTGTGACAAATTAAAGGTCATGATTAAAAAGGTGCTGCACCTCTGAGCAGTCTGTCTCCAGGTGATTCAACACAGCATCCCTGGAGAATGCAGGCAGAGTGGACGCACATTCTGAACCAATAGTCTGGGCTGGCCACCAAATGTCTTAGAGTCCCACAGGCAAGAAGGATTTCAAGAGCCCCATGGCTTCTGACAGACATCACCAAGACTGTGGCAAGGAGCACAAGCCTTGGAGTCAAGGTGGCCCTAGGTTCAAACCTGGAACTTGGGCAAGTACCTTAAGCTCATCAAGCCTTAGTTTTATCATCTGCAAAATGGGTATAATAATCCATTCCTCATAGGGTTGTTGTGAGGATTCATTGCAATTGTGAATGGAAAGTATATAACACAGTACCTGGAACAAAGTCAGTGGTCATAATGTTCCCTATTTTCTTGTTATAATTACGAATAAATACCTCCAAGAATGGAGGCTCCCTTAGCAGTGTAACCAACATCCCAGCAAGGTAGAAACAAGCATATTCATCTCTGCCTACACAGTCAGAGAACACACTGACTGACCTAGGTGCACAGCTGAGCACACCAAAGAAAATTAGCTGTAGTTCATCTTTCATTCATTCACACTTTGAAATGTTTAACCTATACAGGAAATGGTTTTGTATGTTAAGTTTCTCTAGCATATTTTATCTTGAGAATGGCTTTTAAAAGCAATTTAGAATGATCAATTCTTAGAGTTAGGAAGGAATGTTCCTAGAAGTCACATAGCCTGAACTTTTTCCAATTTGGGAATCTTTTTACAAGCATCTCCCCAACCCCACCACTGGCAAACAGTAAATCAGCTTCTGCTCAGATAATGGCAGTCACAGGGGACTCACAATATTGGGAGACAGCCTCTGGAAGTTACCACGGTCCTCCTCACGGTCGGCTCTTTTTCTTAAAACTGTCAGCACAGGGGCCAGCCCAGTGGCATAGAGGTTAAGTTCTCATGCTCCGCTTCTGTGACCCGGGGTTCTCCGAGTCGGATCCAGAGCGGACTTATGTGCCACTCATCAAGCCATGCTGTAGCATGCCCCACATACAAGATAGCTCAGGGCGAATCTTCATGATAAAAAAGAACCGTCAGCATAAACATCAAAAGTCAGCTGTCAGTGGACAAGACTCTAGGTCCCATAAGAACTGGGCTGAGGTTGCTGGTTCATTGCCACGTCCACAGGACCCAGCATAGCACCTTGGAACCTAAGAAGCAAGCAAGAGATATTTGATGGATGGATGGACGGATGGATGGATGGATAGATGGATGGATGGATGGATGGATGGAATGTCCTCGCTAGGAGCTATAGAATAAGCTGTATATATTTATCCTCTCATCATACTGAGTCCAAGGAACGCAATACTGCACTTAGATCTAAATTAAAGATTTGGGGAGATCTCATGTGAAACAGTTATAGAGCTGTAACCATCCTAAGACCTGTAAACTATCCCAGGCTTGAGTGTCAGCAATAAAACTCTGCTTTAAAGTGAATTACTAAAGTGACTAGTGGTCAGATGAAAAACAGTCTCATTCATTTTTAACACTAACAGGTGTCTGAGAGATAATTACTAAGAATTGAATTCATTTCCAAATGTCTTCTTCTTCTTTTTTTAAATCTTTAACAATATATAACCTTTCATCTATTTTGAACTTAATGCAACACCTAAGACCTTAACAGAAATGTATGTAATGCTGAATTGGTCACAAGGACAGACCCTTGACAGAATCTGTTTATACTTTCCCAAAACATGCATTTACTCATTAATGACATGGTCTCCTCCTCAAATTAAGTCATTGAATTTATTAACTGTGGTATCTGAGAAGAACAAGATCATTAATAGTGCTTATATTACATATAAATAAATGAGTACATTCACTTTTATTAATAATAAATAAGGCAAGTCACCCTGTCCCAATCTGATTGTGCCACATCTTGCATTGCTTTCTTTCTCTTTTGCAGAATTTCATTTGCTAAAAGTTTCAAGTGCCCAATGACTGATCTATTGTTTCCTTCACAGGAGGAGGGGAGAAGCATTAGGTACCTGGTACCCAGCAAAAGCCCTAACGGCAGAGTTATCAGTGGAATTCCTCAAAGTGACAAAGGGCTAGATGAGGGGTTCCTTGCTGGTACAACCAGGTCACAAGCCTAAGAAGGCTTGACGGGTGTGGCTGGCTCCCTCCCCAAGGCCCGCTCTGTTTCCGATCAGGGCTTTGCTGCGCTCCTTCCCCTGGCTCTCTGCAGGACCTCAGGCTCCAGGAATTTGGACGGAGTGGCAGAGACATCGCCGACAGAGACGGCAATTGCCAGCTTCCTCCCTGTGCTGTCTTGTGATTCAAAGCAGATTCGGCTCCACTTTTTTAAAAGGGGAGCATGTTAATGCTGGAGACCCACAAGAACAGAATCAAGCAAGGAAACACAACAGTGCCACACGAGAGTCCGTGAGTAAGCAGCTCCTCCACAGTGAACCATGGTGGGGATTTGGTCATGGGGAGCCCAGGGGCATGAAGGTCTGATCGTTGAGTGTCCTTGTGGGAGGTTATAGCTGCTGCCAGAGTACCGGGACTGGCTCATTTCACAAATGACTCTAGGCTGAGATCTGCTTCCGCCAAACACACACACAGAAAGACACCCACACACACGCACATGCCCACCCCTACGATGCCAAGTCATCCAAGCGCTGCATTTGTGCTTGGCTACAGGAAGGAAGAGTTGGGGAAAAGAGGATGCTTTTCCATTGTGGGCCTGTATCTGGAGTAAACATGGTTGAGTCCAGTGGGTTTACTTGTAAGCTTCTCATAGGAAGTGACTTTGCACTGGGCCTGGCTCACACCAATCCTGTATGATAGCAAAGTTAGAACACTTGGCAAACATTGCTGCAGGCTGCGTGTGTGGCAGAGTCACTGACAACACTTTTTGCTCTGCTTTTCTCTTCTTTGCATTAACTGCCAGCTAATACTCTCTCTTCCTTTGAGGGGTACGTTTTGTGGTAGGAGCTATATTTGTATAATTCTGCTCTCCGTCAAAGTGTTCTTTTTTGTAAGAATAATTCACATCACAAGAATGCTGATATTCTAGGTACAATCAGCTCATGTATCAATATTTTAATGTGCATTTATATCTCAGTGTTTTATATACACTCATGGAAGACTAGGACTTGAGTCACAGGCCTGTTTCTTTCCCCATGTGTTTTCTTAAATGATTCACCGAGCTCTCTAAACCGCATCATCTCTGTATTTGAAATATAATAGCAGCTACCTGTTAAGGTTGTTGTGATGATTAACTGAGAAAATATAAAGTCCTTTTAACACAGTATATTTATTATTATTATTATTATTAACGGCAGACATGGCACAGCTATAAGCTGGCTGAATACCAAGAAAAATGAGTAGGACGTACTTGTTACATTTCTTTTCCAACATAATGGTTTCCTTCTGGTCTGACTAGGGCCTTGCCCAAGATCACACACCTGGTAAGTGACAGACGCAGACCTAAAATCCATGTCTTCCAACTCACAGTTTGGTTTCACAGTGAGTATTTCCAATGCAGACACAACAGGATGCAGTAACGCAGCCGGGTGCAGGGTGAGCCTGGAGGTGGGTAACCAAGACGGCTGACTGAACGTCTCCCTTGGCCATTCCCAGCCCCTGAACTCAGAGCCAGGATGGCACAGTTCTCTGCAGGATGTGACTGCCACTCTCACCTCACCCTGCCTCTCCTCCCTCTGAACTGCAGGAACTCTTCCTGCCTCCATGGGGCCTCTCCTGTTGGCTCTCTTCCTCCTTCACTCCTGCCTCCCGGGAGGAATCAGCGATCTCCGGGAGGACCTGATGTTTCTGAAGACTGAGCACGCACTTCGCCTCTACCGGAGCGTGGCAGCAGAGAGAAGTGGAGACAACCTCGTCATTTCGCCTGTCGGCGTGTCCATCCCTCTAGAGATCCTGCAATTTGGAGCCCAAGGGAACACAGGCCGGCAGCTGGCAGAGGCCCTGGGTTACACGGTCCGTGGTAAGAGGGCTGCTTGCTCTCCTGCTCACTCTGCTGCTCACGCTCATGCTCACACTCTCTCCTACTCCTTCTCACACTCACACTCACTGTGCTCCTCACTCACACGCTCGGGCTGCCTCCGGAGGGGAGAGCTCCCAGCTACCAGGGCGGGCACACAGAGAATAATGACCACTTGGCAGGAATGTAGCAGAATGCACTTAAACTTTGGATCGTGGTTACCCTTGAGGATTTTTAAGGTCCCCTTCTAAGCTCAGGTTCCACGGCAATTTTTCAGTTTTATTTCTCAAGCTCTTTGATAGTGCTTACAAGGTGCCAGGCAGTGTTCAGAGCATCTTGCAAATATTAACTCAATTATTTGTCATAACAACACTATTGAGGTAGGTAATCATATTATCATCCCTATTTTATAGAAGAACATATAGGCACAGAGAGTTTAAGCAACATGCCCAAGTTCACACAGCTAGTATGTGGCAGAGCTGGGATTCCAGCCTAGGCTATCTGGCTCCAGAGCCTATGCTCTTAACCAACCTGCTTTCATAAATCTGTGACCTCTAGCCAGTGCCATATGTAACAACATAATGCTGTGCTTATGCATTTTAGAACAGCTCTGCCTACAGCAGTAAGAGTCCCATGAATGCCAGGTCAGCCACACCCGGCCGGGATTCAGGGTCTCTGGCTTAGTGGCTGACCTCATACCAACCCACCCACTCCACACTAACACAGACACTCACAGACGTAAGTTCTTTTTCTCTATCTTAGAATAAGATGTCAATAAAAAAGGATGGGAGTGACAGTTGTGTAAATTAATATTTTTTAGAAAGTACAGGAACTAATACCAACATGATCTTGGTGACAGCTTCCTTTGGAGCCAGAATCTTGAGTTGCAAGTAAAGGTTAGCTCTCAAGATGTCAGGCCACAAGGCACCAGCTGAGCTTCCCATCTCCCTCCATCCACACCCTGTCCCCTGGCAAAACAGTTCTCGTGGCCAACAGACAAATATGTTTTCTGTCTGAGGCTATTTGAAGACAGACGTAAGTTATCGAGCTTAATTTTTCTCAGCAAGTGTATCACGGAAATGCACGTGTCCCTGGAGTTATTCTTCAGCCACACTAGATTCAGGGCAATGCAATTCATCAAGTTCTCTTGAGCTCCTGCTGCACGGGCTGGTGCCGTGCCAGGAACTCAGCCTCCAGATATATAAGGAAGCCGCTCAGTCTCATAGGAATGATGCGCATGGCAATACACTCTAACGCAGTGCGGTAAGTGAATTTCTTTGAAATAAGTTAGTACAGAGGAAGGAATGATTTATTCCACTGGCAGATCAAGAAGGCTCCCCAGAAGACAGGACACCTGAGATAGGTTATGAAGAATCAATAGGAAAATGAAGAGGGGCAAGCATTTCAGCCTTAAAACACTCACAGAATTCAGGATTGGGGGAAATGAGAAATGCAAGCGTCACTATCCTGCAGAGAAAGGGAACTGATCACAGTCAGTTCTCTGTTGTCACATATAGTTGGGGTACCTGCCCAACCAAACATGATTAAGAGCGTTTCCATAGAGCCCATTCAAGAATTACCAAATGTCAAGAATGCTTAACAGTCAAACTCCGTGGAACATTATCCCACCTTTTGTTTTCTTAGCCATAAACTGCCTCATTATCTCATGGAGCCATGGTTAATTATTATGAACAGGAATGTGGTGCTTACAGAGCTCTAGTTAATAGAATACCCTGTACTTTGGTTTGCCCCAAGATAGCTCAGAAAATTATGTGTGTGCTGCTTAATCCAACGGGCTAGAACCCACCACCTGCTCTGGCCCAGTCTTTCTTTTAAAAGTCAATACTGACCAAAAATACTTGCAAAAAGCAGCAGCAAAGCACATCCCAGGGTCTTGGGGCATTGCTCCTGTTCAATCTACAGAAAGATCTCTTCAGGTTTGCAGTGGGCACATCAGCAGTGTCTTCCCACTGAGTACCCAGCCAGTATGGGACAACCAGGAGCTTTGCCAGGACTCCCCCCTGCTGGTCATAGGAGCACAGCATGAGATTCAGAACAGACACCAGTGGTGTCTCCAAAGAGTACCCTTGTTTTCACCACATGCAACGCATGATTTCCCAATGTTCCAAGTTCTTGGGATTTCCATTGTTTTTCCAGGTAAATGAACAGAGCTCTCTCGCTTAAACAGAAGATGGAAGCTAGGAGCAGAGGCCTCAGAGATGGAGGTGGCCTGGCCCTTGGGAAAGAATTCTGTTTGATGTTGCATATGGATTTCACTTTTAGAGTCATTATGTCATTTGACCCTCATAGAAACCACATACAATCTATAGGCTGCCATTAATAAGCCCCATTTTACAAGTGAGACCAGAGGTTAACGATTTGGCAAGACTCAGCTCACTCAACAGGCAAGTCAGCGGAGGCAGGATTCGAGTTCCAGATTTTCTGACTCCAAATCCTGTGTTCTTTCCACACTCCCTTAGCTCCGGTCTGAGCCACTGAGCAGTTGCATGAATACATTAGGACTTTACCTTCTCTATTTTTCACCAGGACTATTCTCATTAATCTCTCAGCACAACCAGACTCTACAGACATCACCCTAAAACGTAACCCTCTTTTAATTCTCTGGCAATTAAAACATCAGCATCACCAAGATGTTTCTTGTAGTTTGAGAATTTCCTATACATTAACATTACAAAGTCCGGACCCACCAGATTCAGTGTCAGATTCGAGAAGTCCAGTTCAGCAAATGCATTAAAAAGGAAGGCGCTCTTTGCTGGTCTTGCAAAGCAGTTAGGAGGCTGGGCTGTCTGCAGCAAGACTCATGAAAATATCACTTCTCCTTCCAGCACTTTCCTCCCACTCTCTGCCCATCCCAGGGACCCTCTCCTCAAACCCTCCACACCTCCCCCACCACATTCCTGATCTCCTGCAGCCCCCGTGTTTTTCCTTCCTTCTGCCTCCTTCCCTGCTCAGCATTCTGTTAGAGCCACCTAGCCCCTCTCCTGCAAGAATGATGGCTTCCTGGGGGTTGGGGGGGAAGGGGGTGGTGGGCAGGAGGCGGGGGAGGTGGAGAGGAATTAAGCCAGCAGTGACAGGATGCTCTTTCCGGGTGTGAGGGAGGGGCAGTTTGTCATCAGTCCCTTTTGCCCCATCACGAACAGGGACCTGGGAAACTCATGACATTACATACAGCAAAATAGGAGGCTTTGGGCTTTGTGCTCCAAGAGCAAGAGGCTTTCCCAGCTTACCTGTCCTTCACCCGTCTGTGGGAAGGCAGTAAAGCACCACCTCCCACAACCCATGGCCCTGCACAAGTTTATTAATTTGTCTAAGTCCCAGCTCCCTCTCCTATAAATGGGGATCATAACAGCACTTAATTCACAGGGTTGCTGAAAGGATTAAATGTGATCGTGAATGTAGAGTGTTTAGCACAGAGTCTGTGAACACCGTCAACCTTCAGTATTTTTTATGCTAGTGATGTATATTCTGGCAGCGCCCAGAAAAGCTCTTCCTGTGTGCAAACGGGCAGGCACATTTCTCGGATGGAGAAAAGATTTCTCAATTTACTCTGCTACTTTAATGTGTGTGTCTGGCTAAAGGAACACTGGTCCCAGATCAGGTGAGAGGACAGAGGGGAGAGCTCTGTGACCATTTCCCAAGGTCACAGTACACTATGGACCAGAGAAATGTCTCACTTTGTTCTTGCAGAGACAGTGAACATTCTACAAAGACACGGTTCTATAAATACATATGACCTTCCTCAGTAGAGGAAAATCTGATCATAAGTATTTTTTCATTTATTTCTTTTGTTAAAATAAAAAGCAAGCACTGGAGGTAGGCTGTAATTCATGAGATTTATGTTCTGGGTCCCTTTTTTACAGTTGCAGATTCTAAGCAGCTGCTTTGGTAGTGAAAGTTTTGTGGTCGAGTGAAATCTGTCTGCAACTGTGGTCTGCAGCCTGGTGGCGGGGGGCCCTGGCCAGGGTGTATTCTGGGTGCCCATGCCTCGTCCTACCCACCCCAGAGGACTTTGGCCAGGCAAGTCGGGGATCTGCTGCTGCCTCCTGGCCTGGCCTCTGGGACATGAAGGGTGTCAGAGTGGATGGACCCCAAACCAATCAGAGATTCATCTCAACAGGAGCCCTGGAAGAGCCAGATGGGGCAAGGTGGTGCAGGAAGAGGGTACCAAGCATGCATCTCACAGGGGAGATTCATGGAGAGCCACAGGGCTGAGACTAAGAGGAAGGAGAGGCCCAGAGGACAAGGGGGCGGCCACATTCCAGAGCAGCCTGCACAGGAAGGGCACCTGATGCCTGGAAATGCCCAGCTTGCAGGTATCAGGAGCAAGGAGCTTGGGATATTCAGCTGTATCCTCATTTACCATGTGTGAGAGGCCTCACTCCGGTTACGGATGCCTAGGGGAGGATGGGAGCTGCAGCTTGTGAGTAACAGTGTGGAAAAAAAAATCCGCTATTGATTATGGAGGGAAGGAAGCAATCTCCTGTGTAAGTAGTAAGTAAATAGAAGGTCAGCTGCCATGAAGAAGGCGGAAACTATCGACTCTCTCAATTGCTTATTATTTCCTCAACATTCTTTCAGGTTCTCGCTGACATTAATAACACGAGCTGCCTGCTGGGTCTTAGAGAGATGGGGAATGAGAAGCGTTCTTACCTGTCCTCTGTGTTTCTCAAATTGAAGGCATAGTTCTAAAAGAGGCTGCATTCAATTGTCACTCAGGCTTATGACATGCAGTCTTGGGAATGGATTTAAGGAGCTGCACAAGATATATTGACAATTCAACAACCCGGCCACCGTGCATCATTGTTACTTGTGAGGTTCCCCAAAATCGGTTGACTTCGTCATTATTCGAAGCCCCATCACCCTGCATACCAGACCTGCGGTTTTCCCAGCTTTCTCTATTCTAGCACTGGTCAACATTTTTGACTCTGAAAGTTAGGAAAGAATAGCCTCTGGGATGTTGGTAGTGTTTTTCTATTTGACTTAATCACAGCCTGATTTCTTCTAGATCTGGCATGGGTTTTTCCCCGAACTTCTAATCTGTGGATACAGGCTAATTCCTGAGCGATTTAGCTATGACTTTTCCAGATTGACTGTACATGGTGGAGGAACCCTATGAAAGCAGAGTGGGGGTGCTGAGGCCCCATTTCAATGCAATGTGCAAACAGAGTTGTGCTAACTCCCTACTCACACTCACCAGTGTCAATTTATCCCAACACCTTTTTCACAGACCAAAGGGTGAAAGAGTTCTTGCACGCCGTTTATGCCACACTACCCAACTCCAGCCAAGGCGCCAGGATGGAGCTGGCCTGTACCCTTTTTGTGCAGGTGGGAACGACGCTCTCCCCCTGCTTTGTGGAGCAGGTCTCCCGCTGGGCCAACAGCAGCCTGGAGCCAGCCAACCTCAGTGAGCCCATCAGCGCCATCCAGGAGGATGAATGGGCCTCCAGGCAGACTGCAGGTAAAAGAAAACCATCCGCCTCAGTGAGGCTAAAGTCAGAGGGCTATAAAGACAGATTCACCAGAAGCCATGAGGATGGGTACTCAGGCCACTCTCTATTGCAACAGAAGTTTGTCCTCTTGGGGGAGCCTACATTGAATGACGTCCTCTATGCAGCAAGCAAACTGACCCTTGGCCCCCTTCTACCTCTCCCCCCCAACCCAGTCATTCACACTCACACGTGCGCACACCCACTCACACAGAAAGGACTCTTCAGAGTGTCCCACCTCCAGGAAACCCTGCAGGCTTTGACCCATGCAACTGTCCCGGAAGTGAGTCCCTCCGAGCTCTACTGTCACCTACAGTTAACCCCCCTGTGACAGCAAAATGCAGTAGGAGCCCAAAAAAGTGGTTTCTTGGGAATTTAGCTTAAGGAAATAATTCAAGAGAAGAAAAAGCTATATGATAAGATGCTCAGCCCAGTGTTATCAAAGAAAAAGATTTACAAACAACCTAACTGTCCAGCAATTAGGGATGATTCAGTGAATTACAGCACCTGTGTATGATGCGGTTGTAATTGTTATTAAAGACAATGAAAATTATCAACGTTTGCTGAGTGCTCAGTTTATTTATTTAGCACTCTTCTAACTCCTCCACGTTTATTATCCCAGTTCACCCTCACAGTAATCCTAGGAGGGAAAATCCTCATTTTGCAAACGGAGAAACTGGGACACAGAGATTGGGTCTCCCATCCAGGGACCGCAGAGCCAGGATTCTAATCCAGGTAGTCTGTCTCCAGCATCTTTGATAATTACAAAGGTCACTGGAAATAGGGAGAACGTTCAAAACCCAGTGTTGTTTAAAACGCAGAACAGAAGGTGATATGAACTTTATGATTGAACTGAGAACAAAGTATGCATGGACAAGGTGCGCAGAGTTAAAATGCAAACATGAAGATCTTTATTGATAAGAAGCTTTCCTCCTCTTTCTCTCTTTCACAGTATCTTTTCAATTTATTTTAAAATGTTTTAATTCCCTGTCTCCTCTGGTTGTGCTGCCAGGGACCCAAGGCCACAGTTAGCTGCTCTCAACCCCCAGGGCAGATTGTCCTCTAAGAAAGAGGGGCAATCGGTGTGGCCCTGAAAGGCCTGGAGTCTGGGGCCAGGTTGCTTGGGTTCAAATCCTAGGTTTCTATCTTGGTCAACTGGTAAGATAGTGGCTTTGCCCCTCACAAGTACATGACCTTGCACAACCTCTCTGAGCCTTGGTGACCCCATCTGTAGAACTGGGAATAACAAAACGACTGTTGGGAGAAGTCAGTGAGGGCTTGTAAAGCCTTTAAACAGAGACCGGCACAAAGTAGGTGTTTATTAAATAAATAAAGGGCTGGGACAAAAGCTGTCCCTTGAGGGGCACTCAGGCTGCTGCTCTCTCTGGTGACACATGGAATCGCAATGACCCCACCATGAAAGTTGTCTGAGCAGAGGCCCTGCCAGGAATGAGGCTTGGCAGCCAGGGCGATGGGGTGGGGATAACATCGTGCAGCATCTCCCATCACAGCACCCAGGCCCTCCCAGGGGTCTGCCTCAGGGGTGCACACCTGATGCCTCCTGGGAAACTGCACCAGCTGGAACCTGCTGGAACCAGCAGAGCATCCCAACCTGTTCAGAAAAGAATACAAGCATGGTCTTCAGCTGCAGCTAGTTACAAACACTACAATTCCACAACTCATAGATAGTAACAAGCAGGCTACAAAGCCCACTTCAGGGACGCTTCAGCACCCCCCAGAGAATGCACAGGTGTCCGCAACACAGTCCCTCTCCACCTGCAGGTGAGGGCCCAGGTGGCTCGATGAGGGAGCGCGGCAACGCAGCACTTGCTCAGCTGGCGCTGGTGAGCACCATGTCCTTCCGAAGCACTTGGCGGCAGAGATTCTCCTCCACGGACACTCAGCTCCTGCCTTTCACCTGCGCCCAGGGCCGTGTTCTCCGGGTCCCCACGATGTACCAAATGGCCGAGGTCAACTACGGTGAGCTTCTTCCCCACAGCCGTGCTGCCTAGTGAGAGGAACACCAGGGTGAGAGGAATGCGGGCGGGGAGAGGAGGCCAGGTCTCTGCTCTCAAAGGATCAGGCTGAGTTTCTCTGTGGTTCTCTCTGCCATATGGTGGGTGTGGCGTAAGGAAAGACCAGGGAGCCGGGAGACTCTGAGGAAGGTAAGGAAGCAGATGTGAAAGAGAAACCCAATTTCATGCTTGACATTTCCCTCCTCACTTAGTAAAGGGAGGAGTTAGTGTCAAACCAAAGACGTTTGGACCAAACCCCTCCCTTGGGAGGCACCTCCATAAAATGAACACCCGCTTCACCTTTGGTGCTGAGAAAAGATGGGAAATTGAGAGTCCAGTCTAAAAGGCTCTCAGGAGTATGACCACACTGAAAGTGCCACCGGTCCTAAAATACCATTGTTCTGCCTGATGGTCACTCATCCTGGTCAGAGTGGGGGTGCACCAGCGAGCACCTGGCAGCCCCCATCCCGGCAGACTGGTGTGTGGTGTGTGTACCTCAGTGGGACCCCAGCACCCTGCCCCTACACACCTCCTTTCTCAGTCTCACCTGGCAGCCCTCGTTTGCAGGTGCAGCCCCCTCCAGCTTGTAGGACTAATTAGTTTCCTATTCAGGAAAAAGCTAGTGAGACTTAAATCAGTGTTTCAGGAACTTTGGCATTTAGAAAACTTGCTGGTCATCCTGTTCTGATTCCACGCAGGACTCACAGAGTGCTCAGTGAATTTATTCATTTGTTTATTCAACCAATAATTCTTAATTGAGGTCAAGTAAGATGAGAAGAGAAGAACGTCTATTGGATAAGTAATCATCCCTTTAAGATGTATTGTAGTTCTTGTTCCTAATACTTTCCTGTTGCCTCTGTGACCCAGGCTGGTTCATCTGACTGTCAGCTACATAGTGGCAGGGGGGCTCTATGACACTCTTGTTCTTCTCTTAACACCCAGCGTGCAGTGCACAGTAGCTGGCACTTAATGGATGCTGAGCAAATATTTATTGAATAGATAAAGTAAGGAGTAGGAACCATGCCCCTATCTTTCCCCACTAAGCCTAAGATTTTTGCCTCAGCAGCCAGTCAGGTCTGCCATCCCACAATGCTAGGGCCAGCCTTGCTGTCCTCCCCGGGAAGGGATCTGTCTGGAGCTCCACCCGAGGCTGGAGCTGCCCCAGGCCGCCAGTTCTCCCCAGCCCACCTGGATTGCTCCATATTCCTTGTCCTCCTTTCCCATCACTAGGTCCAGCCACTGCCTCTGCATTCACCAGCAAGCCTCACTGGGGCGCCCCGTCTCTGGCCATCTGTGTCTGCTGCCACCTGGACCATCATCACATGCCTCCAAAATCATGCTCTGCCCAATGGGCTGGACTTGTCCTCACTCAGCCATTGCCATTGCCCACAAGCTGCCAGGTGCCCATCCTGTGACATATTTGTTTAGGTCACTGGTTACAAATTATCAGCCCCCAGATCAAATCCAGCCTGGATTCATGCTTTGTTAGGCCTACGCAGTGTTTTAAAAATTGGGAAATTTCATTGAACGTCTGGGTTTAGAGCTTTGGTTGAAAGATAGGAAGATCTAGCACAAAGAGCCTGGGTCCCCACATGACCACACTAGGCCAGGACTGGAGTGACTGCCTCTGTAAGACAGGGTGTATTGTTCTCCCATGTGCCATCATCGCCACTGTGCCCAGCCACTGCAGGCCCTGGGACTCAAGCCTTGTTAGGGTATCTTAGAGATTGTAGGCCTTAGGATCAGAAAGGTGACCAGAGCACCCAGCAGTCTTTGGCCTCAAACTGCTTCCTGAGGGTGAGGTGGACACCTTGTTAACAAAATGCATTGTTTCCAGTTCTGTGAGCTGGTCCTTCCAGGGCCTGGCACTGTTTGGTTCCCCTAGCTCCTGGGACAAAACTAACCCCCCATCCACTGAACCTCCAGGCCAGTTCCGGGACCCAGCGGGCCATCAGGTGGGGGTACTGGAGCTGCCTTACCTGGGAAGCACAGCGAGTCTGCTCCTGGTGCTGCCCCGTGACAAAGACACCCCACTGGCCCACATTGAGCCACACCTTACAGCCAGCATCATCCACATCTGGACCTCCAGCCTGAGGAGAGCCAGGATGGACGTGTTCCTGCCCAGGTGAGCAGCTGTGTCCTCCTTACAGGTTGCTCTGCAGCCTAATCCAGCCGACCAGGCCTGGATTAGAACATAGGCGGTCTGACTCAAGTCCCTCCTTAACCACTCGGCTGACTCACCTAATGTACCCCTAGAGGTTTGGCCAAAGTGGAGCTAGCCTAGAGTTCAGGTCCATTGAGAGTCACTGCTCATTAACTCATGACACTGACTGAAAGGAACTAATTTCCTGGGGTCTTCTTAAGAGGAGATGCTCTGCCTTCACTGGGTCAGGCTGGAGCCCCCAGGCACCCACTCCAGCTTCACGCCACAGCCAGTTCTCTGGGCAGGGAAAGAAGAGCAGTCAGTTCCCTTGGAGGAATGTGCCCCAAACCTTATCATATCCTTAGAGTACACAACTGTCATTTTTCCAGAACCAAAAAGGCAAGATAGCTAATATAACTGAGCAAATAGAGATGTAATTCTGATCAGAATTAAGGCATAAAAATTCAAGACTTTAAGTCTCTGTGCTAAAGATTCTCCTTCTTTCTAAATAGAGGTGACCCCTTCTTTAAGAAAACCCAACAGGTACCAATACAAATTGTCAAAAAGTTAAATGATGGCGCTTGATTTTGCTTTTCCAAGGCAAAACCTATCTGCAAAAGTCACTACTTTACAAAAGGACTCCTCATTGAACTTCCTTAAATGATAAGTTTTTTTGGTACACTTGAAATCAGAGTGAATTTAGAATTAATCTGTAGACCAGCATTGAGCCAAGAATGTTGTCCGAGGGCTCATGTTCAGCGTGTGGCTTCTTCATGCTCCTCCCCGCTGGCCATCCTGGCCTTCTCCACTCACCAGGCTCTCAGCAGTGCTGAGCCAGAGGCCCTGGCAATGCTCCCTAAAGGAGTTAAAAATAAATTCAAGCAGTGGAATAAAAACACACAAGGAGAACCCTAGTGAGTTAAGGGCCAAGGGCTAAAGTGGGATCTGGCATAGCCAGGGCAGAAAGAGAACTCAACTCTAACATAAATCCTGTCTCTCCAAGCCAAATATTTGGACCCCAAATCAAAGCACAGAGCCTGGATATTTCAACAGGTCTCTCTAGCAAGGAGCAGAAGCAACCTTAATCTTTCTGTTACATTTGATAGAAGCTCAGAGAAGGAAGAGGAGCTGTCACTGCTAAAAGCAGAGAGAAAGTGCAGCCTAGTGCAGGAATTTGCCACAGTCTTTGAGTTTAGGAGACAGATGCCGGCCTCCTCCTGGAAGACGGCCCAGGGAGGTGCCTGCTCCACTGAGGACCCTCCACTGTCACTGATTCTGCCTTTAGAACTTGCAATCCCCTGAGGAATGATCCTGAAAAACACTGGAGGACAGGGAAGGGACGGGAAGGCAGAGATGATAGTAACACAAGTAGTAGTTAACATTTGACCTCATCCTGATAAATTTTTTTTATTTCGCTAAGACTATCAAACCTGCTGTCTGAGAAGGAGAGAAGTGTTTAGGGAAATAAGGCTATTTCACAAGCCAAATGAACCAAGTAAAAAAAACAAAAAACGAAAACCTAGCTTTAAACCCTTCAGGGAATAAATAGAGAAAGAAGCTAAAACTATTTTAGGTCTAGATTTGGGTACAAAACTTTGGACCATAGTAGACACAGGTCAGCTTTTGGGTAAGCATTTAGCTCTAGTTCCACAAATCATTCATCATTTCATATGACTTGTTCTGTAGTCAGCCTGAATTTTTCATTTAGCAAGAGCAAAACCTTGTGCATACCATGGGTAGCAACGCGAAACTTGTGTGGCAAAACATCATTAAGCAAGTAAATTCTGGATGAATTATGATGTCTAGCTTCCAAAGTAAACTTTTATTTATTTATAAAGAAATAAAATAAAAAGTATAGGGACTATTAGTCTTCTTTAGGTACATTATCATCCCAAAAGAATAATCAAGAAAATCAACGAGTGGTAACAGGGGTCACTTATATCCATAATGCCGTAATGCCTTACAAGAAAGACTAATAACGTCAAATATATACTTGTTTAATGAATAACACATTTAGTTTTTAGGTCAACAAAGTAGGAAGCTAAGCATGAGCATTTTTTTCCTAATATCAGAAGTGATATATGTATTTTTAAAGTCCACCAGATCTCTCATATCCAAAATGAGTTTTGCCCTTCCTTCAAGGAGGTGCTGATCATTGTCATGCAGGGTTTATGCTTTTCTAAGGGTTTTTTCTTTCCTTTTTTTGGAAACTGAGCTATAATTCACATATCATAAATCCATTCTTTATTTTTCTTCTTTTTGCTGGGAAAGATTCACTCTGAGCTGACATCTATTGCCAATCTTCCTCTCTCTCCTTTTTTTCCCCCCTCCCCAAAGCCCCGGTACATGGTTGTATATTCTAGTTGTAAATTTTTCTATTTCTTCTATGTGAGCTGCCACAGCATGGCTACTGACAGATGAGTGGTGTGGTTCTGCGCCCAGGAACTGAACCTGGGCCACTGAAGCAGAGCGCGCAGATCTTTAACCATTAGGCCATCAGGGCTAGCTCGAAATCCATTCTTTTAAAGTGTACAATTTAGAGGGTTTCAGTATATTTGCAGAGTTGTATGAACATCACCACTATCTAATTTCAGAACATTTTCATCACTTCAAAAAGAAACTCCATACTCACTAGCAGTCACTTGCATTCCCCCTCCCCCCAGAAAGTGTTTTGGCACTTTTCCACTTTTTGACTACTACAAACATTTTTGTGTGGATATATGTTTTCAATTATCTTGGGTATATACCTAGGAATGGAATTATTGGGTCATGTGTTAACTCTGTATTTTACATTTTGAGGAACTGTCGGTTTTCCAAGTGGCTGCACTGTTTTACATTCCTACTAGCAATGTATGAGAATTCCAATTTCTCCATATCCTCGTCAACACTTGCTATTGTCCTTTTTTTTCTTAAGTCCCTCCTCGTGTTTAATGGTTACGGAGTTTCAGTTTGGGTTGATGAAAAAGTTCTGGAGTAGACAATGGTAATAGTTGGACAACAATGTGAATGTACTTAATGCCACTGATTTATACACCTAACATAATTAAAATGGCAAATTTTATGTTGTGTGTATTTACCACAATTTTTCTAAAAAAGCCCCTCTTCATGGAGGAAGGAAGGTAGGGAGAGGACAAAGACTGCCTTCCCAAAACATGGATTAAAAAGTAGGGATGTTGTAAAGTTTTCGTTCAGGAACTGTATAGTTATTTTTAGTTGTATTAGTTAGGACAAATTCACCTCCTCTGTCCCCCAGCAATGTCCTCCTCTATGCTTTGCCTTCCTCCTCAGGCTGGAGGCAAGATGGCTGCAGCCCGTCTGACCTCACAAGTGTGTATAACAACAACTGTAGGAGAAAGCCCCCATGTTTTTGATTATAGGTAGTATGAAGTGGTATCTCATTGTGACTTTCATTTACATTTCCCTAAAGACTAATGATGTCAAGCATCTTTTCATGTACTTGTTGGCCATTTATGTATCTTTTTTTGGAGAAATATCTATTTGAATTATTTGGCCATTTTTAAATTGGGTGTCTTTTTATTGTTGTAATATTTCCTCACATATTCTAGATACTGGTCACTTATCAAACAAATGATTTGTAAATATTTTTTCCCATTTTGTGGTTTGTCTCTTCGTTTCCTTAATGGTGTCCTTTCAAGCACAAGCATTTTTAATTTTGATGAAGTTCAATTAATCTATTTTTTCTTTTGTTTCTTGTACTTTATTTTTGAGGTCATATCTAAGAAACCATTGCTTAACCAAGGCCACAAAGATCTATGTCTATGTTTCTTCTAAGAGATTTATAGTTTTAGCTCTTGTCTGTAGGTCATCAACGCATGTTGAATTGATTTTTGTGTACGGTATGAGGTAGAGGTTCCACTTCATTCTTTGCATGTGGCTATTCAACTGTTTCAGCACCATTTATTGAAAAGACTGTTCTTTCTCTCATTAAACTTTCTTGGCACCCTTGTTGAAATCAATTGACTATAAATGTATGGGTTTATTTCTGGATTTTCAATGCCATTCTATAGGCATAAATGTCTATACTGCTGCCAGTCTGACACAGTCTTGGTTACTGTACTTTTTACTTTGTTTAGAAATCAGGAAGTGTTCAGTCTTTCAACTTTGTTCTTTTTCAAGATTGTTTGGGCCGTTCTGGGTCCCTTGCATTTCCATATAATTTTAGGATCAGCTTCTCAGTTTTTGCCAAAAAGGCAGCTGGGATTTTGATAAGGATTGTGTTGAATCTGTAGATTAATTTGGGGAACGTTGCTTTCTAACAATATTAAGTATTCCAATCCACAAACATGGAATATCTTTCATTTTATTTAGGTTTTCTTTAGTTTCTTTCAACAATGTTTTGTAGTTTTCAGTATACAAGTTTTACACTTCTTTTGTTAAATTTATTTCTAAGTATTTGTAAATGTTTTATTCCTTTTGGTACATTGTAGATGGGATTTTATTTTCAGATTGGTCATTGCTAGTATAAAGAAACACAGATGATTTTTGTATCTTGATCTTATACTTTGCCACCTTGATGAACTCATTTATTAGCTTTAACAGTTTGTGTGTGTGTGTATAGATTCCTTAGGATTTTCTATATACAAAACCAAGTCATCTGTCAACAGAGATAGATTTACTTCTTTTTTTCTAATCTAGATGCATTTTATTTCTTTCTCTTGTGTAATTTCCCTGCGTACCCTTCAGTACAAAGTTAAATAGAAGTGGTGGACATCCTTGTCTTGTTCCTGATCTTAGGGGGAGAGCATTTGGCCTTTCACCATTAAGTATCATGCTAGCTGTGGGTTTTTGTAGATGCCCTTTTTCAGGTTAAAGAAGTTCCCTTCTATCCCAAGTTTGTTGAGTAGTTTTGTTTTTGCTTTTATGAAAGGGTATTGAATTTTGTCAAATGCTCTTTCTGTATCTATTGAGATAATCACATGGCCTTTGTCTTTTATTCTATTTATATGGTGTTTTACATTGATTGATTTTCATATGTTGAACCCACTTTGCATTCCCGGAATAAATCTTGCTTGGTCATGGTAGAATTTATATGCCGTTGGATTCAAGATGCTAGTATTTTGTCGAGGTTTTTTGCATCTATATTCATAAGGGATATTGGTCTATAGATAGCTTTCCTTTTTGTGATGTCCTTGTCTGATTTTGGTAAAGACCGTTGTTTTTTATTCAAGAGAGTTTTGTAGCATTTCTTCTGGACTGGCCTTCATAGCCATACCAAAAAAAATCACTCTCACCTTTTATAGTCATACCTCACTTTTACTATTGTTTTTAATTTACTGAAAATGATACTACCCAATTTTATCACTCACCATAATCACCACACTTGGCTTCAAACATCCCTTAGCTCTTTCTCAATATCATTGAGAAACAATAAAACCACAGTGGTAACAGTATAGTACATGAGCTATAGTGGGCATTGTTCTGAGCACTTTACAAGGATTATTTCACCTAATCTTCACAACAGTAAGAACTAAGCACTACTATTAAGCTTATTTTACAAATGAGGAAACTGGCGCAAATAGAGGTAAAGTAACTTGCCCCACATCCCTCAGCTAATAAGAGGCTGGACCAGGATTCAAACCCCGGCACTGGATTCCCAAATTCATGCTCTTCACTGCTATGTTTCAGCAGTAGGAGTTTTCATAGTATGTGTTTTAGGTATTTAAGAACATTTCAGAAGAGGTGACCCAAAACTTTTTTGAGAAACATCAGCATGCTTGGAGAAAGCACATACCTTTTTTGGAAACTATTCTGAAGATCCAAAACATACATCTAGGAGAAAATTGGATGCTTTTGGTTAAAATATTGGTCACATTGTCTTGTACAGCAATGGAGACCTTTGATATTAAATGGTTTTATCCAGTATTTTTACTCTCCTACAAGTTTTGTGTGGTTTATAGAAAAAGGCCATCTAAATTCCATTTTGAACTTTTTTATTTTCAAAGAAAAATAATGTCAGTAATTCTTTTAAAGGATGCTTCAATAGTAAAATGTTAAATACCTTGCCCTTGGGGAAATGTTGCAGAGTTCAAGGTATGTTGATTCTTCCCACCCTCAGGACTTACTAGGAAAAGCAAAGCTTTCACCTGACTTCCTCCCCCGCTGGGTGTCAAAGGCACACATTGCCCACAGCAGTCATGAAAATACGTCTTATCAAATGAGACACTCTATTGATTGTCAGATAGTCAACAACTTCTTTTCTGCACCTACTATGTGTGAGATGCCACACGAGATGGGAGGTAGCAAAGTGTAGACAACAAGAGCGAAGGCTATGCACTCAGCCTCAATTTGAGTTGAGCTCCACCACACACTCGTTAGGTCCTCTTGGGCAAGTTTCTTAAACTCTTTAAGCCTCAGTTTTCTCATCTGTAAAAAATGAGGATAATAATAACAGTTATGTGAACATGAAATGAAATAATCCACATAAAATACTTAGCAGAGTGCCCCGCGCATGGTAAGCACGCAGTAAAAATTCATTATAAATAGGAAATAAAAGATTGGCTGGGATAGCCTCTCCTCAAGTAGTTTACAACAACATAAATAACAGTAGTAGGAAGAAGAATGTTCTATACATGAAAAGAGTAGAACAAAGTATTAATGGGACTTCAAGAACCTAAGGTCACAAAACAGCTGGAAAGAAGTGGAGGAGATAAAAATTGAAGTGGGCTTAGAGGAAAGAGTAATTCAAAGGCAATCAAGAGAGATGGGAGAGACCTGGAAAACACAGCAGGAGCAAAGGTACAGAGGTGGGAGAGAGCCCTGTGCGGTCAGACGCATCAGTGGGTAGAGTTTACGGGAAGGAGCGATAAAAGATAAAGCTGGAAATGAGTCTGGAGATCCCTGACTTCCAAGTCAGAGAGTTTGGACGGCACATAGTGTGTATGAAAGTATATTGAGTGAGAATTTTAAGTGAAAGTTGATGGTTTGTTTTTGTTTTTTAGATTTCGGATACAAAATCATTTCAACTTAAAAAGCATTTTAAATTCTTGGGGAGTCACCGATCTTTTTGATCCACTCAAAGCTAACTTGAAAGGAATTTCAGGTAACAACAGTTCTTCTTCCAAACTTTTTGGCATTGTGTTTGGGGTAGTTTTATCAGGCTTTGATGAAGGGATTCTCATTGTTTCTACAGAGCTTTTAGTGGTAAACAGCCAGTGTTAACATTATTTAAAAGAATAAAAGAAAGTGTTTTGCTTTGGACTTTGTCAGGGAGGGGTATTTCTTGAGACCTCTAAGCACCATTTTCAGAGACCACCTTCAGGGTGAGGTCAATGGCTACAGGACACAATACAACTCACCCTCTGTCTGCCCATCGTGATCAGGGGCATGCCAGAGACATTGGTGCAACAACAGAGCTCTTTTTTCTCATCTCCCGCTGTCATGCCAGCCTCACAGTCACCCTTTGCTTCTGTCTTCTCTCCCTCCCTCCTTCCCAGTATCTCCTCTCCCTCTTCCATCTAACTTTTTTTTCAAATTACCCATGCACCTATAACTTTGCCCTAAAATGTTATCCTTCCCAGAGTCCATATTGAATATCTCTGCCCATAGTAGACATGCTACCACTAATCAATAGGAGCTGTGTTTGCCTATGATCTGACAGGGAACTTAGATCAAATATTAAAAGAGAGTGGAATGCCAGAACCTTATTTTCCAGAATCCTCTCAGGAGACCATTGGCTAAACTATTGCCAACTCCAAAGGCTCAGGTTTGTTTTCGCTCTAGATAGTAGTAAATTATCTGTATGCAGATGGCACTGTAGCAGGTGTTTTCATTGGTCTTGACATTTTCCTTGTGTAACACAATGAGCTTGAGAATCTCTATTTTGAATGCTAGAACCTCATAGCACAGAGAAGTTTTCTAAAGCTCCACTCAGAATCTTCTTTCTTAAGCAATCACAGAAAAAATGGGAATTTGGTTCACAAGAGAAGTCTTGGCTTGGACTTTAGATGTGACCAGACAGACTAACTGGCAAAGTTCCTTATCAAATAAAACACAGGAGGAGGGATCTTTCTAGAGAATGTAAAATTCACCAACTCTGCATGACTAAGCATGCAAAGAGATAAGCAAACTAATAATCAAGTTTGGATGCAGTGCCCCCCAAAATGCTTGGATATCCAACAAATATTGTTGACTTGATTGAATGACTTGACCATAAATTTTCCCTAGTGACACAGGTGTAATCTGACACTGTAGGGAAACGAGGAAGACTAGAGTGAAAGGAACAAAGTGCAAGGAAGGAAAAAGGATGAAGAACTTGAGTGCACTCTATCTTTAATAATGTACAAAATCCAATCACAGTGTCTTCTTGTGACTCTGGAGTTCAGCCATGGCATCCCTGTTGTTGATGGTGATATCATTCTTCTTTTAAACATCCTAGTTCAAAACTTTGGGGCCATTCTTAACCTTTTCTTCCACACCACTGCATTCAATTAATCACTATGACTTACTTATTGCTCCTTTGTAGCTCTTCAATCTCTCTCCCTTTATGTCCTAGAAGTTTACCTTAAAATGTCATCAATTCTGTGTCCTCAAATAGGACTGAGCTTAACCCACATCACACAGCTGCTCTATTGATAAAGACTTCCGAGGCCTATAAGCTCCTTTGATAAGATCTAACAAGCAACCTAGTTTAAAAAGTATCTTTTTGACACCTAACCTCTTTTTTTATCATGCATTTCAAGTGTATTTATATTTGTTCAAATCAGAAGAACTATAGGCTCATGGATCTTGCTTGCTAAATAATTATCAAGGAAGTACCATGTGCCAAGTGTGAACCTTGCATTATGTTTCCTACTGATAAAATAAAACAGCCTTATGATCTTTTCCCATAAAGTTTTGTTCCTCTAACATAGGGGTTACCAAATGACGGCCCACCACCTGTTCTTATAAATAAAGTTTTATTGAAAACTATTAAAGTTTCAATAAAACTTTATTTATAAATAATAAGCAGCCACTCCCATTCATTTACAAATCATCTATGGCTGCTTTTCTGCTACAACAGCAGAACTGAGTAGTTGCAACCGACACCATATGGCCCACAATGGCTAAAATATTTAATATCTGGCCTTTTACAGATATGTTTGCCAACCCTAGCCCAGAATCATTTTACTCCTTCCCCATTTATAAGTTACTTTTCTCTTCCCTCATGGCATCAAATTGTATTTTGCTGCCCGAAGAACTGGTTCAATATCATTTCAAGGCCCAACGGAGCCCAGGGTGTAATTTTTCTCCCCAGACATCCTTCACACTACATGCTATGAAGCTTTTAAGAGTAATTCCAGTTTCACTTACACTAAAGATACCAGCTAGAAATATCTCTTCTTGAGAAATCCCACTTTCTATAGGATCAGCAGGTTTTGATACAAACCCTTGCCTCCTAATCCAAGAAATACTCCTTGTGCACAAACTTGAAACTCTGAAGAAACTATCTTACCCTTGACTTTTATAAGTGAGTAATTAGCTTCCAATGTCTGTTCAGTAAGAATACAAGCTCCCTGTTACTATGACTTAAACAAGCAAACCAGCCATAGTTGTTTGGTTGTGTACTGAAGTTAACTTATACTACACCAGATGGCTGGTCAGAGCTGCAGCTGGTCGTCAAGATGGTGACATAGGTTGTTCCCAACTTTAGTCCCCCTCCCAAGAAGACCAACTAGCAACTATCCACAGATAAGACACCAGTGTAAAAATCTCAGCACCCAGGGGTAAGGCTGAAGCATCCCCCGAACCACAGAGACTGAGAAGGACCACATTAGAAAGGTAAGAGGAATGGTCACCATCTAATCACGTCACCCCTCTTTCAGGCTGGCACAGCACTACACCAAGAGGGACCCCCCCCGAGCCTACAGTTTCTCCAGTGGGAAAAAAGAGCTCAAGATGAACATCCAGCTCACCTGTATTGCAGGATGTTCTGGAGGTCCACTAGGTCCTTGCCTCATGGGAATCACTGGGGATCAGATAGAGATGGAGAAGGAAGGTGAGGCTTATAGCAACCAGCGCTCATACCTTGGCAGACTGTGTTCCTGCTTTCAGTGGTACCCAAGCAGAGACACCAGCCAACAGCAATGTCCGTCTGCAGAGCCATGCTGGTGGCCCATCTGGCCAGAGAGCTCAGTTGGCAGTTCTGTCTGATTTGGGTCCCCAGTCAATAGGCCATACCAGCAGTGGCGCCTGTTCTACCATCCCACCTAGGCAGGGAAGCAAATTCATAGCCTCACCTAACTGCTGAGCACAGTTTCCAGTCTTGCCTATCCAGGAAGCCTGGCTGGAGAACCTGGATAGCCACAAAGCCCATCCTACAGCCCTGCTTGGGCAGGGAGCCAAGCCAGCAGCCCTACCCACTGTTGAACATAGCCCCTGGCCCTGCCTAACCAGGGAGCCTAAACAGTAACCCTGGGCAGCCTTGGAGCCCAGCCTATGGTACCACCACACCACAGAGCCCTGCCTACAAAACTAACCAGCAGCAGAGCCCAGACTGCAGCCCCACCCAACTCAGGGCACAGCCTGTTGCCCTGCCTGAATGTGGAGTCCAGCCAGTGATACCATCCAATCAGGAAGCATAACTTGAGATCCCACCTAAGCAGGAGCCATGTGGAGCCCAGCGCAATCATAGAGTCCAACCAGTGGCACTACCCTGCCAGGGAACACAGCTTGCAACCTCGCCAACCAGAGGTGATTGCAGAGCCCAACTAGGGCCCCTTGTGATAGTCAGAAGTCCCACCAGAACAGGTAGCTCACTGAATGGCCTCACTTGAATGCAGAGCCTAGCCAGCAGGCCCACCCAACCACAGAACCCAGCTAGTAGCAGCACCCACAACCTCAGAGCATGTGCAGTGGCCTTGCCCAAATATAGACCTCGAAGCAAGTCCCACCTATCCACAGATGCTACCAGCTGACTGGTGAAGGTCTTTCCCTGTGAAGTGAACCTGTAAAGTCTGGAAGAGGAGAACACTTACCTAAATGTGCAGACATCAATGCAGAGAATCAAAGATCATGAAGAATCAGGCGAACATGACACTACCAAAAGAACCTAATAAATCTTCAGTAATTGACCCTAACGAAAGATCCATGAACTAATTGTCTGACAAAGGATTCACCAAATAATTCTCTTAACGAAGTTAAGTAGACTACAAGAACACACAGACAACTAAACAAAATTACGAACACAATGCATGAACAAAATACAAAGTTCCACAAAGAAACAGAAACCATAAAAAAAGGAAACAGAAATCCTAAAGCTGAGGAAAACAGGGACTACATTGAAGAATTCAATAGAAGGCGTCAACAGCAGACTCAACTAAGCAGAGGAAAGAATCGGTGAGCTGGAAGATAGGTTATTTGAAATTATCCAGCCAGAGAAGCAAAAAGAAAAAAGGAGTGAAGAAAGCCTATGGGAGTTGGTGACATCCATCAAGAGAAACAATATACACATTATGGGAATTCCAGAAGACGAGAAAGAGAATAGGACAGAAAGTCTATTTAAAGCAATAATGGCTGAAAACTTCCCCAACGTGGAGCGAGAAATGGGCATCCAGATTCATGAGGCCCAAAGGACCCCAAATACTCAAAAAGGGCTACCGAGACACAGCATAATTTTCAAAAGTCCAAACACAGAGAATTTTGAAAGCAGCAAGAGAAAAGTGACTTGTCACATTCAAGGGAACCCCCATAAGTTTATCAGCAGATTTCTCAACAGCAACTCTGCACCCCAGGAGACAGTGGGATATGTTCAAAACATTGAAAGAAAAAAACTGTCAACCAAGAACACTGTAACAAGCAAAGCTGTCCTTCAGAAATGAAGGAGATATAAAGACTTTCCTAAACAAACAAACTGAGGGAGTTTATCACCTCTAGACCTGCCTCACAAGATATGCTAAAGGATATTCTTAAGCTGAAAAAAATGATGCTAATTAACATTATAAAAACATATAGATGTGTAAAAGTCGCTGGTAATGGTAAATATATAGTCAAAATGAGATTTTCTAATATTGTAATGGTGCACAATTAGTTAGAACTAATCTATGAATTCAGTAAACTTGCAGAATACAAAATCAACATACAAAAGTCAGTTGTGTTACTATACATTAATAACAAACTATCTGAAAAAGAAATAAAGAAAACAATCCCATTTAGAATAGCATCAAAAACAATGAAATACTTAGGAATAAATTTAACCAAGGAGATGAAAGATCTGCACACTGAAAACTACAAGACCTTGATGAAAGAAATTGAAGAAATCACAAATAAACGGAAAGATATCCTGTCTTCATGGAGTGGAAGAATTAATATTGTTAAAATGTCCACACTACCCAAAGCCATCCATAGATTCAGTGCAATCCCTAGCAAGATTCTAATGGCATTTTTCACAGAAATGGGAAAAACAATCCTAAAATTTGTATGGAACCACAAAAGACTCCAAATAGCCAAATCAGTCCTGAGGAAAAAGAATAAAGCTGGAGGCATCATACTTCCTGATTTCAAACTATATTACAAAGCTATAGTAATCAAAACAGTATGGTACTGGCATAAAAACAGACGTAGACCAATGGGACAGAATCAAGACACCAGAAATAAACCCATGTAAATACAGTCAACTAATATTTGACAAGCAAGCGAAGAATACTCAATGAGGAAAGATAGTCTCTTCAATAAATGGTTGGGAAAACTGGACCCCTATCTTACACCACTCAAAAGTTAACTTGAAATGGATTAAAGACTTAAATATAAGACCTGAAATCCTAAAACCCTAGAAGAAAACATAGGGAATATCTCCTTGACATGATTTTTTTGGATCTGACAACAAAAGCAAAAGCAACAACAACAAAAATAAATGAGGCTACATCAAACTAAAAGCTTCTTCACAGCAAAAGAAACAATCAACAAAATGAAAGGCAACCTACAGAATGGGAGAAAATATTTGCAAACCATGTATCTGTTAAGGGGTTAATATCCATAATATTTAAGGAACACATACAACTCCATAGCAAATAATAATAAGCCAACTAAAAAAGGAGAGGATCCAAACAGACATTTTTCTAAAGATAATATTCAAATAGCCAACAGGTACATGAAAAGGTGCTCAACATCTCTCATCCATCAGGGAAATGGAAGTCAAAACCACAATGAGATATCACCTCACACCTGTTAGAATGGCTATTATCAAAAAGACAAGAGATAACAAATGCTAGTGAGGACGTGGGGAAAGGGGAACCCTTGTGCACTGTTGGTGGGAATGTAAATTGGTAGTCACTATGGAAAACAGTATGGAGGCTCCTCAAAAAATTAAAAATAGAACTACCATATGATCCAGCAATTCTACTCCTGGGTATATATCCAAAGGAAATGAAATCATTATCTCAAAGAGATATCTGCACCCTCATGTTTATTGCAGCATTATTTACAATAGCCAAGACATGGAAAAAAACTAAGTGTCCATTAACGGATGAATGGATAAAGAAAATGTAGTGTGGAGATAGATTAGATAGCTAGATCGATCGATAGACAGCTACAATAAAATATTAGCCATAAAAAGAAGGAAATCCTGCCATCTACAGCAACATAGAAAAACCTTGAGGGCATTATGCTAAACAAAATAAGTTGGACAGAGCAAGACAAAGCGATCTCACTTATATGTGGAATCTTAAAAAACCAAACTCATAGAAACAAGAGAGTAGACTGGTGGTTGCGAGGGGCAGGGGCCTGGGGGGAATGAGTGAAGGTGGTCAAAGGTTACAAACTTCCAGTTATAAGTTCTGGGGATGTAATGTACAGCATGGTGACTATAGTTAATAATACTGTATTATATATTAGAAACTCACTAAGAGAGTAAATCTTTAAAAAGTTCTCAATACACAAAAAATTTGTATCTGTGAGGTGATGGATGTGTTAACTAATCTTATTGTGGTAATCATTTTGCAATATACAGTCATGCACCGCATAATGACATTTTGGTCAATGACGAACCTCATATATGACAGTGGCTCCATAAGATTAGTACCATATAACCTAGGTAGTAGGCTCTACCATCTAGGTTTGTGTAAGTACACTCTATGATGTTCGCACAATGATGAAATTACCTAACAACGCATTTCTCAGAGTGTTTCCCTGGCATTAAGTGACATGGCTGTATAGATATATCAAATCATCACATTGTACACCTTAAACTAACAAAATGTTATAGGTCAATTGCATCTCAGAAAGCCTGGGAGGGCAGGGAAAGAAAGGTGTGAGGAGTGGACTAGAGGAGAAGAATGGAGAATGCAACTAACCACAGCCTGGTTTCAGAGGGCTTTTCAGATTCTTTTTAGCATACTACACATCCTGGGCTGGGTGCTATGACACACTCTTTCTATCTTTTAAGTGATAAGAAGATGAGAAAGATAAGCCAGAAGCAAATTCTGGCAATAACTTTTTAAAAGCCACTAACTTTGCCAATAGTAAGAAATAATAATTGGAAAGACAAAGGACACAGCAAATGATATGTTTATCCTGCCTTCTGAGAAGCTGAGGATCAAATGTAGGGACATTGATTCACATTTTGCAAATCCTGTGTTCACCATGACATGTAACTCTTAATCGTTGAGAGTATGACCAACCACACACAAAGAGTGATGATCTCCACTAACAAAGGAGAAGGGGGCATTGAAACAATCATTTGAATGAGACTTGCCGAAGACCTATTCTGTGCTGTGCCCCCATAGGTCTACAGACACCAACTGACATTTCCCTCTAAGGGAAATCAGATTAAAGAACATTAAGGCAGCTGTTTTTGCAGGTAAAAGAAACAAATATAAAGTGTGAGGAGTGTCTATCATTCATTTATCCAACATTGACTGAACACACACATGTACTAAGCATTATTAAGCTAAAGAAAGTAAAAAAATATTTATAATGAATAAGACAGCTTTTGCCTTATAGGAGCCAACAATCTAAAAAGGAAGGTTGATATGCAAACACTTGTACAAGATGTTATGGAAGAGCGGAGAGTATGCCAGGAGGGAGGGTAAGATGAATCTTACCCCTTTGCTTTGGATATTAAAATGCGATATGGAGCAAATGGGTTTATGGTGGGCTAGTTTCCCACAGTATGTTCCCCAGAATGCTAGTCTGGTCAATTTGGAGACAGGGGATGGTGTGGGTAGTTCCATGGTTAAAAATTACACGTTATAGTCCTCCTGTAGAGCTTCACTGCGAACATTAGCAAAACAGCAGCTTTAAGAAGTCCACTACTAAAAACAGAAGCACAAAACTATTCAATCTGCACCTCCCATTTTAATTAATCACGGAACCTTTTCTACACAATAGCACCTATAAACAATCTTAGGAACAAATTGTGGGAAAACGGGTTGTATGACCGTCAATGACACTCAGCAGCTACCAACACTGCAGGAGAGGACAAGCCCAAAGCCAGGAGAATCCCTTTGTGCTTGACCTTTTCTAGGTTGATTTTGTTAGTTGCATAACATTTCAATAGCTACTTAACAAAAGTAAGTAAATTGGGATCTGTAATACAAGATCAAGCAAGAAGAAAAACAAAAACCCACAGATAACTCCTGAATTCTTATTTTGATCACAAAGTTGGTCTTCTGAAATATTAACTCTCACCAGAGATAGAATTTAAGAGATGCAAATACTGGGACATGACAGGCCATGGATCTTGGCTTATGTCTGTGCAAACATGCAAATGCCAATTTTTGGATAACTCCTGTAGTCTGAGGGAGAAAAATTATTTAAATGAAACTCTTCAGTTGCAGTTTCAAGAAAGTGAAATAGCCAAGCCCGTCTAACCAAAGACTCATTCATACCAATCAGTCCCATTTCTCACACTGTGCCAAGGTGCTTGGACTCTTAATACAAGCACATTTACTCTATTTGAGCTGACAAAGGGTTTCAGGGTGGACTCCTCCTCATTTCATCTACATTTATATAAACTGTTAAGACCCATACTAGATAGCAATGAAGTCACAGATTAGTAGAACATTATCATGACCATCAAAGAACCATTCTTTAGCCCCAAAATTCTTTCTAATTTTGGCACTGCATTTCAGCTTGCTCAATCAGCTAGTGAGAGGACCTAATTATTAATTATAGAGAAATTTGTTTTCTTTTCTAAAATATCCTGCAGAAAATGACCAGCTGCTAAAATAAATAAGATTCTTCACTGGTTTTAGGACAAGTGACGCTAGGTAAATGTTTCCATTAATTTTTCCCTTCCTTTGGCTCTTCTCTGGTCCACTTCACTGACGCTGGAAAATAACTCTTCCTTACAGTGAATACAGCCAACTCACAATTTCCTGGGTATACTTATTTACAAGATGCATGAAATGCCAAATATTCTAGACTCTGGGTTGGTTTTATTCTCTCACAAATTCGTCATCTCCCTGTACGTGCAAGAAAAATGCAAAACAATTTAAATTTTAGTCTAAGATGAAACAAATTAGCTCCCTCAAAATACAACATGTACATCAAAATGTTTAAGACATGCCACAGACCCCTTCGCAGTAGCAAGCTAGAGTTGACTAGAATATACTTTCTAAAGCTGGTACTGTTTGTCCGGAGGGGCCGGGTGGAAACGAGCACTGCACTGTCAGAAAGCCTCCATATTCCGAACTCTTAGCACATGTGCGGCCTCAGTGACTTATCAGCTCACTTTAAAATGAAAGGGTTAGACTGAATGATTTCCAAAGATTCTCTAGTTCTAAAGATACTTACTTTCACTCTTGAGTGTGCCATCAAGTACCATTTCATTGTGGAAATTTGTTTAAAAATGATTAATGGTTAAATTACAAAGATCTGTCAACTCCTCTAACTTACCACTCATATTCCTCTTTGCTAAGCTTGTATTTTTGAAACGGTTAGCATGGAACAATCATAGTTCTAACCTCTCATTTTCTTTGCAGATTCTAGCCTATGGGACAAGTCAATTGCATAACTGATATACCTCAGTCTACAGAATGCAGTCAGGGAGTACTACAGACATTTTTAATACTGTTTTATGCCTTTTAAAGCCCAGAGTACAAACCTGTGACTTTGTCATTCAAAAGTAGCTCTTAAAACACAGTTCAAAGCAGCATTCAAGGGAAATCATCTCAGAAACTTGCTGAAAATGCAGGTTCCTGGGCTCCAGAATCTACATTTTAACACATACCTTGGTAATTCTTATGACCACTGAAGTTTTAGAAATACTGACTGAAGGAAAAATTTAAATATTAACTGGAAATTATCTTTGAAAGTTAACTACTAAAAACTGGGCACAGCTATGAACATTAATTAGATAACTTACCAAATTTAAGGTTTTGAACATTGCATAAAATATTGAACTTTAAGAATTTTCCAAATAAATCTCTCCCCAGCTACACAGTAAGCAGCATGAGAGACTCAAACTAAGTACATTCTTTAAAAATGTACTCAAATCCTTAAACTAAATGCATCAAAAATGCAAATAAGCAATTCATATTTTTATTTCCTGGGGTTAGGGCAAGATGGTTTTTATGTTTCTGAAGCAATCCACAAAGCCAAGGTTGAGGTTTCAGAGGAAGGCACCAAGACATCTGCAGCCACAGGTATGTTCACAAGGGGAAGTCAGCGACACTCAGTCAAATCTACCTTTGTTAGATTTATCAACATTCATACTTCTAAACCTTCCCACTAACAACCCCCAAGTCTAGATGTGCTATTCATCATTTTTAACAAATAAATTTTAACAGAGAGCAGTTTTTCAAAAATGATGGGAGAAAAAAGGTATCCATTTTGAAAAGGATTTGTACCATCATCCCCATAAACAACGAAGAGAGTCATTCTGAAAATTAGCTTCAGTAAGGAATTTATTTCACGGAATATTTTGAAAATAGGACACAGGATTGGCTATGTGGTAGCTTTTCTCTTTAATTTTCCCATTTGCACCCCATAATAACACTAAACAATGAATATCATTAGGATGCTTTTATTTCTTCAAAAATCAAGGGATGTAATGGACTTTGTATCCGATTTTAATAGTGACTTTCAGCAAATGAATAGAAAATGCAACGGGATTCTTCTTTATCTTTCCTGCAGCTCTGTTGTTACTGAAAAGGTCTCGGATTCCTATTTTTAAAGCAGATCGGCCATTCATCTTTTTCCTGAGAGAACCCAACACAGGTATTACAGTATTTTTTGATAGAATTCATATAAATTAAATATTTATCACTGTCTCTCTAGCAACAAGGCTCATTTGTCCACTGTAGCCTAAAAGCATTCCTTCTAGCTGGTTTCTATGGTGCTTCAGAAGCTTCCCAGTTGCTGTGTCAAGAGTCCTGAAAAGGAGGAATATTTCATAACTACAAAGGAAACTAACATCCTCTGCGGGGTTTTTTGCCCTCTCTTTCTCTCAGCTCATTTATAGTTGATGTAGATTTTTTTTTTTTTTTTAATTCAGGTTTCTACTTCTGGGGAGACTTAGAAAAATCATGAAAGTAAACTAAATGATAAATCTTCACTTTTTTCCCCAGCTGTTGCTTAGCTTTCTCGCCACTGTAGGACAGAAGATAGTTCCTTCAGGCCAATAGAGTATCCGAGTAGTCCTCTGACTCTCAGCAACCCTAGTATGCTAGTGAATGCACCTGGATTTCTATAGCTTTTCTGTTGACCTTTCTCAAGCTTTTCTCAAGCTGAAATTACACAAAAATAAAATGTTTGCCCTAGTCTTTTAAGTCCCACTATAGTTCAACCTCAATCTTAATCCAATGATGGCATTGCACAGGCAAAGCCTTGGCACATCGGTGGGACAAGAAGTCCTTTAAGCATCAACATTGAATAACGTATTCAAATTATCTCTCTCAATGTTCCCCGGCCCTGGCTCTCTGACAATTATTTATCAGCCTAGGAAGGAAAAGAGATTCTCAGTAAAGAGTTGTTGGCAAGTCTAAACAATGTGTTAAAAAAGAAATAGAATGGAACAAGACTAACAAAATCAAGCAAAAGTGGATCTACTTTAACTATAAACATCAGGCATTATTTTTATTTATGGAGAGGAAAAAAGTCAAAAGTTAGAATAATGAAAATTACGCATAGGTTTTACACAAATTGTTAAGAAAATACTGTCAACATCATTTTATCTGAGAATCATTTGCATACTGCTGAAACTTGTGCTAGAAATCAAAGGAACACTTTTGTGACAAAAAGGATGAAGATAATCATTCACTAGGAAATAATTTTGGAATTATTTGGGAAGAAAAAGTTCATCAACAGACTATATCCTCCTAGTATTTTACCATGGTCATCCCAACCCCCTATCTATTAGATGAAAACGTCACTTATCATTCAGAACAGGCAACAAAGAATTCTCTCTCAGAAAGGATACATGTCAAAAAATGAAAGATGAAAAAAATGACAAGTTCTACTCCTTCAAGAAAAGAGACAGGATTAAACTTGAACAGAAAGGTCATTGCCAAAAGCTGATAGCCAATAAAGATCGATGACAGTTAAAAGAGAATGATTTCTCTTTGGGAATTCAACTGCAAAAAAATGACGTAAAATCTCTGAACTAGTAAAGGACACACCACTATTTCAATGATGAGTTTTCAGAACTGCCTTAGAAAACAGAAAGAAAATACAAGGCTAATCCAAAGCCAGTTCCATAATCCGCCGCACATCTAAATACAGTCCTTGTGAATTCCTTTACCTCTCTTTCTGGGAGGTACTCACCTCTATCACACAAAGGATGGGGCTACTCTTCTGGTGACAGGGATATTGAAGAGACAGAAGTGAGTCTCAGCCTTCAATCTACCAAACTGATAAATCTTATACAGGCATATACAGACTCAATCAAGTGACAAACAGGGCACATATAGGAAGAAGAAGGATCTTAACCTCAAGAATAAACTGTTAGAGAATATCATTTGTCCAGCCTAAAGTCATCCAGTGAACTAAAGGGCCTAAAGACACATGGTTCCCTCAGATATACCCCCGCCCCTTTGCTTACAAGAAGACTTCTACATAAAAACCTGCAAGAGATGGGATATTAAGCTTGAGTTTCGATGGGTTTCAAACTTAATAACTAGGTTTTTGGGTGAGGGTGTAGAGTACAGTGGCAGAGAGATTATGGACAAAAAGAGGAGACTGAACAAACCGCTTCTTCCCAACTTCCCCCAAGGGTTCATCCCCAAAAATGTATTAAAGGAGAAGGCTCAAAAGGATTATTACCTCACAAGCCAACTGTGGAATGGAAATAAGAATTTTCTGATAAAGCAAGCTGCTAAATATTGGAATAGACTGAATCCCTTTCCTAAATATTCTTATAAAGTATGAACTTTCATCTGAATGACTTGTAATCCCTTCTTTTAATCTCAGAATCTAAATATACATAATTTAAGACCAGACAGTATATTCTGGATTTTGTGTAGCTCTTACTGAATTTAGCAATGTGGCTGCAGGTAATTACCTTAACAATTCCATCTATTAAATGATATTCTGCTTTACTTAAAGGTATTTTGTAGAGGTAAAAAAAGGTTTAAAGAATTGCATATGAAAATACTATATAACATTACACTAAATGTTTCTTTTTCTTGACAGGGTTTGTCTTCAGCATTGGGAGAGTGTCAAATCCCCTAGACTAAATTAACAGATGTCAAGCATGTTCTCCACTTTCATGTATGCTTTTCTTCATAAAAAGTTACAATTTCATTTTGCTATACCCTTGAAATTTAAAAAATGTTCTGCTAAAGTGTAAAAAGATAAGGGTATGTGATTTTCAAATATTATGAACCTAAAAATACTTCAATTTTACTATAATTTAATAAATTTATTTTGCCCTCTCTTAATCTAAATTTATTTTAACTTTCTTTTCTCTTGGTTACCCCAAAAGCACTACAAGGCACAGCAGTGATCTATGAATGGTGATTGAGTCAGGTAATAGGGTCACATCCTCAGTAAGGACATACGAGGCCATTTTGGACTGAGGGTGGACCATGAATAATGTGGGGTTTTCCTTTTCCTGGGTAACTCAGGGAGAATGCAAAATGAGCAAAGCCATCTTAAATGTGTTTCCTTTCCATTTCACTTCTAAATAAAATGGAGAGTTTAAGTGTGATACTAGCAGAGCAGAACAAAGAGATCCCCTTTGAACCCCCAATTTGTTGTGGGCCTTTTGTAAGCATGGCAAAAGCTGCTAAAGGCTAGACATTTCAGAGTTATGTGGCGTACCCCAAACTTACCACCCTCTAACTAACAGCTTCAACTCACTGCCATCTACAATCCTAGTGAGAAAGGAAAAGGCGGTGAAGGGAAGTAAGGAAACCAATAATGTCCAAAAATGTCTGTTTTTTAAACAGCTTCTAAAGCGTCTGCCTATCTGCCACAGATATCGTCGTTTGCATTATCTAGGCAGAAATGGGAGTATGTTGGTGTGGCCAACAAAAACTAAGAACATATAGTAAAAAGACAATGCAGCTCATGTAACACGTAATTACAGTTAGGTTTAACAAATAAGAACTTCAAGTGGTGTATTTTTCCAATGCTAAAAAGCAAGGCCTTTAAAATTCCATTATCTTAAGATGGTTTTAAATGATTACTTTAAATGTGATTATTTCCTAAACCACACAAGAGTAAAATAGAGCATTTATTGATGGAATAACAAAAGTGCTTTTCTTAAATATTCTTCAAAATACATTTGTACAACTTACAATAATATATCCAAAATAACTGTATATACAAAACATTACCTAGTTTTAATGTATGTGCTTTTTTCCCCAAAAATTACAAAGTAACTTCTTTTTTATTTTTTTGGCAAAGTTCAACCTTAACAGAGGTGACAATTTTAAAGGTTGGTTTAAGAAAATAGAACCTGAGGGAAATTGACACGCAAGAGTCAATAACAAGCAGGAGATTTGGAGGAATATTTTTAGTTTGTTAAATAAAAATGTTTTTTAGAGTGATATTTTTCACATTACAAAAATAAACCAAATGAAGAAAAGGTCACTGTAAAATGATGGAAAAAGGATCTGTAGACTTGCTCTTAGTATTTCAAATAGCCAACAATGCATGTCAAAAAATGAATGCAAGATCACAACAGTCTTGTATTTACTTTGTATTTGGAGAAGACAGTGAAATAAGTGGCCACATTCTGTTTTCTTTTAATTGCTATTAATATGGTTGATCTGATTGGCTCTTCGATGAATTTCATCCAAGAAGTTCTCCAGTTGTTCTATTAGCATTCGTTTTTTAAACCTGTATAAAGAAATAATAGCACTCTCAATTTCTTTTTAACGAACAGTTATATATCAGTATACTGTGTCTTTAGAAAGAGAAACTGCCTTGGGAAGTTTTTCAAAGTGAAATGAAAAATCAACTTTATGATATATAAAATCTGTTGGAAGATTAGCAAATTATTTTATCAGTACAGTATTACAGTTTGTTCCTAAAACAAACAATCCAGGCCAAGGCACAATGGGAAAGAGGTGATTCCTTCCACAACGAAAAGAAAAAGGAAAAGAAACCTAATATACACACAAGGGTCACAAATATTCCAGCAAAATTTGGCCTCCCAAAGCAATGACTCCAATAGCTTCTCCTTATGCTCCTTGGAAGTTGAATGTTGAAAGGAATGTGAACAAAGCATGAACATAATCCCCCACAAAACAGGAAGAAATGAAAGTTGGGCAGTAGCGTTTAAAAACCATGGTGTTCTACTATCACAATTCGAAAGCTAGCAAATCCAGGATAATTAGACATCTGTAATACATGATATAGCAAACAGTTTAAGTGGTAATCCTTGAAAAATTTTCAGTAATAAATATAGTAGACTAAAATTGCATTCGTCTACATACGTATTCATACTCTCCATGCTTTTTACAATATCCAAAAACACTGCCCAATCTATACCTTCTTCCTCTCTACCTGTAAACTTAAATGGCCAACACAGTATTACACAACTCTCTAAAAGGTGGCAGAAGCAGAGTGCAGGCACCAGGAATATAGCTAAATCCATAATGAAGTTTGAGCTGACAGAATGTTACATAAAAAGCAGAATAGGTTAAATACTCAAAATGAATAATATGAAAAGTTATGGCCTTATCCTGAATCTTCAAAGTGGCCTAGGCTCTAGCCACTTCAAAAACAAAAAAAATTAACTGCGCTATCTCAAAAAAACCTTTACATGTAGCATGGAAGAAACTGGGAGACTAATTAAAGGGTGGGAATATTAAACCCTAAGTTTTCCTAAACTTAAATACGAAAATTCTAAAGGTCTTGAAAGAAAAATAAAATAATGCTTTCTGTATTCACTAAACTCATACAACTATGCTTTCCAGTTCATCGCACTTCGTAGTTACCTTATAATCTTGATCCACATTCCTTGTACTAAAGTACATAATCCTGGGCTACTGAAGCAATCAGAATAAGGCCCATTTGTCCAACTCTGGTCCCCTTAATTACATGTTTTCCCACGTACAAATGAACTGCATTCAAATATTGCCTTTCCAGGTTATTTCTAATCACTGATTAATATTAACTGTAGTCCAAATATACAAAGGAGAAAAATTAAAGGCTATAAAATATAAAGACACCAAAAAGCCAGAGAGTAGGATCAATGAGAATTATGCAAGTATATAGTAATTTGTAAGAAGAAAGGTTCCATAATTTCTGAAGAATTTGGCTATTTTTTAAGTGAACTTCTTCCAATAAACTAAAAAAAAGAAGTACTTCTATGCACGTGTGTGTCATATACATGCATAACAACAGAAGTACAAAATAAATACTGTTAAAATACTGACTATATAACCTGGGGACTCAATTCATCATTTCATAATGTGCAACAGATTATTTACCTTGATGCTTCTTTAATGACATTTTGTAAAAATATTAGTCTTGTCTGTAAACTGCCTTGCACATGCTTCAGTAAAGTGAAGATTCTTTCATATTCTTAAAACAAGAGAAGCAAAAAGAAAAATTAAGTGGCTTTCCTTTGCACTCTTATTCAATATTTTTCTATTGTAGTTTACTATATCAAGATATACTAAGACAAGAACATTCTATATAAAATTTTCACCGCTCAGAGATTTTATAACACATATATTTCATCATACATTAACAAAGATAAAATAACTTTGTCAAACACTGTTTTCTGGTAAAAGTTCCCATTAAGGTATCAAACATAAAGCTTAGAAGGATGAATAAATAGCTTTTTGGTAGTGCCACTGAAAAATAAGAAGCAAGTGGCCTTCACAAATATCCACGCTTATAATTTAAGTTCTAACCTACAGCTAACAAGACTTCGGGGGGGGTGGCGCGGGGGGCGGTGGAGGAAAAAAATAAAACAGGTTAAGAGTGTTACCGCAGTTTCAAATTTTCACATAAAACTCTGCCAAGGACTATGAGCTCCTAAATGGCAGGACTGAGTCTTACCCACTTCTGGACCACCCATGGGTCACTGTACCATCACAGCAGGTGATCTGTCAACATCTTCTGAATGAATGCTAGTAATATTGAAATTTTATCCCACAAAGTTCTTTTGTATGCATACAACAGATAGCTTTCATAACTTTAGTTTTTGGCCTAAATACACCTCTGGTCACTATCATAGTTTAAATCTTAAACACAGTGGTAGACACTATGCTGAGAACTTTACAGACAAGAAGTCATCTAATATTCCCTACATCTTTTTGGGGTTTGCTGCTATGTTAAAATTCTAGTTGCTGGTTAGAATACTCAAGACTATGGATTCCTGTCATGATAGGAACTATGCATGATTTATCTGTGTTTTCTTCCCCTGCTCACCATACCTAAGCATAGTACTTTGGATATAGCAAATATTCAGGGTTTGTCAGCTGAATAAAGAATCAAATCTTGTATAGCTCATACGTTGTTCAAGACTGATCTAGAATCAGATCTACGCTTTTAGTTAATTTGACTTTTTTTGTTGCGCACACGCAGAAATCAAATCTGAGGTTTGTCTCTAATTATACATACTTCTTCCTGGCTTCCGGATTTCTTTCATTATTTGTGCTTTGAGTTCAGTGTTGACCTCTTCATGGCTTCTACAATGCATCAATTTCTTTCCTTTGTTGAGTGAAGATGCTGGCATATTCTCTTCAGGACATTGTTCTTTGTCTCTTGGCTCCTCATGATTTTCTAAAAATCCACCAACAGCTAGGTCATTAGTTCCTAAATGATCATGACCAAGAGCCTCTGTATGATTGGTTGGTCGTTCTAGTAAATTGGATGGAGAAGATGTTGAAAATTCAGTATCCATAGCATTTGGTGCAGTATCTGATGAAAGTTGGTCTGCAACATGATTTTCAACCACATCATCTATTGCCGAATCATTATTGGCTTCTGAAACTAAAAACAAAGATACGGAAAAAAAATAATGAGAGCTAATTTCAAAGCACATAGTAAAGAAAGCTACACAGAAACATCAGATAGCAAATCACAGCTGATCTCCTTGATAAGGCAAATTAACAATTGGCCCTGAGCTAACATGTGTGCCTATCTTCCTCCATTTCATATGTAGGACACCTGCCACAGCATGGCTTGATAAGCAGTGGGTAGGTCTGCACCTGGGATACGAACTGACAACCCCCGGGCCGCCAAAGCAGAGCACACAAACTTAACCACTGTGCCACCAGGCCAGACCCTATTCTATGGCAATTTTATTGAACGAGTAGGTTTTTAATGCTTTAGGGAAATATATATGATCAAGATTATCATGGTCATTTTTTCCTTAGCCCTAGCTCATTCTAACCTACCTCTTATACATCTTATTATATACATTTTAGACTTATACATCTATTATCATTTAGGCAAAGTAAGCATAAGGAGTTTAAACTGTTCAACATCCTGCTGAGAACATACCACCAAACAGGTCATCTCACACTACACCCTTTTCTTATAATCATCCATCTAGCCTTCATTACTTGAGCAATGCAGAACAACCTGTGCCCACTTCAGCTCATTAGACTACTGGACTTAAAAGCTTGCAAGCTTGCCATTTAGCATTAGATTACCACACTTGCTGCCCAGAGAAAGCAGAATTCTAAGTTCCCTGACTGCTCACCAAACCTCCAAGACACCAGCTGAATTCATCTCAACTTCTCTCATTTACTGTCCAGAATGTAAACTCATCCCCCCACAAAAATCCCTTGAACTTCTGACTCCCTCCTAAATCCTATTCCATGATTTGCAAACTTCACTGAATATTCTGTACAACTTCTGCTTTAACTGAAACCCAGCTCTCCCGCAAAGAAACTGCTCTCTTTTTCAGACCTGAAGTACAAATCGCTTTCTCTCAAACACTCTCCATGGACTTAAAATAAGAATGTGGAGTCAGTGATTCCTTCACTTCCCAGTGGCACTTCAAGATCATTTCTCCATGCACACTATTAAAAACTCTTGCTCTTTTGAGGCTTGACTATGCCACTCCTCTCATCCTTTCTCTCCTCATCACTATCTGTATTGATCTCCAGGGCACACCTCTGTGGTCACGGATGTCTCTGGCACCTGGTTCACAGACTTCCTCCCACCCCCATGTCCCTCACGACGTCATCGTAGGTCCTTACTCCTCAAAGTGTGGTCTGTGAACAAGGAGCATTAGCACCATCAGAGAGCTTGCTAAAAATGTCATCTTAAGCCCTATTGCAAACAATGAATTAGAATCTGTAGTTTAACTAGACCCTCAGGTGATCCATATACACATTAAAGTTTGAGAAGTGCTGCAGTATGTGACTTCAATATCTAAGCAGATCACCTGTCAAGAACATAGCCTCCCTGTTGCTCAATTTCTTGTCTCTGAAGAACTTTTCCACCTACACGTTTGCCTCTCAAGTCAAACACAAATTCAGGGATGGAGGAATACGCTTATCTTTGCGGTACTCCTGTTATTACTGCTCTTTAACTCAGCCAGACTTTTACTTGAGCATCTCCTCCACTTTCTCCCTATTAATCAGACCCCTTCTAAATATCCACTTTCTTAGCTAACTAAAATCCCATGTATCACTTTTTACCCATGTCCTAAATTCTCATACTATTGTCCTGCCATGACACCTGCCAGGCAAAACCCTGAATTTGATGACTCTATCTATCTGCTTGTTCCAGATCTGTAGTTGCAATGATAAGCACTATTAGAGAAATACGGCCCAGCTCTGCAGAGTGGTCACAATCACCATCTGCACTTGGACCTTGTCACTGCCTACCAATCTTATTACAACCTTTTCTCCCTCTCCCACAAAAGATCATTCAAATCTCCACTATCTTCACATCTCTGATTTTCCTAAACTCTTCTTCCCTCTCAGCAGTATCCACCACCCGCTATTTCACAGAGGAAAGGAAGCAAATCCGTGGGACAGGAACTTCCTCTACTTCCCACCATTAAACTTGTACCCACACCCATTCTGCTTCACTGAAAGAAGTGTTCTTTCATCTGGGCTCTGAACCATTCCTTTCTGCCTTCCCAGTGATCTTGTGCTGATTTTGTTTTCTCTCATCACCATTTTCAACCTCTCCCTCTAAACTAACTCCATCACACCATCAGGTAAACATGCTTAATTCTCTGTCACCTTAAAAACAAAGCAAAATCACCATTTTTAACCCCATGACTTCTTCCAGCTACCACTCTTTTTTCCCACCCTCTCTTCACTGCTAGACTTCTTAAACTGGTTGTTTATACTGTTTACATTTTCTCATCTCTCACTCCTCAACCTACTTCTTTAGCCTTCTGTCGCCTTTACTCCACCAAAATTACTCTTGCTAAGATAACCAAAGACTAACAGAACCCTTCCAATCCTTCCAACTGATCTGTTTAAGATGTATTTGAGACCATTAACCACTCAATTCTCTTTCCCGTTAGTTTCCATGATTCTAAATGCTTTCCCTATTTTCTATTTCTTGGAGTCTTCCGTCTCAATCTCCTTTTCTGAACCTTATTATCTCCTCTTAACTTTGGCACTTTCGAGGTCCTGTTCTAGGCTCTTTTTTTATCCTTCTCACTGTTTCCTTTGGTGAGATTTTATTCACTCCAATGAGGTTTAAGCTGCCTCTCATACCTACCTCTCTAGCCCAATCCTCTTCTTCTGAGTTCCAAACTCAAACATCCATCTTCTAACTTAGGATGTCCGCTTGGCTATCTAACAGGCACTTCTAAACTAAATTCATTCATCATCTCTTTTACACTCCACTCCTGACACCGTGAGCTACTCAGTGTCTCTCAAGACAAAAGCCTGACTCCTCCCTTGCCCTGGTTCCAACATCTAATCAGTCATCACCAAGTCCTTTGCTGATATATCTAAGTATTTCTCAATAATATTCTTCTTGCAACCCCACTGCCAGATCACCATTAGCTCTTCCCTGGGTTTCCTAACTAGTTCCTGTGCATCCATAATAATTATTTAACAACATCAAATATAAAGTCAGTGTCCACAATCTCCAATTACCTTATATATTTTGTTTGTGGAAAAGTTTGATTTTTGTGTGATTCAGGGTCCAAATCAGTCCTGTACATGGCAATTGGTTTATATGTCTCATAACTACCTTTTAATCTATAATATCCTCCTGTACCTCTCTTTTTTCTATGCACTTTTTTTTCTGGAAACATACACACACACAACCCCAGATTCTCTGTCCCATAGAGTTTTCCACAATCTGGATTTTGCTACTTGTATGCCTCTTTTGTCATTTAATATGTTTCTCTGTCCTTTATATTTCCTATAAATTGGTAGTTAGATCTAGGGGCTTGATCAGATTGATGTTCAATTTTTTTTTTTTTTTTGCAAGACTACTTCAGTGGTAGTACTGTATAATTTCATCAGAAGGTATACAATATTTGGCTTCTCTCCATTTAAGATGTTATAAGCCATGAATGATCACTACCTATAATTAAATCCATTAATTCATTAAGGGTTCCCTACATCCATTCTTGTTATTCCCTGATAATACTGCACACAGTACAGCCAACCTGATCTTTATAAAATGCTAATCAAATCATGTCACTACCTCTCTAAACCTTTCAATGGATTCTCATTGTCCTTAGAATAAAGTCTAGAATCTTTACAGGCTTCCAAGGTGCTCCATGATCTGGCCTCTGCCTGTCTTTTATTTCTCACCTTACCTCATTCCCAACACCCTTGTTATACTAGAATTCTTTCAGTTCCCTTAATCCCCTTCTCTTTACTCTATGCCTCTGCACATACTCTTCTTAGACTACCACTGTAGCACAGGCAAATGCAGAGCCTTCGTTAACTAATTCCCATTCATCCTTCAAGTATTGGCTTAAACATAACTTCCTCAGTAAAGCATCTTGACCCCACAGTCTAAGTTAAATTCTCTTGTCAAATGCTTCTACAGCATACTTGACTTCCCTTCCCTTTTCCCTCACTCATTATAAATAAAGGCAGAGATCACTACTGTCTTGTTCACTGCTATACCTCAATGACTAGCACTGTCTAAAAGAGCATATGTATTTAATAACCAGTTGTTGAACTAAACTGAAATTAAAAACCATCTTTCTGTGGGTACTGATAATGCCCCTTTAAAAACTGTTATTTTGAAATACTTAAGATTTGCAAATGGTATTTTAGATCATGATAGATAATAATGCATAATGAACATATGAAATGTTCAAAGGTTCATTATAAAGACATACAAAAATGATTACCTGCTAATTTAGAATAAACAAAAATCTTCTCTAGAGATTCTTGGACTTTAACAATTTTTTCTACAGTCTATTACAAAAATCTCTTTCCTAAAGAACCAAAAAGCAGCAAATAATGTTTAAAAATCTCTCTTACTTTTATGAAGAGGAAGGGGTTTAAGAAGATCTGGCTGTGCTTGAGTCACAGGTACAGGTGGTCCTTTTCCTCCAATATGATTGTTCACAACTGGATTCTGTTGTCTGCCTCTTAGCAGTGGAGACATACAGCGACGTCTTTTAGGGATCCCTTGCATATTTGGTTCTCCAGGTCGTTTATGTTTATTCTGAGGTCCAGCCACAAATTCATCGGCTTCATCTATCATCATACCCTATAACAAAAAAGAATATAATTTCTCTGAATTTAGACATAGTTTTTAAATGGCATAACTAATTTCAATTCCCATTAAAACAACTATATTATAACTATGTTGGCATTTATTAAATATTCTACCAAGAAAACAGCTTCAGGTTACTTCAGTTAAATTAAGAAGTGTTAAATCCACAGTGCCTAGCACAAATGAATTATATAATGAAACATTTCAAATTTACCTTTTTGTCCAGCTTAAAGGGGTTGCCAAATGTATGCAACCTTCGAGGCTGATCAGGATCAAGTTCTCTTAGTGGAGAAGGTACTTGCTTGAGGTATTCCTGGTAATTCCCCATTTGTGCTATAGGAACACTGTGTACTTGATCTTTTCAGACAGAAGAGAGCAATAATAAAAGTTAACCTCATTAAAACTACACTCTATCTAGTTATCAAATAATGTCTTCTTATATATGAATGCTACCTGGTGTTATTCTAGGCAGTCTTCCCTTACCACATATTCTAAATTAATTTGTTGCCATTATAAATATTGTGACATAAAGTCTCTGAGATTTCTTAAATAGCATTTAAAATAATTGATTTTATCTTCTAAACAAAACAAAAATATTTGAGTTAATTTCAGTGCACAGAATAAGCAATACATATGTGTAACCTTACCATGAGAAGGAATGTCTCTTCTACTCTATTCCAAATAAGCAGAATTTAATTATAGTAGGATTTACAGAAAAGAGGTATCACACAGATAACCCTTTTTACATAAGGCTATAGTTGGAATGCTTACATCAGAGATGGCAAAGGGTTAAATTCTCGTCTATTTGATTTGTAGTAGGTGCCATGGATATAGCTGAAGGAAATACCAGAACGTAACACTTATTGACCATCAAGAGTTAAACCATCAGATACTAGCATATCATGAGAAAATGATTTTGTGTGTCTGTCTGTGTGTGTGAATGTATGAAGAAAGCCAAAAAGAAAACTAAGCTATTAACAAAGGCTGTTACCTCTCTGGAACAGAATTTGGGGCAACAGAGATGGTAGGAAGAGATATACAGAATCAGAGATGACTCACTTTTTACTTCATTTGTTTGAATTTACAATGAGAATGTGATACTACTATAACAATTCTTTAAAAGTTACATTACCATACTATGTTTTTTCAATATAGAGAAATAAATTTACAAAAGAAATACCAATATTAAAATCACCATCTAACCTTCATCCTGTCCTTTAAGAAATCTACGGGTGCTCTTCAAAAGATTAGATCTCATTCTTGTTAAGTGATCCAAAAGATTCCGTCTTGGTATGTCATACGCGTTTCTAAATGTCTGTGGCTTCAAATCCTATTGAAAGACATTCAAAGACAAAATTTATTTTCAAACACAGAATTAGACTAAAATCTCTAGCCTGAAGCATAGGTTTGGAAATAAGATATACAAGTTAACTAATTAGCTTAAAAAAAGAACAGAGAGTTATGATACAATCTTAATAATGTACTGTTTTGCAAACCAAAAGATAAAAAATTGGTAATGAGCTCAACCACATAATCTCAAATTCACATCTCTCAAGATTTTACCATATATTCTGGCTAAGAGAAGTAAATATCTTATAAAATGAATTTCCAAATTCTAAAGACTTTGAAGGTTTAGAAAACCAGCTTTGATGTTTAATTTACATACCAAAAAATCACGCGTTTTAGGTATACAGTTTCGCAAGTGTCAGTGAATTTATAGTTGCGAAACCATCACTACAATCCAGTTTTAGAACACTTACATCATCCTAGAAAGTTCCTTGTGCCCATCTGTAGTCAACCCCTATTCCTATCCCCAGGCAACCACTGATCTGTTTTCTGTCTCTCTATTTTCCATTTTATCAATGGAATCTTGCAATATCTAATCTTTTCCTTCTGGCTTTTTTCCCTTGGCATGATGTTTTTGAGATTTATCCATGTTGTTCATGTGTCAGTAGTCTGTTCCTTTTTACTGCAGGGTACTGTTCCATTATATGGATAAACCATTTCTTTATCCATTCACCAGTTGATAAACACTTGGATTGTTTTCAGTTTTTGGCTATTATGAATAATGCTGCTATGCATATTTGCATACAAAGCCTTTACATGAACATATATTTTCATTTCTCTTAGGTAGATACCTACAAGTAGAACTGCTGGTTATACAGCAAGTATATATTTACCTTCTTAAGAAACTGCAAACCATCTTCCATTAACAATATATGAGACTTTTAGTTGCAAGACCATGATCACTTCCGTTAATGTAAGGTAAAGATCAAGTTCATTATTTTGAATATGGATATTCAACTGTTCCAATACCAATTGTTGAAGAGACTATCTCCTTACCCACAGAATTATTTTGGCACCTTTGTTAAAAATTAATTGACTATATGTGTGACAGCCTACTTCTAGACTCTATGCTCCATTGATCTGTTTATCCTCATGCCAACAATACAACACGTTGATCACTGTAGCTTTACAGTAACTTTTAAAATCAGATAGTGCAAGTTTTTTCTTTTCCAAAATCGTTTTAGCTATTCTAGGACCTTTTACATATAAATTTTAGAATCAGTTTGTCTGTTTCTACAAAGGCTACCAAGATGAAGATCTTTTCAATAATGAGTACCGATAAAGCATTTTAGGATCATGCTGTGTGCCCAACGTCATTAGTCTAAGTACCAAACTACAGTGAACTCTACCATTAGCTATGTAACGTTAGGCAATCTATAAGCCTCTGTTTTCTCATCTATAAAATAAATGAGTTGGTTTACTCTTCATTAATTCATCCATTCACCCACTAACCATGTACAATGTTTGTTTTAATTCTAAAATTCCATGATTCAATAATTGTATAAATGATCATTATTCTACAGAGTTACAGAAGTACTTCTTAAAGTTCAGACAGACTGAATATCACTTAACAGAAAATTTGATTTATTCAACAATACAACAGAAAATAACTAGAGCGATACTAAATTCATATAATTATTACCTTATTGAGCAAAGCAACTTGGAACCCAGTGTATTCTTTCATATTAAGGTCTAGCAGTCGGTGAGGAACATCCTCTGAAATTCCTTGAAGCAGCTGTTGAAAATCTTTCCTATAAGCCATTGATAAACCATGTGATCGGCTTCGGACTTTAATTCCAGTTTCCTGTACTACTTTTTTGCCTACAGATCCGATGACTCGATCAGATTCTATTTTGGCCTAAAGTAAAAATAAACAACAGTTGTTTTACATAGTCTAAATTGATAAACTGAATACTAATAGTTTTGGTCTTCTATAAATTAAATATTTATTATATTAAAAAAGGATATAAGAAGTTAAAAACTCAAGTAGCATAGTTTATGTCAAGTACTTGATAAGCTAAACATAGTTTAAACAACAACATCTTATGATTTTAAATCATTACAATTCTAATCTTTTGGAGCAGAGCAAACAAATACAACTTCAATTTATTTCATTAATATCCACTACACACTTAAACCATTAAACGTAAATGCACCCTAAATGAAAATATATATTTCCAATTCAGAGGTGATATGAAATTAGAAAAAATAATCTCATCAATATTTACTTAAAGACCCTGTTATCAGCACATAACCCAATGTTCATAGATATAGCAAATGGTGGTATAAGGTTTCACTGGAAAGCAAACAGCAGTATTTTGAGTCTTTCCAACATACATTTCAATTAGCAGTTAAAGTAGAGATGGTAAAAATACTGGGAAAATAATGTATTTTATACATTAATAACCTGGCAGTCAAACTGTATACTGCTCTACTACCATAGTATTTAGTAATGTGATTTATGCCCCAAATAACAAAATTCAGTATTTTTACAAACATTTCTAATATATTCCCATTTTGAAAGAAAAAACTACAGGTTTCATAACATAAATCAAAAGAAACTGATTTTTTTGTGTAAGAAAAACAACTTTCTAACATAAATTTCTCAAAAGAAAACAAAGATTATTCACATACAGGAAGTCTAGGACCACATTAATGAAGCCATTTTCATAAACTAGGAATTATTCAAAATTCACATTTCAAAATATAGCATATCATGTACCTAACAGAATTATGTTAATATATGATTTATGTGGTTTTCAAATATAATAATATTCTTAGTTCCATAAGGACCATCAAAAACTAACATCTGGCCTTTTAACCATCTTAGCCAAAACCATTCAAAATACTTAATGGCTCTCCCTAATTTTTAACATTACCTGTTGACTCAATTTTTTGAGGTATGAAATGACACTGTAACTAAGTCCATATTCCATACTGTCTGCTATTAGGTTAGGTGCTCCCATCATTCTAACAGCTTTCTTCAAAGGCTGCAGGAGAAAAGAAAACACCACTCAATCCTAAGCTTGTCAAAATTTATGGCTAGATGTATTATCAGTTTTGAAAATTTCTCCAAAAAACGTTTCTCCTTCCTTTCTTCAATAAGAGAGTAACAGAATCATATTTGTATTTCAGTAAAATGTTTGTCAGCAGTATGAAAGGCAGTTTGAAATACTTAAAAAGGATTATAGGCTATAACAATAACACCCGGGACAAGAGAGTGTGAAGGCCTGGACACTTAGTATCACTGGAGATACCAAGTTTGGAAGAAATGGGCAGGAGACACATTGCAGAGGTAGATTTGATAGAACTTGGGGAGTAAGTAAAAAGGAGTTAAGGAAAAGAGAAGATTTCTACCTGGGTAACTGGATGGGTTGTAGCTGGACCACTCAGTAGCTTTGTGACCCTGGACCAGAAATATAACCTCTCTGTGCCTTAAGTTTCTCATGTGTAAAATGATAATAATAGTATCTACTTCATAGGGTTGTCATGGGATTAAATGAATTAACACATGTAAAGCACATATAAAAGCATCTGGCACACAGAAAGCATTCAGTGGGTGTTAAACATTACCGCTATTATCATTAGCTGAGCTGAAAAAACAGGAATAAGCTCTGAAGGAAAAATAAAGAGGAGGAAAAAACAGTCTAATATTTACTATGGATGTGGTATAGTGAAATAATGTTCAATTGTAAGGAGAGACCAATTGAGAACCACTTTGTGCAATGAAAAGTATCACTAACAGGACTGTCTCACATATATAAATGGGACAAAGTCAGAAAAAAGATAACTATTCATTAACATATTAGAAAGTGTGTAAGCACTGGTGTCAAACTGGAATCAAATCCCAGCTCTGATATTTACTATCCATGTAGCTCTGGCTAAGCCCTCTGGGTTGCTATGAAACATAAATGATTCAACATATGGAACAGTTCATATTCTAAGTGCTTTTTCCTTTTCACTCTCTTACATGGCAGGCACTATGTGCTAGACACTCACACAATTTATCTAACTATAAAATATGATTTTCAAAGCTCAAGAAATTAACGTTCTTATTAGGGATCATTTAGAAAGATTAGTTACAGTCAAATGCTATAATATTCCTGCATTAAAAGCAGAAGTAATGTTTAAAAGTGCTTTTAGTGTAGGTGTTTTTGTTAAGAAGTTACTTTTCATAAAATAAATAATGTATTTATAATAAATACATTATTGATCTTATCCACTATGACACACTAGCTTTTAAGTAATCAGAAAACTCATGGTTCTAAAAATACATGTTCTATGAGAATATATACTTATCTACCTAAAAACATGTTTCTGGAGATTTAGGGAATAACGCAACAAAAACCATTTTGAACCCTTAAAGAGAAATAATTATAAAACTGCAATTTAAAAAGGGAGTATAACAATTAAGGTTAAGAGGCTAAATTCTAAAGCCAGGTTACCTGGGACTGAATTTCAGTCTCCTATATATTAGTTATGTAGCCTTGGGTGAATTCCTAAATCTTTTAGTGCCTTAGTTTCCTTATCTGTGAAATAGGAACAATGATTTCTATTTTGTATGGTTACTATATAAATGAAATGAGGTTAACACATGTAAAGTGCTTAGGATGGTATCAGGCCTAGCTAAGCATTATATATATATATATTCTCATGATCATCATCATTATTCTGCAAATCACTGAAACATTTCTTTCCTATTATATCTGTATTGGTCACTTGTACACTCAATTTTCATGATGTTTAATCTATAACAGCAATAAATAAGAGTTTTAATACCTATAGTAAACTATAAGCATAATATAAAATTTATAGCAAGTTCCATTTTTAACAATAATATTCTTACCCCAAGATAGTAGGGAGGCATTGTCTTCAAATAATTTTCGAATGACTGTCTCCACTTCAATGTTGGTTTTGCTTTATGTACTTTAAACAAGTCATCTATAAATGTACAATGTGAACAAATTATCATCATTCATTGTTTTCACACACGAAAATCAAGTCCAATAAGTTTCATTTTTAAAATCTCCTTTCTTATTTGTAAGAAAGACAGTAACATCTGACAAGTTTTTAACAAAATTGAAAGCAGTAAAATTTATGGTTCTGGCATCTTTGAGTAGTAATATCATTTTAAAAATGAAAAGGTGCCAATTAGTCAAAAATTACATGTAATAATAAAGTAGAATCAGAAAATACACAAGGGAAATCTCTCTCCTATCTAGACCAAGACATGAACCAGATTTGAGAACAGAAACAAATTTTACACAATGTTTTCTAGAAAATATACATACTAATATTATAACTATAACGTTTAAATCTCATGTGATTCCATGGAGGGAAAAACATCTCCGACAGTACTCCTCAAAAAATTATAGCCAGACGGTCCCCAGAAACTAACTTTTTAGGCTTTTATCATATTATTTTGGAACAAATTCGTTCTTTAAAAAAATATTTGCCAAATGAAAATTAAAGTACAGATAAATTCTTAGAAAGAAAATACACTCAGATCTTATAAATATAATATACTTCTACAAAATGTCTTATTTACCAAATACAAAGCCTGCACCACCAATTCTAACTATGTACGAAATCTAACTTGCAGAGAACTTAGAATATTTAATTTAAAATTTTTAAATATAATATCTTCAATAGTTTGTAGAATCAAAGGTGTTTTGACAGTGACTTTCAATTTACCACAAAAATGCATAGTTTGCTACAAAACAACCTTAGATAGGTTCAGTATTTTAGAGTATTAAAACACTTTCATTAATTTCTACAAGACAAGAAAACTTACAGATGTTCCCAAAGTTTGTTTTTAGGAAAATTTGTATGCATGCTGAGCCACAGAGGATGTGACAAGAATGACTTACCTAAAAGGGGGAGGAGGACTGGGTAATTATAAGGCATCACAAATAAGTTGACACAGTTCAGTGCTGTACTGGCTTTTAAGTAACCAAAGGGATGACCAAGTTCACTATATTTTGCACTATTGCTCACATACACCTGTTAAAAAGGAGTGGTTAAAACTTCATATTTAATAACCTTTACAGAATGTTATATAAACCATTGATTCAACTTAACTTTTAAGAAACATTTCACTTAAGTTTTTAAATCACTATAGTTATTCAGCTCACCTGCCAACATGTTTGAGGAGATTTCCTTTCCAAGATAAATTGAGTTAGTGGTGAAGGTTCTAACTCGTATTTGTCAAAAGGCAATTTGTCAATAACCATCGGTTCACAGTCTGTACAGGAAAACTTCACCACAGGGTGAGATGTACGAGGTGGCTAGAGGGGAAAATCTTATTATTACTATTTACAGAAAATATCAGAAACAAACTCATTTTCAGTATCATTCACTAGCAAAATTTACTCAGTTCCTCAGTTTTGCTAGGGAGAGTTTAATTTACTACTGAAAGCACCATTAAGCTGAAAGAAAATACTTAAAAATGTAATGCTTAAATTATACAATATTCATAAGAAAAAGATAAAACACTTCAAAATCTATACAGAATAAAAGTGTTTTTAGGTCTTAAAATCAAATAGATACGTTAAATGCAAAATTTTGGAATTTAGCAAGTACTAATTAATTTTTACATCCAAGAAACAACTAATGTATATAGAAACTTTCATTAAGTTCTCAATTGTAGCAATTTAATTACTTGCATAGAGTAGTGGCTTCCTAACTGATCATACACCTTGATCAGTAAAATTTTTTGAATATATAATACATTAGGACATATACACATTTATTTATAATTTGTAAATTATTAACTTATAGGTACATAATAAAATACATACCAAAATAATGTTAAAAGTAGGAGAAAAAAATAAACAAATAGAAGTTCCAATGTTTTCCTTCCCTATTCCAGTAGACTGTTTTAGTTATCCCTGTGGTACATACACCCTACTTTGGAGACCCTGTTCTAGAGGTACACAAAACAAAATACTTTAAAGAAAAAAAAAATAAGGCATCTTACACTATTTCCCCCCTTAATAGTCTCCCCTTCCTAAAAATCTCACCAATTGAAGACTGTTGAAGAAAATATGAGCTATAAGGAAATAATTCGAAATTTCATAACTATAAAGGACTCATTAGCCTCAGTTACTACCTATGCACTGATGGCTCCAACATCTACAGTTTGGGACTAGATCTCTGTTATTTCTCTTATGTATCCAACTGCCTAGTGGACATAAACTGAATCTTCTATAGGTCCCTCAGGCACATTATTACCCAATTCGTTATTTCTCCCTCAAACCACAAAACCTGTTCTAAAAACCTAGATGTTGTCCTTAATATCTTCCCCACACCCTCCATATTTAACTGTCACAAAGGCCTAGACAAAATGATACCACAAATTCTAAGCCACTTAACAGAACACAGAAACATGGCAGATGCTCAGTATTTAGTTACTGTCCTCTGTCAATACTAAATTCTCCTCTCTCTAGAAATTGATCTTCTATTTCTTACCATTCTAATGCATGCCTTCATCTTTCTTAGACTAGGCTAGTCCAACTGCTTATTTTTAATTAGTCTCCCTAATTAGTTAGTCCCCTCCAACCAATCCTATGGCCATGAAATATAAATATGATCATATAATTTTCCTTATCTGAAGTTTACTTGGTAAAAGTAGCAGTTAATCACCTAAAAATAGGGCCCAGACGCTTTTCTGTTAGTATCCTATACAAAGATCCTTAATGATCTGGTCCCTGTCTGCCTTTCAACCACCACACCATGTATATACCCTGTGCTCCAGCCAGCCCAAACTACTTGCAGTTACCCACAGAGATCATCATCTTTCTTGCTCCTGTGTGTCACATGTTATCCCTGGCTGCTTTATTATTTTCTCCCTTGCATACTGCAAACAAACAAAGTTTTGAAGTCTGAACTGGCAAGTGCCAGCCTCTAAGAGACTTCTTCCCCGAAACTCTTTCTCGCCACGTACTCCAAACACACACCAAGCAGTTAGGCACCACATCCTCTGCCCCTCTGTTACAGTTAGCACACTGTACTCTGTTATGTTTACAGGGCTGACCTTCCTATGGATGGTCAGTTTCCAGAGAGGACGCACCATGTTTTACTCATCTTGTGCTCCTGTGCCTAACATGCACCTGACACATAGCTACAAAAAAGCAAAACTCACTTTTTTTTGGGGGGGATGAAAATCTTAAGATCCAAGAGGAAAAATGGGGGGGGGGGTAATCCTCCAGAACTTGGTAAAGAACATTTTGCGTTCATTATTTCATCCAATCCTATGAGAGAGGAGCTATTATCTCCATTTAAGAGATGGGAAGTTGAGGCTTAGAGAAGATAATTAACCAAAGGCACATAGTTAATAACTGGTAGCGCTATGATTCAAATTCTGAACCAGTCTCTAATGAATCCCATTTAATTTCAGTATCAATACTTCTTATTTGAAATACTATTACTTACAAAAGTTTCATTTCCCCTCTAATATCCTTCAGTTGCTAAATTTTGCCAGTTCTTTCCAATATTATCTGTTTTCTATGACTTTCCCTTCCATCATCTTAATTCAAACTCTTAAAAATCTCTTACATGAACCTTAGTTATAGTCCTCCAGGTAACCTGCTTACCTTCCAACTCATCTGCTTCTAATTTTGCTGCATATAACCACCAACTAGATTAATTTTCCTAAAGCAGCACTCCATTAAAAATGTCTTCAGTTGTTCTATGGAGCCCACTGAAAAAAGTCCAAATTCCTTAACCTTGCATTTAACATCATGAGCAATTGGTTTATTTAAAGTACTCTCAATGTCCTGCATACATGTCACAACTCACCTTTACTAGCTCCTTTTCATTCCTCTAAACACCTTGTTCTTTTTCACTTCAATACTTTTTTCTCACAGTTTCCTCCTCCAACTGAAATCCTACCCACACTTCGAAACTCTCCCTGGCCTGTAACAATTTTCAATAGACCACTAGAGCAATATTAACAGGCGATGCTTTTGATTATGGGTTTTGGATTTCTTTCTATTAGGACTTAACAAGTATCACTCATACTACTGTAGGTGTTAAATAAATACAATAGAATGAAGAACCAACAGACAATACTTCATACAAATATAATATCTGTTCTGTAAGAGTTGAAAGGACTTCAGAAGAGAAAGTAAAATGACCACAGAAATTGAGAACCTCTCTATAAGGCCAGACTAAAAAACTATGCTGGCTCAATCAGAAAAAAAGGAAAGGAATATATAAAAAACCTCAGTGAAATTTACAAAACCTTAATTTCATGTACTACTTCATTGAATCTCTAACAAATAAAGGGAATACTACTTTACAGACCTTGTATAAAGTAAAAGTAAAAATTATCCTGAAGAGTTGATATAGATTTTAAGTATAAAAGGTTTCCAAAAGGGTTCAGTTTCATTCATAAATGATAGGTACATGAACATTATTAAAGACTGCTTAACGATCTTTGAAATACAATTCTTGTCTTCTAAGGGTAATATTAAAAGGACCACTGTCATTCTCTCCACAAAATATCCTGTGATGTCCTGAGATACTGGAAAAAATACTAATCTGAAAAAAACAGTGTATTAACAAGATTGAATAGATATTAATTTATATAAATTTACCCATTATAAGAACCATATAGTGAATTCTGATAATTCATCATGATTTCCAAAAAAATTCATGTAAACAAGACCAGAAAATCTTTTCTACCTTAAACCTCCAGAATGAAAACACTGAATATAACTATAACCATGCAAGTCAACATGAATTTCCAAGACTAAGTCCTAAAAGATTGCAGGCAAACAATCAGAACTGTTTTCTAAGTCTTCATTTAAATTCTAAATTGTGTCCCAGAGACAAATCCTCATGTTACGCGATGTTTAGAGTCCAAAGAGAAACTCGTTACACCTCTGATTCTGTACACAGATGCCAATAATAAAAACATAAGTGTAGTATTAGAAGGAAAAAATGCCTTTTTTCTATTACCCATAATGTACAATAGAGTATACTAAAGCAAGTGACAGCATATCATAGCATTTTGGACATGTAATTCCTGTAAATTAGCCACCCCTTTAACTGACAGCAGAACTTTAAACTGAAAGCAGTTAAATAGTACTATTACAAAGTCACAGTCTCTCTAGTACTTACTAGTGTTGGAGAATTCTGATCTGGCCAAAAAGATTCTGGAACAGGCCAATGACCTATAGGAACCCCCGTTTTAGGATTTGGTCTGACATAAATGAGTTTGTGACAGCTATGCCAAGGCTGAGATCCAAAAGGCCTTGATATATCTGGCTGCCCATCTATAGCAAAGAAGTTAAGACAAAGAAAGCATATATCATTAAGGGAAAAAAACATGAAAGATTAAATTATATCCATTAGCATTTAACTTAATTAAAATGTCCCCTCATCCTTGGTCAATTCTGGATTTTCCCATTTTTCTTATATGGTAGAATACTATCATGACTGGTTAACATTTAGATTAGATTAAAATTCACTAAAGCACGGACTCTGCAAATTCCCACTCTGAGTTCAACAGTTGATAGGTCCCATAGCACCCTTTGCTTGCCCAGTAAAGATATGTAAACCATACTTTATGGTAAATACTTGTCTAACAGATGATATGTTTTCCCCACCAGATGATGAGAGCAAATGCCCAATTTCTTTCTATCTTTCTTTCTTTTTTTGAGGAAGATCAGCTCTGAGCTAACTGCTGCCAATCCTCCTCTTTTTGCTGAGGAAGACTGGCCCTGAGCTAACATCCATGCCCATCTTCCTCTACTTTATATTTGGGACGCCTACCACAGTAGCTTAGTAAATACGAGGTAAGTATTGCTAAATGAATATTTCTTTAAAATCATTTTAACTAAAGCCTAATGATTAAAAAAAGCTTAACATGCAAATCCAGATCCAAAGCATCTGCTTTTAATACAAAAGTATTCTAGCAAAACAGCAACTCTCTTCAACAGTTCAGTAAACATGTACTTAGTGCCTAACTCTAAGCCAAGTACAAAAATAATTTAAAAATACATTCCATGTCTAACATTCAATTACAATAAAAAGTTTGTTTTTTTAAACCAGACACAGTGATACAATTTATATAATCTTACCATCTTCTGCTCCTTCCCTGTAATCCCCTCTGAGAGTACCCATTTTTTTTGTCTCTATGACCTTTCTCTCCTCCCAATTGCCCACTCTAGTGGAACACCTCTGCCAAGTGTCATTATGACTTTCTAATTGTTGTTATAAGCTACATTGTACAATGCAGAAGGTCCCAGATACAAGCTGTCCATTGGTTCTAGTTTAACTCCTTACACCATATGGCTAATATAAATAGCTCCTGATCACAGAACTTAGAATAAAGCCACATGGAGCTTAGCTAGAGTTAAAAGAATCAAGCTTAATGGCAAAGACTGGTTCCTCATTTTTGGAACCACACAAACTATTTTGCGCTGACCAGTTTGATCCTTAGAAAAAATATAGTTATTTGAATTAAATAAACACCTAGGGTTGAACACCCTTGTGAATTAAGGGACATAGGAGAAGCACATATACTAGAGACAGGCAACGTTAAAACACTAGAAAGGAAACATGAGGTTGCTAATCTGTAAATGCTTAAAACGGTTTTTGGCTCTTAGAAAATTTCAGGCTATGAACAATCAATATAAAAAAATGACGCTACTGAACCACTATCAGTTTACCTTGACTTTCCTATTTAATCTTCCCTCTTTACCAAGAGCCGTTTTGTCATCTTAACTGTTTGGCCTTGTCAATCTTAAGGCCAAATTAGAGTAATTTTTCATTTCTAGCTGAATAATTGATAAAGCAAGTTTAGAATGTCTATAAGAAAAGTGCAATAATACCTTCTACAGGGGAAGGATCTGGTCCTGCTTTTTCAAAGTTTATCACTACCCCACTTTGCACTTTCTGCACCAAGGACTCCAGACACTGATTCAGCATTCTTGGAGAACATACAGAATATGAGCGGCCTGAGATAAAAGGAATAGTGAACTAGTTAGTTGCAGAAATTCCTACCTTTAGCAAGAAAGAACCATAATGGGGTTTCTGACACTGCTGATTAACAAAGTTCAATGGTAAATTTTGACTTATTTCATTATCTTACGGAAGAATGAACAAATACAGTTATTTTCAATCAACCAACAATTTCATTTGTGAGAGTTTTTTTCTAATTATAGGTATACAGAAAATAGTAATCTTGGTCTGAACAAACCACAGTGAAAAAGATCCACATTATATTTATTGTATTATATATATATTACAGGTGATTTAAAGTATATATATTATATATTAATAGATTCTCAATCATTTAATTATTTAATTGCTGGCAGTTATTGCATATTTTAAATATTTGCACTTTAATATACAGATAGTAGCATGTGCTTTTCTGAATTTCATTTAGCTTATATACTTGGGAATTACCTATCATAAATGAATTTCCCTTTTGTATATTTTGTATATTTTAACCTATAGGATTTTTAGTTCAGAAGTATTAAAATGCGATTTTAGTGATTAAGTGATTACGTGAAAAGATCTCAGAGATTTTCAATAAATATATCTGGACTTGTTTTGTCCCATACTATAGTCAATGGCCACATATGGCTATTGAAAACTTGAAATATGGCTAGTCCAAATTGAGATGTACAGTAAATATAAAATATAAACCTGATTGTGTAGACTTAATATGAAAAAAATATAAAATCTCAATTTTTAAATATTAAGTTCATGTTGAAATATTTCGCATATATTGATTTAAATAAAAGGTATTATTGAAATTAATTTCACCATTTCTTTTTAATGTGACTACCATAAAATTTATAATCACATATGTGACTTGCATCATATTTCTATTATGTGTGCTGATCTAGACCAATGCTGAAAACCTTGACAACTAAAATTCAATCTTTAATCCAACACCTTACAAAGTTATTTGCAATAAGCTCAATATGGAAAAGTCCTACTCTTTTATAAATTTAACCAATGATTTCTGCACATGGCTATAATCATATGTGACATATCACATTACTCATATTGATTTATACTTAACATGATTTGCTAAAGGTTACTTGGAAAAGAGAACATTAGGCAGTAGTGTGATTCAAATCCTCAGTCAGCTTTATTTAGAAAAATAAGTATCCTATACATAACAAACAACTTACCTGTATTACCTGTATATGATAACGTTAGTCATAATCAGAAAAACACTGATCAATTACTGAGTGTCTATATGTCTGGCACTATTCTAATCACTTTACCATATTAATTTATTTAATCCTAGCAACAACCATATGGATTTTCTTCATTTTACAAATGAGAAAACTAAAGCATGTAGAGGTTGTTTAGTTTATCCAAGCTAATAAAGTAGTACAGCCAAGATTCAAATCCTTACAGGGTATTAGAAACTTTAATCTGGGTATGCTTTGTTCCTTGGAAATCATGATGTTAATTTGAAATCAATATTTAAAACAGAATGTCTATAAGGAGTCAAAGTTATGTGAAAGAATTAGTAAATTAAAAATATTTTTTCCAGGGCCAGCCTTATGGCCGAGTGGTTAAGTTTGTGTGCTCCGCTTCAGCAGCCCAGAATTTCACTGGTTTGGATCCTGGGTGCGGACCTGGCACTGCTCATCAGGCCAGGCTGAAGCGGCATCCCACAAAGCACAACCAGAAGGACCTACAACTGGAATATATAACTATGTACTGGGAGGGGGACTTTGGAGATAAGAAGAAAAGGAAAAAAAGAAAAAGATTGGCAATAGATGTTAGCTCAGGTGCTAATCTTAAGAAAAAAAAAAAAAAAAAAAAAACAACTTCCAAGATAAACACATACATAAAACAATACATAAAAAGGCTGACCATCTTAACATACAAAGTATTTCGAAGACTATACAAAGGTTGAATATCTTACTTCATAAGACTTTAGCATATTCCCAAAATGTTAAGTGTAAAATTACAGCAATTCTCTGTACTCTCCTAACCTGTGTCACCATGAATTAATTGATTAGGAAAAGATAAGTAAATGAGTTACGTTCTTAGCATGAAATAAAATAACTAACAAAAATATTTTATGAAAATTAGAGAAAAAGTGAATAAACCTGAATCACTTGGAAAATAAAATCTATTAATTCTTTTGGAAATTAAAGAGGAAATAGCAAATATTGCTATCTTTACAAAATGAGCCTGTATCCTATGTGATGTTTCTCTTCTCTGTGTCAAAACTCAGCCCTTGGAATGTATGATACTTTGTATTGAAGCACAAAGTTTCTAGGATCACTAATTATGTTTGTGAGAAAGGCACACACCTTCAAGTCAAGAAGCTGTCTCACTCATGGTTATGTAGAGTCCACAAAAAAAAAATCAAGCTAAATATACTGAGTCTGAAGGCAGTAAAGTTAAAAAGAAAACTCCCACAGAAGTCTACTAGATTAGCATTTTAGTAAAACAAAAGAGACAAAAAGAACATTTCTAAATTGAACAACAACCCTTACAGAGGCTAAGAAAGTGAAATTTATTTAATCTGGAAAAGTCTCCTAATTTTTATAAAATGCTTTTTATCCTCAATACTCCCACCAAAAAACACGTCTGCTGGGCATTTTTTGATCTGATATCATGCCTGCACCTCCCCTAAACCTGCTTTTCCCCAGTGTACTCATCTAGGTCCATGGATAGCCATTCACCCTCCAGTCATCAGCTAACTGAATCATCTAGGAATCATCCTTGATTCTTTCTTCCCTCATTGTCCTCATCCTTTGTTCTCCTTTGCATCAGACCACCTCTTACCACCTCTAAACCTAACACTTTAGACCAAAGTACTATTATCTCCTACTAGTCTATCTGCTTCCATTCTTACTACGTTACTGTATATTCTCATCTAGCAGCTGAAGTTACCTTTCAGAAATAGAAACCAGATGTCACCTCCCATAAAAAAGTTCTCCAGGGGCTGGCCCCGTGGCTGAGTGGTTAAGTTCATGAGCTCTGCTTCGGGGGCCCAGGGTTTCACCAGTTCAAATCCTGGGTGCGGACATGGTACCACTCATCAAGCCATGCCGTGGCGGCATCCCACTTGCCACAACTAGAAGGACCCACAACTAAAAAAAATACACAACTATATACCAGGGGGCTTTGGGAGAAAAAGGAAAAATAAAATCTTCTAAAAAACACAAAAGTCCTCCAATGGCTTCTCATCACACTTGGAAAATGAAAAATATTTATTATGGCCTAAAAGGCTATTGCCTACCTTTCTAAACTCACCTGTTAACTTTCTACTCCTCCCTATGTAAGCTCCAGCCACAGCAGCCTTCCTGCTGCTCCCAAAAATATAGAGCATGTTACTTCCCTTAATATTTCCTCTGCCTAAATCTTCATATGGTTTACTTCATTATTCAGATCTCTGCTCAAACCTTAACTAGACTTATTCTGGTGATCCTTTCGTAATATATACAAATATTGGATAATTATGTTGTACACCTGAAACCAATACAATGTTGTATGTCAACTATACCTTAATTAAAAAATGGAAAAAAAAGAGGGTCGATGAACATGCTGTAACAATAATTTTAGAGGGATTAATATTTTTAAGATACAACCAGGGCTGATTTAATCCCTATTCAAACAAGTGGCTTAAACTTCAAGGTTAGAGATATGCAAATGCAATTTATAAAAGAATAATGGTTGTTTTATTTACTTCTTTAGACAACAAGTATCTCCAAGGATAAACAACATTTTAAACTGATTCAAACTGGGGTAAGTGTATCCTTTAGGTTAACAAAACAAAAGTCACCTGCTCAGAAGACTTCTCAAGAATATTCATTCTCTACCTCAAGTTACTCTCTACACCTTTACCCTAGTTTTTTCTTCCTAGTAAGTAGCACTCCCTAAAATATTATGTATTCATTTTAACTGATTTTTGTCACAGTCCAAAAATGTAAGCTTTCTGTCTATTGTTCCTGCTATAGTCTCAGCATCAAGAACAGTTATCCGGCATAGAGTGGGTATTCATTAATTACCTGACAATAAAAGAAAAATGCTTACAATGACAATTCTGCAATTTTTTAAAAAACATACACAAAAAATAACAAAATATTAATCAATTATTTTGGCAACACAGGCAAATTTCTTTCCAATTCTTACCTAGTGAACATGAATTATTCTATAATGAGGAAAATAAATGTACACACACTACTCTTATCAAGTTAAAAAAGTGCAAGGGAATTTATTAGCAGGAATTACATATTTGGATAGTGCAATACCAGTGGATATTAGCTTTTCTGTTCTTTCTACTTTTCTAGTGTTTTATCCTCAGAACTTTCTTTAGTGAATTCTTTTAAAATTAAAAAAAAAAACATTGTTCAGAGATATGAAAAGATGAGTGGCATTTGAGCAGCTTCCCATTACTGCTAGCAAGAGCACGAACAGAGACAAATAAACCACTACATCAGGGGAGATTTGGGATGTATATTTGCGGAAAGCTTCCTAATTTCTTGACCAACTAAGGTTTGTGGGTCATTGGAAGATATTACCAAGGGAGACTTCAGAAACTTCTCCTCTGGAGATGTTCCTTTCAAAGAATAAACAAAATAACTTTAGTACATTACTGCCCAAAGGCAAGGATATTAACTACTACATGATGTCTCAGGTTCTTTTTAGACCCTCTGTGATTATACTACTCACTTCATTTCACACTCTGAATATTTTTGATCCTAGAAGACAAAAGTTATAGTACATACAGTCCTCTAACTTTATCATAACTCTAAGTTCAAAGTAAAGTATAGAAGGAATTTCCAATGGGAGAACGTTTAAATTATAGCCTCAGAGCCCTTCATCAATTTGTTAAATAAAAATCCTAGAGTTAAGGAAAAACACCCCAAAAAATCAGGATTTTTGCAAGTGGGCCAGTTCAAGGCTGAACACTAAAATTCCCTGAATACAAATGTGCTTCTACCTATAGAAACAATTATGACTATCACTGAAAAATATATCCATGCAGAGGGAATTGTTAGCAGTGAGTTTTCAAATTTAGATAAGTTTTCCCTTAAAAAAATATATTCCTATACCTTTTTCCTATTATAAATCAAATTGTGAGGTATTACAAGAGTTAACCAAAAAGTACTTCTATAAAATAGAAACATTTAATAGTGTGACTAACCACTTCCTAAGTTATCCCCTTCACATACTTGTGTAGGATACCCTTTTCGTTTGTGAATTTTGCAGATTTCTAAAACCCACAGAATTTTAGAAGAAAGGCACCTAAAATATTAATTAGATTTTATGTTTTCCTTTAACTTATGTAGCTGGCTATGATGGACTCTCAATAAAGCACCGACTATGTTTGGAGACTATGTCACAGACCCCTGACATAGGTGAAAAAGTGATATGTAAGACTTGGACATTTTAGTATCAAATTCCTGAGGTGAGAACTAAAATGTTCCATGAAAGCAAGAATACCGTGTCTGTCATATTCACTACTGACATCCTAAAGCATGGAACAGTGCTTGGTACACAGTAGGCACTCAACACATTTGCATATGAATTTAACCTACCTATTAACCAATTCCACATTATAGAAGTGCTGAGTCTATTACACATTTTGTTTCAAGAGTATCATTCACTTAGCATGGCTAGACTAGTTGGACTAGCTGGCTAAGACTGCACTACCTGTTTCCTCTCACCTCTAATTTAGCTTCCTCTTTGCCTCTGGGGAAAACTGCACTTAACCAGACATTAATCATTACATGGATAATGAGATGATTCGCAAAACATTTTTCACAGAAAATAATTCTACAGCATTTGTAAATCATTGGCAGTCTTTGTGGATAAAAAAAACTTAACTCCAAATACCAGCATTTTCTATATGGGTAGAAAAAAATTACCATTCATTATCAGATCCAATGGTATTCATATCCTATTTAAATCAGATCATAGATCTTCATCAATGTAGTTTTAAAACCATATGTCTACTAATTCCTAGTATTAACTTGTTAAACAAAAATAAACATGAAGTTTTTGAAATGTACATTTTAAAACATCAGAAAACTCTACTTTAAGTCACTGAATTACTGCCAGCAAAAAACTTACCGCCTGTCACTTCACACATTGGTGTGATTGCAGAGTCATCTAAAGGCACACCTGTCAATTGTTCTGATTCTACTGACATGGTGCCAGGCAACCGCAACACTAATGCAAAGAGTCTCTGATCCCAGCGAAAAGGTTCCTTGGTCAATTCACTTCCAGGCAAAGGAGAATTAAGAGGTAAATGGAGCTGAAAGTAAGGGGAGGAAAAAAACAATAAGATTTCCACATGCTATTTTTCCCAAAAGGACACATTAATCATGAGTCTCCTATGACTTAAAAAATAAGCTCAAAAACAAAAGCTTATACAGATATAACTAAAATAGCACATGAGATATTGTTACTTCAGTTTTCTTAACCTTTACTCTGAAGTCCTCAATTGATAAAAATCTATTACTGTAACGCTTTTCAGATTTCAATTCAAGTAACCACCAGGTGCTAAACTGCTTCCAAATAAATTTCATTTAATCATTAAAACAACCCTATGATAGATACCTTATTATTCCCATTTTCTAGATTTAAGAGAATGGGTCTCAGAGAATAAATGATTTAGCCTCCCGGGTCCAAGTCAGTCCTTCTGTTATACCACAGCAGCCTCAAGTACCTCCACAGTTAATAATTTCAAAAATGCTTCATTTTATACAAAACATACATTCCCAAAGTGTTTGCATAAAAGTAATTTTGTCATTCTAATTACACATTAAATATATCAAAGGTAATGATTCTTACCACGTATGAGTAAAGGTAGAGGGTTTGGGAGTTTTTTCAAGTGTTTCTTAATAGATGTCTCTCCCCATCCCCATCAAAGCTGCTAAATCAAAAACTGAGATTTTTAAGAATCTTAAAAAGCTTTAAAGTGATGTTTCTAAGGGGCACCTCTGTACCAACAGAGTAACAGAGTACTAACAGAGTCCACACATCAAGCTCAGCATAACTCAATGGGGACGACCAGACAGCATGCATCTTATGATGTGATGTAACAGAAGTACACAACATTGAAAGGAAAGAAAAAGAGAAAGAGAAGGAAAGACTGAATATGAATCTAATCAAGCCTTTAGTTCTAACTACCATTTTACAGGGACTACTGGGGATACAGGATCAAGTTAAACACCACCACAAGGGAGCAATCAGTCAAATTCAGAATGTGGGACATTCCACAGGACAGATGACCTAGTTTCTCCAATAAATCAATGGCATGAAAAAGCAAAGCGTGGGGAGGGTTGCTGGAACTGTTATAGAATAAGAGACAAAACAATCAAAAGCAAAGATTTTTGAGACAATGGGAAAAAATCTGACATATATCTTCCTGGAATTATTAATATTTTAAGTGTAATAATGACATGGTACTCAGAAACACAAAAATCGTATCACTTATGAAATTTTAAAAACTAAAAATAAAGCCCAGGATCAGCATACTCAGGGACTTATTTATATAAATATTGGAGTTTTCTTTAAAATATAGAACACACTTTAAAATTATCACTTCCAAATTAATTGCTAGAGTTTATACTACTTTAGTCATAAAGCAAGACATGATTGTATTGCTTACAGTCTTTCTATTTCTCACCTCAAAGATTTCCGAGCTTGATAAATCTAGGGATTGAAGTCATTCTATACTGACTTAAGACTCAAGCTTCTTCATTGACTTATACCAAACCATTAAAAAAAAAGATCAGACTCTATTCTAAGAGTTCGTACTGAAGCTCTTCTAAACTGGCACCTCTCTCCAAAAGATTCATGACAAGAGAATGTGCTGCAAGACTTTATCAAGATCAGCCAAGGTTTTATGGCCACGGCCAGGAGTCCTGAGCTCTTCCTCTGGCACTAATCCTACTTAAGGCAGAAGTCAGAGTTGCAATAAGGAAGGAATGCTGAAGAAATCTGGGCCAGGATGTTCTCTGAGGAAGGTTTTCTAACTGCAAAGGCTCTGTGACACTGCAAAACCGCTCAGGAACTCCAAGCCCTTGCTGCTATTACCACACCCTGTCAGAAAATAAGAAAATACTGTTTCCATCATCTCCTGTTACTCCAAACCAACCACTTTGTACTTGGGAAGCACAACTACCAAGTGCTTGGTCATTTTCTCTCCAAGATCATAGAACCATCAAAGCATCAGTGACACTGGCAGAAGAGGGTTTCAACTGTTAATGCAGTTGCTCTGGGAAGTAATGGATACGTGGAACTGTCTCAAGAATCTAGTAGATAACAGTACTGCACAGACCCCAATAATATATATATAATAATATATAAGTGGTGGACAGGACACCCCAAACTATGTACATATACACACATACACACACAACTAATCAGATAATAATCACATACACACACACACCACAAAACTAATGAGATAATAATCACATACACACACAAAACTAGTCAGATAATGATGAGCATCTACAAGGGAGACAATACATAATGAAATAATTGGCCTTCGGCTGTAAACTGCTAGATTTAGAATGTATTTCAAGTAAAACAAACAAAAAAACCAAGAAGGGTCACAGGCATATTTTACACATAGCTATATCAGTTTTATAAACTTGTCAAATTTTTATTCACTTTTCTATTTCTGATTATTTCCACTTTCCCATATCACTACCACCCACTCTCATCACCAAAGAGGAGGGGGAAAATCCCCTATAGCTGAAATGTACTAGTAAAATAGGAAGGAGCAAGGCAGGCAAAAGGCAAAAAGTCTGAAGGAAAAAGATTCTTAAGAGAATTGAATTACTCTGAAGTCTACAGCCGAAATTCTAGCAACATCTTAAAATCACAAAGTGAGGTCTTTCTGAATATATGGACTTTGAGAATCAAGGCAAAGTGCACAGAAATCAAGAAAAATATAAAATTAACCATTAAAATGTGCAATAAATATGAACAGATAATTCCCAAAAGTAAAAAACAGGTTAAAAAAAAAAAAACCCAGGAAATCCATAAGGCCTACAAGTATGTGGAAAGATGCTCAAATATACTAATAATCAAACAAGACAAATTAAAATATCAGTGAAATACCATTTCACACCCATCACATTAGCAACATTTAAAAGTTTGACAATATCAAGTGATGACAACTATATAAAGCAATGGGAACCCTCCATCATTCCTACATACAACCATTGTGGAGAACAATTTGATAATATCTGTTAAGCCGAAGAAGAGTATACCCTAGGACCAGCAACACCACCTCTAGTTATACATCTTAGAGAAACTCTCACATAGTTTCACAAGAAATCACATAAAAAGAATACTGTCTACAACATTATTTAAAACAGAGGAAAATTGGAAACCACCTAGAAGTCCAATAAGGGAATCGATAAATAAACTGATCTGCTCATAAACCAGAGTTGAAATTAATAAACTAGATCTCTAAGATCCAACATGGATAGATCTCAAAGCAATATTTTTTGGATAGCATAACATACATACATTCGTGCATGCATACATTGATGAATTTTCACAAATTGAATGCCCTTGTGTAACTAACACTTATATCAAGAAACAGAATCTTTTAAATTTATGTCCCCTCCAGCCACTACCTCCTCTCTAATTGCTTAGTTTTGCCTGATTTTGAACTTGATATAAGTGGAATTATAGAGTATGGTCTCTCTGGTCTATGGTTTGTTTCATTCAATATTATGGGGGTGAGATTCATCCATACTGTTGCATATTTAAGTGTAGATCATTAATTCCCATTGCCATATAGCATGTGTGTGTAAGAGAGTGAGAGAATATACTATAATTTATTTATCCAATTTTTTCTTGACAGGCATTTGGGTTGTTTCTAGTTTGGGCATATAATGAATATGCACAACTATAAAATTATAGTACATGTCTTTACGGGAAACATATTTATGCATTTCTGTTGGGTTCACACCTACTAGCAGAATTGTTGGGTCATAAAGTATGAATATATTTACTTTTATCGGGTACTGCCAGTTTTCCCAAGTGGTTGGACCAATTTATACTCCAACCAGCAGTGCATGAGAATACCAGCTGCTCCATATCTCCTTCATCAACACTTAGTATTGGCTGTCTTTTTCATTTTAGCCATTTTGGTGTGTGTGTAGTGGTGTCTTGGTGGGGTTTTAATTTCCCTGACATCTACGGAAGCTGAATACCTTTCACACATTTCTTGGCCATTTTTGCTGTGCTCTTTTGTGAAGTGCCTGTTAGTCTTCTGCTTGCTTTTTAAAAAATTGAGTTCCTAGTCTTTTTCTTATTGATCTGAAGGATTATTAATATATTCCAGATGAGTCCTTTATTGGATGTAGGTATTACGAATATCTTCTCCCACTTTGTGATCTCTTTCACTGTTTTAGTGGTATATTTTAATAAATAGAATTTGTTATCTTAATATATTTTTTCCTTTCATGGTTAGTACTTTTTGTGTCCTCAAAGATCATGAAAATGTTCTACGCTTTCTTCTAAAAGATTTATTATTTTACCACTTACACTTAAACCTGATTTGGGACTCAGCTAACACTGAACTAAAGCTCAAATTTTAATTATTTACTTATTCACTGAACACCTACCATAAGCATGGCATTATTTCAGGATCTAGTAAGGAATATACCAAGCCAAATAAAGAAGATCTGAGATAATGTTTTAGCTAGCTCATGTTAAGAGAAACTATTGTAAAATCTCAGATGACCAGGATTCTCATAATTTGTAGAATGTAAAAATAAATAAAAGTCAGCAAACAGTGAAAGAAGATAAATTTATTTTTAAAACATCTTTAATACAGGAACCAAACAGATTTCTCCTGGCATACAATCTAACTGGCTCCTGGATGATGATCACACCAGAGCCTACTATGAGAGTCAAGGTTGAACGATTTGTACCAACACTTAGGAGGTTTCCCCTTGCACTTGGATATTCTACCAACTGGTTCTATTACTGAAGTAATTCAAATTATACATCCTTTAATAATTGTACTTCCCACCTTAAGTTGTTTGTTTTTTTTTAAAGATTGGTACCTGAGCTAACATCTGTTGCCAATCTTTTTTTTTTTTCTTCTCTTCTCCTCCTTAAAGCCCCCCAGCACGTAGTTGTAGGTCCTTCTAATTGTGTTATGTGGGATGCCGCCTCAGCATGGCCTGATAAGTGGTGCTAGGTCTGCACCCAGGATCTGAACCGGTGAAACCTGGGCTGTCGAAGCAGAGCGCACGAACTTAACCACTTGGCCGTAGGGCTGGCACCTTCCCACCTTAAGTTTTAATGACCTATTTACTTGGCTGCCTATCTTACCAGTTGGAGAGAGTGCAAGGAGAGGGATTTGACTCTTTTCTGTGTTCCCCCATAGTACTTGTCAAAGGAAAGAATAAAGGAGGTCCCTCTCATTCCGACAGCCTAAGAACAGTACAAGAGTAAGAGGGGCAGCGTGAGGGGTGCAATCAGAGACAACCACCTCTTAGTGTCCTGCCAACAAGATTTGTGCTCCCCTCCCACCACCACACATAAAGATGTGGATACAAACACACAAACACAGCTTCCATGGTAATGTCTGTAGGTCAGAGAACCAAGCTACAGTCTTATTTCCAAGAGCTGCGAGCGTTATCCTCTCCTAACGTAAGTAGCTAATCCTATGACTCTTGTATGTGTCCACACATGAGGATACAAAGACATAAGCTGAAAAACCTGCCTGACACCTAGAGCAGGGATGGAGAAACGATTCCATATGTTGAGCCATAACAACTACCCCATCTAGATCAGTGTATAATACTCATGAGAAGTTACATATGGACATACTTCCACTGAGGCCCACACAATATAACCTCATAAATTCTTGGCTTATTCAGAGATACAAAGAACATGACCATGTATTATTTCTTGCCAAGTTTTCTTACCTCGCAAACCAAACCATGACTTTTCTTTATAGTTTAATGCATTGGGCTAGTACCAATGAACTTGGCACAGTATCAAAGAAGTAATTAGGTCATTATTAATAGACAATTTTTAATTGTTATCATGTGAGGCCTTTTTAAAAAAATAAGAATGGGGATCAAAAAATCAAGCCATAACTCAAGAAATTATTTAATGAAAGGCAACACATTAGACATTGTAATTTCCTACCTTCGAGAACATGTAAATAAATAACTGTAATATGTTATGACATGTACAATAGTAAAAGTATGCATGATGTACAGAGGAATAAGTGATCATCTGGGGGATGAACCAGGGAAGGCTCACAGAGGATGTAGCATCTGAGTAAGTTTGAAGAACGAAGTTTACTGAGAATCTAGAACCGTTTGCAGATTAGAAGGCATATACAGAGTAAAGACTATGATCAAAAACCTAGGAGGTAAGAAATAAAAAATACTGGGATAAAAAACTAAATTAAAATTCAAAACTACTAGAGAGTAAGGTACAGAGAAGGAGAGAAATTGAAGATTTTAAGAATGGGTAAGGTTTTAATCTGTGGGAGACAGAGGAATAACATTCAAGGAAAGGCAGCATGCAAGGAACATAATAGGAAGCATTCAGGAAATTAGTAGCCTAATCCAAAGGATCAAGCTTAGAGAAAATATAGAGAAATGATAAGGAATTTTTCTTCATCTGCTAGTCATTTCCTAGTCTTTTCACTCTACTAAAACAACTCCCACTCTAAGACATTAATGATCTTCTTTTGGTCCTTGTGGTAGATGAGTGTGGTGAAAGTGTTCCAGGCCTAAGCCTTAACAGGCCTCACAGCTTCGTTGTTACCCCCTTGGGAGCCGGCTGCCGTGTGAAGAAGCTTGAACTAGACTACTGATTGATAAGAGATCACATGGAGAGACAGAAGTCACAGGGACAAGAAGCAAGATGCCCAGGCAACAGTGCATCAAAGCCCCAGACATATAAATGTGGCCATCTTGGATGTTCCAGCTCCAGCTAAGCCCCTAGTTGAAGGAAGCCAACCTACAGAATCTTAAGAAACAATAAACTGTTGCTGTTTTAAGCCACTAAGATTTAGGATGATTTGTTACACAGAAATAGATAACTAAAGGAGTCATTAAATCTAGTGGAGATTTTTCAGATTTGGCTTCCCAGCAGTATTCAAAACTATTTACCACTCTTCTAGACACTCTTCCTTTGGCTTTCACACTGAAATATTCTCATGTTTTTCTTCCTCTTCTCTGGCTGCTCTTCTGTGTTCCACTCCAGATTCAACCTCCAATAACCTAGCCATTAAATGCTGTAGATCATCAAGGATCAGTCTTAAGCGCTGGCCAATTTATACTCTAGACCCTCAACCCACCTACCCGGAGCTTCAATTACTATTTATACTCAGATAATATTTAAAAATTTTATACATCCAGCCTAGATCTTTCTTCGGAGCACCAAATATTCTTTTGCCTACTTAACATTCCCTCATGAATGGCTCAAAGTACCTCAAACTCAACATGTTCAAAACTGAACTCATGATTTTTCTCCACCCAAAATGGGACTCTTTCAACATTTCCTAGCTCAGTGAATGGCACCATAATCTATCCAGTTTTGCAAGAAACCATCTCCTTCCTCCTTCTACCCCCAAATGCAATAATGTCAGCAAATCTAGTCAATTTAACCTTCTAAATATCTCTTGATATTGTTGCTTCTTTCTGTCTCTTCTACCATCACGAATCTCCTTGGCCAAGCTCTTGTCAGGACTAATGCAACAATGCCTAACTGATCTTCCAACATCCACTTATCTTCCCCTCCCCTGCCCCTGACTTCCAAATAAAACTCTTGGACGGCTTCCTATTGCTTTTATGTAAATAACAACATTACTTAGGATGGCCTCAAAGCCCCTTGTGTGGTCAAACCCAACCTTCTTTTCCATTTTGTACAATGATACCTCTTCTTTTATGCTCCAAGTCACATAAGCCTTCTTCCAGTCCCTTGTTCTTAAAACATACTCCCTTTGGGAAAGAGCCTTCGTACAGTCCCTCTGCCCAGTATGACCATCCTTCCCACTTGTTGTGTAATAAATCCTACTCATCTCTTCAGATCTTAGCTTTCCATGACAACATTGACTAGATCTAGTGCACCCTTATTGTAGGCTCTCATAGCATATATTCCTCCTTTTTGCGTGATATATAATAATTGCAATTCCACTTTTATCTACGTGATATTGTTACTAATGTTTGTCTTTTCATCTTGACCCATGGGGGCAGAGCACCTGCTTGTTTTCACTCACCATTTGATCCTCAGAGCCTAGCTCAGTGTCTGGCTCACAGAAGAGACACAGTAAATATGGCTTAATGAATAAATGGATAGATGAATAAATAAGGTAACTGGCAACTTAGTGAAGGGTATACAACTTAGTGAAGGATATTGAGAATCTAGTGGACAATGGAAAGCAATGAAACATTTTGAACTGTAGAATAATACACTTGAGTAGTGTGCTTTAGAATAATGATTGCCATAGTATGACAGATTGAAGGGAACCAAGACAAGTTAAGGAGCTACTGTAATAGTTTAAGGAAAGTACTAAGGTGATTGATAGCAAAAAGAATAGGAATGAAAGGAAGAAACAGATTAATGAAAGCAAAAAGCAAGGGACTGATACCAAAGACAATTACAGAGGAAAAAAAATATAGAATATGATATGTCCTAATGCCCTGATGCTTTCTCTACCTCTATTATAGTGATGATTCATGTTCAAACATTTGAACATGTTCAAAATAATAACACAGTACTGTAATATATGAGCCGTAATTTTTTTAAAAAACTATAAAACTCAGTTCCAAATACATACACACACAGCAGAAAAGAGTATTTTTCTCAAAAGATGTACAATAGTGTTATCAACTCCAATGTATAACTACACATAACCATTAAATAATATTTCAAATTATTCAGCATCTAACATAAAACATTTAAACTGGAATAAATTATAAACAGATCAGAAGGTTAAGTTAAAGCACCTTGATAAAGAAACTTAAAACATAATAATACAGTGAAAGCTCTGTGAATCATTTTGTGGGCCATTATTTTGTAGGTAACTGAAAGCACTAAATGCTTCAAGCAAAAAAACTTATCAACAAACTTTCAACAGTAAATTATATATGTCCCTAACTTCTGGAAACAGACTGTGCCTCCTAAAAATAACAATAATATTTCCCTAATTCAAAGAAGTAGGGAGATAAAAAGACTTAAAGAACTCTTGTTCACACCAAATATTACCCAAAATCACACAGCAAATTAACAGACTGGCAATTCCATCACTGACTGAACTCTGTAACAAGGTTTCAATTAGATATCCTGCTTGAATCATCTCATTTAATCCTCCAACATACCAATTACCTATAACTCAGACTCTAAAATGTATCATCGATTTAATACATTTCTTCACTTCCCCAAAATTTAACATTAAACATACATAAAAACTTTTCCAACAATAGCACATAATTATCCACACAAGTGCATATCCCTTTCTTCTTCCATATCACAGAGCTTCATAGAGTTTGAGTACCACAGAGTTTGAGTCTAAGTCTCCACGCTGGGTCTAGAAGTTCTTCTGAATCCCTTTCGGCCATTAGAAGTTAAGCAGAACATCAGAGTCATATTTTACAGCCTGTGCTTATGATCTTGACCTCTTGAGCACCTTTAGTTTGAATAGTGTAATTTCAAGGTATATCAAAGTCTACTAGTATTAGTCTTAGAATATTTTTGTATGTATTCTCTTTATGTCAATCATAAATTACTTGGTGATATAGTGCTTCTCTTTAAAAAGCTGGCTTTGGACAGATGTTTGATTCCTCAGTAATCTTCATAATCAGTAAAACAGTCATAATACCATCTCATAGCTTTTAAAGTTTTACCTCTCATCTCAGAAATTTGGCAATTTCAACTGCCTCTATTTGCAACTGCCTGTTGTATGTGAGCTGATTTATTATATGTATCATATTTTTTCTGTCTCAATACTAACTCACCATAAGGTAATAATTTCCTTAAAAAATTTTTAAGGGGGGCCGGCCCCATGGCTGAGCAGTTAAGTTAGCGTGCTCTGCTTCAGCAGCCCAGGGTTTCACCAGTTTGGATCCTGGGCATGGACATGGCACCGCTCATCAAGCAGTGCTGAGGCGGCATCCCACATGCCACAACTAGAAGGACCTAAAACTAAAAAAAATATATACAACTATGTACCAGGGGTCTTTGGGGAAGAAAAGAAAAAAATTTAAATCTTTAAAAAAAAATTTTAAGGAAAAATTATGAATCCAAATTTATGTTAAACCTCTACGAGACTTCTGGTTAAAAACATATAACAATCAGATATAATACGTGAACCATGTTTGGATTCTGATTCAAACAAAATGTTGACATTTCTGAGACAAGTGGGAAAACTGAGCTATAGATTGGATATTATATTATTTATTGGACCTCTTAAAATTGTCATTAAGCTATAAAGATAAATTTAGTTAAAATTGATAATATTTAAATTTAGTAAAATTTATTAAAATAAGTTAAAATTTTGTTAGGCTATAAAACATTGCTGATGTAGATATATATATTTAGATGTCCTTATATGTTAAAGATGCATATGGAAGTATTTATAGAGGACATGATACAGTGTCTGGAATTTACTATAAAATATTCCCCAAAAAGCATGTATCGGGGTAGGGGCAGAACAGATAAAACAAGACCAGCAAAATGTGGATCATTATTGAAGCTGGGTAAGGGCTCTTGAGGTTTATTATTTTATTTTCCCTACTTTTGTGCATGTTTGAAAGTTCCACAGTAAAAGGGTTTTTTTTTTTAAGATTGGCACCTGGGCTAACATCTGTTGTCAATCTTTTCTTTTTTTTTTTTCGCCTTCTCCCCAAAGCTCCCCAGTACATAGTTGTATATTCTAGTTGTGAGTGGCTCTGGCGGTGCTATGTGGGATGCTGCCTCAACATGACCTCATGAGCGGTGCCATGTCTGCACCCAGAATCTGAACTGGCAAAACCCTGGGCCACCGAGGCAGAATGTGCAAACTTAACCACTCAGCCGCAGGGCTGTCCCCTAAAAGTTTTTAAAAATTGGACATATATGAGTAACCAACACAACAAATCACATACGCAAGCAATTAAAAGCTTCCGTGGAAAGAAAAATGAGAATAAGAAGTCTTGCTTTTATTACTAGCTCTCCTGTAAACTAATTATTAGCCAAATGTTCATGTTACTTAAACTGAAATATTTCAACTCTTTTAAATAAAATACGAAAATTTCATCTAACATGAAGTGCTAGCAAAGCAAATCATTCAGCCCAAGTGAGAGCTAAATGACCCACGCCCATGCCTAAATATGCACCCACACAGGCAGTACCAGATAAAAGTCCATCAAAGGTAACTTCGCAGCTGAAAGCTAAGAAACTTCTCCTAATTTCAGAAATGCTGAAAGGAGGGGATGGCCCTGTGGCAGAGTGGTTGAGTTTGCACGCTCTGCTTTGGCGGTCCGGGTTTCGCCAGTTCAGATCCTGGGCGCTGACCTGGCACCGCTAATCGGGCCACGCCGAGGCAGTGTCCTGCATGCCGCAACTGGAGGGACCCACAACTAAAATGTACAACTACATACTGGGGAGCTTTGGGGAGAAGAAGGAAAAAAATTAAAGTTAAAATTAAGAAAAAATTTTTAAAAAAAAAGAAATGCTGAAGTAGGTAGGGAATGGGTAGATAATATTTCTTAGCATCAAAGAAATACAGAATTATCATTTGGGGGTGGGAGGAGGATAAGGAAACCTTGATGCAAAGAGACTGATATATTTGTCCAAGCTACTGCAGGTTCTAGAAAAACCGAGATTTAAACCCACATTCGCGGGGGCCGGCCCTGTGGCCAAGTGGTTAAATTTGCAAGCTCGGCTTCGGCAGCCCAGTTTCACAAGTTTGGATCCTGGGCGTGGACATGGCACTGCTCATTAGCCCACGTTGAGGTGGCGTCCCACATACCACAACTGGAAGGACCCACAGCTAAAATATACAACTATGTACTTGGGGGATTTGGGGAGAAAAAGCAGAAAAAAAAGAAGATTGGCAATAGGTGTTAGCTCAGATGCCAATCTTTAAAAAGAAATAAAATAAAATAAACCCACATTCTCCCACTTTGCTACATCTTTGTTACATAACTGGATTCCCACCTAAGGTTTACACTGTGCCATATACTGTCATCCTACTAAAATGTGTTTTTCTGCTGGACCTTACAGTATATAATTTCAGATTGCTGCTTTCTGGGTTCCTATATCTAATTACTTAAATCACCACTTTTGTGCATTAGTTTCCTCATCTATAAAATATATAACAGGAAGATGCACACACACACAAACACACACAAGGTTTAACATTAAAAATTAATCAGTGTAATTCACTACATTAACAACATTAAAAAAGAAAAATCACATGATCATCTTCACATATGCATAAAACATCTGACAAAATTCAATACCCATTCATGATTTTTAAAAAAAACCCTCAGCAAACTGCGAACAAAGGAGAACTTCCACAACCTGATAAAAAGAATATACAAAAAACCTACAGTTAACATCACACTTATATGGTGAAAGGTTTCACTCCCCACCCCATCTCCCAAGATCAGGAAGAAGGCAAAGATGTCTGTTCTCACCACTTCTACCAGTACATGAAGGCAAGAAAAAGAAACAAAAGGCAGACAGCTATTGGAAACAAAGATGTAAAACTATCTATAGTCACAGACAACATGATTTTGTACGCAAAAACTTCCAAGAAATATAGAAAAAGCTACTAGATAATAAATGAATTTAGGAAGGCTAAAGAATGCGAGGTCAACATACAAAAATCAACTGTATTTCTATGTACCAGCAACAAATAATCAGAAATTGAATGTTAAAAAAAACTTTTTACAATAGCATCAAAATATATGTGCAAAACTTTTATAATGAAAACTACAAACTGCTGAAAAAAATCACTTAAAAAATCTGAGAGATATACCATGCTCATGGATCAGAATAACCAATAATATAAAATGTTGATTTCCCCCAAATTAATTTAAAGATTCAATTCAACTCCAATCAAAGGTGCAGTAGGCTTTCACATAAAAATTAACAAGCTGATTCTAAATTTATACAGAAATACAAAGGACCTAGAATTGACAAAGCAATTTTGAAAAGTAAAATGTTGGAGACTTTAACCGACTTCAAGACTTAAAGCTACACTAGCCGAGTGTTGTATAGGCAAAAGACAGACATAGAGAGCAAAAGAACAGAAAGTCCAGAAATGGACACACAAATATGTGGCCAACTGACTTTCGACAAAGATGCCACGGCAATTCAGTGGGGGAAAGGATTATCTTTTCAACAAATGGTACTGATACAATTAGTTAGTGATGGTGAAAAAAAATGAACCTCAACACTTTCCTCCCATCATACATAAAAATTCTAAAAGAATCATGACCCTAAAAGTAAAAATTCACACTATAAAACTCCTTGAAGAAAATATAGGGGAAAAATCTTAGTAACATTGGGTTTGGCAAAGATTTCTGAAATAGGACACAGACAGCACAAACTACAAAAGAAAAAAATAAATTTAAAACATTTGTTCTTTGGGGTGGGCCCCATGGCTGAGTGGCTAAGTTTGCACACTGCTTTGGCGGCCAAGGGTTTCGCCAGTTCGGATCCCGGCCTTGGACCTAGCTCCACTCATCAAGCCATGCTGGGGCAGTATCCCACATGCCACAACTAGAAGGACCCACAACTAAAATATACAACTACGTACTGTGGAGCTTCAGGGAGAAGAAGGAAAAATAAAAAAATCAAATCAAATCTTTAAAATCTACATTTGTAAAAAAAAAAACTTGCTCTTCAAAATACACTATGAAAAATGAAAAGGAAAGCCACAGACTGAAAGAAAATATTTAAAAACGTGCATCCAATAAAGGACTTGTATCCAGAAAATGTAAAAGACTTATAACTCAATAATAGCAAAACAACCAACCAGTAAAAAATGGGCAAGAAATCAGAACATTCACTTCATCAAAGAAGATATAAAGATGGTACATAAGCACATGAAAAGATGTTCAATGTCATCAGTCATTAGGGAATGCAAACTAAAACCAAAATGAGATAGCACTGCACACCTACATATTGTCTAAAATTTAAAAGACTAAAAAAAGTGTTGGAAGGGTACAGAGCTACTACAACTCTCATACATTGCTGGTGGAAATGCAAAAGAGTACTGCCACCTTAGTAAACAGTTTGACAGTCTCCTATAAAGTTAGATATACACTTACCATACGACCCACCAACTGCACTCCCAAGTATATATCCAAGAGAAACGAAAACATGTCTAAAAAAGGACTTGTACGCCAGTGTACACAATAGCTTTATTCATAACGGTCAAAAAAAAAAAAGGAAAAAAACCAAATATTGTATCTGGTAAATGGATAAGCAAATTGTAGTATAGTCATACAATGGAATACTACTCAACAATAAAAAGGATTAAACTACTAATACATGCAACAACAGTATGAATCTCAAAAGCATTACGCTAAGTGAAAAAAGCCAGATACAACAGACTATACACTGTATGATTCCACTTATGTGAAATCCTAGAAAAGGCAAAACGATACATATACACTGACAGAAAGCAGATCAGTGGTTTTCAGGGGACGGTGATAGAAAGTAACTGCAAAGGAATATAAGATAACTTTTTTGAACTGATGGATTTGTTTTATATGGTTATTGTACTATTAATAACATAATGTTTACATTTGTCAAAACTCATCAAATTTTATACTTGAAATTGCTATATTTTATTGCATATAAATTATAGCTAAACAAAGGGGATAAAAATAACAAAGGAAATAAATGCAAATGCAAATTTTGAGTACCATATATTTAGTGGCAAAAAAGAAAAGAGAAAAGCAAAGGCTCTAGAACACATGTACCATTTAATTTGGAGTCTGGTGCCTTTATTATACCATGCTGCCTCCTTCTAAGAGAGCCTCTCTAAAGATCCAGGTGAGAATACTCATTATCAATCTTTGCCATATCTTGGGACACCAAAGATATGCATGCACATGCACAGGTGCGCACACACACACACTACCATGGGAGTACTAGAATTAATTCTTCAGAGGATAATCTAACTATGTACTCTGCTCTCTCCCACTTAAGGCAATATATCAAGATGGAAGCATCAGAGTGGCTCCATGATAAGGGAAATTTGAAGTACTTTAAGCTCTTAACAATAAATTACTTGGCACATATTTCACAACGTGGCTGAGAACTGGATCCAGAATAGAGCACCAGCAAATTCACTCATTAATTCACTCTTTCAATAAAAACTTACAAAGAACGCTGTCAGTTCATGGATAAATGGCAAAAATCTGCATAGTATTAAAAGTTACTGATTTTAAAGAAGGTCAGTTAGTAGAGATAGGGATAAGGTAACAATTATGAAATAACTGCAGAATAATATATATAATCAAATGCTAAATTTTGTGGTATTTGTAAATTCTGTAAAAGTTCACTCAGGATATGAATATCAACTGAGTGACTACTCTGTGCCAGGCACTGGGGTTACAATGGTAAGCAAAGGGAAGACAGGACAGTCCTCACCCTTGTGGAGCTAGCTGGAAGGCAGGCTGACGTTAACCAAATAAGCACACAAATTACTACGCAATTATTAATACACTATGCTAAATGCATTAAGGGAACAAGGTTTGCTTTTCTTTTCAAACGTCAAAACAGAAACCTCTGACCCAGTCTTGGCTAATGCACATCACACCCCCCAGTGAGTCCAGGTCCCTGATATTTTTCTAATGAAACCTCTACATCCCATTATGACCCAATCTTTCCTTAGCACCAGCATTACCTTCATGGGCAAGTCTTCTCTGACCCCTACAAGAAGAATTAGGAGTCTCTCCTTTTTGTACTATGATAGAGAATAATAAAAACAGTAAAATTTCTTAAGCACTTATTATCTCATTTAATCTTACAAGAACCATGAGATACAATTATTATCCCCTTTTTAAAGATGAGGAAACTGAAGCTTAGAACAAGAGATAATTAGGTTACATCTCTAATTAGTTGCAAAGCCAGGAATTAAACCTAGGTCTTTATGACACGAACACATTCTGTAGCCAGTACATTTTAAATACCTACCTTAAATTTCAACTGGAAATACTAGTGCGAATTTATGACCTATCTTCTCTTTCAGAAAAAAAAAAATCCTAATTGTGTCCACTAAAAAGGCCCCAAAACAATGGCCAACTCAACAGCAACGATCACCCAGGTTATGGTATCATATAACATTTCCTAATACCTCATATGATTCCAGGTCTGGAGCAAAAATGCATAAGATAAACTTAGAACAAGCTGTCATACTAGAAAGTAAAGAAGTTTCCAAAGCTTTTAAGGTATAATTTCTTTACCGTCTCTTTTTCAGAAACTGATAAAAGCCCCTCAAAATCTAATCTCTCTTTCCTCCTAATCAAAACTCCTAAATCTTAGCTGGACACATGGCCACCCAAGCAGAGATTACATTTTCCACTCTGCCTTGCAGTAAGTGTGGCCAAGTTCTGGCTGATGGACTCTGACTGCAACAGCCATATACAAGTTTTAGGTCTTGCTCATATTAGGAAGCTGCCTGCTTTCCACACTCTTTACTTGTTCCCACAGGCTGAAATTCAGTTACAGCGCTGAACTAGGATGTGTTGTAAAACTAGTATCAACCATTCAGATAGAAGCAAACACAGAGCAACAAAGTAGAAGGAATCTGGGGGCCTAGACAATAGCATGGAGCAGAACCAGCCTACTTCCCAGACCACTAACCAGTTCCATCTTTGATGTGAGAGAAAAAGAAGCTTTGTATCTTTTTAAGCCACTATTAACCTGTGTCCCAATTACAGCAGCTGCACCAATATCCTAAAAAATATACCTTGCCAGAAGCTTTTCAGGATCTTTGAAGGTTCAACTAGATGCTTGTCAATTTGTTTTGCTTTGTTGCAGAAAATATGCATTCAAAGAGCACAGTATGTGCATTAAAGGCAGGGAAGCAGACATTCTAATCAAACTAATGCTAAACGCCTTTGTGATTTAATAAATAGAAAGCTGGCACCTCCAGGACCAAGCCCCAGACTAGTCCCAATTACTCAGATTTGCTTGGATAACATAGATGGAAAAAAGCTTGAAGTAAAATTTTAACATTTTCAGTGAAACTGAGTATTTCTTAAACTCCTTCCTAAAATAAAATATAGCCTTAGCTCTTACTCCTAACAAATAATAACAAAAAAAAAAAACCCACACCCATATAAAGGCCCTTATAGATTCAGTTTTCTCCTTCCGAACAGACATAGAAATAGTTCTAAGACTCAAGATTTAGTCCTTCAACTTCCTTTCTCTCCCTAAGGTTTTACCCTTCAGCAATCATAATCCTCAGTTATTTTTCTGATTATTTCCAAGAACAACAGTTTAAAATCCAAGGATACCCAAACCGAAATTATCTGGTCAAGAAAAGGTCTATGAAAGAAATCTGCCTATCCTAGAATTTGCTGCTTGGGATTAGAGAAGAACCAATGCACTCTGTTACAGCACCTTTATATTTCTGCCTAGTATGAGGAGTTTTATTAACAAGGAAGGGATGTACTAAATGCCACTGACTGTTCACTTTTAATGATTAATTTTATGTTATTAATTTTCACCTCAATAAACAAATATACAAACCTTGGCAAAAGCCAGGCCCCCTTGACCAACCCAGTTAAGGAAAACTCCAAGAAATAACAACAAAGATAAAGATGGAAGTAGGAGAGAAAAGATAAATAATCATGATGATATGATGATGATGATAACGGATCAAGTCAGATGTCTGATAGCCAGAAAGAATAGAGACACAGAAGAGAAAAAAAATTGCCAAAGAAATAATAACATTTCTGAAACTTTAAGGATATGAGTTTCCAAACTGAAAAGGCCTGCCAGCAGCCCAGCACAAAGTCTAGTGGCATTAAGATAAGTAAACAAGTAACATAATGAATACAAACTGGGTAACAGTGACAAGAACTAAGCCCAGAAGTGCAGAGAAGAAAGTGCAACTAAATGCCTAAAAGTTTCACAGAAGGTAGCATTTAACCAGCGTCTCAACAAATACTGAGTAGGTTTGGGGGAGAGAAAGGTGGGAAGAGATAGGAAGCATTCCAGAATTATGGAACAGGTACTGATAAATAAAAGAGTGCGATGTACTTAAGGAACAATGGGGACAGTTCAGTGTTGGTGAAGCACTTAGAGACAGTATAAACCAAATAAACCATTCTGGGAAATTTTGTAATCAAATCATAAAGGTCTTTTATACCCAGTTAGAGAGTACAGATATCCCAAGGTAGAAAATAAGGGGAAAAGGGAGAATGCCTAAACAGCATCAAAGCTCAGTTAGATGGGGCCGGTCCCGTGGCCTAGTGGTTAAGTTCGTGCATTCCTCTTCAGCAACCCAGGAAATTCGGTCGACGAATTGACCGAAATTCGTCAGTTCGAATCCTGGGCCCAGACATGGCACCGCTCATCAAGCCATGCTGAGGCAGCATCCCACATGCCACAACTGGATGGACCCACAACTAAAAATATACAACTATGTACCGGGGGGCTTTAGGGAGAAAAAAGAAAAAATAAAATCTTAGGGAAAAAAACCAAAAACAAAGATAAAGGCAGGTGGGAGTGGGCAAAATGGGCAAAAGTGGTCAAAAGGTACAAACTTCCAGTTATAAAATAAATAAGTCATGGGGATGTCATGTACAGCATGGTGACTATAGTTAATAACACTGTATTATATATTTGAAATTTGCTGAGGGTAGATCTTAAAAGCTCTCATCACAAGAAAAAAAAATTTTTTCTATGTATGGTGATCTATGTTAACTAGACTTATTGTGGTAATTGTTTTGCAATATATTCAAATATCAAATCATTATGTAGTATACCCAAAACAAATTTAAGGTTATATGTCAATTATACCTCAATTAAAAAAAAAAATATATATATACACCCCCAAGAGCAGCAGTACAGTTTATACTTTGACACTATTTGTACGCTTAAAAATTATTGCAGGCCCATAAGTTTTTGTTTACATGGGTTATATCCAGCTAGTGATGTTTATCATATCAAAAATTAAAAATAAGAAAAGTTTAAAAAAAAGAGATAAAGCCTAGCAAAACAAATCTTGGGAATCTGTTTATAGATGGGAATCCATACATACTGATGGATGAAGCTGTGGGTATGAATGAAATGCCCAAGAGGAGTGTGTCAAATAAAAAGGGAAGAAAAAAAATCCAAGATTAAACCAGTAACAAGTGTTAAGGGACAGGCCAATAAACTAACATCAAGGATTAAAACAGAAGAGAAAGCCAAAGGAAAGCCAGGAGAGTGTACTCCCAGAAGCGAAGAGAAACTTTAAGAAAGAGTGTTCAATAGTGCTGGCAATACTTCAGGAAAAGAGAAAAATTAGAAACCAATGATTGGATTTGGAATACGAGGAAGTCATTAGTGACCTTATTAAGAATGGTAGAATCAGAAGCCAGATTGTAATACATTAAGGAGTAAAAAGGAGGTAGGGAAGTCAAGGAGACATCAGAAATGATCTTCAATTTTGCTGCCAAAAGAAATAAGAAAATTAAGAAAGTCACTAGAGAGGGAAATGGGGTATGGGGTGGGTAAAGATATGAGTTTTTCCATTTGTGCTATTTCATTTCTTTAGAATGGTTAAACCAGGGAGGCAGAGCTATACAACTATCACCACTATCTAATTTCAGAACATTTTCATCACCCCCAAAAAAAACCCCATACCCATTAACATCTCCACTTACCCCCAACACCTAGCAGCCATTATTTCTGTTTCTATGGAATTTTCTATTCTGGACATTTCATATAAATAGAATCATGCAGTAAGTGGCCTTTTGTGTCTAGCTTCTTTCATTTAGCATATTTTCAAGGTTCATCCATGTAGTAGTGTCAGAATTTCATTCGTTTTTAAGGCTGAATGATATTCCATTGTATAGATATACCACATTTTGTTTATCCATTCATCAGTTGATGGACATTGGGTTGTTTCTACTTTTGGGCTATGATAAATAATGCTGATATGACATTTTATATGGACATGCTTTCATTTCTCTTGGGTACATACTGAGGAGTGGAACTTTGGGGTCATAGGATAACTCTGTGTTGAACTTCTTAAAGAACTGCCAAACTTTTTTCAAGAGCAGCTGTATGATTTCACATTCCCACCTGCAACGTATGAGGGTTCTACTTTATCTACAGTCTCACTAACATTTGTTATTATCCATCTTCCTTATTATAGCCATTATAGTAGGTGTGAAGTGGTATCACATTATGGTTTCAATTGGCATTCCCCTAATGACTAATAATGGTGAACATCTTTTCATGGCCACTGTATATTTTGTTGGAGAAACATCTTTTCAAATCCTTTGCCCATTTCTTAATTGGCTTGTCTTTTCATTTTTGTGTTGTAATAGTTCTTTTTATAGTCTGGATACTAGGACTTTATCAGATATATGATTTGCAAATATATTCTCCTATTTTGTTACTGTCTTTTCTTGACAGTATCCTTTGAAGCACAAACGTTTTTCATTTGTTGAACTCAAATTTATCTACTTCTTCTATGGGTGTGCTTCTGGGGTCACATCTAGGAAACTGCTGCCTAATCCGAATCATGAATATTTACATCTATGTTTTTTCTTCTAAGAGTTTTTAGCTGTCACATTTAGGTTGCCCGTCCATTTTTATTTCATTTTTGTATATGGTGTCAAGCAGGGGCTCAACTTCACTCTCCCAAGTGTGGATATTCAGTTGTCCAGTACCATTTGTTGAAAAGATTATTCTTTCCCCATTAAACTATCTTGGCTCCCTTGTTGAAAATCAATTGACCATAAATGTATGGGTTTGTTTCTGAACTCTCAATTTTATCCATTCATCTGTATGTCTATCCTTATGCAGTACTGTTTTTTGTTTTTGTTTTTAAATCTCACTCTAGAATGTAAAGAGCAACAGATGTGAAGTAAAAAGAAAAAATGGTCAAGTCCCAGCTCTGTCTCTAACTTGGGAATCAGCTATACTAGACACATTTTCCTCACTCTTACAGAATTGGGAATAGTTAAGATTTGAAGTTTCCTTGTAAACAATAAAAAGTAATATGATTAAGTTTTATACATATTTTCTTAATGATTACTGCTCAACCTCATAAACTATTTTGACAGCCGGGAACAAAAGGAAGTAACACAGTAAGAATCTTTTACAATCTGTTTCTAAGAAACAGTGCCTAGTATCTAGTAGGCCCTTAATAAATATTTATTGAATGAAACTAAGCATTTTCTAATTGTTTTCTATTCTTTTTATCATTTTTTATGACTCTCAAGATTATAGGGAAACACCTTATAAATTTAAAATCATCGTATTTCAGGTTCTTTCTTTACCAAGTTATTTCCTTGAAAAAAAAAAAATCAAATATATTTCCCTCAGGCTATTTCTAGCTTTTTATTAATATTATCCAATATAAGCATTTAAGATGATTTTCCTCATATGATATTTAATAAGGAAAGTAAAACTAAAAAATTATTAAAGCCAAAGTGAATTTTATAAAATTGAGTTAACAATCTGATTTATTTAGCTGGTAGTTCCTACTGTTACACTTTATAGTTACAATGTATACCTTTTAAGTTATTAAAAAAACACCTTTTTTTGGTTCTAGTCATTCAAGATCAATTATTTGTTTAGAGGAAAGAGCAATTACTTGGCAATCAGCAATATAGAAATAATTTCTTTAACAAAGTTTTACTGCAACAAACGTCAAAGTTTAGGTCTTTCTAATTTTTTAACAACTTTATTAGGTATAATTACCTACCATAAAATTCACCCATTTTGAGTGTCCAATTCAATTATTTAAATTTTACAGAATTCTAACAACCATCACCACAATTCAGTTACAGAACATTTCCAACACTCAAAAAGATCCCTCATGCATATTTGCAGTCAGTCCCCAGTCTACACCAAGGCCACCACTAATCTATTTTATGGATATTCCATAAAAATAGAATCATACAATATGTGGTCTTTTGCATCTACCATAAAGTTTTGGAGGTTCATGCATGTAGCACATCTTTATTTTTCTGGTATAAAACAACCCAACCCAAAAACAATTGTGTCCTCTTTTACAAGGAGGTTAAAAAAAAAAAAAGAGTTGCCAAAAATATTGACTCCTCTATATTCTACACTACTGCCAGCATCTTTCTAAAATCCAAATCTGATCACTTTCTCCTCTATTAAAATCTCTTCAGTGCTTACCATCCACCTATAAGGCAAAGTCCAATTTCCTTGGCAGAGAATACACAATGGGCGACGCCATTCTGTCCCATCTCGTTTCCTGCTGCTTCTTTCTCGAACACTGCCAACTATCAGTACTGAGGCATATATGGTTCCCCTGTGCTCTCTCCTATCACCTTTATGACTTTGCACCTACCAACTTTGCAATCTTGAATTAATCTTTCCAAGTCCAACTTGAGACATCAATTCCCAGTGCCAGACTCACTTTCTCAGCAGCTGTGCTGTAACCATTTTATTTCTTATGCCATGCCACAGCAGTGTACCTCTCTCTCTTACCAAAGTCATGATCCCAGCACATAACCTTGTGTCTGAACATCATTGGTGTTCAATAAGTATTTGTTCAATTGAACTGAATACATTCTAACTACTAGTATTCTTCTGCTCACTTCATTAAGGAAGATCAACTGCACTCTAAAACTAATCGTGAAAAGTACCTAACAGAAGTCATACAACACAATTTCAAGGCCTAAGGCAGTGGTCTACAAAACGGTATAACTCCAGGGTACAGAAAACTATGGCCCACCAGTCAAATCTAGCCCACAGCTTGTTTTGGTAAATAAAATTTTATTGAAGACAGCCAGATTCGTTCATTTAACATAGTGTCAACAGCTGCTTTTGCCCTACACTAGTGAAACTGAGTAGTTCCAAGAGAGACCATATGGGCTGAAAAGTCTAAAATATTTACTATCTGGCCCTTTAAAAAAAGTTTGCCAACCCCTGGTATACATCATGATGCACGGTGTGGGAAACAAAATATCAGAACTTCCTTTGTATTAAGTTTTTTCATCTCATCTTTTAAAATTTATATTTCTATTTTATATACATTTTCTAACACTAGTATAGCACTGATATATATAATTTCTAAATGTAAAAATGTACATACATTGGGGATGGCACATACCCATATTATTTTTATATAATATATATTTTTTATAATTTATATATTTTTATATAATATGTATACATAATATAGGTGACAATAAAAAAAATCCTAGTAAGTCTTAGGACAAGGTGTTTTTTCTGTTTGTTTTTTTTTTTTTTTTTTTGAGGAAGATCAGCCCTGAGCTAACATCTGCTGCCAATCCTCCTGTTTTTGCTGAGGAAAACTAGCCCTGAGCTAACATCCGTGCCCATCTTTCTCTACTTTCTATGCGGGGCACCTGCCACAAGATGGCTCGATGAGTGGTGCCATGTCCCCACCTGGGATCCGAACTGGCAAACCCCAGGCCGTTGAAGCCGAACGTGCACACTTAACTGCTGCACCACAAGGCCGGCCCCTCTTAGGTCAAGTTTTAGAATTTACTTCAAAATTTAGCCATCATGGTTATTATCAGGCTATTATATGAATATTGGGTTCTGTAAGTGCTTCAAAGCACAGAAAAACAGACCTAAAATTAAACTTTTCCCAAACCAAAAAGCTCAAAACATCTCTAAAGAATCTTTTTGTGAGGCTAAAAATGTTATTCGAATGATACAGGTAGTACTAATATTCTTCAAGTTTAATGCAATAAAATATGAGCATAAATCCAAACTGCTTCAAAGGTGGCTATGGTTTTTAAAAATTGTAACAGACAAATCAAATGCAAATTTGTCCTTCCAAATTCTGAAGCCCAACTGCCTGAAATACAATCGATAGATGATAAATATATAAACTGAAAGAATACTTCACTAATTTTTTTTAATCCATTATTAACAACATAATGCAATTTTGTAACCAAGGTGTTTCTTAGCTGTGATAGTAGGCTGTTTCCATTTAAGACAACAGACTAACCTAAGGTTCTGAAGAGCCAGGAAATAGCAAATTCCTCCCTTTACAGATCTTAAAGTTAGGAGGCTAATTTCTAATAACTCAAAGTTGGGGTCTGATCATCATCATCAACAAGTTTATAAACTAAAGTTAATTTACCAGTTCAACCTGGATTTGTCAGGATAGGGTTATTATTCTATATTGAATCATATTCTCCAACAAATAGTCACAGCCCCCAGAGAGAACTACACTCTACTCTGCTCACCTTTAAGGCTTTTTCTGAGGCCTTCCGAGATGACTAGCATCAGACTTTTGAGGAAGGCTAGCCATTAGACAAGGCTTTTCCCCACGATCTGACTGCTTGAAGTGACATCCAGGATCAGGTCGATCCTGTATCCAGGAATCATGACCCTCCCTGAGGCACCAGTCATCATGAGATCAGTGCACTTTGGCACTTCTTGAAAACCACTGGGCTGCTCCTTTAGCTGAAAGGAAAAAAAACATCAAAACCACAACAAACAAAACAAAGGGGGAAAAAATCAGTAATTCAACCTGAAAAGACAGAGCGTGGGGAAAAATATACCAAAATAGCCTTGTCTAGATCAAATTGTAGCCTTGCCTTGATGTAAAGATCATAGTTTCAATATCGTTCCAGTCACTGCACAAAGTGTATTCCTATTATACAAATCTAAAAAATTTAAAATATATGTATTACATTTGAAAAGAACAATTTAAAGTGGAAGTTACATAAAATAACTATAAGTATAGTTATATGAAGGTATCTATAAACAACTAGCAGCCTAAGGCTTATGTTACTGTGCCTCATCAAGAAACCCAAGAACTCCCAATTTTTTCATGCTCTCAAATTGTAATCTGACTTAGAGAAGTATGAAATACACCTAAGAGGCTGACTTTAACTGAGTTTAGCAGAAAACTGCCAATGCAGTTAAAGCCAACCTACTACTATTCTTAAATTACATACTGATGAACAGAAGAGGAATCCCGCTTGCATACTCTTTAACTCACTTGACACTAGCACAAGGTGTACGCCACACCCACAATGCTCTTGTCCTAGCATTCTGAATTTCAATGTTCATGCTTGTTTGAAATAAGCCATTTTAAATGTTCACATCACTATGGCCTTAGATTAAAAAACTCAAAGATCCAAGAAATAAATAATAAGATGACTTAAGACATTTAATCTGCTTCAAAATAAAAATTTTAACCATTAGAATCCAGAGATAAAATTCTGCTTATTTCTGTTTTAAATATAAAATACTTTTCCTAAGACATAACGTTAAAAGGCAAGAAAAAGTCTTTGAGCTTATTGTTTTAAAAGTTGGCTCATAATTCCTTTAATACATTCATACCCTAACAAACAATTATTTTATATTTCTTTCTATTACTTATCCAACATCCCCATTTCAGTTAAACTACCAACATCCACATAGATTCCCAAGTTGGAAACCTCAAAATACTACTAGTGTTTTTTCACTTGTTTGAGAATATAATTAAAGCTATAGACCTCTGTCCTCCAGAAAAATGTATATACACACAGATAGACAATGTCTGGATAAGCTTTCAGAGAATTCACAGAAACCTCTGAAGCTCAAACCTGGACCCTGAGTTCAGAACCCTTGGTCAAACACTGCTTTTTTTCTCCTCCCTTACCATCTTTGAAGACCTGACTAGAATAGCTAGCTAATCTCTCAGATTTCTGCCTTCCTATCTAGCACTGGCTTAGTTTTAGCACACTCCATGTTTTTCCTGGGTTGTTGCTGTAGTTTGCTAATTCTTCCCAGCTTACCATGCTTCAATCAATCTATCTTCTTTCACCTTGCTAGCAGAGCAAGCTCATTAAAATGCAAATCTGATCCTGTGACTCACCTGCTTAACATCTTCAATACCTCCTCTGCAAATGTTAACAAATGATGTCCAGTCTCCTTAAGGTGGTATCATCTGGCCTCTAGTTACATTTCAAGCATCCACTCCTCCCACCTACACTTTCCATACTCCACTAGTTTATAGTCTCCCAACACACTGTTTTCATGCCTTCATACTTTTGCACACTGTACTCTCTTCCTACAATGTCATAGCTCAACTCCCTACTCATCTCTCAAAATTTAGCTCCTCTCTTTATGTTCTATCAGAACCTTCTGGTTACTTCTGCCATGAGATTTATCTCAGAGTATTACAAAGGCTTATTTACTTGTCTATCTTCAAAGACAATACGCTTTCTAGTGGCAAGAGCCTTTGCTTAATTCTATCTTGTGTCCCCAGTACCTAGAACATAGTAGTATTAACTATAAACGTATGGTGCACCACTATTCTTATACACAACCAAAGTTACTATGCATCACAAGAAAAGTTACTATTGAATTAATCTGAAATATACTTTAAGAATTCAAAATTGGAACAATTTACAATTGTACACTATTTTAGCAGCAACTCTCTAGAAAGCAAAAATTAAGTGTAACTATCACCAATTCTTTATAAATTGCCCTCATCTGAGTCAAGTATACATACACACAAATACATATATACAACCATATATTTTTTTAAATAATGCTAGTTATGAACATCCAAACCAGGAATTAAAGCATAATAAGGATAATAGAATACGATATAGTCCGTTGGATAAAAAGCCCTAAGCCAGGGATAGCAAGCACATGACAGATAATATGAAACAATTACTCCCCTTTTCTCACCCTCTCTTCCTCTACCCCATGTCATACTCAGGGTCTAAGCATTCTCCTCAATACAGCACACTATAAGCAGTAACTACAGAGTGACTGTAGCTGGCACAGAAGTTAACATTTCAGGGCTATCCAACAATCAATTCTAAACATATCATATCAAACATCTTAAAAAATATTCACAGAAGACCTATTCCATATCCCTTCGAAACCCAATCCCAAGTTTAACAATTCTAAAGGTCAAAAATTAATTTTTATCTTAAATAAATTTTGCTGGCCTTCTAAGTCAAAAATTGTTTTGGGCCAGCACAGCAGCACAGCGGTTAAGCACACACGTTCCACTTCGGCAGCCTGGAGTTCGCCAGTTCGCATCCTGGGTGCAGACATGGCACCGCTTGGCAAGCCATGCTGTGGTAGGCATCCCACATATAAAGTAGAAGAAGATGGGCACAGATGTTAGCTCAGGGCCAGTCTTCCTCAGCAGAAAGAGGAGGATTGGCAGCAGATGTTAGCTCAGGGCTAATCTTCCTCAAAAAAGAAAAAATAGTTTTAACTTGTTTTGTTGAAGGTGTTCATTTTCACGTGTTCTCTGAAGTTTTAAAAAATATATATTTGTAGTTATATTGTGTTCTAAAACTGTGGTTTCCAAATCTAACTGTGCATCAGAATAAATTAGGACACTTTCAAAAAATATAGATTCCCAGGTCCCTGCCCAGATCAACTAAATCAAAATTTCCAGAATTAAGAGCTGCGGCACGTATATTTTATAAAACACTCTGGGTGATTCTGATGAAGCCATTTGAAAACTAGCATTCTAAATATCACAAGAGTTTATATATGGAAGAGTTAGAATCAGAAGAATAATAAAAATGCCTCTAAATGAAATTTTCCTTACATGTGAAGTGTCTCATGGTTTATTGGTTCTGACAGGCTAATAAATGCAGAGTGAAGTTGCTTCACCCTCTGAATAAAAACTATTTTGATATATTCTACCACAGAATTCTAGATAATAGATTAGTTATTCTAGCTATACAGCTTAATTGAAGAATCATCAGCCAGCATTTCTTTTTAATTATTCTACTATAGTATTTGTCTAGAGGCAATCCTTAAGAGTTCTTTCCACATGAACTTGAGAAAAGGTATATTCTGGGAGGAGGGGGAGGGCAAAAGGGGTGATTAGGCTCACATGTCTGGTGATGGACTCTAATTAGTTTCTGGGTGGTGAACAGGATGTAATCTACACAGGATTCGAAATATATTATGATGTACATCTGAAAGCTATATAATGTTATAATCCAATGTTACTGCAATTAAAAAAAAAGGCCAGTGAGCAAAAGCATAAATAAATAAATAAAATAACAGATATGTTATAGCTGGGGAAAAAAAGGTATATTCAATAAGAGTACTGCAAATATGAATTGCTGAAAATTCACTATAGGTATTAAATTAAAATATTTCATCAACTTTTAATTATGCATTTTTATTATAATTACACATTTTCAATATACTAATTGCAGCTGTATACATTTCTATAGCACACCACAGTAATAAATATAGGGTTTGAGAGAACAGGGCCAAAAAATATGGATTAAAAAAAATGTAAATGATCTGCATCCAAAAAATTCTTTTAAATGTTCTTAGAAAGTTGAATTCATAGAGACTAACATATATAGTAATGTTTTACACGTTTAGAACATTTGAATCACAAACCAGTAAGAGAGGAGCCAATCTTTAATATTGCTACTGAGCCTCTAGTAATATCAATATGAAGAGGCACCAGTACTAAGGAGTAAACATGAAAACGCAGGAACACATTTATACACAGATCTGGTTGATACATTCTATCATACTAAAATGACACCCTTCAAGATTCCTTTAGCAGTCTTCTTAAAAAAGAAAAAGTTCCCCAAAATTGTAAGTGTACTAGGAAAAAACAACTATGTTAAATATATGTTTAAAAATCTTTGCTGACACCATTAAAATAATTTTGACAGCTTTTGGCACATATTTTTAATGATTTTAGTGAAATGAAAACATTTTATGGGGGAAGAGGGTATGGTTTCTGAATTATTTCAGATACTAGAAACAGAATTCAAAAACTTCTAGATTATGTTTTAATCAGCACAGATCATGAAGAGTTAAATACAAACTATAATTATAGATTATCCTTGTACAAGTAACACCATCTACCCTGCCCAGAATGATCCAGAAAAATCACTAATACCAATCCCACATCTCAAAGACTGACAGGACTTCTGCAACAACTTTTAAGAACTGACAAGTTGAAAGATAAGACCCCAATCTATAGCCACTTGAACGCATAGCTGAGATTACTCAGACATTCTCTTTCTACAAACACATGCCCTTTCTGAACATCTGCCAAGAAGTTATGAAAGTAGTTGTCCTAGTTTGTCTTAAAAAACTGGGAAAACTCATAAGATGGCAAAACTTTTAATGTCAAAAGCAAAGAGTTTTCTGACTACAAATACCTTCTCTAAAATGCTAGCCTCCAGGGCAATCATAACACTGACAAACAGATGCAGAAAGATTCTTCAGCATATAGAAATCTCAATATTTGAAAGATAATACTACTATTAGCACTTTCAAGGAAGAGAAAAATAACTGCTACACTACCCTGGAATGTCATTCATCACCAAGAAAGTACTGGCAGGATTTCTTCTTGCTACTTTATTGAGCAATATAGTTAGCCACGTGTTCCTGGAATCATAGTACAGAACAGTTTTCCCATTGCAAAACAGTACTAGAGAGGATCTTTGCAGGAATAAAAAACAGAAAAAGAAATTTTTTCCGTAATTCTACTTATAATGTGGTGATTCTACCAAAACATTTGATATAACAGTAATACAACCAGATGAATGATACCTATGAATATTTGCCCACAAGTGTGCTTATCAACATCAAAGATTACTACTACAGGAGTAAGCAATATAGTTTTCTTGTGTATCAGAATTCAAAGTCCCATCTAACTCACTCCTCATAAGTGAAAATATTGCAAACAACCAGTTTTATCAAATAGCTGCATTTAAAAAGAAAAAAAAGGCTAAAAATATGCACTCTTCCAATACAATACTTTCGGTCATCAAAAGTCCTTGAGAGTTATCCAAAAATACTACATGAGAAAGACACTCATGACACCTCAGACAATGGCCTGGACTTCTATTAAATGAGGCCAAAGAAGATAATTCAAGTCATGAATTAAGGTAAAATGATCATATATAGCTCAAGATTTTTATCTGTAATACAAAGCTGTTACTCTTCTAATGCCTAACACACTGCTAAGTGATGACCTGTAAGTGAAAATAGTATCCCTATATTATTTTGACAAACAAGTTATAAGAAATTGGGTCATTCTGGCCTGTACATACTTAGCCAGGTCAAGAGACAATATGGCACCAGTTTTTCCATTAAACATTTTCTAGGATCAAAACAACTTTATATCAGGCTTCTTTATAAATTTCACAGATATAAGATATGAGCAACATCCCATACAAAATCATCCACAAGATCCTTGAATTTAATCAAAATTAAAAGGACTATAAAAATTCACATTACACAGGATTTGACACACATACAAGATAGGTAATATTAACCTTCCCCCCCCCCCTTTTAGTGCTCCCACACACTTAGTATGTATCTCTAGTTTATCACTCATAAAACCATTTAAGACCTGATCTCCCCTATATGACTGTGAACTTAAGAATCAGAAACCCATCCTATTCATCTTCGTTATCCTCACTGCCTAGAAATGCCCTGGTCACAATAGTCATTCAAGGAACACTGAGTAAATAAAAACATAATAGCTACGTCACAATTGTATAGAAAGCTGAAGTAGACAAACAGGAAATCAGGTAAATTTTAAGAACACATAAAAACAGAACAGAGAGGCAGTATATACATCAGGGAAAAAAGGAATGGTCTGGAGGGACTGGGATGTCTTTGGAATTTAGGCCAATTCTAATCCAGATTTTGGCAATACCAAATGTTATAATCTTGAGCTAGTCACTCTGCTTCCCTGGATCTCAATTTCCTCATTTATAAAATAAAGAGTGAGACTAGATGAGCTCTGTATTTCCTTAAATGCTATCAGGATGATTTTAAAGCAGCAAGAACACTCATTCCTGAAAAACAGCACTAACAAAACAGATATAATAAATACACCATGTGAGATAACATAACTCTTGAGCAAAGGATATCATACAGGTGGGGTGCACAACTCCATAAACAGTAACACATCACATCAATAGCAGTCACAGCCAATCAAGAATTATATACACACATACCTAATGTGGAAATTTTACTGACACCTTCACTCATTCAATAAGTCTAAAAAATAATCAAGTTTTGCAAAAAGCAAAGGTTAAGAGATCTGAAGAGAAAGAGACATAAAAGCAAAATTATGTTTGGTATTCCCTACTACAAATTATGACAATATAGATCATATGTAACACATATGTGCAAACACATACGCACAAGAGCAAAACAAAATGCATGTGTATGCTTTTTATGAACTGAAAGGCTCCTTAAAATGAATCGCATAATTTAATTTTTCGGGCTAGAATAGATCAATATTTCACAATATTTTAGCAAAAATTAAGCTTCAACAATATGCACATGTGGGGTACATTCTCTCTCTGCCCCACGAGATGAGTCTTGTTGGGACACTAAGAACCAAACATGCAAAGGATCAAAGACATGCAACTTGAAAAGCCAAAACAACTCAGAGACTTATGTTCCAACTACATAACCAAAATAAAGCTTTGCCTTAAAACAAATGAATCTTCCATCTCAGATAAGAAGTAGTAGTAGTAATCAATTTATATCTTGATGACTACCAGACTCAATACAATTATAATTAATATTTTTTTAACATAAGCTCTACTCTCAGTACTATGCTAAATATCATAGAAGATATAAGAGAACTAAAACCTAAGACCCCTGCACACAGGATAATCTTTCCAACCTTTCTAGCAAGGTAGTTTTAGAATATTGTAAACACATAGCCCCATTTCTCCAATATCCTTCCTTAGGACCTAGGAAGAAAGGTGAGCAATTCCAATATCCATATATATTTCAAAACATTTTTAAAAGCTAGAAAAGGTCCTACAAAACAAATAATACACACAAAACATCCAGATATATGGGAAGAGAATACAGTGTATCCCAAAGGGCATTTCTACAAACCAGTAAGACAGAGCACCTTGAATGGATACTCTCACACCTATGAATATTTCACAATAAAAAAATAGAAATCACAACTACATATCAAAATCATTAAGGATAAAAACAAAACAAAACCATCAAAAGAATTCTAATTTATACAAAATAAAATTGAATAAAGAAGTGAATTATTATGGGTTCTATTAATAGTATTTCTGACCTGACTATTGGTACCTCAATCTTTCTCTCAAATTTTTCAAAAGGAAACAAAGTGAGAAATATCAATTTGAGAGTTTCCAATTTAAAGTTAAGCAACATTTCTATTGCTTGTTCATGTATGTAATCAATGTCTACCTATTCCTGATAATGACAGGACATTACTGGCTACATATATCAACTAAATTCAAGAAAGCCCAAAAACCCATTAAGTTCAGCTATGGGGCATGCTAAGGCTACCAATTACATATAAACTATAAATTATCTAATTTTGAATTTTAATCTACCTAAATTTTTCAGCTCTACCTCCATCAATTATATCCTAAATTCTCTTTAATATCAACTGCTCAAACAAAACAATTCTGGCTCTCTTCTCCCCAAATTAAGGTCAGGTAATCACAGTTCTTTACTGGTTCCAATCCTTCATCACAGAACAGCACTATTTTCTTTTCTTTACAGCCTATCAAGCACTTTCACTTACATTATTTCATTTCAGTCTTCCAACAACCCTATGAGGTAAGGCAAGAATTATCATCTTTTTTCATGGACAAGGATAGAGATTTAGGGAAGTCAGTTAATTGGGACAAAGCTCACTGCTGGAAAGTAGTTGAACAAAGACTAGAACCCACGTGTCCTGACTCCATGTCCAATTTGCATTCTATTATGTCACACAAATGAAAGTATTTCTAAAAATTACTGAACTTAAAAACCACACTTTTCTTACTTAACCAAACCCTTTGTAGATACAATGAGAATTAAAATTAAGATTCTAAAGCAAATGAAAACAGTAAATAGTCTAAACCATCTCCTTTCTATATCAACATATTTTAAAAACCAAATATAATGTTCAAGAGCAGTTCAAATACTACAATAAAAACAGCTTAACCTTAAAATAAATCTAGTGTATTCACCCTACTACACTGCACACACCAACTCTGCATAATGCAATGCTAGTAGAGAATAGGCGAAGTTAGCTAAAAATTATTAATACTATACTGACTTAGAATAAAAATCACCCAAATCTTCACTTTTCCTAGTCTTCATCTCCTCTTGGCTTTGCTGTACGCTAGTCTAAGAGTCTCCAGAGTAGAGTTCACATGATAATCTACTGAAATATGGGAAGAAATTATAGAATGCTGTCTCAAATTTTTTTAACCTGAAAATAAGAATTTAGTTTACTAAATTTACTACACGAACTGACATTGTCACCCTCACATAAACTCAAAAATACACATATAATTGGGATGGGGGTAGGCTCAAAAATTTTCCACGAAAGGGGTTCCAATTCAAGAAAATTTGGAGACCATTGCTACAAAGAACTGAGAAGGTAGATGGGTTCTAGTAGACAGATGACTCTAGAGTGCATCAAATAATTAGAGAAAACCTATTTAAAGGTGTTCAATATCTTACAGTGCATATACAAGTAAAGATTTTTCAACTGCATCTGCATAATCCATGCTAATATAAATATAACTTACCTCATCCTGGACTCCACTGGTAGTAGTCAACTTGCTCCCATCAGTAATTGTAATAATTATTGCTGGCTCCAAAAAAAAAGGGTTTCTTCCCTAAAGTCAAAAAAACACATTGATCATATTAAGGCCTAAACTTTAGCTTAATTTTTCTGAGAAAAATTAATTCTCAGAATAGTGTATAAATCCCCCTTTCTTGTTGCTAAATTTTATGTATAGTATATACCTTTCAAACATTAAAAAAAGGCTCAGAAGGAAACATAAATGAATAGAGGTTAACCTTGAAGGAGCGGGATTAAGCAGAAAAAAAGGTGGATTTTTCACTTCTTTCTACATTCTTGTATTTTTTTTTTAGAGTGAGCATTTATATTTGTGTAACTAAATGTATTTAATTTCTTAAAAGGGATCCTATAGTTCAGTTCTAATAATCTGACATATTTAGACATTACAAACTAAAGCAATAGAAAGACGATTATTTTCTGAGAAACTTACTAAAGAGGAAGGCAAAATAGTAGGTGAACTTTACCACATAATATAATCTACGCCTGTAATCAAAGTGTCCAACCAAGTGACGGGGTATATGGATGGAAGGACTCTAAGAGCTGGTTCCATGGAAACAATAGGGCTACTCCAAGCTTAGCAAAATTTAACAGTAGTCCAATATGAAAAAGTAAAATTAAGGATAGCTAAAAGAAATCGCTCAGTGAGAGGAGTACAAATCAGCAGTAGCAGAGGCAAGAGACCACAGTGACACAGAGCTCTCAAACGTTCTATACATATGGTGAAATAACTTCAATAACTTCCATTCAAATCTCTGGCCAAGTCACTCTATCAGTACTACGATCAATTCTAGGTGACACATTTTGTGAGGGACTCAGATAAACATAAGCTTATCTTGTAGATATAAATGGCTTTCATTTGAGATATTAAGGACATTCTGTACAACTCTTTAAGACAAAACTATGACCAAAGGGTAGAAGTTTCAAGAGGGCAAACCTTTTGTTTGAAATCAAAAGTATATCAAATTCCCTGCTACTAACAGTGTTCAAGAAACAGCAGAATGAAGTTTTGTTGGATATGATGTAGAAAAGTCTATGACAAATTTTAATGTGCCTATGAATCACTGGAGATCTTGAGAAAATGCAAGTTCTGATTCAGTAGGTCTGGGATGAAGACTAAGGTTCCGCATTTCTAACAAGATTGCAGGCTAGGAGATGCTAATGTCCACAGATCATACTTAGAATAGCAAGGATGTAGAAATGTCATATTCATGTAATATTCCACAGTTCTAACCTTTCCCTTACCTTTATATAACTCTCACTTGCTAGCATATTACAGTACAGCCTCAATATTTGTTGAATGAATTTATAAACATCTTTCACATACAGTAACTGTGATTATAACTTAATCATCATAAAGTGGGGAAGGGAGGATCTGGTAGACTAAATTTCTTGATCAAATCACACAACTTTTAAGTGGCATATATATTTTTCAAACTGGTGTCCTAGAAACAATAGTTCCAAAAGGAGAAAGCTTCCTCTGGTCAAATGAAATTAAAATATGTTGGATATAACCTCTAGAAGATTTCTAATGCATAGTAGCATTCAAATGTTACAGGAGACCTGCAGGAAGAAAATATGAAATTATCTCCCCTTCCTCCTCTACAACAATCATGGTAAATGGAACACATTTTGGGAAACGTTAAGTTATAGTATATTGCTTCTCACAACATTCGCTCCCAACATAAATAATAAATTCTAATAATGCAGGTTTTCTCACGGATCTAGAAACAGGCAATGTTCATTTCCACCTCTAAACTTGGATTGGTTCCCTCAACTAGAAGACTTTTCCTTTTCCCTGCTCACAACTCATCCAATTCCTGATCATTAAGTCCCAGTTTAAGTCTTCCTCTTCTTCCATGAAATCTTCCATGATTACTCTGGTCTTGAACAATTACCCCTCTCCCTCTCCAAATTCTAATAGTGGTAGTTGTCAAATTTAAATTAAATAAATAAAAATACAGATAAACAGAATAAAACTGGACTTGGAGTGGTTTCAAGGAATACATTTTGAATACCACTTCCCTACAGAATTTATCCTCTCTCCTTCTCAAATTATTTTTAATGTAAATATATAACACCTTGCACAACAATGTGAATATACTTAACACTACTGAATCCACACTTAAAAATGGTAAAGATGGTAAATTTTGCTATGTGCCAATGCTACAATTTGTATTGTTTGCTATTATTTCATGTGTTTGAATACAGTGAAGGCAAGGATCATGCCATATTTCTTCCTCAGCACTGGGCACAAAATATTTAATCATTGGGTATTTAAATATTCATTGATTCACTGATTACAGCCTAATACAAATTTGTCCAAGCTCACAGAGCCATTTAAAATTACTCAAACTTCAACAACCTTCAAAAAATACAGATATGTTACCTTTACCTCAATATAAATGAATGCTTCCCAAACTTAACACATAACAATTCAAGAATTTGCTAGGCTACAAGGGTATAATACCTCCCTCCTATATCTGACCAGCCATCCACTGTCCATTCATTCATGTTTGTCATTCAAACATTTACTACGTGGCTACCAAGCATTAGACATTGTTAAGGACATGATAAATAATCTCTACTCTCACAAATAGTAAATGTAGGCACCCGTGTACATATAACAAAGACTCTCCTCTCCTGGTCTCTACAAATACCATTTTAGCTCAAAAATTAGCAAAGGGAGATAAAGAAAACCAAATATCCTAATATCGTCAAAACTACTGTATCTTGCTTCCACCCTTAAACTGAAACTACTTTGACTTGTTGCCTTTCAAAAACAAATCAGAAAATGTCTTAAAGCCACCATGGCATGGAGCAAATACTTGTGGGAGTGTCTCTATATCGCCTCTGCATTTTAACCTAAGTCAAAATCATATTTTCTGACTAAAAGTTTGACATCCATGCATTCTTATTCCTGTAAAAGTACTTTGAGAATTACCCTCCAGAGGCCAGAAAACTGTCATATTTATAACTAAAGAACAATGATCTATCGTGTCCTCAGAACTTTATCATGATGTCCATCCAAAAACTAATACATACTCAAGAACCATAATGTCTAAAAATCGAGCTAAAATGTATTAAAATTTAGCAAAAAGTCTCAAGTTATTCAAATTTAAGCTAAATTCAAACACTAAAATCAAAGTTACTTTTTCCTTGACAACAAAACACAGCTTTTAGTTGAATTTTACCAGCATAATACTACTACTAAGCACTAAGTAGTACTAACATAACACTCTCCCCACAGAGTGGAGTTATGCCTGAAATTACTGTAATAACCAGGTACTTGGTAATAATAATAAAGCACCTATATTACCTCATTTGACCCTAAAAACTAGGTGAGGTAAAGTGTTCAGGGAGATTAAATGATATAACTCAAAGTCACTCAGTTGGTTACTGGAAAAGCTAGAACCTTATTCCAACTCTAAATCACAGGGTCTTTCTGCAGCATCTGAAGATCCTGTTGGTAGCAGCTAAATTCACTTCGATACAATTCTACACCAACATGGATTATGCCATATTCACCCAACAACGAATGATGTTACAATCAATTTGGTTTTATTTACTATATTCTATATGCATGGAAATTAACTACAATAGGCCTATTCTTTTAACTTGGTTTCCTATTGCTCTGTGATTTCCTTACCCACCAATTTTTCTATATATAAATCAACATATCTTCTCCCAACAAAAACACAATGAAACAAAACAATATATATATCAATGCTTACTTGTGAAAACTATGTTAACTTCAACCAACTTTCAGAGACTATGTATACGAACACAAGCTAACAGCAAGTTCTATAATGGCTTTAAATTTTGGAAAACTCAGATAAAGATCAAAGGCAGAAAAAAGTACAGAAAAATATGACCATCCTCATTTCAGCTATTTAATTATTTAACTCTACCATGCCTAAGATCCCTTCCTCTCTAAGATTAAAGAGTTTTGTCAAGAATCACACTAGAAAAAGCAACAGCATTAGTTATGTCAAAAATTACAATAATTTAATGAATATCAATTTATACATAAAAGGGTTTTCTATTGCTTCAGGAAAAAAATTATCCCTACCTTTATATATAAACGTTTGAATTAACAAATTTATTTAAGCATAAATTTCTAAATCCTCTTCAGAAAATGACCAGACCATGTCGCTCCAATAAAGCTTTCTCACATAGTTTCACTGTTCCTTCCCCACCTCTTGTAGTACATTTATTGTTGGCAAAAGCATAATAAATAATTGGCATCTTTCTCTGACAGCATTACCTTTTACACAAGAAATTCAAACATGGTTTGGGTTGTCTATCAGCATTCACAAGACTTTCTTTTGAGGTTTTCCAAAAAATAATTTAACATTTCAAAAGTCTAAATTAAAGTTGTGATTTAATCACTGCAATACAATGTTATTTGGTGCCAAGCCTCTGTAGTTTAAGAGTAACTATTTTACATTTTCATTCTTAGTAAGCATGTTTATGAAGTCACTCAATTTGGGGACAGTTCATATGAGAATTTCCCTCAATATTCATCTTGGACATAAAGTTATAAATAGCCTTTACCTTAGTTATAAATATCTCCAAAAAATATATACTAAGCTGTGCTACGACAAAGGCAGCCAGTAGAGGGACTAAAAGTTTACTTTTGCCATTAGCAGAATTAACCTCAGATGTTTTACTCTCAAAGCAGTGGCTCTTGGCATGAAGAAATCTAGACATGTCACTAGAAAATACAATGCACAGTACAATGTTCTACCTCTAGAGCTGTTTTCTAATGGAAATCCTGTCATTTAGAAAATTTGATTTTAATACTGGTCAAAAGCCTCAGGTAAAGAGTTTTGCTAAAGATAATATAAATATTTTCACTTTGCTTAAGTTCTCTCAGTAATGTAACAGTATGATGGTTAATTAAATTAAGGCATAAAAATCTCAGTAAGAAAATTTCAAGAATTAAAATAAGTAGATCTGGGGCCAGCCCCGTAGCTGAGTGGTTAAGTTCGCACGCTCCACTTCGGCAGCCCAGGATTTTGCCAGTTCGAATCCTGGGTACGGACATGGCACCACTCACCAAGCCATCCTGAGGGAGCATCCCACATGCCACAACTAAAAATATACAACTATGTACCAGGCCCTTCGGGGAGAAAAAGAAAAAAAAATTTTTTTTTTTTGGTTTTTTTTTTTTTGGAGAAAGATTAGCCCTCAGCTAACTACTGCCAGTCCTCCTCTTTTTGCTGAGGAAGCCTGGCTCTGAGCTAACATCCGTGCCCATCTTCCTCTAGTTTATACGTGGGACACCTACCACAGCATGGCTGCCAAGCAGTGCCATGTCCGCACCCGGGATCCAAACCAGCGAACCCCGGGCCGCCGAGAAGCGGAGCGTGCGAACTTAACCGCTGCGCCACCGGGCCGGCCCCAAGAAAAAATTTTTTAAAAATTAAAAAATTTTAAAAAGTAGACCTTATTCACTAGAACCTATTTCCTTTTTGCAAAGAAAATGCTTTTGAAAATGTTAAAACTAGTTATTTTGCAAAGAAAATCATTTTGAAAATATAAAAATAAGGCTAATTTCCCCCAAATATAAACTAACTTGGTTCTCAGAATCACAATTTTTAGTTTGACCAAAGAAATTTAAAATGTAGTGGGGGTAGGGGCACAGGAATTTTACTGTACCCTTAAACAGGTCTTAACTAGTATAACCTGAAGCAAAAGGAAGGCAGCCCTGGGCAGTCAGTAAAACTTTTAGCAGCTACCTTTGCTGTAGGACCAAATGGCTCAAGTTTTCTTTTGGTGGCACCATGCTCAACCATGTTACCAGTCCTCTGAACAATCCTATAAAGACAGCCAAGTGCCTGTCTGTGAAACACTTTTCCCTGACTTAAGGCTTCTATTGAAGGGAAGATGTGCACCAAAGGTCAGCTCTGGCTCTCCTGCGACAGCATCTTCAGCTAATCTACATCTACTACTATCTAGCTATTTTGCTATATGCCAGGAAAGCTAGGGCCAATAGAAATCAACAAAAGAGATGTTAAGATGTATAACATCTTATACATCTAGGCTAAAAGCACATCATCTAATAAGAAAATCAAAAACTCCCAGAAATAGCCTGTGCTTTTTCCAATCTAAAACATCCTTTTCAAGTAAATAACAGCGATAACAAAAATGTTAAAAAGATGGAAAAGGCTGCCTTGAGAAATAAGTACTCTCTCACCAAAGGTTCTGATGCACATACTGGACAAGTGCTAAGTAGGATTGCTGTTAAAAATTTTCTAACAGTTAAGTTGCTGGACTAGACCTTTAGGTTTCCTTTATTTACATCCTTGCAGAATCTACATAAATAGTAAAAACATGAAATGAAGCCTGCATTGTCTATCCTACTATTTTCCTCTATTACCATAGATAATAAAAAGGCAACAATATATGTTCCTCTTAAATATGACAAATCACCTCATCATCACTTAGAAACTTTCTGAACTTCCCTATATAATTTGTCAGAATTTTGACTTTATAAAGAAAATATAAAACAGAAACATTAATATTAAACACAACAGTCTTCTACTTTAAGCTTCTCTCTAAAAGAAAAGCATTTTAAGATGCAATCCACATCCAAAGACTTATTAGTCATAATACTGATAATAAACACTATTACAACTATATAGAACTAAGATGAGCTTTTAATACATACTTTGCAACACAAATCAACTAGAATAACACTCTTTAATTCAATATTGCTCAAAATTCAGACATTTGTATGCCACAACCAGAATTGCTTCAATATCTGCTTATTATCTCCACTAATATTTACTTAATATTTTCCTTTAAATCAGTTCCATTTTTTGATTTTAGTCTCAAACAATAATATCTATGAAATCATAGTTTTGGCGTACTAATGCTATTTTCTAATCAATAATTCACTGTCATTAATACTGTTAGCTATATTTTTTTAAGGGTGGGAAGGTTCATTATATTATGAGGATGAATACACAACTGGTTAAGTACACAGTCCAAACAAAATATAATAATTATTTAAATAAAAGCCTGACAGGCTTCATTTAAATCAATATTCCAAGGCCAGAATTATAAGTTTTATGTTTGTTTTAGAACTCAGCAAGATTAGTACTTTTATAATCTCAAGTGGTGTGGCATAAATGAGATCTTTTGATACAGAAACTCCGAAATATTAATCTTAAGAAATTAGTGCTTTTAAAATAGTACCTTTAACTACATACAAAAGATCTCTGAAGGATACGTTACAAACTGATTAAGCACAGTTACCTCTGAAGAACTGAAGTGAGCAACAGCATAATGTTCTATAATGCTTGAACTTTTTAATCATGCACATTTATTCCATATATTCAAAACAAGTACTCTTCAAAATTAAAACGTGTTCAGTATCCAAAAACAAAACTTTGTAAAAACCTGCTAGTGTATAAAAACCTAGTATCTTAGAATACATTAAGGAATATAACTACAGAAAAACGTTAAAATTCCACATTAAAAGAAATATATTTTAGTTTCAAGTAATTCCATTATAGAAGTGTGTACTAACACAGTTCCTTTATCGAACCATATAATTCTTTACCTTAAAAATATAACAGCATTAAAAATAGATGGAATAATAAGACAAACAAAAGTAGGAAGGAATCCCACATATTTATTTTACTATGACTAAAGAGCAACAGCCTGAAATTTGATTTAAGTAATAAACCAAATAACAGTAATGTAAGAACTAAAGAGGGGCCGGCCCCGTGGCCAAACGGTTAAGTCCGTGCACTCTGCTTCGGTAGCCCAGGGTTTCATCAGTTCAGATCCTAGGCAGGGACATGGCACTGCTCAATGGTGAGGCGGCATCCCATATGGCATAATCAGAAGGACCTACACTTAGAATATACAACTGTATACTGGGGGGCTTTTGGGAGAAGAAGAAGGGGGGAAAAAAAAGAAGATTCACAACAGATGTTAGCTCAGGTGCCAATCTTAAAAAAAAAAAAAGAACTACAGAATTACTAGCTTGACTTTGTGGGAAAAAAATTAATGTTAAGGAAACTAGATAATTGATAGGGCTAAGCATTACCGCATCAGAGGACAGTAATATAAATTCAATATATCCAAAATATTAAATATTTAATAATTTCACAAAACTTGAGTTTTACATTTGAACTGAAATCTAAAGTTTGAATAAGACTACTCTAAAAAATAAATAATTGGTTTTGAAAATATTTAAAAAGCAGTAGCAGGTAAACAGTGCTTATACTGGCATAAAAAAAGGAATGAGGGTATCAGAAATATAACTATTAAGAAATACTAACATTCTGGGGGCCAGCCCCATGGCCAAGTGGTTAAGTTCACATACTCCGCTTTGGTGGCCCAGTGTTCACCAGTTCAGATCCTGGGCACAGACCTAGCACCACTCATCAAGCCATGCTCTGGCAGCACGCCACATAGAACTAGAATGACTTACAACTAGGATATACAATCATGTACTGGGGCTTTGGGGAGGGGGAAAAAAAAAGAGGAAGATTGGCAACAGATGTTAGTTCAGGGCCAATCTTCCTTAGCAAAAAAAAAAAACAAAACATGGACTCTGCAGCCAAAGAAATACTAACAATCTATACATCCATCTTAGTAAATAGATTGCAAAATATTAATTTGGAAAAAAATTATTCCAGCAAAGCATATTAATAATAAACATGCTAGATCACGGCACAAAAAGCAAAAAAATAAAAGCCAAGATAAAAACATATTTTCAAAAACAGCTGAAGTTATATAGCAATAATGCTGAAGATTAACTTGACCTCAATAAATCATAAAGATCTCCCTATTCCATCAAGATTAATCGTCTCCTTGGGCTGCTGATCACCACCAAATCTACAGATATTACCCTTGCAGAAATCTGGTTAAATCACATCTTTGACCATTATGGCTAGTTCCTTCTAAACATCCACAGTATGAATATGCTCTCAAAAGAATCATTCACACACACAATAGCTGTCCTATAGAAAAAATGGAATTTGACCATTGCATTCTACATAAGTATCTTCAAGACTACAGCTGAAACTAAAGAGGAACTGCCTAGCAAACATTGGATAGCAGAAGAGTTAGCAACAAAGCACCAAATCTAATAAAGGAAAAAACTGACAGTCTATTGTTTCCCATATGCTACGGCTAAAGGACTTTAATTGGATAAATCATAATACTAGATTAGTTTTAAGGGGGCCTGCTTTGTAAAAAATACGGATTTTTGTTTTTCTAGGAAAGAATTGGTCCAATTTCAGTAAGATTTTTTTAGGAGGAAAAATTTAAATTTCTCCAAAGCAATTATATAGGTATATGTACTTGAGCAAATAGTTTCTAGAAATTCATTTTTGCTAGATTCCGATTCAAACATTTATTGATGCTTGTGCTAAATACCTCCCCAAATATTTATTAGATTTTAAATTTTCAAAATAGACGACATTTTGGGAAACAAAAAACCGCATAACATTTACCTCTACTGCTTAAAAAAAATTTTTTTATAAACCTCTCTAACTAGATATACAAATCCACCAAGGTTTTACCTTAGAAATGAACCTCATGAAAAAGCAGATGTCACATACGAATGACTGCACAAGATTTTTACATGTTTTAGATTGTTGCTATAGCTCACTCCAATGGAAGCTCTAAGAACATAACAAGATAACTCTTTTTTACATTAGGATTTACACTGAATATAATCTCGTTTGGCATTAGACATTATCCACTCTGGATTAACAATAAAATTTAGATATACAGACCTTTTAGTCTTCCTATTACCTGATTCAGGCCCAATTTTCTGGGGGCAATTTCATGGTTTTTCTAACTATCCTGGTTTGAGAAATAGGATTGACAACCAAAATTGCACATCAAAAGTCAAAATTTTATATTAGTTATTACCTGCCAAAGTATAGAAATGATCAGGAACCAACACAACTCAGGCATTACCAGAGGCCCCAAAGACACCGTTTTGCTTATTCCTGATAATCCAAAAGTACTATACCCTCTCATTTATCTCGTGGATGGAGCCCCTGTAACGTCACCCGCTGTGGTTTGCAGCCTAACCTTTCAGAGAACACTGCATACTCAATCATCTTCAATTCTTGTATTACTTTTAATCCTCTCAGAATAATTGTTTGGATGCTTCCCGTATTAAACTCTAGAATAACCTCAAGACTTTGTTCGTGCTTCCTAATATCTAACTAGGCTCACCAGCTTTGACAAAAGGAAAGTTTTCCTTTAACACTAGTTATAAATTGTATTACCTAGTAGCTAATGCTACAATTACTTTTTCTCACACATTCAGAACTATTTTCTTTTCTATAATAAAGTTTTTTAGATGATATAATTCTTCCAAGGACCTTTGCCACAAGTTCCACAGCTTATCTGGGCAAAAATAATGGATGGAAAATATTAAAAATGTCATACCCTTTTAAGGCACAGATTTTAAAAAAAAAAAAGGCAAGGGTACCTAGGGTCTGGAATAAATTTTGATGAGCTATCACTAGGGTGATATAAATTTGTCCTTTGGTTATAAGATTTTTAAGTTAAAATATTTTTTATGTGCAACTCCCTCTCAATATACCAATAAGCAAATTTCACATTACATATGCCCTAAAAAAGAAATATCATCACATAAAAAAAATCTTCCTAGGCTTATCCTATTATGTTTTTTTCACATAAATCTACATTACAAACAATAAACAGATCATACATTTTACATGTGACCTTTCTTCTGGACAAGCACATCCTCCCTCCACCCCTATCCCAACCATCACCAACTTAAACTCTAAATTTAATTTACTGTTACAAAGCCCTGGAATTGGACTCCGACCTAAATTTCCTCAAAGAAGCTTAAAACGTTTCTTGCTTTGAAAATCAAAACCTAGTTTGTCTGTTTTTTTAACTACTTATTGTTATCAAACTGTTTTTGAACAAGAAATAGAGATTTGGGGGAAAAGACTTTTGTAACACCAAGGGGAAAGTATTTTTGGAGCAATCTATAAGCTTTAATCCAAAGCCAAAAACCATTTATGTTCACCATGGCAGGAAATTTTACTTTAGCTGGAACTACTGGAGAGTTAATTCCAGCTTCTGGTGATGGACATATGTTGGGTTACGAACAATTTTTATTATGTTTCTTCTCAAAGGTTTCAGATTAGAAAGGTTTTATCCTGTTAAGGGTTTACCATAATATTGGGGATGATCATCATCATCATCATCGCCTCAGTTCCAACCGTGTGCAAGCAGACACTTAGCTGGATAATTAACAAACGTTATTTCTAATCCTTACTAAAATGTTTAAGATTGGTATTATCATCATTTTGCGGATGAGAAATTTCAAGCTCAGTGACATGAAGGTACTTGTCAATACAACATAAGCTGGAAAGTGGCAGAGCCAGGCACAGCCAGTTCTAACGAAGCAGTTCTTTCCATATCACCACACTGCTTGTTCTGAAAAAAGCTGGATAAAATACCCTACGTACCAACAACTCCAATTTTTAAAATTCAAATAAAAGGAAATTCACAAAAATGGTAACAGGTGTGTTACAATAATAAAGTATGTTGTATATTACTTAATCTTTACCACCATCCTCAAGATAGATCCTTTCATCTCATTTCCCTAATAGGGAAACTGAGGCTGAGAGGTTACATGACTTGCCAGCAACTCATGGGTGGAGTGGGAATTCACAGAGCCCATCAGATCTTTCTGAATCTTAAAACGCAACGAATAGAGATATTCAAAATTACCTTACATCAAAGGAAACAGGATAGTTAACTAATTAGAAAACTGTCCAGGTAAAAAATTATACTTCTAATACTGGCTGGCATACTACACTGGAAAAGTCGACTAATTATAGCTCTATATTAACTAACCATATCAGAAATTTAAACGATGAAATACAAAATCAAAAAGTACCATTAAATAAATACACATATCAGCATCTAGGTCTTAAAATAAGGGTATAAAATCCTGTCAACTATCCTCCACATTCATATTCTTATTTTTTTCCAAACAAGGGAGTGGGAAGGAAATCCAACTGAATGTAACAAACAGTATTTTAATAGGATGTTACAAGAAAAGCTAAATGTAACACACTGACAAAATGAAATGTCTGGTTTTCACAGAGGAATGGAAAGAATGAACATTACATTAGAGAACTACAGACATACCCCCCCAAAAAAGGACTCAGATCTACTGATTATAACTTTACATAAAATTCCTTCTTAAATAATATAAAAATCTCTAACAAAATCTGCATAACTGTTTCATAACCAATTGCAAGTTTTTAAAATATTTCATAAATGTGAAGAAATGAAAGATTTTAACTTTTCTGGGCCTTCCTTTCTTCACCTATAAAATGAGGAAGATGGAGCACACTTCTAACATCACTTTCAATTCTAAAGCCCATGAAACAATAATCATAATAAAATACTTATGGAAAGTCCAATGAAAAGTTCTCTCAATAGATGCAAATGTTCCATTCTTTTTTTCAAAAGTGTATATAAAAATTCAGTAAGCTTCACGCTTAGGATTTGTGTATTTAAGTTATACCTCAATAAAAAGGTTGGGGGCAAAAAAAGGATCAAGGAATAAAGATAAACTAAAATAAAACCAAAAACACTTCAGTATTTTGTTTATGGTCTGGCAACCACGCTTAAATAGACTAATAATAAGACTAAACAAAAATTGGTTTATACAAGAAAATTACTTTTTTAAAATGGAAGAAAACAGGGCTGGTATATGTAAGAATTGATCAGTCAAAGAAGGAAAGCCCACCAAGATGATTTTATTCATAGATCATAAATTTGAGTGAAGGATTACGATGGCTAAAAATAATTTTAAATATTTAAGAAAATTTCAAGTTATAAAATACTGCACAATCTCTGAAGAAATCCATGACATGAACATAGCTAAACAATCCTTTTAGCTAATTCTGACCACAAATGACCTTAAATCAGTTCAAAATACTTGAATAAATGGAATTCTTTCATTCAAATATTAATTTGTTCCCGGCCTTTTAATTTTCAGTTATGCATACTTTAATACATAATTATTGACATTTTCTTTCACGAGGGGAAAATAAAATTCTCTTTGAAGTAGAACTTATTATTTTTGCCTTTTGTCCTTTGCTTTCTTTCCAATAATTTCCAATTAAGAATGCAATGATGTCCTTAGGACATTCTTTTTCATTTTCTTTTGAAAGATCACAACAGGGTAGTTTTTTGATCCTTCAGAAAATGGAAATTTAGAGTGTAAAATTATAAAGAAAAATCATAGCAAGTGTTTTCAAAGAAAACAGAACCTGGGTCTTGAAATTTTTCATTTAAATTACCGCCTTTAAAATTAATGCTCCATAGAAAATAAATCATATCCATTTTATGCTACTTTGAGCTCAAATTCTAATTAAATTATCCCTTGATTTACCCAACAGATGTGCTCCTCAAAGCTTCCTTGCAAATCAAACTTGTGTAAATCTCATCTTAAATGCACTAGGGGGAGCTCCCTATTTGAAAGAATCCTAAAGCATGTGCTTTTGTCTCATAAAGATTCCTTTTCTAACATATCCCATGAAAGAATGACTTTCTGACTTGTCTGCTTAACTGTTTATATCCAGTTTTCATTTAACATTTTTTTTTTAAACACCATCCTTGTACTTTAACCCATGTTTATCAACTACCATTAACACAACTTTGGCCAAGCTATAGTATTTACTTTTCACACTGTTTCACCAGGAGGCAATACAAAGCCCAAGGCAATATATACACTTAATATGCTACTTGTAGATTTCAAAGCATGTATAAAAATCAGTTTTAAATATCACTAGGTTTTTATAATTGTAATTTCAAATTTAAAGCTGAAAAATAATAGAAAACTAGAGATAAACTAATCTACTAAGGAAAAATAGTATGCATCGTGTCTATTGGGTACTTCCTAATTTTTAAAGTACATTTTAATACACCATCCCATTTAAACCTCTCATCGATTCTATAATAAGGGTACAATGGCTCATTATTGGCAACTTAAAATACGAAGAAGCGGAGGCACAGGGCAGTAAAATGACTGCCCAATGTTACACAGCAATTCAATGTCAAGGTCAGGACTGAGATTCCAATTTTCACATTCCTGGCCAGTGCTGTTCTTTCACACAATAAAGATGCAGAAAAAAACATTTAAGCAAGTTTAGCTGTAGAATCTTCTATCTGCTAATAATAATTATTGAAAATAATTTTAGGAGGCTTAAAAGTTCAGGGACCAGACAAAACCTTTCAATGGGGAATGGACAGTTTCTTCAACAAACGGTGTTGGGAACAGTGGCTATCCATGCGAAAGAATGAAGCTGGACCCTTAGCATACACTAGATACAAAAATTAACTCAAAATGGATTAATAACTTAAAGGTAAGTAAGACCTAAAACTCCTAAAAGAAAATATAGGGGAAAAGCTTCAATGTCGGATTCAGCAATGATTTCTTGGGAAGATAAACTGGAATACATCAAAAATTAAAACTTTTATGCATCAAAGGACACAATCAAAAGAGTGAAAAGGCAACCCATGGAATGGGAGAAAATATTTGTAAATCGCGTATCTGATAAGGGGTTAATATCCAGAACTCAAAGGAAATTTAACTCAATTTTACAAAAGCAAAGGACTTGAATACACATTTCTCCAAAGCCAATATACAAATAGCCAACCAGGATATGACGAGAGGCTCAACATAAATAATAATTGGGTAAATGCAAATAAACCAATGAGATATCATCTCATACTCATTAGGATGGCCAGTATCAGAAAAACAGAAAATAGTTAAGCGTCAGTGAGGATGTGGAGAAACTGGCATGCTTGCACACTGTTAGTGGGAATATAAAATAGTGCAACCGCTAGGGAAAATATGGCGTTCCTCAAAAATTTAAAAATAGGATTACCACATGATCCAGCAACTCCACTTCAGGTATATATCCAAAAGAATTGAAAGCAGGATCTCAAAACACAGGCACACCATGTTCATAGCAGCATTCCTCACAATAGTCAAGAGATGGAAGCAACCCAAGTATCCATAGGCAGACAAATGCATAAGCAAAATGTGGTATATACATACAAGGAAATAGTATTCAGCCTTAAAAAGGAATGAAATCTTCTACAAGATGGATCTTGAGGCCATTATGTTAAGTGAAATAAGCCAGTCACAAAAAGACAAATACTCTATGATTCCACTTATATGAGCTATCTCTCAAGTAGTCAAATTCATAGAGAAAGAAAGTAGAACGGTGGTTACCAGGGGGTGGGGGAGGGGAAAATGAGTTATTGTTTAATGGGCATAGAGTTTCAGTTTTGAACAATAAAAAAGTTCTGGAAACTGGCTGCACAACAATGTGAATATGCTGAACACTACTCAAGGACACTTAAAAATAGTTAAAATGATAAATATGATGTTACGTGTTTTTCATCACAAATTAAAAATTAGAAAAAAAAACATCAGGGACTTAAAAAATTTATAAAATACCATTCACCATTATGTTTCAAGTTCATATTCAGCACAGTACTATGTTCAAGTATAACCACCCTTTTTGAAAAGATGTCCATAGGTCAGTAAGACCAAACTATTGTAAATATATTTGTTGAGAGCCTAAGGGAAACCAAAAACCCAAATGGGAATTAAGTTTTCATTACTTCACCTACTAACATTAAAAGAGAAACCTGTATTTTGTATGACCTGAGTACTAAACGGGTACTGCTTGGGTAAAGGGAAAAAAGTAGTATTATTAAAACTACCTGAATCATCTGCTAAGTTCACAATGGTTCTTTATGCTGAAGAATAAAATTGGTTAAAATTATTCCCCCTAAGATTCATTCAATTTGATCTTGTCTAAAAGCCACCATTTTTCAATGAGGTAAACACTTGGCACTGAAAATCCTCAAAAAACTAAGTACATATTGTACCTCCTTTTAGGGTATTTGTCAAGGATTGTCTTGGTCAAGGAGGGCACACAGTAGTAGGACAGGTCCCATCCTCAGCCCTGGAACAATCAAATCAGTACTATTATGTTGGCTAGCAGGAGTGTGGAATTAGTTCAGTGACAAAAATGATGAATTGCAGGCCGGACTAATATTTAGCAGCTAAACCTAACCGGAACCAAACAACATCAAAAAAGATAACACTGAAAACAGTGATAGAAAACAGAACAATTTGGAACAATATGAAAAATAAACTGATCTACATATAAAACTTTAATCAGACCTCTAAAACTTTATACATGTCCTCACTCTAGATATTAAGGCTGGTTCAGATTTTCAGTGGTTCTCAAAAGATCAGCATTATTTGAAACTCTGGTGAACACACATGAAAAATCATGTATCAAATTTAGCTGCAATGATAAGCACTTTAATAAGGTGCTCCTGTTAAGGAAAAGACTGATTAGAAGCTACACATTGTTTAATGAAATATCAGCAAATGGTACTGATTATTAAAATAAAATATTTATAAGGATTGCGTCCACAGGCAAGGAGTCTTTCAGTGGCTATTCAAAGTGGAAATTTTTTAGTGGGATATTCAAAGTGCTTGAGGAAAACATTCATCAAGATTCATTCTTTTTTCTCAGCCACTATAACCTTACTGATACCCTGCAAACTCTGTTACTATCCTAGCTAGTATCTCAAAGATAATTTATTTGTAAACATGCTAAGCAAATTAACAGATGCAATATAGGTCTTAAAAATACTGGGGCCAGCCCCATGGCCAAGTGGTTAAGTTCGCACACACTGCTTCAGTGGCCCGGGGTTCACCAGTTCAGATCCTGGGCATGGACCTATGCACTGCTCATCAGGCCATGCTGAGGCGGCATCCCACACAGAAGAACTAGAATGACTTACAACTAGGATACACAACTATGTCCTGGGACTTTGGGGAGAAAAAAAACAAAGAGGAAGATTGGCAACAGATGTTGACTCAGGGCCAATCTTCCTCACCCCAAAAAAAGAAAGAAAGAAAAAAAAACACCATACCTTAAAAAAAAAAGACCCTTGGGGGACCGGCCCCATGGCCGAGTGGTTAATGTTCCACGAGCTCTGCTTCAGCAGCCCGGGGTTCACAGGTTTGGATCCCAGGTGCGGACCTACTCCACTCATCAGCCATGCTGTGGAGGCATCCCACATACAAAGTAGAGGAAGACTGGCACAGATGTTAGCTCAGGGGTAATCTTCTTCAACAAAAAAAAAGAGGAGGATTGGCAACAGATGTTAGCTCAGGGAGAATCTTCCTCACAAAAAAATACTCTTGGAATTGGTTACGGAAAATCACATATGTTCATGTATGTCAGGGGGAGCAGGTGTGAGAGTAGCTATATAAATACATACATATATATACCCACATTAAGATATTTAAGAAAATTATTCAGAAACCCATATAAAGGTTTTTAGATGCTCTATTGAATTAATATGATCTTTCATCTAGCTCATCTTTTCTCATTTCCTTTAACTATGTACCGAGATTACATACAAGTATTTAGTACTGTGGGCTCCACAGATCCTAATATAGAGCATGATAGGGGAAGTACTCATGTGAAAACACTGAGGTGACAGAATAAAGGTATTCCACAGAAAACAGACAGATACAAAGTACCTTTACAAAGAAGAAAATACAAGAACCATATTTAGTATTCAAAGTTTGAGACAACCAAAATGCTTGATAAATTATCCTTTTTTGAAGGGAAAATGTATAACATTTAAATCAGCAAGAGAAAGTCTTACGAGGAAAAATATCTTCTGGAAAGATGTTTTCTTCTAATTAAACACTTTACTCAATCATTTTCATTTTTCACTTGGAAATTGTGACTTCCTAAATTATTTTAATGCTAGTGTCATTTTTATGTGCCAATTCAGGACAGAAGCATTAACATGACTCCTTGCATCCTTGCTTATTCATCAAAATAACTGAGAAGTGTTACCCCTCTCCCTTGTTGAATTAACAAATCCTAACATGCACAAACATCCTAATCTCTAGGCTCTTCTCTCCGTCAAAGTGGTAACAGCACAGCAGGACTACCTTCAACCTCAAATTTTCCGTAAGCCCTATCGACAAGAACTTAAGTGTTCTCTGGTGGAAGATGGCAACTGGGAAAATGAAGATACAGGTTTAAATTACAAATTTCCTCAACCTCTCCATGACGATAAGTTTTTCTAAGGAAGCACCCTAAGAAACATTTTTAATAGGTGGTAGAATGTAAATGTGTCTAAATGCCTGTCCCATTTATGAAATGTGATGCACAAAACAGGAAATTAATAGTTCTGCTATACACTAACACCTGACAACCAAATAAGGATAACCAAATAACAGTAAGTTTCAAATTTGTCTTTGAACTCAAAGAAGTTTACATCAAAACCTTAAGCAATAAAAGACTATATAGCATTATATATAGCAAAGGAACATGAAAGGGAAAGAAATCCATTATTTTACAGAAACAAACTGAAAAAGTTTACGGCAAATCTGCCCAAATTACTAAGAACTGCAAAATAAAGCAGCACGGAGAGAAAACATAAAAAGGATAACATGGTAAGAAAACACACATTTACTTAATTAATGGAAGTGCAATTTCGTAAAAATAGAAACAAAGTGACTCTGAATTGCAACGCATACTTTAAATGCTATAGGACTATACTCAACCATTTCCAAAGATGTTTAGGCGCTGAACAGTTACCCCCAAGGAGTAAAGCATAAACATTTCTAAAACAAGGGAACAATTCTGTTTCTTGCCATACAAAGCAACCAAAAGTTGTAGTCACAGGAAGAATTTCCATGAAACTCATGAAAATTGTGGCTCATGCAACTTGGGGAAAGAACATAACGTATACCTAAATATATCACTGTGGTAATAGTGCTTTGCACAACATAAAAATTGAACTTTTTGGGTTTAATCTTCCTTTGTTATGTGTTAACATTACACACTCTTCAGTATCTTTTATTTTCCAGGTCAGCAATCTCAAAAAAAGTTATAACAGACCACCTTGCGTTATTCTACAGTGAACCATCATTTGATTTAAAGCTCTTGTCTCACCTTCCAATAAATAAACGCAAGTATTATACTCTGGACCTGCCATTTAATTCAGGAATGAATTCAGAATTCTTCCTGGATAGTTGCTTATTGTATATGCTTCATAAAGCTGTGGAATCTTACTGTACTCAGCCAGTTATTGCACTCCAATGAAAACCTTCTCACCTTTCAGAGTAGTTACACAATATGGTTAAATTAAACCCTGACATAACAAATAATTTCCTCTAGCATTTCCATATTCTATACCAATAAAGAAATGAGGACCACTGATCAACTAGTGTCTGCAAGTCATTGCAATAGTTGCAAAACTGCCTGTGAGTATATCAGAGGAACTGTGTATGGTGAGACAGGATGTTTTCCCTTTTATGTCCCGAGTGAACTTTAAGGAATTAAAACCAAATTCATGTCAACTTTATAGCAAAGAATTCAGATTCTAATTCTGAATACAAATACCTCTGTAAAAAGTGAGGGCTATAAAACCATATACAGTATGGTCAGGGTTTCACTTTTGTATTATGTGCACATTGTGTTTTAATCTGAAATGCTTTATACTTGTATTTCATGTTATATAGTTTTTGGGCCAGACTGTGTTTTTCCCCAAAAAGAAAAGTTAACTGTTTTTCCACCTTAATAGTCAACCTACCTGCCCATAGTTGTCTATGCCAGTTACTAATCTATTTAAATTTAATAAATCAAAAGCTGTCCTTAGGGATTGGCCAAGAGTCGTAAGTCCTTCAGCCTGAAGGTTTTTCAGTTCATTCATAAACGTTGCATGGTTTTCTTTCCATCCGGCCTGAAAAGAAAAATGTAAGAATTTTTTTTTCATCTTTTAAAGCCCTGTATACACGGACAGCCGTTAACAATCTGCCGTTCACCAAGCAGCTGCTTCACTTTACAGTATGGTTTGGTTAACGTGTCAATACCGGATCACTGCTGAGGAAACTCTCTTCCAAAGGTGGCCAAGAATAAATCTGCTGGCTCTACAGTTTTCGGTAGCTAACAGCCTTAATACTTCAGAGCTTCCCTGGGAAACTGACTCCCTAACCTAATACCCAAAATCTGGGGATGCAAAGGTACTAGCGGAAAGCAGAAGTGAGCAGGACCTCGCAAGTTAACCCACAGAGCTGTCCCGCGGCCCTCTCGGGACGGATCCGAAGACCCGGCCCCGCAGCCCCCCACCCCGCTCGCCGGCCCGCCAGCCCGGGCGAGCGCGGCCGAGCCCCGGGCCGATGCCCCTTTAATGCAAACCGGGGCTCGGCGCGGCCGGGCCCGGCTGTCACTCGGGCGAACTTGAATAAATATCCCCCACAGTTCATTGCTGCCGCTCACGCCGCGGAGGGGAAATGTCGGCCATGTTGATCGCAGCGCCGCCGCCGCCGCCGCCGCCGCCGCCGGGCCGGGCTGGGGAGGGGACGGCGGTGGCCCGGCGACTCTGCGCCGCGCCAGGACGCTCCGGAGCGGGGGGAGGGGGTGGGCGCCCGCAGGGGGAAAGACCTCAGCGCCTGGAGCACAGCGGGTGGGGGAGGGGAGCATAATGAAGGGTGAATGGGGGGGCGGGGAGGGCGAGCGAGGCAGGAACAGGGAAGGGAAGGGAGGGGGAGGGCGAGGGCTGTTACCTTGATAGCATAGGGCGGCTCTTCGAAAGTGACCAGCATATACCTGTCTCCTCGGCTGGCAGGGTCCCGGGCACGGAGCTGCGGGAGAGCGGGTGGGGGACGGGAGGAGGAACAGGGCGGGCGAGAGGGAAGCACAGAGGCGAGGTTACGAGGCGGAGAAGGGGCGCCCGGCGGCCCCGCCGCCCCCCACAGTACCGCACACGCAGCGGCCACCCCTCCACGCCGCCCCCCGCACACAGATCGGCCCCCGCACACCGCCCGGGGCCGGAGCCCGGGCCCGGGCCGAGCCCGGCTCGCAGCGCCCGCTCGCCCGCCCGCCGCCCGCGCGGTGGGGGAGGGGGTCCCCGAGCCCGGCAGCTCCCGCAGTCAGGTCCCCGACACCTCCGCCTCGCCGCCCCCGGCCTCCCTCCCCCCACCCCTGCCGCCCGCGGCTGCCGGGCCGGGGTCGCCGCCCGGGCTCGGTCAGTCGGTACCTTCATGAAGGTCTCTACCGCGCCTTTGGCCGTGTCCAGGTAGGTGGTGCCCAGATGGCTGCGCTGGTTCATAGAGGCAGACGTGTCTATCAGGAACAGTAAGATGGGCATAGTGCTGGCCGGGGACACCGGGGCCCGAGGTGGTGGAGAAAGAGGAGATGGTAGAGGTGGAGGCGCCGGTGGCGGCGGCGGCGACCGCCGCTACGCGGGGCGGGGGAGCGCGGCCCCCGGGAGGAAAACACCGTCTGGGTCTTTCCTCTGGCTGCGGGGAGTTTCTCCCCCGATAGTTGAGAGGAAACTCCCCAGACCCAGTCCTCCCCGTCGTACCCCCGCCTCCGCCTCCTCCTGCCTGCCTGCCCGCTGGGGTGGGCGCCCGGCCGTCTGTCTGTCGGTCCGTCCCCCCCCGCCTCGGGGGTCCCGTCCCCGCTCCCGGCCCCTGTGTGTGTCCCAGCGGGAGACGGGCCTGGCTCCCCACCCCACCCCCGGTGCAGGGAGTGGGGACCTGGGAGCTGGCGAAGAGGGGAGTGGGCTGAGGGGAGATTGGCCCTGGGGCTGTTGGGAGAAGTTTCAGGGACTCCCTCCGCACCCCGGCGGTGTCACCACTTTCTCAGCCCCTCTCGCTACTGAAGCGCTTTTCTCTCTCACACTCCGGTTTTAACTCGGGCAGGGGCTGCAGAGGCTCCGCCTCCTGACACGTCCTTGAGCCATGTGACGTACCGCCCCGCTATTCTATTGGCCAGTCCCTACCCTCTTATTAGCATATTCAAACAGCTGAGGGGCGGGGGAAGCTTGTAGGCCGGCTCCGGGAACAGTTATTGAGCACGCGCGGAGGCGGGGCGTCGGGTGCGCGCGAGAGCGAGCGCGAGGGGCGAGCGGGCGGGCCGGCAGACGCGGAGGCGGGCTCCGGGAAGGGGCGGGGCGGGGCGGGGCGGGGCGGGGCGCGGAAGGACCGCGGGTTGGGGGCGGGGGCCGCGTCGGCGCGCGCAGGGTGGCCTCGCCTGTGAGTCTGCGCGTCAGGGCCGCCGGCCTCGCCTTGGCTGTTGGAGGTGATAGGGGTCGGGGGAAGGGAAATGGAGGCTGGCCTCGGTTCCCCTTCCGACTTCTCTGTAGCCAACCCCTTCCCCCGGGGGCGAGTGAGGAGGAGATAAGTAAAGAGATCAAACACCCAGTTAGGAGAAGGAGGCAAGCCCGCGGTCGCCCTCCCGAGGAGGGCTCCGAGCCTGCGGCCGCGGGAGGAGGTTCCTCGGGCCGCGGAGGGCCGGCCCCAGCGCGGGCGGGCCCGGGGCGGGGGAGGGGAAGTGAGAGGTTGTTTATGACCAGGGACTAATCTCCGCGAGTCACACCGCTCCCGCTGGGGAGTGGGGACCAGGGGCAAACCTTGCCCGCAGTCTTGCTCGGCCTTGGGGGAGCGACCAGGGGTGAGGGCTGGGCCCGGAGCAGACCAGGAGCCCTGTCGATGGCGGACCCACGAGAAAGGACACCCACCGTTTTCCTAACGCAGCCCTAAAAGGGCCTGGGGGAAGACTCCAGTATCCATAAACAGGCTGTTACCCGTCTCAGGGAAAAATAACCGGTGTTACCCGAAGAAATACCTTTCTCGAGCCGTGTTTCCCCAGGGCCATATAAGATCAATTTCAGAGCTAAAAGGGACCTTAGCAAATCATAACCCATTACTCCTATTTTTAAATGGAAAAGCTGACTTCGGGTTGCCCAGGTGACACAGACGGGTTCCCCGTTGTCGTGCCAGCGCTCTTTCCTTTCACCATATGCCGTCTCTCAGCGTCGTTCCAAGTACTCTGAGGGAAGACACCCTCGGTTGTGGAAACAAGCCCCTGTCATCGTGCCGGAAGTAGTGAGTCCTCTCCTAAAGGTCCCAGGAAAACAGTTTCCTCAAATATACTCGTTGAAAAACTGAAGACATTGCCTGAGATGCAAGTTGAATTAAGGACATAGAACCCTTAGAAGACCATGTGGGTGTTTATAGGACGGCTTCTACTGGCCTTGCATTTCGATTTTTCTATTCTTTATCCTGAAATCCTTAATTATTTGCCTACTCACCATTTAAAGAAATTGGTCCTTTTAACATTGTCACAGAAGAGTCCTGCTTTGTGGCACTTTTTTAAAATCTTGCTTCGTAACTTGGACTTTTCCTATTTAAGACAACCTCTGAACTTTTTGTTAATTTATAGTAGGGCTACTTCAGGAATAAGCTGTTCTGTGAGTATGTACCATAGAAGAATGCGATGTTTTTAAGAGATTTGGATTAGAAATAAGATAAATACAGGTCCTACATCCAATATTTACTGAGGACCAGTGGAGTTAAAAAATGATTAAAATATGGTCCCTGCCTTAGAAGAGCTTATGGTTTTTCTAGAAAAATATTACACGTACATTATTAGCTACTACGAGGCAGAAAGTGGTTAGATAGTAAATAGTTCAGAAAAGAGAAAAATTTATTACCCTAGGGTGATGAAAGAACATTTTCCAGGGTCAGTGTGTTTAAACTGTGTGTTAAAGCAGTGTTTCTCAAACTGAGATCCTAGACCTGGAGATAGGATTCAGAGTTCTTTAATACTTTAAGATGTTTCTTGTCATTTTGATGACAATATACAAATCCCTTTACCAGTTATAACGACAGAATTTTTCTTTCAAATTGGTAATTTGCATCTGAAAGAGATTTTCATAGAATCTTCAGTTTTCTATATGAGTGCTTTTCAAACTGTGTTCTATAGACCCCTGCCTGTCCAAAAATGTATTCTCTAGAATCATAAGAATTTCTTTCACATTATTCGGATGTGAGAAACACTGCTTTAAAGGATTGGTAGGATATGGAAATGTGGGTAAAGGAAGAGGAAACTGCTGGTGAAAAAGACCTAGGCATTGAAAATGTAGTGAAGAAAGAAAGCACAGTATTGCCAGTGCTTGTTGGGGAACAGTGAAGTTCAGCTGGGCTGGTCCACTAGCTGCACAAAGAATAGTGTAAGATCCAGGAAAGTAGATCAAGTCTAGACAGTACAGGGTCTTTATTCCAGGCTAAGGACTTTTTTCTGTATAAATTAGAGTTTTAGTTGGGGTGCTGAGTACAAAGCAGTGTTTGAAGGGAATCAAACTAGACTACTGAAGTAGATGAGCGTATATTACCTATTACAGTTATTTGAAATCGTTTCCAACGGAGCCATCCTGGATTTTTCTTCCCTGAATCAGTGGAATTGGCAGATTGTCATGCTAGGGTCTAGGAGAGCCAGGATTAGATGCAAAGATCAGGAGAGCCAAGTCCAATGAGCCAGCGCGGAGCATATAACCAGAACCTATGCTTCTGATGGCACCTAAGATCAAAGGGCAAGTTTCCAATTCAGAAGCCCAGAAGTGCTGGAAGGCAAGGCCCTGAGGCACAATAGGAAAGAAATCAGGACACACATAGGGAGCAAATCAAGAGGCCATCAGAAACTAGGAAGCATTGACAGTGGTCCCTAGATAAAATTGTGAAGTAGGCCAAGGTTATTGTTAGTGACTCTGGTTGACAATTAATCTATTGGTTTGATGATGGCTTAAAGCAGTGGTTCTGGGCCAGGAGATGCACATCAGTATCACCCGCAGAACTTAATAAGTGTACCATGGAGCCGGCCCCATGGCTGAGTGGTTAAGTTCGTGCGCTCCACTTTGGTGGCCCAGAGCACAGACCTATCACCACTCATCAAGTCATGCTTTGGCGGCATCCCACATAGAGTAACTAGAATGACTTACAACTAGGATATACAACTATGTACTGGGGCTTTGGGAAGAGGGAAAAAAAGGGAAAGATTGGCAACAGATTTTAGCTCATGGCCAATATTCCTCACCAAAAACAAAATAATAATAATAATACTTAATAATAAATGTACCAAATCCCCATACCCAAAGGAAAGTGATTCAATAGAGTTGGGATGGGTCCTGGTCATCTCATTTTTAAAAAAGCTCTTCAAGTGAATCATAAATAATAATTAAGAACTATATGCTTAAAATATAAGAATAATGTATGTGTCTAGCATCTAATAGTACTCAATAAAATTCACACACTCTTAGAGTTACTACGTTTCTTAAAAGAACTCCTAAAACAAATCTGCAAACTAAAAGGAAAAAAAACTATAAATGTGACACCAATATAGATAACAGTGAATTTGATTCATATGTGTATTTAAATTACTTGGATTCAACTACATTTGACAAAAAATAAAAAGAACTAAATAGTGCCGGAGATTCCCACTGTTCCCCTCAGTGAGCTTAGGCCTTGGAGTAAGCATGAAATGTGAAACACGAATCTCTTCTTCACTCGATCTGTGTGATTCTAGAATGTGATTCTGGAAAGATTCTGGTTATATTCAGGCTGATTTTTCTAAAACATGCAAGCCAACTATTTCATCAGACTCAGCTGAAGAAACAGCTCTTGCAGTGCTCAAGGGAAAACTAGTAGGAGTAGTGTGTGCTGAACCCGATTTGTTGCAGTCTAGGGGGTTAGGGAAGATTCTTCTGGGAGGCATTGGTCAGAAGAGGTATGTGGGAGAAAACCACCTGCCCTTTACTGCTGTTTTTAAAGGAATGCTGCCCAAATGCTATGCCGCCAATTTAAAAGGGAATGAAAAAATTATAGGAAACCCTCTGAAAGAATGGTGACTCTGGCTTAAACAATAGCCTAAATTGTTTAAATGGAGCTATTCTAACAGAATTAAGAACTGATGGATTAGATTCATTTGTAGGAGCCAACCAGAGCCCTTTCAAATTATTTTAAACCAATTAAGCAGAGCAACGCGGTTTAAAAATAATGTGCCAGTGACTTGGCTTATGGTATCTGCATGTGCTATCTGAACAGAATAAATCAGATGAAGCTAGTGTTGTTCATTTGTAACCTAACAAAGTTTCTTATGGCTGTCTTACCATTTCCTCAGCTCTGCTTTACTCTTTGAGATCACAATAGTCAATGATGTTGAGAAGTTGAGAACATCAAAAAAAACGTGAAGTAATAAGCATAAAAAATTAGGTGTGAAACTATGCAGCAGAATGCATTCAAGTAGTACGTATATAAGGGAATTTAATTTTGGTTATCCTAATATTATATAATGTCAATCCTCAGAAAAAAATGCTATTAAAGACTACTATTATAAAGAAATTAGACCTTTTGAACGAGCAGTATTTCACAGAAAAGCTCAGAAAAAGTCTCAGGTAAGTCAAGATCAGTCCTGAAAATGGCCATATCCAAATTGAGAATTAGAATCACAGTGGCAAAAACATGAAAACTGCAAAAACATGCAAACTAGCAAAGTAGAACACTAGCAAAAAAACATGAACACTGGGGTAATTCTTTCAACTACTATTAATTGCACACCTACCATGTCACAGGCACTATGGTAGGCCATAGAGAGTTTATAATCTAATGGAAAGACAGAAGACAAACAGATAATGAAAATACACTAAACAGATAATGAGAATTCTGACAGTATGATAAGTCAGCAGACCCCAGGCGTGATATGATGAGATGTGTCTTAGAGGATTGTTTTGAAAATGAGAAGTAACACACCATATTTCATCAATTCTAAGACACCATGGTTTCCAAGAAATGCTCTTATTTTTGAACCACTGAAAGAAAAAAAATGCTCCTAGTTAAACTACAACAATACTTTCTTAATCAATTAGAATTTTTCCTCACAGTACTGAATTCTGCCAGCCAGGAGCATTAGTAATATAACATGTTTTAAAAGAATACTCTGCTTTTGTCTTTGGTATTTTCTTCAAACCATTGACTTCTATGAGTTTTGATGCTGTGCTTTCTTGATCCAACTAGAAAGTTTTCAGACCACAGCCAGGATTTATATCCTTTCTTTAAATGTTGGTTGCCTGAAATGCCTAGGGTTTGCATTTGTCTAGTCATACCACCAGGAATAACCATGAAGTTTGCACATGTACAGGCTATGACAGCTACATCACAACTGCCTTCTGGTGACAGGATTGTAAGATGCCATTATTCCAAGCTGAATTCCAGTTTTAGAGATGTTAAAATAGAAAAATGTACCTCTTAGAATCGATAAAATACCATTTAGTGCTGGTAGCTCTTAAAATATGTGTCATTAGAATATACAAAGAGCTCCATGACCACTGAGGATAGAGCAGCTAGTCTCACAAAGTAAATGATAGTTGAGCAGACAGAAATCACATGGGGTTGGAACGTGTGTGTGGAAGAGTGATAGGAGCTGAGGCTGGGCCACATCATAAAGGGTTTCATGTGCCTAACTAAGATATTTTGAATTTTATCTTTGGATGATAGGGAGACAAACATTTTGGGTAAGGAAGTGATATAATCAGATTCTCATTTTGTGAAGAATTTCAGTAACAATTGGGAAGATGGATTAGAATGGGAAGACAGTGGGCAAGGAGACTGATCAGGCAATTTCTGTATTAGTCCAGGGAACAAATAGGAATCACTGAAAGTGGCAACAGGGAAGGTCAAGAGAGGGTTATGAAAGACACTGAGGTGAGAGAATTGACAGGACTTGGTGAACTGAGTAGATGCAGGCAGAAGCATGGTATTGTGAGATTGAGTCCATCTTGTGTCATGTAAGTATCATCAAACTACTGGTAACTATAAATTCTAAGAAGAACCAATGGGGCAAATGTTGAACAGTTATTTATTGAATCTCTAGCATGTGCAGGAGCTGGGAATTTAGCAGTGAATGAAACAGGGAAGCAAATTCCTGTCCTTGTGAAGTTTACATTTTAGTAGGAGAGGTAGAGAATAAACAAGATAAGTAAATTATATGGCGTGTTCACCCTAAGTGCTAAGGGGGAAAAGTAAAGCAGGGAAAGGTAATGAAGTGTCGCAGAGGGAGGAGAGTTGGAGTTTTAGATATGGAGGACATATCATTGAGAAAATGATATTTGAGTGGAGACCTGAAAGAAGTGAGGGACAGAGCTGTGCAGATATCTAGGGAAAGATAGATTTTATCCATTTACTTTACTGAAGTTTAGTAAAACATAGTGGTTTGAAATGCTGATACATATTAGTCATCTGTTGGTAGGTATTCTTTGCTGATACTTAATATGTATTCTTATTCATAACAATAAGTATTAAGTGTTCTTTGCTGATATTTAATACATATTCTTATTAATAGCAGTATTATTCTAACTAATAATAATAAGTATTCTCTGCTGATAGAGGTTCTCCCTGAGAAGCACAACACCAATTATGTGTTAAATACTATGGGGCCTGCCCAGTGGAGCAGCAGTTAAAGTTCGCTTTCCGCTTCAGCGACCCTGGGTTCACCAGTTCGAAACCTGGCTGTGGACCTGTGCACCGCTTGGCAAGCCATACTGTGGCAGGCATCCCCCATATAAAGTAGACGAAGGTGGGCACGGATGTTACCTCAAGACTAATCTTCCTCAAAAAAAACCCAAAAAAAATATTATTGAGAGATTTATTTATCTTAAAGTTGACAAGTGCTGTTTTAGATTCCTGGGATTCAGTGTTACACGAAACAGACCTAATCTCTACCCTATAGAGATGCCAGACAAAATACAGGACTCACAATTAAGTTGGAATTTCAGATAATGCATAATTTTTTAGTATGAGTATGTACCAAATAGTACATGGAACATACTTAGACTAAAAAATTATGCATTGTTTATCTGAAATTCATATTTAACTGGGCATCCTATATTTTTATTTGCTGAATCTGGCAATTCTATGCCCTCACTTAGCTTACAATCTGACTACTGGAGGCAGAGATTAGTAAATACAATTTGCATACCGTGGGCATGCTGTATAACCTGGGAAGCCATAAAATGGAAGACACAGGGACTCTCAACGTATGGAGGAAATCTGCCTGACAACCAAGAACACCCACCCTTAAGAGCAAGAAATAAACTTGTCGTGTTTGAGCCATATGTTTTGAATCCATTTGTACCCTGGTCTCTTTGTTTTACCAGCCTAGTGTAACTAACTTAATGTGTCAGTCCCTGAAATCTGTCATGCCCAAATTTACTCCAGAGTCAAAAGTTTTTGTATAATTTACCAACAGCTAATAAAGTATATGTGAATAAAGGCAACAGAGATGTAAGCCAAACCCTAAAAATGCTTGTACTATAGCCATCATTCTAATATAGCTTTAAGCTTGAGTATTTTTGAGGCAGTCATGAAGGGTATCAGATCATCAAAGGAAAACTTTGATGGTTTCATTAAGCAACTAACACTGTATATATTATTCCTGGCTAGTACAACATTTCAGATACTTTTTCTTTCAAACAGTTATTAAACGTAAGGTTAGGTGTTGGAGGCTCTGAAAATTATAAATAAGACATGATTTCTTACTTCAGGAAGTGTAGGGCCTAGTAGAGGAAATAAAGATATATATATAATAAACAGAATATAATCAGTGCCAAAAGATAAGTGCAAATAGTATCTCTAATTGAAGTGAAATTCAGTCAGACTAGAGCAGAATAAAATAAAGCAACTGATGAGGATGCAGTTTTTACTTCAAAGCTTTACAATCTTCTATCTTTAATTTTTTTTATTTAAAAGAATTCATCAAGAATTCACAAAATGCAAAAATAACAGAAAAACAAAAATCACTTTTAATCACTATCCATACATAGCCACTGATAACATTTTAGTATATAACACCTTCCTTTATATTTTAAATAAAATTAGGGTCTTTTTATATATTCTTTCTATCTTGCCTTTTTTTCCACTTAAAATAATGTGAGCATTTTTCATTAAATAATTTTTAAAATATGGCTTTTAATAAATGCATAATATTCAATCCCATTATTTATTTTCCTCTTATAACTATGTTTTATTTGCAGATATTTTGCTTTGAACAGCCCTGTAAGTAAATTTTTGTAATAATTTAGCAACTATTATTTGAACACTGGTTACTGCTCTGGATGTTGGAGATACATTAGTGAACAAACTGTCCCAAATCCCTGCCCTCATGTGGGGAAGATAGACAATAAATATGTAAACTATATATTATATCAGAGATTGATAAGTGCTCTGGAGAAAAATGAAGCATGGAAGAGGAATAAGAAATGGTGGGGCTGGGTGTTTTCCTTGTAAATGTGGACTATAGAAATAACTAAAATGTGGAATGGAATTTGATAAGTACCAAAAAAGAAGTTCAAACTGCCATGAGGAACATTTACCTAAGAGGACAGGACAAGAAAGAGAAACCAAAAAATTAGCAAGAGAAGAAGATAGACAGTCAGGAACTCGACTTGCCAGAGCAAAGAGAAAATAGAATTTCAGAAAGGAGAATACATTTTTTCAAAAGTTACTAAAACATCAAACACAGTGAAGACCAAACAAAGCCATTAGACTTGAGAAAGCCATTGCTGACTTTTATAAGGGTCTTGTTAGTGGAATATAGAGACAAAAGAAATAAGGTACATTAGGTCACCAGGGATTTTAGTGAATGATTGAAAGTAGAGAATAAAAACTTCTCTTTTTGCACTAAAAAAGAGGATGGGATGGTAGCCCAAAGGACCAAAGAGAGGCTTTATTTTAGGGTGAAGGAAAACCCAAACATGTTTTTAGGTAGATAAAAAGCAGGGAAGGACTGAAGGTGTGAGAGAGGTATGGCCAGTCTCAGGAGCAGAAAAGGACAGGTCAAGAGCGTAGGTGGGTTGTGAAAGAAGGGGCTTCTTCTTCTGAGACCAAAAATAATGACAAGAGCGTGAACGATGCAATGTGATGGTTAATTTTATGTCTAAACTTGGCTGGGCCATGGTTACCCAGATATTTGGTCAAATATTATTCTGAGTGTGTCTGTGAGGGTGTTTTTGGATGAGATTAACCTTTGAATGGTTAGACTGAATAAAGCAGATTGCCCTTCCCAAAGTGGGTAGGCCTCATGAATAGAACAAAGAGCCTTACCCTCCCACCAGTGAGAGGGAACTCCTCCTGCCTGACTGCGTTGAGCTGGGACTTCCATCTTTTCCTGGCTTCAGACTCAAACTGAAACACTGGCTCTTCTTGGGTCTGGCGCCTGTTAGCTTTCAGATTGGAACTATGTCATCAGCTCTCCTGGGTCTCCAGTTTGCCAACTGCAGATCTTGGGACTTCTCAGCCTTCATAATCGTGTGAGGGAATTTTTTATAATCAGTCTCTCTCTCTCTCTCTCCCCCTCCTCTTCTCTCTCTCTCTCTATATGTATACACACACACACACACATATATACACACATATTGTTATATGCATATTGTTATATATGTACATGTTGCTGTATGTATATATATTCTGTGTTCTGTTTTTTTTTTTTTAAAGATTTTATTTTTTCCTTTTTCTCCCCAAAGCCCCCCGGTACATAGTTGTATATTCTTCGTTGTGGGTCCTACTAGTTGTGGCATGTGAGACGCTGCCTCAGCGTGGTCTGATGAGCAGTGCCATGTCCGCGCCCAGGATTCGAACCAACGAAACACTGGGCCGCCTGCAGCGGAGCGCGCGAACTTAACCACTCGGCCACGGGGCCAGCCCCTCTGTGTTCTGTTTTTATTGGTTCTGTTTCTCTGGGGAACCCTGACTAATACACCAGTGTATAGTAAATGTTTAATATATTTTGAATGACAAAATCTATTATAGAGAAAGTCAGAGGTGGCAAGGATGGATGCTGAAGGAGCTATAGGAAATGGATGGTCGCCCAAGCTGACCAGTGAGACCAAGGGCCAAGCTAAGTGCTCAAGGAAAATCCCTTTTGTGGCTAATGGGGGATAGTGTGCACAAGCAAGCAGATCATCTGGGCTCTTAATGGGCAAAGATCCTGGCGGGCCATGGTCAACCTCTAGGAGCTTCAACAAGCATTCCTGTAAGCAGCGTTCAGAGCTCTGAGCCAGGAATGTGATGGGAAGTAACAGGCAAAGACCAAATGTTATTGGCATCAAGGAAATGGGAAGAAAATAAACATTTCATTGCCTAGTTGTGCCAAGCACTCTGCTAGAGCTTCCCATGATCATTTAATCTTCTAACAAACCTGCATGCTAAGGGCTCCAACCCCTGTGAAGACTGCAGGCACTATAGGATACCTGGCATGAAAACAAGGCAGAGACTCAGGCACAGAGGAAAATGACAGAGAAGCAATCAACAAAATATCTTATAAGGGAGGAATTTGCTCATAAGAACAAGAATGGAAAGGATAAAGGGGTTAGAGCTTCTAACGATGTTAGCGAGAATATAATTTTAATATCAATTCACTAGCCTCCAAAGACCCATGTTCTAAGAGAGCAAGTAAAATAGCTTAACATCTTATTATGCGATATCTATCGTTGATGATGGGCGCATAGGACCTCTCATGACATCCACTTAATTTGCCAGATTAACTGATGCTCCTCATTCCCTCTTTAAAACATGCCCACAAAATGATATATGCTCAAAACTAGTAGAATTAATTCCCTTTAATATAATTGTGAACTTCTGCTCCCAGTACAAGTTCCATGCTTGTGGAGTCAGTTGTGACTTTTCCCCAAGCTCCTTTGTACCAGTTGAACTTGTTATTGTAATTATGTTAATTAATTAAATATTATGTGAACCAATGGAATGTGAAACAAAAGTCACTAAGGAAATTGCTGTCAGATTAGGTGTAAGCAGGAAAACTGCAAAAGCCTAGAAAAAGTAAAAGTCTACAAGTATTTTGCATTTCAAAAGATTGACAAGAAATGCATTTGTAGTTTAAGTTTAAAAGTTTAAGGTGTAGAGCATCATTTTTTTAATTTCTCTGCTTTAATTTACTTTTTCAATCCACTAATCACCTCCTAGTGTTGGATAAGAAAGCTTTTACTATCCTCTGTATTGTACTTGTGTAGCACGTTTGTTTGCTCTTCTAAAAAGGCACAATCTGTCTAGAAAAGCAAAATTCAAGACTGGAGTCCGTGTTCTCTTAGTGACTCCATTCAGCATTTTATGTGAAACCTCAATACAGAGTATAATACTACATGTCTGTTTAAACGATTCCTCTAAGTCTTAGGAATAGTATGACTTCTATGTATTAAATTTTGTACTATGAACATTTATGGCTCACTAGTATTCACAAGATTACCAGGAATTATGCATTTGAGGCCCAGGTTGTTGTTGTTTCCTTAGAGGTCAATATGTGCAGCATTTTAATAGTTCTTTCTCTAAGGAATCTTAGAAATAATCTAGTGCAGTTCTTTTGTATTAAAGATCGGTAAACTGAGGACTGGGTTAAAGACAATTTCCCAAGGTAAAAATTTTTTGAAATAAAATTAAGGGAAATGTTTAAATAGCCCCTAACATTGTATCTTCCTCATGATATATAAGAATTCTAATCCAAGGATCTCAAAAGCACTTTTAAATCCAATCATTAATGATTCTGATTCCTATGTATCAAATTATTCTGTTTTCTACAGACTGGGTTGCCTCCTCTCAGACACTGACTGTGAAAGGTCAACGTTTTCTTTGCGGGTGAATCAGTTGAGAGTTGCATTCATCCATGAATAAGAAACCTGAAAAACAAGGGTTGTTATTTCCACATATGTCAGTGGTAGGCAGTCCAGGCCTCATTTGTCCACTCTAAGTGTTACAATGTCATTAAGCATGAGGCCTTCTCTGTTTTCTTGTTCAGCCAATCTTAATGTGTCCTTGTCAACTGGTAACTAGCTATTTCACCTCAAGTATTGTAGGTTTGCTTTGATAGAAATAAGGGGAGGAGAAAAGAAAGCGTCAGCTGAGCTGTCCTTCCTTAAAAAAGAGATTTTCTGGAACCACTCCTAATAATTCTCTTAGATCTGATTGGCCAACTGTGTCACATGGCCACTCTCATCTGTAAGGGAGGCTGGGAAATGTCGTTTTTTTGGCTGGGCATATTACCACCTCCAACAAAACTAAGGCAGTTAGAAAGGAAGAAGGAGAGAATCAATGTTGGGAGAGCAACCAGCAGTCTCTCTTCCCGCAGGACTGTTGCCAAGACTGGGAAGAATGGATGTGTGGTAACTAGCATGTGCCTGGCACCCAGTGGCTGCTGAAAAACTGGTAGCTCTTATTTTGTTAGAAGAAAATGAAACTAGTGGTGATGTCTCCAAATTTCTTCCACAGTAATTATGAAGAACTATTTTTACACATGTAAAGAATTCAATGTAGTGATATAATAAATTTTAGCAGAAAAACAAATTTTTACTAAACTTTCATTTGGCACTAAAACATTGGTCTGGCAACTTTTAAAACTCATTTGATTAACTAGATTATCATTTTGGACAATGGTCAATAGTTTATGAATGTGCACTGTAGTCTCAAAAATTTTAAATATAAATCACTTTTTTCTCTATTTTATGAGTTGGAAAATATTTGTTTATTGTATTTAATTATCATTAAAAATATATTTATCATAACTAAAGCATGTTCAAATTGGTGACATATTGAAAAAATAACATCTGTTGAATCATTAAAATATTACCACAAGTATTTGTATTGATCATATATTGTTAAATAAAGATCTTGACCTGCAAAAGATGTATCTGTAGGGATCGTTGGGTTTCTGATTTCAGTTGCAAGAATTTCTAGTTTGCTATATTGTTAGCATGGCAATACCAGAAGTTTTATGTAAAGTACTTGATTTTGTGAAGCAGCAAGAAGACCAAAGACAAACGTGTTTTAGAAGAAAATTAACCATTTTTTGCGTACAAAAATCAAAAGTATGGGGCTGGCCCGTGGCACAGCAGTTAAGCTCGCACATTCCACTTTGGCGGCCTGGGGTTCACCGATTCAGATCCCAGGTGTGGACATGGCACCACTTGGCAAGCCATGCTGTGGTAGGCCTCCCACATATAAAGTAGAGGAAGATGAGCATGGATGTTAGCTCAGGGCCAGTCTTCCTCAGAAAAAGAGGAGGATTAGCAGTAGATGTTAGCTCAGGGCTGATCTTCCTTAAAAAAACACAAAAAACCTCTGTCTAAATATTTTCTTTAAAATGAACTAAATGTGAGAGGGTTGTGTGTGTGTGTGTATGTGTGTGTAATAAAAGGAATGGAATCAAGCCATTTTAGAAGCCTATCATCACGCTTAGTGCTTTACAAATACTTTCATCTCTCAATCTTTACGATGACTCAGAGTACTTACTACTCCAGTAAGAGGAATCACATGGAGAGGAGACAGCGAGAGACTAAGTGTCCCGAAGAGGGACTGCAAAGCTCTGATTCAAATGCAGAGTGGACTCTGCAGCCTGTGTTGGTTCCTCTACTGCATGCCCTAGACACGGAATTGTCTCATGAATATGACTTAGCCCCTAAGTTCTTCATGTAAGAATTTTGTGACCTTTGATGTTAATGATGTATCGTGGTTTTAATTTTCAGATTTGTGAAATGTAATTTTGGTTCAGGTTTACTTTACAAAATGCAACCCAAGACATTACAAGCAATGTAATATGAAGAAATGAATAATCAAATGATGAATTTAACTAATTTATAAAGTTCAAACCCAAACTTCCCCTTGACTGCAAGATTTGTCTTTTTTTCCTCTATAATTACCAAAATACTTGACTCAGTTATCCAGTTAATTTTATACATGTATTCGTGTGTCTATGTATCTTCAAAGTGTAGTTTTTAACTACCATAGTTACACCAGGAAGCATGTACATGCTTTTTGCTTTTGAATTTTTTCTTGCTTAGATTTATCCCATCATCTATAGTTAAGCCTGTTTTATAGAAAGTCTTTGACTTTCTTTAAATTATTTCATTTAGTCTAATTCCACCTCTTCCAGCTCCATGCCACCACCCTTACCCCAACCTCAGTTTAGCACATATCCTGCTCTCACCTGTCACGCTTGTGTCAATATTATCATTTCATTGGCAGCATTCTCACTGCTGGAAGTCAAGCTCAGTTGTGAAGGGGAATTTGTTTAGGCATAACAATGCCAATATGAAAAGAACTGAAATAAATTGCACGTCTCTCTTTAATCCATTGGATCTTTTGCAGATAAAAAATTTTTACTTTAAAGTCTGCTTCATTTTTCTCACTAATGCCTCCATCAACCCTTTTTTACATTGAAGACTACCATTTTCCCTTTCATAAACATTCTGAAACCTATTAGCTACTCAGATCCAATGGCTTGCTCCCTTCAGTTGCAGAAGATTGCCACATTCCTTCACAAAAAGAGCCTGGAAAGTGCTAGCAGTGCCCTATTTCTCTGAAGGGTCTCTAACTCTTACTCAAGTAAAGGAAACGGTAAGTAAAAATGTTTGGCATGGTAGATTTTAAAAATGAAAGAAAAATGTGTACTCATAATACAGATAAACTACTTTTTCAGGTATGTTCTGTCTTATTTTCTCAGGTATTAAAATATTTCAAGGAAGTTTCAATACATTGACTGTCAAGAAACTACTAAAGCATCTTTTGTGAGTTGCTTTCCTTTTGTCTGAATTATAGTGTTATTTCAACACTGTGCTATACCAGAGTATGCAGGTTTGTCTGTCATTTCACAGCTGTCAAAGGGAAATTCTTATTTTAAATCTCTACATCATCGTTAAATAGTTCTAATAATAAAAGGCCTAAATTTCAAGTCCTCAGGGACATCGAGTTATCTCATCTACTATGTGGTTTAAGCTCTGGCAAAATGTTGCAGAAGAGATAGATAATAGGCAACAGAGGGTAAGAAGAAAACCTAACATTGTTACCTGGTTGTTGATAGCACCTAAGATATTGCATAAGATTATAAAATATTTTGTTTAAGATTAGTAGGCTGTTTTAACAAGTGAACCAGAAGTGCGGGGCAGGGTACTTCTAGGTGTGTCTATTTCAGGAAACATGGTATGATTGACCATTTTTCCTCCTTAAGTAAGTGTATTCCTCCTCATACATCGCTCAGAGCATTGTTATAACATCCCTGGGAGAGCAGTCATTTAAAAACGGAGTTGAAGTCCACATTTCAGCCTTGGAAGGTGGCTGAGTTGTGTGATGACCTTGGAGATTTAGCTCCAATTAGGCAAAGTCTAGCAGAGTGGACCTAGAAGAGGTTAGAAAATTTTTAAAAACTCAAATTCATTTTTATTCTGGTAAATCTTTTTACTTGTTATGATTTCCTTGAGGAAGGGTTGGCTCCAGTAAAAGGGCAACAGGCATTTGCCTAATGGTCTGAAGTCTGACAACCAAAAATCAACATAGGAAAAAAATCATGACTTTCAGATGCAAGACTTTGAGATTCGGCCCAGGCTGAATTCTAGTTTACCTTTGCACTATGAAAAAGCATTTACTAGGCAGGTGGCTAAACAGTAGAGTTTATCTTACTTGATAATGAGTGTCAAACTATCCAAGATCTTTTAAGCGCAAAATTGTTTATTCACAAATAACAAAGAAGGACATTACAAACACATCTGAAAAATTACCTAATTTTCGTAACCGGATCCTTTTCTTTACCTATCAGTTGTGTTGCTGTTTTTAAAGTTATAAAAGTTTTAAAAAGTTATAAATTTAAAACTTTATGAGACTTTTAGGAAAGTTGTGATATATAGAGAGAGAATTATGTATTTATTTATTTTTAGGAAAACTTTTCCCTGGTGATTCTCAACTGGAGACATTTAGTTGGGAAGCATCTGGAAATGTATGAGGGCACCTTTGATTTCTCAGTGATGCAGGGGGTGGCTGGCAGCGAGCTACCGGCCTTCAGCACTGGGAGCTAGGGATATGAAACATCCTGCAAGTCCAGCACAACCGTGAATTATTCCACCGAAATGCCAGGGGTGCTGTCACCCTTGAGAAACACAAGGGACCTAGCTATTTCAGGTAAATGAAGTGTTCATTGTGAAAAAGTCAGAGGCAGAGGAGTGTAAGGGCTCTGTGTGGACTGTGGAGCCACACAGCTTGAGTTCAAATCCAGTTTCCGGCTGTATGACATTGGCCATTTAATTAAATGATCTAAGACTCAGTTGCCCCATCTGTAACATGGGAATACTAGTAATTTTTGCCTCATAGAATTTTGTTGTATAGTATTAAACAAGTTAAAATATATAAAATTCTTAGAATAGGGCAAGCTCTCAATGTTGGCTATTGCTATTGCAAGTTCACTCAAGTCCTTCATTTTATTACATTAATTAGAATTGGTGAGAGGATGTACAAATATGTTTTTGAAACCTGAAGCTTCTAAATTTAAAATTCTTCAGTCTGGAATCCATTATGTGTGAGAAAATATTTCTTGATGAGAACAGTCAGAATGTAAGCATGCTCTCAGTCACTAAATGTGTTCCAACAAAGCAGCAGGAGAAGGTTAAGAGTGGGAACGGCAAGTCTTCCCAGGTTGAAGAAAATTTGTGTGGGCTGTGAAAAAGGAAGACTGTAAGGTGGACACTTTGCAGAGTAAAGGGATGCAGAGGAGGTCTGACCAAATTATAACCGTGCGTTTGCAGGGCACTGATCATAGTTGATGAGATGCAACCAAGAAGAGATTATTACTGGCCCAGACCACGAGGAAAAATCAATTTCAGACGACAGTCAAGTTGGAGGACCCTCGTGGAACACTTTGTAATTCCATGGGGTCTGTAAACCTTGAACCTATTGGTGCAGACTTGGAACATTCTGAATGGTTAAATGCTTCGTTCTGTAAAAGAGGAGACTGCTCACTCTGCAGCTAAGTCTTGGATTTGTGGTTTGCACACAGAGGGCCTTGCTTATGTAACTCTCATTTTTAACTATAGTCCAGTGAAAGTCAGTTTTATTTCTATTAAGGATTTATAAGCCCAAAAGTGAACATTGAATTAATCCTAGTGTGTTATACATTAAAAAAAAAGCTGAGTCCAAACAAGAATGAGGTTAGTGCCTGTGGGAAGAGTAGAACAGCTCATCACAGGTGGATGTAACACATTTTTCATAAGTACAAATTAAGCAACCTGAAACAAAAGGAAGGTAAAGAATACCAACTGCCCTTCCAATTTTTCAAGTCAAAGTTCTGTCAGATGTTTTATGTGATGATTCAAATGATCAAATGCTTTAATCACAAATAGAATCGGGTAATATCACCATTAATAGGAAACTTCCAAAAATAGCCATAGTAATAGTGCTATGTTGATTCATTCTCTTTCAAAGATTGAGTCACCAAGTACAAAATCTGGTGAACTGGAATTGATGACAGCAACTATCCTCTTCCCCCGTCTCTCTTGGTTCCTCCTCCTACCCACTGAACCTTCGCACTGTAAACGTTCAATATTCTCCATTATACACTTGCTTAACGCACACACATCCACTTCTCAGAGACTCTTAAAGTCATCTTACTGGCCCTACTGTGAATGTTTCTCAAATCTGTCTCCAGCATTGGCCCCTCCCTTGTGCTTCAGTCTTAAGATTTCCAAGAGCTATTAGATATTGCTACTTAAATATAAAAATTCTACCCTAAAATTCACACATTTCTCCCTTACATCTCAATCGAAATGATCAACAAATCTGATCTATTTTCAAAATGCCTCCAGACTCTGACCACTTCTCTCCACCTCTGTCCTGGTCCAAGCCGCCAACACCTCTTCCTGGATTGATGTGGTGGCCTGCTCACTGGTCTCCATGATTCTTCCATCCTTACGCTACTTCACTCTTCTGAGCTCAGCAGGCAGAGTAGTGCTTTTAAAATGTGCTTTAAAAAGTCACATCCTGACACAACTCTGCACAAAACCCTCCGATGGCATCCCATTTCATTCAAAATAAAGCCAAATTTCTTAATAATCTATAAGGTCTATGCAATGAGCCTCTGACCTCATCTCTTTCTCTTCTTTTCCTCCTTCTCTCTTCTCGTTGTTCCCTCTGGCTGGAATGCATACCCCAGACACCTGCGAGATCTACTCCCTCCCATTCTTTTTTTTTTTTTTTTTTTTTTTTTTTATTAATGTTATGATAGATTACAACCTTGTGAGATTTCAGTTGTACATTTTTGTTAGTCATGTTGTGGGTACACCACTTCCCCCTCCGTACCCTCCCCCCACCCCCCCTTTTCCCTGGTAACCACCGATCAGATCTCCTTATCAATATGCTAATTTCCACCTATGAGTGGAGTCATATAGAGTTCGTCTTTCTCTGACTGACTTATTTCGCTTAACATAATGCCCTCGAGGTCCATCCACATTGTTGTGAATGGGCCAATTTCGTCTTTTTTTATGGCTGAGTAGTATTCCATTGTGTATATATACCACATCTTCTTTATCCAATCATCAGTTTCTGGGCATGTAGGCTGGTTCCACGTCTTGGCTATTGTAAATAATGCTGCGATGAACATAGGGGTGCAACGGACTCTTGAGATATCTGATATCAGGTTCTTAGGATAGATACCCAGTAATGGGATGGCTGGGTCATAGGGTATTTCTATTTTTAACTTTTTGAGAAATCTCCATACTGTTTTCCATAGTGGCTGTACCAGTTTGCATTCCCACCAACAGTGTATGAGGGTTCCTCTTTCTCCACAACCTCTCCAACATTTGTCGTTCTTGGTTTTGGATGTTTTTGCCAATCTAACGGGGGTAAGGTGATATCTTAGTGTAGTTTTGATTTGCATTTCCCTGATGATTAGCGATGATGAACATCTTTTCATGTGTCTATTGGCCATATTCATATCTTCTTTTGAGAAATGTCTGTTCATGTCCTCTGCCCATTTTTTGATCGGGTTGTTTGTTTTTTTGTTGTTAAGCAGTGTGAGTTCTTTGTATATTATGGAGATTAACCCTTTGTCGGATAAGTGGCTTGTAAATATTTTTTCCCAATTAGTGAGCTGTTTTTTTGTTTCAATCCTGTTTTCCCTTGCCTTGAAGAAGCTCTTTAGTCTGATGAAGTCCCATTTGTTTATTCTTTCTATTGTTTCCCTCAACTGAGGAGTTACAGTGTCCGAAAAGATTCTTTTGAAACTGATGTCAAAGAGTGTACTGCCTATATTCTCTTCCAAAAGACTTATTGTCTCAGGCCTAATCTTTAGGTCTTTGATCCATTTTGAGTTTATTTTGGTGTGTGGTGAAAAAGAATGGTCAATTTTCAATCTTTTGCATGTGGCTGTCCAGTTTTCCCAGCACCATTTGTTGAAGAGACTTTCTTTTCTCCATTGTAGGCCCTCTGCTCCTTTGTCGAAGATTAGCTGTCCTACTCCCTCCCATTCTTGAGGTCTTTACTTGAATGACTTCTCAGCGAGGACTTTTCTGACCATGCTGAGTGCTCCATATTGCCCTTTCTCATTTTATTTGTCTCCACAACACTTATCATTGACATAAAGTGCAATTTACTTACTTATTGTTTATTTTTGGTCTCTCCACACTGGAAAGTGTAGGGACAGGGATGTTAGTCTGTTTTGTCCACTGTTGGAGCCCCAGTGCCTAGAACAAAGCTGTGCACACAATCATCATTAAATAAATATTTCTTGAATGAATCCAAACATATCTGACTCTGCTAAAACCAGCTTCTAATATGGACTACCCTATATTTCCTGAGTGTCCACACTTTTCTCCTGCTAAAAATCCATATAGACTCATATTTTTGCAGTTATCTTTGTCTCTGTCTGTCACTAGGACATCTCATCAGTTGCCAAATTCTTTCAATTCCATGATGTTATTGGAATCTGTCCCCCTCTTTTTTATTTCTACTGCACCACCCTCGTTTATGACAGCATAGGTTGGAATCAGATAGACTTGGGTTTGCATCCCATCTGAACCCCTTACTAGTTATAAGACCTCGGGCAAGTTCATTTGGAGTGGGATGGGGAGGAAGTCTCAGTTTTTCATTGGTTAGTTGGTACCTACTTCATAGGGTGGTTATGAGTTAAATGAGATAATGTGTCTGAAGCATGTATTCTTACCTGAAACATAGTAAGTGATCAGTCTATTCCCATATGTATGATCCATGGCAATAGATTTCTAACTCGTATCCCTTCTCCTTCTCTCATTCCTTTTCAATACACTATACCATTACTACCAAAAACATCTTCTGTAAGTATTGCTTTGATCATGCTATTCAGTTACTCAACAACTTTGAAAATCTTCCTGCAGATAAAGGGAATTACAATTTGAGTGCCTACTATGCCCTAGGTGCTATTATACACATGTAATTTTATTTATTTATTTATTTTTGGTGAGGAAAATTGTCCCTGAGCTAACGTGTGTGCCAGTCTCCCTCTATTTCACATGTGGGAAGCCACCATGGCATGGCTTGATGAGTGGTGTGTAGGTCCATGCCTGGGATCCAAACCCATGAACCCCTGGCCACCAAAGCTGAGCACACGAACTTAACCACAATGCCTCTGGGCTGGCCCCTATACACATTTTATAATTTAATAAAGTCAAACCATTCATCTAGCATTCAAAGCTCATCCAAGTCTGCCTCTCCTCTTCCTATCTGTGATGATCAACTTTATGTGTCAACTTGGCTAGCACAGTACCCAGATATTCGGTAAGCATCAGTCTTGATGTCACTGTGAAGGTATTTTTCAGATGAGATTAACATTTGAATCAGTAGACTTTGAGTAAAGCAGATTACTCTACATAATGTGGGTGGGCCTCATCTAATCAGTTGAAGATCTTAAGAGAAAAGGACTGAGGTCCCTCACTGAAGAAGGAATTCTGCCTTCAGACTGCCTTCAAACTTGAGCCACAACATCAACTCTTCCCTGATTCTCAAGCCTGCCGGCCTGTCCTGCAGAATTCAGACTTGCCAGCCTCCATAATCATGTGTGTCAATTTCTTAAAACAATCTGTCTGTCTCTCTCTCTCTCCACACAAATCCTATTGGTTAAGTTCTCTGGAAAATCTTAATACACCAGCCATATCAAAACCTATCAGAATCTTACCTGTCCCACATGGTCCATCCCCTCCCTAATCTGTGACCACTCCAGCCAGAAGTAGTTTATTTTTTTTACTATGGATTCCTTGAACTCTTCAAACACCCTTCTTTACATTGAAGTGATTTGTAGTTACAATAATTTTCCTACAAGGAATTATGCTATCCCACTTCCACCACTGAGTTACCTAGAGAAAGCTACTTCACATCTCTGAGCCTCTATTACCTCACGGTTAAATGAGGATAATAATTTTCTTATTGAATTAATGTCCCGGGAATATACATGCTCATTGTGAAATACATAGCATAGTGTGAAAATTGAACTTAATTCCACTAATCTCCAGGGAAGCTTGTGTGGCAATGAAATGAGCCATTTTATGTCCTGTCAGGCTCAGGAATGAAGACAGATCTACAGGCTTAGGTGGTAACAGAATTGTAGAGCATAACCAATCTGTGATTCTAACAATGAGCACATGAGGATATAAGTGTGGAAGGCAGACCTACACACACAAGATCAGTCCAAGACAGAGCAAGCTGACTGCACTCAATACTCAAGATGCAGGGCATCCACCCACTTTGAGAGGGTGGAGGCCAGCACCAATATTCCGAGTAGATGGAGTGCTCGGGTCAGGGAGGGCCAGGCTTCTTCCTTCGGTAAGTGAAGCCCAGAATTTTAACTGGACACTCAGAATTGCTTCTGTCACCCAATCTCCCTTGCCTCTGAGAGCTCTGTGGTCTTGGGATGGGAACAGAGTGATGTTTGCAGCTTTGGGGTTATAACTTGAAAGGAAAAGAACATGTCTTCCACCCTCTTTTCTCCATTTTGCTGCTGCATATAATTAGACATCTTGGATCATGATGACAAGGACCACACCCAGAAGAGGAGAGCAATAAGATAGCAAAAGCCTCGGTCCTTGCCATTTGTAGAGCTGCCATATTGGCCTTGAACTGCCTAAACTTACACTTTAGTATTGTTTTGTGTTAGGACAGCCAAACTCATATATAGCAGATCATAGAAAAGTCTGTTAATTATCTAACAGTAAGTTTTTTCAGAAATAGCTTAGGTATAAAGGACAGGCTAAACCTATGGACCCAATCTGTACTTTCCCTGGGAAGTGGCAGCTTTGGCTCCAAGTTGTGACCTCAAAATTACTCCCTTACTTTATGGCCACAATTGCTGAAGTCTGCCCCAGTATGAGGTCCCATGACTGAGTTCCCCTCTGTGATTTGACACAAGGCTATCAGAGCTAACTCTGGACTCCTAGAGCCTTTCGTAGGCAGGCATGATGGTGTGGTGGCATTGGTCACAGTCCTTAGCCTTGTTCCTGAGGTTGTCTCCTGGCTTCTATGGAAAATTAGAACTGGATACAGACTTCAGAGACCACCGTAGTGAACAAGGATGATTTATCTGGTCCTAAAAGCTACTGAATGACCATTGATTTGGGGCTGTGCAGGTCTTTCACTGGTGAGTATGAACTTTAGCCTGAGACCAGCATTTAAGAAATTCCCTGTACGGGCTGGCCCCGTGGTTGAGTGGTTAAGTTCACGTGCTCCAGCTTTGGCGGCTCGGGGTTTCGCCAGTTTAGATCCTGGGTGCGGACCTAGCACCACTCATCAAGCCATGCTGAGGCAGCGTCCCACATTGCGCAACTGGCATATACAACTATGTACTGGGGGGCTTTGGGGAGAAGGAAAAAAAACGATTGGTAATGGATGTTAGCTCAGATGCCAATCTTTAAAAAAAAAAAAGAAATGCCCTGTATGAAAGTGGAGAACTCCTTTATCATTAAATATCTTGAAATTCATTCTGGTTGCCATATGTAATATGTAGATTTTCTCTATACTCCAATAATTCCAAAACTGATAAATGTATTCTATTTCTGTCTCTATTTTTTAAATTTTTTTTACTAGGATAAAATATACATAACATAAAATGTACTATTTTAACCATTTTTAAGTGTACAATTCAGTGACATTAAGTACATTCTAAACGCTGTGCGACTATTGCTCCTATCTCCAGAACTTTTTCATCAGCCCAATCTCAAATATTGTACTCATTAAACATTAATCCCTATTACTTCCTCCTCTCAGCCCTTGGTAATCACTATTCTACTTTCTGTACCTGTGAATTTGACTGTTCTAGGTACTTCACAGAAGTATGAAGTATGGAATTATTCAATATTTATCCTTTGTGTCTGGCATATTTCACTTAGCCTAATATCTTCAAGGTTCATCCGTGTTGTAGCATGTATCAGAATTTCATTCCTTTTTTAAGGCTGAATAATATTCCATTGTGTGTATATACCACAGTTTTCTTATCCATTCATCTGTTGATGGATACTTGAGTTCCGTCTTTTGGCTACATAGAGCTTTTGCTGTTGTGAGTGTGGTTGTACAAATAACTGATCAAGCTCCTACTTTCAGTTCTTTTGGGTATATATGGATAAGTGGAATTGCTGGAGTGTATTTTACATTTTTTGAGGAACCACCGTATCGTTTCCCACAGTGGCTGCACCATTTTTCATTCCCATCAGCAATGCTCAAGCATTCCAGTTTCTCCACATCCCTGCCAATATTTGTGTTTGTTGTTTTTTATGATAGCTGTCCTGATGGGTGTGAAGTGGTATCTGCCTCTCATTTTTCACGTCTTTGATCAATTAGAATTTTAGAAACCCCTACCAGTCAGTACTACTTTGAATCTTCTAGACCTCACTATATTCTTTGATAAAGTGGTTAATGGAGAGTTAGATGTGGAACAGACTTTCAAGGTCACCTTGTCCACTGGTTTTCACATTTTGTTCCTCAAATCTCCCTCCCCAATTTTCAACCAAACTACTCTTGACTCTAATTTCATCAGTTTTCCCCAGTGCGTGTCCGAGTAAGATTTTTCTTGATAAAAGAGTTACTCAGCTTAACAGAAAAGTTTGAAAATTTAGACCTTGTCCATCCACACTAAGGTTCAGAGAAAGTAACTACCTTTCCTGGCGCCTTTCAGCTGGGGAGCAGCAGAGGGAGGATTTAAACAGAAAGATATCCAACGAGACAGAAGGTGTGCCTAGTATTTAATTTAAAATTAGTTTATGGAATTAAAAATATTTTTGTGAAATACACTGCATTAATACTATAGGAAATATAAAATTGAAGAAGATGGTATAGGCCATGCTTATAAGAAGCTTATAATATTATAAGGGACTAAAACAAGTATACAAAAACCATGAGGAAGATAATACAAGCACTTGGAAGACCAGCAAAATAACAATGCTGAACGTTTTTTAGAGATTTAAAGGAGAGAAAGACCATATTTGGTTGGGGAAAATCCAGAAATGTTTTGCAAAGGACTTTGTGAAAGAAGATCTGAAGGAAGAGTGCTGTGGCATATGCTCTGAAAGGTGGGCAGATGTTCAACATGTAGAACTTGGGGAAAGAGGGCCAATTCAAGCAAGAGAAAGTATGTGCAAAAACACTAATGGGGATGATCACAAATTGTATTCCAGCATGTTGACTTTAGGTAAAGAAGAGGCTATATATAGGGTAGCTGCAGGATAAAGGCCTAAAAAGAGGGGTTGGGAACACATTGTGGAAATAGCCTAGAATGGCAAGCCGCAGAGCTGATGCTCTACTAACTACAAAGGGAAGGGGGAGTCATCAAAGGCTTTTTAGAGCACTGGGTTTTAGAGGCAGATCATATGGACAAGCAGTTTCTCTGGGCCTCAGGTTGTCATATGCAAAACAAGGGGGGTGTGCTCTATGCGCTGCTACAGCACTGCTCTAGGAAGACTTGCTTACAGATTGTTCCCTCCCCTCAAATGTCTTATTTCAAGGAGGACAGAGGCAAAAGTTATCAATGAGGCAACGTGGTGCCACCAACTTAAATATTTGTCCATTGGAATATGTACAGAATGGACTGGAGCTAAGGTAACATTTAGGAATCTATTACTACAGTCAGGGTAAAAAGTAAAGGCCCATAACTAGGCCAGTCATGAGATTGGACACACACCGGAAAGCACACAGGAAGGATAAGGAATAGGACTTTACAACCAATAGAGGTGGGGGGAAAAGGAAGGTATTGATAAGCATGACTGAGCCTGCAATATTGAGTAATTGGTGCTATTAACAGAAGTAGTAAAAGTTAGGAGAAGGAGCCATTTTGGAGCTGCAGTAGTGGGACATTATGGGTTGGGTCTGGGATCTGTTGATTTTATAGTACCAATGGCCATATAGGTCAAGTTATCCAGCAGACAGTTGGATTAGGTTAGAGCTAGGGCTACCTTCCTAGGAATCATGCATAATGGTGAGAGTTAAACCCATAGGTAAGAGAAAGGGAGCAGGAACTCTGAAGGGAGCCCTTTGAGGGTGAAGCCTTGGGTGATGGCCATGTTTAAGAACAACCTGGAAAAGAAGAGACATGGACATGGATAAGTTGATTAGAGGGATAAAGAGAAGGAGATCCTATTATGCTTCGGAAATCCAAGGTGCCAGATAACTTATGTTGGCTCCTCCAGATTCCCTCTCCACCCTTCTCCGTTCTGCTCCCAGCCCCAGAGGCTGCCCTGTCTGGATCTATGCCTTTGGCTTAGGGATGGGTTTACTCAAAAGGGAGTCTGGCAGGAGACCCAAAGGAGGGAAGAGAGGGAGAGGTTGCCTTGGACTGGCTGTGACCCTTGTCCAAAGGTCATTCATTGCTCCTCTCTCAAGGCACCTGTTATGCATGATTCTCTCTCCTTACAAGCTCCATAATTTCCCCTCCTCTCTTCCCCTTGGGCCCAAGAGTGGTAACTGCTCAACTACTATCACATTGATTCTTTCTTTTCCTTATGGTTCCCTGCCCAGAAGTTTGTAATTAGCCTCTTATAAACCTTCCTAACTTATCCTAATTTGAGTGTTCCATTTGTTTTCTGTTGCAATTCTTATTGTTATACCTGTTAAACTCTAATTTGAATAGTAAGTGTTGACTAGGACTATGACTGAGAACACTGACATTGTCCTACCCCCAATCAATAGCTCCTTTTATTTGTTGGAATCAACAGGAAAATTTAATTTCAGCCATAATTCTACCTAGTCCTTGCACTCCTACCCAGATCCTGCTGTGCAATTGATTAAAAAGCACCTTTGGGGGCCAGACCCGTGGCCAAGTGGTTAAGTTCATGTGCTCTGCTTCAGCGGCCCAGGGTTTCACCGGTTCGGATCCAGGGCGCTGACGTGGTACAGCTCGTCAAGCCACACTGAGTCAGCGTCCTACATGCCACAACTAGAAGGACCCACAACTAAAAATATACAACTATGTACCAGGGGGCTTTGGGGAGAAAAAGGAAAAATCAAATCTTTAAAAAAACAACAAAAAAGCAGCTTTGGTAATCAAACTAAGCCACACCTAGGCCTAAAACCAATACCACACTTTCTGCTAAAGATGCTGATCTCTCATGAAGAAAGTGAGCACACCCAGAGATGAGAGGAAAGCATCCCTGATTCTCAATGCTCTCAAGATGGGCACTACTGGCAGTCTCAGGCAAATGCTCTAAGGTGCAAAAGGTTCCCTGCTCCTTGACCATGTGGAACAAACACAGCGCTACCCAGGAGGTCAGTAGCTATCTGTTGTTGGTAGCCCAGCTTCTCAGATGCTTCTTGACTTTCAGCTATATCTTATACTGATTTTCTCTAGCTTAAAGAAGACTTCCAGGACAGGAATATCCAGCTCCAGATATCTGGCTGAATCAATCATGGAAACAGACGAACTCAGGACTTGATGCTCTTTTTCACTGAAAATATTTTAGTGATCAGAATTATTGAGGGAAACTCCTGTAATTCTAGGGTAAGGGGAGACTGGTTACCTTTCTGGAACTTGATCTGTCCTTGAATTGCTGAAGAATTTCTAAGCACAGGGTTTGTGGCCATGGCAGACCAAGATAAGCTTTAGGTCTCAGGAGAAAAAGAGGTAGTCTTTGATAGTTGAGGAAACGTGTCTAAGTGGTGAATAAGCACAGGCACTGAGGTTTAAAGACCACTGGGTTTTGGGAACATGGAGCTGTTCCTCATCTTCTTATCACACAAAGGCAGACTCCTGGGGCCTCTGAGTGTCTCTTTGGTCACTGGTCAGACTTGTAGTATAGCTTCCCTGGTCCTGAGAAAACATTGAGAATGAGCTGTCCCAGAGAAGCTTCCAAGCCCTTCAGTGTTAGAGGGCCAGGGGTGGTAGATCTCTGAGGGGTGACAGGTCCTGCTGTCAGGGTTCTGCAGCAGGAGTCATAAGGCTGGCAGATGCTGCTAAAAAAGCATTTTGCAGCTGCAGTAGGGATGTACTTTGGGTGGAGCCTAGGCTTAGTTGTGAAGGCCGGAGTGATTTGGTGGATAAAGCTTGATCCCTTGCCTAAAGAGGAAACTACCAGGAAGGGACTCTAAACCGTGAAATAGGTTGCCCAGATGGCTTTTACTACCCCCAGGCTCGTGCTTCCCATAATTATTGGTATTCCCAATCTCACCTCGAGGCTTTAGAAGTGAGCATGTTACCCTAGCCATTGGCAGTTTGATGCATATGTTGGAAGTTATTTCTCCTGTGCATTTAGTACCTTCAACAGAAATGCACACCAAGATTTGATATAAATAATCCTGTTCAGGATAACCAAAAGCTGTGGCCATGTGACTTCCTATTTTTCTTTCACTTTGATTTATATCTACTATGCTCTTTGACATACAACTACTCGTATTTATTACTGCTAATTCCTTGACACAGAATCCTCCTGAAGGGTATGTATCATTTTCCTTTTTTCCCGAATGTAAATGCATGTTAAAAATTTTTCCTGTAATTGGGGAAATTTATAGCAAACAAAAAATGCTGCATCAGTTCAAGTTCAAGAGAAATCCTGAAGGAACTGAAACAAGTACATTTAGCTAAGCTGAGCAACAACACCCTGATGATAATTCTGGGGAAGAAGAGAGGAAGGCATGACTAGGAAAGTGAAGACTGCAATAAACGGACGGTCTCCACATGATAGCTCTGTGACATGAATGTGATGTAAGAATCATTTTTAATAATCAGATGTTTCATTTGCATAAGCACTTACTAAGTATCAGACACTGTTCGGAGCACATTGCACCATCTGATTTAATCCTCACATCAACACTATGAGGTAGGTACTGTCATTATTCACATTTGCTAGATGGTGAAACTGTGCCCAAGCCACCCCATTTATAAGTAGTAGATCAAGCATTCAAACTTAGGTCTGTCTGACTCCAAAGTCATTTATTTCATTTCTTCAACAAGTATTAATTGGGCACCCACTCTGAGCCAGGCATTGGTAAACAAGGCAGAAAATGCTCTCTGTCTGCATGACATTTATGATCTAGCAATAGATAGATGTTAATAGTTTATTTGAATTAAGATTGTGATGCACACCATGAGCAAACAGAAGAAGATTTTCTTTGATATAGTCCAAACTTCTAGACAATGCCTGTGTTAGATACCCAATAAATATTAGTTGAATATTGAATACGGTTGCCATGAAGGTAGATAATGGTGGACTTACCCCAGTCTTGGTCGAGGACAAAGAAGGCTTTTCTGCAAAGGTGACATTGAAGCTGAGACTTAAAGGATGGTTTGAGCTGACTGGGAAGTAGGAGAAGCTCGCAGGAAAGGAGTGTTTTAAGCTGCCTGCCTGAAATGCTTGATTCAGGGAAGAACCTTGGTGAATAGAAGGGATAGAAAGTAGACCAATGAGGTTAAAACATAGAGGGCAGGAGAGGGTAGCCTAAGACAAAACGAGAAGGTAAGGAGGGTCAGGATCATGTGAACCATATAAAGATTTTTATCCTGATTCTAAGAACTATAGTTTGCCAGGAAAGGGCTTTCATAAGAAGAATGTCACCAACAAATTTCCATTGATTGCAGGTCAGTTAGGAGTCTATTGCAGTAGTCCACTTGGACTGGGAGGATGGCAGTAGAGAAAGGGCAAAATAAACAGATACTTAGGAGGTGATTGCCTAAATATGAAGGGTAAGAGAGAGGGAGTGCGTTAGTCAGTGTGCCTGATTAGTTACCTATTGCTGTGTAACAAATTACCTAAAACAGTAAATATTTATTATCTCACACAGTGTCTTTAAACGTCAAGAATCTGGGAGCAGCTTGCCTAGGTGGTTCTAGCGCAGTCTCTCATGAGGTTGCAATCAAGCTGTTGGCAGGTGTTCCAGTCCTCTAGGTTTTGACCTGGGCTGGAGGATCTGCTTTCAATCTCACTCACATGATTGTTTGCAGGCCTCGGTTCCTTACCACATGGGGGATGCTTGACACAGAGGTTGGCTTCCCCCAGAGTAAGTGATCAAACAGAGAGAGAGAGGGAGAGCAAGCGACCAAGAAGGAAGCTGTAGTGTTTTTTATGATCTAATCTCAGAAGTGACACACCATCACTTCTGCCATATGCTACTGCTCACACAGATCAAGTCAGATATGATATGGGAGGGGACTACGCAAGGACATGTATATCAGGAGGCAGAGCTCATTACGGGCCACATTGGAGGCTGGTTACTACCGTGCCCGTATGAAAAAGATGGCTTTCAAATTAGGATAATTTGAGAAATTGTGTGTTTGTGAATAGTTTGTTTTCTTACAAAGGGACAATTTACAAAGGTGTGTGCAAGGAGTAGGGAGACCACGAAGGAATCCTGCAAGTGCCCGGAGCTAGAAGCAGTAGAGCTGTTTTCACCCTACACCCAAAAGGACAAGAAGAGGAGGGAGAGGTTACTGGACCTCTGAAGAGAGAATCTTGGAGAGCAGGCCCACCTTGAGGGGAGCTGTGTTATTCTGATGAGAAACACTGCCTGCGATATGCTAGGACATGTGGGAGCTGATTGTTCATGTCTTTTCCCGACTCGGCCTTCAGTGATGTAACATTGGTAGCCACACAGGTTGTGGTGGTGATATTATACCGCAGAAATCAGTGAATACTACAAACCAGAACTTTTTCTTTTCTTCTTTTCAGAGAGCCAGTTGTTAAACATTTACAAGCACACTACTGGACACAGCCAGCCTGAGACAACCTCTTGATGTGGGAGCTAAGAAAAACTCACACACAGACCTCACTCTCAAGATAGAAGGAGGACCCGACTCCCCCAGGAGTCTCTTGGTGTGTGCTACTCGAACCATCAAGCATGTCTCCAGTTTCTTCGGTGAGCAACTGTGTGGACAGTGATTCAATTTACTGAAAGAAAAATAGACAAAGTATTATTTGTCACAATATCTCTTAATTATACTTTCCTACTCATCCTTATCACTCCTCATTTCCCACATCAGTGGAGGTAACTTTGGCAGACAATTGAAAACATTGGATTTTCTAGCAGGGTCGGCGAATGAGTTTATTTGTTTATTTTTTTTTTTTAAACAATAAAACTGACTCTAAGTTAAGGGAGAATTTATTAGAAAGATGTGAAAGAGCTCAGAGAATCAAAAAGGGACCTGAAGAATGAGGGTCACTGAGGGCAGGACCAGGGCAGCTCCAGATTATCCAAGTGGTAGGAAGTTATCAATGATCTCCTCAGAGAATCGCTGTTGAAATAAATCCTATTCCTTTTTTTTAACAGTCCTGGAGTTACTTTGCTCAAGATGCACTGTCATGGAATAAAATATGATTGGCCAACTTAGGTTAATGACTACTTTGGCAAGAAGAAGGCAGGGTTCCTCGACCGACAGTCCCACTGGGACTGTCACAATAAGGAGCCAGTAATTCCTAAGGAATTCAGAGTGCTCTTAAGAACAGGAGAGTGAATGGGTGCTGGGAAGCCAAGGAGAGGCGAATGTCCACTGCATTCTGGGACATGACCTTCCTCCAGTTGGGGGTCGGGTACCATTAATGTGGAAGTAATGGCAAATTAATTGTTATTTAAAGGTCTCTAGGTGTAATGTCAATAGTGCAGAATGTCACACTATTTAACATTGAGAGTTAACATTGAAAAAAATCACAGGTATGTAAATAAAGGTTGAACTAAAATAAACAAGAAACTGAAAGAAAAGCTAAAAGGTGCTGACGTTTAAAAGGAAGATCAAACGCTACTGTTTTATCAAACCTGATGAATAGATAAGTATGTTCCAGTAGCATTCGGAGTAGGTAGAAAATTTAGAGTTAAAATGGAGACAGGCTGTGAGTATTATGAGTTTGTAGACTTTCTGGTATACTTCAGTTGTAAACATGAGTTAAAAGAAAATGCTTGACCTTTAAAGCCATGGGCCCCGTGACCCTGCATTGTTCCCCTGCTCTCTCCTCCACTCCTCTGAGCTCTGCTGTCCTTCAAGACCCAGCACACATGTCTTCTCTCAGAGCCTTCCTGGACCAGCTCACTCCAGCCCAATCCACGGTTAAATAGCACCTGTTGTCCCATGCACTTGGCACTTCCCAAATGTCCTCCTAGGTTGTTCCACATCTTTTGATGTGTGCATCCTGATCCTCATCTAGGTTCCAGGAATACTGGAGGCAAGATCTCTGTCTGATGATGGTAAGTTGGCTGTTGGAGGTTTAATATAACTTTTTAAAACTTTGGTCTTTCTTCCCTTTTCTAGTTCCTCTTCTGCATAAACCTTGAAAATAGGGACCTTAACAAGGATTTCCCTCTCCTTCCTCTTTTTTTCTACCCCACAATGTTCTTGAAAGAATTAACAAGAGAATATGTGTAAGAGCCCAGGCAGGAGTTACACGCAGATGTTTTAATTTTGTTTGATGCTCTTTCCCCTATCAGCCAAGATCACCCAAGCACAAAGAAAGATTCTTGTTATGGTTACTAATATTGATAGTATTCGTCTCATGCTACACGTTCTTCCTCAATGATCTCATCCACTTGGGCAATTTCGGCTGTGATCTTTTAAGGGGGTGATGTTCCATCTGCCTCCAGCTGACTCATTTCCTAAGCCCCAGGCCCATATTTCCAACTGGATGTTCTGTAAACATCTCACACTCAACACGTCCTGAATTGAACTCATCCTGCCATACAAACCTAGTCCTTTTTATTGAAGCGCTTGATCACAAGTCACAACTGAGCTAGGTGTGACTTAGACTTGACATCTCAGGAACGTTTCAGCTCCAGCATCTCCCTCTCACTCCCTCCCACTTAATATCCTGCTTGAGTCTATCACTGTGTCCTGACATTTGATTTTCTCTGCAGTCACATGTCTGCCCCCCACCTCAGCCCGTGCTCCACGCTGTCACTAGAGTTCTTTTCCTCAACCCTCACAGGGTCTCATCAAACCCCAGCACTCTCCCCACACACCAAAGCTTAAGTCTCCCTGCTGTTGCATGTGCACAGATTGTAGCCCCAACCAAACCTTCTGGCCTCATCTCTACAATCCCCAAACCTAATGCCACCTCCTTGTTTCACATTCTCAGAATATGCCCTCCACTATACACAATTAACTTGGTTGAAGTTTTTTCCTTTGTCTTCAATAATAGCCTTGCCACCGGGTTCTTCCTAAGCTTGCATCTTCCAAGACACTTTACTAATTTTTTTTTCTTTTTTCTTTTTTTTTGAGGAAGATTAGCCCTGAACTAACGTCTACTGCCAATCCTGTTTTTGCTGAGGAAGATTGGCCCTGAGCTACCATCTGTGCCCATCGTGTTTTTTATGTGTAGGATGTCTGCTACAGCATGGCTTGATAAGTGGTGCGTATGTCCACGCCCGGGATCCAAACTGGTGAACCCTGGGCTGCCGAAGCAGAGCACATGAACTTGACTGCTATGCCATTGGGGTGGCCCCTGACACTTTACTAATTTTAACAGTTAAAATTAATTGTTCCTTCAAGTAATAACTATCCATTATAGAGAACTGAATATGTGCTGGGGATTTACAAACATTGGTACATTAAATCCTCACCACAATTGAGCAAGTTAGGTATTACCGACCCATGATCCCTTATCCAGTCATGAGGCCAGCTGTGCTTCCAAATTCAGAATGTCTTGTTTTTTAGAAAGGCAATATAATGAAATGCCTCTCAGTTTCCCCATCTGTAAGTGGGGAGGATAAGTGCTAGGAGAGTACCTTCCTCAGGAGGTTGTTGCGGAACAGGCAATGTGTTCATTTAGAGAAGAGACTAGTGAGATCCCTTATTAACTGCATTTTAGGGGTCTATTTGATGGTTATAAATAGTGCATAATAGCTTATGAACTATGCCTTACTAAGAAAATAAGTGGATATAACTTTTACAGTTGCCTGATTTGTATCAGGAAAGTAATTTGGTTGGTGAGAACTTTGTCGGATGTTGTGCTGCTTATTCTTTTTTTCTTTTCTCTACTTTCTTTACTTTCACTTCCTTCTGCTACTTACCACACCCTTTACTCAGCACTTCCTATCAAAATCACAGGCCTCTTGCTCCTGCAGTAAAATCTCTTTCTTCGATTTTCTGGCCCATTTTGCTATTAATTCATAATTCTCTCTGACATTGCCAGAGAAAATTTATGGGAGGTGGGGGAATGGATGAAATAGGTGAAGGGGATTGAGTACAAACCTCCAGTTGTAAAATAAGTCACAAGACTGTGACATACAGCATAGGGAATGTTGTGAATGATATTATAATAACTTTCTATAGTGACAGGTGGTCACTAGACTTGTCATGGTGATCATTTTGTAATGTATATAAATGTTGAATCACTATGCTATACACCTGAAACTAATATAATATTGTATGTCAACTATACTTCAATAAAAAAATTATGCTAAATTATTCCCTTCTCTGACAAAAATACTTCATGACAATTATGCTAATTTTTAGGAATTCAATGAAAATACCACTAACAAACTCATTTCCTTTACTCTTCCATGGGTCTGGATGCACAAGAGACCAAGAATATAGTGCTGGCAGGGACTGTGAAGATCAACCAGCACAAATGACCTGGGTTTCTTTGGTTATCTACTACCTTTGAAGAAACTAAAGAGCAGGGAGGGGGACCAGCTCAAACTCACACAGCTAATTAGTGACACAACACTAGCTGGATCCCAGCTGCCAACCCCCCCCACCCCCCACCACCTCTATCCCCAGGCAACCACTAATCTGCTTTCTGTCACTATAGATTGTTTTCCTAGAATTTCATAAAAATGGATTCATACAGTTTGTACTTTTTGTATCTGGCTTCTTTCGCTCAACATGTCTTTGAGATTCATCCACATTGTTGCATATATTGGAAGAGTGTTCTTTTTTATTATTGAGTAGTATTTCATTATAAAGACATATCACAATTTATTTATCCATTCTTCTGCTGATAGACATTTGAGCTATTTCCACGTTTTGACCATTATGAATAAAACTGCTATGAACATCCTCGTATATGGTTTTTTGTGAATATATATTTTCATTCTTCTTGGGTAAATACTTATGAGTAGAACTGATGGATCATAGGATAGGTACATATTTCATTTTATAAAAAATTACCAGTCACTGGGGCTGGCCTGGTGGCACAGTGGTTAAGTTTGTGTGCTCTGCTTCAGCAGCCTAGGATTCACAGGTTCGGATCCCAGGCACAGACCTACACCCTACTTATCAAGCCATGCTGTGGCGGCATCCCATATACAAAATAGAGGAAGATTGGCACAGATGTTAGCTCAGGGCCAATCTTTGTCACACACACGCAAAAATTTACCAGTCACTTCATATCTTCACTCAATATTGGGCTTGGCAGTCGTATTAGTCAGGGTTCTTCAGAGAAACAGAACAAATAAAATATAAAAGGAGATTTAATATAAGGAATTGGCTCATATGATTATGGAGACTAAGTCCATGACCTGCCATCTGCAAGTGGGAGAGCAAGTCCTAAGGCCTGAGAACCAAGGGAGCTTATGATGTAATTCCCACTCCAAGGGTCAGAGATGATGAGATCCTGAAGCAATGAGGCAGAGAAAAGGGGGAAATTCCTCCGTCTTCCACTTTTGTTCTTTTCAGACCTTCAATGGATTAGATGATGCCCACCCACATTGAGGAGAGCAATTTACAGAGTCCATCAATTCAAATACTAATCTCATCTGGAAATATCCTTACAGACACACTCAGAAATAATGTGTAACCAAATACCTGGGCATCCCCTGATCTAGTCAAATTGACACATAAAATTAACTATCATACTAGTCTTTTAAATTTTAGTCTTTCTAGTCGGTGTGAAACTATTTATTGTGATTTGAATTTGCATTTCCCTGATGACTAATTTGTATTTCCCTGATGAATTTTCATGTGATTATTGGCCATTTCCTATCCCTCCTTGTGTGAGGTGTTTATTCAAATCTTTTGTCTATTTTTAATTGAGTTGTGCTGTCCTTTTAATATTGAGCTGTAAAAGTTCTTTATATATTCTGAATGCAATTCCTTTGTAAGATATACGTGTTACAAATGTATTCTTCTAATCAGTGGCTTGCATTTTCATATTATTATTTTGTACTATTTATTCCTCATATTTTTGTTAGAAGAGCTCATTTTTTTATTTTAGTGAAATCTAATTTATCATTTTCTTTTATGTATTGTGCTTTTTGTATCTTATCAAAACATCTTTTTTTTACATACCCTGATGTTGCAAAGATTTTCTCCTATTTTTTTCCAGAAGCTTTATTAAAGTTTTAACTTTTGTATTTATGTCTATGACCCATTTTGATTTATTTTTGTGTATAGTATGAGGTGAGAGTTGAGGTTCATTTTTTTCTATCCAGATTTCTACTTGTTTCAGCACCATTTTTTCAAAGACTATACTTTCTCATTGAAATACTTTTGTACCATTGTTGAAAATCAATTGACTGTGAATGTATATCTCTATTTTTGTACTCTGTTCTATTCTGTTGGTCTACATGTCTGTGATTATGAGAAATCACACTGTCTTGATTATTTTAGCTTTATAGTAAGGCTTTAAATCAGGTAAATCAGTAATTTCTCCAACTTTTTCTTTTTTCAAAATTATTTTGTCTATTCTTGGTTCTTTTATAATCAGCTTGTCAATTTTTACAAAAAAGCCTGTTGGAATTTTGGTTAGAATTGCATTGAATCTATAGATCAATTTGGGGAGAAATGACATCTTAACAACATGAAGCCTTCTAATCTGTGAACATGGCATATTTCACCATTTATTCAGACCTTTAAATTCTCTTAGCAGTGTTTTGTACTTTTCAGTGTATAGGCTTTGTACATATTTAATTTGCCAGAAGTATTACATTTTTTATGTTATAAACAAAATTTTAATTTCGTTTTCTAATTTTAATTTCATTGTATCAAAATACAATTGACTTTTCTATACTAACTTTATACCTTGGGCGCTTATGAGCTGTGGTAGCATTTTTCTTGATTTTCAGGATTTTCTATCAATATAATTATTTCATTTGTGAATAAAGCCAGGTTTATTTTTCCATTTTCAATTTCTGTGTCTTCTGTTTCTCTCTTTCCTTTTTCCCCCTTTATTGTCCTGCCAGTATCTCTAGCACAATATTGAATAGAAATGGTGAGAATGGACAAGCTTGCTGTGTTGCCAAATCTAGGGAAAAAGTATTCAGTCTTTCAACATAAAGGATGATGTTAGCCTTAAGATTTGTTTTGTATTGTTTTGTTTTGTTTTGTAGATGTCCTGTATTAAATTGAGAAAGTTACTTTCTATTCCAAGTTTATTTTATCAAAAGAGATTTTATCAAAATTCACTCTCGATATGGTGAGTTACATCGATCAACGTTCAAATGTTAACCACCTTTGCATTCCTGGAATAAACCATCACTTGTTCATAACGTATTATCCTTTTTATATCTTGTTGAATTTCATCTGCAGGAATTTGTTTAGGAATTTTACATCTATGCTCATGAGGAAAATTGGTCTGTAATTTTACTTTCTTGTAACATCTATGTCCGGTTTTGGTGTCAGGTTAATATTGGCTTCATGTAATGAGTTGGAAATTATTCCTTCCTTCTATGTTTTCTGAAATAGTTTTTGAAGGCTTTGTATTATTTCTTCCTTAAATGACTGATAGAATTCACTAGTAGAGCCATCTGGGACTGGGGTTTTCTTTGTGTCAAGGTTTTAAATTGCTAATTCAATTTCTTTAGTAGCTTTAAGATTATTTGGATTTTCTATTTCTTCTTATGTCAGTTTGGTAAATTTTGTCCTTCAAGGAAGTTGTCTATTCCATCTATTGACCTAAGTTGTTTATAATATCTCCTTATTATCCTTTAATGCTGTAGGCTGTTTAGCTGTGTTTCCTCTTTTTTCCCTGATATTGGTAACTTGTACCATCTCTCTTTTTTTATTGAACTTTTCAAAGAACCAACTTTTGTTTTCATTAATATTCTCTGTTTCTCTATGTTTCTGTTTCATTTATTTCTGCTCTTATCTTTCTTATTTTTTTCTAACTGCTGACTTTGAGTTTAATTTGCTCTTCTTTTTCTGATTTCTTAAGATCAATACTTAAATAATCAATTTTAGACCTTTTCCCTTTTTCTAATATAGACATTTAAAGCTATAAATTTCACTCTAAGTACTGCTTTAGCAAAACAAATTTTGATATGTTATGGTTTCATTATCATTCAGTTCAAAATATTTTATTTCCTCTGTGATTTCTGCTTTGACTTGTGGGTCATTTAGATATTTGCTATTTAATTTCAAAGTATTTGGTGCTTTTCTATTTATCTTACTGTTGTTATTTCTACTTTTTTTTTTCCTGCTTTTTCTTCCCAAATCCCCCCAGTACGGAGTTGTATAGTTGTGAGTCCTTCTAGTTGTGGCATGTGGGATGCCGCCTCAACAAGGCCTAATGAGCAGTGGCTATATCCGTGCCCAGGATCCGAACCAGTGAAACCCTGGGCCACTGAAGCAGAACGTGCAAACTTAACCACTCGGCCACAGTGCTGGCCCCTGTTATTATTTCTCATTTAATTTCATTGTAGTCAGATAACGTACTTTGCAAGATTCTAGTCTTTTGATATCTAGTGAGACTTATTTTATGGCCCTGAGTATGGCCTTGGTGAGCATTCCATACATCCTTGAAAAGAACGTGTAGTCTGAAGTTGTTGAGTGTATTGTTCTATAAATGTCAATTAGGTTATAGTGGTTGATAACGTTGCACAGATCTTTTGGATCCTTACTGATTTTTTGGCTGTTTGTTCTATTAATTACCGAGAGAAGTATATTACAATCTCCAACTACGCTTATGCGTTTGTCCATTTCTTCCTTTAGTTCTATCAGTTTTTGCTTCATATATTTTGAAACTCTGAATGTATGATTATTATGCATCATAACAGAGTTTAATATGTCATTATGAAATGTCCCTCACTGCCTCTTATCAAACTTCTCTTGAATTCTATTTTATCTTTTATTAATATAGTCATTCTAGCTTTCTTATGCTTACAGTTTGTCAGACATATCTTTTTTGATATTTCTATTTTTACACTATTTACGTCTCTATATTTAAAGTGTGTCTCCTGCAGACAGCAAATAATTGAGTCTTGCTTTTTCATCCAGTCTGACAGTCTGACAGTCTCTGCTTTTTGATTGGAGTGCTTAGTCAATTTAAATTTAATGTAATTGTTGATTTGATTGGATTTTGGTCTACCATTTTGCTGTTTGTTTCCTATTTGTCTCATCTGCTTTTTCCCCCTCTGTTCCTCCTTTCTTACCTTCTTTTGTGTTAATCAATTATTTGTAGCATTTTATTTTAATTCCTGTATTGACTTTTTCACTATATCTCTGGGCATTATTTCTTTAGTGATTGCCCCAGGGATTACAATCTTTAACTTATCATGATCTGCTCAGAGTTAATGTTGAATTAACTCTAATACTGAAATACAGGAACCCTGTAACAATTAGATTTCACTTAACATTTCACCCATTTTTTTGTGCTAGTTTGTATATATATGTACATAATAGCTGTTTGTATTATAAACCAAATAATACTGGATCCCAAGTTTTCTGCCCTATTATGCCTGATTTGTGGTGAGGTATTCCATTCATACAGCACTCTTAGTTGTAATAGTTATAACCTGACCCAGCAAAGTAAAAACCAATTCTCAGCAGAGTAAAAACTTTCCTGAAACATTTCATGCCATTATACCGTTATTAGAGCTAGTGACAGGGAAACCTGAGCAGCTCACTGAGATTTATTCCTTGCCCCTGGAACAAACATTTGAAACATTTAAATTTCAAAGTTGAAAGAGAATTAAAAATCCTTAGTCAGCACCCTCATTTTGTACACCGAAAAGTGATATCCAGACATGTAAAGGGCTGATCTAAGATGACATGCATTCATTCATTTATTAATTCACTTAAAAATTCAAGATTCTTTCTAAAAACATTTATTAAGTGCTTACCATACACTTGTCACTGAAGATATAAAATGAGAAAGAACTAAGAATCATTGAACTGTGTACTTAAAACAGGTGTGTGTTATAGTATGTAAATTATCTCTCAGATAAAGTTGTTAAAAAGTGGATAAGATCCAGTCCTTTCCATCAAGGAAATGACAGTGTAATGAAGTGTAAGAAAGGCATAAACAATTACAATGAAATGTGAACATGCTCTAACAGACCCATATGCTTAACCACTTAACACTGGAGAGCCCTGGGGCTCAGGCTCAGACCTATTATGCTTTCTCTCTACAACCACTCCCTTCACATCTCATTCAGTGTCATGGCTTTAAATATCAATTGTATGCTGATGACTCCAAAATTTTTATCTCCAGCAGATGTCAGTCCCAAACTCCAGACTCATACACTCAACTGACAACCTGACATCTCTCCTTTAAAGGCTAATTAGCATCTCAAACTCAACACATCCAAAACCAAATTCCTAATCTTCCCTCCAAATCTGCTCCTTCCACAACCCTCATCATCTCAATTCATTACCAAATTTGTCTTTCCAGTTGCTCAGGCCAAACATCTTGAAGTCATTTTCAACTTGTTTTTTTTTCTCATTTGATCCATCACAAAATCCTATTGGCTCTACCCTCAACATATATCCAGAATCTGAACACTTCTTACCACCTCCCCTTCTGCAATTCTGGTCCAAGCCACCATTTTCTCTCATCTGGTTTATTGCCTTGTCCTCCAACAGTCCTTATTCTATAAATCAAAGGAAGCTTTAAGACTGTAACTCATGTCAAGTCAGTTCTCTAATCAAATCCTCCAACGGCTTCTCATTTCACTAATAGTAAAAGCCAATGTCCTCACAATGGCCTCCACGATCCAATAAAATCTGGGTCCCCCTCTCCACTTTATTATCCTTCTGATCTACTCTCTAATACTGCTCTTTCTGCTCACTCTGTTCCATCTGATGCCGGCCCTGATATCAGTTCCCCTAAATTAGACCCAGCATATGTGGGGTTAAAACCAAAGCACTCTTTCTCTGCTTATTCCCTGGCTCCCAAATCCACTATCTGCTGTGAAGACAAACAGCCAAGGACAACCACCTGGATTCCTTATCTCCTCTTCCTCCCAGCAAGCAGCATCCCAAGGCCAAATGCAGGCTGATAGGAAAGCTCAGACCACTGACTCTCCCCACCTCTCTATAAGCAGCCACATTCCTGACAAACTTTTAAAACCCCTCGCCTCCCCTCTTTCGTGGAGATGGGAGGAAATGAGACAAATTTGAGGGTTCATTCTCATCTCCCAGCTGATATCACCCAAAATAAAAACCCTTTCCTTGCTGTAAGCCTGGCATTCCAGTTTTTATTTGGCCCCTGTTGTCTGGTGGGCAAACAGCCTATGTTTGTAGGCAGTAAGACATCTGTATGGGGTTCCTTGCTGTTCCTCAATATTATTGGCAAGCTCCTACTTCAGGGTCTTTGCACTTGCTATTCTCTCTACCCGGAACTCTCTTCAGCAGATAGACTCATTGCTTACTCCCTCACTTCCTTCAAGTCTTTGCTCACCTGTTGCCTTCCCACTGAATTCTCCTCTGATTACCCAATTTCAATTTGTAAGCATATCCCTCATCCACACACTCCCTCCCCAGGCACTCTGTAGTACACCTCCCACTCTTTTTCCTCCATAAACACTTAGCACCTTAAATATAGTACATAAATAAATTTACTTATTTGGTTCATTGTCTGTTTGTCCCCATTAGGCCAAAAGCCCTCAGAAGGTTTTGTTGTTCACCAGTTTTCCCAGCATCTACAACAGGCATTCAATAATACATTTGAATAAGTGAATCAATGTGCCTAGTACTCTTAGAGAAGGAAATGAGTGCGTTTGCTTCTGTGACTAGTCCATGTTTGTTTGTTTAGGCGGTGTAGCTAAGATAGGGGGAAAGTTTGATGGCTGTTAGGGAAGAGTTAATTGTAGAAGTGACAGTTAAACTTAGTTGTGAAAGGTGGTCAGCAATTTTCCACACAGAGCAGAGAGTGAAGGGCATTCCAGGTAGAAGGAATAGCTTGAGCAAGAGCAGAATATTTTGCAAAAGCATGGCATGGTGATAAAAGCCAAAGAGTTGAGTATACACACGGAAGGGTGGAGAAGGGAGGAGAAGGGAAAGTGAATTGGTGGGTCGAGAGAGGCGGTCTAGAGGGCTAGTCAGAGCCAGCCATGAAAGATGGAGGCAGATTAGACCCTGGTCTCCCAGTGTCTTGTCCACTGCTTTACAAAGCCTCCCTTTTCTGTCTAAAACTTATTTATCCTTTAGGTGTTGTAGGATGATACCTTTACAACCTACGTTTTACTTTATAAATAAATATGCATTCATGATCCCAGAGTGTGAGACTTAAGGCAGGAGATTATAAAAATATGCACATTTTAAAATTCAAAAAGCTGAAAGGGTTTATATTTTTTAATTGATTACAGATTTTTGATTACTACTCAAATCCAAAATCGAAACTCCCAAAGAAATGATAGCTGGTGCCCAGTGCAAGCCTATTTTCATCATCAGTTTACAGTTCAAGCTATGTAGGAGAAAAATGCCAATGATGTAACACACAGAGGGCTGTGGAAACAGATGTAAATTTAAGTGGATTGAAAGATATCCTCCAAATTTTTTGGCAGTTGTTAAACTGACTTGATTGATGTTATATAAATTATTATATATTTGAATTGTTAAATCAAGCAATGAGGAGTAGAAAATTTTAGTAAACTGATCATGAACTATAATATTGTATTTTCATTCTTAAAAGTGATATTTCTTGTTTTTCAATTCTCCTTAATTTGATTTGTAAAGCTAAAGATCTTGTACCTTTTTATTAACTTCATCAGAGTCAAATATCAAATATTAAAAACAGGCAATGAACAGAACAATTACACATTCATTCATTCAACAACTATTTGAGAGCCTACTATGAGCAAGGAAAGTAATTTGGTTTTGGATTCCAAATGACACAAAAGCAAGTAGCTATTTCTCTTTTCTTAAAATAACCATGAGGAATACATTGATCTATAGTGTGGAGAATAACTATCCAAATGAATCTGTAAATTTACAGTCTTGTTTGATTGAGATGAAACAGTTGTGAGAATCCCCCAAAGGTCCCATGGAAATCATATCTTTTCCACTGACTTGTATGTTCAAAAACTGACTACACCTTTGTTAGAAGTTATATCTGCCTGTATTTGCCTTCAAACAGAGATGTCTCCAAGATTTCTTATGTTGGCACGAACTCAGCCTGCATCCAGCACTTGGGAGCCTGATACTATGATAAGACCCATTTTTTACTTATAAACATATATATATCCATAGTATCTTATGTTTATTTACTTTTTTGACATCTTTTTCTTTCAGTTTTACTGAGATATAATTCACATACACCAGTGTGTAAGTTTAAGGTGTGCTGCGTAATGACTACTTACATATATTGTGAAATGATTGCCACAATAAGTTTAGTTAACGTCTCATATAGATACATCATCGCATACAGATACAAAAAAAAGAAAAAGAAAAGAAAAAAATGCTTTTTTCCTTGTGATGAGAACTCTTAGGATTTACTCTCTTAACAACTTTCAAATACGCTATACAGCAGTATTAACTATAAGTCATCATGTTATACATTACATCCCTAGTGCTTATTTATATTATAACTGGAAAATTGTACCTTTTGACCACCTTCATCCAATCCGCCCCCCCCATCCCGTTTCTGGTAACCAAAAATCTGACCTCTTTTTCTATGAGTCTTTTTGGATTCGACATATAAGTGGGCTCATACAGTATTTGTCTCTGCCTGACATATTTCACTTAGCATAATGCCCTGAAGGTCCATCCATGTTGTCACAAATGGTGGATTTCTTTCTTTTTATGGCTTAATAATATTCTTTTGTATATATATATATATATATATATATATATATATATATATATATACACCACAACTTCTTTATCCATTCCTCTGTCAGTGGACACTTAGGTTGCTTCCATGTCTTGGCTATTGTAGATAATGCTGCAGTAAACACGGGGGTGCAGATATCTCTTCAACACAGTGTTTTCATTGTCTTCGGATATATTCCCAGAAGTAGAATTTCTGAATTATATGGTAGCTGTATTCATAATATTTTTAAATTGCATTCTTTGCAATATGGAGAAAGAGTCAACAGACGTTCTGTCCCTTTGACCTAGCAATCCTACTCCCGGGAACTGATCCAAAAGAATGAATCCACAGAAGCAAAAATCTAGACGCGCAATGATTTTTATTATACAGCTATCTTAAACAGCCAAAACCTGGAAACAACCTGAGTTTCTACAACAGGAAAGTGACTTAGAAAAGCATAGTGCATCAACATGATGTCATGTTATGTGATGATTAAAAGTCAGAACCGTGAAACTGCAGAAATGTCAAAAATATCTTCAAAAAACCTTAAGTTAAAAGACAGTATTTTTTAAATGGCATTTCCATTGTGATTATAAATATGGAAAAACAGATGAACATGTGGAGGACTAGAAGATGAAATGGAAAAATGAAAACAATTGCATTCAGTTGGAAGAATTAGGAGTTTGTTTTACTTCTTATAAAAATGTCTCAAGTTTTGTTTTACGTCAACTTTTCAGTTGAAGATTGACAGGATACCATAAGGATATATCCACATAAATCACAAATAAAAGCTGAGTTTTTATAGAGTTGACCCTTCTGTGTTCTCTGTGAGCTTCCTACTGTGGCTCTCTCTGTGGTGTCATTTTACCATAGTTTTCCACCATGCAGAGCTGTTGCCAATATACACATGTTGAGCCCCACCTCAAAGTGACCGAATCTGAACCTCTGCAAGTTGGACCTGGGCATAGGTATTTTAAATCCCCCTCCCACCCCAGGTAATTCTGAGATGCAGCTAGATTCAGAACCACTAACGTCACCATGCCAGAGAACCAGTGGCCTTAAACATGGCCTTTTTAACATTAAAAAATAAATTTAAAACTTCATTTTAAAGAAAAAACAAATTAAAGTCAATATTCAGGTGACTATTTTCAATTTTGATTCCCTGGGATGGATGAAAATGTGGCAAATATGTTCACACTACTCCAACCCGAGGCATGCTGTCATGCTGTCCCCAGAGCACACCAAATGAAAGGAGGAAGATCCTAGAGACGGTAGATGAGCCCAACCCAGACCACATCCTCAAGGCACGTCCCCTACGGCCATGTGATCTTGCAGGAGGCTGCTGGAGGTTCTCTGGGATTTCCCAGAAGGCAAATATTTCTTTCTTCGTTAAACTTGTATATGGTGTTCAAAGGGCTCTAGGGAGTCCAAGAAGTTTTATTTTGATTTCTATCAGTTTTCAGACACTCAGCTGCTCCCTGCAGGCACGTAAAACTCTGCTGCCTCTGGCATCCCCTACAGCATCCTTAGTGGAGAGATTTCCGGAGGCACAGGAGGAACAGAGCCGGCCTAAATGGTCCTCTCAATTCTGGCCTGATGAGACCTCTCCATCTGCTTCTTTCTCCAAAATGAACACCTTATAATCCAGTCTCTTGTTGACCAGTGGTCTTTTCCTTTTCCCTTTAATTTGTAAGTTTCATAAAAGGGGCATTGTTAGGGCGGTCGGGTGGCGAAGCGATTAAGTGCACACGTCCCGCTTATTGGCGGCCTGGGGTTCACCAATTCAGATCCCGGGTGCAGACATGGCACCGCTCATCAAGCCATGCTGTGGCAGGAGTCCCACAAATAAAGTGGAGGAAGATGGGCACAGATGTTACTTCAGGGCCAGCCCTCCTCAGCAAAAAGAGGAGGATTGTCAGCAGATGAAAAAAAGGCGGGGGAGGCATTGTCTCAGAATGTTAGAATTGGAAGGAACTCGCCCCAATTCTTATATTTTTAAGTTGAGAAAACCAAGGCCCAAAGATGATAAATGATTTACCCAAGATCACGTACTTGATCAGGCAAAGCTGCTTCACCACCTCAAAGTCCATTCTTCTTTTCATTATTATTAGGAAATTCATACATTCTACCCACAGTCTGTATGGCACGTGCTTTAAGTTGTTCTAATATTGAGGATGAGTGGCAGTGATTCATCCGCACCCTCTTGTCCAGCCACCCTGTGACAGGTGACACATATCTGAGATATCCGCAGTGATTTACTGAAAGCATTCAGACTGGGTCATGCTGGGAGGGAAGCTCAGGAGACACTGAACCTTTGAAATCAGCCTTGTTAACAACACACCTACTTAAGAGCAGGTGGTCTTTGAGTATAAAAGGAGAAGCAAGATTTATTTATAACCCTAACCTAATCTAGACTGCACGTCAAACCACTCACCACAAAATACCCAGTGGGAATTAAATAAGTGTACACAGGGTCTGTCTACACGTTATCAATCAGCTACATTTCTATATCCAGGCAGTTGCCAAAATATGAATGAGAGATAGTCTACATTACTTGAAAGAATTTAATATTTGGAATCCTGTATCCACTTTTGTTAAAGAAAAGATTATGGAACGTTATTCATAAAAGCCTACTTAGCCCCATCTTGCTGGATTTGCACTGATGCTGTGGAGTGAATTGTGTCCCCCTAAATTCCTATATTGCAGCCCTTACCCCCACGTGACTGTCTTGGCTTTGAAGAGGTGATTAAGGTTAAATGAGGTCATCAGGGTGGGGCCCTGATCCCATAGAACTGGCTTATAGGAAGAGGAAGACACCAGAGCTCGCTCTCTGCCATGTGAGGACACCGCGAGAAGGCAGCCATCTGCAAGCCAGGAAGAGGCTTTCACCAGAACGTGACCATGCCGGCCCCCGATCTTGGACTTGCAGCCTCCAGAACTGTAAGAAAATAAGTGTCTGTTGCATACGCCACCAGCCAACGGTATTTTGTTATGGCAGCCAGAGCAGACTAAGACGCTAACCTCCAAGAACCATGTGGATTCTGTGGACGTAGTGTTTCAGGCTTCAAAGCATGGACACAGGAACACCAGGTGCTCCCTGCCCTGGCTGCCACATGTCCAGCTTTAGGGGCAGGTCCAGAATCAATAACAATAATGTAAGTTCTGTCAGCTTTGGCAGCTACTCATATGCAAGGTATTCAGAAATTAGGCACTTTCATATATAAACTGAAAGCACAACGGCACACCAATGTACGCATGACCCCATTCAACAGATATTTGTTGAGTACCAACTATGTGTCAGGCACATATGTGCTGGGGATACAGTAGTAAACTGAACAGACGAAAGTCCGTGTCCTCAGAGAGTCAATCCTCTCTTGGGGAAGACAGATTATAAATGAAATAAGCAAGTAAAATATATGATATACTAGACAGTGATAAGTGTTAAGGAATAAAATAAGGCTGCAATGGGGCTAGGGAATAGGCAGTGCTTTTCAATGGAGAGGTCAGGGCAAGAAGGGGGCAGTAGAGTAAAGACCTGAGAGAGATAAGGGAGAGAGCCATGGGTATATCAGCAAAAGAACATTCTGGAATGGCAGAAAGGCAAAGGGCCTGTGGTGCATGAGAAAAACACCAAGAAGGGCAGTATGACAAGGCAGAGATAAAGCGAGGTGGGAGAGATGGAAGTGGTACAGATCATGCAGAGTTTGTAGACCATTCTATTGACTGCCGTCTACTCTGAGCAGAGCAGCTGCACGATCTGCTTTACATTTTAACAAAATCTCTCAGGCTGCCGTGTTGGCGGTGCTGCTGTGGAGTAAAAGCATGGAATACATGCTATTTCGGTTTCCGGTGGCTGCTGTAACCAATTACCACAAGCCGGTAGCCTAAAACAAAAGTAATTTATTCTCTCACGTTTCTGGAGACTAGAAGTCTGAAATCAAGACGTCAGCAGGTTGGCTTCTTCTGGAGCCTCTGAGGGAAAATCTGTTCCATGCCACTCTCCTGGCTTCTGGTGGTTGTGGCAATCCTTGGCTCTCCTTGGCTTGTAGCTACCTCACTCCAACCTCTGCATCCGTCTTCCTATGGCCTTTTTTCCCATGTGTGTGTTTCTGTGTCTTTGTGTCTGAATCTCCCTCTCCTTTTTCTTATAAAGACACCAGTTGTTGGATTTAAGGCCTACCCTAATCCAGTGTGACTTCATCTTAACCAATTACGTCTGCAAAGACCCTATTTCCGAATAAAGTCACATTGACAGGTTCCAGATGGACATGAATTTGGGGGGATACTATACAACTCACTACACACACCTACCACTAAAATATTGCATTTAGGTTCATAATCTGAAAAAAGTACTTTGTTTTTTTAATCAATAGTAGATTTAGGTCCGTTTCTGCAGTTTATGGGAAGGAAAACACCATGTGAAATGAGAGCTGATCCCTCAGCAAGATGGAAGCAGCTGAAAACAAAGTATCAATAAGAAGGCCAAAATCCATATCTGAGGGGCTAATCTGGTTTTTTTTCCCCAAAGTAATAGTGAACTTTGATTACAAAGTAATAGTGAACATATTTTTTCCAAAGAATACGTGAACATATACATTCGATTAGAGAACAAAAAAGGCATTTCCACAAAACGACTTTCAGTGAGGATGGTTTTAGCCCTGACTCTTGGAATGAGTGGCCAGGCAGTCCAGCAGGTCTGTGCTCAGGGCCTCTGCCCAGTAGAAACGTAAGGTAAGTGCTGCCAATCCTCTCCTGGTTACTTTTTAAAAGGGAACGCGTTTGGGCTCCATGAAACAAAAATGTAAGATAATTTCAACCTTGACAAATAATAATGATCAAATAAACACAAAATAATAATCAAACAAATTCTTAAACCATCACATCTCTTCCCCAGACTCACCCATCTGCTACTCCCCTCCATGTGCCTTCTAGGCCTGGTTCACCAAAGTCCAGGAAGAAATCCCAGGAGAGAAGGTCAACAAGGAGCACGTGGTGCCCTGCCACCTTGACCAGCCGGGTTTGCTGTGGCCAGCCATGCTCCTCAAATGACATTGTCTTAATACATTTTTATATGACTGTGTCCCCTCAGAATAAAGTCACAGAACACTTTTGGAGAAGATATGGAGCACATGAGGCTGCTTTGCAACCATGAGCTAGTGATGTCTGGAGATGATGAGGATGCTCTGCACCCCTCTCTGTCTGTCTGTTCCTCTCTCATGTCTCTCTCTGTCTCTTACACACACACACACACTTTAGTGCATTCCCTCTTCAAAAATCACACCCTACTCTGCTGGTCTAGCTGTTCCTCTTTTCCATACCCTCTCCGCACAAACGCACATTTCACCCCCCAGCGCCTAGCCTTACTGAGGGCCTGCACCTCCAGCCTGCCCTTCTACCTGAAGGCCGCCCACCTGATACCCAAGCATATCCCTGCCCGTTCCTGTTCAATGTGGCGTATAGAGTTTTAGCTGGGTCACACATGAAATCAAGATGCCTGCCACACAGCTCTATGCGCAATTCAGGACATGTTGAGAGGGAGACAACCCCCTGAATCCTCGACGTGCAGGGCCAGGGGAGAACAGCAGCACAGACGCCTTCGCCTCTCCTCCCCTTAGACAAACCCTCTCCCATGCCCATATTTTTGGCATTTCGATGGTAAGTCTAGACTAAAGCATAGAACAAGTGTGAAAACCCAAATATATAGAAAGGTAACTATTTTCATTGGAAAAAATTATTTTGCATACCATTTCATTAAGGTTCAGCCTCTTTGCCTTTCTTTATGGTTTCCTGCTTTTTCATTTAAATGGTAGCATATTAAATACACTTTTCTACACTTTGATTTTTAATATATCTTTATTGATGTATATTTTACATATCATAAGATTCACCCAGTTCAAGTGTACAATCCAATGATTCTTTTTAGTAAATTATCAAGTTGTGCAACCATAACCATACATCAGTTTTCAATTGTTTCCATCACGCTTGACAAGATCCCTCATGTCCATTTACAGTTAACCCTCCCCACCTACCCCCCAGCCCCAGGCAGCCTCATTTGCCTCCCGATTAGCAACTATGATAAAATAATTCTTGGTGTTATCATCCTAGTCTAAACCGACTTGGCCAGATTCCTTTACATCGCAGGAACCAGGCATTTTCACAGTGGCTGTCTTTTTGGTCCAAGATCAAGAGAGGTGGATTGGTGAAGCTGAAGGCTGGGGAAGGCGAGAAGGAGGTTGTGTGGCACATTGAGTTGTACTTGAACCCAGAGGCCCCTTTGCCCACAAACCATACCACACTGACTACCTTCTAAACCAGCTCTGCCAAGAACAACTTTTTAAAAGAGTTTTAAAGTTTTTTAGAACTTTAAACTTTTATTTCCTGTGAAAACAAAATTCACAGGAAAAATGACTATATACTTCAGTCTTAAACATTCTTTAATTTAAAAAATGTAATATTTTTAAAAAATTCTAGATTATTATGACTTAAAGTATTTTTCCTAACTAAAAACCAAAAGTTAAGATAAAATAAGACATCACCATGCTCAGGTACACATGGAAATGCCTGTCACTGACCATTTGGAGGTATTTTTTAAAGAAGAAAAGTCAAAGCAAACACAGGAATCAAGAACCACAGAACTCAAATGAAGACTCCAACAAGGATGTTTTGAAGATTTATGGTGGATCACAAAATGAAAAGAAATAGAATTTGATTTAAAACAAAAACAAATAGCTATTGCTGCCTGTACTTTCCTCTATGCTCTATGAGAGTAGGAACACAGCAGTTCTCCAATTAATATTTGCCTATAGAATGAATGAATATAGATTATTATAGATGAACCTCAAGTTAATCACAAACCAGAAACCTATAATAAACACACAAAAAAATTAAGAGAAAGGAACACAAACATAATACTAAAGAAAGCCATCAAATCATAAGGGAAGAGAGCAAGAGAAGAAGAAAGGAACAGAAAAGAACTGCTAAAACACCCAGAAAAAAAGTAAAAAAAAAAAAGGCAATAAGTACATACTTATCAGTAGGTACTTTAAATGTCAATGGACTAAACTTTCCAATCAAAAGACATAGGGTGGCTGATTGGATAAAAAAAAAACAAGACCCATGTATATGCTGCATACAAGAGACACACTTCAGACCTGATGACACTCACAAACTGAAAGTGAAGGGATGGGAAAAGATACGCCATGTAAATGACAAAGAAAAGAAAGTTGGGGTAGATACTTATATCAGACAAAATAGACTTTAAAATAAAAACTGTAACAAGAAAGAAGGGCACTACATAAATATAAAGGGGACATTCCAATAAGAGGATATAACACTTTAAATATCTATGCACTCAACATAGGAGCACCTAAATATATAAAGCAATTATAAAAGGAGAAATAGACAGTGACACAATAATAGTAGCGGGCCTTAACGCTCGACTTACATCGATAGGTAGATCATCCAAACAGAAGATCAATAAGGAAACATTGGCCTTAAATGACACATTAGACCAGATGGACTTAGTAGATATATAGAGAACATTCCATCCATAAACTGCAGAATACACGTTCTTTTTGAATGCACCTGGAACATTCTCCAGGATAAATCACATATTAGGCCACAAAACAAGTCTCAATAAATTTAAGAAGCCTGAAATAATATCAAGTATCTTTTCTGACTACAGTGGTATGAAACTAGGAATCGACTATAGGAAGAAAACTGGAAAAGCCACAAATATGTGGAGATTAAGCAAAATGCTACTTAGCAACTATTGGGTCAACAAAGAAATCAAAGGAGAAATCAAAAAATGCCTGGAAGACAAATGAAAATGAAACTACAACCTGCCAAAATTTATGGGATACAACAAAAGTGGTTCAAAGAGGAAAGTTTAGGGGCCAGCCTGGTGGCACAGTGGTTAAGCTTGCACGTTCTGCTTTGGTAGCCCAGGGTTTGCCAGTTCAGATCCCAGGTGTGGACATGGCACCACTTGGCAAGCCATGCTGTGGCAGGCGTCCCACATATAAAGTAGCGGAAGATGGACACGGATTTTAGCTCAGGGCCAGGCTTCCTCAGCAAAAAGAGGAGGATTGGCAGCAGATGTTAGCTCAGGGCTAATCTTCCTCAAAAAAAAAAAGAGGGAAGTTTATAGCAATACAAGCCTACCTCAACAAACAAGAAAAATCTCAAATAAACAATCTAACAGTGTTCCTAATGGAACTGGAAAAAGACGAACAAATGAAACCCAAAGTCAGTAGAAAGAAGGTAATAATAAAAATTAGAGCAGAAATAAATGAAATAGAGGCTAAAAACACAATAGAAAAAATCAGTGAAACTAAGAGCTGGTTCTTTGAAAAGATAAACAAAATTGACAAACCTTTAGACAGACTCACCAAGAAAAAAAGAAAGGTGGCTCAAATAAAGAAAATCAGAAATGAAAGAGGAGAAATTACAATGGACACCCCAGAAATACAAAACATTATAAGAGAACACTACAAAAAGGTGTACACAAACAAATTGGATAATCTAGAAGAAATAGATAAATTCTTAGAATCATATAACCTTCCAAAATTGAATCAAGAAGAAATAGAGAATTTGAATAGATCAATCACCAGTAAGGAGATCAAAACAGAATTCAAAAACCTCCCCCAAAATAAGTTCAGGACCTGATGGCTTTCCTGGTGAATTCTACCAAGCCTTCAAAGAAGACTTAATACCTATCCTTCTCAAAATCTTCCAAAAAAGTGAAGAGGAGAAGAAGCTTCCTAACTCATTCTATGAAGTCAACATTACCCTGATACCAACACCAGACAAGGACAACACAAAAAAAGAAAATTACAGGCCAATATCACTGATGAACATTGATGGAAAAATCCTCAACAAAACAGTAGCAAATGGAAATACAACAATACATTAAAAATATCATACATCATAATCAAGTGGGATTTACTTCAGGGATGCAGGGATGGTTCAACATCTGCAAATCAATCAACATGATACCTCACATTAACAAAATGAAGAATAAAAATCACATGATCATCTCAGTAGATGCAGAGAAAGCATCTGACAAGATGCAGCATCCATTTATGATAAAACCTCTGAATAAAATGGATATAGAAGGAAAGTACCTCAACATAATAAAGGCCATATATGACAAACCCACAGCTAATCTCATTCTGAATGGAGAAAAACCAAAAGCTATCCCTCTAAAAACAGGAACCAGACAAGGAAGCCCATTTTCACCACTCTTACTTAACATAGTACTGGAAGTCTTAGCCAGAGCAATCAGGCAAGAAAAAGAAATAAAAGGGATCCAAATTGGAAAGGAAGAAGTGAAACTGTCACTATTTGCAGATGACATGATTTTATATATAGAAAATCCTAAAGATTCCACCAAAAAACTTTTAGAAATAGTAAATGAATATGATAAAGTTGCAGGATACAAAAATCAACATACCAAAATCAGTTGCATTTCTATACACTAACAACAAAGTAGCAGAAAGATAAATTAAGAATACAATCCCATTTACAATTGCAGCAAGAAGCGTAAAATACCTGGGAGTAAATTTAACCACAGAGGTGAAAGACCTGTACACCCAAAACTATAAAACGTTGTTGAAAGAAATTGAAAAAGACACAAAGAAATGTAAACGTATTTCGTGTTCTTGGATTGGAAGAATTAACATAGTTAAAATGTGCATACTTCCTAAAGCAGTCTACAGATTCAGTGCAATCCCTATCAAAGTTCCAACAACATTTTTCACAGAAATAGAACAAAGGATCCTAAAATTTATATGGAACAACAAAAGACCTGAATGACAAAAGAAAACCTGAGAAAAAAGAACAAAGCTGGAGACATCACACTCTTTGATTTCAAAATATGCTACAAAGCTATAGTAATCAAAACAGCATGGTACTGGCAAAAAACAGGCAACACAGATCAGTGAAACAAAATGAACAGCCCAGAAATAAACCCACACATGTGTGGACAGCTAATTTTCTGACATGGGAGCCAAGAACATGCAATAGAGAAAGGAGAATCTCTTCAATAAATGGTGTTGGGAAAACCAGATAGCCACATGCAAAAGAATGAAAGCAGACCATTATCTTACACCATACACAAAAATTAACTCAAAATGGATTAAAGACTTGAATGTAAGACCTGAAACCATAAAAATTCTAGAAGAAAACATAGGTAGTGCACCCTTTGACATCAGTCTTGGCAGCTTATTTTCAAGTACGATGTCTGACTAGGCAAGGGAAACAACAGAAAAAATAAACAAATGGGACTACATCAAAATAAAAAGCTTCTGAACAGCAAAGGGGAAACCATCAACAAAATGAGAAGACAACTAAACAATTGGGAGAAGAAATTTGCAAACCATATATCTGATAAGGGGTTAATATCCAAAATATATAAAGAATTCATGCATCTCAACAACAAAAAAACAATTAACCCAATTAAAAAATGGGCAAAAGATCAGAACAGACATTTTTCCAAAGAATATATACAGATGGCCAACAGGCACATGAAAAGGTGTTCAACACCACTAATTATTATGGAAATACAAAGCAAAACTACAATGAGATATCACCTCACGCCAACCAGAATGGTTATAATTGACAAGACAAGAAATAACAAGTACTGGAGAGGATGTGGAGAAAAGGGAACTCTCATACACTGCTGGTGGGAATGCAAACTCGTGCAGTCACTATGGAAAACAGCATGGAGGTTCCTCAAAAAATTAAGAGTAGAACTACCATACGATCCAGCTATTCCACTGATGGGTATTTATCCAAAGAACGTGAAAACACAAATGCATAAAGATAGATGCACCCGTATTTTCATTGTGGCATTATTCACAATAGCCAAGACTGGGAAACAACTGAAGTGCCGGTCAAGGGACAAATGGATAAAGAAGATGTGGTATATATACACGATAGAATACTACTCAGTCATAAAAAAAGACGAAGTCTTGCAGTTTGCAACAACATGGATGGAGCTTCAGGGTAGTTTGCTAAGTGAAATATGTCAGAGAGAGAAAGTAAAATGCCATATGATCTCACTCATAAATAGAAGATAAAAATAACAGCAACAAACAAACATACAGATACAGAGATTAGTGGTGGTTACCAGAGGGGAAGCGGGGAGAGAGGAGAGTGAAAGGGGTGATTGGGCACATGTGTATGGTGATGGATGGTAATTAGTCTTTGGGTAGTGAACATGATATAATCTACTCAGAACTGAAATATAAATGATGTACGTCTGAAATTTATATAATATTATGAACCAATGTTACCTCAATAATAAAAAAAGAATGAATGAATGAATGAATGAGGGCCTATTATGTTCTAAGCACTATGCTAGAAATTGAGGATCAAAAATGACAAAGGCCCTGATGTCAAGAAATCCAAGTACAGGGGCCAGCCCCAGGGCTGAGTGGTTAAGTTCGTGCACTTGGCTTCTTTGGCCCAGTGTTTTGCCGGTTCGGATCCTGGGCGCGGACATGGCACTGCTCATCAAGCCATGCTGAGGCGGTGTCCCACATGCCACAACTAGAAGGACCCACAACTAAAAATATACAACTATGTACTGGGGGGCTCTGGGGAGTAAAAGGAATAATAAAATCTTTAAAAAAAAAAAAAAAAATCCAAGTACAATGGAGAAACAGACATATAAATAAATAATGTCTATATATTATGATAATCAATAGAAGTAATTTCAAGGTATAGAGATAGCCCCAAAAGGTCAGTACTTAATAGGGGTTGGGGGGGACGATTAGGGAAATTTTGTATATGCTCATATTCTCCAGGAAAGCAGTGTCAAAGAAGGATTATTCTAGGCAAAGGAAATGGCATATGCAAAGCAAAGAGGTAATTGTACGTAACCAGAGCATTAAGTGTATAACGTGGCCGTAGAGCACAGAGCAAAGGTGAATGAAGTTCTGGGTGCAGTCAGATGTCAGAAGCAAGAAACAGTTTGATGGTCAAGTTCAAGGCGGTTGGTGCGAAGCAAGAACCTAGCACAAAACAAAGGACAGGCTAGATAGTATGAGCATTAAGTGCGGACTAAGAGAACAGACTTCTTGTCCTAGTTTCTGTGCAGAAGCTCGGTGCTGAGGACGTAGGAGACCAGCAGTAGCAGAAGCCATAGCTTGGATGGAATGAGGTGGCACATGGAATTGTACGCAAATCCTGTGGGGAGGGACATGTACCAGATACAAGTCAAGGTATGTAAATGTTCTTCAAATATGAGGTAAATATTCTGAGGATAGAGGATAGTAGATGGGTAAATGTGGACTTGGATGAATTTAAGCAGCATCCCCCAAACGACTAGAGAAACAAATACAAAGAAACAGTGGGTATCACGACTGTTGGGGGGGCTGGGTCAGGATAAATTAGCACCCTGTCACATGTGTACACAGTGGTCTTTGCAGATAAAACACACTTCTCTCCCTCTTGAAGAAGTCAACTATAATGACTAGAGGCCAAAAAGAGCAAGAAACCAGTGCTCTTTGGGACACACTGGAAAAACTCTAACTCTGAATAGGGAGAGAGCAGCTTCTAGTCCTAAACTTATGACATGTTGTTTGACCCTATACAGAGGTCCTTTGGCTAGATGGGATGTGGTCCATATGCTCCCATTCAGGGTTCTTGAAAACCCATTTCACAGTATTGGCTAGGATTCAATGCTATGGACAGTAGTTGAGAATTGCGCAGACCAGAGCACCATGAGATATTGAGTCATTGCTTTACACTATCAAAAGTCATGTAAAATGCTGGTCATTAACACACAGTTTAAGGGGATACCTTTCTTTCAAGTGGAGAATCCGGTATGACTTGGGTTAGGGTACAGAGGTTAGGACTTGGACATTGGACTATGACCCTTAGCAGTGGGGTACCAGAAAAAGGAAACAATCTCTGACTTGGGCAATAGTGAACTTGGGGAGAAAGGGATAGTCTGAGGTATCAGATTCGAAGGGGTGGAGAGAGCAAGAACCAGAATACAATAGAAGTGGAGAATGGGAAAAGTCCCTGAGACTGTGGTAGGCAGAGGAAGGAGTCTGTTATAGAGAACTGTGGTCTGGTCCAAACACAGCTTGAGGCTATTTAAGATGCTCTTGATTGATGCTCTCACCCTCCACTCAAAAAAAAGCCAGAAGGTTTTCACTACATATTTGAGGCTTGGAAAGCAAAAAGACTTTTCTAAACCATTTTAAAAGAACTCACTAGAAAGATCTGGAGAATGATATCAGAAAACTTTTAATTTGTTTTGGGGAAAAAACAGTACAAAGCAAATTATATGTTTCTATGCAACATAGTTCTAATTCCAGAGAGTAACTTCATTGTCAACAAATCGTTTGTGATTTTTATAAAGTTTCAATTTAATAAACCCCTCTGGAATTATTACTCTCTATATAGTAATAATATATAATTATATTATTATAATTTATATAATTATATATTATATTAATGTTTATCAATATACATTAATATAGAATATAAGTTATATATTATAATATATTATAATTATAAAATATATATAAATATGTATAAATATATAAATAAAACATAATTATAAAATAATTTTAGGCTCGGCCCAGTGGCACAGCGGTTAAGTTCACACATTCTGCTTCGGCGGCCAGGGGTTTTCAGGTTCGGATCCTGGGTGTGGACATGGCACCATTTGGTAAGCCATGCTGTGGTCGGCGTCCCACATATAAAGCAGAGGAAGATGGGCATGGATGTTAGCTCAGGGCCAGTCTTCCTAGCAAAAAAGAGGAGGATTGGCAGCAGATGTCAGCTCAAAGCTAATCTTCCTCAAAATAATAATAATTTAAAAAATATATACATGTAATTATAATATATTAATATATCTAATAATATATACATACCTGGCCAAGATGGGCCATATATTTGAGTCGAGATCTAGATTTCCAGAGTAGTCAAAGCCAAATAAACAGTCCCCTTGCAAAAAAGGTTTCTCGTTTATTTTTAAAGGGTTCTCTTTGGGGACGAAGGTCAGGATCCGGATATGCCCTGTTCATCTATATAACACCATAATACCTTGTAGACAAGATAATCACTTCTTGTTGTCTGTGAGATAACAAATCACAAATAGTTCTGTTTTTATATGGACACACTGCTAATAAAGGAAAGACACTGGGGACTAGAGTGAAGGCAACCCAATCTGGACACATGAATGTCGCATTCGAGAAAAGGAAAACAGGAAAACGTGGAATGAGACCTCATTACAAGGGTAAGGTGGTTTGGGGAGATGGGGTGAGGGTATTTGCCTTATTTCGGCATTGCTAGAGCACCCACTAGCAATGGTATTCCAGTTCTGGAATTCCACTGGTTCTGGAATTCCAGCAAAGATCCCTCGAGGTCATCGTGTACTCCCCGACCCCAGATGCTGCTTGGGAGGGCACGCTGGAGACCAGGCACCGCCTTTTCTTTGCATCATTAATTGTTTAGCAAACTATTCATGAAAGCAAAAAATTATAAAATTCTATGAAAATTATCTTGAGCTCTGACTTAATGTATCCAAATAAATATATTTATTTTTTGCTATATATATATAAAATTCTTAAAAATTAAATCTCAGCTGAAGCTTCAACTAGTTGATTCTTTGCATTTTGACAAGTTGTGATTCAAATATAAGAGACAGCTTCTCGCTTCATACCACTAACCCTGAGACAGCCAAGGCCGCCCCCTTGGTGAGAGCTTCTAGGTGGCTCTTTTAGGCCCATAACTGAGACAAGATGTCCTGCCCCCAGGAAAAGGGGCACTGCCACACTTTGGTGCATCTGCCCTTTTAGAATGTTCCCCAAACGTTAACAGCTGCAGCGGGACCTGCCAAGTGATGCTTTAGCGACACAAAAAGCCTTTCATTACAGTTCTCAATGCTATTTGTGATGTTTGGATTCTTCTGTTGTTACTGTTATTCTCGAAGGTTGCTTCTTGTTTGGAGTACTAGTTAAAACTTGGGGATATCTTCTCCGTAGATCAAAGCTATTTTGTGCACACGCACAGAGGCACAGAGTATGAGAATACCTGTTTGTATTCAACACAAACCCACATGTTTAATAAGTGACATACAATGTCTTACATTTTAGTGTTACAGCCTTCTGACTTTGTCTTCATCTTGCTTTAAATATGAAGATTCTCTTTGATCCTATTTCTTAATGAAAAAAGAAATTATTAGGGAGATAAAAAGTTCAGCGTTTTTAAGTGTGTGCTGCAAGGATATTGACTTATTCACTTGGTACCCCTTGGTGACACAAATGAAAAAGGACATCGAGCTAAGTTAGAAGTTAGCAGGGTTTTCCTGCTTTGGCTTCTGTGCAATTAATTAGGACAACAGGGAGGCCTTCATCAACGTTGTATCTGCGGGCTTACCTCATGTTCTTTTATCTTAACATACCATGTTGGTTTCTAATTGCTTTTTCTGCCCCCCAATCATGTAGGTTAACAGCCAGTCAAAAAGCAAAGATGTTTTAATGCACTTAACGTGATAAACCACATTCCTAGTTTCAAAATATATAGCTTTAATCCAGGGAAAAACATGTCATTATATAAGTTACCTTCTTTGAACCACAGTTAATACTATAATTAATTTCTTTGATTTTTATCTGTCAATAAATATTATTGAGTTTGATAGCGTTTTAGCAATATGCTACATGTTATGCTTCTTTTGAGCCTGATATAAATCAGGGATTTGTCAACAAGGGTCTTGTTAACCAGTGGGAGAAATCAAGTGGACATATGTGAACGCACCATTATCAAGCTAGTGTTCGGTATCGTGGTGGAGGCTGTAACACGTTCTTATGCAGCACTGTGGCTCTCACTTCTCCAGCTACTGGGAGTGACGTGACCCAAAGCCTGCAGGGAAGTCCCTCTTGAATTGCCCTCAGCCAAAGACTGCTGTCCCCCCTAGGGTCATGCTCCCCCACTGAGAGCAGCCTGCATCCCATGACTGCATGATTAGGAAGAAGTACTAGAGACCCCAGGCCCTTGCCTTGAGGCAGGGCAACTCAGAAGAGCCTTTTCAGCTCCAGAGCACCCTGTGGGAACACTTGAACTTTGTTGCAATTACATCACTCCTTCTGCCCAACCCTATCTCCTCTACTCCTCCACAGGGATAGACCCCCAGGGCACTTCCCAATATATTTCCTGCATGCAAATCTGTCTCAGAGTCTGATTTCATTATATCAAATACTGATCCATTTATACAGTATTTATCAAATACTGATATAAGGAAATCAAGAGACCCAGGTCTGGTCTTGCTCCTGCCACCATGGGAAGTCACTTCTCAGCTTCCTTTAAAAGGTGGGACTAGATCTCTAAAGTAATATATCTCTAAAAGTCTGAGATGACTGTCACAGCACACGCTTCATCTTGATTCCTCTTCTAAAAATTATAACTAGTATCAACTGAAAAGAATGTGGAATCAAAACTCAATGACTTGGAATCGGTTTCCTAATTCAATTACTAAATTGTTTGGCAGCACAAAATAGATTTTCCCCTAAATATCCATTTGACAAAAGAAGATGCTATTGTAAATCATCACTATTCTGAGTTTAACGCAATAGCTCTCAGCTCCTTTCTTTTCTCTGCCCAGGTTTACAGAAGCACACGTAGATGCGCTCAGATATCTGCTCTCCATCTGAAACCACATTGGTGACTGTACAGAGGGTTGGGAGAATCCATCTGGAATCAGAAATTTCAGAATCAAACAATACTGTGTTAGTGTTCTGAAATGGTGAATTTTAAAAGGAAAAGAAGACTTTAAAACAATTTAATAAAGATAACATGGAAAGAATCGTAACCAATTTATTAAATGAAATATATCCAACTAATTGTGATATATGACTCCACTACTTAAAGTCTCAAGTCCTTTGTGTCTTGTTTTATCCTCTTGGATTACTTTTTTGATGTAGATCTTGTTAAAGTCATTGCATACTTGCATTACCTCTATCCTTTTAGGTAGGTGCCTTAAGAGAAAAACTCACAGCATCATTTCCTGCCACTAGCTCCAGGGCATTCTTCATCCTACGACAGAGTTTTTTTTAATAAATTCACTTTGTCTCTCTGTTTTCCCCTTCCATTCTCGTTTTACGCATGCTGCTTTTTGGTCCTTCCCTCTGGTATACACTTTGTCCTGCATCTTTTCTATAATCGCATAATTTGTGCCACATTTGACTACTGTTTACTGTGATTGCTTCAACTCCTTTCTGCCTGCTGACGCCATGGCTTGCCTGAGTGCTGCTGAAGTCACTCTTCCAAGTGCCATCTCAGCATGCAGGCTGCCTTCTCCCAGGGGGGTGTAAGGTGTGGTAAGGCGTGGGGAGGTGTTCTGAGGTGAGGTGTGGTATGGTGAGTTATAGTGAGGTGTGGTGAGCTGTGGTGAGGTGTGAGGAGTGTTAGAGATGAGGTGTGGTATGGTGAGTGTGGTGTGATGGGAAGGTGAGGTAAGATGTGGTATGGTGAGGTGTGGTTCTGTTTTTTCTAAACTGACTCCATGCACAGAGAGAAGAACTATAACCTCCTCTGGAAAACCTATGACTGTCCCAAAAGGCCTCGCTTTCTGGCAATACTGTCTGGTTGCCAGTTGACTCAGGAAAGCAAACACATTCTCTGTATAATTTGTCTCCCTGACATAGGAAAGTGGCTGGGATCACCTACCATCTGACCTCCAGTCAGTTGCGGCAAACTACCATGTTAGCAGCACTTTGCTTTTCTTCTGCTACTACCCTGGAGGTATGTGCAGACTTTTATCAAAAGATTTTGGAGGAGATATTTGGAGAAGAAGTTTTTCTACCATATTATCCCTTGAATAAAACTGCTACATGAAAAGAAAGTAAAGAAACACTTGAAAACTTACATCAATCTCTGCATATTTCCCCAAGTTTATCTCCCACCCCAAGAAGTCCCCTCATTCACACTTTACCACCTGCTTTACTCATTTTCCACCACCCTTACTCTCAATCCTATCCAATGTTAAATTTGTTCGCAAAGAGAACAAAATTAGTTTTCAAGATGGTAGAAGACATATTTAATTTTTTAGAAGATTTTATTTTTTTAAAGGAGTTTTAGGTTCACAGCAAAATTTTGAGGAAAGTACAGAGATTTCCTATATGCCGTCTCTCCCCACACATGCATAGCCTCCTCCAACATCAACATCCCCCACCAGAGGGGTACATTTCTTACAACTGATGAACCTACATCAACACATTATAATCATCCAAAGTCCATAGTTTACATTAGGGTTCCCCTTCTTGGTGCTGTACGTTCCATGGGTTTGGACAAATGTATAACGACATATATCCATCGTTATAATATCATACCAAGTTTTTCACTGGCCAAAAAATCCTCTGTGCTCTGTCTGTTCATCCTTTCCCCTCCCCCTCCCCCAGCCCTTGGCAACAAATGATCATTTCACTGTCTCCATAGTTTTGCCTTTTCCAAAACGTCACATAATTGGAATCATACAGAATGTAACTTTCTAAGATTGGCTTCTTTCACTTACTAATACACACTTAGGATTCCTCCATGTCTTTTCCTGGTTTGATAGCTCATTTCTTTTTAGCACTGAATAATAGTCTATTGTCTAGATGTACCACAGTTTATTTATCCATTCACCTACTAAAAACATCTTGGTTGCTTCCAAGTCTTGGCAATTACAAATCAAGCTGCTATAAACATCCATGTTCAGGTTTTTGTGTGGAAATAAATTTTCAACTCCTTTGGGTAAAATACCAAGGAGCTGGATTACCGGATTGTATGGTAAGAGTATGCCAATTTTTGTAAGAAACTGCCAAACTGTCTTTCAAAGTAATTGTACCATTTTGCATTCCCACCAGCAATGTATAAGAGTTTCTGTTGCTCCACATTTTTGCCAGCATTTGGTGTCATCAGTGTTTGGATTGTGGCTGTTCTAATAGGTATATAGTGGTATCTCACTGTTGTTTTAATTTGCATTACATTCAATTTTTTAATTATGAGTCCTACTAGCTTCTCTATAGATATGTTTTAATTTGCAAAATAAAAATAATAGTTTAAAAGGATGTCTAACATCATCGAATAAAAGGTGATATTTGATGGTTGAAAGCCTAACTCAACAGTAGAACAGTAGATATTTATTAAGTGTTTAACCATAAAACATCCATCAAGAACTTTGGCATCTGGATCTTAGGCTTTGTCTTCATTTCAAGGCCTGTCATTGACCTAGGCAGTTTCCCTGTCAATATAGTTGACCTACTCAGCACCCTAGCCTCATAGTGCAGCTAAGAGTATCAAGTGAGTCAAATTTATATTCAAATCTACCTCTATTCCTGTTAGCTGTAGGACCTTAGACAATTGTCTCCCTCATCTAGAGCCTTTAAAGCCTTATGGCTTCAGTGCCTGGGTCAATCCAGTCATAACTCCAGCCCCATCTTCCTTGCCCCTGTAACCAAGCAATCAGCACATCCAATGCAGATTAGCACAACCGTAAATTTATGACCTCCAACCACAGAGAGATCCTTCACAACGCTGTGCAGTCATCCTTTGTGTCTTTAAATAGCCACCTCCACCCTAAATTTCTAAATGGTGCTTCCAAACTTTTACCACTCTCCTCATGACCCCTCCCTACAAATCGTCATCAGATGGAAATTCCCTCAATCTCTTGCCCTCCCTCTACCCAACTATAGACTTTATCCACTGCACCTCCCCTCCTGCCATCTCACTTGAGAGGGTGTTCCACCACTTGATTGAAGCTACTTTGGATACCAACCTTTCTTATTTCCTTTGATGCTTTAGTCTTTTCATTTATCCATTCTATGCTGTATCCTCTATCCCTCCCCCTCTATGGCTTTCTTTCCTTAGCCTATTATCATGCTCAAGCTTTTCCTCTTTTAGGAGAAAACATGCCTTCTATCTTCTACACAAACATTCCCTCTTTCCCTTCACAGACAACCTTCTTCAAAGATCAGTCTACGAAACCATCACTGCTTCTTTACTACCCTCCCATTCACTACTTTACCCACTTCATTCTGGCTTCCATCTCCACTCAAACAGTGAAGGCTGAAGGCAAAGGTGACATCCATATTACCCAATCCAATATGGAATTCTTAGACTTTGATGTACATGATGTCTCTGTGTCATTAACCACTGACCATACCTCCTTCTTAAGTCCCCTCTTCTTCCTTGGCACCTGTGACATCACTTTCTCCTGGCTCCCCACCTACCTTTGATGATTTCTTCTTAGTCTTCTCTTTCAAACCCTTTTGAAATTCTTATGTTCTCTAGGGCTCTAGCTTTTGTTTTGTTTTGGTTTGGTTTTTTCGCTTGAGGAAGATTTGCCCTGAGCTGACATCTATGCCATTCTTCTTCTGCTTTGTACGTGGGTCACTGCCACAGCATGGCTGCCAACAAGTCGTGTAGGTCCACACTTGGCAGCTGAACCAGGCCACCAAAGCAGAGCATGCTGAACTTAACCACTAGATCACGGTGCCAGCCCCGACAGGCTCTATCTTTACCCTTCCTCTCTAGTTCATTTACACTTTCCCTTGGTGAGTCCATGCAATCCATTGCTCCAACTTCCACCTATGATCTGATGATTCCCTAAGATATCTGCCAGGAGAGCCCAGACATCCCAGAGCTCTTTGAGTCCTAGGACAGTAACTTCCTTATGGACATTTCCGCTTGATAATCACACAGACATATCAAATTCCACATGTCCTAATTCAAAGTCTTCCTCTTCCTCCCATACCTGCTCCTCCTGGGCTCTTGTCTTGGATGATACCATGATCCACCCAACCACACAAGCTAGAAATCTGAGTATCATCCCTAGCTTCTTATTCAAATCTTCCCCTTTTAACTTCTACTCTCAATTAGTAAAATCCTATCATGTCTATTTTTTAAATCTCTTGAATCTGTCTCTTTCTCCTCAGACCCTCAGCTACTGCTCCATCATCTCCAAAATGGACTGGTCTCCCTGACTCCATCTTTGTCTCTTTCCAATCTGTCCTTCATAAGGCTGCCAGCTGCCACCTTTCCTTATTAAGGGAACTTTCTAAATAGCATAGCAATCCTCAGCTTAGAGTCCTTAAGTGAGAGGAATATGGCCACAGGGTACTAAAAATATGTAAATTTATTTTAATTAATCTATTTTTAATCTATAATTTTTATATTAAATTTATAATTTAAAAATATCAGGACAAGTTTGGTAGAGGCATGTGAACCTCCTCTTTCTCAGAACCAGGCAAGTTAAGATGGCGTTCAAGATCTTAGTCTTTCATAGTTCTCAGTTGCCACTTTGGTGAAATACGCACTAAATACCTATGAAATTCAATGCTCAAATCAAACAATAAAAAATATGTTTATTTCATTTATACAAAATTTTAAAGGTTTTCTATACAAAAAAAAGGAATCAGTTTGTCAGCACTTAAGACAGTATCCAATTCCCTCTTAATTCTCTGAGATCCAATATGAGAGCAGCTGGTTTTATATCTGGAATGCCTGGGAAATACTAAGTGAAGGCGGCAACAGCAGATTTTGTATTGATTTGTTTTTGATTCTTTGTATCTAAGTGGAAATTCTTTTTCATTGTTCCCCCCAATTTTGGGTCTATGGAAAAGAGGAAAATGGAAGCAGAAGGACATAAATCCATGCTTGTGCTATATATATTTTTTCCTTCTTTTTTAAAAATTAGGGTATTATTGACATACAACATTATATTAATTTTAGATGTGCAACATAATGATTCTATATTTGTATACATTGCAAAATGGTCACCACAATAAGTCTAGCTAACATCCATCACCACACATAGTTACAAATTTTTTTCTTGTAATGAGAGCTTTTAAGATCTACTTTCCTAGCAACTTTCACATATACAACACAGCATTATTAACTCTATAGTTACCATGCCTGTATCTTTAATGAGTATAGTTTTATAACGCACTTTGACATCTGACGCCACTATTATCGCCTATTTAATTTGTTTTTTTTTTTTAAAGATTGGCACCTGGGCTAACAACTGTTGCCAATCTTTTTTTTTTTTTTTCTGCTTTTATCTCCCCAAACTCCCCCCCGTACACAGCTGTATATCTTAGTTGCAGGTTCTCCTAGTTGTGGGATGTGGGACGCCACCTCAATGTGGCCTGACGCACAGTGCCGTGTTCGCGCCCAGGATCCGAACCCTGGGCCGACGCAGCGGAGCGCACGAACTTAACCACTCAGCCACGGAGCCAGCCCCTCGCCTATTTAATTTTTAAAAGACCATATTATCTTTAATTTTAACCCTAACCTTTTTTTCTTCTCCTCAAAATCCCCTAGTACCTAGTTGTGTTCCTAGTTGTAGGGCCTCCTGGTTGTGTTATGTGGGATGCCACCTCAGCACGGTTTGAGGAGCCGTGCTAGGTCTGCGCCCAGAATCCAAACCAACAAAACCCTGGGCCGCTGAAACGGAGCATGCCAACTTAACCACTCGGCCATGGGGCCGGACCTAACCCTACACTTGCTTTTCAAAATGGCCATTATTCTTACATGTTTATGCCAAATAATTAAGTCTCACGTCAATATAGAGAAAAGAGATGCAGGGTGAATGAATAATTAGAGTTTCTTTTTATTTCATTTTCCAAAATTAAGACTGAGAAAGTATTTTAAAATTCTTGAATGGCCAACTATAGAGGTTACGACTGACTCTGGAAGCCAAGACTTTCCAGCTTTGAATTCCAGCTCCACCACCTGCAACCTGGGTAAGCTTGAACAGGTTTCTTGACTCCACTGTGCCCTCAACAGTAACATTAGGATAATATTATAACACCTCCTTACAGGCTGGTTGTTAAAACGGAAAGAGTGAATGCATAAAGCTCTTGGACAGGGCCTGGCAGGTAGGAAGCACTTGGTAAATGTCGGCTCACACTAATGCCTCCCTGGAACGTGAGCACCACAAGAACAGGAACTTTTGTTTTGGCCACTACCCTATTGCCAGCATCTGGAAAACAGCAGTAAATATTTGTAGTTCAGTTCACTTAAGTTAAATAAATATTTATGAATACTTTATGACCTGCCTGACAGATACCAGAGATCCAGTGATGAGTAAGAATCAGGCCCTTTCCTAGAGAGGTGAAGACAGACCGGAAGAGAGTGCTCTCTCTCCACTCTTTCCTTCCATGTGCTGTTCCCTGTTCCTGGAACGCTCTCTTGCCATTTGTTCACCTAGTTAATCCCTACCATTATTCACATCCTTAGAACTACCAACTCAGACAGCACATCCCCACAGGAAAGCTTTCCTGAGGTCCCGGTGTGGGTGCGGAACCTTCCACACCCCCTATGCAAACCTCTATCACACTCTTAGCAGATGGTAATTTGTCTGTCTCCTTGCACAGACTAGACTGAGCAACCTGGGGTCAGGACGGTGGATCTCAGCTCTGTGGCCTTAGTGCCCAGCCCAGCGTCTGCTACATAATCTGTGTGCCATATATGGTAAAGAAATTAGTGATGATGAAAAAACCTGGTAATCTTTACAAGACTTTTTGTGAACAGCTGTGCCATAGCTGTAAGAAGCAAACACATGTCCTTCACTGCAAAGCACCCTTTTTAAAGGGCATAATAAGCCAAACTTTATAAAATCTCCTTTTTACCCTTCCAGGTACTAAAATGTTTTGAAAGTTACATAAAAGGAAATAACTAAATTAAATGATGAGAAATGAAAATAAAATCTCTCTGTTATGTTACTCAGGGGCAACCATGTAGCCAGTAACACTGGTCTGAGAGCCTGACGGACGACTGCCAGCCTGGAGTCATTTTTACAACAGCATCAATTTAACTCCTTTATTAAACTCTGGGGGAGAAAAATTAATTCCCCCACTTCAGAAGTACTTTACAGATTATCTTTTCTATGAAATCAGAATATCTTTTAAAATGATAAAGCCATTTGAATGTCTCTGGTTGTTATGGAAAAACAACAGATATTAATCAAAGTAAGCAGGTGGTTTTGGCTAACGTTGAGGGATTAACTGCTATGATAACCCGACTGTGGGTTATGGTTACCTGAGACTCAAGTATGTGGGCTTTCTGTGGACCTCGTCACCATGTAAACCTTCTGTTCCTCCAGTATGCAGGAAAGGAAGACTTTAGTAAGAATAGGTAAAAATGGTTCCCATAGAGGGAAAGGTTTTCAAATTCCCTTCCCTGTGGTGATCTTTGATGTGCTCCCCCAAAGGTGTCTCCCACTGCCTCGCCCATCACATGCACAGCCTCATCTCCAAAGAGCCAGCATCCACTTACTTTCTGCCCACCTAGTTGGGAAACCCTGTTAGACCTACAGCCAGTGAGGCTATTACCATCAGAGGAAAAATGGCCCACAGAGTCTAACTCTGAGTAGGGCTGTTAGTATTTTCATAGATGAAGTCATAATCCAAGAAAATGAACTCCTGATTTTCAAAGTTTCAGGCATCAACAAGCAAGCAGTGGGAGGGGTTTTTGGGTTTTGCCCATGGCAGCTGTCTATTCCACCTACTTAGATGGCTGATGCGTTTTAAATCTTAGTTTCTATTTTTTATAAAAATTCTCTTCCTTCTCCCATAAAAATTTGCCTGGGGTTCTGGCCCATAAAAACATTACCATCACATGTAATGATTTGAGAAAAACCACAGTTATGAAAACCTCAGGGTAATCTTTCATCCAAATACTTCATATTATCTGAAATTATAAAAAAATGAATATGGTTACAACCTCCCACTCCCCAAATCAGAGCAGAGGGGAAAGGATTTTGAATCTAACAGTCATTCCTCAGCTAAAGTCATTCTGGAAAAAACCCAGCACTCAATCAAGTTTAGACAAGACTTTTTTGGTTGTTGTTTAAGGTCGCTGAAATGGTTTCATATTAGTCTCTCTCGCCCCTTTCCAAATTGTTTACAATCACCCCTCCCTCCCCAGGGGTTTTGGAATGAATCATCAACTTTTCTTTCTCAAGTACACTATTAAATTAGGCTACAGCCTGGAACCAAACATTTGTTCTTACAAGCATTTCTTTCATGTCATCAGCTGTAATGGAAACCAGAAATTCAGTAGGCAGCCCTTATCTTCAACTAAGCAGAGGCAGGGACATGCAGACCCACGCTGCTGCTGTCAGGCACCATTTGGACAAATATGAAAATCATTTTTTAAGGGTTGGAGAATTAATGCTAAAATTAGAAAAGGCCAACTTAAATTTACGTGAAAATTCATAATTTAATTCAGAAGCAATGTATGTCATTCATATTGAGTAAGAAGTTAAAAACTTCTTCCTCTGAATCTCAATCTTATGTAAGATGCCTTGAAAGGACATGCACACGGTAAAAGAAACAGCATTTTTTAAAGTCCAATTTCAAGAACTCAAAGATACTTTCAGTCCATTTTTAATTTTCAGGAAGCAACAATTGTCGAATATAAAAATAGGGAATTATGATAATGGTTACCATTTAGTGACATATTATCATGAAAATCAGACCTTTACCAAAAGATGTACATGAGATGACAAACGTGAAAGCACCTAGCCCCATTCATAAATGCATTCATCCATTCAACGAAAAGAGCCATCACTATGAACTAGAGATGCAGCAATAAACAAAACACACAAAAACTCCTGTCTTGTGAAGCTTATATTGCAGGGAGGGTGGGTGAGATAGATTATAAACAAAATCAATCAATAAACACATAGAGAAATGCTTAGAGAAAACAGAGCAGGGAAGGAGACTAGAGACTGGTTGGGGTGGAAAAGAAGTTACAGGGTTTTGTTTTGTTTTTAGATTTTTTTTTTTCCTTTTTCTCCCTAAAGCCCACCGGTACACAGTTGTATATTCTTCGTTGTGGGTCCTTGTAGTTGTGGACTGTGGGACGCTGCCTCAGCGTGGTTTGATGAGCAGTGCCATGTCTGCGCCAGGATTTGAACCAACGAAACACTGGGCCGCCAGCAGCGGAGCGTGTGAACTTAACCACTGGGCCACGGGGCCAGCCCTAAGAAGTTACCGTTTTAAATAGAAGGGTCACGGAAGGTGGCATTTGAATAAGGTCAGAAAGGAGACTTGAAGATGAGAACTCCAGGCAGAGGGAACCACAAGTGCAAAGGCCCTGAGGCAGGAGTACTTGGCACAGTTCAGGGACAACAAAGAGTCCAGTGTGGCCTGTGCAGAGCGAGAAGGTGAGAGGGTGTTAAGAGATGAAGTCATAGAAGTCTGCAAGGAGGGGTGAGCAGATTATGTAAAGCATTGGAGGGCACTGTGAAGACTTTGGCTTTTACTTGGAATGAGGTGGGGAGCCACTGGAAGATGGTGAACACTTAAGTGGCATGATCTGACTTAAGTCTTTAAAACATTATTTGGCTGCTGTGTTGCAAACAGATTTAAGACAAGCAAGGACTGAAGCAGCAAGACTAGCTGGTACATACTGGGCACTCCAGAAATACTTGCTGACTGCACATTGCATTTTCACATTAAGTCCTCTCTTTTTTAATCATTCTGCCTTTTAAAATTTCACTTTATTTATTTCCTTACTCTCCATGTTATTTGGAGCTCTAATCTATTCAAATCTGAAAGCAATACAATTGCATTTCTTTGAAACATTGAATACATTTCAGAATTTTCACCATCAGGTCAAATTCATCTCTCATTTGACTTCTTTCCCTTTCCTTAATTTGGGCAAAGAGTTAAAAATAGCGTAGTCTCTGTGAGCAGAAACAAGTACAAATCAACAGAAGTAGACAAGAGCTGCCCTAATACTAAGGGCTAACGTTTCCAGAGTGTTCCACATGTACTAGGCACAGTGCTGAGTGTTCAACACGAATTAGCTCATTTAGTCTTCACAGTGACCTACTGAAGGGGGAGAGTTATCATTCCCACTTTCACAGGAGGAGAGAAGTTAAATAACCACCGGAGGTCACATAACTGGCAAATGGCCAGGCCTGGATTAGAACCAAGGCCACGGGGCTCAGAACCTGTGCAGGTGACTGCCATATTATATTACTATTAACCCCTGCCATCCACCGGAAGGCCCACGCTAAGAGACTGGGGAGAAAGGGAAGGCCTCAGAAAACTTCAGCTGGAGAGTGATGCTGTGAAGTAACTCTGGTGCACTCCGTTTTATTCCTGTCGATCTGAAGGAACGACGTGTTAACAGAGGGACTGGAATGAAAAGACAAAAAAAAGAGAGACCAAAGGATAATCTATAGCAGGGTTTGCCCAACACTGTCCATGGACAGAAGGCTGTATTCACTGGCCCGGGTCTCCTGAGCAGCAGCAGTAAGTACACGCTATTGCGGAATGGGACGCCACATTAGGATTTTCTGCAGCGTGAATAAAACACCCTTCTAATTCCCTTGTGCTGGTTAATGAACAAACAGCATTTCTGTTTATAAATCAGCCTTTTGTGAGTTTGGTCTGCTTGAATCACTCCCTGCCCCTCCTCTATTGCTTTCCATCCCTCCACCTCCTAGCTCCCACTTTTTCTCCCCCATCCCCCTTCACTGCCCAGAGCCTTGCGGATCCTGAGGCTGGACTACAGTGACTCTACTACGGGTGCCCGCCTGAGCCAAATAGGCAGCTCGCCCTTTACTCACCACGGTTCCAACTGGTTGTTCAGAGATGTTTACAACATATACAAATTTATTTGGGAGAAAGGTTTTTAAGTTACTTTTGTGCCATGATTTTGATTTATCTAGGCTTCTCCTGTCTCACTGAAGCCCCTTAGTATATTTTGGTACAGAAATTTGATTTGTTGTTTTGCACTCTTGATCTCTTGCCTCTCGGGAGTGAGTGGTTCTATCTTATTTGCCATCTGAGGCAGGGAAGCTGAGGTGGGGGACGTTCATATTTAATGCAGTTAATGTGGCATGGATTCTAGATTTATCTCTTGCCGTAGCTTGGTGAGAAAACGAACCTGGAGTTTAAATAAACTGGTAACTGACAATATTGGAAACATACCAGTTTTCTCAGCTGCTTCTCTTTCTTTCTGTGAACAGACTCTTTATCAGGTCTTTGCCTCCCATCTAACTCCTTAGGACTGCTTTGTTCATTGTTTTTCTTATGTAAACATTTGATATATTTTGTAAATGTTGCATATATTTTATAAATGTGTGTCTCTATATATTGTATAGGTCTATATTTCTTTTATTTAAAAAAAAAATCCTGCTAATAGTATACAGTAGTTGTTTGTAGGGAGAAGAACATGGTGCCTAGGGAACAGAGGTGAAAATGAGATTTTATTCCACTGTATACACTATTTTCTACCTTTTGAAATTTGTACAGTGTTTATGAATTATCTATTCATTAATTGACTTAATTGAAGTAAAACTAGTTCAGATTAAACGAAATTAATTCTCTCTTACATAGGGTCAAAAGCATCTTGTTTTCATCTATGAAGAAAACTTTTTTAAAAAATAGAATAAACTGTTCTGGATAAATATTATTTTAAGAAAATGTTCCTCAAAAATTATTGTTAAAGGGGCCCCCAATAAATATTATGCTATAGTCAAGTAGAAATTATAATAATATATTCTTAAAACATAATTTTAAAGAGATTTTATGGCAATGCTGTGTTTCCTCAGCTTATATGAGTAGCAGCAAAATATACATATAGTAGCAGATACCGAAAGGCATTTATTACTGAATAAGGACAAAGTATCGTACTTAGTGGTGGCAAAACTCTAGAAACATTCCCATTAATGTGTAGAAAAATACAAAGATGATGTGATCACCACTATTTTTTTTAACATCTGGGAGGACAAAATAATAAGTACAAATATTGTCAAGGAGAAGTCAAAATTATCATTTTTACATGATGTTATCTACTTGAAAAACATAGAGGAATCCATTAAATCTATTAGAGCTAGTGTTAGGTGGCTAGTTACAAAACGTTCAAAAGTCAAGAGACTAGGTACTGGGAGAACTGGATATCCGCATGCAAAAGAATGAAACTGGATCCCTACCTCACACCATACACAAAAATTAACTGAAAAGGGATCATGGACCTAAAAATAAAAGCCCAAACTACAAAACTCCTAGAAGAAAATGTAGTAAGTTTTTGTGACCTTGAGTTAGGCAATGGTTTCTTAGATTGGATCCCAAAGGACAAGTTAAAAGTTAGATAAATGGGACTCATCAAAATGAAAAACGTTTGTGCTTCAAAGGACAGCATCTAGAAAGTGAAAAGACAACACACAGAATGAGGGAAAATATTTGCCAATTATATATCTGATTTATCTGGTATATCTGATATTCAGAATATGTGAAGAACACTTAGAACTCAATAATAAAAAGATGAACAGCCCAATTAAAAAATGGGCAAGGGACTTGAAGAGACTTTTCTCCAAAGAAGATATACAAATAGTCATAAAGCACATGAAAAGAAGCCTGTTGCGTTTCAACCCCTTTTGGCTGTGATGCAAATTAATCCTTGCACTAAATACCCAGAGTTAGCACAGACCCCACAAGGTAAAGGTCAGGACCCCTCAAGACTGCCCTTGCTTCAGACATCAACTACACTTTGGAGGTCTCGGGCTCCCACACTTCTGACCAACTAGCTATAAATTCAGGGGTTTTCATGGCCCTCTTAGGTTCAGTAATTCACTGGAGTGACTCATAGAACTCAGGAAGGCTGCACTTATGATTGCAGTTTTATTATACAGAATACAGATCAGAAACAGCTAAATAAGAGAGACAGAGCGTCAGGGGAAGGAGATGTGGGGAGTGACTGTTTGGATTTCTTTTTGGGGAGTGATAAAAATGTTCTAAAGTAGATGGTAGTGATATTTGCACATCCTTGTGAACATACTAAAAACCACTGAAATGTACACGTTAAAAGGATGAATTTTATAGTATGTGAATTATATGTCAATAAAGCTATCATTTAAAAACAAGTCAGTAGGCTCAATAAAAGTATAATGAAAAAATATCCTGTTTAGCAATAGCAGTATTGTAAATGAACTTAATAGGAAACGTGCTAGGTCTTTGTGAGGAATCACAAATCCTGACCAAGGCTCATAATCCAAGACCTAAATAAACGGACAGATAAACTATGTTTCCGAATATTTTAATACTGTAAAAAAGTAAATTCTGCCTAAATTCACATATAAATTTAACGGTGTCCCAAAGGATTTGGGGAGAGGCAGGAAATGTGCCAAAATTATTATAAAAATTTATGAAAGAATATATACAACATAGTATAAAATATATGCAAAAATTATTAGTGCTATATACACTGTTTTGGCAAAAGTCTGGAAGTAAATAAGCCACCGGTGTTTAGTCTGGTAGAAGTATTATGGATAATTTTTCTTTTTATTTATCCCATTTCCATTTTCTATAATTCTGTAATAAAATGATTTTTAACAAAGAATTACAAAATTCAAAAATTGAAAAGGGAATAAATGGAGAAATAACTATTAAAAAATAAAAGAGAGGCCAGCCTGGTGGTGCAGTGCTTAAGTTCTCACGTTCCACTTTGGCTGCTCAGAGTTCGCTGGTTTCGCTCCTGGGTACGGATATGGCACCGCCTGGCAAGCCATGCTGTGGCAGGCGTCCCACATATAAAGTAGAGGAAGATGGGCACAGATGTTTGCTCAGGACCAGTCTTCCTCAGCAAAAAGAAGAGGATTGGCGGCAGATGTTAGTTCAGGGCTAATCTTCCTCAAAATAAATAAAATAAAATAAAAGAGAATCCTGAAGAAAGATTTAGATTCTCTTTGTGACTAACTCTCTGGACATAAGTTAGGCTAGGTTGGTGCTATGAAAAAGACCCTCTGGATTTTACCAAATGCTGAACTATGCCTAACAAGTGACGAAAGGGGAGAGGAGAGCCTGCATATTCTCTGTGAAATCCTGCCTGCATGGGGCTATTTTAAAAATCTTACTAATGGTCATAAAGGATCTTGAAAAATGAAGGCTAAATAAATCATGATGATGGAAAGCAATTAGCAGAAGGAATCTCTGGTCTGAGAATTGTTCTATGTATGATAAATCAACTCAGCATCAAAGGCCTGTGTTTTTAGATGCAGCCCCATCACCCCTGCTGGGGAATTCTGAAGGAGTGCTGCCGAACTGGCTATTTCATTTTATTACTTAGTCTTCATTTCTTTCAAGAATACTTGGACTGAAATTGGACTTCCTGTTGTTATACTTCTTTAAGAAACAAAAATAAATTCCAGCATAATGGGATCAAAACTTGGTTCTCTCTTATTGTAATGCAATCAGAGATGAATTAGAATGAGCAGAGATACTACTCTCTGTGATAGACAAAAACATGTGGCGCCAAACTGACCTAAGGCAAGTTTTTCTCTTCCACAAGTGTGTGTACAATATGTGCAAAGTGCATGAAACAAACCCTGGGATTGTCCAACGGTGTGTTTTATACTTTCGGCATTATCCACTATGTTGGCTTTTTACACTATGCCCTAACCTACACAAAATATAAAGAAATCTGCATGATTTGGTTATTTATTATTTGAATATGCTATTAATGAGGTCTACTAGTGTCTTAGGTTAGGTCCCCCAGGAAATAGACTCTGAGACAGAGATTTGTGTGCAGGAGGTCTTTTGGGGAGCCACACCTGTAAGGGAGTGAGGGGAGCAGGACAGAGGCAGACGTTTGGGCTCAGCTGACCTCATGGGGAGCTCAGGATGTGGAATGCCTCATCCAGATTGTCTCGTATTGAGGCAAGAGGGCTGGATCCTTGTGCTCTCGCTCTGTTGTGCCTACCCCTCTTGCCCCCTGGAGAGTGGACCTAACATTGGAGGAGGCTCCTTCTTTCAGGCAAGTCCTCAGGAGGACTTCGTTGTAAGCTGTTAGCAGCCAACACTCCAGGCACCTGTGGATATGTGGGTCTCCAGCTTGAAGGGGCATCTGGGCTGGGTGCTATGGACTAAATATTTGTGTCGCCCCCAAATTCATCTCTTGAAACTCTAATCCCCAATGAGATGGCACTTGGAGGTGGGACATTTGGAGGGTAGTTATGGTTAGATTAGGTCATGAGGGTGGAGCCCCCATGATGGTATTAGTGCTCTTATAACAAAAGGAAGAGGCACACGAGAGCTGTGTATCCACACACCAAGGAAAGGCCATGTGAGGCCATAACCAGGAGGAAGGGTCTCACCAGCATCCGACCATGCTGGTGCCCTGATCTCAGACTTCCAGCCTCCAGAACCATGAAAAAGAAATGTTTGCTGTTTAAGCCACCCAATCTATGGTCATTTGTTTTGGCAGCCCAAACTTTCTAAGACGTTGGGCATTGCAGCAAACACAACAACCAGTAACATCCTGACTTATATTAGCATTGACACATCTCCAAAGCCTGTCCTACTCAGGGTGAATGCACAAGAGACAACTTAATAGTTGAAGGTAGAATTCTTAAGAAAGCAGTTCTTTATTTTTACCAAAAAATATTTATTTAACTTGTAGAGTGGTAAAGTAGGAAATATTGTTACTCTCCACCTCCTGCCTCATTATCTATCCAGGTTAAGTAGTAAGTTATTCTGCTAATAAAGATGTGAACTCAGTGTCTAAGAGAAAAAGTTTAAATTATATTTGTTTCCCTGTGTTTCTGCCACTGCAAGGTTCTGTTGTTTTGCACTTGGTTCAGGATTTTGAAAAGGCCACTAAGAGTAGTCAGCTCACATTTCATAGTAAATAATGAAAAAGCTTAGGTTTGAACTTTATCTTGAAAAATGAAATAAAAATTGTGAAGCTATATTTATTTTACTTTCTGTTTGATGAAATGTAGGCTATCATGATAACTACATGCTTACTTTTAGAACTAAGAATAAATCAAGTGATTGGCTGGAATTTTTTTAACATAATCTTTTTCCAACAAAATTTTGTAGTAGCACAAATGACAATCTTCCCTTTATATTCCATGTGTGCAGCATGAAAACGAAGATGGACACTTGTTTGAGGGTTTTATTAATTTTACCAGGGTCTTTCAATCCTTTAATTTGAACTCATGGGGCGTTGACTTCGTCTTTGGAAAAATCTGTGCTGTCATTATCCTTCCAGATGTTTCTCTCCAGTTGTGGACCTCTCCATTTGGACATGGTCTTAACATGTCCAAAATAGAACTGTTGATTCTCGATTTTCTCTGCCTCCCCACCCCCCTACCTCTACCCCATCTTCTCTCCTCCATCTGCTCAAGCCAAATGTCTAGGAATTGTCCTTGATTTCATTTTTTTTCCCTTCTCTCACACACTACACCCAATATATCAGCAAGTGCCTTGGCTCTACACCCCCAAACCAACCACTTCTCACCACCTCCACTGCTACCTTCCAGTGCCAGGCACCACTGGCCTTTGCCTGAACTATTTCAGTAGCTTCCTAGATGGTCTCCCAGCTTCTGCATTCACGTCTCTGCAGCCACTCTCCACAGAGCAACCAAGAGGGATTTTTAAATGTGTTTCTTTTTCTTAGGTATTACATTTACATGATTCAAAATTTAACATGCTATAAAAAAGATATGCCCAGAGAAGTCTTGCACAGACTCCTGCATTCCTCACCCCAACCCTCTGGTGATAATCACTTCCATTGGTTTTTTTTTATTCTAGGGTTTTTAAAGTCAATGCAAGCATATACAAATACATCTCCCGCCTTATTACACAAAAGGTAGCCTACCATATACACTGTTCCATACTATTCTACATCTTGCTTTTTTTCACTCACCAATACGTCCTAAAGCTCTTTCCATATCAGTACATCAAGATCTTCCTTATTCGCTTTTGCAGCTCCATGTCATACCATCGTTTATTGAACCAGGCCCCTTTTGCTGAACATCACATTTGGGTCTGTTTTTTGCTCTTACAAATAATGCAACAATGAATAACCTTGTACATGTGTCATTTCGTATATGTGGAGATGCATCTGTGATAAAATCACAGAAATACAATTGCTATATCATGTATTTTAGTGTATTTGTAAGTTTCAAAAGAAAATTTTAGAGGTAAATCTGATTGTCACTTCCCCTGCTTAACGGCCTCCAAAAATTCCCCATCTCAACCAGAATGAAAACCACTGAGACCCAGAAGGCCCTCCCTAATCTGGCCTTTGCCTACCTCTTCAATATCACCCACGTCTTTCCCTCTCTTTCACTATGGACTACGCACATTGGCCTTCTTTCATCCGTCTCATTAAATTCTATATCTTTTGCAAGATGTGCAGTTTCACTTTGCAGTTGATTTGCATTGCATTCGTACACTATGGATTGTCAAATATGTATAAAAATCCAGTCATCAGCTAGAGACCTGACAAAGAAGCTGATCATAGAAGGGAAGAATTGATGGTAATGTTTAATGGAGGTGGATATTTGAGTGGGTTTTATAAGCAGTCATTTGATAAGTAAACATTTCTAGGTCCTGATGACTCTTGCTTTCCTACACAACTTCAAATTTGAGGGATTCAGATAATGCATGCTGAGATAATGAGGATGTTCTATCTTTCTGAGCTGTGTGACCGTGGATCCTAGACACACAAAGGTAAAAGCCTAACCTTGTATAGAAGCTCAGCACGGTTGGGAAAGAGCACTGGGCTGGAAATTTCAAGTTCTGTGTTGTGTTACTGACTCTCCCACCCCAAGTAGGCTGTGAGTGCTTAAGCGAGCCATTTAACCTTCCCCTGCCTTGTTTGATTTGTGTGAAAAGGAAAAAAATGGAATAATTCATGATTCTCAATCTTTTCACTCCCCAGGGATTCCTTTTATAACCCCCGCATTTTCATAAAATGTTGAGAAATTTTGTGTACTAAAAATTATTTGTTAGTAATTTACGTTATCATATTCATTGTTAACACGTTCATGTTCATTGTTAATTTAGCAAAGGTATATATAGTTTCCAATTCTGCTTAGCATTAAATAATCAATTGACATAGGCTGAGTTGATGTAATACCAACCAAACCAAGGAAAATGCATATTTTAATTTGCCTGGGTGGCTTACCTTGTTTAATCCCTAAGAATTAAGAGGCTGCAGGTTGAGAATCTCTGGTCCCAATCAGCAGTAAGTTTCCTTACAAGTCTGGGAGTCTATGTCATATATATGATCATCTAGTCCACTAGTTTTTTAGATGGCACCTCACAGAGCACTGGGGCTCAGCAGAGTGGCGCAGAACAGAAATGAGGGTGGGGAAGGAGGAGGAGAAGCCAGGGGTCTTAGGGCCTCCAAACCTATTTTATCCAGAGTAGCCCCACATTTTCCTGTTCTGTATGTTGTGTTCTGCCTAAGACTTTGAAGAAAGGGTTTCAACTATTAAAAATAATTTGAAAAATACGACAATCAAACTCGATTGCCTAGATGAAGATAATGAAGCCTAGAAAAGTTAAACAAAGTTTGCCCAAGGTCATAGAGCTAATTAATGGCAAAACATTCAGTCAACAAATATTTATTGAACACTGTGGAAATAAAAATTATAAATATAAAACTTTGGCCGAGTGGTTAAGTTTGTGCACTCTGCTTCGGCAGCCCAGGGTTTTGCTGGTTCAAATCCTGGGCACGGACATGGCACCCCTCATCAATCAGGCCATGCTGAGGGGGTGTCCCACATGCCACAACTAGAAGGATCCACAACTAAAAATACACAACTATGTACAGGGGTGCTTTGGGGAGAAAAAGGAAAAATAAAATCTTTAAAAAAAACAACTTTGATTCAGTCTTGGTCTTAAAACAATCTGTGGGTCACCATCGTGTTTGATCAGAAGTATTAAGATGAAAGAATCTTATTTTCATAAACTAATGGACAATCAACATTACTGTATAGGATACTGCTGTTCAGTAAGACAAGGAAGAGAGGGCAGGAGAATATTTGCATTCTGGTGACCACAGGAGGGCAATGAATAAGAGTGCTGTTAGGAGACAGGCCAGGTGGGGTCAAGGTCTATTTCAGTTTAGATCCTTAGGGGTCCTCCTATGGATTGTCACACAGTTGCTCTCTTCAGTGTTCACAATGGAGGAGCAAAGAGCCCCACCTCCGCCAGATTCTGTATCAGGTTTTGTTTCATTTCCCAGATTACGCATGCGATTACCACTAAGCTTTCAAAAACCTGTGGCTGTGGGAAATGTGTTAATTTAATCTGTAAGATAACACCTATAAAAGTCATTTGGGTGAATTTGTTCAACTTAAACTCTTAAGAAATCCAGTGGCCCTACGATAAGTTACCATGACTGAGTATTGGGTATGTTCTCTTGTTAGTCCCAAAGCTACAGACCCTCTGGTTCTAACTTTCTCCTTGCAGACTATTTGAAATAAAGGATGTCTTTAGCAGATTCAAATACAAACACAACACAAAGCCTCATTCTTTCTCAGCACCAATAAAGAGTCAGCCATTCTTCCAGGTACTGAGGATATAGCAGTCAACATTCAGGAAAACTTTTCTGCTTCCATGGACCAGAACTGGTTCACTTGATTTCTGCTGCAATGCTGTTTTTGCTATACTATGCAAAGTTGAAGACTTGTTCTACTAATTTGCAAATGCTTGTCAATACAGAGTATGCTTACATATCTTCCGTGTTATTTATTCATTTATTCAACAAATATTTACTGAGTAGCTTCTATTACCAGACTCTCTATGCTAAGTGCTGGGCATTCTGATATGAATTAGCTCTCAAGGTGCTCACAGACTTACAGAAACATAAACTTGTAAAAAAAATTTCAAACTGCCATAGTAAGTACAACGGTAGGGGAGGAACAAGGTACAGACATACTACACAGCAGCAACTGATTCACTCCCTCTGGCTCGATATCCAAACTTGGATTTGAAAGGTTAATAGAGGTTTCCTAGGCAAAACAAGGATGTTGGGAATGGAAAAAGCATATAGGATGGTACAGAGACAAGAGAGAACACACACATCCTGAGAACTATCTGCTGTTTGGTTTTGAAGGAGTCTGAAGTACAAGGTTGATGGGAGGCAGGAAATTGATGGAATCTATCTAGTGGCTTCTGTTTTCTCTTTGAGTTAAGACAGGCAGCATTTTTTGAGACTGAAGAAGGCAGAGACTGTGTAGGCAGTTTGAAGGGAGGTTTAAAAGCGCTGCTGAAATGTTTATAAAATAAAAAGGATTGGAAAAAACCCAGAAGGTCCATTAATAGCGGACTGGCTTAATAGATTACAGTTGACCTATGCAATGGAAAACCATGCAGGCAGGAAAAAAGCTATGTACTGATACATATTGATAGGAAAAGATCTACAAGATATATTATTTAGTGAAAAAAAGCGAGATGCAGAACTGTACTAATTAAAATTTTGTGTAGAAGTCAGTAGAAGATAAAAAAATATTTTCTCATATGCAAATATCTCTAGAAGAATGTGTTGGAAAGTAATAGCTCTTGTTGCCCATGGGAAGAGAAACTGCAAGGCTAGGGTACACTGTATACTTCTGAATTTTGGATCACAGGAATGTATTATCTATTCAAAAATGAATTAAAAGTAAAATTCCTAAAATTTTTTCTAATGAAATGAAGAAGAATAATTTCTGAGGGCAATGGAAGATAAAACTATATTTTGGCCTCGTAGCTATGTTCCTCTGGAAACTTGTGCTTAAGCCTAACTTGGGGGAAATGCAAAAGGAAATATTTATTTTCATTAGGAGCTCCTATTTGGAAAAGGTGAGTTGGTTGAATCATGGAGGTTGGAGCTAGAAGGTGTCTACAGGAAAACCTAACCAAGGCCACTGGCTTGGCCCCTTGTAGTCAGGGTCTCCAACCACGTCTTCTTCAGCATACTAGGAACATTGCTTTGTTCACAACAAAGCAGCACCTCAAAAAGGATTCCAATTCCTTTATCGCATCTACTGGTGCAAAACCCTGTTGGCACAAAGTGAGTTAAAACAGAAGTCTGCCCTTGGGAGCTAGGAAGCTAAAAAGACACTAATCATTAGTTAATACATAAACAAACAATGAACGAGACTGACTTTTGTGTGTGGATTGTTGAATCAGGTTTGTTATCTTATTATAGTCATATTGTTTTATCTCTAACCAAATACATGAAAACATGTTCTGGGTATTGAACAAGGAGCCTGTGAAGAACTGTCTACATGCCAGATGATGTCAGGCAATGGCGATATGAGGTTGACCAAACCATATTTTCTGGTCTAGGACCACACAGGACAATGAAGGAGAGAGTCATAAAGAGGATATTAGAATAAAAGTGATATGTTCTATCAGAGAGGCATGAACAGAATTCTGTGGGAGCCCAGAGGAAGGAGTTAGTAACTGCCTGGAAGAAGTTAAGAAGGGCTTCGTTGAGGAGAAAATATGTTACCCAAGTCTTAAATGAGCTGAGTTGAGGGAGGGTGAGGACATTCCGGGCAAAGAGAATACGGGATACAAAGGCAACGAAGCTCAGAATACCATGGTATCTTCGTGGAACACCAAGCAGCTTGATCTGACTACTGCGTCAGGTGCTTCTCAGGGAGTGGCAAGCACTGGGGCTGGAAAGGCAGGTTCGGACAGGGTTGTGAAGTGCCTCATGTGCCAGGCTAACGAGTTTAGACTTTGTCGTGTCAGTAAATACCATGTTCTCAGTTGACATGCTGAGAATTAAGTACTTTGTTGCTACCATCTCACCCGCTTTTAAGCAGGTCATCCTTCTGTTGACTTCCATATTCTTGTTAGGTGCAGAAGAAGGAGGTGGAAGGCAGGTTTGTAAACTTAGCATTACCTTCCCTACTCTTTCCTTTTATTCTTCTTCCACATCTAATTTGTTATCAAAGTCCGTGATTATTCTGTCACAAATGCTTTCTCTGTTTTTTCTTAGATCAGCCATTTAGTAAGCATTTACCTGTGGCAGGTGCTGGGCTAAGGGCTTTATATACACCATCTTCTTCAATCCTCAAAACTGAATGTGAGGTCATGTCCTAGTCAGGATTCTTGGTAGCAAACAGCAGGTAACTTAAGCAGAAAAAAATTTATGGGAAAAGATCAGGCAACTCATAGAATCCATAGGAAGCTGGAGAACTGGGTTCAGGGGAGAGCCAAGAGAAGAAGCAGACCACAAAGTTGGGATCCTACCTCAATTCCAATTTCCCAGGACATGCCCCACCATGCCTCTGGATTCTAATCTCACCAAAGAGGCCTCAAGAGTCTCAAACTGACCACAGTGCCTTTGCATCAATACCCTCCTGTACAGAGAGGCAGGTGAACATCAACTGGCCCTGCTCAGAGCACATGCCTATGCCCTAGCTGCCAGCAGCTGGCGGAGGAACAGCTTCCCCTTTGTGACTTCCCACTTAGATTGGGATTCACTCAAATTAGGAAGGAAGTTCAGATATCGGACAGCAGAAAGGACAAATGCCCACTGGTGCGTTTTGTACAGGAGGGAATAGACTTAGAGCAGGTAGATTAGTTACCCAAGTAACACAGCTAGTAAGTGGTAGGGCCAGGATTGAAGCCCAAATCAGTTTGTGTGCAAAGCCCACGCTGTTATGCAATCCTCTGCATTGCCTTCTCTAAACCATCCCAGCTCTATTTCACAGCCCACACACCAGTCCGGGCTCCCATCACCTCATCTGCGTTACTGCCTCCTACCTGGTCTCCCTGCTTTGTACTCCCCTATCTCAGTTTATTCTCTACACAGTTGCTAAGATCATATTTTTTGAGTACCATCTACATCACGTCAGCCTCTTGTTCAAAAACCTGTGACTCATCCTTCAAGAGCCTTTCCTGACTAATATCATTCCGTACTGATCACTCCCTCTGCAACCAGTTGAATAATGCTGCTACAGTCCATCACGGATGTATAATTCACACTACGCTATCTTAGACTCGCTAATAGTCTCTAGCTATTACATTTATATGTGACTTCACAAGGTCATAGAGCCTGTCTTCTGCTGTTTTTGTAACTCTGATGATAGATACTAGCATCTAACACAGTGAACGTCTTCTCCTCTTTGAATCCCAGGGCCCTCCAGGATATTTGCATTACTATCATCTATGCTATTTGCAGAGCACTTCTCTTATTAATTCATTATTAGCTTCCCTGAAATTTCTCCATTGCTTCCTATGTTTCTCTGCCATACATCCTATGCCCTAATGAGAGTAAGTGTGTAAAATGTTACTGATAATGATAATTTTATTTCATTTTTTGGAAATGTTTAATTCTTTACTCCACCTCACATACTGTGAGTCCAGGAAAAGTAAAAAGTGGTATTTTTTGCTCAGAGCTGTGAGGCAAGAGGAAGAGTATTTTGAGCATGCTCCTCCCTTTCCAATTTGCGGTAATAAAGGTAACACAAACATGGAGCATAGCATGCAATTGGGTAATCTGGCTGGCTAGGTTAGTAGGTCAAGGTTCTTATAGGAAAGCCTCTTGCTTGGTTCCTGAATTGCTTTCATATGTCAGAAAGCATCATCAGCAATTAATAATGACCCAACTCTCAAATACCTCTAGATCCTTCTAAATCCAGACCAAAAAGGCCAAGGACTAAAGCGACGTAGGCATTTCACCTCCCATCTTCCTGTGCTCCAGTCTCCAGCTGCTTCTTTTGAGGATCTGTCTCTTTCTTGAGTTTATGACATCAGAGGAGGCCACACCTATATATAGAGCATAAAACTTGATGATCAATATCCCCAAAAGAATTAACAAAACTCAGAATTATTTAAAGGATCCTCATATATGCTCTGGTCATTTCATAGTTGTCAAGTGTTAAGGGTAAAAAAAGAAAAATAGGATTTCTGTCCTCAAGGAGTTAACCTGTCTGGGGAGACAAATCTATTAAACAAATAATTGATGAGTAATGGGATGAGGCAATAAATTAAGTCTGTACTGGGTATAAGAATGGCACGCAGAAGAGAGTAATCTACTCTGTTTGGGGTGAAGATCCCAAAAGGCCTTACAGAGGATGAAATGCTTGAGCTGGGGTTGATGGAAGAGTAGGAGTTTGTCAGACAGATGACGTGGGGAAGAACATTCCAGGAAGAGGGCAGAGGGGTATACCATGGGATGAAAGGCTTAGAGAACTGTAAGCAGTTTGGATTCTGAAGATGCTTATTCAGCATCCATTCTTTCCTTCCCTGCAAATTTCCCAGCCATGTGTTGAGCATAAGTGACCTCACTCCCAGCTCCAGGGATGGGTCTTGATTGGCCTTAGCCTGTCAGCATAATCCATTCCCTTGACATGGTTGGTCTCCAGAAAGGCATGTCCTCCAGGCCTAGGCAAATCAGCCATGGCATTCCTGAGGGATATTAGTCCAGGGCTGGGGATGTCCAACCAGAAAGAAGCCCAAGACTTTGGTTTGATGGTTGGGAGAAGAGATGCACTCACATGGACGAGGAAGTGTGTAAACCCGAGAACTGCTGGTTTCCTTTTTGTTACCTCAAGGGGAGCCAACCAGAAGATAAAGATGTCACATAGTGCTAAGGGAATTGCAGAGAAAAGGAGCCAATGACCAGACCAAACTCTGACCAGAGATTAAGCAGATGCTGGTATTCTCTTCGTTGTTTAAAAGATAAAGTAGAATTTTTTGTTACTTGCAACTAGAATCATCCTATCTGATGCAATGTCACTGGATTTGAGGTTTGAGGGGGTAGAAGGTGGGATATGGATCATAGAGGTAGGCATGGGGTAGATGTTTCAGTTCTAGAGACATTGAAAGCTCTTGAAGAGTTTAGGCCATATTAGGGAATAACATGATCTGATATAAGTTTTAGAAAGATTAGTCTAGCGGGAATGAGAAGGATGGCTTGTGGGGAGCAAGGCTGGGGGCAGCAAGACCAGTGAGGAAACTACAATACATTTCTACTTCGTTCATCATTCCGTTGTGGGGGTATGGGGTGGGTTCCAGCTCCTTTTTTGCACCCACCTCAAAAGAGAATCAGATTTTTTAAAATACACTTAATCTGTGAACATATGATATAGGATATCAATTCTTTAGGATTTTATACCCTAGAAGTAAAGATGTATGTTTTAGAAGCCCACAGGGGTTTAATATAAGAGATCAAAATTTGAATTACGCTCCTTGGGTTATCAATATTTTGGCTACCTTCTGTTTTTCTTTAGGACTTCCAGTGTGTTCTGTACTCCCTCTGAACTCTTTTCATTTGTCAATGCAGTCTTTTTTTTTTTTCTCTCATTGCTTGAGGTTTTTTGTTTTGTTTTGTTTTCTCTTTATTCCCCTAGAGCTAGAACGGCAGTTGAAGAAAAAGAATAATGTTGACTCAATTGGCACAAAAGCCCTTTCCCATGGGATCTGTTGCTCTTGAGGGAAATTAACCTGATCTTAACCAATTTGACTCAAGAGGAAGAATCTTTGATAACAAACATTTGACCTGCTCTCTTTGGCCTCTAGTATTAACAGCCAAGTAAATTCTATTGGTAGGAGAAATATGGGTGTTTGACTTTTCTCTGCTCCATTTCATTGCAAACTGTTTTCCAAAGATACGCAGATTCAATTAATCTTTCTACTTGTCATTAGTGAGCTCTCTCTTCATGCCTTGCACTGTGATTGATACTAGGGACAGTAGAACAGGAAAGGAAAGCTGGGTCTCTGCTTGAAAAGGATTTACAGTATAGATTCTGAGGATAGTGCTTTTCCTAAAACCACGTCAATGAAGTCTAAGCATATACTACTACAGCTGGTTCATAGGTAAGATGGCTGTGCTGTGTTGATCCTTGAAGCTTGTGAAAAGTTTTTGAAAGCCTCATCAGATATATCTGAAGAGTTGCAAGTGCCATTCTGCCAGGACTCCAGTGACAACACTAAAATTTTGATCATTAACCACTGACCTTCAGTCAAGGTCCTTGAGATAAAATGATCTCATTCTTCGTTAACAGAATAATTCATCCTCCTCATGTGTATAATTTTAGGTGGAAAGTGGAACCAAAAGCAGGCACATGTACAAAAACGTGTTATCCCTCAAAGTTGCCACACAATGTCCATTCCTTAGTAAAGAACTGTAGTTAGATATTAGAGTTAGAGACTGATTCCTTCCAAGTAAAGAATCATTTTGCCTAAATGGCTATATATTTCACACCCCCCACCACATTTCACTATTTCATATGGGCAATATTCATTCCCCACAGGTCTCATTTAATTTCTTCATGCATTCTATTAAATGTTATTTGATGCAGGAGATTTACAGCAGAACTGACCACATAACTGTGCACCAGAACCTAAGCATAGTCCTGACCTTTATTTCTAAACCAGAATCTTGTCACACCAACTCTTTTCTACTTGCTCATTGTGCCCTAGAGCCAGAGGCCTTCTAATGATAAAATCAAGATAAGAGCCAAAGCGAGCTCTGCCCTTGACTTCACCAGAGAGTTAAGCATACCCAGCATCTAGCTTACTCCCTAGCACATGGCAGGCACTGAACAAATATTTGCCAGAAAAGGGAATGCATGAAGGTAGTGTCTACGGAATTGAGTTAGTCTGAATTTCCTTGAACTAAACCAAGGACTCTAATAGACTTAAGACCCTTGAATGACAAACTGAGAAGGAGTTTATGTTTTCATGTATGCTTTCAGTCAACAAATGCTTTTTGAGAACCATCATGTTCTAGGAATAGCAGACCTCCTGCCTCTTGACCAATTGCACTTTGGGTTCCTCTACTGTTGGTCTTCTAAGGAGCAGACCTCATCAGTCACGTTCCTGCCACTCACTTCAGCCCAGCTCAGGGCTAGTGTATGCGTGGGTCTGTGGTAACATGAAAGTTATTAGCAAGAGAAAGCAAGGAAGGAACAGAAACATAAACTCTCTTCCGCCTTCTCTCTTTTCTTTCACTATTTCACCCTGTGGCCATTTTCCTAAGGCTGGTTCCTAGTCCCACTTCATCCTACCTTGCCCTCCTCCTCTGCAGAAAATTCTAGAAGAGTTGGTTTTCCTCTGAAATGTAGATCAACCTAACTCCCATGCATTGCTGGTGGGAATGCAAAATGGTACAGTCACTTTGGAAGGCAGTTTGGCAATTTCTTACAAAAATAAACATAGTCTTACCATAAATCCAGCAATCAGGCTCCTTGGTATTTACCCAAATGATCTGAAAACTTATGTCCACACAAAAAACTGAACACGGATGTTTACAGCAGCCTTATTTACAGTTGTCAAAACTTGGAAGTAACCAAGATGTCTCTCAGTAGGTGAATGGATAAACAAACTATGGTACATCCAGACAATGGGATAATATTCAGCACTAAAAAGAAATGAGCTATTAAGCCATGAAAAGACATGGAGGAATCTTAGAAGCATAATATTAAGTGAAAGAAGCCAATCTGAGAAGGCTACATACTGTATGATTCCAACTATATGACATTCTGGAAAAGGCCAAACTCTGGAGACAAGAAAAAGATCAGTGGTTGCCAGGGGCTAGAGGGGAGGGAGGGATAAACAGGCAAGCACAGGGGATTTTTAGGGCAGTGAAACCATTCTATATGATATTCTTATGGTGGATATGTAGTGTGCCTTTGTCCAGACCCACAAAATGTACACCATTAATGACTGTACCATTTTGCATTCCCACCAAGAGTGAACACTAGCGTAAACTATGGACTCTGGGTGATAATGGTGTGTCAATACTTGTTCATTTATTGTAACAAACATATGACTCTGGTGGGACGTGTTGATAGTGGGCGAGGCTGTGCATGCTTGGGGACGGGATATATGGGAACTGTCTGTAGTTTCTACTCAATTTTGCTGTGAACTACAACTGCTCTAAAAAAAAAAATCTATTTAAAATAGAGGTATTGATAAAGATATATGGGTGAACCTTACTTCAGCCCTTTGTGTACATGAAAATCTATTGTTAGCCCAAGGTTGCAGGGGCTAGAAAGGAATGGGAAGGACTGGAGAGGAAGATTAAAGGAAAAGCCTTGTGCATGCTCCAGGCACAGGTGAGTAGGGGAAAAGCCACAGGTTGTGTTCTGTTACTCAATGGGCCACAAAAAAAAGACACCGGTCTGATCAGAAACACTAGATGTTGTCAGTGGAAGAGCAAGGTGGCTGGCTCATCCCTCACACCAGGAAAGAAAAGGAAGTGAGAGATGTGCCCACGGTTGGGGCCCAGTCCCCTGTATCGCTGATCACTTTTCCTGCACCTTTCTTAGGATTCTCAGGTCTGCAGTTCCCAGATTAGATCAGACACCGAGGGCTACCTGAGTTAGAAACCTAAAATGCTTTATAAAAATTCAGATTCTCAGGCCAAACTCCCAGGAAAGCAAATTCAGTTGTTCAGGGAAAGAATCCAGGAATCCATATTTTCAAAAAATTCCCAAGGCATTCAGATGCGCAGCCAGGCTTCAGAACCACAAACCCTTGTTGCAGAAGGCGTCCTCGTGCCTGCTGCCAGGAAGGGAATGGGGAAAGGAGGACGAAGACGAATGGAGGGATGTTCATCCGATGGTCCTGGATGTAATGTAAAAGATATTCTTCTGGAAAAGCATTGCTCATCATGGTAGGCCCATGCCAAGAGACCATTAGTTTTATACCGTAGGCATTTTGTGAGTGTGCCTGGGACCCACCAATGCGTATCTGAGTCAACAGGAAAATTCAGAGTTCAAAACAACAAATTCTAAACAAGTGACTTCAGATGAAGGTGAAAGCTACCTTTAACTCTCTGTTCTCAGGTTTGTGCCCTTTGAAGTTAGGACTTCTGCTGCAAGATGGTCTGGCCCTGACTTGTGACAAAGTTCTTAATAGCTGGATTTTCCTTTGTTTTGAGACCCAGTTATAATCTCCACCCCTTTTCTTCTCTCTGTCTTCACTATAGTGCCCTTCCAACTCCTTCTCGGCTTTCCCCCCTTCCTTGAGGGGAGCTACTTGCCGGCCACTGGTCTGTTCTTTCAAATGAATGATCTTATTCATGTTTTACAACTCTGTAAGATTGGTGCTGTAATTATCCACATTACAGATGGAGAAAGGGGGCGCCAATAGATAAAGTGATTTGCTAAAGGACACTTTGGTAAGTGGCTCAACGCCAACTCTGTTTCCTAGTTCTGACATCTAAGACACTGTCTAGGCCTTCTGATCAGAACACCAGTCCTCCAGACCCGGGCCCTGCATAGCTTTCCTAAGTTGCTACCGCCGATTTGAAGCCCCTGCTCTTGAACCGGAGCCTGGAGGTTGGTGCACAGCTGCCCATCAAATGTCCCTGTTGCTGACTGACTGCGTCTCTGGATCTCAGACTCGTGTTCTAGATTCTTCTCCCTATGTGTGCATTTCATCTGATGAAGCCAGGATCCCCGGATCCCTGCTCTATTAGAAAAACCCAGCCCTCCTCCTGTGTTTCTCCTTTACTCTCGCTCTACCACCACACTCACTTCTTTTTTTTTTTTTTCAAAGATTTTATTTATTTATTTTTTCCTTTTTCTCCCCAAAGCCCCCTGGTACATGGTTGTATTTTCTTCATTGTGGGTCCTTCTAGTTGTGGCATGTGGGACGCTGCCTCAGCGTGGTTTGATGAGCAGTGCCATGTCCGCGCCCAGGATTCGAACCAACGAAACACTGGGCCGCCTACAGCGGAGCGAGCGAACTTAACCACTCAGCCACGGGGTCAGCCCCACCACACTCACTTCTGACACCAGATGTGTGGGGGTTTCCCCCGCACTGAGCAATTCTCTGACACCAGCTCGGTGTCCTACAATCTAACCCAATTCTGACACTATATATCTGGAGATAGTGTTAGATCCCACCTGTTAAGGGCTCAGTCCCACGAAACTGCTCCTACTCCACTTCAGATGCCAATCACAAGTAGTAGGTCCTCAGGTGGCCCACAACTTCTGTACAACTTCGCTACAAATCAGAGGTTCCCATGACCCCCGCCTCGGGTTTGATTAATTTGCTAGAGCAGCTCACAGAACTTAGGGAAACACTTCCTTATGTTTGCCAGTTTATTAAAGGATGTGATAAAAGAGCCAGATGAACAGCCAGATGAAGAGAGATGTAGGGTGAGGTCTGGAAAGATAAAGGGCAGGAGCTTCTGTTCCTGTGCAGTTGAGGTGCATCACCCTCCCAGTGTGGATGTGCTCGCCAACCTGGAAGCTCTCTGAACCCCCTGCTATTGGGGTCTTACAGAGGCTTCCTCACATAGGCATGATCCATTATTAACTCCATTACAGCCCCTCTCCCCTCTAGAGAAGTGAGGGAGGAGAGCTGAAAATTCCAAGCTTCTCATCATGACTTGGTCCTTCTGGCAACCAGCCCTCATCTGTGAAGCCCCCCAGAGCCACCTCAACAGAATAAAAGATGCTCCCAGTGCTCTTATCACTTAGGAATTTACAATTTTTTAGGAGCTCTGTGCCAGGAACCAGGGCCAGAGACCAATATATATATTTCTTACTATTTCATACTTGCCCAGCCTGCCACCGCTGGGCTAGGTTGCTGAGCATGAGCCAGAAAAATCCATGCTGTTTACTACAAGTAAGGGCTTTAGACTTTGCTCTGAGCCTTCTTTTCCCTGGTCTCACCCTAGTCCCTAATTAGCCTTCCACGAGTGAGGAGTCAATCCAAAAGAAGTTGCCTTGAAGCATCATTCCTTTCCTTTAATCCTCCCCTTCCTAAAAGCTCCACGTCCTGCTAGAGCAGCAGGCTTGCTTCGTTTTCTGGATCAGTGGTGTCCAAAGTGCAGCTCTCTGAGCTCCCCGCTCTGAAAACTTCCCGGTGGTCCATGGACACGCATCATTTTAAGGACATCCATTTCCAGGTCCTCTACTCTTGTAGGTAATTTTCCCTAAAATCCATTTGCCTGGGGATGTGCCTTCATTTTTATCAGATGTTCTTCCGTTTCCTCTCCTTAGCCACCCCAAATCTTACTGGGACAAAGGAAAAACAACAACAAGAAGATACTACAATATATTGATTTAGGGAAAACTTTAATGATTAATAAGGTGACAACCCACAGATCTTTCTGGCATTCCTTATCCTATCAGTATTTCTGGTAAGGGAGAAGAAACGAGGATATTTTGGCTCCTCTTGAGAGGTTCTGAATTCTACTATAAGGTAGAGAAGGGTGGTGGAAGGAATGGCATTTTTTTGTTTAATGACTTCGTCTCTTCCATCTCGTCTATTGTCCAGGAATGCATCGTTCTGAAAGGAAAGGACTGTGAGAACAAAGCTAAGAGATCTGCAGGAAGAAAAACAGCAACCCCCAAACACCTTTTTCTCATGTATTTGAAACATAGCAGTTCTTTTCAGCTCTTCTCAATACTCTTCCCTAGCATGAGTCATCAACTAAAAAGAAAAAGACTTTAGAGAAACCAAAGTATACAAAATTAGTGATGCTGATTATTTTCCATGCAATTGGAGTATTTTTCAATACTACCAAGTTTTCAAATCACTTTGGAAAAGAAACCCTTGTTAAACTTATTTTTTCAGATTCACTGCTGTCATTCAATAAAGTAGTTTAGAATGTATTATCAGATCATATGAAGTATTTATTTCATTTATGATCAACACCATCTTATTTTATTTTATAAAATGATTAATATTTCTACTACTTATTAACAAAAATTAAATTATATACTAGTCCCAGGCCAATTACTTTTAAGGAGTATGCATCTTTCACTTTCATTAAATACATAAGAAACTTTGATTATGATTTTAACCAAACTAATGGAGTCATTTATGATTTTTATATTTGATTCTTATTTAATTATTCTCAAAAGTTCAACACCAGAGTTCAACATACACACACACAATTAATGAAAGAATAATCATATCATGTCTTTTATCACTTTTCTTCCTTCAACAAAATTTATAACTCAAGCCACACATTACATTACACTAACTAATAAGAAAAGCACATTGGTTTACTATTTGTTTTCATAAGTTATTAAAAATTGATCAATTAATTATATTAGATCCACATCATGGAACTTGACTACACCTAATAATCCTCTTACAAGATGCATCCCAGTATATTTTAACAATATTCCTAAAAATGCATATTAATATTTGTTTATTTTAGGGGCCGGCCTGGTGGTGCAGCGGCTAAGTTCGCGCATTCTGATTCGACAGCCCTGGGTTCGCTGGTTCGGATCCCGGGTGTGGACATGGCACCGCTTGGCAAGCCATGCTGTGGTAGGCATCCCACATATAAAATAGAGGAAGATAGGCAAGGATGTTAGCTCAGGGCCGGTCTTCCTCAGCAAAAAGAGGAAGATTGGCAGGAGTTAGCTCAGGGCTAATCTTCCTAAAAACAAAAACAAAAAATTTGTTTATTTTAATGGAAAAATTAAGTAGAATTTTTCTAACAGAAAGTAAGTCTGATTTGCCTGATAGGTTTAACAATAGGACTTTGATCATTAGGCTATAGGGTGGACCTTTTCCATAAAAATCTGCAGCTCTAAGATTTGGAGAAAAATATACGTAAGCATGTGATAAAATAAAAGCATCTTATCAAAAAATTAAATTGGCAAAGGTATACTGAATTTAAAACATTCTAAATTTTCCAATTTCTTTTTAGTATATGGGATTAAACAATGTGCCTTTCAGTGAAAAAGTAACAGATAAAAGTAATAGTCATATAATATGTTTTTGAATACTTCATAGAAATTGAGAAAAATTAATAAATATGTAAAAAATTCTTTCACAAGTCACGTGTTTTCCAATACTTTGCTTTCAGAAGACTCGATGGAGACACAATTTGTCACTGAGTCATCAAAAATAATTTTAGGCAATAGACAACTACAATTCACATAGCATAAAATTCACCATTTTAAAGTGTACGATTCAATGACTTTTACTATATTCACAAAATCTTGCAACCACCATGGTAATCCATTTTAGAGCATTTTCATCATCTCGAAATGACACGCTGTGCATTCCTTAGCTGCACCCTCAGCCCCCCTTACTCCTCCCTCCCCTCATTCTACTGGCTACCACTAAGCCGCTTTCTGTTTGCCTATTCTAGACATTGCATATAAATGAAATCTTACAACATATGAAACTTCAAGACTGACTTTTTCATTTAGCATAATGTTTTCAAAGTTCATCCGTGTTGCAGCACGTATCAGTATTTCATTTCTTTTTATTGCTGAATATCCCATTGTATGGATATACCACATTTCATCCATTTATCAATTGATGGACATTTGGATCATTTTCACTTTTTAGCTGTTATGAAAATACTGCTATGGATAGTTATGTACAAATTTTTGTGTAGACCTAAGGTTTCCTTTCTCTTGAATATATTCCTAGGAGTGGAATTGTTGGGTCATATGGCAAGTCTATGTTTAACCTTTTGAGGAAATGCCAGACTGTTTTCTAGGGGGCTGCGCCATTTTGCATTCCCACTAGCAGTGTATGAGGGGATCCCAACTTCTCCACATCTTTGCCAACATTTGCTATTTTCTGTCTTTTTTATTATAGCCATTCTAGTAGCTGTGAGGTGGTCTCTCATTGCGGTTTTGATTTATGTTTCCTTGATGGCTAAACAATGTTGAGCATTTTTTCACGTGCTTATTGGCCATTTGCATATCTTCTTCAGAGAAGTGTCTATTCAGGTTCTTTGCCAATTTAAAAAAGTGGGTTCTCTTTTTATTACTGAGTTGTAAGAGTTCTTTATGTATTCTAGATACAAGTCCCTTATCAGATATATGATTTGCAAAAATTTTTGCCCAATTATGTGATTTTTGACATGTAACTCAGGAAGAGTTCAAAGAATTGAGTGGCACTGATTTAACAAAATTCCTTCCATTTCCATCTATTTATGTAAATGAGGTTTCTCAGCCCTTATATTTACAAAACGTGTGAATAGAATTGATCCTGAATCCTACTTAATTCTAGCAATAAGTTATTAATTATCCTTAGATACAGGAGGATATAAAAACCTAGTCTTGTTCATCTCAAATAGAAATTTGCATTAAAGACTTTTAGTCAAAAATTTACTTTTTATGTTTAATGATTTTCATAAAAATTTCTAATATATTTATGTTGTCTTGACCTATTGTGTACTAATAATCATAATGATCAGTTAATGTAGAAGAAACTTTTAAAAATTAGAGCTTTAGGGCTGGCCCAGTGGCGCAGCGGTTAAGTGCGCACATTCTGCTTCTCAGTGGCCCGGGGTTCACCAGTTCGGATCCCGGGTGCGGACACGGCACGGCTTGGCAAAAAGCCATGCTGTGGTAGGCGTCCCACATAGAAAGCAGAGAAAGATGGTCATGGATGTTAACTCAGGGCCAGTCTTCCTCAGCAAAAAGAGGAGGATTGGCAGTAGTTAGCTCACGGCTAATCTTCCTCAAAAAACCCCCCCAAAATTAGAGCTTTATGGCCTTAGCATATTAAACAAATTAAATAATTCTAATTTATATATTTTTTGTTTCAGATAGTATTATAGGGGCATCAATAAAAGATCCTCAAGTATAAAAATATTTACAATAAATGCAAATATTTACAAGATGCTAGAACTCAGACTCTGAAATATTTAAACTTATACTGAAATTCTTCAAATTTTTTTAAGGTGTATATGAACAAAGGAGTTTGAGACTCATTTTTCTCGCAGTCTCCTCCTTTCTGTCCGTCATCCCCATCAGAGTAACCTTTCTTGTGGCTGGACGAGTGGGGATGAGCAGGCTTAAATTTCCCTAGAGTAGCAGGAGTTCTCACCCTGGGTTTCTGACAGTTGTACGACTTCTGAAATTGCATGCTAGGCCTTTCCCTTGGATACCAATTACTCACCTGTTGCCTTTACCATGCTGGCATTATCATCTGCCTGTTGTGTGTATTCTCTCAAGGATCACCTCATTCTACGAAGTAGGGTAGGGTCCAGATTCCAGTCTCTCCACTATGTTCTAATGGAATGGAGTTAAACAAATCCAGACCTGCCTCTTTTTTTTTTTTTTTTTTTTGAGGAAGATTAGCTCTGAGCTAACTGCTGCCAATCCTCCTCTTTTTTGCTGAGGAAGACTGGCCCAGAGCTAACATCCATGTCCATCTTCCTCCACTTTATATGTGGGACACCTACCACAGCATGGCATGCTAAGCGGTGCCATGTGCGCACCTGGGATCCGAACCAGTGAACCCCAGGCCGCCAAAGCGGAACGTTCGCACTTAACCTCTGCGCCACCAGGCTGGCCCCCCCTTTTTTTTTCCCTATTCATTCATTTAATAAATACTAACAGCATGCTTCCTAATGTGCCAGGTACTATTCTAGGGGCTAGGAATACAATGATGAACAGAGAGACAACATCCTTTCTCGCAGAGTGTTTCTCTTCTAGAAGAGGGAGACTAAGAAATAAATAAGAAACATACAAGATTATTTGGGGCAGAAGTAAGTACTGTGAACAAAATAAAACAGGGTGATATGACAGTGAGTGTTATGAAGTGGAGTACTTTAGAGGTGGGAGAGTAAGACTTTTTAAGGAGCTAACATTGGTGCTGAAGCCTGAATAGTGAGAAGAAAGTAGCCAGGTAGTGAACACAGCTGGTGCAAAGGCCACCAGCAGGAAGGTGGGTGGTGTTTCTAGAGAATTTCCAAGCCAGGGCGTACTGAGCAGGAGGAGAGGTGATGTTGGAGAGGCATTTTATGCCAAATGCAATGATAAGCCACTGATGAGTTTTAAGCAGAGGCTATATCTGGTTTATATTTTAAAACAAAATCATCTGGCTACTGAGATACAAATGGATTGTATGGGTTTTGGGGAGAAGGGTTCAAGAGAAGAAGCAGGGAAAGCAGTAAGGATACTGTGGTAGGAGAGGTCAGATATCACGGTAACTGAGACTGGGGTAGAGATGATATAAGTGGGAAAATTCAAGATACACTTTGGACATGGAGCTGATAGGATTTACTAATCATTTGGATATGAGTTGTGAGGAAAAGAATCAAGGACGATTCCTAGGAACTTAATTTTGAACAATTGGATAAATGATGCAGTAGATTTAAAGATACTGTTTGGGAATGTTTGGAATACCTGTAAAACAGTAAAGTGACAAAGTGGAGTAGCATTAGATATATGAGTCTGGAGTTCAGGAATGAGGCCATGGGTAGAGATAACAGTATTGGTCAGGAGCATATAGATGGCATTTAAAACCATTGTGGTAGGCTGAATAATGGCCTCCAAATATGTCCACATCTTAATCCCCCAAACCTTAAAGAACCTATTGTGCATGAAGCCACTTAAAATATGTTCTTTGCAAGCCTCACAACCACCACCCAAGGTAGATGTTATTATCCTCCGCTTAATAGCTGGGGAACCTGAGAGAACGGGAATGCCTTGTTCTAGATCCCAAAGCTAGAAAATACCTCAACTGCCCTTTCGAGGATCTTACAGAATTTCTGCAAAGACGGGAGGCAGTAAGGAGTTGCCCTGTGCTTTGAGGCAGGCCCTTAGCAGCATACTGCCTTGACTCCCAAAAACGTGCCTTAGAAATACATTTCCTGGCTGCTCCTGGCCGAGTGGTTAACTTTGCATGCTCTGCTTTGGTGGCCCTGGGTTTGGCTGGTTTGGATCCTGGGCGCAGACATGGCACCACTGGTCAGGCCATGCTGTGGTGGTGTTCCACATAGCACAACCAAAGACACTCATAACTAGAATATACAACTCTGTACTGGGGGACTGTGAGGAGAAGAAAAAAAAAAGATGGCAACAGTTGTTAGCTCAGGTACCAATCTTAAAAAAAGAAAAAAAAGAAACGCATTTCCACAAGGCCTATCTCATTCTTTGCCCAGCTCTGGCATATTATTTTTCTGATCTCCAGAACCTTTGGCGGCCCAGTCACCACATAGATCATGACCACTCCTCAGCTAGTCTGTTAACTATGGGAGGTCTTAGCGGGGTTATCACACAATGAAGGATCCCACATGCCAGGCCTGTGCTAGGCACCTAACATTCGTTCAGTAGTCACAATAACTCTCTCCATTGTCTCTGGAGCAAGCTAGAAAGCCTGGATTGCTGGGAAACAGAAAAAAGTCAGGACCAGGAGCAGGGAGGTCTGGGTTCAAGTCTGCGGGGGCTATAGCTGCAACCTGGAGCTAAAGTAACCTGGCCTAGTAACTAAACCATCTAAGAACACGAGGAGGTTGACACTACAGATGATCTCTAATCTATTTCATGGATGCTTGTATAGAGAGATCCTCCTCCTTCCCGGTCCCCAGCGCTCCACTCTTATGGGCAGCAGCCTGAACCAAGGGGGTAGCGACCGCTTGCTAAGCTGGGGGCTGCCGCTCAGCTGCCTGCCTTAGAGGCCAGTCCGGGCCGCGACTCAGCCAGGACCGGGAAGCCGCGGCGTTTGCCACGCCAGAAGCGCAGAGATGTGGGCGATAGGTCATTCCAGGACAACGCAGAGGAGTCTCCCGGAAACTACAACTCCCAGGAGCCCACGGGGCGTCACTCCGTGGCCTGGGCCTGGTGCATGTTGGGAGCAGTAAGCCACCTCCCGCCGCTCTTCATTGTTCAGGCCTCTCGCGACAGGTAAAACGTGCGCATGCCCAGTCACGTCCCAAGTAGTTCTGCTGCTTCACGCAGGTTTCTTCTCTTTCCGGCCTCGCCCTGCTGCGCTTTTCCCCTCCCACTCTCCGCCAGCTTCTCAGGGATTTTGGAGGGGGCGGGGCCTCTGGCAAGCGCGTTCCCAGGGGTGTGGGCACGCGCGTTCACGGGAGCTAAAGAGAGTGGGGACTAAAGGCTGGGTGTGGAAGTCGGTGAGGATAGGAGACCGCAGAGAACGGAAGGCGCATGCGTCCCAGGGGTGGTACTGCAAGACTTTGGGAATTGCGGAGGGGCGGGGCGGAAATGGGCTAGGGGGCTAACGCACGCGCATTGGGCCGCCAGCGCCCCGCCTCCTGCCTCAGATTTCCCCTCCTCCTCAACCACCCTTCCGGAAGTGCAGCCGCCCTCGCGCCGACCAGCGGCCACCCCCTGCGGCAGGCCCCGCCCTCGGCCGGCCCCGCCCCCCGGCTCTCCGCCCCCTCCTCTGGTGGTGGCGCCGGGTTGCAGCCCCGGTTGTGGCGGTTTCGGTACCCGAAGCCGGGAGCGCGGGGTCGTTCCCGGGAGCGGCGGCCAGGCTATGATCGCGGGTTCCCGGCGTGCCGCTCCGGCCAACCAGAGTCCTTGTCTCAGCCTGAGCCTGTGCCCGAGCGGTCTCCTCAGCCCGGCCCCGCGGCGCGATTGGCGGCGGCGCCCCTGGCGCGCCCCCTCCTCCGATGGCGGCGGAGATCCAGCCCAAGCCGCTGACCCGCAAGCCTATCCTGCTGCAGCGGGTCGAAGGGTCCCAGGAGGTGGTGAATATGGCCGTGATCGTGCCCAAGGAGGAGGGCGTCATCAGCGTCTCAGAGGACAGGTACGGACCGCTGCCCCTCGGCCGCGAGGAGGGGCGGGACGGGCCGGCGGTCCCCGCACCCGTGTCAGGGGCTGTGCCTCCACGTCGGCGCAAGTGTAGAAATGCTCCCCCAAGTTTTTATTATTATGCGCATCCTAGTGGTGCCGGTGTCCAGCTGCGTGCCGCGGCCGCTGCGTGGCTCTGGGAAGAGGAGCCCGGACAGCGGCGTGCACTCTGGCCTCGCCCGGGGCCGGGCGACTCCTGCCGAGGCCAGGGTGGCTCTTGGACTAACGGTACGCCGGCCACTGGACCTTGGTCCAGGCCTGAGGGCGGGAGGGGACGAAGGAGGTGCCGCCCGGCCCTGCAGGTGTGTGCGTGAGGAGGATGCTCTGAGCTGCCTCTGCGAGAATAACTAAGGGATTTTGAGTACTCTAGTACAGTTGTTAGGGCTTCGAACTGAGAAAGCAAATGCCGCTCCCTTCTCCCAGACATTCCCAGAGTCTAGATTTCTCGGATATCTTACAGTGAATTCAGTGAATTATTGCAAGTTGTGGAAAGAGTAACTTTGGTCTTCTGCCCGGGAGAGGTGCCTTCCTTCCTTTGCCCTCCTTTTCCTTATCTCTTAGAGCTCAAGGGGAAGCAAGCCCCTAGAACTTGCAAGGGATCGCTGCTGCAAATAGCTCCTGAGTTCCTTCCCTTTGCATGCTTCCTTTCTTTTTGCTTAATTTGCAGAAGTGGAGCCAGTTCTTCTGCCATTAATATTCTCCCTTGTTTTTCAGACAGTAGCCTTGTCGCTTGAACTTAATGTCCTTTAATATGCAGAAGTTAGGCTGACGAAGCTAATTTCCAGAGCGGTGCTGTTTGAATATAGTAGTTATGGTTTAGATCTGGAATTGTTGCTTTGGTAATATCAACTAGCATTCTCAAAAATGTAGCACTATAGACGTATATGACAAAGGGCTTTAACTGTTAACCTTAAAACAGTAGTTAGGTTTTCTTAATGTAAGTTCAAATGATGCTGAGGTAGAGAATATTTTTTCTGAGTGATTTGTAAAATTGCAGGCGGAGGTAAAGCAACAAAATATTCATTACTATCTTGATAGCCATTTCAGGACTTTGCATACAGTGTGGCCTCAAAAAATTTGCCTGATACATCTATTAATATCATAGGTTCTTCAGTATAACTAGGCTGAGTGTATTCATCACATATTCTTGTTTACATCGTACTCCATACAAATGGCCAAATGGTGCTCGATTCATTTCCTAAGCAGATCCAAATGAAAACATTGTAAACATACACCCTGGCAAGCAGTCTGCAACGAACAGAAGAAATTCATGGCTGGAATGGAATACATGTATGTAGATACCTTTTGAAATTCACAGAGAAGCCTTATGAGTGTTTAATTTTTCGATAGAGACAAAATTCTTTTAAAGAGATTGCCTCTGGACCTAGAAATTCTTTGTCACAGAATTGTGTTTAAAGGAACTGATTGATAGACATCACCTTCCCAGTCTATAACTGCTGGAGATGAGGCTGCTCAACCTAACTGCTGTAGGAAATTTGTAAGTTTGTTGAATCAAGTAAGAGAAGGAGGAAATTAGTTAAACCTAAGCTCCTTTAATATTAGTTTTGAAACTTTTGCTTTGGTTGATGTTTTGGGAGTAGGGGTAGGTTTTCATAGTTTTTTTTTTAAGAGTTCAAAGGGGTCTTAGAGGTTATTTGCTCTAACAGCATCATTTTGCGAATGAGACAGTTTAGGCCAGAGAATTTACCTGCCCAAACTCACGTAGCTGGTAGTGGAGCCAGCTCGAGCTCTTGAGTCTTCTGATTCCGATTTCAGTGTGTTTATCTTGAAACAGCTTTAGTGAGGTGCATTTCAAAGTATTTGCTGACTCTGAAGTAGCACATATGAAAGAAACTGAAAGACAAATTTCATTTGATTATAGGACAAAAGAAATGCAATATTTATGTATACATTAAGCTTAATTTTAACTTTCCTAGTTCACAAGGTAAGTATGTAATAGAAATTATTTTATTATGGAGTTACTGTTAAATAAATAAGGCCCAGCCATAATTCTAGGATTATTCTTTATAGTTTATTATAACTCAAGTCGACAAGTCTGTGTTTCTTTGGGTCATATACTTACATGTGAAAAAAACTCTTATTTAGAGCTCAGTTTCGATTATGGTTTTCATGAAAAGAGAACTGATCTGTATTCTTGTTTTTCAAAATCCAGTGTCATTGTCACTTGACATAATGCTAAAGATATGAAAATAGAATACTGATTTTCATCAAAACCTACAAAGCCATTTCCATTACTGCTTTAACTGGAAACTAGTGGTCTTCATTCTTGAACTATAAGGTTAAACCACAAAATAATGTCCTGTTCCTGAATAGCACTGTCCTGTAAGTTCTTTTGTAATCCTGGTTTCCCTTTTTGACCTCTGACACTGGATGACCTTTGTCCACATGTTTGAAAACACTTACCATTTTCTATTTTAAACAGTGTTATAGATAGTTGTCCATTTATCTTCTTCTCCATGAGTTCCCTAAGGTGCTGTGTGCATCTTATTCATTGTAGTATCCTTGGGGCCTTACATAGTGCCTGGCACACAGTAGGCTCTCAATAAACATTTGTTATATCAGCAACTGATCTGTTTTTGTTGTTATTCCTGAAAGCACAGGATCTCAACTATTGTAGACATTTAATTGATATTTGTTGAATGAATTTTATGACAACCTATGAAAGCCCTATGTGGACAAATGTATACAAGTGGGAAAAGGATTGGACTTGATGGCCTTTATGGAGCCTTAGAACTCTGAAGGTCCATGCATTGTTTCATTCCGTCAACCAACATTTGAGTTCCTATTGTGTTCCAAGCACACGTGCGCAGAGCATTGGTGAAAATGACAAGGTCCTTCAAAATGCTCACACTTTAGTGGGGGGAAATTTTAGAAGATGATAAAACAAAACCACAACCTCTAAGATTTTGTATAGGAAAGAGAGTTTTCAGTTGGGGAAGTGTATCTGGCTTCCTCTGCCCTCGTGTCCCTTAACTCCAGAGGACACTTTCACTTGGAGGACTGTTTTCACCCTACGTCTGCTGTCTGTACTGGGCTGCTAATATTCTGATCTTCAGGCCCAAGAGTGGATAAAAACCTTCACCCTCAGTTCATCTTATCTCGGTTAAGACAGGCTGGAACTTTACTGGATACCAAAGGAGGAAATAGAAGGGAATATAAGACATATGAAAACAATCTGACTTATGAGTCTAGATTTCAGGTGCTGTCATAATACAGAGCTTGTTCTCAGAACTCCCTGGCCTTATCTGAGTCTGTTTTTGCTTTAGTTATAGCTGGTTTCTGTCTCCAAAGGACACGCCCAACTTTGGTGCTTTGGGTTCTTTGTTTCCTGGCTTCTTTGGGACTGTCTTTTCTGATTGAATACCATTCTAACGTTCTTTGCGTAGAAGCTTCCTCTCAGACATCTTGTCTCTATTTTGGTTAAGACGGATGATTAGTCTGCCACTTACCAGGAGTTCCCTTGTCTTGTGGTAGCCTCTTCTCCAAGTGTTAATGGCCAGGAGGGACCTCTGTCCATATGGGACCTCGCCCCATCCAGACCTTTGTCTTTGAAAGTTCTTTATATGCGTATCTTAACACAAGTCAACAATCTCTGCATTCATACAGAGTGTTTCAGTAACTCTAGGCAGTTACTATTAGACAATCACAGGAAATTATTCTTTCACCAGGAGTCTATACCTGTCCAATGGGTAAAAGGGGATCACATTTTTATCTCAATATAAAGAGATGTGCTGAAAGCAGGTACAAACAGCATCCTCTGGGGTTGCCGAAGAATTTCCTCTGCTTGTGGTCTTTAGAGAAAAGACCAAGGAGCTCTCCTCCAGATGGGTTTTCAGGATGAGTAAGAGTTCATGTGGAAAAGCTAAGGTAGGGGAAAGGGCTTTCTAGGTAGGGGGGAAGAGAAAACTCGCATTCATTGAGAAGCACTAGAATGGACTGGTTAAGAGTGTAGACTGAGGAGCCAGTTTGCTTGAATTCAGAACTTGGCTCTGACTATTACACTTTGAGGAATGTGCAAAATTAGTCTCTCCAGAAGAGTAACTATGATAGCAAAAATTCTCAAAACTCTGGGTACAAGAATTTTGAATTCTTTTCTGGATAAGAAGACTTGAGGGTGTGGTGGTGGGATGTTGGGGAGGAGGCCGTGTGGAGGGGACTGTAGGGAATGAGGGTAATGGGGAGGGGACTGTGGGGAACCACCGCCTTATATTCTGACTTTATTGGACCAATTTATGCAACATAGTTAGCTGTGTTCTCTAAGCCTTGAGGGCAGACAGTCCCTGCAAGGGGTAAAAGGGAGTCATATTTTTATCCCAGTATAAGGAGATCTGATCCCCAAGGCCTAGCACAAAGGAGATATGCAGTATATGTTCTTTAAATGAATTAAACAATGGCTGATGGAATGGCCCTAAGGAAGTTGTAAGTTTCCCTTTTTTTGGGGGGCGGGGAGGTAAGATTAGCCCTGAGCTAACTACTGCCAGTCCTCCTCTTTTTGCTGAGGAAGACTGGCCCTGAGCTAACATCCATGCCCATCTTCCTCTACTTTATATGTGGACGCCTACCACAGCATAGCATGCCAAGTGGTGCCCTGTCCGCACCTGGGATCTGAACTGGTGAACCCCGGGCCACCGAGAAGTGGAACGTGTGAACTTAACCGCTGTGCCACCGGGCTGGCCCGTGAGTTTCCAAGAGTGAAGATTTTTGAGTTGAGCCTGCAAGAAGTTTAATGGCTTGCTTTAGGCCTTGGTAGCATTACAACAAGGGAGGAGGGTAGGAAGGGGCTGGGACAAGAGAGGGGTTGGATTTTTTTGTCTAGAAGGCCTTTTTTCCCCAGCTCTGAACAACTTTCATTCTAAGTGGCCATGACTACTTGCCTATTTCTTGAAAAGATATCTTAAAATTTCATTTCATTTTATAAATCCCTATACTATTGATTCATTTACCATTGATTGTTTTCATTGTGAAATTGCACTGTCTTAGTTCTCTGGTTGAAACCATTAGTTTCACTAATACTCAGACCTTAGCTCAGTTCAGTTGAGCTCCTGGTGGAGTTTCATGTACCATGCATTTTGTAAGACTTGCTTCAAAAAAAAAAGTTTTTTTTAAATGCAAATCAAAGTTTTTCCCACCATAAGCATAGTTCTGAAAGTTGAGGACTTAGAGTGATGGTGTGAGATCTCTAAAATCGACAAAATTAGAACCCATCTAAAATAGTTTTTGAGTGTAAGTCTCTATTTAATGGCATAAAATTAATAAACTTTCAACTATGCACTTGAGACTCATCACTTGGCTGTCATAATTGCTGGTTTCAAGGTCCCAACATGGGAATTTGCCCCATATGGTTGTTGAAAATTAGACCTTTACACTGACTTCAGATCATGAGGCTGTCTTCATGCCAGCAAATCTGTCTGGAAACAGGCTGCCTCTGTGCCTCTAAAGGTCAGAATACAGATTGGCTTTTTAAGAAAAGATCACTATGGGAAAGCTTGTTGAAGGAGGCTCGCTAGAGGAGGCTTAGCTTCCTGACCCCGAAGCTTCTGAGGGTTCTGAGTCTCTCACATAATTTATCAGTTAAACCAGACTCTGTCCAGGACCTCAAAGACCTTCACCAGGCTTCATTCATCTGGATATTGCAAGACGATGGGAAAGGTTAGAGTGGCAGTTCTGACATTCCTAAAATGAGTGATTCTCAGATTGTGAAATCCTGACCCGGCTTTCTTATACCTCAAGCATTACTAAACTTACTTTGAAAAAGAAAAATAGGTGAAAATCATAGGATGTTAGTTGCTGGAAGAGACCTCAGAGAGCTGATCTTTTCCAAGGAAACAAAATGAAAACCTTAAAAACAGAAAAACTACTTTTTACTTGCATAGCATCTTTCTCTGGCTCTGTTTTCACTTTGAGAGGGACACATTTTCTGTTGTTGTTGAGAACCATCTTGATGTCATTAAAAAATAACAGTTTTGGGGAAATTCAAACACTTAGTGGCATTTAGAAATCACTAGGTAAATTGTGATTTAAGACTATTTCATAGTGATCTATTGATATCTGTAACACTAAACCAAGTTATATACAGTATATACTTATCTGCAAAGAAAATGGCCACCAAGCCAAGCTTTTCTTTTCACCTACAGTGTCAGAATAGAAGGAATTCAAAAGGAGGTAACACTCGTTTATTTTGATATGAGTAGGTCTCCCAAGGAGAGTGCCACAATTAGCCTAGAAATTCCCTAACGCAGAAAAAATAACTTTGTTGTGCAACTTCGGTGAGCAGTCTCATTAACTCTCTTCTTTTTGAAGGGCAGGGGCCTCCTCATCCAATCGCTTCGTTTAGTCATTAGTAAAAATTAATTCAGAGGTGTATGAAGCTAGCAGATGAGACCAAAAAAGAAAAAAAGTCAGCAGCTTGTCTCTTGGCAGGGAGAGCTGCTTGTGCTCTGATGTGCCTTTAAGGGTTCTTGGAAAAGAACTGGGACTCAGAGTGTGATCTCAGCTCTACCCTGCACTGACCTTGGGCATTTCCTAGGGTATTTCATCAGTCTAAGCCTCAGTTTCTCCATCTGGCAAAGGAGGGTGTAGGATTTCCTAGCTGTGACTCTGGCGCCATAATGTGCCTGCATCTTAAAACCTCAAGTGGAGAAAAGTGTGCAGAGGATAAAAAATGGCCTGTGCTTTGTGAGGGAACTGTAAAACGATGCCTTCCCAGCTCTTGGATGGCGGCGGTTATTTGTTCCTGGATGAAATATTGAAGAGGTGTTTGTTTTGTATTGGTGCCTAATGCTTTGATGAACTGGATTCACTACATTCCTATGTTGAGATGAATCCTTTAGTTTCAAATACTGAACAGTTTAGTTCTGGGTAGTTCACTGGCCCCCAAGTCAGTGCCTAGGTTGTCCAGAGTAATGCTTTTGAGACTTTTTTGACCACAAATCAGTAGGAAATATATTTAGCATTGTTACCCAAGACTTAAATACTCTGACACATACACACATTCTGAAACAGAAATTTCATAAAATGATGTCCTTTTAATATGATATGCATGCTGATATATTTTCTGTTCTATTAGTAGCCTTTATAAAATCCTGGCTGTGACTCATTCAGTTGATTTCATGACCCATAATGGGTTGAGAACAACAGTTTAGATTACAGTGCCTTAGAGAAGCTGTTGAAATTTTGTACCCTCTTTCTCTCTCTGTAGTTTTGTTTTTTTAGAGGATGGAAATGCAGTTCAACTCAGGGATCTTCGCCCAACCCCAGCCTATCCTTGGTGGCCCTGCCCTTCTGAATTCCCAGTGTGATCATAGCATTGACCTTGTCTCACCAGGAGCTTCTAAGTCAGAAGATAATAATTCTAAGTGCTTTCAGCCCAGAGGCAGAGAGAGAGTTCAGAAAAGAACAGGAGTGCAGTAAATTGAGCAGCTGTTTGAGTGGCTGCGTTTTGACTTCCTGTGATGTGTTCATTAATTACTGAGGTAGGACTCAGAAATGACGTGTCTCATCTAAATTATGAATATCAGTTGCTAACCTCTCTGTATGACTGTGTTTTTCATTTTAGCTGGGCAGATTTACCTATACCGTGGAACTATTTGGGGATTTTATGCATTTTCCATTAGTTATTAAATTTTTTATCTTTTCAGTTTCTCAAGATCAACTTATATTTTAAGTAATCATAATAGTAATCCCTCTGGAGTATGTTTACATTTTAAATAAAGATAATATAACCATAATAAAGAATAATTGTTCATAAACCTCTTAGTACAGTGACTGTTAGTGTCTTATATATTTCCTTTTAGCAGTTTTTCTAATGCAGCTTTCAAAAATATGACTGTAATCATGCACTTTTATATTCTTGCCTCTGTTTAAAATTGTGCCACCAGCTACCTAGTCTTTAACTATCATTTTAAGTATATTTTTCCTTTCCTTCAGTATTCACTCATGTTTATCTAATGCTTGTACTGTATGAACTTGGCCCTGCATCTCCCATCATGAACAAGACATCCTGCTCTCAAGGTAGTGGTAATCTAGTGGGTACATCGTAATTTATCCATTGCTTGTTGTTGGCTATTTACGTTATTTTCAGTTTTATAAATGTTATGATAAACGTTGTACATATAGGTATTTTTTTCTCCGAGATTTTTTGATTATTTCTTTAGGAAAAATTGTAACAAGGAAATTGCCCTATTGCTTTCCAAAAGATTTGTGCCACTTTATAATATTTACAGTGACAAATGAGAATATTAGTTTTGTCATATCTGACCAGCCTTGGTTATTATTATTTTAAAGTTCTTCTTCACAGTTTACTTGATAAATAGTGGCACTTCATTGATGTTTAATTTGTATATTTGGGATGTCGAATATTTTTCTGTTTGTTTACTTTTTTCCTTTTGTGAATTGTCTGTTCCTGTCCTTTGTCCGTTTCTCCGTTGAAATCTCCTGGTTCTTCTGAACAATTTCTTGCACGTATGTTCTATAGATATAGTAAAGATATTCACCCTCTGTCTGTTCTATATCCAGATATATGTCTTATACGCCATTGTTTGCCTTTTTACTTTTTACATCGAACGCATTTAATTTTTAATTTAACCATCTATCCTTTTTTGTAATTGAAATTTCTTCCATCATTCCTAATTTTTTAAAATAATTCTTTCCCCAGAGATTCATTGACTATTCATTTTTTTTATCCTAGTTATTGGTGGAAAAATAACTTTGATTTATTTGGAATATGTTTCATGGGATGATGTAAATTGAAGAATGTAATGATTTTTCTAAAATTTGCTATGGATTATTTTAACATCATTTACTGAATGGTCCTTATGCTTTCTTTTGTATTTATTTGTGAAACTGTCTTTATCACAAAATTAAATTCTCATAATCAACAGGACCTTTCTATGAGCTCTGTTGTATTTTGAGGATCTCAGCTTCTTTTAATACCAGTTCTACACTTTTAATTATTGTAGCTAATGAGTTCTTCTTGACTGCGTGCCATTATGTGTCTACAGTGATAGCCCGAATCTCTCTGGCCAGGTCAGCGAGTTAATGGGAAGGGAATCATTTGGCTCTAGGTAGTTGGCTCTTTCTGAAACTTTAGGATTTCAGAGTATCAGTTTCCATATTTGCAAATTGGGAATCATGATTCCTCTTAGGGTTGTTGAGAGGGAGATTTACATGAGATAATATTCCTGCGGCACCTGGCATTGTACATGGTGCATAGATGGTGTTCAGTAAAAGTTATTTTGTGTTTTATCATACCACCATGCCTTTAAGTAAGCTAGCTTTTTATGTTGCTATGGTTCCATTAAGTCTTGACTATTTTAAGAATCACTTTGGATACACAAAGGTGGGACTATGGAATTTTTGTTTGTTTGCTTTCATATAGTTCTGGGCCCCTTGATCTCTTTTCTAGATATTTAAGGGTGGGCTTACTCTCTCATCTTTTTACTGCTGCTCCCCAAACTTGCTTCTGAAAGCCAGTGGTCAGGAGAGGTGTGTGGCTGGTGGGTGCTGTGTTTCTCCTTTGCAGGCTTTTCTTTCTCTCCATTTGCTGTCTTGTCCTAAAATGGTGTGTCCATTGTCCCCACTGGCCTCCTGGAGGGCAAGGGCTATATATTCTCTGTCTTCCATGGGGAATACATTGAGGTTTGGATGAAATTCTAACTAAGCTGCCCTCAACTGGACACCTGGGCTGAAGTCCACCCTTGGGCAGATTTTGTCCTTACACAATGTTTTAAGAAGCTTGAATTAGTAGCCAAGGTTTAAAAATCTGGATTTCACATTAAAGTCTAGATTGCTGGCTTCTCTTCACAAATGGGAAGGTGTAGCCTTGCCAAGCCTCGAATTCCCCTCCCGCAGGCCCCTTGCTCTGCTCGCTTTGAGCTAAGGTCATCTGAGTGAGGCCATGAGAGGTGAAGCCCACGCCATCCCTGCTGCCTCCTGGTGGGAAAATAGCACAGGAGACCCAGAGAGCTTTCCTGTCTTCCTCTGAATCTGAAAGGCACATCCCCTTTTGTGGAGTCAGTAGCTGGAGCTTTTTTGGTATTTGGAAGAAGAAGAAGGAGAAGAAATCAAAAGATATCCAGAAAGCCCACACAATCATCCCTTCGTATCTGGAGGGATTGGTTCCAGGACCCCCGCAGATACCAAAATCTGCAGATGCTCATGTCCCTTATAGAAAATGGCATAGTATTTGCTTGTAATCTGTGTACATCCTCCCTATATTTTAAATCATCTCTAGATTACTTATAATACCTAATACAATGTAAATGCTGTATAAATAGTTATTATACTGTATTGTTTAGGGAATAATGACAAGAAAAAAAGTATACATGTTCAGGACAGAGGCAACCATCATAGGCCTTTCCATCTCTGGTTGGTTGAATCCTCGAATGCTGAACCTGCGGATACTGAGGACTGACTGTATTTCTAAAAAATTAGGTGGAGGTGGAGGGAGGAAGCACATACATTAAAAGTTAAGACACTTTTTATGAGAGATCCTGATATTGTACACAGTAAATGTATCAATAAAGTTGGGTATTGGTAAGTTAGGCACGGCCTTTACCCCTTCACACCCTCTTTCTGGAGGCATTGTAACAGCATTTGGGGCCAGGGACGCAAGTCATGGAAGGCTGGGTTTTGACTGTTAGCTCTGCACCTCCCAGCTATGTGATCTTAATCACTTCTAAACCTTCTCAGGTCTAAAACTGGAGTTCGGAGAATGCCTACCTCATGGGGTTATTCTGACGGTTAAATAATGAAATTTTGTAAAGTGTTGGCACCTTGCCATTACTTCAGGAATGTTAGGGTTTTTGCCCCTTTCCTCCAAACTGTTTATCCAATTCTTTAATTCTTCATTAACTATCTCAATTCTTTTTTTTTTTTATTTTTTTAAAGATTTTATTTTTTTCCTTTTTCTCCCCAAAGCCCCCCGGTACATAGTTGTATATTCTTTGTTGTGGGTCCTTCTAGCTGTGGCATGTGGGACGCTGCCTCAGCGTGGTTTGATGAGCAGTGCCATGTCCGTGCCCAGGATTCGAACCAACGAAACACTGGGCCGCCTGCAGTGGAGCGCACGAACTTAACCACTCGGCCACGGGGCCAGCCCCTATCTCAATTCTCTAACTCTTCTTTGTCTCTTCTTTGTCTTTGAATCAATCCATCTCTTTTCCTGTCTCCTTTAGTTTTCTCCCCACTCCCTCCTTATATGCCTGTGCTTCTGGAAAGAGTGTTCAAGCATCATGACACTAATTCTTTGACCTTTGGAAAGTCACTACCCCTCTTCGATCCTCATCTCTAATTGGTTTTTCATAGTTTTTAATTATATATGTGAAAATACTTAGGATACCATAAGGTCCTATACAAATGTTGAATTGTTATCATTTAACTGGCCATAAATACAAAGCATGAGTATGTGTTTCTTTGAATTTAGAGAGTTGTGTTTCTTTTTTTTTTTTTAAAGATTTTATTTTTCCTTTTTCTCCCCAAAGCCCCCCGTACACAGTTGCATAACTTTGAGTTGTGAATCCTTCTAGTTGTGGCCTGTGGGACCCTGCCTCAGCGTGGCCTAACGAGCGGTGCCTGTCCGCGTCCAAGATCCGAACCTCCGAAACCCTGGGCGGCTGAAGTGGAGCTCGCGAACCCAACCACTTAGCCACAGGGCCAGCCCCAGAGTTGTGTTTCTTTATCTTCATTTTAAAAGTAGATGAATGTAATCTTTAAATTCTAATTTTAGAAAAACTTAAAATTACATTGTTGCGTTTTACTCTGTAGATCTGGATTAATATTTTTCTGGAGTCAATCATTCCCAGTAGAAAAGAAGCTTAATGTGCTGTTAGAATTGCAGTCATCTGTTTTAGTGTTCCTTGGCACTTCTGGGACTTGGGAAACACTAGCTGTCTGATATTTTATAGGAGGAGAAGGGCTGTTCAGAATGGCTCACTGATTTCATTATATTCTGATTTTTGGAATATTTTTGAATTCATATTTGAATGGCTTAAAAAATTCCCTTTACATTTCAAAGCTTAGATTGTTAAACAATTTGGAAGAATGAATAATTTTTCTCCAGAAGGTAAAGTTAAATTAGAGAGGTTAGTTGAGCTTAATCTGAATAGTTAGCTAAATTAGTATGGTCTTTGGTTGGGTTAAATAGGTTTGGAATTTGGTTGTGTTGTGATTTCTCTGACTTATTTTTCTTGCTGAGCTTCCATTTGGGAACTTTCTGTGTATGAGATATGCACGATATAGGTCTTTGGGCTTTATCTGGGTGTAGGGTAGGGCAAAGGCTGAGAAAGGAAAGTTCACTTAGTGGTAGAAAAGGTTCATGGTCGTATATAGGAAGAGGAAGGGGCCCAGGCGAGGAGTCTTGAGGCTTCTGAGGGATGTCTAGGTTATTCGTAGGTACATATATGGCTGTGGGTTGTCGTATTTCTCAAGGTGTGGTTCCCCCATCGCCCCCCCCCCCCACCGTTTTTCTTTTGAAAAATATCCTACTTCACTTTTCTTTTAAATTTAAGACTTCAGTTTTTTTTATCCCCCGATGAGGAAGATTGTCCCTGAGCTAACATCTCTGCCAGTCTTCCTTTATTTTTCATGTGGGATGCTGCTACAGCATGGCTTGATGAGTGGTGTGTAGGTCCGTGCCCAGGATCCAAACTTGCGAACCCTGGGCAGCCAAAGTGGAGCACACGAACTTAACCACTGTGTCACCGGGCTGGCCTTGAGACTTTACTTCTTTTTAAAGCAGTTTCAGATTTACAACGGAATTGAGAGGGAGGTGCATGGATTTCCCACATACTCCTGGCCCCCACACTTGCATTGCCTCCCCCTGTTATCAACATCACTCACCAGAGTTGTACGTTTTTAACCAAGGATAAACTTACACTGACACATCATGATCACCCCAAGTCCATATTTTACTTTAGCCTTCACTCTTGATGTTGTACATTCTGTGGGTTTTGACAAATGTATAGTGGCATATCCGTCATTATGATATCATACAGAGTTTTTTCACTGCCTTAAAAATCCTCTGTGCTCTGCCAATTCCTTGCATCCCTCCCCAACAACCACTGATATTTTTATTGTCTCCATAGTTTTGCTCTTTCCAGAATGTCACATAGTTGAAATTAGTATGTAGCCTTTTCAGATTGGCTTCTTTCACTTAGTAACATGCTTTTAAGGTTTCTCCATGTCTTTTCACGTCTTGACGGCTCATTTCTTTTTAGTGCTGAATAATATTCATTTGTCTGAATGTACCCTAGTTTGTTTATTCATTCAGTAACTGAAAGATATCTTGATTGCTTCCAAGTTTTGGCAGTTATGAATAAAACTGCTGTAAACATCCGTGTTCAAGTTTTTGTGTGGACATAAGTTTTCAGTTCCTTTGGGTAAACACCAACGAGGACGACTGCTGGATTGTATGGCAAGAGCCTGTTTATTTTTACAAGAAACTGCCAAACTGTCTTCCAAAGCGACTGTACCATTTTGCACTCCCACCAGCAATGTATGAGAGTTCCTCTTGCTCCACATCCTCCCCAGCATTTTATGTTGTTAGTGTTGTGGATTTTGGCCATTCTAATAGGCGTGTGGTGCTGTCTCCTTGTTATTTTTATTTGAGTTTCCCTGATGACATGAAGTACAGTATTTTTTCGTATGCTTATTTGCCATCTGTAGATCTTCTTTGGTGAGGTGTCTGTTAAGATTTTTGACCTGTTTTTAAATTGGATTGTTTTGTTATTTTGGAATTTTGGATATATAGTCCTTTATCAGATTTTGGATGTAGTATTTTGGATAATAGTGCTTTATCAGATGTGTCTTTTGCAAATATTTTCTCCCAGTGTGTGGCTTGTCTTCTCATTCTCCTGATACTGTCTTTTACAGAGCAGAAGGTTTTAATTTTAAAGAAGTCCAACTTATCAATTATTTCTTTCATGGATTGTGTCTTTGGTGTCGTATCTAAAAAGGCATCCCTGTACCCAAGGTCATCTAGATTTGCTATGTTATCTTCTAGGAATTTGTAGTGTAAGTGCCTGCCGTTAAGCTTTTAATTGTTGAAGCATCCATTTAAAAAGACATCTGTCCTGAATAAACAGATTGCCAGCTGTATGACATAGCTGCTAGCAAGACAACTAGATAAGGAACTAGGCCACCTGGTCCATGAAAGTTCCTCTTTCAGAAAGCCCTGGGTAACTTTGAGTGACCCCACTTCTCCTTTCCTACATCCTAATTCGCACTCTTATGCTTTAAATTAGCTAATGAAGACTGAATCCATGAAACCCTAGATACCTCACCCTCGACTCTAATAAAGGCAGGACCATAGATCCACATGTGTGCACTCACCGCCTCCCCTGTGACCTTGCTGTGAGACCCCTGGGTGTGCTGTGTACCCTCCAGGACCAGTGAGTAGTGATTCTTATTCCTCAAAGTTCCCCAATTGTTTCTTGCTGAAATGCGTCCTGAGATCATAATAAGAACCACAAGAGCCAACCATAAATAGGGGCTGTGGTGGGGGAAACGTCTGCAGAGCTCATTACAAGTGATGTGTGCCTGAGCATGGCCGCAGGCATTCCTAACAGAGCACTACCGTCAAGAGGCTGGGATTGATGGAACAGAGTTTTATACTTTTGGGTTTTACGTTTAGGTCTGTAATCCATTTTGAGTTAATTTTTGAGAAGAGCATAAGGTCTGTGTCTAGATTCATATTTTTGGATGTGGATATGCAGTTGTTCCAGCCCCATTTGTTGAAGAGACTGTCTTTGTTCCATTGCATGGCCTTTGGTCCTTTGTCAAAGATCAAGTGACTTTATTTATTTATTTTTGTGAGGAAGATTGTCGCTGAGCTAACATCTATGTGAGTCTTCATCTATTTTGTGTGGGATGCCCCTGCAGCATGGCCTGACAAACAGTACTAGGTCCACAGCTGGGATCTGAACCTGCGAACGCCAGGCTGCCGAAGTGGAGTGGTGAACTTAACCACTACACCAGTGGGATAGCCCCATGACTATATTTATGGGGTCTATTTCTGGGCTCTCTATTCTGTTCTGTTGATCTCTTTGTCTGTTCTTTCACCCATACCACACTCTCTTGGGGATTATAGCTTTGTAGTAAGCTTGAAGCTTGAAGTCAGGTAATGTCAGTTCTCCAACTTTATTCTTCTCTTTCAATACTGTGTTGACTATTCTGGGTCTTTTGCCTCTTCTTATAAACTTTACAATAAGTTTTTTAGTCTTTATAAAATAACTTGCTAGGATTTTGATTTGGATTGCATTGATTCTGTACATCAAGTTGGACAGAACTGACATCTTGATAATATTGAGTCTTCTTATCCATGAACATGGACTATCTCTTTAATAGTTCTTTGATTTCATTCATCAGAATTTTATAGTTTTCCTCATGTACATCTAGTACATGTTTTGCTAGATTTATACCTTAGTATTTCATTTTTGGGAGTGCTGATATAAATGGTATTGTGTTTTTAATCTCAAATTCCACTTGGTCATTGAAGGTGTATAGGGAAACAGTTGACTTTTGTATGTCAATCTTGTCTGCTGTGACCTTGTTATACTACCTTACTCTTTAATAATTTATAATTATTGCATGAATCTTTAAGAGTTGTATACATTGGGGGTTATAGATCAGTATCAATATTGAACCCAGAAGAACTATACACTCTAAGTTGTCAATTTGTTGATAAGTGAACAAAAGGTTAATTTCTTTTCTTTTCTTTTTTTTGTTGAGGAAGATTAGCCCTGAGCTAACTACTGCCAATCCTCCTCTTTTTTTTTGCTGAGGAAGACTGGCCCTGAGCTAAGATCCATGCCCATCTTCCTCTACTTTATACGTGGGACACCTACCACAGCATGGCTTTTGCCAAGTGGTGCCACGTTTGCACCCAGGATCCGAACCGGCAAACCCCTGGCCACTGAGAAGCGGAACATGCAAACTTAACCGCTGCGCCACCGGGCTGGCCCAAGGTTAATTTCTTGAGATTACTCTGATCTGAGTAGCTTCCAGTGGTCCATTGGAACCAGGATCGCCCTTTTGTAAGCGTCTTTGTAAATGACATTTTTTGTGTTTTGGACTAAGCCCTTTTCGATGTCTTATCACTAAATAATTACTGAGAAATTCTATTCTTGAGCCTAAAGGACTGAACTTGAACTTGAAAACCTGAAGCAATGGACAGTTTTTACACTGCACAAATATCACCTTTGTTATTTGGGGGATGCTGTTGTAGTCATTATTTTCAGTGCTTACTTCTACTTTTCCAAAACTTTTACTTAAAAACTTGATCTACCTGTGTCGTTGTTGCTTAGTAGTACATGCCTATATATGTGGAAAAGTGAGGTTAAAGCTAGTGATGTGGATGGATTTGCAGAGAGAATGGATCAAAATGGTGAAGCATTTAGTTATTGGAAATGTAATTTAGCCAGGAGAGTACCACAATTAGAAAATTAAATAATCATAGTACAAAAGAAACAAGGTTTTTGTTTTTTTTTGAGGAAGATTAGCCCTGAGCTAACATCTGCCGCCAATCCTCCTCTTTTTGCTGAGGAAGACTGGCCCTGAGCTAACATCCGTGCCCATCTTCCTCTACTTTATATGTGGGATGCCTACCACAGCATGGCTTGCCAAGCACTGCCATGTCCGCACCCAGGATCTGAACCGGCGAACCCCCGGCTGCCGAAGCGTAACGTGTGTGCGTAACGTGCACACTTAACTGCTGCGCCACTGGGCCAGCCCCTTAATTTTGTTTTTAAGGTGATTGTACCTGCATATGTAAAATTCGAGAGACAATACTCAAAAAAGTTAAGCTCCCTGCCACTTGTGGGTTTTAAGATTTTGTGAAAGGTAAGCTGATAGGATTTGCACGTGCTCTCATATGTGCCCTGACATGGATCTCTGGGCATTGCTGCTTCAGCAGCATTTTACAGTTTCACTTGTAAAACTGCTCTGGGGATTAGCTGGGCGTGCAATTGGCCTCCTCCTCCTCTTCCTGATCTTGACAGCTGCATTCCCTCAGCGCGCTCTTCATTTATTTGTTAAAACACCTCTTCACGTGCTCTGAATTTCTTTTTTTAAAGATTGGCCCTGAGCTAACATCTGTTGCCAATCATCCTCTTTTTTTTTTTCTTCTTCTTCCCAAAGGCCCCCAGTACATAGTTGTATATTCTAGTTGTAGGCCCTTCTGGTGGTGCTATGAGGGACGTGGCCTGAGCACGGCCAGATGAGCGGTGCTAGGTCTGCGCCCACGATCCGAACCTGCGAAATCCTGGGCCCATGAAGCAGAGTGCATGAACTTAACCACTTGCCCATAGGGTTGGCCCCTGAAATGTTTTGTTTATCTTATGCCCTGGGGTCCTCATCACTGTGTTTCTCAAGGCCTCAAGGCTCAGGACGTAGAACATAGTAGGCAAAATTGAAGCAATACAGGTTTGTGTTGTGTGTTAGTTCACAGTGAGGGAGGGGGTCACTCTGTAAGCCAGTTGTCTTCTAATAATGTATAATGGTGGGGTCTCTCAGGTTCTTTTGGTATTGTGAACAGAATCCAGCGCTGGCGTTTCCTGGCGGGAGGCTTAAGTATTTTGCGGAATCCAAGGACAGAGAAGCATTTGGGCCTTAGGAATAGAACTAAAGACTGGAGCATGTGGAGAACCAGGAGGTTCCCTCTCCCTGCTGCTCATGGGTTTCTCTGTGTCTGTTTCATTCGTTTCTCTTGCTCACACTGGCTTCCTGTGTTTCTTACTTAGTCCATGTAGCAGAACATGGCTGCCAGATGCTCCTGAATTTTACGTGTTATAGTCTAGATAAGCAGGGAGAGACGGATGTCAGGCTCCCAGTCCCAGTTCCAGAATTCCTTGGGAAGGGATTTATTAGTCCAGCAAGGGTCAGGTGTCCACTCTGGGATTGTGGCCAGAAGTGGGGTCATGTTGAGGAATATGGCAATCACTGCTGCAGCCTGTGGATGGGGAGGGGAGGGGCAAGTTTTAGAAAAGAGTTGTAAGGCCAAGAATCCAGCGTGTGCCCACTGCTGGGGTGGTGTGGGCATGAGATGCGCCCATGCCCTTGTAGCTTGGTGTGTTGTTGGTTATTGCTCTGGTAGCAGCAGAATAACGAACACTGACTCCTGCTTTTCTCATGACTTTCATTGCCCTGTTTTCCTTGAAATCTGTTCATATAGCACTTGGCATGTTCAGGTAGCCATTTTCTCCTCGTGCTTCATTTGCTGATTTGACTTGTTGACTGCTATTTTCTGGTAGGGAATATAAGATGAGGAATGGGTAGGTGTTTCACTATGAGTGTATGCTGAGCAAAAGCCAGTGTCATATGACAAATTTCAGCACTAATGAATAAACCCCATATGGTAACCATATTTTCTAAACTCCAAATCAAAACACATCACGAAATAAAAGATTTTTTCCTGATGGATGAACTTATATATATTTCACTATACACTTAACAAACTGAAATTCAAAAAATGGCACAAACTAGGCTATTAAGCACACATGGACACAGCATGTATCCTGTTTCAGGGAGGAGGCTGAAAAGCCTCAAGGATATTAATAGTAATTAATAATAACTAACATTTACTGAGTACACACCATGTGCTAGGCACTGCGTTATGCTTTACGTGTCTTTTCTTATTTAATCCTCAAGATGATTTTATGAAGCTAGTATTTTACTCTCATTTGAAAGATCAGGGACCAGATGCAGCCAGGAAGAGGCCGAGCGGGAAGCCTGTGCACCCTGTGTCATCGGACTCCACAGCCCTTCCATGCGGCTTCCCTGCGCCGCACCACCTCTTTGAGATCTGTTGAGGAAGGTGTCGAAGGACCAGTATGGAGCCTCCATGGAAATTACAGCAGGCTGAACTTGGTTTTTCAGAGGTAAAGCTAGCAAGTCAACAAATGATGATACAAATTAAGTATCTCTTTTACACCCTTGTGATGCCCTTTTTTATCTGCTCTAAGTGTTGCTATAACAAAATTGTAGATACTTCTTTGATATCAGGAAGGGCTGTGCGTTTGCTGATGGACAACAGGGTCTGTGAATGAGGACGGCCTTGTAGGCTGCATGGGAGCACTTATCAGTTAGGCCTAACCAAGTGTAGGCTTATTTTTCTCGCATAACAAAACTTCTGGAGGTAGGTAGTCTTTATCTCTTTCTGTTCTGCCATCTCTGGCGTGTGGCTGTCATCCCTGTGGTTGCCCCATGGTTGAAGATGGCTCTTTGACTTTCAGCTTCACCTGTGGTCATAAACCTAAAATCTGTCACAAGACCACCTGGCTACAAGGGAGGATGGGCATTGATTTATTCATTTATTCATTCGTTTTCAGCACTTTAACAAATGTGGATATTGGGGAGATAAATAACTCGTATGGTCTCACACAAGGCCTTTGCCTAGGGGAACTACACTATACTTGTTGGACCACTGTTTAAGTTGGGAATAGCTTTGTCTCCAGTGGGTTCCATTTGAATTTTGTACCCTGTAAAACTGATTGTAACTTTTTTTTTTTTGCCCCCAACTCTACCCCTTCTGCTAGTATTGGTGACTGTCTTTGCTGCTTGGAACAGATTCCAGCTTGGCCTGAATGCTATAATCTAAGTCCTTAAATCTGGGGACCTGTGGTTTCTCAAGTTCATGGATATAGGCCTGGGACGTCTAATGATTAATGTATATAAGTGCTTTGGCCAATGTCTACATAAGGATAGCACATTAGATTGAGAGCATGGGCATTGGAGTCAGATCTGGGTTCAACATCACCACTTACAGCTCTGTAATATCGAGCAGTTAGCACAGAAGCTCTTAATTACCCGGACCTTTGTTTCCTTATGCGCAAAATAGGCATAGTGATAGAATATATCTCAAAAGATTGTGAGGATTAAGGGATGTAGTTCATACAAAGATTTAGTAAGGAGCCTAATATATAGTAAACATTCAGTAGGTGTTAGTTGTTGTTATTAAGAGTCCGTCCTTGGGGGCCGGCCCCATGGCCGAGTGGTTAAGTTTGTGCGCTCCGTTTCAGCAGCCTGGGGTTTCGCTGGTTTGGATCCTGGGCATGGACATGGCACTGCTCGTCAGGCCACGTTGAGGCGGCATCCCGTGTGCCATAACTAGAAGGACCCACAACTAAAATATACAACTATGTACTGGGGGGATTTGGGGAGAAAAAGCAGAAAGAAAAAAAAAAGAATCCATCCTTGAAAGGTGAAAGTTCAATATCAAATAATAGAGGATCATGGTGGATGTGGATTGTACAAACATGGAGAATTTTTACCAAATATATATTATTAAAACTAAAAGGCACCCTGTCGGAAATTTAGAATGTAAAGAAGAAAATTTTGGTGTAAATGAAAACAATTTTGCTTTTGTGTACACAGTCATTACTTGTGGAACTCATTAGAAAAGAGCCTATAGAGAAACACATTTAATTAAGTTTAGAATAGTTGAATTCATGGATGCTAAGTCCACACTGGACCATTGAGGAGGATGCTGGGGGTGTTGGGTGCACCAGAGAGAGCATATTAAGATACAGGAGCGCTTTTAAATGTTCTCATTGGAGTGGTCACATGCCTTACAGAGACCCAGGAAGTGGGCCTTCCCACCATTTTATCATGATGGGTTGCTTCGAAGATGACTTTTTTCCTTCTTTCTCTATGAGTTTGTTCTTCTATTTTATTCCAGCATAAATTGAAACAGTTGTCTTCTCACTTTAAATCAAAAAACACAAAGCAGAGACAGCACAAGGCAGTGTTGGGTAGTAAAGAAAACTAGATGCAGACCTACCTGGATTCGGTCCCAGCTCCTCTTGCTTACTAGCTGTGTGACTTCTCTCGGAGAGCTTAAAGTCATTTTTAAAATGTGCTGTGATGTTTGTGAGGATTAAAGGATAGCAGGAGTTGTATGTGAAGCTCCTGGCACACGATAGGATTTTTAGACATTAGAAAAGGAATGAATTCAGTCGATATCTTCAATTCAGAAGTTCAGGAGCTTTGTTTTATGGTGCGGACTTTGTGTCTCTCGTCCCAGGTATGATGTCAGGCACATTATAAGCACTTAATAACCGTGTGTTAAATTAATAATCCAAAAATTTATGTAATTGTTTGTATATGTGGAGAAGAAATTGCCAAGGGGTAAAGCTCTTATTTACCTTCATCTCTGTACCCAGATCAGGTATTATTATAACTAGTTATTTGGGAAACAAGCACTGTAAATGGTAGCTATTACAATAATCCAGAAACTGGATTTTAAAGCAACAGTGTAGGAAATTCACCTTTCACAATGGAGCTGTTTGACCTTTTGTTAACAAAATAGATCTGATTTATATCAGTGTGATCTGAACAAGAAGGTAACAACGTGCCTGTAAATGCAGTATTGTAGTAAGAGATAACTAGAACTTCTTCTGTATTTGGAATAATTTTGGTTAAAAAATTGCAAATGTAATAATACTAGAACTTACACTATACCACTGTATTTTCAATTTTTTAATAAAATCATAGACTTTGTACAATAAAATTAAGAGATATTTGCCAGCATTGTCACTCCTAATTTACGATTCACAGTACCTAGCTGAATGACAAAGTAATATTTTTTCACCATTTAGTTCTAGAGGTTGTCCGTTTTTTCCCGTTGAATGGACAGGATAATTTATCTTGCTCTGATACTGTGGCAGAAAGGAGAATCCCTGCACTGTCAGTGATCACTTATTCAACGACTTCAGCTTTATGAAGCATAACTGAAAACCAGAAAATGAGCAAAAGTAACATTCAGCAGCCAAAATGTGGCATAAAAACTCTGTTCACTAAAATTTGTATACTTTCCTCCTTGGATGCTCCCTTTAGACACCTACTTGTATACTGCTTTATACTGAAATGTACTTAATGAAATACCACATTTCATTGATTTGAAGATCCACTTTTTTTCACCTTTAAATTTTTCTGACGTCAGGATTAAGTGGCTTCAAACAACAGTTGTTATTTGCACAAGATTCAGTAAGTTGGCTGGAGCAGCTGCCTGACCTCCCTAGACTTGTTCACATGGCAGAAAGAGAGCAGCAAGAGAGAGGGCTAGCCCCAGTGTGCAAGCACTTTTCTGGCTTCTGTTTGAGTCCCTTTTGCTAATGTACCATTAGCCAGAGCAAGTTACAAGGCCAAGCCCAGAGTCAAGGAGTGGAGAAATAGACTCTGCCTTTTGATGAGAGGAACAGTCAAGTCACATTGCAGAGGGGCGGACATACTGGGATGGGAGGGGTTTCTGTGGGCAAAATCCCTTTCTGAGGGATATTTGCAAACAATCTACCATGATATTAAAATGCATATCATAGTTTAATCAGTGTGTTTTCTTTCTCAGTCATACATAGAATAATGTATCTTATGATTGATGGTATCTTAGAGTTCATGAAATATGGCGTATGTTTTGGGTTTTTAATTAAAGAACACATATTCCATGTACGAATTTAAATTAATATAGAAAAGTGAGTGAAAGTGCTTCCCTACTCCCCTCCTCCCACATCTCAGACCCTAGAGGCATCCTGCAAGAACAGTTTGGCCTATCCTTGTTGTGGGAGGCTGAAAAGTGGCCCCCCAAAGATATCCCCATTTGCATCCCCAAATCCTGTGAATATGTTACCTTACATGGTAAAAAGGACTCTGCAGATGTCATTAAGTTAAGGATCTTGAGATGGGGAAATTATCCTGGATTTTTGGGATGGGCCCAGGGTAATCGCAAGGGTCTTTAAAAGAGGGAGGCAGGAGGACTGGAGTCGGGGAGAAGGCAGTGTGAAGGTGAAAGCAGAGATTGGCGTGATGTGCCCCAAGTCAAGGACCGCCAGCAGCCTCTGGAGACTGGAAGAGGCAAGGAACAGATTCTTCCCTGGGGCCTCCAGAAGGAACCAGTTCTGCTGACATCTTGATCTTAGCCCTTAATTAAGACTCATTTTAGACTTCTGACCTCCAGAGCTGAGAGAGAATACATTTGTGTTGTTTTAAGCTATTAAGGTTGTAGTAATTTGTTACAACAACAAATGGAAACTAATATATTTGTTTATTTAATTTTTTACTTTTAAAGAAATAGATGGTTATTGGCTAGGAATTCAAATAGAGTCAAAGGATAGAAAGTAAAATTTCCTATTTTCCTCCTTGACTATTCCCCTGTACTATAGAATACCACAGTTAAGAGTTTCTTATGCATTTCTTCGGAAATAGTCACATTGATACTCTCATTTTTGTACAAATAAGGTATCAAACATGCATATTTCATTCTGCAACTTGCTTGTTTAATTAAATATATTCCTGGACATATTTTCATATCAGAATAAAGTGATCTCCCTTATTTAGTACCATAATTTATTTTACCATTCCCCTATTAGGGAACATTTAGGTTGTTTCCATTTTTTTCTTCTGTTTTTCTTTCTCTTCTTCTATTACAAATGAAATCTCTTCTACAAATATTATTGGCTATCATCTACAAATATAATTGCAAGCAGTTGAATTACTACGTGAATGAATGTTGTTCTGTGTGTGTGTGCATGTGTGTGTGTGTGTGCGCGCACGCACATGCTGGTAAGAGAGTGAGGAAAATTGTATCTTCCCATTTAACTCTTTGCCTATAATATGTTATTTTAACTTTTTAAAAAAGTTATGAAAAGCACACAAACCATAAATGTATAGTTAAGTGCACTACTGAAAAGAAAACACCTATGACAAGAAATGGAACATTTCTGGCCCCTCAGAAGGACCTCCTGTGCCCTTTCCTGATTACAACCCCTGGGAAGTAAACAGTACTCTGACTTTTATTTACTACTGTTTGCTCTGGGTAGATCTCTAACAAACTTGGTCATCTGGCCCTCGAAATATTAGGATTATGAAAAGAGCTAAGTAGAGTATTCATAATAGTATGATTAAGAATTGACAGTTGGGGGCTGGCCCAGTGACGCAGTGGTTGGGTTCGCACGCTCTGGTTTGGCAGCCCAGGGTTTGCAGTTTTGGATCCTGTGCACAGACCTACACATCGCTCATCAAGCCATGCTGTGGCCGTGTCCCACATATGAAATAGAGGAAGATTTGGTGTAGATGTTAGCTTAAGGACAATATTCCGTAAGTTAAAAAAAAAGAAGATTGGCAACAGATGTTAGCTGAGGGACAGTCCTCCTCACAAAAAGAAAAAAAAGAAGAATTGATAGTTGACCTTGGAAAAATTACACAAAGTGGATGTAAGAACTAAAAACAAAGTGAGAGGTTTGGGACATTTAGTGTTAGAACAAGCAACCCTCTGTGTAAGACTGTAGCTTCTGGGACATCTGTGTTTAAGGCATTAAAAAATTAATCTACGTTTAAGAACACAGGAGAATATTTTAGAAAGAACACCATAAAAGTGATTGAAAGAAAAAAATAGAATTTGAAAAGACAACAGGCTGTTACCTTGAGAATTCATTCGGAGAGATTGCTTCAATCTGCTGAGATGTCAAATATATGCATCCATTTTATGGTGCATTAGGCAACCTGATCTTCATTTTTAAAAGCTAAGTTCATTCTAAGGGAAGTTCCTAGGAGACTTGATTTAGAGCAAGCCCTGCAGGTTAGTTCTTCGTCTGTTCTGTTTTGTGAACTCCCCAAAGGAGTGCTTTCTGATCAGTGCTGATTAGTTCACATATGGAATTGAATCGTAGGCACATACAATTCTTGTCTTTTTTTCTGACTTATGCTCAAGCCCAGAAGGTAGGACTCAAACTGGCAAATACGAATTCCTACCAAAAGAAAGGCTTGGCTCAGCTCTGTGGTTGGGATGGTGAAGTCATGGAGGTGGAAATGTATAGATAAATAATATCACTCATCTCAAACAACTGAAAGTAAGAAAAAAGTTAAAACTGAAAGTTTAAGGGAAGAGTGGTAAGAGTTTGTCATTTGGTTGTCACTTTGTGTGTTGCACACGCTAATGGGAGCAAGGGGAGTGGTTTTGTTAACACAAAGTGATGCTTTCACACTGTCCTCTACTTAGAAAAAAGATATAGGAAATCATGTATCTTTTTGAATGAAAAGAGAGAAGTTGGTATGGCCTTGAGTGAATCTCTGTAAGGGAGTTAAGTACAGTGAATCTTTAAAAAGCCCTGCTGAACACTGATTTGTTTAGGAAATAGCCTTTTTTTCCCTCAAATGTGAGTAAGTTGTATGTATTTATTGTATGAAATTACTAGAGAAAATCGTTTTAACTAGAACCCAGGTGATGAATACTTGTGTAAGTACTTAAATTTCATTTCCATTTCTAATTTGTGGCTCCTTGGTATCGTGTAACTATTTTTGCATTCATGAAAAGTAAGGCAACCAAGGCCTCTTTGCATCCAATGATGTTATTTATCTTGTTTGGTAAGGATTGCTGTGAATGTAGCATTTACTTGTAAGATTCCCGGAAAAAAGTATATCGAGTCTACTATTAATGGACAACAATCGTGAAAAACATCCGTTGTAGGTTCTTAGGATTCTCTGGCTTTGTGTATTTCATTGTTTTTAGACTGTAGATATTGATGCTATTTTAGCTCTGCCCTTTGCAAATATCATTTTCAGAAATGATAGCTGAAATGTTGCTCTGCTTTTTGGCATTCATCGAGAATTGGGGGGGGAAAAGCAACAAAGGGGAATCTGATTAACTCCTCCTTTGTTCCATTGGTGAGCGACTGTCAAATTTTTTTTCTAGATTCCTGATTTTATTTTTGGGTGGTATGGGAAAGTAGGAGAAGTAAACAAAAACCAAAGTTATTGTAATTAATTTAAAATTACACGTGTTCTAATCATTTGAGTTCAACGTATGTTGGTGATTAAGAATGCTTTTCATCAGGGGCCGACCCCGTGGCCGAGTGGTTGAGTTCGTGCTCCACTCTGGTGGCCTGGGGTTTTGCGGGTTCAGATCCTGGGTGCAGACATAGCGCCGCTCATCACGTCATGCTGAGGTGGTGTCCCACATGCCACAGCTAGAAGCACTCACAACTAGAATATATAACTATGTACTGGGGAGAAGAAGAAGAAAAAAATAGATTGGCGACAGATGTTAGCTCAGGTGCCAGCCTTAAAAAAAAATATATCTTCAGGAGTAGTTACACAGTTAAGTGTAGTTACTCAGTTAAGCACCAACAAGACAGGTATTTTTGTCTTGTTCACTGTGGTATCCCCAGTGCTTAGAAGAGTGCCTGGTACATAGTAGTGTGCTCAGAAAATATTGTTGAATATAGAATGGAAGTATACATTGGCTGTAAAAACCTATTGCTGGTGCTTCTTATTGCCAGTTTGCTTATATTTGAAAAATGCATATATTCACTGTAGTTCAGAACCTCACATTTTATTATTATGAATCGAATGGTAGTCATTATAGTTTGCTGTTTTGTGATTTTTTTTTTAAAGAATATCCTTTTTTTCAATGAGTCTGTTTCATCAGTGAGATTTAGGGGAACTGTGTGTCCTCAGTACACAACATTCTCCTTGAATGAATAATAACCCCTTAAATATGTAGCATTTTATATTATATATAAAATATAAAATATAGAGCATTTTCTATTTTCCAGTTTTTTCGTGTTTCATCCTTTGATCCTCACCACGGCACTGTGGAGTAAGGGGCTCCCAACACTGTTGATTATCTGCCCAGTTGTCTGCTTCATTCTTTATTGCTGGCTGTCCCCAGGTTTGTTCAGGTGTCCCCCCCACCCCACATGACTTAGGACTCTAAGCCTGTTACAGCAGTTCATTCCCTTTGCCAGGGATTGGTTTAGGGATAGACATGCGACCCAGTTCTGGCCAGTGAGAGGAGGGGGGAAGTCTGCTGGGAGGGAGGAGGAGAGAGGTCCAGGAAAAGTCCCCTCCCTTTTTGGAAAGGGACACACAAGGAAGGAACGACCTCTCTTTTTCTGCTGCTGTTGTCATGACTGGGTGTGACCACCTGGAGCTGCTATGGCAGTCTTGTGACTGTAAGCAGAGGTAGCCTGGACATGAATCGCCATGCAGCATGTAGTGGGAGAGAAAGATGGAAAGAACCAGCTACCAAATTAACCAACCCTGGGACTGCCCTACTGCTTGACTTCTTGTTACCAGAGAGTAAATTTTCCTTATTTCAATTGAGAGTATCCTCACGGATACTGGTATCATAATTGCCATTTTACCGGCAAGGAAACTGAGACTCTCAGAGCTTTAAATGGAATGATCATCAGTAGGCAGTGACTTCAGTATTCAAGCCAGGAAAATTAAAACATGTTCTGGCTCCTTGTCTAGTGGTCTTCCTGTTCCACCGTGTAACTTCTCTATAAACAGCCCTGCCTCCCTGCTTGGGAGGGAACTGGATTACCAAATTTAGGTATTTGTGTTTTGAAATGCGTTAGGGACAGTTCCTAATTGATGGTCGATTACCTGTGACAGATACTGCTTTGAAATTCTCACTGATATTGTTACCTACTTTTCTTAACTTGGCTGACATAAATTAGAACTTTTACAAATGCAACTTGAAAAGAAGTTCTTTTTACAACTAAAGTAATTTTTTAAAGCTATTTTGTGAATAGACATTTCAAAAAGTTTGTTAAACTCTACCTAAGTTTGTGGATATATGTTTCAAAAGTTGTGTTAAATTCTGAAAAGTGATATGGTTCATTTAAAAGGAATTAAAATAATGACTGACCATACTGTTGGAGTGAATGGGAGTAGGGGCTGTATGTTTGACTTCAGAAGCTTCTGAGTAGACTTCTGAAAAGTTAATATGAAGTTTATGCTTGACGATGTACGGGATGTTCTTTGCACTGCCATTCTTTGTTGACTTTCTTCTCTGCATTCCGTCCCATTCTTCTCTCGTCTTCCTTTCCCCCTTGGAGGTAGAGGGTAAAGAGACTGTGATCAGCAGCATGTGGTGCATTCCTTCTTATTGCAGAGGCAAATCAGGACAGTGTTCAGTCTGAGTAGAGGAGTTATTCATAGTTGAAGAATTCAATTAAAAAATATTTAATTCCATGTGAAAGACACTTTGATGGGGGAGGGTTAGGCATTTTAAAAGCAAATTATTTTTGGTAGAAGCGGTGGTGGCTGATAAGAGGAACCTGCAGAGATGACTAAGATAGTCTCCAGTCTTCTGGAAAGTACAGCGTGCGTCTCCTGCCTCCTGTTCTCCCAAACTGAAGTGGCTGCCGTGTCGGAGAGGACCTTTGTGGGGCAGAATCTGTTCTTCCCTCCGCCCTTTTGCTCCTTCTTCAGGGTTGGAGGGCTGGCTAACTGAAGTGAGAGGACTAAAATAGGACCAACATTTTGAGACTGTTCTAGTAGCAGAGTGGTTAATTAGCTCCCTCAGCTTCTTTTCCTCCCTAATCTAGTGAAATTCTTTGAAGACTATGATCTTGGACAGTAGTGAGGCTTTCACTGGGCACCTTCTAGAGTATAGTTTACCCTTTGTATCCACAGGTTCCACATTCACGGATCCAACCAGCCCTGATCTAAAGGCCTATGATGGTTGCATCTGTACTGGACATGTACAGACTTTTTGCGCTTGTTATTATTGCCTAAACAATACAATATAATAGCTATTTATGTAGCATTTACACTGTGTTAGGTATTATAAGTAATCTAGGGATGATTTAAAGAGTGTGGGAGGATGTTCATAGGTTATATCCATTTCATATAAGGAACTTGAGCATAATGGATTTTGGTATCCCTGAGTGGTCCTGGAACCAATTCCCTGAGGATATAGAGGGCCGACTGTATTTTCTTAATTCTTAATTTCACTTAAGACTACAAGTAAGTCCAAATTCTTGGAAACTGACTAAAGACAAAAATAAAAATTCAGTCTTGGAGCCAGCCCTCATGGTCTAGTGGTTGAAGTTTGGCTCTCTCACCACTTTGGCGGCCCAGGTTTCTTTCCTGGTCATGGAACCACACCGTTTGTCTGTCAGTTGCCAAGCTGTGGTGGCAGCTCACATAGAAGAACTAGAATGGCTTACAACTAGGATTTACAACCATGCACTGGGGCTTTGGAGAGAAAAAAAAAAAAGAGGAAGATTGGCAACAGATGTTAGCTCAGGGTGAATCTTTCCCTGCTGGGGGGAAAAAAGTCAGTCTTGTGTAATTACCAAGAATCCCTCCAATACTGTGATTTTTTTTTCCATTGAAAAATCTTTTGTCTCTAAAATTCTGTTTCACAAAATGAGCATGTCGTGTCCTGATAAGCATAATTTAACACCAGGATTAGCGCAGGTATTACCATATGTTGCTGGTGACACCATATGTTGCTGATTAATGACTTCTCCTTAAGGGTACTTTTGGATTTCTGTTTGAAGTGCTTAATGATTTGAGTTCTCCTTTTTAAATTAAATTTGTCTGTGAGTGAAGAACTCGCCCTTCAAACCAGCAGCTTTTCTTTAAGAGACCATCTGAAGCCATGGAAATGGAAAGTGTTTTAAAATCTGCGTGAAGATCTTGAGTGAACCATGACATGTAGTTTAGATATTACATTCTGCTGCAATTAACAGAAAGCCTGGTTCATTAATAATGTCTCTAACAAATAAAGGGGTTGTTTTCCTCTTTTAGTAAGAAGTCAAGAGGTGGGCATTCCAGGGCTGGTCAAATCCATCGAAGACCCAAACTGCTTCTGCCTCTCCATCCAGCCATCCTTAGTGACCTTGTCACTTCGATGTCTCAAGATGGCTGCTCTTCAGTCAGCATTGCATCTGCCTTCCAGGCAGGAAGAAGGAGGAGGGCAGATGGCAAAAGGCAGATGCCAGCTGCGGCTGTTCTGTTTCTAAGAGCTTCCTGGAAGCTCAGTTCAGCGACTTCGACTTATATCTCGTTAACCAGAACTGTGTCATAATGCCACCCTAGCTGTACACAAGGCTGGGAAATGTAGTAGTTTTGGCGGGACATGTTGTCACCCTGAACACAATTGGAATTTTGATGGAAAATATTTTGAAAAGAATTATGTGTCTGTTGTTTCTAAACTAATGGGATTCAGGAGGTATAAAATAAGTGAACATTTATTGAAAACGTACTGTGTACTGGATGTTGTGCTGGTTGCCTTGTGGGGCATTATCTTATTTTAAGCCTTAGCACTCAGAGAGATAGATCATATACAGATTTATATGAAAGAATAAGGGACATTCAGGGTGGGTTTAAAGAGCTAAAAAAGCAACAATAATTGTATTCTTTGTGGAAATGTTCTCACAGTACGTCTGTTAAGCTTGAATTAATTTAAAGGACTATATCTTGAAACCCAGATGTTATAGTGGGAAATTTTGGCAAATTTATTCATATTAATTAAAAAAAATCTGTGTGTGGAAACCAGCATTCATAAATGAAGGCTTGAAGAAAATATTTGCAACATAGATTAAAAAGTCTTAATATTCATAATAGATAAAAGCCTCTACAAATAAGTGATAAAAAAACCCAACCCTATTAAAAAACAGAAAATATGACAGGCGGGCATTTCTCTGAAAAAAATATACAAATGGTCAAAAAAAAGTTGGAACAAAATAATTAAAGCAATACAAATTAAAAGAAACACTGAAATACCTTTTCTTTTTTTGATTCCCAGCTTGACAGTTTTAAAAATTGATGCTATCGAGTTTTATAAGGATCTAGGGAGAAAAGGCAGTTTTGTATACTATTGGCAGTCCTGTTAGGTTGATACCATCATTTTGGAGGGAAGTTTGACAGACAGTACTTGTCAAAATGTAAAATGTACATACCTTTCGACTCAGCAGACCCTCTTCTTGGGATAAATTTTACAGAAATATTAGCATGATTTTACAAGGATGTTTACTGTAGCATGCAATTAAATAAAAATGTGGAACAAGCCAAAATGTCCGTCGGGGGGCCATTGTTAAATAAATTAATTATGGCCATCCAATGCAGTTATTAACTGGAATGCTGTCTATGGACTATTAAGTGGGCAAATTGCAAAGTAACATGTATATTGTTTTTGTGATACCTCTCTCTCTTACAAAAAGAATCTGTGTGTGCATCTAAAAGAATCGGGTAAGAGATCTGATGATTTTTCTTTTTATGAGTAGGTATTATTTGGCTTTTTTGCAAGGCTGCATTACTTGTGTTTGTGTGTGTGTGTGTGTTTTGCAAGGATGAATTACCTGTCTTTGTTTTTAACCAGTAAGAGTTTTTTCAAAAACAGAACCCTTTAAAATTAAAGGAATATGTCAATTTTTGATTCTATAAAAGTGCTAAAATGCTGATAGTGATTTTTATGACTTGTTTTCTGGGAGTGGTGGGGGAGCAAATGATGTGGTAGGGAGAAAACAATCTGGATTAATGAAGAATCTAAATAATAGAATACTGGAAAAGAAATGCTATTTTTCTTTCAACTCTGTTGTATGAGTCAGGGTACATGATATTGCAATGATAGACAATCTCCAAATCTCAGGGGCTTACACCACAAAACTTTATTTCTCTGTCATGATTCATGACTATTGAGAGTTGTCTATGGACTCTGCTAACAGAGCTGGTGGCCTAACAGAGGCTCCACTGACTTGAGCGTTGCCACTTACCATGATGGAGAAGGGGCTTGGCAGATCCTGCACTAGCTTTTAAAGACTTCTTCCCAGAAGTGACACACATCACTTCCAGTTATAGTTCATCAGTCAAAGCAAGTCCCATGGTCATGCCTAAATTTAAGGAGCTGGGAATTTCCATCCTACCATTTGCCAGGAGGGGAGAGAATCAGAATATTTGTGAACACCCTAATGGCTATCCAAGCACTTGAAAAGGGTACTGTGAAATGAGCTTCTAGAACATTGATAGGCACATAGTATAAGTGTGTTCATTTTTTTTTTTTAAAGATTTTACTTTTTTGTTTTTCTCCCCAAAGCCCCCCGGTACATAGTTGTGTATTCTTTGTTGTGAGTCCTTCTAGTTGTGGCATGTGGGACGCTGCCTCAGCGTGGTTTGATGAGCAGTGCCATGTCCACGCACAGGATTCTAACCAACGAAACACTGGGCTGCCTGCAGCGGAGCGCGCGAACTTAACCACTCAGCCGCGGGGCCAGCCCCAGTGTTCATTTTTATAGATACATTAATTTACACTAAGCTAGATGAATTTCTTAAGAAGTATGTAAGAAATTATTTGCATATTTATTGGATCAACGGGCATTTGTTGAGTCCATGTCATTGTATCAAACTTATGAACGATAAAAAGACTTGTTCTCATCATAAGAAAAAAAATCCTGTAACTATATATACTGATTGATGTTAACTAGACTCATTGTGGTGATTTTTTTGCAAATATACAAATATTGAATCATTATGTTGTACACCTGAAACTAATATAATGTATGTCAATTATACCTCAATTTAAAAAAAAACAGAAAAAAACAAGAATTTCAGCCTGATATCTTAACATGTTATCAGTCAAATGTCTGGTCTGAGGTCATGAACTTTCAAGAAGTGGAGATGGTGTCCTCAGCACTTTTTCTGAAATTGTCTGAGGGAGAGTGAATGTCATGCCCACTGTTCCATGACTTATACAAAAGCTACGGTGACTTTTATGTAAATAGCGTTGTCTTTGACTTGTACAGTTAATCTGCGTGTGAGTGGAAATGCTGTCTCCCCGGCAATAGATGAGTGATGGACTTTGATTGTGTCATGGCATACAGGTCCCTCTTAGAGCATTTAAATAATGGAAGCAACTACCTCATGAGTCACCACCTCAATAAATTTCCATAAAGCAGGTCAACAAATATATATCTTCTACTTTTATATTTATTTCAAAGGAGAAGGGATATTAACTTAACATCTTTGAACAGTTCTTATGGGTCAAGCTTTGTATAGGGCTTTAACATCATTGTATCATCGACTCTTCAGCAACACTGAGTTAGGTTTGATTGTCTGCATTTACTCGAGAGGAAAATGCAACACAGAGAGGTTAAGTAACTTTCTCAAGGTACACACTGGTATATGTGAGTCTTAGGATTTGAATCCAAATCTTTCTTAGAACAGAGCCCGTGATGTTTATCCTTCTTCATCTCCCATTAAAAGTACAGATTGTTAACTTTCTGCTATTGTACTACTCTAATTACATCAGCTTTTTATATTTATAGAACTAATACTTATTGTGTGTTGACTACATTCCATAGCTTCATGTGCTAGGTGCTGGAAATTTATTCTTTTTAAATCTTCATAACCACCTTGCAAAGTAGGTATGATTATTATAAATCCTATATTCTAATGTGGAAACTGAGACATAGGAATCCTATCTAAATTGCTCAAGAGACGTAGGAATGACTAATAAGTGGCAAACCAGGATTTGAACCCAGGCAGTGTGGCTCCAGAGTCTGTCCTTGTAATGACCATCTTCAGTCGATAGACTCTCTGTGCCTTACCCTCTTAAACATAACCACAGATTTAGCTTTGACCTTGAAATGTGCTGTTTAGCGTGTTGATATGTAATTACCTAATAGGGACTCAAAATAGAGCTTCTCTGGTGTCTCACTTCACAGTGTTTTATGGACTAGCTGAATCAGACTGAATAAATAACATTTTACTCTGCCGTGAGTTTGACATGTTTGGAAGTCCATTTTTCGTTTGTAATAACACTGTACCTCTGAAAGGCCAGTTTTATCTATTGTATTAAAAACACAAATGATTCTTCAATAAAAATATGATACATGAAAAAAGATTTGTTTGTAGATAGGTACTTTTGAAAAAGATTTTGTGAAAACTTTTCTTAAATATTTTGAAAATTTCCTCCCCCTGCAAAATTGTTCATTCTGTGAAGAAAGTGTTATTATAAAGGAAATTTCTGTGGGGCTTTTGGTGTATTTTTACAAAACTTCAAGTTAGTGAGGTTTTAATCTATTTAATAATAAATTCCTATTTATGGTGGCTATCAGAGATGCATTTTATAGCAGTGACTCTTTAGCTATGCTTGTTGGGTTTGGCTGAGTGGGAAGGAACATTCCATTAACAGAAAGGACATCTTTTTACACCATCCGCCTGACACATGAAGTCCAAGTGCAGAGTTCTCTACTATTGTGATGTCCATCATTCAGTACGAAGTGTTCTCTTCTGAGCATCGTGGATTTCCTCCTCTCTAATCTTTCTTCCCTTTCCTTATAATCCGCTCAGTCCTTTTATCTTTACTTCTCTCAAGGACTTAGTTCGTGACCACAGGTTCCATCCTGTTTTCTCATAAGTGAGCAGACGTTTCAGTTTCTTAGATTCTTTGGCATGGAACATCTACAAGACAGACAAACCTTTCTCCTAGGATCTGGGAGAAGGGAGAAAAATCTTTCCTGCCACTTTAATAAAGTGATGAGTTGAACTTCAAGAAATGTGTCCATAGCCTGATTTATTTGAGATATGGGCTCTTTCTAGGCCTTGAATTTTCCATGCTAACTTGTTTGATTTATTGGTTTTATTTTTCTTACATCTCTAGCTGTTAAGTAGGAAAAGCTTTTAAGTCTTTGTAATACTTGAAAAAGCTTGATTATAAAAGATGAAGCTGCCCATGTGTTTCTATTTATTGTTAATTTCACTGCCTTTATTCAGCAGCCTTGGACTGACTTTAGAACTGAACTCCTGTGAAGAGAAGCAGTCATACCTTAGCTGATGTAGAAATACACTTTAATGCCAAAATCTGGGATGCCTCTTAAGTATAAGCGACAAGCCCTCTACAAATTCAACAGAATTTTGTCTTACTATCCTTAGGCCACCTGGATTTTTTTTGCTGTATTCTGGCAGCACTTCCTTAAGAGTATCAGTAAAGAGAGGATACGAAAGATAATTAACATTTTTTTGAGCACTGTGTGCCAGCAATATGTTGTTATGCATATTACCTCAGTAGAACTTTGCCTTAAGCTAACAGATGGCCTGTCTCTGGACACTAGTACCAGTGACGTTGATAATAAACTAAGAATTGACAGTATGGTGCTTTCCTAGTCTGTGTCTACTACTAGTTTCTGAGCTTCTTAAGGGCAAGGACTGCATCTCGTTCTACTATGTATCCACAGTGATGTCCCATCATGTGTATTGATAAAGTTAGTGAATGCCTGTGTAAGTGGATGGATGAGTGGATGAATGAGCGGACTCAGTCAGATGTACCACCTGGTCCATAATCTGGAGAACTTTATGATTTACAGATAATTAATGGATCTTGAAATGATCAATGGATGTTTGAAAGGTTTCCCGTGATACAGTATATGCAGCCTGTCTACCTTGTATAAAGTTAACCTGCCTGTTCCTGTCACTCATGACATACCCCGTACCCTCGCTGTTAGTATATATAGCATCAGCCTGTGACTGATTAACCCATATTCTCATAGAATGTTGCTGGAATTTCCCTGAACACAGAACATCACAGTACTAGAAAATGGGAGGCTTGCCAGAGCAGAACAATCAAGGCTCAAAGTGCCTCCTCCCTGCCTGCCTCCATTGTGAATACTGGAAGAGGGCGGGTGGAAGAGGGAGTAAGCAGTGCCACATACCTTTCATCAGGCAGCAGTCACAAGACTGCTGGAGCTTGTCCACCTAGAGACAAGCTAGAGAAGGAAACAAAGTACGTGATGCCTTTTGCCTCTCTAAAATTGTATCCTAATGGTGAGTTGCAGAGCTCAAAGTAGGAAAAAGCAAATGGTGCCCCACTTCCTTTGACTTTCCTTTCTCTCTCAACTTTATCTGTTCTCTCATTCTTCACAAGACCTACTTCTTCCACCTCCAAAGGCAGACAGATAAAGAACTCCAGAAGGGTTTAGTAGAGGTTCTCCCCCTGACCCTTCCAAAATTAAATAATGGAACGGAGGTCCTTCAAATAGGATTGGGGGCTAATTTCTTCATTCTACCTCATATTGTGGGTGATCAAAATAAGGCTGAGAAGAAACAATGGTTATTTATGGAACACACAGGCAGAGAGAATGATTCCTTATTTCCTAATAATCTGGGTTGATCTTCCTTACAAGCCCCTTCACGGGCTGGAAATGGGAAGGAGGCATGGCTAAAATATGGTTCAAGCCAGTAAAATTAATCTGATGCAACAATTTAAACAGTTTTTAGGTAAATGCTCATTTGTAAGCAGGTAAAGTGCTCTGATTCTTATATTTCCTCTCCCTCACTAAGATGGCATCTGGGTGAGATGGGGGTGGGGGTAGGGGAGTGGATGGGATCCACAGAGCCACCTGGTGACCCCCTTTTGGCTCTGCCAGGAAGCAGCTGCTCTGGCCTGTTTCCTGGACTGGAGATCACTGGTGGATGACATACCTCCCTGGAGTCCGCTGCTGAAAACTCTTGCTGGTAGAAGTCTCGTTTTGCTTGTCATGCTCAGTCATGCTTGGTGGTGTTCCTGGTGGGCTCCACTTCACTTTGGCCCTTGGGGATATGCTTCCCCTCTGGGTCTCTGTCATATCTTTCATCCAACTCTTGGCCTAGTGGTCTGGTCCCCTGCAGTCTTTGTAGTGGTGTCACTTCAACCCTTATCAGGCACTCTTGCGCCTCTCAACCCGCCCCACCCATCTGCATCTGCTCGCTTCCATCCTACCCCTGTCCAGGCAGGATTTCTGGGTCTTGTGGAAACAAAACAAAAATCAGGACCACAGAGGTAAGAGATAAATTCCAGCCATTATTCTGTCTGACTTTGCTGTAGCAGAGTTTATATTGATATGACTGGCGTGGGCCTGGGTTGGTGTGGTGTAGCTTACGAAACAGTCTTTTCCAGAATCCTAAAGGGAAGCATGGCAGAGACCGTCCTACCCTTGGTATTACTTTCACCATGTGAGTACACCTTCCAAGAGGGGAGGTTGGAACACACTTACCTCACCCACTTTCTCTCCTGACTCCAGCTCCCCTCTTTTCTTCTTTTCCTGCTTTCTCCTGGGCTTCCCCCTTTCCTCATTCTGTCAGATTAAAACTTCCCTTCCATATAAAACTCGATGATCAAGTCCTGTTGGCCTCACTGTTTACTGATGTTAAAGGGATTTAGGAAAAAACATTTTCTCGAGATAAAGCCTGGGATTCCTGCTGCAAAATCATGTCTCTCTCCTCTCATCCCTTCCCTCTTCTCATATTTCTGCAGTAACAGAAGCCTTGCCTAGGCAAACAGATACATTGACAGACTAGGGGGTGGTCATGTTTAGTACAAGTACGTTAATGCTTCAAAAATACTCTCTTCATTAAATCTGGAAGAATTAAAGGGACCTTGTTTACCTGGAAAACAGCAGACCTTAGAGCAATTAAGACTACTTTGAATTGAAGATTCTTATGGACTTCATATCTTAAAGAGTTGCAAATAATAAAGTGGCAGCTACCTCAACCCTGAGTGAAAGTTTTAAAGTACGCACGCAATGTGATGGCTGGCCAGATTGGTGGTTTTGGGTTCCCACAAGCACAAATGGCTGTTGCCATCAGGAAAAATACAGAGATTAGATTGGCTCTGAGGAGGCCACGTGGTACTAGTGACTCAAAGACTTGAGTGGAAGGAGAAAAAAAAGAGAACTTCTATATTAATATGATGATGATGAAACTGTTTCAGTTAGTAATGCAGTGAGATTTTCTAAGTCAGCTAAAAACCACATTTCCTTTGATCTTTTTTTCTTAATTTTGTTTTATCTTTTTGCTCAATTTAACTTGATGGAGAAGCTTAAAGGTGTGTATGTAAGTGTGTGAGAGAGGAGGGGGAGGAGAGGGAGGGAGAGAAAGATGGGTTGTTTAGCTTCATATTAAACATTGCATTTTAGGTTTTTAAAATTACACTGAAATTGGAGGTCGTTCTTATTTCCCTTTTCACAAATGTACAGGATTAACCTAAAGCACATTTGTGTTGTAATTCACTCCAGGAGGCCCTAGGCCCACAGTGGGGAGCTTTGTAGTATTTGCATCCCAAAAGATAATACTCGAATTTTAAAAGAATGTTTAAGTGGAGCACTTGACATTCCTCACTGTGTTTTGAGTCCCTGCTTCTTTAGGTAGTTTTTTTGTTTTTATTATTGTCCTTTATTCCAGTCTTGTGAATCTGTCCAAATATTTATAAGCCCACGCACATTTTCTTGCGGCCGCCGTCTCCTCTGGCGGCCCACTGCTGGGTAAATGACTGTTCTTACTTGTGCAGCAGCACGCGTTTATAGCGTTGTCGAGACCGCTGGCTCTTCCTCTAGCTGGTTTCGGCTACAGCTGGAGTGTTTTACAAGTTTCAAATTCTGAACCTGGTAGGGGGCAGCCTTCCTCTGTAAAATGAACGTTAACCAGTAGGGACTTTAGGGTAACATTCATTCATTTGTTCACTTATTAAACATTTACTAACAGTATGCCTGGCACTGTGCTGGGGTGTGAGCATGAAAACACAGCACACCAAGTTCTGTGCTCCGGAAGCTCACACTTGGGTCAAGGTGGCTGGTAAGTAAACAGTTACAGTAGGGAAGTTTAAGTGGAGAAGGGTGATCATATAATTTCTAGTCCAAACCGGGACACTTTTTAAAAGTAAAGTAGGTTGAACTGTGCACTTAAAAATGGTTAAGGTGGTAATTTTATGTTATGTGTTTTTTATGACAATTAAAAGAAAAGTGAAGGTAGGTGCTGTTAATATTTAGGCCCAGAGAACAGATATAAATCAGGGCAGTCCTAGGCAAACCAGATGAATGGACAACCTAAGGAAGAGCTATAGCAGAAGGATGAGAGGGAGCCTGGAGGAGGCAGGGGAGAATGACAGGGGGGTGAGAGAACACTGCACCTTACTCTCCTCTCTAAAATGGGGATCGCTACAGCACCTGATTCATAGGGCTTTTTACGAGGATTCAGTGAGCTAATTCAAGCTCTTGGAATACTGCCTGGGAATTAAGTATTTTTTTTAGTCTCTTCACCCATTTTTCAGTAGTCTCCTGTGAATTTCCTTGGTTGTAGATGTTATTTTGCGTGTGTTTTTTACGCAGTAGCCTCTCAACAGATGTTTGTGGTTTAACCTTACAGACCTCATCATACTCTCATCAGTGAATACCACTCATCTTTCCAGCACACCACATGTTAGAATGCACATCCTGTGAACATTTGGAACCTACCTTATTTCTAACTTTTTCTCATTCCCTCTAGAAATTCTGGATATTCTCTGGTTCCTGCCCTGCTAGTCTTGTGGTTGTTTCTGTCTTTCCACAGCTGGCAGTTACTATAGACAGCTCTTTTTAAAGGTATGGGTCCTTTTTTAATCTCTGGAAGTAATTTCTTCACTGCCTCTCCCCCTGCCCCCCAGGTTTTAAAATAAAAGGGCAGAATAAAGAGACGTAATTAAATGTGCTCCCCCTGTTGCCTACTATTCCTTTCAAGAGCTGTCTTTGAACTGATTGAACCCTATTTTGAGACAATGTGCTAAAAGATGAAAGATTAGAGAAAAGATCAGGTTGGGAGAAACCGATATATGGTAGAATGGATTCATTTAATCAGAGGCTTCTCCAGGCACACGCTTTTCTTGGGGTGATTATGGACAGGTTACTGCTCGAGTCTGATACAATGAATTTGCTAAAAGCAGGAGTTCTGATTTCATCCCAGATACTCTAACCCCATGTCTCAGGCCTTGCCTGATTATTTATAGTTTTGTTCCCAAGAACTGTGGTGTGAGCCCTCGCTCTTGGACTTTCGTGACTCCTGATTTGCTTGTTCTGGTTCCAGTCATCGCTGGGAGTGGCAAGAATCTTGTGTGTTGGGATCTTGATGTGACTGCATTAGGCCACCTAAACTCTGCTTATTTTACTCTAATTTAGCATGTGCTCAACAAATATTAGTTGAGTTCCTGACTCTGTATCAGGCACTATTCTAGGCAGGGGATAATATTAGCAAACAAAACAAAGATCTCTGCCATTGTGGAGCTTATATTCCTGTGTGGAGAAATAAACAATAATTATAGCGGGTAAGTAAAGAGTGTGTTAGAAGGTGATAAGCACTGTGGGGAAAAAACACAGAGCAGGGTAAAAAGACTGGGAATGCAAGTATGGGATGGGGGAAGGGATGTTTCCAATTTTTAAAAGGAAATGGCCAACATGGTCCTCACTGAGAAGGCAACACTTGAATCCAGTCTGGAAGGGTGAGGGGGTTAGCCATGGCGCTATCTGGGCACAAGTCTTCTTGGCGGAGGGAACAGCTGATACAAAGCCCCTGTGGCAGGAATGGCCCTGGTGTTCATCAGGGAAGCCAGTGTGGCTGGGAGGAGAGTCCTAGGAGACGAGGTCAGGGGGATTGTCACGATGAAATATTTCATTGTAGACCATTGTGATGATGTTGCCTTTTACTCTGGTAAAATGGGGAGCCAAGGCAGGATTTTGATTAGAGGAATGACAAGATTTAACTTGTTTTAATAGTATCAGTGACTCTTGTGAGAGAGTCAACCAGGTGCAGGGTAGGAGTGAGTGAGGACAGAAGCTGGAGGACCAGTTAGGAGGGCATCGCAGCGGGAGAGGTGCTGGTGGCTTTGAACAGGATGATGGTGGTAGAGGTACTGAGTGGTAGGGATCTGGGTATATACTTTCATAATTCAAACTTAGCTGTTTCTAGTTAAGTACATTATGACTAAATGGCACTTTAGCCACACACCTTCCTAGTATTGGTATGATGGTTTTCTCCTCTATTAAGCATGCATGTGTATAGAATTTGTTTGTCTAAGTATTTGGAGTGCAAGACTTGTATTTCTGGAAAGAATGTAGCTATCCTTTAGGCCCAGTTATGTAATAAAGAGGAAAAATGTATCTGTTTATCTTAAAAGTAATAATCCTTTAAAGAAACAGATAAATACTTATAATATACAAAGCAAAATTGTTTCATCCCATAGCAACCACCACTAAAATTTGGTACCTTTTCTTAATGAGTCAATTAAAATATTCCTCAATTTGGAGGGTTTCAGAAGTTCAGTACAAAAATGGCAGTCATTTATAGAATAAATATCTCTGGACTTGAGAGCTAAGCAAAAAATAATACTGAGGCCAACTGAAATCATGTGGAATTCAGCCAAGAGTAACCAGCTCAGAGTGCAGCCAGCCCTGACTGAGGGCAGAATGCTGACAGGGCAGGGCCGAGATGCAGCCAGGACTGCGAAAAGGAAACTGGTATCAACGGAGGGAATTTTCACCTGGTATAACATTTAATACTTAGCACTCCAGTGATTTACTTCTGTTTGATTTTTTTAAATATTGTCATACATTATTCATGTATTTATGAATAAGTCTGGCTAAGAATTTTTAGTAAATTCTTCAGTCATAGTCGGGTGGTCCAGAGCCCCTGGCAGCCATGCATGGCCTGGCAGTGAAGATCTGAGCAAGGACAGATGTTGAAGGGGAAAGAATATTTTAAAATTTCACTTGGAATCTCCAACTCTTTAATAAGGGAGGCAGTGAGGCCCAAGTTTGTCTTTAGAACATAAATTCGTCAACAGTGAGACCTGGATCTTTTCTCATTCTTCGTAAGTACTTGGGGCAGCATGTGCACGTAGAGGAAAGACAGGGTTTGGAGTGAGACTGGTCTGGCTCAGATTCCAGCTTTCCTTCCTATTATCTGTGAGGCTCAATCAAGTTAGACAACCTCTTCAAGCCTCAGTTTCCTTCTCTGTACAATAGGGTTTTTTAATATCTACTTGTGAGAGGTGTTGTACGGGTCATGCCAGGCAACATACACAAAAATACAGGAAGCATCTTCCGTGCGAGGCTTTTTAAATAGCTCCTTCGTCTTTCTCCACCAATGGCTCGAACCATTAATTTTGATCGATGATTAACATCGTAGATGTTTATAGTTTGTTTAATTTTGTATAATTAAGTTTATTACATTTCATAATTTTTGTGAACAGTGTTGGCAGAGCCTAAAACAAAATGAAACGAACCTAACAGTAATTTTTATTTTGGTGAATTTTTTGTTTACAATTTGGTGTTGACAGATTCCTCTCTTCAGTGTCTCACGTCACGTTATTGAAGACAACAATGACCAAAAAGGCGGAGCTTAATTTTTAGTCCTTATGGATGGAGAAGAGGGGACAGGATGACCTAATAGGGCACTTGATGTACCACAGATGCCACTCAGCTGGTTTACTCTGCACGTCATGTTTAACTGGATGGAATTTTCTTACTTGAGGATTTGTAATATCTAAAAAGGGCCTTAGAAACTGATTGACCAGCATTTTAAAAATAGGATCATAAACTAAAGATTGAGCAACAGGATAAATTCTTGCAGGGTTCAGACCTTTTCCCAAGACATCTTTGTGTGCTCTGTGGAACATTTCTAACTGTGATCTGTTTGATGGTTTTAAACTGTGCATTGACATTTCCTTGTATATGAAGTGAGGAGTTTGACTAAATTATTTCTCAGGTGTCCTTCAGTTTTAAAATGGAAATTCTGAGACCCAAATTTTTAGTTTTAAGCTATAGGAAAGACATTTTTGGAAAATGCCTCTGAAATTAGTGGATAAGTGATACTCTACATGTGGGAAGCCCCTCAAACTGTTCTGACTGCCTCATAACATGGGGAAGATTAACAGAAGGCAGTCACTAAAGCACACCAAATGTATAGTGTAGGTTTCTTCTAGCCAGCTTTGGTCGCTAAACATTCACTTTGCAGTAGATTTAGGAGCACTGACGGTTACTGGTACTAAGTATCTAAAAGAATTTGAGCCCCTTGGAAATTGATGCAATATAACCAGGAATTTGTTTTACTGTTATCTTTATGAAATATGGTACATGAAAAGAGAATGCTTTGGGGATTGTAGGGGAGGAAGGCATTTCCTCTACCTGCTCTGGGTTCTTCTGGCTGGAGCAGGAGTTAAATTCACATGAGACAGAATAACAGGAGGAAATTAAACAAAACTTTATAACATGTATACATGGGAGAGGCTCAGGCAAGCTGAGCAACTCGCCAAAATGGCTGAAGCCACCACCTTAAATACCATCTTCAGCTAAAGACAAAGGAGGATGTTGGGGGTGGGAGGAGTCTATCATGGGCAATTACCACACAAAGTACAGTAAACAAGAGTCAGGTTATTACACAGACTTGAGTCCTTGCCTTCCACATTGATAAGAGTTTCTAGAGATAGGGTCATCCCCCCCTTCCTGGTATGGAGAGGGAGACACCTTTACAGATTGAGATTTCCTTTACAATGTAAATGTGTCCTAACAAAGGGTAAGTAAATTCTACTTTTCAGAGTTTCTTTCCTGTCTGCAGTTTTTAAAAGTAACCGGCCCAAAATAATCCTCATGCCAAAGAGATGTATCTTGGGGTGGCCAATTCCAGTCCCCCACAGGATAAATTCTATTCAAGTTTCCCAATTTAATGTGATTTTGGGAAAGACTCTTGAGTAATTAAAGCTTCAAGTTCCTCACTGCAAAATGCTCTATTCATCTATTTTTCTTTTTGTAAGGGTTGTAGTAGTCAGTAATAATGAAATAAAGACATGTGAAAGGGAACTGTTTAGTTCTATACAAGTTTTATACTCTACATAGATGATAATCATTAACATCGTGAGCTTACTTTTTATACAAAACTACTGTGCATGTGGTGGAGAATTAGAAAACTCACACGTAACAAGTCAATTTGTAAGAATTCTAATTGGAAAACAAGAAGAAAGCACCTGTGTCATTATGGCCAAGGGGTAGTTGAGCCCCTTTCTTCAGTAGCACTTGTCTTTTATATATATATACATCTTCTATTTTAAGTTTATACACGTATTACATTCTTATAAAAGATAGGAAAGTACAAAAAATACGTGAAGCAGAAGGTAAGAAACCACCCATGATCCCAGCATCTTAGAGCAACCAAAGGTTAACAGATTTGCTTTAACTCTTCTCTCATTTTAGTATTTAAGATCATTTTATATGTACAATCTTATAAACCTTGTGTTTGCCTAATATGATGGCCGTAGCACACTGAAGGTAATAGGGCAGGAATGTAGAACCTTGGCCGTCTATGTATTTGAGTTACTGAATCAACTTGGAAGTGCCTGCCTTCTAGTCCTTTTGTTTAAATTAGACCCTTTTTGTTTGAGTCACTTTAGTTGGGTATTCTTTTATTTGCAGCCCAAATTATCCTAAACTGAGAAAACTGTCTTGAATTTATTAATTCTTCCCATGTATGATTTCCAACTTTTATTGCATGTGACTGTAGAATAAATTTCTACAAGTGGAATTTCTGGGTCAGAGATTATACATTTTATTAAGTTTTTGACCTCCGAGGGTTTCTTTTGTTTTCTTGCCCGTTCATGATGAGACTTAAAAAATTTTTTTCTATTTCAATGAATTTTTTCCGGTGTTTTAAGCAGGTAAAGTTTCCTCCTTGTTTTTGCTTCTTTGTGAATGTTTGGTTCACCATGGTGCCTGCAAATACTATTTCTTTCTTTACATACACTTTTTTGAGCAGCTACTTTATGCCTGGCCCCTTTGCACACAAGGCCTCATTTAAGAACCCGGGAAGTGAGTGGCCTCTGGCTCTTTTCACCCAGTTTGTGTTCCTCCTTTGTTACGTTGCTTAACCCGTTCGTGTTCACTGAATCTTTGCTCTTACTCTTGGCATCTTGTATTAGGTTTTCAAGTTATTATGCTTTCATTGTTTACCTTTTTCTGAGTTTTGTCTTGTTTTATTTATCAAGTTTTCCTTTCTTTTAAAGAAGGAAAACAGTTCTTTGTGACTTGGGAGGTATATGTCTAATTTTTGTTCTAATGGTGGGTACATTTAAAATTGGAACTTATTTATTATTGAAACAGTGTCTGTGGAGGTCCCTAACCTATATGAGTATATGAGTGCTTCAGCACATTCTTTCTTTCTTCTTCTTACCACCTAAATTTTGTTGAAATAATTAGGAATGTTTGTTCATACTATTTTTTTTTACATTTAGCTCCTTTAGGCATCTTTGCTGAATATTTGTATCATGATTTCAATACTATTAGCATACATAATTTAGGTCACTCTAGTTTTATTAGCTTTATTGCTCACTGCTATTTCTTTTATGCTTCTATATATCTTCTACTTTCTTGAGTTCTTTATTCTGATTTGTTTTTTCAATTGATTGTTTATCCTCCCTTTCTTAAGAATTTTTTTCCAGAAAGGATATGTGGAAAGTATATTTTTGAGTCCTTCTATGTTTATTAACGTATTTCTTCTGCCTTATAATAATTACAGCATTGATAGTTTAGCTAAATTTAGGATTCTTAGGCCACAGTCTTTTCCCTTCAGAGTCCCATAAATCTTACTCCCATTGTCTTTTAGCAGTTAGTATGGCAGATGAGAAGCCTGACATCATCTTATTCATATTCTTTTTTTTAAATCTCAGTGGAGGTTCAGATGTCTGTTGGATATCTCCCCCCTTGCCCCCCGACATTCAGGAGTTCTGGGATGTGTGAATCTTTCATGATTAATTCTGCCAAGCTCTGAGTAAATAATTTCAGTTTGAAAGACTCATTTTTAAGTCCCCCCTCCCCCATTATTTACGTAATTATTACTTCTCCTTAACTTAATATTATTTCTCCCTTGTTTCATTTTCTCTCTCCAAAATTCCTACTACACATATTTGATCTTCTGGATCTGTTATTCAGGTGTTATCTTTTTCACTGATAATTTCCAGTTTTTCATTATTTTCCCGTGAGCTCTGGGAGATTTTGTTGAGCAGATCTTCTTGGGCACAACTTGGTTTTCTTCAGTAGCCGGTCTGCATTTCACTGCCTCTACTCTTTAGGCCACCAGTTTTACTTTTCACCTTAAAATACTATTTCCTGTTGCTGCTTTCTCACCTTTCATTGTAGTACCATTTCTATTAGTGATTCCCTGTTCTTTTGAAGCTCACTGGGAATGTAAATTTTAAAATTTGTAAACGTGTCTTGTTTCTTGCAGTTACCCCAATTATTTAGATTATTCCACTTCTCTTAAAATATCTGAGACTTTTCTTCTGTTTGCTCATCTGCCAAGTGCGGTCTAGTTTGTTCAATATTGGTAGCTGAAATATGCTTTGTCAGAGATGGTGTAGGTCGTTGTTCAGTTCTTTGTATTACGGGCAAAAATAGGGGGAAAGTTAGATTTATTGTAATTTCTCATCAGCAGCTTAGAGTTCCAGTAGTTTGTGTGGGGTAGGGCTGGAGCTGTAGCAGTGGGAGACAGCTGCAGGGCAGAGTTCCCCTTTGTCACAGAACAGTCTTCCTTTTGTGTTGCCTTGGCAGCTCTGAGCCTACTAGAGTAGGTTCCCTTGCCCGTGAATAGCTGCCTGGCCTGGCATGCAGGCAGAAGCTGCAGCATGGCTTTGTCCAGCACTGTCTTGCTTCCAGCCTCTGCTCTAGTCCAGGAACTGGCTGCTTGCTCTGAAGAGAGAATCGTGGTGGACCTGGCCCCTCTGTGTAGTGGAGTGAGAGTTCAAGCTTGAGTCCGATAGCCATTCTCTTCCAATCCTAGCTTTGTTACTGTTTAACATTGGGCATCTTGTTTAACCCTCTGAGCACCAGATTACTTGTCTATATAATAATACTGAAATTTGTTAATGGCTTAGGGCACTTAGTAGGGTGTCTGCTGTCAATAAGTGATTAACGGCAGCAGTTTTATTGTTGATGTTCCAGGGACTGGCTGTGAATTAGGCTCTTCACTCACTGTGCTCTTTCCTAAACCATCTCTTGTGACTCTCCTTAAGGGTTCAGGTTTGTGGATAGGGCTCTTGTTAAGTGGCCAGTTGGCGGTGAAGAATTTTCCCTATCGAATTAGTTGGGTCATTTTAGCAAGAAGTGATGAGGAAAGAGAGTCATATGCATCCTTTTGGTTCCAGATACTCACATATAATTCTGTAAACCAATGAAATTTATTTTAATAACTGGTGTGAGATAAGGGTTCACTTTTTTGGAACAAAATAATTAAATAATTAGGGCAGCACCTTTTATTGTATAATTCATTTTTCACTCATTATTTGTAATAACTTTTTAGGATGCTAATTAGTGTATATACTTGAGTCTGTTTCTGGGCTTTTAGTTCTTTCCACTGGTCAGTCTGTTTAATCTGGTACAGTGCTATGATATTTGAATCTTTCTTCAGTGGCAGGAATAGTTGTTAAGAGCTTGCGGTTTGGAGACAGGCTGCCTGGTTTTGAATTCTAGCTCCTTTAATTTCTGTACCTCAGTTTCATCATCTTAAAAATGGACATTGTGATAGTGCCAGTCTGTAGGACCCATGTAAAGATTAAATCAAATAATTCTCATAAAGTGGTTAAAACTGAACTTGGCTCACTGTAAGTGCTCACTAAATGTTAGTTATTATTATTACGTCTTAAAATCTCTTGCCTTATGTAACATAGACTTTTTAATTTTTGAGTCCTGCTTCTGAAACTGGAGACCAAAAAACTGTAAGATTCTCCTCCTCCAGGATCTTCTTTCTCCTTTATTTCCAAGCAGAGACATGGCTTTAATTCTATAAATAACAATGTCCAGAACTAATAGTGTAGTCTTGCAAAGCCCTGAAGGTGTGTTTTTGAGAAAGAATGGATGAAAACCTGACTTTGTGGGCTCTGTGAGGGCTGGGACCCCATTTTTACTCTCTCTGTGTTTCTAGTACTAGGCCTGGTTTGTGATAAGTAATCAGTACATGTTTTCAAAATGAAGGAAAAGTAATACTTCGGCCTTTTAGCAAACAAAGATTTTTAAAATGCCATGAATATTCAGACTAAGGTCCATTAAACTTTTATAAATTTCTAATATCTAATAGTGCCTTAAGAGTGGAAAAGGCTAATTTTTCTCACATATTCAGTACCAGGAAATAACCTTAGTAGAGCAAGGAGGACTTTTTTGCTAGAACATCTGTGTACTGATCAAAGCACTTGGACCTGTTATGGTTGGATTAAGTGGATTTCATCCACACTAACAAAGCTCAGAGTTGGAGACTGTAGAGGAATACATATAGTTGCCCTCTAAGGAAGCCCTAATCCTTTTAAATGGCATAAGAAGAGTTGATCATTTTCCACGCCAGCCTGAGAAGCACAGCAGCTTTGTGTAACTGAGAGAATTTCACAGAGCAGCATGTTTTTTGTCTCCTTACCGCTAGGCATATTAGAAGTGATCAAATCCAGACCTGACTAATGCATTGGGCAAGGTGCTCTAAATGCCTGGAAGCTGTTTTCTTTGGTTCCTGTCTTCTGTTATCTAAATAGTGAAAACTTTACCGGGCTTCCTCCATTTTACCCTCTGTCCCCATGGTCTGATTTATTTCTCTCTCTGAGCAGTCAGCAACTTCAGAAATTGTATGGTGGTAAGTTAAGACAGCCTTCAGCGTCAGACCTTGTCGTTAGTGCTGTCTAGTCAATTATGACTCCTAGCAACCCTGTGTACAGGAGAGTGGAACCCTGCCTGGTCCTTTTGCACCATCTTCTCACCTTCTAGTGCTCTATACAATGCTCTGCTGCTATTCATAGGGTTTTCATGGCCAATTTTTTCAGAAGTGGGTGGCTAGGCCCTTCTTCCTAGTCTGTCTTAGTCTGGAAGCTCTGCTGAAGCCTGTCCACCATGGGTCACCCTGCTGGTATTTGAAATGCCTGGTAGCATAGCTTTCAGCATCACAGCAACATGCAGCTGCCACAATATGACAACCGGCAGATGGGTGGTTCCCTGAAGGGGAAATGAACCTGGGCGGCAGCAGAGAGAGCCCGAATCTTAACCTCTAAACCACCAGAGTCAGACTGCCGGGGGCTAATTCCTGGTTCTTCCTCTCACTGGCTTGAGGACCAGGGCCAGGCAGGTTAGGGTCTGTACACTGTACTTCCTCATTTCTATAATGGAAATGAAATCAGAATCTCCTGCCTAGAACTTTTATGAGGATTAAATGAAGGAAAGCAAGTAAAAGACAATATGTCTTATGTAACAAATGCTCAGTATGTTGTTGTCTTAGTTTGGGTTGCTGTAACAAATTACCATAGACTGGGTGGTTTTCTCATAGTTCTGGAGGCTGGGAGTCTGACATCAAGATGCCAGCATTGTCTGGTTCTTGGTGAGAGCCCTCTTCCTGGTTTACACATGGCAGTCTTCTTGTTGTATCTCCACATGGTGGAGAGAGAGATCATCTCTCTGGTGTTTCTTTTTATAAGGGCGCTAATCCCATTCATGAGAGCTCCACCTCCATGACCTAATTACCTCCCAAAGGCCCTACCTCCTAATACCATCACATTGAGGGTTAGGATTTCAATGTCTGAATTTTGAGGGGACACAAACATTCAGTCCTCAACAGTTGTTATTATTCCTTCTACTACTATTATTTAACTTTCTCAACTAATAGAAGGAGAGGTGGAAGCTTTACTCTAACCATACCACCACTCTCCATGTCTCTTCTGGTATCCCCAAAGCTGGGCGGTGCCAACATGTAACTCCCTTCTCATATTGTGGAAGCGCCTGCGTACACTTTGATCTGGCTTAACTCTCTTAATGGCAGATATGCCCACCAGAAGTTTCACTCTTCTTACAATGTAAAAAAGTTTCGCTTTTTTTACAGTGTGCTGGATGCCCACCTTTGTCTTCTTTTATATACAGGAAGCCTGACAATTGTCTGTTGGACAGTTGGTGATATTTCTTTAAATATTTTGGCTTTGCTGGGTTTTACTCATTTTCAGGTCGATGTGTCACTTAGCTTCAGCCATCTTCTGTAGCTCACATTCATGCGTGCACACTTGAACTCAGTACTCTGATTTGTAAACATGCTTTAGACTAAAAAATTCCCCACTTTACAATTATTTTAGTTATCTTGGCCATGGTTAACTGGTTATTATCAAAACAGATCTGTAGGCCATGATCACTATAATCTGGGAAGTGCCAATCCTAGCAGAGGGCAGAGAGGGAATTGATCTTGCCTATTTTGGGAGGATGGAAAACAGCCAGCTCTTTGGCTTTGTGTTCTGTCTTTTTAATCACAGAAAGCAAAATCATTGCAGCAGTTACCCAGGGTCAGTGAATTGAAGGGATTTGCAAGACTTCGCAAAGTATACTTACCTAAGGCTTTAGTAACGATAGTGGATATAACATAGCAGGAGGAAGAAAACACAGACAAACATCAAGGAAGTCCAGGACATTCCAGGTTCTTTCTCAGGTTCACCGAATGCTTTTTGTCTTTGGATCATGAGCCTTCAAGATATGTGTGAGATACCTTGGCCTAGACGAGTAGATCAATGCATCAGAATAGAGAATCCAGAAAGAGATGCACATATCTACATGGTCAGTTGATTTTGACACAGGAGCAAAGGCAATTCGGTGGAGAAAGGATGGTCTTTTCAACAAATGGTTCTGGAACAGTTGTATATCCACATATAAAAAAAGTGAATTTCAATCTCTGCCTCATACATATACAAAAATGAATACAAAATGCATCCTAGACTTAAAGGTAAAACCTAAAATGATAAAGCTTCTGGAAGAAACATAGGACAAAAATCTTTGTGACCAGAATCTGCATTTTACAAAATCCCTAGGTTATTCTTACACACATTAAAATTTGAAAACGACTTCCTATATAAAGGGGTTCCTGGACTCAATTCCAACGTTGGTGTGTGGAGACTTCCCCAGACCAACAGGCAGTTCTCAGACACCAGCAGGGTGTCTGAGAATTCAACTCCGTCCTGATACTGTCTACCTGGAGATAGAATCAGATTCTATAGGTAAAGAGCTCAGTCCCATAAGACCGCCTTCCACTTCAGACACCAGCCTCAAGCCCAGGTTGTTACCTCTTCTTCTGACTGACTGATTTGCTATAATGGCTCACAGAACTCAAACATTTTACTTAGTCAATTACTAATATATTACAAAGGATATTAAAGGGTACAAATCAACAACCAGATGAAGAGATACATAGGGCAAGGTGCCAAAAAAAAGGAGCTTCTGCCCTCATGGAGCTTGGGGCAGCATGGTGGCACTTGGAAGTGTTCTGGTTCCCCAGTGTGGGCACTCTCCAAAAATAGGGCCGACAAACTGTCCTTTTTTTATTTTTATGGAGGCTTCATTCTTTGGTCACGATTGACTAAGACATCAAGTGTAGGCAATCGATTCAACCTCAAGCCCCACTCTCCTCACTGGAAATCAGGGGGTAGGACTGAAATTTCCAATCCCCTGATCACATGGCTGGTTCTCCTGAAAACCAGCCCTCACCCTCAGGTCCTTTCCAAAAGTCACCTCATTAACATAACAAAAGAATCTTTATCACACTCAACACTAGCAAATTACAAGGGTTTTGGGAGCTCTGTGCCAGGACCCTGGTTGACAACCAAATATGTATTTCTTATTATAAATCACAATATCACACCCTACAAGGTGAATGTTGAAGGATGAGTACTAGTTATGCAGGTGAAAAGGGAGGTGGGAGAGAAACAGATGCTTCAGCAGAGGGTCAGCACGTGCACATGCATAAAGGTATGAGTGAGGGCAGTGGTTTCATTGAACAAGTTCATGCAAGAGTTTTCACCAATGTGCAGTGAAGTAAAAAAAAGGACAATATAATGAGCTTTTTATATCTAAAATCAAATTTATTTGTTTTATAATTCTAAGATCATATCCTCCTTAACTTTCTGTAAAATGAAAGTGCTAGCAAATTGTAGATTTTGTTTTTGTTAGAAAATTTTTTTTCTTGGTAAAATAAAAAGCTGACAACCCTATGTTTAACTAACCGCTCACCCACTTAGGTTTTGTTTTTGAGTTTTCCTCACCTGTGAAATCCAACCAAAAGTTTGGCCATTACTGAGTTAGAGAACTAAGTAGTTTGGTAGAATATTGGGCAGCTAGGATGGGTGGGGCCAGAGAAGCAGACGGGGTCAGATCCTGGTGGACCTGGTAGATCGTGGGGTTGGGCTTGATCCCCATATCTTTAAAGGTTGTGACATAATTGGATTTGCATTTGAGAAAGATGACTTCAGTGACTGGGTGAAGGGATCAGAGAAGGGTGAAATGGGAGGCAGGAGACCAGCTAGGAGGCTTTGTGGGTATCAATGAGAGTGTGACTAAAGCAGTGTAGACAGCAGAGAGAATGATTTTAGTTACATTAGGGAGATACGATTGACAGGGGTTAGCAACCTATTGGATGCAAGAGGTAACTTAACATTATTTAAATTATTCTCCAACCTTAAATTTTGGTGCATTTAGTCTGCCCAAATAAGTGCAAGTTGGCGCAGTTCTCAGAACTCTTAAATGGATTGATTTAAATGACTGTAGAGTGATTGAGCATCTGTGCAGTGTAGTCCCTCAAAGACAAAGAGAAACTCATTAAAATGAGATCAGAGAGTTAATCCATCTTCACACTTAAGTACCCATTCATGAAGAGCTGTGTGAGTCAGAAAATGCTGATTTCATTCATTTTATTACATGTATAACTCCTTGGGAGAATGCTGGCTAGTAAAAATATTGGGTCCTGCTGAAGCTTCTTGGACTTTTATTTTTGCAGGGATTAGCTCAATACTGCTGCATATTATGTAGAGCAGTAATTGATATATCATACTTGCTTTACAGAATGGCTTCTGGTGGAGGGGCTATCTCGTATGTCAGCCTCAGCTCGAGATTCTTATGAATTTCAGAATCTTTTTGCAAGTTAATGAATTCTTGAAAAGAATTTTAGAAAATAATTTAGTTTCAGCTGTTACTTTTACCTGACTTCTCCCATAAAAACATAAATGAAGATTGATTGACGGACAGAAATTTCTGTTTCTCTGGCTTCTCCGTGCATTTGAGTTTACATGTAAGTTTTTCTGTTGGCATGGTTTAAATAAAGCATTTTCCAAGGAAAGTCAAGATATAATGAATTATTTCTAGTAATAGACTTTTCTTCAACCAACATATAAAGAGATTCTGCTATTGTAGGTTCATCTGCACTTTTTTACACCATGTACTTTGATATATCAAGGAAATTCTATGGAAGCTTACTAGGAAGGTTCAATATGGAAGGAAAGTTAGTGTGATTTTGATTTATGGGATTTATTAACATTCATGAATATACATTATGTATCTCAAACAGGCAGGAAGAAAGGTTGATTATAGGAGGAGAGGATATCTGTATACTGTGATTTTTCAAGATAACATGAGATTTTTCAACTGCTCATGCTAAATCATCACTTTATATCAAACAAAATTGTAGCGGCAATAGCTGCTGTTTTATGTTTATTTGACTTGGCAGAGTAAAGATGTAGTATCATTGTCTTTTTGATTTTCCTGTTTTATCTCTCTTTGTACTACTACAAAGCATGTCAGATGCATTTAAAATTTGTGAGAAATATGATTAGTCTTAGTTCCTTTGTAAAATAGGCTGGATTATAAGGGTTTTTATGATTCCATCTAAAAGCTCAATACTTGTCTCTTTGTCATAAAGGAGAGCAGATGGATGGATATTCGAAATAATGTAGATTATTTAATGTGGAATCTGAATTCTTTTATCCCGTGTAGTGTTTCCCAGTAGTGAGGAGAATTCAGTCTCCTAATGAAATACATTTAAGCACTGCAGAAAATAGACATTTTCATCCACTCTGCTAACTTCAGGTCAGCGCATACGCTATTTGTCGTCTTTTTCATTGCCATATGCTACTGTAATTTGTGTATCGAGAATATTTAACATGAGAACTTTAAGAAATTTTCTAGAAGGATTATTCTGGTAATTTGTACCACTTTCTTTTGGGTGTGTATCTTAGATAATTTGGCTCAACTCTTTACACCTTTTAAGCATAATTTTTTAAAGGTTGTTCATTCATTTTAGAGACCCAGAAATTATCTATTCTCTAGAAATAAAGGGTGCTTCTTCTGTGAACTATTTATTAATATTTTTTTCCCTGTAAAAACAGAAACCAGTTTAAGCAGCAAAGTGTTTATTTGTGATCAAAAAATTGCAATTCAGGGAGCACAGATTCAGGTAGAAAGCCAAAAAGTATCCCAGTTACAGGAGAAGTTCTCAGGGTTTCTATGGGAAAAAGGAAGATGAGGTAAGTTGTATTAAAGAAGAGTTCATTGGTGCTTCCAATGGTAAGCTAGGTAAGGCTAGGTTTATACGTCACAGATAGGCTTGATTCGGTCATCAGGCAAAAGGGTAGACTTGTACTTCATTGATTGGTTAGCAATTTGGTCTTGAGCAAAGTTCAGTTTTATTAGTCCTTACAACTAGGATTTTCTTGTCGTTACTGACTTCTTGTAATGTTGGCAGTTTGGTCTAGTTTGGGAGATAAAGAAAACAAGACATGCAAGGCAGTTCCTCTGAAATGGCTGCTCTGGGTCTATTTTAATATGACTCCACTCATGTCATCTTTCACAATACCAACAAAGGATATTAAACCAATTCACATTGCCAAGTGGATGACAAAAGTGTTTAATACTACTTGCATTAATATCCATTACTATTTCTCTGTTCATAATCTCTCTGTACTCCCGAAGGAGGCTATGCCTTTCTTTTACATAGAGTTATATATAGTTGTTGGTGTGAGTTAAGACTGCAAGATTTTTAAAAACAATTTATCATGGACAATTGCAAGCATATACAACACATGAAAATAATGATGGACCCATTACCTGGTTTCAGTGATCAACCTTTTGCCAATCTTGTTTCACATATCTCCTCACTCCATCCTTTGTGGGGTAGGTGTGCTGGGATTCACTTTAAATGAATTTTAGATTACTATTTCATTTCATCTGTTAATCCCATAAATGATAACTTGTTCTACATTCCATAATGCTATTATGATGTAGAACTATATTAACAATAATTTCTTAATATTGTTTAACATGTTCAAATTTCCCTAATTTGAGCATATAGTTTTTTATGGTTCATTTCTTCAGAGCAGTATCCAAACAAGGTTCACACACTGTATTTTAGACAATAGGGTTTTGATGTGACTTTTCCCACCATCTTCCTCTGTAACTTTCATCAAATCATTTAATTCCTCTGGATATCTCACACCGTCACACATCCACTGGGAATGATTATATCTTTGCTTTACTAACCTTAGGGTGTTTTGTAAAGGATAAAGAGAATTAGAGGAGGGCAGGCAAAATGGATGGACTTTATATTTTCTGCCCTACTCTATTTAATTTCATTAGTGGGAGTTATTTCCCAAAATCATGTTCTGCCTAACTTAGTTGTTAGTGACGTTGAGTCGTTTCCAACTCTTAGTGACCTTGTGTACGGCAGAGCGGAACCCTGCCTGGTCTTTTTGTGCCGTCCTCTCACCTTCTGGTACTATATCAGGTGATGCCCCAGTGCTATTCACAGAGTTTTCACGGCCAATTTTTTCAGCAGTGGGTGGCCAGGTCCTTCTTCCTAGTCTGTCTTAGTCTGGAAGCTCTACTGAAACCTGTCCACCATGGGTGACCCTGCTGGTATTTGAAATATTGATGGGTTTATGCCCATACCACCCTGAATGTGCCTGATCTTGTCTGAATATTGATGGCATAGCTTTCAGTATCACAGCAACATGCAGCTGCCGTAGTGTGAAACCAACAGACGAATGGTGTGGTTCCCTGACCAGGATATGAACCCAGGCTGAGGCAGTGAGAGCACTGAATCTTAACCACTAGACAACTAGGGCTGGCCTAACTTGTGTCCATCTTATTCGTGGAACCTTTCTAGTAATCATTGAAATATAAGAGGTGGTATTGAAAAATGTATATGGCATATTTCTTATGAGAACATGAACAGCAAAGAAAAGTGGTTATGATCTAACGATGCATGCCTAGATTCCTATTATCTCTAACAAGGCCCACGTGCATTCCTAGAGAATATTTTCTTTGTGTGAGCTTCTAGGATATCAGGAAAATAGGAGTGTAGCTGAGTTACAGTCACTGTCATAGTATGAACAGTTCACCTAGGTGAGAAAATGGTAACTTTTGATCTGATCTGGGCTAATTTCCTGTTACTGTCTTTATCTTAGAATTGGCATCTTTCAAAATTTCTTAAGAGTGAGCCATTGTCTGTCAACTATTGCCTTTTTCCCCATTCTCTCTATTATTCTTAACAATTACACATATCTTAGACCTTCTCCTTCTAATCTTTTTCACTCTGTCTTTCATGTTTTCCAACTTTTAATATTTTCCATATCTTTGTCTTTGTGAGGACTGTATTATAGATTGTTTTTGATTTATCTTCTAGTTTATAAACCCTCTCTTCAGTTGTGTCTAATCTGTTCTATTTGTCCATTAAAATTTTAATTTCAATAATATCATATTTTTCATTTTGGATGTTCTATTTGGTTCTTTTTCCAATTTGCCTACTCTGTGTTTGTTTTTACACCTTCTCTTTTATTGTTGAACTACGTTAAATGTAGTGATTTTATATTCTATTTCTGATGATTTTAGTATCTGAAGTCTTGGTTAGTCTCTTTTTGTGCTTTTATTTTTGCTGGTTCTCTCTCTGATACCTAGTTTCCTTGTGAGGCTTGTCTTTTTTGTTTTTATTGTGATCCACTAATTTTCCTTAGAACTTCATCTGGGGAAATTTTTTTTTTTTTTTTGAGGAAGATTAGCCATGAGCTAACTACTGCCAATCCTCCTCTTTTTGCTGAGGAAGACTGGCCCTGAGCTGACATCCATGCCCATCTTCCTCTACTTTATACATGGGACGCCTACCACAACATGGCTTTTGTCAAGTGGTGCCATGTCTGCACCCGGGATCCGAATCGGCGAAGCCCGGGCTGCCGAGAAGGAGAACGTGCGAACTTAACTGCTATACCACCAGGCCGGCCCCTGGGGGAATTTTTTAAGGTCTTGAAGTTGAGCTTCTCTGTAAGACGGGGTTTGCTTTTGCTTTTACTGGTTGCCTGAGGACATTGTAAATCTAGGACCACTTAAAATTAAATTCTCCACTTGAGGTTTTTCAGATGGCACAAGTAGATTAAATTTGTACTGAATCTTTTATGAGGGTGAGCTTGTGGAGAACAGCTTGATTTTTTACTTTTGTTTCCTTTTTTCCAGACAAGTTTCCTTGCTGTCCCATTTCTGCATGGGGGGATTTATTTCTTATAAACTCTTGCACTAAGGGTGTAGCCTTTGGAATCTCAGCTTAAATAGGGTCTCTTATTAGACTCCCCATGTTGGTCAGGCCCTAGGCCTTTTCTCCTATATCCCATGCCTCATATGGCATTAAAGTAGATACTTATCTCCAAGGTCCAACATAAACTCCTAAGGTTAAAAACTGTTGGGGCGGCCTGGTGGTGCAGTGGTTAAAGTAAGCACATTCTGCTTCTCAGCAGCCCGGGGTTCGCCGATTCGGATCCCGGGTGCAGACACGGCGCCACTTGACAAAAGCCATGCTGTGATAGGCGTCCCATGTATAAAGTAGAGGAAGATGGGCATGGATGTCAGTTCAGGGCCAGTCTTCCTCAGCAAAAAGAGGAGGATTGGCAGTAGTTATCTCAGGGCTATCTTCCTCAAAAAAAAAAAAGCCTGTTTAAAACTCCTTTATTGCCTAGAGTTTTGTGGATCTGCATATTACTCACTTTCAAACAAGTTGGCACTGTTTTAAAATAACAATAAAAAGAAAAGCAAATTCTACTAAGTTTTCTTAGCATTTTGATTGTTTTAATCCAGAAAGTCTTTCAGAGTGTCTATTCTGTCACACTGCTGGAAATCAATGAGATTTTCCAGTTTCTCTTTTTTCTTGGAAAAGTGATTTGACTTGGTGAAGCCTTTTCTTGTTTTAAAATACGGGCTAGTGACATCTGCCACAGTCTGCCTTCATCATCAGTATGGCTCTGCAGACTGGAAAGCTAGCCACCTTTGGCTTCTTCTCCTTCACTTGATTCCTTCTTAGAAATGTGTCTAGGGTTTGATTCTTCCTCCTTTTTCTCCTGCTACTGCTGTATTCTAACATGTTGATCACTATGGTAGGCTCTCAACTAGTCTTGCAGCCTTTCATTTTTCTCCTGTGTAATCCAAGTTGCTTACTACTGCCACAGTAGTCTTTTGAAAATATCCCCTTTCATTATGTAACCTTACCCACTTACACATGGTTCAGAAACTCTCTTTTGTTCCTGTTTTCATAGGATATCAAGTCTAATTCCTACAAACTCTTTAAGTTCAAGTTGGATTTGAATGCTGGATGGGTACTCTGCTCCCCTACCTGCTGGAGTGGGCAGATGAATTCCTTGTACACATTCTCAGCGAGGATGCTCTTTCCTGACCTGCTCCAGGACCAGTCTGTCCACAGCTATCTTCTAATTGTGGCATCTTTGGCAACTCTATGAAGATTACAGTTTTAGAGAGATAGTCATTCTGCTGTTTCTTTTTTTTAAAGTTTTATTTTATTTTGGTAAAATAGGCATAATAGAAAATTTACCGTTTTTCCTTTTTTAAGGAAAATTAGCCCTGAGCTAATATCTGCCGCCAATCCTCCTCTTTTTGCTGAGGAAGATTGACCCTGAGGTAACATCTTTGCCCATCTTCCTCTATTTAATAAGTGGGATGCCTGCCACAGCATGGCTTGATAAGCCATGCGTAGGTCCCTGCCCAGGATCCGAACCAATGAACCCTGGGCTGCCAAAGTGGAGCACATGAACTTAACTGCTATGCCACCAGCCTGGCCCCTTTTTTACCATTTTAAGTGTACAATTCAGTGGCATTAAATCTATTCTCAATGTTCTGCACCATTACCACCATCCATTTCCCAAACGGAAACTCTATACCCACTAAACAATAACTCCCCATTCTCTCCTTCTCCCAGCTCTGCTGTGTTTTTAAGGTTTAAAATTCTTGGCCATTTTGTTACATGTGGCTACGCTGGAAGAGAGCAGTTCATTTATCTACAGATTCAAAACAGTGGCAGCCAGGGGCATCCTCTGAATCACTGCTCTTTCAGTTTACTATTTCATTAAGTTCCTGTTGAGCATTTATCATGTTTGCCACTGTAGCAGGCTGTAGGAATATAGTGGTGAGTAGGATGACACAGACCGTGCCTTCCCACTGTGGACAGAGACGAGAACTATATTTAAATCTATGCTGTTGCTCTAATGGTTCCATCCATAGTCCTCCTAATGGGTGATATTGATGAACACTCATATTGTTGAATTGCTCAGCCTGACAGTTCAAGCCTTGTACTCACATTTCTCTTCCCTGTGAGGCACTCTGGCTGAAGAGCCGATGGCATTGCTGATACTAGTAACCAGGAACCTATCCAGCCTCTCTGATCTTCTGGTGCATTCCCAGTGCTTCCCTATGGGTTACCATTTCACCATTGCACCAGGAATGTGTTCATTTTTCTCCTCTTTTCTCTTTCATTTCTTGTTCTTTTTTCTTTCTTTCTTTCTTTCTTTTTTTTAAAGTTTGGCACTTGAGCTAACATCTGTTGCCACTCTTCTTTTTTTTCTTCTTCTCCTCAAAGCCCCCCAGTACATTCTAGTTGTAGGCCCTTCTCGCTCTGCTGTGTGGGACGCCACCTCAGCATGGCTTGATGAGCAGTGCTAGGTCTGTTCCCAGGATCCGAACCCATGAAACCCTGGGCTGCTGAAGCAGAGTGTGTAAACTTAACCACTTGGCCATGAGGCTGGCCCCCATTTTTCTTTGTTTCCTGTATTTATATGACCTTTTTCAGTCACCTCCTCTATGCTACGTACTGTATGTATTCAAAATAAAAGTATTGTAGGTATTAAATCAAAGACAAAGATATTCAAAGATACAAATTTTAAAAGTCCTCAAGGAATTCATCATCTGAGGGGGAGATGGACTTGCTAACTAGCATTGGTGCTAATGTGACTGTCCTAACATGTGCAAGATACAATGTGACCCTGGATCTTAATTTTGCCTGGGGAGTCCCGAAGGCTTTTAAGGGAGTTACGCTAATATGGGAGAGCAGATATGTGGGAAACACTGGTGAGAGGGAGGGAGTCTGGGAACTTTAAAACCCACAGCTGTGTCAGGACAGGAAGCTGTGCTTAAAAAGCTTCTAAGAATTAAATCATAAAGAAGACAAAATATACAAAACAAGTCTAGAATGCAAGGAAACTATTTGCAGACACGGAATAGTGCTTATTAGTAATCAAACTTCTCAGAATTAAGGCCTTGTGGGGACGTCTTTCTCTCAAGGCTCTTACTACTGACTGAGAAAGACCTCAATTCCATATGTTTGTGTGTGTTTGTAATTTCTCACCTGACATACATGTCCATTTAACCTTATTTTGAGACTTCATTTTATAGATTTAAAAAAGAATGAAGATATTGCCTCTTGATTGTGATTTTAAAAATTTTAAATGATAAAGACTTTCACAGCCTTTCATTTGTGAGAAATGACCCTGCTGGTTAGAATGCCAAGGGGCTTACCAAGGGCTGTAATGAGCACACCTCACTGAAGCACATGACTGCAAATGACCAGAGTGGTTCTTGTTGTTTTTGAAGCAGGAATGCCATTAAAAGCTCAGGTGTTGAAGTATAAAACAGCCACACCTCTTCTCCAGCTAGCCGCTGATTGCTAGGTTGCTGCAGCTAGGAGGAAGAGAAATTCAAGTGTCTGTGATTCAGCAAAGTTGTTTAGGTCTGATGTAGCGGGATGGTTAATGCTTGGATCTGAGCTCCTTGGCAGAGTGGTCTAGAAGCTGGACAGCGCCCAGCTTGAGCCCCCTGGATCTTAAACCCCTGGCTGCTTTAATTCACTCCACACAGCAGCCTCTGTCTATCTGTGGAAAAACCCTCAATACAGAGATACACAGTGTTCTGTAGAAGATTGGGTTTAGTTTATTTACTACATGTGATCTGAGTGCATATAATGAGAATCTGACAGTTTGTTTTTATTACAAATAATCATAAAGAAAGAAGCCTTTTTAAAAAAAAATCTTTCAGGTATGTTTTCCAAGAATTTCTGCAACATTTTCTGCATTATAGGCATTTTTTCCCCTCTAAACAAGTCACTGTGAAAACTACAAGAAGACGACTGACATCCCATTGCTCAAAGTTTTTCTATTAGTTTGCGGATCGCTAGGGGCTGCCTTCTGTTTGTATTGAGGTTGTAATGCGGGATCTATTAGAAGAGTATTCTCTGAAAATTCAGGGTCTTCAAAACACAGTAAGATTCACTACCCTCCCCCCCAAGTTACTTCAGTGGTGGCAAAAATAACAATTGTCCCCTGGGAAATGAAGCTCATTGCTATGGTAACTAATGAAGGTTGCATCATTCTAGGGCACATTTTAGAAGCCTGGATTTCAGCATGGGTAGACGCCCCATCTTATTTTATTCAGTAGCTTAGCAACCTGTGGTATACTGTTTGTCACCACCCCCAATCTTCCCTCTTCTCTTAGAAAAGTGACCTATATAGATAGTTTTTTATTGTGGGCACGTTTTCACTGTGAATTTGGTTCAGCTCTTAGGTATGTTTATACTGACCTTATTTTCTGGATCAAAATTAGGACATATGCTGTGTTTGAGAAATAAATGATGCTTCTTCTAAACTTTCTTGGCGGTCCACACTAAGATCTTCACAGATCTTTTTTGTTCTACACTCCTTAACTGTTAGTGTTATTCAAAGGTTTGTTTTTGGCCCTCTTTTCTTCTTATTCACCAATAACTGAGCTACTCCTATGTGCTGGTGACTCTGAAATCTTAATTTTCAGCTCTAGTCTTGTCTCTGGACTCCAAGTAGGCAGGCAGTTCACTCCTCAACAGCCCTAACTGGATCGTCCCCAAATTCAGCAAGTTCAAGATGGAGTCAGCATTGCCATCCACAAATGGCACCACCATTCACACAGCACCCCACATCCAGTCAGCCCCCAAGTCTGGATGCTTCTACTTCCTCAATGCTCTAAAATCTGTCCTCTTCTCTCTTCTAGGGCCTCATCTTTTTTGCCTGCTTTATTGCCCATATCCTTCAAACTTACTCCTTCAGTGAAACCAGGCTTCCCTCAAACAAACAAAAAATTATGATTTTGTGACTGGCTGCTTATCCTCCACCGGCTCCCGATTGTAGTCAAAGTAGAATCCAGAGTCTTTAGCAAGGCGTACAAAGTGCCTCGTGGCCTCCTGCCTGCTCTTTGTCCAGGCTTGTTCCTCATTACTCCCACCTTGCCACCTCCCCTGCCTGCTCTTGCCTCCCTGTTCTCATGTGCTCCTGCCCCTGCCAGGAACAGGCCCCCACTCCCTCTCCCTCTTCTGTTCCCTCTCTCCATTTCCCCTGGGAAGTGCCTCTTCAGCCTGCATTTCAGACGCCATTGTCTCTGGGGAGCTCTCTCTAGCATCACCTGTCCCGGGCTCCATCGTCAGAGTTAGATGCCCCCATGTGCTCCTATAACAGCATAGTTTTCTTTCTACCTTAGCTCTTACCTGCTAATTTGCAGTGCTCTCTGATCTGTCTCCCACAGTGCGTGGTGAGCTTCTGAGAACAGAGGTGGCACTTGTTTGTCTTCGTGCTTTTCACATACTAGTACCTAATTGGTGTTTAATAAATGTTTGTCGAATGAATTAATGATCAATAAGTCAATGATTGCATGTACATGTGCACTTGTAGGGCAATGGGACTAGATTTTAATGGTCTTGGAAAATCCAAGTTGTTCTAGTCCCTGTAGTTCATTGTCCCCACCAGTATAAGCAGACTAGAGATTCCTAGAATATAGAACAGAGAGTATATTTTTCCTGGATAGGACTGGGGGGGGGGGGGTGGACCTGGTGTGGTGCTTGGCCATATATATATGTATATACGCATACACACACAGACACGCGCCTGCGCACGCACACACAGAGTTCACCAACTGTGTTTAACGAAACTCTACTGCCAGCTTATGTGTATCAGCACAGTTCCAAACATGACAGTCAATCAAACTAACATTTGGGGGATCTCATAAAGGGAGCATTTGACTCCCTTGCTTGACTGAACATTTGAGTCCAGACCCCTGTGTGTGGTATTGGCTACTGGGCTGAGGGCTGCCTGAAAAGAGGTCACACTCATCCTAATTAAGGTTGTAGCTGAGCCAGGCGCTGGTTTGGTTCTTTGGAGGGAGTTTAAGTGAGATGGGAGTCAGGATGGGAATGCCCTTCCTTTTCTTATGTCTTTAGAGTATTAGTAGACACTGGACTATGAAATTAAGGATTTATGGTTCCTTCCCGTCGTCTCACCCAGCACAGTGTACAGATTTCTCAGTGTCAGCCCAGCTGCTCTGCTGCATTCTGCGCAGGCCCTCTGTGCAGGTGGAAGGAGAAAACTTCATGACGGTGGACAGGTCGGGGGTGGTGGCTGTCAGAGGGGATTTTGACTGATCCTTTTGGTCTATCACAAACAATGAGCACCACGTTTGGACCTGGGGTGGGGCTTGGCCCTGGGGTAGATGCCAAGTATGGTAAAGTATGGTTCCTTCTCTGGTTGTATTTAGAGCTCAGTTGAGGAGCACACCAGCTCTGATCATAGTGGAGTTTTGATAAATGCTACCATTTATGTAACATCTCTTTTAACCTTAACAAACAAAGGAAAAACTTTTTTAGGTTTAAATAATAATATTTAAGACCAGTCGTTAAAAGTAATTTTTACCTGTGGAAATGTGGTCAGTGTGTCTAACATAGAATAACATTATGCTGTTTTCAAAATAGCCCAGCAGCTGAACTGACTGAGGCCCACCAGGGGTAGCTTGCCTTTCTATTTTTGAGATGAGCATTGCTTCTCTCTCCCAACTCTCCCAACTCTCCCAGTGTCAGTTTCTGCGTAGGGCTGAGAGCCTGGGGGAGAGGAAGAGGCAGGGAGAGAAGAAAACAGGACCCAGAGAGGTGGACGTTGCCCTGCACTGGGTAGGGGGAGGGCCCTGTGACTTGCTGCGCTCACAGGGCTGTTGGGGGGATGCAGTTGCCCGGTCTTTCAGCAGGGTCATGCATTTTTCTTCTCCAATACACTGACCTCTGCTGGCTTAACTATGACTTAATCACAGCTGGTTTTTTCCTTAGATTTTTTTTCAAGGAAAAAGGTTTTCATTTACTATTAAAAACTTTTTTGGTTACTTTTTAAATATAATTTGCACAACAATTAATACTTACTTATACACTTTGTATAGTGGAATTTATGTTTATCTAGGGAAATCCTAGCCATCCAAGTGTACTTTTGACCTCTAGGATGCAGTACCTTTTTTCTTTTTTAAACTGCTGTTATACCTCTGAAGATAAGGGAACAATTATTCTTATATAATTTTATTTTTAAATTGTAAAATTCATCGTTTGCTCTTAATACATGTTTGTGTAACGAAGGCAGCATGTTTAGTGAAGAGAATTTAAAATAACTGCATCCACACATTAGTTCAGGGAAATCGCTTAAGCTCTCTGTGCCTTCCTTAGATTTTATCTCTGGAGGATGATTTCTATTTCGTAGGCCTATTGTAAGGATTAAATTTATAGGCAGAGTGTCCCGGGGGCTGTTATTTCTGTAGAAATGTTTGTTACTATTAAAATTAAAACTAATATTATCCTGCCACCCTTTTAACTATGTAGCTACTTAAAAAAATAGAAAGTCCTAAAACAAACTTATACTAGCTGTATTGGTGTGTGCCTTTTTCTCTGGGATTTTTAGAGACACTATCACTTAAATATATTTCACTTTATAATTTATGCATCTGGAAGACCACAAGCATTGATTTGGCTGACATTCAGAAGTGTAACAAGCTGTGTGCGCAGAGCTCAGGTGCCAGCTTTAGCTCTCACCCTCATAAGAAGCTAGTCCACATGTAATCGCCATTCTGTTGATTTACAGTTATTTTAGACTCAGTATGTCCACAATGAAGCCCACTGTGTATTCCCACCTTCCTCTCCCTCCTGTATTAGGGAAGCAGTTCTGCACAGTGTAGTGGTTGAGAGAGAAACCTCTGAAGTTAGACAGTCTGGGTTCAAATTGTGGCTGCAGAGCCTGTCTGTGCCTCAGAGCCCTCATCTGTAACGTGACGTTAATGATCATACCTACCTTGATGAATTGTTGGGTGGCCACGTTTGGAATTTTGTTGGCAAAATAGTCCCCTCAAAAGCCCAGTAGAGGGCCTGGCCCAGTGGTGTAGTGGTTAAATTCGTGTGCTCTGCTTCAGTGCCCTGGGGTTTGCAGGTTTGGATCCTGGGCACAGACACACGCATTGCTCATCAAACCATGCTGTGGCTGTGGCAGCGTCCCACATACAAAATAGAGGAAGATTGGCATAAATGTTAGCTCAGGTCAATCTTCCTCACCGAAAACAACGGCAACAAAAAGCCCAGTAGACTTCTTTTTGTTCCCTTATTGTGGTAGTCCATAGCCAATGAACTCTGCCAAGCATCTTGTCTACCTCGAGGTCTGTTGTCTTCTATTTATTGGCCTTTGTGCTCTGCCCATCCCTCTCAGGTCAGTATAACTGCTGCTAAGGAAGAAGAGGAGAATGAATCTAGTGTAGGCAACTAGCAGTCTCTGCCACATAGGACTAACACGTACTTTCATTCGTCTAACAGATCTTTATCATCTATTTGCCATGTGCCATGCATTCCACCAGGCTCTGGGTAGACAGTAAGGAGCAAGAAAAGAATTTTTTTTATCCTCGTGAATCTTATTTTCTAGTGGTAGAATCATAATAAATACACTCACAAGTAGGTAGATCAAGTAACAGATTGTGTCCAATGCTGTGAATGAAATAAAGTAATTGGTAATGCCGTCTCTCTAGAATCAGCATTTCCCGAACCTGTCGCCCTTCTCTACATGGATTAGATACCTTTCCTACACCCTACATAGATATAAAATAGCTCGCAGCCGGTTTCACTCACTATTTTAGTGGTATATTTACTTGTTCTGTCCACACGGAGCTCCTGCACAATGCGTGGCACCTGGCAGATGTTCAGTACATGTTAAAGAAATGCAGAAAGGAATGGATAAGTCATTGACAGGACACCTTAGTAAGATGGAGTGTGAAGTCCCTTATATCAAGGATTACATTGTTCAGTGTTTTGGCAAAGCAGGTAAGGTTTAGGATCTTGAACCCTCCCAAGCTACGGTTGATAAATGTGTTTTTAAATAATAGTGATGATGGTGACAATAATAATAATTGTTGGCAATTACTGAGTGCTTGCTGATGTGCTAAGCACTGTGTCAAGAAGCTTACATTTAATCCTCACAACAGCTTCGTGCAATAGGTTCTGTTATAATTCTCATTTTTCACTAATTAGGAACTCTTTGCTAAGTCAAAGACACCTCCGACTCAGACGTTCAGAACTGATCCCATGATACTCATCCCACATCTGGTCCTTTTCCAGTGTTCCTGTCGCCAGTGGATGACAACATCATCCATGCTGTTCGACAAACCCAAAACCTAAGCACAGACATTCCTTTCTGTATCTTCTCTATCAGTTAACATGTATTCAGATCCTGGTAACAAAATCCATCTAACAGTAGCTTAAGGTAAAAAGGAAGTAAACATCTCACAAACAAGTCTGAAGTTCATCTAAAGGGTTGGTGGTTCTGTTTTATTGAGGCTCCAGGCTCTTTCTGACCTTCATCTCTGCGGTCCTAAGTATGTCAGCTTTTGTCCTCAGGCTTGTTATCTCATCATCACAGATGATTGCCTCATCTCCAGGCAAAGTTTGTATTAATTCTTCTTTTTTTATTTTTATTGTGGTGAAATTCACATAACATACAATTAGCCACTTTGAAGTGTACAATTCAGTGGCATTTAGTGCATTCTCAGTGTTATGCAACCACCACCTCTCTCTAGTTTCAAAACCTTCTCATCATTCCAGAAGAGCATTCTATTACCCATCAGTACTTTGTTCCTTTTGATGGCTGAATAATATTCCATTATGCATATAATACCACAATTTGTTTATCCATTCGTCTGCTGATAGACATTTGGATTGTTTCCACCTTTTGGCTATTGTGAATTGTGCTGCTACGAACATACATGAACACGTATCTGTTTGAATACTGGTTTTCAGTTCTTTTGGATATATACCTAGGGGTGAAATTGGTGGGTCCTATAGTATTCTGTTTAACTGTTTGAGGAACTACCAAACTATTTTCAATAGAGGCTGCACCTTTTACATTCCTACCAGCAACATACAAGGTGTCCTATTTCTCTACAGCCTCTGTAACATGTTAGTTTCCTTTTTAAAAAAATTGTTATTATATCCTTCCTAGTGAGTTTGAAATGGTATCTCTTTGTGGTTTTGATTTGCATTTCCTTATGGATCAGTGACGCTGAACATCTTTTCATGTGCTTGTTGGCCATTTGTTTATCTTTGGAGAAATGTCCACTCAAGTCTGCCCACCCTTTAGGAGGGTTGTCCTTATGTGTTGAGTTGCAAGAGTTCCTTATGTGGTGTGGGCACTAAAACCCCATTGGATATAATTTGCAAACATTTTCTCCCATTCTGTAGCTTGTCCTCTCACTCTCTTGATGATGTTCCTTGTTGCACAAAAGTTTTTAGGTTTTTTTTTTTTGAGGAAGATTAGCCCTGAGCAAACATCTGCCTCCAATCCTCCTCTTTTTTGCTGAGGAAGACTGGCCCTGAGCTAACATCCATGCCCATCTTTCTCTACTTTATATGTGGGACACCTACTACAATATGGCTTGACAAGCAGTGCGTAGGTCTGCACCTGGGATCTGAACCAGCGAACCCTGGGCTGCCAAAGCAGAACATGCGAACTTAACTGCTGCACCACTGGGCTGGCCCCTCAAAAATTTTTAGTTTTCTTGGAGTCCAGTTTATTTTTTCTTTTGTGCTTGTGCTTCGGTGTCAAAGCCAAGAAGTCATTGCTGAATCGAGGTTGTGAAGATTTACCCTTATATTCTCCTCCACTAGTTTTATCATTTTAGCTGTAATAATTAGGTCATTGATTCATTCTGAGTTAATTTTTGTATATGAAGTGAGGTTGGGGTCCAGGTTTATTCCTCTGTATGTAATTATCCAGTTGTCCCAGCACCATTTATTAAAGATACTATTCTTTTCCCATTGAAGTGTCCTGGCACCCTTGTCAAAAATTTATTGGCCATAAATGTTTGGACCTGTCCCTGGACTCCCAACTCTCCTTTATTGATCCTCATGTTTGTCATTATGCTGGTACTATACTGTTGGGATTACTGTAGCTTTGTAGTACGTTTTGAAATAAGAAAGTGGGAGTCTTCCAGCTTTGTTTTTCTTTTCCATATTGTTTGTGGCTATTTGGGGCCCTTTGCAATTCCATCTGAATTTGAAGATTGATATTTCCATTTCTGCAACGAAGGCCATTGGATTTTTTTTTTTTTAAAGATTTTTATTCTTTTTTCTTTTTCTCCCCAAAGACCCCAGTACATAGTTGTATATTCTTCGTTGTGGGTCCTTCTAGTTGTGGCATGTGGGACGCTGCCTCAGCGTGGTTTGATGAGCAGTGCCATGTCCGCACCCAGGATCCGAACCAACGAAACACTGGGCCGCCTGCAGCAGAGCGCGCAAACTTAACCACTCGGCCACGGGGCCAGCCCACAGGCCATTGGAATTTTGATAGAGATTACATTGAATCTGTGGTTCGCGTTCAGGAGTGTTGTCGTCTTGATGTTGTCTTCCAATTGATGAACGTGTGATGTCTTTCCATTTATTTGTGTCTTCTTTAATTTCTTTCCCAATATTTTGTAGTTGTCAGTGTATAAGTCTCTCACTTCCCTTGGTTGAATTTATTCCTATATGTTTTATTCTTTTGGATACTATTATATATGGAGTTGTTTTCTTACTTTCCTTTTCACATTGTTCATAGCTGGTGTATCATAGTTGTGTTTCTACACAACTGATTTTTGTATGTTGGTCTTGTCCCTTGAGATTTTGCTTGATTTGAATGTTAGGTGTAGTAGTGTTTTTGTGGATTCTTTGGGATTTTCTATGTTTAGAATCATGTTATCTGCAAATAGAGATCATTTTACTTCTTTTCCAAGTTGGATGCCCTTTATTTCTTCTATTTGCCTAATTACTCTGTCGAGGACTTCCAGTAATGTTGAGTAGCAGTGTGAAAGTGAGCATCCTGTCTTGTACTTGATTTTAGGAGTAAAGCTTCAGTCTTTTACCATTGAGTATAATGTTAACTGTGAGTTTTTTAAGAATATCTTTTATCTGGTTAAGAAAATTTCCCTCTATTCCTAGTTTGCTGAGTGCTGTTTATCATGAAAGGTTATTGAATTTTGTCAAATGTTTTTCTGTGTTTATTGAGATAATCATGTCTTTTTTCCCCTTCATTCTATTGATGTGTTGTATTACATTGATTGATTTTCTTATGTTGAAGCACCCTTGCATTCCTGTGACAAATTCCACTTGGTCATGGTGTGTAATCCTTTTAGTGTGCTGTTGGATTTGGTTTGCTAGAATTTTCTTGAGGATTTTTTTCATCTATATTCATAAGGGGTATGGGTCTATAATTGTCTTGTGGTATCGTTGTCTGACTTTGGTGTCAGATATGCTAGCCTCAAAAATATGTTAGGAAATAGTCCCTTTTCTGTTTTTTGAAAGGTTAAATTAGATTGTTGCTCATTCTTTTTTTTTTTTTTTTCTGAGAAAGATTAGCCCTGCGCTAACATCTGTGCTAGTCTTCCTTTACTTTGTATGTGGGTCCCTGCCACAGTGTGGCTGATGAGTGATTTAGGTCCAAGCCTGGGATCTGAACCTATGAACCTGGACCACTGAAGTGGAATGCACCAAACTCAACCACAGCGCCACAGGGCCAGCCCCTGTTCTTTCTTCTTTAAATGTTTAATGGAATTCAGTGAAGCCTCCTGGCCCTGTACTATTATTTTTGAGGAGGTCTTTGATTACTGATTCAATCTCTTTACTTGTTGTAAGTCTGTTGAGATTATCTATTTCTTTTTGAGTCAGCCTTGATAGATTGTATGTTTCTGAAGATTGTTCCATTTAATCTAGATTATCAAATTTGCTGGCATACAGTTGTTCATAGTATTCTCTTATAATCCTTTCAGTTTCTTTAAGATAGGTAATAATGTTTCCACTTTCATTTCTGATTTTAATTATTTCATCTTCTCTTTGTTTTTTGTAATCAGTTTAGCTAAAGGTTTGTTAATCTTGGTGATTTTTTCCACAGAACCAACTTTTGGTTTCACTGATTCTATTGGTTTTCTATTCTCTATTTTGTTTTTCTCTCTTCAAATCTTTATTATTTCCTTCCTTCCACTGGCTTTGGGTTTAGTGTGCTCATCTTTTCCCGGTTCCATAAACTGTAAAGTTAAGATGTTGATTTTTATTCTGTTTTAATGTAAGTATTTACAGCTGTAGATTTTCCTCTGAGAACTGCTTTCACTGCCCCTCATAAACTTTGGTATGTTGTATTTTTATTTTCACTCATCTCAAAGTATTTTCTTATTTTCCTAGTGATTTCTTCTTTGACCCATTGGTTGTAAGGTTATGTTGTTTAATTTCCACATACTTGTGATTTTTCCAGTTTTTCTTCTGTTACTGGTTTTAGTTTCATTTCATTGTGGTTGGAGAAGATACTTTGTATGATTTCAATCTATTAAAATATGTTGAGAATTGTTTTATGGCCTAACATATGATCTATCTTGAGAATGTTCCATGTGCACTTCAGAAGAAAGTGTATTCTGCTGTTGACTAGAGTGTTCTCTAGATATCTCTTAGGTCTAGCTAGTATATAGTGTTCAAGTCCTCTGTTTTCTTTTTGATCTTCTGTATAGATGTTCTATCTATTATTGAAGATAGTGATTGAAGTCTCCAACTATTATTGTAGAACTTTTCTCCATTCAACTCTGTCAGTGTTTACTTGATATGTCTTGTGGGGATCTGTTATTTGATGCATATATATTTATAATTGTTATATCTTCTTGATGAACTGGCCCTTTTGTCAATACATAATGTCCTTCTTTGTCTCTTGCAAAACTTTTGACTTAAAAATCAATTTTGTCTGTTACTGCTATAGCTACCCCAGCTCTCTTTTGGTTACTATTTCTTGGAATATCTTTTTTCCATCCTTTCACTTTCAACCTATGTGTGTTTGAGGGTCTAAAGAGCGTCTCTTTTAAGTAGCATAAATTTGAAACATGTTTTTTTAATCCATTCTGCCACTACCTGTCTTTTAATTTGTGAGTTTAATCTATTTACATTTAAAGTAATGTAATGTAAATTACTTTAAATGTAAATAGATTAAATGTAATTGAATTACCTTTAAAGTAATTACTGATAAGGAAGGACTTCCTTATAAGTAAGGAAGGACCATTTTGCTTTTTTTTTTTTGTATGTCATATCCTTTTTGTTCCTCAACTCCCCCACTAACTCCTTCTATGTTTGATTTTTTTGTGTACTATTTTGATTCTTTTCTTTGCTGTATAATTTTTATTTTCTTAGTGCTTACCAAGGGGATTTTTAACATCCTAAATTTGTAGCAATCTAGTTTGACTTGATACCAACTTAGTTTCAATAGCATACATTAACTCTGTTCCTATTTACCTCTGTCCCGGCCCTTTTGTTGTTATTGTCATAAATCACACCCTTACACATTGTGTGCGTATTAACATAGGCTTAAAATTCTTGATTTATGCATGTCTTTTAATTCATATAGGAAGCAAAAGAGACATTACAGACAAAATATACAGTAATACTAGCTTTTATATTTACCTATGTAGTTCCTTTACAATGATCTTAATTTTTTTGTATGGCTTCAAGTACTGTCCTTTTGTTTCTGCCTGAACAATTCTTTTTAGCATTTCTTTTGGAGAAGATTTGCTAGTAATAAAGTTCCTTAGCTTTTGTTTATCTAGAAATGTCTTAATTTCTCCTTCACTTTTGAAGAATAGTTCAGCCAGATATGGAAGTTTTGGTGAATAGTTTAACCAGATATAGAATTCTTCGTTGACAGTGTTTTTCTTTTAGCACATTATCATCTCACTGCCTTCTAGCCTCCAAGGCTTCTGATGAAAAATTTGCTGCGTTCAGGATTTTCTGTTTGGCTTTCAATGGTTTGATTATTATGTGTTTCTTGAGGATCTCTTTGAGTTCATCCTTCTTGGAGTTCATTGAGTTTCTTGGATGTATAGATTTATACCTGTCATCAAATTTGGAAAGTTTTCAGCCATTTTTCTTCGAATATTTTTCTGCCTCTTTCTCTGTGTCTTCTCTTTCTCATAATATATATGTTGGTACATTTAATGGTGTCCCATAGATTCCTTAGGCTCTGTTTATTTTTCTTCATTCTTTTTTCTTTCTTCTCCTCAGACTGGGTAATTTCAGTTGTCCTGTCTTGAAGTTTGCTGATTCTTCTGTCTTCTCTAATCTGCTATGGAAGCTCTCTAATGAATTTTTTATTTCGGCAGTTGTACTTTTCAGCTGTAGAATTTCTATTTGATTCCCTTTTATCATTTTTGTCTCTTTATTCATATTCCCTACCTGTACATACATCCTTGTCCTCATTTCCTTTAGTTCGTTGTCTGTGTTTCCCTTCAGCTCTTAGAACATATTTAGTTATTTATTTACTTAGCTTTTATTTATTTATCTTTTTTGTGAGGAAGGTTGGCCCTGAGCTAACACATGTTGCCAATCTTCCTCTTTTTGCTGAGGGAAGCTTGTCACTGAGCTAACATCTGTGCCAATCTTCCTTTGTGTTATGTGGGATGCTGCCACAGCATGGCTTGACAAGCAGTGCTAGGTCCATTCCCAGCATCCCAACCTTTAAACCCCAGGCCACTGAAGCAGAGCATGCAAACTTAACCACTATGCCACTGGACCAGCCCCCTCTTGGAGCATATTTAGACAGTTAATTTAAAGCCTTTGTTTAGTAAGGCAAATTGTATTTGGACTTCTTCATTGGCAGTTTCTGGCATTTTCTTTTTTTCCTATGAATGGGCCATTTCCTGTTTCTTTGCATACTTTCTAAGTTTTTGTTGAAATCTGGATATTCTAAATATTATAATGCAGTCACCCTGAAAATCATTCTCTCTCCTCTCCAGTGGCTGCTGCTGTTACTTGTTGAATTCTGCAGTTGCCTGTTTAGTGACTTTTCCAAACTATTTTTGTAAAGGCTCTATTCCTTGTTGTATGTGATCACTGAAGTCTCTGTTCTGTTATCTCTTGAGATCACCAGTGACTTGTTTTTGTTTTGTTTTGGGTTTTTTTTTGAGGAAGATGAGCCCTGAGCTAACATCTGCCACTGATCTTCCTCTTTTTGCTGAGGAAGATTGGCCCTGAGCTAACATCCATGCCCATCTTCCTCTACATTATATATGGGACACCTGCCGCAGCATGGCTTGATAAGCAGTACATAGGTCTGCACCTGGGATCCGAACTGCCAAACCCCGGGCCCCCAAAGCGGAACGTGTGAACTTAACTACTGTGCAACTGGGCTCGCCCCAATCAGTGATTTCTTTTAATGTCTGAATTTAATAAAGGAAAAAAAGGTCTTTTGTCTCTTTAAATTCTTTTGACAGATATTTCCATGGAATCCCTTCAGCCCTAGGGGATTGAAACAATGGCCAGTCTTTTTGCTAGTCTCTCAGTGAACTGCCAAGCAAATCAAAACACACATCCCCAAATTTTGGAGGATGAGGTTCTCACCATTGTACCAGCAAGCTACTCCATGAACATGGGCCACTGTCCCTATAGCTGCCTGCTACGAGGATGAGGCATGCATAGTGGTAGCTGCCAGCAAAGTGTGAAATTTACTGACATATACCAGCTTCTTTCTTCATCTAAGCATTCCCGTGGATGCTGCAAGTGTCCAGCTAGACTTTAGAGTTCTGAAATAGTGGTTCTAACAGTTCTTGCCAGCTCAGTAATTGATTTGGTATAGGGACTGATTCCTGCTCTACTCTGCCGTTTTCTGTGATATCACTCCTTATTTATTCTTGTTGAGATAATAATCTCCATATTAAAGTATTATACTATTGTAAAAGAATTTGTTTAGGCATATATTGTAAAAGAATTTGTTTAGGTGAAGGCTGATGTGTGTATAAATAGGACCTGTATCAAATTACTTCTTACGAATTATTTACCATTATGCCTGTCCATCTCACAAATTAGGATAGTTGACCAAAAAGATGGAATTTTGCCTGTATATGTGGTGGTGTCACTGTGTATCAGTACATTCTATCTTGTGGCTGTGCAGAGAAAAATGGCATTTCTTTATTTTGTCTGTAGTTAATTTAGTCGTTTTCCTACTACTCCATGTGGGAGACCCACTGAGTAGCTCAGGGAAAAAATTTAATACAATTTAAAACTTAGTCTAGTATGGTGAGTTAAATAGTCTGTTTAGGTAGTGTCGAACTCTCTTTGAGATAAAAATGCTCACTCTTTGTCTGCTTTTTATCCTGGGATGGTTTGGGCATGTGGCGTGAGAGATGTGGCATATGTGATCTCTTAGCAGTGGAGAACTGCTCATTCCCCTTGGTTTGATGTCTACTACTTCTCTGGTCTCTGGGGCCATGTCCTGTAACCTCCTGGTTGTGTTTTCCTTGCTGGCATGTGCAGATGATGTCATGGCTCGTGTAACTCATAGTGGGGCCTTTCTGGTTGATAAGAACTTGGTGGTGCTCCTGGACTAGTTTATTCTCTCTTTGGCTCCTCTTCTCTGAGCTCTCCTGGGTATCTGCCATGTCTCTGTCTGGCCTAGAACTTCACTTATAACCTTTACTGCAGGGTTACCTGTTCCATGGTGGGCCCCATGGCCAACCCTCTAGCTCAGGAAATCTGAGTCTCAGAGCTTACCATTGCCAGACCACGTTTGTGAAAACGCTCTCTCAAGACAATGGCCTAGCCTGTAAAACGATGGACTTAGTATGTAATCCTTCTGTGCATGTCAGATGCTGCATATTGCTTCATTTTATCTCTTCACACTTCCTTTACTAGGAAAACCAAATAACTCCCCAGGCAGATGAATGCTTCTAGCAGACTAGGGCAAAGTCGTGTACTTGGAAAGGCAAAATAACAACAAAAATTATAATTTTCAAATATTATCTCTGTTCCACCATGTATATAGACATAATGAGGATAATATTTAAAAACTCATAGTAATTCTAAATGTATACAAACCTTAAATTTAAGGAACATAGGATCTTTAGAGAACATAAGTGATATGCATGAATATATATAGTATATATATAGTTGAGATATATATAGTATATGATTAAGATATGTTATATATAAACTAAATACATATATCATTAGGAGGTTTGGTTTCTTTCTATTAACATTTTCCCATGACTAAAATTACTATGATTTAACACACACCTTTCTTTCTGTTGCAGGACAGTTCGTGTATGGTTAAAGAGAGACAGTGGACAATATTGGCCAAGCATATACCATGCAATGCCTTGTAAGTATCTGGATCTCTGTCTTTAAAAATCAGACATGGACTCCAACTCCCCTTCTTTCCAAGATTGCCTTCTCTGTGTCTTCTTCTTGAGTAGCGATGCCTGAGGGTTAGGATTACCATTCTAATGGAAAGTGCCATATTAAATCATTTTAGCTCTCAGTATGTAAAATAAGAAAATTGGTCTGAAATTGACTATATATTCATAATTTCTGAATAAGATTAATGGAAGAAGGACATAAGCTCTCTGATTACAGCCATCTCTCTCTCTCTTGTTTTTTTTTAACTTTTTTGTCAAGTACTTCCTTAAACAACTCAAAATTTTGTCCGTTGATTACATTTGTGAAGTAAATTTGTTCTTGCATTATTGTTATTTATTCAAATTCAAGACATTCAGCATTGAACATTCAATTCTCAAAAGGATTTGCTTAGGATTGAAACTTTCTAATTAGAAGTCAATCCTGGGGCCAGCCTGGTGGTGTAGTGGTTAAGTTTGCATGCTCTGCTTCAGTGGCCTGGAGTTCACAGGTTCAGATCCTGGGCATGGACCTACACACTGCTCATCAAGCCATGCTGTAGCAGGGTCCCACATACAAGATAGAGGAAGACTAGCACAGATGTTAGCTCAGGGACAATCTTCCTCAAAAAAAAAAAAAAAAGAAGTCAATCTCATTTCCCTAAGATTTTATGTGAGAAATACATCCTTGCACTGATAAGTAGCGAATCTTTGAAATATAGTTTTTAAAAAATGTTATGACTGATTTTTAGACTCTTATACTGGCAAAAGTTCTCCTGCAGGAGGAGAAGAGCTGGCTCCCGAAAATAGGAAATTTCTTTTTAGTCTGCTCTTTTATCTTTAAAATTAATGAAGTTTGGGCATCCTATTCCATGTTTACTTAAGTATAAAATAATTATTTAAATTCATTATAAGTTATATTATTAAACATTTCCCTTACTCTCCTTCCTTCAAATCTTAATTAAAATTGACACCCTAGAAAAATCCCTCAGGTTTGTTGTTTGGGCTCAGGTCCCCTGGCTTGCTGCAGCGCGCACCTCTTCCCTGATACAAGTTTCCCAGTTTGAGAAATATTGCCGCAGTGAATAGCTCAGAGAAATTCATGCACATTGTGGCTCTGATAAGGTTTATGCCTCTGGCAAAAGAATACTGTTATAACTTAAACAGCAATTTTGCCTGTTTATGAACAAATGAATTATTAAGGATGTAATGGTTTTCTGTGATTTTCAAATTATCTTTGAGTTTTGCATGTCTTTAGAATTTTGTGGTAAATAGATAACCCCGAAGCTGAACCAAGTATTCTCCCTTATGTTAAGGAAGAAGGAACTTCTTGTAATTCTGAGTACTTACTCTCCCCTTACTTATTGTGTCTCCAGTAGACACCATTATACAGCAAGGGCCCTCAGTGAACTTTCTTTTTAAGCTGTGGCAATGATGAGGGCTTAGGTAAATGGAAAGAGAAGGGAATTCTCTGATTGATGTTTTTCCTGATTTTTAAGTGGTATAACTAGTCTTACCTATGGTCTTGCTTTTTCATCAAACCTGATGCAATATCTAGCTGGAAGATGTGGGGAAAGTCTGTAGTCCAGCAAGTTAAAGTTGACCCCAGAGACCTGTCACTCCCATAACTGTGAAGATGGAGGAGAGGCAGACCTGGGCAGAATGATGAGGGCTTGAGGATAGTGGGCAAGGAATCTTCTTGAGATGAACATTAATGGGAACCTCATGAAGACACAGGGTCCTAAGCAATTGTTTACTCCTCTCCTTCCGCATATACATTTTGGTGTCTTCTCTAATGTTCTTTTTATTTGAATATCACTGAGAATACAGAAAAGCCTCTAGTTGCATTTTCATTGTTTATTAAACTGTAGGCAAGAATGACTAAAGTCTGCCATAGCTCCTGCACCTGACTTTGGTGCTCAATAAATATATACTTACTGAAGACTTGAATCCAATAATAAACATGAGCTTCCCTGAGAACCTTATCATCCATTTTCTTAATGACTGAACACAGCTTTGAGAAGGAGGACCCTCTAATTATTTGCATACTTTGCCGATGGCCTTCTACTAAAAGGAGTAAAAACGAAATTACTTTGCTATTAAAATGTCTTCTGTGGACCAGCAGCATCAGAGACACCCAAGAACTTAGTAGAAATGCAAATATTGGGTTCTACCCCAGATCTACTGAATCAGAATCTGCATTTTAGTAAGATCCCTAGGTGATTTGAATGTACTTTAAAGTTTGAAAAAATTGTCTTGTGGCATTATAGGCAACATGCTGATCTATTTACTCGTGCTTGTATGAACACATGTAAAGCCTCATGCATATATAGTGTTGATTTGTAAATACATGGATATAAGTACACATTCGGGTCAATGAAACGTTTACTGTGCACCTATTATGTATAGGCCGTTGAGCTGGGTGCCAGAATTTGCAGATGAACAAGGCGCATAAGTCAAGATGATTTCCATAATCTTTCATTGTTGGATTGCGCCACCACCATGGAGAGGTAAAAAACAAAAGGCTATGTTCTTCATATTTGGTCAGAAATTGGCTTTTATGGTCTTAGGAATCATGCATTCAAATGATATGGCGACTGCTCTCTGAGCAAGAATTTAAGTTTTGTTTAACTTGAGAACAGCAGAGTCTTATTGCATGAGGAAATAAGCTACATTTTCGGTCGGTTAGATAACCTGAAATAGATTTGAGTTTCCGAGGAGCTGTTTTGCAGTACTTTCTATTGAAAGGTGTTTTGTTAAGAGTTTACTTGGTGTTATCCTTAAATAACTGTTATGTGGTTTTAGTTACAAAATAAGTGAAAAGGTACAGTATATCTGGAGGCTATAATATGGACACCACAAGGCAGATATGACCGTATTGTGTGTTTATAGTGGTGTATAATAAGTAGTATTCCAAATCTAGAAAAAGCAAAGAAAATATACATGTAATATATGGCTTGTTTATTTTGTCCATTAAATACTTTTTAATATAGTAATTGTCATGTTCTGGGTAGGATAGTAATTTTCTGTAACATTGAAAAGAATTTAAAGTTTAGTGGAGGTTAAGTGAGTGGGAGGCATTAGATGAGAAAGAATGAATAGTGAAGGCTAAGTTTGAAGGCTGGGAGTGAGCCTGAAAGGAACAGTGTGATAAGGCTGTGCGAGCTTGGGGGAGTGGCAGACAAGAGAGAGATGAGAAGCTGACACATCATGATCAGAAACACAGCCGCTGCTTTGGGGGGTGTCCTTATACCCTGTCTTTTCTGAGAAAGCTCCCACTTCCCCTCTAGGAGGGAGCCCGGAGAAACCAGACTTGCCTGGTTAAGGCTGTTTGCCTCTGAGCCAATCTGATTTTCCCAGGAATGTAGAATTTGGAGTAGGAAATGCTCAGCTGGTCCCTTGAATTGGGAACATGTAAACCCTACAGCTGGAAGGCATTTGAGTGCGTAAAGCAACAGTGAAAGCAGATCTGCTTAAAAGAAGTGTGAATCAGGGAGGAAGGACCACTTGGCTCCAGAGGGAGAGAAGTCTGAGCAAATGATTCCTGAACATTTTCCTCCTCTTCCTTCTGACACCCAGAAGCCTGGCTCTGCTCCTGCCTTTGAGTTCAAGAGATACCCCCCTTACTGGATATGCCCATCGGTGCGGAAGTTCACTCCGGTGGGTTTCTGTTACTGATGGCTGCAAGTGTCTAACTCAGCCTAGCCCGGAGTGTACACCTCCTGATTCCTCTCTGTTCAGTTTCTCCTGGATCTCTGTATCTTTAAAGAGAAAGAACTGAGCCACGTCCCTATTGGTGCCACTGTGGTGTTGAGCTGAAAATAGTCTGGGAAAAGTGAGGGCAAGTAAAGAGGAAAAGCAGAAAGAAATATTCATCCTGTTTTCTTTAATTTCCTTCAACAACTCAACAAATTTTAAATATTTCTTCTGTATCAAACACTGTGCAATGTACTAAGGATATACTGGTTAAATACGGGAGGTGATTTCTGTCTTCATGTTGTGTACAGCCTGGTGAGGAAGACAGACCTAAAATAAGTACCACCCATGATGCATGGGGAGTGTTAGAACATGAGAAATAGGCGTAATGGGAACATGGTCACAGAGGCTCCCAGAGGAAGGTCCATTTAAAACCCCTGCTGTCTATAGAAAATTTGCGGTGGCTGGTAACTTGTTTTTTAGTTCCCTATTAAGCTGGTTTTTATGGATGAGTGAGAAATAAGAGCATTTTCTTATCAAATATTCTTTTAAAAACTTAATTCCCTCTTGACCTATCTCACGTAGTGGCTGCTTATTGCCTGTGACAAGATCAAGTTACAACCTCTGCAACTGGGACCTGCCTGAGCTTGGAAACCAGAGAGGGGCCTTTCTGAGAGTACAGAGTTGAGGTTTCAGTTGTAGCCATAAATGTGATTATTTGTTCCAGGCTTCTAACTGATACTATTTCAACCACCACATTTGCATTACATTACAGAGAAAAAAAAAAACATGAAAAGCACAGGCATTCCTATTTTCATGGTTGAGTTATTTTAGATTTACTTTACCAACTAGGTTTGCCATTCCTGGGATCAGACAAAGGAATGGAGCAGAGAGCTCAAGCAGGAGCCAGGGTGGCAGGTGTTTGAGATTTTTCTTACTCTATTAAAGTATTGGGTATCGTGTCTAGGCCTTTATTGCCAACTTTTCTCTGTGAGTATGGAGAATAGGTAAAACAACATGGCTGCCAAAGATGTAGTGAATCCGAGGCTAAGAGGGCCGGAGCCTCAGGACTGAGGGTGTGTTGGACAATTGGAAAACCTCTGTGGGTTCTCTTGTTGCCAAGACAGGCAGGTGGAGTTTACTTTGGCTCTAAGTGTTTATGAATTTGTCCTTAAAGCAAAACAGGAGACAGTTTTTTAGAGATAATTACAAGTAAAAGGTGCACCTAACATAGTAATAAAATGACCTGTTTTGTCCTATTTCCAGCTCTCTGCCTTGGCCTTGTGGGATGGCATTTGCCCAGTCTGAAGTTGTGATTGGGTGCCTCAGTTTTCACACGTGTGGCCACTTTACTATTTGCTTTGCTAACTTTTAAAGTATAGCAACTCTAGTTCTCAATGAAAAACATAATTTTAGACTGTCTGCTTCCCAGTTTTTATCAAAAGCCTGGTTGAGAGAAAGGCTATTTATGGAGGGCAGCATGAAGGATGTGCGGTCCAGTTATTCATCTGTATTCTGAGTTTTCCCGCTTTGTGTTAGCCCTCTGCAGAAATGCCTTCGGTCGTTGTGCTCTCAGCTCATACTGATGTGTACATATAGGAAATGCCTTATGGCTGGCTTTGAAGTAATTGTCTACCATAATGCTCAGTGCCCCTTGGAAGAAGCACTAAGGGGGAATAGTTTTTAGATCTGAGGGCTAGAAACCCTTGGCTTTCTCTAAGGCAGAACTTCCCAACCTTTGTGCTACAGCATACTAACATGATCCAAATGGATTACAGGCCCTGGGAACTGATCCCCTTACCTGGTCGGGGACCCAGTCATCTGGGCCCTAGCAATCTCTTCCGTTTACTCTAGTGACTGTTCAAATCTAATTTTCTGTATTTATCTTGAAGTGAAAAAGGTTGGGAGAATAGCTCTAAAGACCTAGGACTTTGTCCTTATGGATAATATGAAATATGGTACCTATGACATTTCCCAGCAGATCTTTATTCTCATTTTCTTTCTGTTCTTATGTATATTTTCCTTAGTCATGACTTTTTGCTTATTTCTATTGTTCAGTTTTATTGTATCTGCTTTTTAAGCCATTTCAAATTCTTTGTGAAATGAGGTAGAGAATGCATTAAATGAAGTCTCTTAGTTAAGACAAATAGAGCGATGAAATTTGAACATAATTGTACTCTTTACCTTAAATTCACCCAAAAATATGCATTGTTTAAGATTGGAGTTCTCAAAATTATAGGTTAGAACCTGTGCCTGGGTGGGAAACTGGAATTCAGTTTTCATTTTTGCTGCCAATTTGCTGAGTCTCTTCGGGCAAGTCCTTTACGTTTTCCCTGCTCTGAAGCCTGACAGATAAACTCTTCATTTTCTTTGACCTCAAATTTGCAGAAATGGGGCCCAGCCCCATGGCCGAGTGGTTAAGTTCCCGCGCTCTGCTTCGGTGGCCCAGGGTTTCGCTGGTTCGAATCCTGGGCGCAGACATGGCACTCCTCGTCAAGCCATGCTGAGGCGGCGTCCCACATGTCACAGCTAGAAGGACCCACAGCTAAAAATACACAACTATGTACCCGGAGGGCTTTGAGAGAAAAAGGAAAAATAAAATCTTTAAAACAAAACAGAATAAGAACCAGAACTTCAGCATCCACACTCTTAAAAAAAAAAAAATTTGCAGAAATGTTTTTGTTATGAGGTACATTAAGTAAGTATTTGTAAAATACTCTCAGGTTCTTGGTGTTTAGCAATATATGCTGTCATTGCTGGTCTTAACTCATAGGGAGTAGGAAAGATTGGCTAGTTTCTGAGGTTGTGGCTGGATTGGTTTCCTTGTTTTCATTTTTGGGGACTGTCATCTTACCGCAACAGATAACTTGATATTGAGGATTTAGAAAATTAAAATGATTGATATGTTCATATGCTTTATATGTGGGATGGAAATGAGTTATTTTGTATGTGATTGCAAGTGTTAATTTTCCCATTGTTGAGGTCAAAGGAGACCTTTCAGTAGTTTAGGACTGTGTATGGAGCTGGTTCGTGGCTCTCACCTCTTCTCCTGGGTTTATTGGAGTTCAGGGGAAAATTCATGTGAATAGATTAGTGATAGATAGATGTTTAAAAATAATGAATTTGGCAGTTCTGTTTTCATAAGGCAGTGATTGTTTTGGTGACTTTAGACATGTTTAACTCAGTTGAGAAAATTTCTTGGCAGCCTGGGGGATATGTGTATAAGTGGGAAATGCTTATCTTACTGTTTTAATTTATACCTTATTTCAAATAACTCCTTGTTGCTAGTTGTGAAGTGTGTTGCTCCTTTGTTGGCTTCTTTTTGGTATTGATTATACTATGGAACCATTGTAAAAACAACTCATTGTTTTTATTCTTTACATTTTCAAAAATAGTAACGTAATCTGATCTTTTGCTTCTGTATTTACTAGTAAGAAAAGGTACCAAAGAAACTTCTGATTTTTAACAGAAATGAAGGAAAACAGATGATCTAAACTAAAGATAACAGATACTAATTAATCTGAGTAATTACAGCATTTGCTTAGCATACTCTTGTTTGATTTTCATATGACAGGGTATTTTAAAATGTATTATACTTAGTTAAACTTGTAGTTGTAACTTAAAGGTTGTCTGGGAGCAAAAATGACCACTCCTAATTCATTGTAGTTTTGTTGATGAAGTAAAAAAAAAATGATTAGTAGAATGCATTAAATAAATGAAAAATGCTTTTTAATGTTAGGCAATTAAAGTCCTAAATATAAGTGTTCTTAATAAAGTAAAGCATGGGTTAAAGATTGTAAACCTAATAAATATTATCTTGTGACAAATAGGGCTGAATAAAATAGTGTCCATGAAGTAAATGAATTAAATCTTTGCCTTGTGGTGGTGGAGTGCTCCTTGAAGGCTCTGTTCAAGGCCCTCTTCATGGGGTCCTACGTTTAACTTCACCAGGATGCCTTTAACACCTGGAGTTTGGTTCATGGAAATACCATTGTTTATTTAGTTTTAAAGTTCCCACCAGAACATCTTATGAAGATTAGTGTCTCCTGCCAAATAATGCCTTTATCATTGTAAAGCAGTCAGTGTGATTGAAATCCACAGCTTAACCTTCAGTGAAACTGGTGTTTATTTGAGCAAAGTTTAACCATTCAGCAAAGAACAGAAAATAAACTAGTCATAAAATGAAAGAGTTATAGATGTAGATAATAGAAACAAGGAAACTTTCCCCAAAATAGAAGTATTTTGAGAATGCCTCCTCTCATCTACATTTTTTTAAAAAGCAAGAGCAATATTTTTTTTAAGAATACCTATGGGATAAAAGTGTTAGAAATACAAGTAGCCAGTTTCCTTCTAATCCACTTAATTATTGACTCTGTTGAGGTTGGTCTCTTGAGTTCCTTTGTTTGGGGCTCATCTCTCTTGAACTTTTCCCCCTTCAAATTATATGGCCATTAATATAATCACTCAGACTGGGGCTTCTCTTTATTTTAGTTTTTCCTAAACTTTAAGGTGAGTGCTTGCCTGAAACTACAAAGATTTCATTTAAAACAAAAACCAAAACCTCAGTGGTATGAAAGTGTTTAATTTTAAAAATAAAATTTTGACAGGCCATCAAGGTCTAAAGTCCTGATACTAACGTAAGAGAATATTATTTCCCATTACCCATAGACCAGCACAAATTTCTTTTCTGAGTTGTGCCTTTCATTATCTTGCTTCCTAAAATTTTGCCAAATATACTTCTTTTGACTGTCATGAGTCTGAGACAGAAAAGGGAGATGGAAAATTTTAATCAGATAGTATGGAAAATGAACTTTTTTACTATTTTATTGAGAAACTGTGGTCAGGTTTTTTTCAGGTTTTAATGAAAATGTTGGGAAGAAAAAATAGAAAGCTAGGATATAACATCAACAAGACCATTTACAAGGTCTTGAATTTCATTTATTGGGTTTGTGTAGGAGCCGTCTCAAGCAAACTATGTATAATGTAATAATGTGGGAGGCCTTGGCAAGTCGGGGCTCACCCCACAAAGCTTACTTGGTGTGGTTATCCTTTCTCATGGGAAAGAGTTAAAGGTGAAGGGAATAAATATATCTTTAGGTTTTGTATCTTGCTGTATTTATATCATCTAGAGATCAGGGATGCAGTTTTGATAGAGGAAGCCAGTCGAGGGGAGCTGTGTTGTAATTTTATAGTTCTGGTCAGCCACTTCACGCAGCCTTTCGAGAAGGTAGTTTTAAGGTGGAAGAATAGAATGGTCTCTCAACCGCTTCATCTCTAACCTGAACTTTCAGCTGTCAGAGAGACCAATATTTCTTTATTGACTTGTGAATTATTAGTTTTACAGCATTTAAAGCTGAATTCTTACTTGTGAAACATCACGTTTTTGCAACCCAGCTACACATATTTCTCTTAAATCATGTTTTGTTTGTTTCCTCCTTTATTCTTCCTGCCAAAGGATTCCTTTTACCATTTGGCCAGAATTACTATTAACTTACTGTCTTATTATCCTTCCCCAACAGTTTTGCCACTTTGATATTTCCTTGCATGGATAGAAGCCCATTTTGTATGGGCCATGGCACTATGCTTTCAGAGGTTGCTTTTTTGTTAATTTCTGGTGAGTTAAGGTTAGAAGAATCTCTGTGTCAATCTGTCTACTTCCCCCGAACCTCAAAAGGAAAGACATTTACTGTAACAACAAAGATGGTCATTAATATTCTTTTCAATTCACTCCCTGCCTCCTTGGCCCCGCAGGGTCTATGGGTAACCAACCCAGGGCCTATTCCTATGAGAGTCACAGTTGGGAACAGGTTTGAGGAACATCATAAGGCTCACCTACTAGAAGTCTTCCCCCTCCTCCTGGTTTGCTTAGGGTTTTACCATAATGCCTCTTTGAAGAGCTAATTATGCTCTCTAGCTCTGGCATTCCGCTGTCTAGAACCATCTTAGGTTCAACCATAGTGGTTCTAGAACAAGAGAATTTCTGGTCCTTTGTAGGAAAGGTCTTTTCCTTTTGAATTCTGGTGGTGATTCTTACTATCAACATAAAGTGATATGAAATAAGGAGGTGACACTGGGGACAAGTGTTATAGTTCCTATATATAGTTGGTGTCACAATCTATAAATTCATTAATGGCAGCTGTAATACTTTATATATCATTGTATCACATGCCTGGAACATAGTAAGCATTCTAAGTTTTCATTGAAAGAATAATAGGAAATTTAGTAAATGCGAGAAAAAGTGAGGAATAAAGAAATAGCCATGTGGGACCAGCCTGGTGGCGCAGTGGTTAAGTTTGCACGTTCTGCTTTGGTAGCCCGGGGTTTGCCGGTTCGGATCCTGGGTATGCACATGGCACCACTTGTCAAGCCATGCTGTGGCAGGCGTCCCACATATAAAGTAGAGGAAGATGGGCACAGATGTTAGCTCAGGGCCAGTCTTCCTCAGCAAAAAAAAAAAAAAAAAAGAATTGGCAGCAGATGTTAGCTCAAGGCTAATCTTCCTAAAAAGAAAAAAAAAGAAAAGAAATAGCAATGTAGATTGAAGGGTAACCTGTGCAATATTGTAAAAAACGTCTTTTAAATCACATTCAAAGATCAGTGGATTTTCTAACTATTACATAACCAGATATGAAGTTTGGAGGGAATCACACAGAAAATACTTTTAATATGGTCAGGAGGCAGCTAAGTGATAAGGGTATTCTTGACTAGTCTCTAGCCTTTTGCGCTGCACTCGAGTTTTCATATGCTCAGACTTTTATCTTAAATCATTAGCTATTTAAACTTTTTAACAAGAATAGCAAAATAATAAGAGTAAAGACAGTGTTATAGAAATAATCTTGTTAGTTGAACACAAGAACTGTTTAGTTTTTCCATATATATTTTTATGTGTGTATCTACTTTATGTGGTTGTAATCACAATGTATTTTTTCTTTTGCTTTTTTCAGCTCACATGATAATTTTCCATGAAATCATTAGATTTTAATTCTGCACACATGTTAAGGGATTATGAGACCTGGCATCTTAGCATCTGTGTAGAAATTGTGTCAACATAGTGTAGACCAAGGGTGAGTAAGACTGACTTTCTTAGGGCAGTGCATTAGATGTCATTTGACTGCTTTTTTCATCAGTGTACTTATGGCAATCTAGCTTAATTTTGTGGCCAAACCAAGAGAAGATATTCTGGCATACTGGTGGAAGTTTTGGGGGAAAATTGTTTTTCGTATGAGTCCATTTTCTGATCATATCATGATTGAATGTTAGAAAAAAGGAAATACTTCATGCAGTTCAGAAGGTCTTTTTTTGTTGTTGTTCAGGGCCCTTTTATAGAAAATGAAAAAATGTTACTAAATGATGTGTTTATGCAATGATTCTGTTTGTAGAACTTCAAGTTCTTTGATAGTTTAAAGATAATCTAAGTTGGTTGTTTGAAAATAGGACTGTATTTGAATTATGTCTTTGAACCTTCTCCAACTTTTTTTTCCTGTGTGACCTTGGGTAAGACATCTAATCATAACTGAAACGTAAGAATAAAAATACTTGATACTGATTGTGATTATGATGGTGGGTAGTTCATGATCCACAGGGCTACTGTGAAGCTGGGGCAGAAATTTAAAAATTGTGTTGGCCTCTGTAGAAAGACTATTTCAGCATAGGGTAAATTGTCAAAAGGCCCCTATTCTTACAAGCAATCATAGAGAAGGCAGGGACCCGGAAGGTGACTGTTTAGCAAGCACTTCTTGGCCACAGGTGGCTTCCAAGCATGCTAAATTTACTCAGTCACAGGTGAACTCAGGCTCAGGTTCTTGCAGACAGGGAGGCCCCATCCAGGACTGGGTGAACTGACTCACCTGATGATTTCTTTCCAGTAGAGCCTGGCCCTGTGTCAAGTTGGTTCTCTTCAGATTGAGACAAATCCTCAGTCTTTTTTCATTCAACAACCTCCAGCATATCTCTTGAATGCTGAGAATACAAGACTTCTCACAGTCTACATGCCCGAAATCAATTCTGAATCAAAAAACAGATTTCTATACTAGTGTGTGTATGTGTATGTGGGAAGGGAGGAGGGGTAGTAAGATCTTTTGTTTCCCTAGTTCGGAAAGGATAGATCATTTCTACTAAAGATGGAGTTTGAGTGGAAGAGATTGGTGATGAAGGGATTACACAGCACAAAATATTGTTAATTAGTCAGGCAAATTTAGGCTTGATATTGACAGAACAGCTGAGACCAAGTCTGTTGGAACTTGTCCAGTTTGAGAATATCTTATTTGTTATATTCATTAAAAGGATAACTGAAGAACTAGGGGTTGGTTATAAAATTACTGTTTTTATTTTTTGGTGAGTGGGAGTTAAATGCACTGTTTTGCAGGAAATAGTGGGAAAAAAATAGTCACACACTTTTAGTTAGTCACTCCTGAATCGATGAGAATCATCGTTTTGTTAATTTCATCAACATGTTCATTTCTTTCAGCTCCATGTTCATGCATGTCTTTTAACCCGGAAACAAGAAGACTGTCCATAGGTCTAGACAATGGTACAATCTCAGTAAGTACACATAAATAAGATTTCCAGTTGAAATACTTCCCTTCCTGTGGAGTATGTGTATATGTATTGTGATAAGAATTATTTATTAGTTTTTTTCAAATTAACAAATTGATTTCCTTGCTAGTAAAGTGGAAACTGCAGTCCAGCAAATTATGGTGAGGTGTAGGGAGAGCTGTCATAAGTCTCAACTTAAATGCTGACAAGATTCAGCTTGACTTACCAGGTAACCCAGTGGCTAGAATAGGGGCATTATGAGGTCAATGAGTGAACTGCATGATTCTGTGCATTAGTGAGAGCAAGCTGTGAGTCTAGCAGCTTTGATCAGATGGCTAATCATGATGTCATATGCTTCCCCACACAAGTGACAGACACAAGGGAAATGTCTTCGTTTAGACCTGCATGTCTCATCTTGTCTTTGATACTCGGTGTTCTCCCCCTTCCCCTCTCTCTTCTCCTCCTCGTTGTCTTCTTAACTCCCTCTGGTATGAATAGAATTCTGTAAATGTGTATGAATTTTAAAGAGAGCACAGAATCTAGATTTAGTCTGTAGGGTAGATCCAGATAAATATTAGACCCTTTGATTATAGATCTTGAGGGAACTGAAGTGATTAGAGATTGGAATTTCAGCTTTTACTACTTACTTAATGATCTTTTTACATATTTATTTTCAACTGGTATACTAACTAGTAACAAGACTGATCTGGCAAATTCTCCATTTTGGTAAATTCTCCGGTATTGCCTTTGTCCCAGGCAAGAGAGACCCTGTTTTGGGAGCTGTGAATTAGAGAACTCTGCTCTGGCCATACTTCTCCACAGGATGAAGGATCTGAGGGTCAACGGGTGGGCCTCGCCTAAGCCCTCGCTTTGCCCACTTCCATGCTCTGGAATTTCCTGCCCCCAAACAGCTTAGAGCCTGCTTCCGTGGCCTGCATGGGCCTTTTCCCTGAGTCTGTCTTGAGGAGGATAAAACCTGTCAGTGTACCCTTAGGCCTGAGGGGTGGCTAGGGTGCAGTGGTTTGAGGTGCACAAGGCCTCTCAAGGTGTCAATCATCAACGGGCGAATAGGATGAGAAGGGTATGGGCTGGCCCTCCCATGTCACCACACTATGGTGTGGAACTTCAAGGAGTCTAAGCATTCTAAGTTGATACCTGTTCCTCCAGGTGGTTGAAGGTATATTTGTCAAGACTGGAGAAAGAGACCCTATTTTATTTAATAGTTTAACTTGATATATAACTTTTAAATATTTAGACATGTGGAATGTGGGTCTCCATTTGTAGTCTTCACCTAACCCCTGCAAATGTTAGAAGTGGGCCTGAAATTTTCCATTTGATCTTTAATCAAAACATTTGGTGACCTTTATGGAAATTTTAACAGTATTGTTAAATATAGTCATACATCGCTTAATGATGTGGATACATTCTGAGAAATGCATTGTTAGATGATTTCATCATTGTGTGAACATCATGGAGTACTTACACAAATCTAGATGGTATAGCCTACTACACGCCTATGCTACATGGTACCAATCTTATGGGACTACTGTTGTATATGTGGTCATTGACCGAATCATTGTTATATGGCGCATGACGGTATAAATCAGCCTGTTGACAAATATTTATGGAGTTTCTATAATATCCAATGCATTCGCTAAGTCTGTAAACTCTTTTCCTTAGGAGGACGAAAGAGAGGTTTATGATATAGATCTTTGTCTACTTTAAGGAAAGCTGTTTTAAGAAAGGGGTGTGTGGGGGGGGATAAATTTATTTTTGAAAAATAAAGGGAAATAATTGGATTGTTCAGTGAACTGAAGTCTTCGTTACAAAGGAAATCTGAAAAGATGAGCTGAGATCCATATATTACCCAATAGTTCATGGAAAAGTATGTATAATACTCCCTGTTCATGGACAGACTTATATGTATATAAAATATGGGTGATTCTTTGCATTTCTGAAATCAACGTAGGTGGTTAATAGATGCTGATAAATTTGACTTTGAAGACAAGAAAGGTGAGCAAAGTAAGTTGTGAAGAGTTTTGGCTATTTATTGTATATAAGAGGAGAAACTATCTTAGCCGTTATTTCTCTAGTAAATGAAACTGCCAGAGAACCAGAACATAAATCAGGGGCTGGACTGAGATACTTCTCTACGTGTGTCATTACAGTGTGGAGATGTCAAACCTTACCTTACCTTGATCTTCTAAAAAAGATTAAGGACCTGGCTTGTATGAAATAATTTCCTTAAAAGTTCCTCTTTTTTTGTTGCTGAAGAAAACGAATTGTGTCCCCTACCTATTCTTATCTGAAGAATTATAAAGAGCTCTGAGTTAGGGAAGATGCATTGGGAGAACAGCATGTTTAAGGTTCAGAATTCTCATCGATCACTACAATAGCAGGCTCTTTACTGAGAATACTTTAAAGTCTCAGCTGTTTAATAGTTTACTTTCTGGACGTGAGAAATCCTATTCAGAGACTATACATTCTCTGTTCCCTGAATATAGCAAATAAATTTTAAAAAGAAATACGTGTTAACTTATTTAAAACAAAGAAAGGATGAAATCAGAAAGTATATCCTTATTTTACTTTATTTTACTGAATAAAAAAGATTTAAGAGGCAGTTACCCTTATGTAACTGAGTAGTGAATTAGAGATGAAGCAGAGATAACAAATATAGACCATTCTTTCAACAATTTGGCCTAAGGGAAGGAAAGAAAGGGTGAGCACTGAAACAAGATGTAATAGTAGACAAGCGGCAAGAGGGCTGAGAACAATTTGGAGAATTTAGCTATGGGAAAAATGGGGAAACTTTTTTTTTATTTGAGTTCATAATAGTTTACATCATTGTGCAATTTCAGTTGTACATTATTTCTTGTCTGTCACCACGTAAGTGCTCCCCTTCACCCCCTGTGCCCACCCCTCAGCCCGCTTCCCTGGGTAACCACTGAACTGTTTTCTTTGTCCATGTGTTTGTTTATATTCCACATATGAGAGAAATCGTCTGGTGTTTGTCTTTCTCAGTCTGGTTTATTTCACTTAGCATAATTCCCTCCAGGTCCATCCATGTTGTTGCAAATGGGATGATTTTTATCTTTTTTTATGGCTGAGTAGTATTCCATTGTGTGTGTGTGTGTGTGTGTATATATATATACACCACATCTTCTTTATCCATTCATCAGTTGATGGGCACTTGGATTGTTTTCATGTCTTGGCTCTTGTGAATAGTGCTACAATGAACCTAGGGGTGCATATATTACTTTGGATTGTTGATTTCAAGTTGTTTGGGTAGATACCCAGTAGTGGGATAGTTGGGTCATATGGTAGTTCTATTTTAGTCTTTTGAGGAATCTCCATATTGTTTTCCCTAGTGGCTGCACCAGTTTGCATTCCTACCAGGAGTGTATGTGGGTTCAAGAATGGGGAAACTTTTGAGATAGAGGGAAAGACAAGAGTTTTAAGATGTAAGAGAGGAATGGCGTTTTATTTTTCACATGAAGTAGCAAGTTAGATCATCTACTGAGAGGAGCTAAAATGGGATGAAGGTATATTTTCATGTCTATACCTTTTGTTCTTTCTCGTCTTATACCTCAGAACCCCCTTCTACCATCTTGGTCTACAAAGTCCCAAATATCTTTCGAGCCTCTTTCCAATGTTCTCTGTCTCCTCACACACACCTTTTTTTTAAGCAGATGGTTCTTGAGCCCTGCCAATTGAAATAAATCACACACAGTACTCAGTAGGTTAGCTGTATTGTATTGACTACTTTTGTTTTGTAAAGTTTTTCAGTGTGTCTCCTCCATTAAAGAGTTGAGTGTTTAGGACTTGGCCAGTCTTTTTTTTCATCTCCTCTCCCAGCAGATCTTAGTGTGGTTCCTTGTACAAATTAGAGACTTACTGAATAATTTCTTAAATAAGTTGTTGACTAAAGTACAAACTATTATTATTTAATATAGCTGGTTGTAATAAGTACCTGCTTAAATTCTGAGATAATTTATTTGTGTAATTCTGTTGCTATTCAAAATGTTTTTCACAATGGCGTTAGCCTTCTACAGGGGAAAAAGTTGTGCCAATAGTTTAATTCATTCAAGTTTTCAGAAGTGTGTTCGGTTTTAATATTTAAAGAAGTCAGTCAGATTGTGCTAACTGCTATTCATGCTTAAGTAGGAATTTAAAATTTTCTATCATGGTGCCTCATGTATTCTAGACAACCAACAAATATTTAAATATCAACTACGTGCAAAAGATTATGCTCAGTTCTAACATGTGGCTCCTGGTTTCAAAGAGCTTATCATTCATTTGGGGAAAAATGAAAAATGAAGTTATGAAATAAGTAACACAAAGTAAAAAAAAAATAACAGCAAAAGGAGCAGGACACCAAGGATTGTGATACTGGCACGGCAGTGAGGTCAGAGGAAAGTGGCAGAGATTGGTCTGGTCAGCTCCATGGAGACTGGATATGGGCTGGATTTAGAAGATGGGCTAGGGTTTGATTAGCTAAAGATAAGAAGGTAAGCTATTTCAGGCAAAATGAATGGCATAGGAAAAAAAAAAGAAATACAGAAGTAAGAAAGGACTAGAAATGTTTGGAGAGAAATGAACCAGTTTGAGAAGTGGATTATTGGGGTATGAAGTATAAAAGGTGGGATTTGATTTTGAAGGACCTGACGGAGGATGAGTAGTTAGCATTATGTAAAAGAGCTGGATCCCTAACCGGGAAGATCTCCCCTCCACACCACAGGAAGACTTTCTAAGATACTCAAAGAGGGTAATTGACTGGTGAGGAAATGTCAACACAGAAATTAAAGAATTTCCATTAAACTAATTTTCACCAACTCTACTGAATAATGGCTATAGTATAGTCATAATCAAGATGATCTTGCGAAGATAAATACATAGTCATTGAAGATTTTGACCAAGGCCACAAAATTATAAAATCTCTGTTCTCTGAAGATTATTTTCATATATGTGTTGTGGGAAGTTTGGGATAAGAGGAAAAGACTGATGTATATAATGGTTAGCAGTCAGGATCATGATTATTCTACAAAAATAAATGGTATTGATCATGTATGGATTTGTTGCTGTTGTTTTGGTAGTTCCTGTGGTTATTATATTCTTACAGCATATATTACTGTTAGTTCCCGTAAGTTATCCAAGGGATTGAAAGAGGAAAGAGAACTAAACATTTATTGAGCATCTACTATGTACCAAGCACTGCTTTCCATACATCGCCTCACTCCAGCTTCACAGTAATCTTATGATGTAGGTGGTATTACTCACATTTCTCAGACAAGAAGACTAAGGCTTGGAGAGTTCACATGCCTTTTCCAGCTTATTTAGCCAGAAGCAGCTCTCAGTGGAGATGGGAACTCTGTGTGCCTTGAAGCCCAGGCTTTCTCTTCACCCCATGCTGCTATCCAGGAGCTACTCCTGAGTCTGTAAAGAATTCCTGTGAAAGGTTTTCCATTCCCTGCCTGTTGCCTCTTCTGATAGACAGTTATCCCTGTGCTTCTAGAGTACTCCTGAGCATGTTGCCTCATTTGTTATGGGTCTGTCTCCTTCACTAGGCTGTGAAATACTGGAGGACAGAGATCATGTCTGCTTCAGTCTGTGACCTAACAGAGTTTCTAGACCACTGTAGACACTTTGTAAAATGTCTGCTTAATGAAGGAAAGAAGGCATTTCAATTCATATTATCAGGATGCTAAAACCAAAGTTGGGCACTTAGCTGGCAGGGTAAATTGCTCTCCACAGTTGATACAACATGAGTGAATCCTTTGTTTAAATGGCTGGTTTGGGCATATAGAAGAATTTGATGTCCATGCTCTGCTTCCTGAAATTCATAAACAGAGATTCATTAAGCAAGCAACTAAGAAACTTAAGTAGAACTATAATGTATTCCTGACAGTTTTCAGGACCCTAAAATATGTTGTTAATAAGCCTTTCATTGTCCCTTTTTAGCTAGGACTTCTAGTCTGAGGAACTTTTGGAATTATTGAAGGAATATGCCTTCTCACATCATTTATCATTATTTAGAGATTCATATTTTGCAATTAAACTAACAAGTTTACAAGAGCATCACTGTTTTCATCTGTTTCACCAGCAGTATTCCTTAGATGGTATGTTCAGAAATTGCTTCATGTGGTAGATTTCGCAATGGTGTGTGTCTTGGCAGAATCTCACAGATGGGGAATCTGTATCACAGGTCATGGTAATCACTCAGGCAGAGTTCTTACTGTAACAGGGAAGGAAAGAATGTCCCCCTTCCAGAAGGTCTATAGTTTCAAGGGAGAGGAATGTAGTTTCTCTAAGAGAAGATGTTACTTTTTCAAATAAAAGGTGAAATTACCTCTTTGAAAATATAATACTTAGCATCCACTAGAAGGAAATCCAAGAATCATCAGAGCTGTTTTTATCAACTATAAACAAGATTGTGAACTCCAAGTGTTTTATCATACTTAGAGGGTCCAAGATATTGTAGTGTTTGTAACAGTCCTTGTATATTGCCTTGAGAGCAAGATGACTCATTACCAGTTGCAATGTATCAATACCTGGTATATTACTTTCCTAGGGCTGCTATAACAAAGTACTATGAGCTGGGTGCCTTAAAACAAGAGAATTTGTCCTAACAGTTTGGGGAGCTATGAGACTGAAATCAAGGTGTCTGCTGGGCCATGCTCTCGCTCACAGTTCTTGGGGGTTTAAGTCCGAAATCAGGGTTTTGGCATGGCTCCTCTTTCTCGAGGCTCTAGGGCAGAATCCTTCTTAGCCTTTTTCTAGCTTCTGATGGTGGCTGGAAATCCTTGGCATTCCTTGGCTTGTAGATGTGTCACTCCAATCCCTGCCTCCATCTTCACATCACCTTCCTCTCTGTCTCTGTATCTTCATATGACCTTCTTAAATAAAGACGCCAGTCATTGGATTAAGGACTCACCCTAATCCAGTATAATCTCATTTTAACTAATTACCCTCTGCAAAGACCCTAGTTCCAAATAAGATCACATTTTGAGGTTCCAGGTGGATATGAAGTTTGGGAAGACACTATTCAACTTAATACACCTGGGACTAAGACTAGGAAACAATTTTGTGAATGTGCAATATGGTACCTTCAGGAAGAGTTATCCAAAGGTATTAAAAGAGGATGATTGAATCCCCTTGGAGGAGATAAGAAAAGATTAGAATTGAAAGGGACTTTAATTCTTATACATCTAATGCCACCCTCCCCTAAATTAAGTGATATGTTGGGTGGTTCACATGTCAAGATAGAGGTGGCCGAGCTAGGTCTTCCCTGGCCCATGGACAAATTTTCTTCTTATATGAGATCAATTTCTTCACACAACTAGAGCAGCCCAGTTGCAAGGTATTGCCCTAGGATGGTCACTAATGAATTGGAAGCTTGTGTTATTCCATGCGTCTAGCCATTGCTGAAAAGATTTCATGTAACAAGGTGTTTTGGATGAGTTGTTTATTACCGTGAGTTATAATGAGCCCACAGGGACCGAACCCAAATGGTGAGTTCCCATTCTACAGTGATGACAAATAACCTAGGAATAAAGCACCTCAGCTGTATCCAAGTTGATTGTACGGTCAGACCATTCCTGCTGGAGGGAAAGTCTTTTGAAGACCTTCACCGTTTTCAGCTCAGAGACAGCAGTCCTGCAGCAGACTCCCACTTGTCAGTCATCAGGAAGCACTCCAAATTTTGTTCTTATAGAAAATTTGATGTTGCTTCTGGAATTTTCCTGCTTTCCATATGTGATGCCATATGTGAGTAATATCCTAATCATACCATATGTGAATAATACCCTAATCATGAGGTCAACAGAATGGATTTGAAGAAAGTTTTGGGAGGTCCTGTGTTCAGAGAAATGCGGACCTGGCATCTATAGGGCCTCTTTTTAAACTGTTACATAACCTCACTATTATTTACTCTAGCTCATGATTCTCTCATTCTACCATGGTTTCTACCACAAAAGACCACCATTTCTGAGTCATTTTATCATTGTGTGGCACTGGACTTTCTAGTGTGAGGAGTTCTTTTTATAGACTAGTTAGGTAGTCATTCTCTTCTGAGCTTATGCTAGTAAGTTACAGTGAACTTAAATATAAGAAATATATATTCATACATGCATTCATGCAGTCCTAGGGTGCTGACATGCCAGTTGCTTACTGTTTATTCATATAGTATAATTCACTAAAGTGGTTTTGTCAAGGAAAACACTTGTTGTTGTGGGAGTTATTGTATCTTCAATATTTGTGTGCCTCACAGACCTTCTTAGAACTTCTCATGGACAAGCCTGTCTCCTTCAGTTATGTCATTGTACATGTAGCCTTGTTTTCTTTTTTTTCAGTACCTGCATGTTATCTAAAAACTTGGTCAAGTAGTAGTGAATGCACATGCCAAGAGCATTCTTTGAGCCAAGATTATTTTGTGTCATTTCCATTGCAATTAGGAATTTTTGAAGGCCCTGTTTTAGACCGAGTTTTAGACCAGTTCTGTAGCATGAATACCCATAGGAGCACCCAGTTCGCCCTGTATTTTTGTTGTTTTTGTTTCTTCTTCTTCTTCCCAAAACCCCCCAGTACATAGTTGTATATTCTAGTTGTGAGTGCCTCTGGTTGTACTATGTGGGATGCCACCTCAGCATGGCCTGATGAGCAGGCCGTGCTCAGGATCCAAATTGGTGAAACCCTGGGCCGCCAGAGTGGAGCGTGCGAACTTAACCACTCGGCCATGGGGCTGGCCCCTGCCCTGTATTTTAAATTGGGTTCTGAGGAGATCCAGTAGAGTGTATGGTGGATTGAAGTCATTTATGCACTATCCATAGGAGTGACCTGCCACAAAAGATGACCTTATAGGGACATTGTGTTACTATTTCAGAAGGTGGTCATCTTATCTTGGCCACATCAAGCCGCGTATCTATGCTTCAGAAAGCATAGCAATGGCTAGGAATTGGTGAGTGTGTTATGTTCCAAGTTACTTTTCCTTTAACAATCTCTTCTTCCCCGCTGGATTCTTCTCACTGGCTTTTAAACATACTCAAGTTTCTTGTTATTACAAAGACTAAAACATCACAACTCTCTTTCCTGTTCACCTAATGTTCTATCTCTTTTTTTGCCTTATAATGAAGCTGATCAAAAGAGTCGTCTGTAATCACTTTCTACATTTCCTTACTTCCCCCCTCTACTCAAGCCACCACAGTCTGCCTTCCAGTCCCGTGTGTCTATCCAAACAGCTCTGGCTGTGGTTACAGAAGGTCTCCATGTGATCTGTCCAGCTGACATTCTTAAGTCCTCATCATGTTTGATCTCCCTGCAGCATTTAGCTCTGCTGTTTCTTCCTGAAATATTCTCTTTATGTATATCTACGACACAGTACTCCCCTGGTTTTTCTCCTCTTCTCTGGCTATTTTGCCTGTTTCCATCATAGGATGTCCTCTAACCAGCTTTGGTTCAGCATTGGAGTTTCTCAACATTTGCCCCTAAGCCCTCACTTCTTCTCTCTCTGGGCAGTCTCACCCATGTCATGGCTTCATTTTCACCCACACGGTGGTAACTCTCAACGTTTTCTCTCTATCCAGACCTTTCCTCTGAGATTCCAACTTCCTTCTTAATATTTCCTATTGAATATCTCAGAGGACCCTCAAATTCACCAGGTTCAAAATCAGACTCGTGTTTGTCTCCACACACCTGGTCTTTCCCAGTGTTCCCTATTTTAGTGACGGTAACTACTGTCCACCCTGTGGCACGAGCCAGGGCTCTTAGGAGTCATCTTCTCTCCTCTTCCCTCGACTATCCAGTCCATCACTTGCTGATTTTTACCTTCTAAATACCTCTAAGCTTCCAGCCCTCTTCATCATCATCATCACCCCCCCCATTACCCTACTCCATTATCTCCTCCTTGAACCCCTCAGTTGACCCCCTCACTGGTATTCCCATATCCATTCTGCCTCCTCCAGTGTTTTTTTCCATTTTGGAGCTAGAAGGATATTTTCCAAATACACATTTTGACTTATCATATCCCCTGCCAGACCTCTCCAGTGGCTTCCCCTTACTCTTAGGACGCAGGCCAAAATTCTTCACTTGGCTTGTGTGACCATGCCCTCCACAGTCGTGCTTTGCACAGTGCCCTTCCTCTCGGTGTTTCGGCCTTAGCGGCCCACTTTCAGTCCGTATGTTCGCCATGTTCTTCCCTTCACAGAGCCTCTGCCCTCTGCCTTAAATGTGCTGCCTTCCTCTCTTCACCTACTTAACTCTTATCCTTCAGATCTCAGTTTAATTTTCATTTCCTTGGAGAAGTCTTCCCTGATCTTCCCACAGTTCATGTCCTGGTTTATGTGTTCCTAGCACTGAGTGCCCCTCCTCTGTACATTTGTCATAGTTGCCGTTTTATACTCATTTGTGTGATTATTTGATTAATGCATATATTTAGCATATGCTCCACAAGGCAGTGACTGTCTCTCTGACTCTGTTACATGTTACATCCCTGACATCCAGTATAGTGCCCATGAATTTTAAGTGCTCTGTAAATATTTATAGAATGAATTAATAAGTGAGTGAATGAATTAATATAGTCTATCAAGTTGACAGTATACAGAGGTTAAGACACAGGCTCTGGAATCTGCCTAAGTCAAATCACAGCTCTACCCCAAGTTGTGTCACCCTGGGCAAGTTGTTTTACTCTCTGTGTCTCAGTTTCCTTACCAGTAAAATGGGGATGATAATTGTATCCATTTTATAGGGTTGTTGTGAGGATTATCTGACATAATACATGTAAAGCTCTGCATGTAAAACAGTACCTGTATGTGTCAGGTGCTCCTGTCAACTTCATGGTCATTAACAGCAGCAGCAGCGTCTTCCTTTGGTGGTAATCAGGAAGCCTTGGTTAAAATCTTGGTTGTGTGGATTTAGTTGGCCAGTTCTGAGAGGAGGAAATATCTTAGTGGTGGCTTACTCCTTAGGATGACTCAGCTTATTTCTGGTCTTGTCTTTGATCTTTGCTGCCTCATCACAGTAATTCATCAGTGATTTGCAAAACATGGACAGTCAAATACTATTTTTTCTGCAGAAGAGTTTCTTATCCAAGTTGTTACCATTTTAATCTTCATCACCCTCAAGCAAAGGTTGAGCTCAGAAAGTTGTGCAGGTTATTGAAGATGCTCTGAGTGGATGATTGGAGAAGATGTAGCCAATTTCTCATCACAAAAGACATTCTTATTCTAGTGGACTTGAGAGTTTGGGAGGAAGGTTACCAGCTATCATGGACTGTATCACTTTCAATTCACTTAGGAATCTGGATTTTATAGACCAGTGTCCATTGGCTGGCTGTGGTCCCACAAATTTTTTTCAACACTAGGAATCAATCTGGTATAACAAGTCTTTTCTTAACCATATCCATCTAAATTTGTGAGAATAATACTTTTCTGTGTGCACAAATATTTTGCTAAGATTTACTTTGAGTTAATCTTTTATACAAACTATAGAGGCAAGCTACAGTTCTCATGTCACTGTCATTTAGATTGTGAGGTTCAGAGCCCAAAGAAACTGACCTGGCATTTCCATGTCAATTGCCTTTGAAGGCATTTCTGCCAGAGTACCTTGACCACAGCAAAGTCATGAAACATACCCCCCAAAGAGCCATCTGACATTTATTCTTTTGTTGTAAAGCTTGAGAACTCACTAGAGTCAAATTGTGTGAAGGGAGCAGTGTTTCTTTTATAGCTCCTGTGTCGCGGGATTGCCATCATCTGGTGTTAGTACACCTACTCTGTGATCTGAGACAGTCTTGAAAACAAGCTGCCCCCCTTGCTGGCTTGAAGCTTATCTTAGCAGAGGGGAGTGCCATTAAGTGTGCCCTGGTCCCTGGGGTCCAGTGCTGGAGTTCAGTGCTGGGCTTTTGTTTCTCTGTTTTACTGCAGTTGGATGCCGCAGTGACTCAGGGTGGTGGTAACCCAAAGGAGTTTCTGTTGCCAAAGTGAGCGCCCCTCCCTCTTTATTTACTGCTCCCTCAGAACTACTTGAATGCAGGCTCCACAAGCCACTCATCTCATTTTGCCTCATTAGATGGGGGAATAACTCTTGTCTCAGTTACCAGTGAGTGTTGCATTTTTATAAATATGTACTCATTTAGCTTAGGAAGAAAACTATCAGTATTGGACCTTAAGCTCACTGAAGCAGGTTACACGTTGCAAAAAGACTGCTAACCGTGTTGGCACATAGAACAGCACAGCTTTTCCATCAGCACCAATCACGCAGGTCCAACTGGTTTCCTGAATTGGAGAGAAGTCAAGCAATAGGGCAGTTTCCTCGGCCCAGAGCTTTTCTGTCATGGATAGGAGAAAAAGGAGCTGGAAATGCTTCCAGTGGGTTGCGTGGTGTCATGGTTGGGTATTTGATGCGGTGTTTTGCATTTAGTAAACCCCGAGTTCTCTCCAAATTTTCCTACTGATCTTCCTTCCCTGGCAGACCCATAGATGTCGAAGCTCCCCAAGGTTCTGCCATGTGCTGCATACTCTTTCTTGGTGACATGCTCTGCAGCTTAATTGTTCTACACCCACAGTGCTCAAGATTCTAGCCCATTCGGTGTTGAGAGCCTGAACTCAGACTCCAGCTGCTTACTTGGCATTCCTACCTGGGAGTCTCCGAGACATCTCCAATTTAGTATATTCTAAATAGAAATAATTCTCTTTTCTCCAAGATGTGCTTTCTCCTTATTCCTTCAGTATATGGCATCACTGAGTAGCACCAACCAGAAATAGGAGTTATTGGAGATCCACGTTTTCCCTCAAACCTCACAGTAGTCGGTGTCCTGGCCTCTTACTTACCTCAGAACTGTCTCCAGACTTTCTTTTTGTCTATTCCCACTAGCACTTTTAAAATTTCTGTCCTTTGCAGCTTTTCCTTGGACTCTTGCAGTAAGCTCCAGACTGGTCCTGCTGTTTGTTGTCGCTAGTTTCCTCCAGCTACTCTGCCACCAGACATCCAAAATTGGAGTGTAATTAGGCCACTCCTCTGTGTATAGACTCTCAACAACTTCCAGAAGGATAAAATACAAATTCCTTAATTCTTACCCACCTTGTCAGCCTCTCATTTATCATAGTTCTGCTACCCAAATATCACACTTGTTTGGTTTACACATCCATGCCCATGTACATGGAGTCCTCTTGCTAAAAAGAGACATTACCCCTTGGTGACCTTCTGCTTCCTTCCTTCTGAGGAATTCACCTCCTCCCTTTAAGAATTAGCCTGAAGGCCCAAACCCGTTCTTAGGAGAAGCCTGCCCTACTCCAGGGCGGGGTTAAAAGGCTTTTCTTAAGGGTTGCCACAGCACTTAGTTTAAATTTCTACCTTAGTATTTATGTGATTATTATTAGTTTATATGTATGTTTCATTTATATAATTGTGCATTAAATAAGATAACACATATGTAGTTCCTGAAAGTGTCTGGTAAATAGGAGACATCTAGTAAGTGCTAATTTCCTTGTTTTCTTGACCTCCATTAGCCTGAGCAGCTTGAAGGCAGGAAACATTATATACATTGCCATTTCCAGTACCCAGTAGAAAGCCGTGTACAAATTGGAACCTCAGTAATAGTTTTCAGATGAATAAAAACCAAACCAGTTTCCTCTGTGTTTCTATCCAGAAGTTCTTTCTCCTTTCACTTATTATTCTTGTATTTCAGTCGTTCTTATAGAAGCCCCTGTTCCCCACCGACTCTCTGATATGGAGGAAGCCATTGTTTTATTCTCTCCCCGCCCTCCCTCGGGTAGAGCTTACTCAGTTTGTGGCGGAATCCTTGTCAACACATTTTGCCTTCCTATAGCAGGGGCAGACGTCCTGCTGGGTGAGGTGTGAGCAGAGAGGAATGCGTGTGAGTTCCGGCTCTGCCGTCTTTTAGGTGGGTTGCATCGGGGACAAGGTGGTCCACTTCACATAACCTCAGTTTCCCCATTGCAGATTGGGGCTAATATGTGCCTTGTGGGATTGTTGTGAGGACTACATGAGGTAATTTATATAAAAGCCTCAATAAATGGTAATTATTATTTTTATAGCAGAGATTCTGTTCATTTCAAGAAGGTGAACTGAAATTTACTTTTTGATAAGGTTAATTTTATCTGAAATTAAAGAGTATTATTTTTATGTGATTATTTGCCACCTCAAGTTCAAAGATAATTTTTAAAAACTCCTAATTTTTAAACCAGTTTGTTTCCTGTGAGCAGCAAGTGGACCATGTTCCACTTTGGCAGTCTAGGGTTCACTGGTTTGGATCCCGGGTACAGACCTACGCCCTGCTTATCAAGCCATGCTGTGGCAGGCATCCCACATATAAAGTACGGGAAGATGGGCATGGATGTTAGCTCAGGGCCAGTCTTCCTCAGCAAAAGAGGAGAATTGGCAGCAGATGTTAGCTCAGGGCTAATCTTCCTCAAAAAAAAAACAAAAAAGAAAAGAAAAAAGGCGGCAAGTTATTGTGTTTCCCTATTGACCCAGGAAGTAAAACATTGATTAGTCCTGAAATTTGAGTCAAAAGTATATGCTGTTTTTTGGCATTGATTACAAAAAGTAATAGCTTAGCAATTAGGCTCTCTTCCTGTTTTCTTTTATTATTTAAATTTATGATAATTGTACATATTTTCATTCAAACTTGTGGGTAGCATTGAACCCCCAAGTTGAGAAACCTAGTTCCTACTTCCAAGCCTACTATTGATGAACAACTTGTTTAATCCTTTTCTGATGTTTCCTCTAAATGAAAACACAAACTAATGTCATACTTATTTACTGCAGCCATCCTGAAAAAATATAGTACTTGATGTTTGCATAGCATATTATGTATTTTTTTCACATATGTCAAAAGTATATTAATAGAGAGCTACTATATGTAAAGTAATATATTACTTAAAATAAGATTTTAATTATTTTATTGAATTCTTTTAACAAATATGTCAAGCAGCCGCTATGTGCCAGTCAGTGTTCTAGGTGCTTGAGATACATCAGTGAACCCTCATCTCCTCCCAAAAATGCCCTCTCCTTGTGTATGTCACATTCGGTAAACAAGAAGTATAACCACTTATCTAAGTTAGAAAGTAATGGATGCCATGGGAAGGACAGAGCAGAGTAAGGAGGATTGGGCATGTAAGGGTGGGGTAGAAGAGACAGATTGCAGTTTTTTTAATAATCTTCTTTTTTTACTTCTTCTCTCCAAAGCCCCCCAGTTACATAGTTGTATATTTTAGTTGTGGATCCTTCTAGTTGTGGCATGTGGGACGCCACCTCAACATGGCTTGATGAGCGGTGCTGGGTCCACACTCACGATCTGAGCCGGTGAAATCCTGGGCTGCCGAAGCAGAGTGCGTGAACTTAACCACTTGGCCATGGGGCCAGCCCTCAGATTGCAGGTTTTAAAAGGAGGGACATGTTAGGCCTCATTGTGAAGGTGTCATTTGAGCAAAGGACTTAAAACTTGGAGTAGTGAATCATGCTGATAATCTGGGAAAAGAGTGTTTAAAACAGGCACAGATAGACCTGTTTAATCTCGGGGCTCGAAGGCCCTAAGACAGGAGTGTTTAATTAAAATTAAAATCTTAACTTGATATTTTTTGTGTGTATGAAGAAGATTGGTTCAGAGCTAACATCTGTGCCAATCTTCCTCTATTTTATGTGGGATACTGCCATAACATGGCTTGACAAGTGGTGATAGGTCCGCGCCCCAGGATCTGAACCTACAAAACCTGGGCCACTGAAGCAGAGCACACGAACTTAACCACTATGCCACTGGGCTGGCCCCTTCACTTGATATTTACAAAAAAAAAAAGAAGATATGATCATTCCTTTGTTTATAAATATTTATGGATTACTTCTCATATATGGTATATTGGGGAAAATGCTGGACATATGGGAGACATACCTATTAAGAAAACAAAAACCCCAGTCCTTTCAATTTAAAATCTATAAGGAAAGATAAAATAATCTCATCAAAGGTAGCTCTAATTCAATGCACATTGTGATCAATAGCATAAAAGAGCTATAGAGTTTCTTGAATTTCAGCCAAGGGAAGATCCGTTCTGCCTGGGTGATCATATGAATGCAGACCATTCAACCTTGCCTGAAGGATAGGTTTGAAAAGTGATGAAGATTGGGGAAAGGGAACAGTTTGCTGGGAAAGAAGAGCCTAGTATAAAGGCTAGGTTGTGGGGGTGTGCAGGCCACTGTCAAGGACAAATGTAGTTTAGTTGGGAATGCATTGGAAGGGAGGTGGGTTCAAGAAGGATGGTAAGGATCTGATGACTCAATGTGTAGAAGAAATTGAGTGGAGACAAAGGGTAGTTGGCAAAGATAACTCACAGGGCAAGGTTGGATCAGCTAGTATACATCAGTTGCTGCTGTCTACAGCCAGCATCTGTCTGATTGATCGGTTTCTATACCTGTTGGTTCTGCTTCCAGCTGTCAGACTTGGGTAACAGAGATAATAAGAGAGGCATTAGTGGTGGTTTGTTGTGCTCATCTTTCTTTCATGTTGGTTGTAATGTACTGTCATCTGGATTCTCTAAGAGCAGAGTGATTTCAGAGTTTGCACTGTAATATTTTCCTTTGTTCAAAGAAATTCAGTGAGACATTCACTGGTTTCAATATCCTTTTGAAGAGGCTCTTTGAGGTTTGTGTGAATCAAAAGATCAGTAGATAAAAAATCGAGACAGACCCAAGTTTTAGGCCTGGGCTGTGCAACCAAGTAAGTCTGTGACCTTGGACAAGTCCCTTAGTATATCTAGACTTCAGTTTCTCTCTCTAAAGAATGAGTCTTTGTGCTAGGCAATCTCTAAGACCTCTTACAAACTCTAAAATTCTGGGAAATCTGAAACTTAACAACCAAAGATCCAAACTTCTTTCACCAGCTGCTGTCATAAGTAGGAATAGTAGTTGCCGGCCTTGACTATCAGTCTCAACATCGTGACATCAGCTCTAAGAATGCTATTTTCAGTTCCAGCAGGCAGCTTTTCTGTTCAGAATAATTTTGTCAAAAGTTTTTAGGTCTTCTGTTTAAAAAATAAGTATTAGCAACTAGTCTTTATGTAAACTGATCTCTCATGTAACTTGCTGTTTAATATTACAGCAGAATTTTTATTGTGTGTTGATGTTGTTTAAGATATGCAATCTCTTTCACTTGCCATGAAAGGTAATGGGGGCATAGTTCTCAAACTGTGGTCCTTGAGGTCAAACCTGTTTTCCTAATGATACTAAGATGTCAGTTGCCCTTTTTACTCTCGTTTGCTAACAGGTGTACAGACTGGATGCAGGAGCAGATAGGAAGATCCAGCTGTCTTCTGTTAAGCTAGACATTAATAAGGTTTACAAAATGGAAAACAATGCCACTCTTCCTATTTAACTTTTTGTTTTATAATATATAGATTTTTTCCACAAAGAATGTTGTTTATAGTAACGTGTAACACGTTATTGTTATTTTAATGACTTAACATTTAAAAATTTTCTCAGTTTTAATTTCTAATATGCTGAATATCAATAGATACAACCGACATAAATAAAAGCTCTTTGGGGTCCTCAGTAATCTTTAAGAGTAAAAGGAACCAGAGACCAAAAAGTTTGAGGATGGCTTTTTAATTTTGCTGAGGAAGATTTGCCCTGAGCTAACATCTGTTGCCGGTCGTCTTTATGCTTGAGGAAGATTTGCCCTGAGCTAGCATCCATGCCAGTCTTCCTCTATTTTGTATGTGGGTCGCTGCCACAGCATGACTGCTGATAAGTGGTGTAGGTCTGCACCTGGGAACTGAACCTGGGCTGCCAAAGCAGAGTGCACCAAACTTCACCAGTAGGCCACAGGGCTGGACCAAAAGAAAGGCTCATTTAAACAGAAAGAGAGCTAAGAGGTGCAAATTCCAGCTCACTGATTGCTAAAGCATGGAGACAGCCATAAGTAAGAACACAAGAATCTTTGAGAATCTTTCTTACTGTCATCCTTATGGGATATGAGTGTTTTTGACCTTGTGTAGAAAGGAAAAATAAGAGCACATATTGAAAGCAAGTCCAAAGAGAGAGCAGGACGTATTGGTAGAAGACACCAGATGAGAATTCCATGGGTATATAATACATGGTGTCTGCTTATGCTTTACCCCTTCTGTGGTGAAAGAACTGTCCTCTGCAGGCCCTGATGAAAAGATGGAGGTGGCCATGTTTTATATCTCATGACCCCATTCTAGGGGCCTTGTGTGGACTGGCTAGGGTCCTAGTGAGAAAAGATGTGTAGCACTGGTCAGATTCCTGCCTTGAATTTGAACCTGGATGTTCAAAGAGAACAAGAGAACTAAGAGAACAAGCCAGTGGGTGGAAAGTGAAGCTGAAAGGTCATGTTATAGAGAAAGGTGGAGGAGCTGTGAAGGCCACATGTAAGCTCCAGTTATGAAGGCACAGAAGCTGAGTTGTCAGAAGAGACCAGTTGGCTGAGAAAGGATGATCAATTGCACTTGGAGGAAAAAACAGTTACCAGGAGAGAGGCCAAGAGCCCGTAAGAGAGAGACAGAGGGTGGCAAGTGCATCATTATTGGCCAGTAGCTTTCCCATTATGACCTCTGTCTTTTTACAGTAAATACTGTCTTCTGTAGTGGCTTGAGTTCCTGGCCACCAAAAGAGCCTGATTAAAACCTAGAATAACACAAGTATGCAGATTATAAGGACTAACACATGATTAAGACGTGAATTTGATTCTGAACTTCCTCATAGCCAAGGCAAAAAGGAGACACTGTTCATCTTGAAACTATAATAAAAAAGAAGGCAATTTTAGAGGTAGTAATACTGTTGTAACTCTGAATTTAAAATCAATCACCCTCTGATGTGTGGAGGTTCCTCAAAAAATTAAAAATAGAATTAACTTATGATCCAGCAATCCTTCTTCTGGGTATATACCCAAAAGAATTCAGAGCCGCATCTGTAAGAGACATTTGCACACCCATGTAATCATTGCAGCATTATTCATCATAGCAAAGAGGTGAAAGCAATCCAAATGTCTAGTGACTGATGACTGGATAAAGAAAATGTGGTGTATGCATACAGTGGAATATTATGCAGCCTTAAAAAAGAAAGAAATCCTGTCACATACTACATGAATGAACCTCGAAGATATTTAAGTGAAATAAGCTAGTTATAAAAGGAAAAATAGTGTATGATTCCACTTATATGAAGTACTAAAGCAGGCAAAACCTTAGAAACAAAAAGTGGAAAAGTGGTTGCCAAGGCCTGGCAGGTGGGGCTGGGAGTTAGTGTTTAATGGATAAAGTGTTTCAGTTTTGCAAGATGAAAACGTTTCAAGAGATGTGTTGTACAATATTGTGAATGTATTTAACACTACTGAACTCTACACTAAAAATGACTAAGATGGTAAATTTAATGTTACGTATTTTTTATCACAACAAAAAAAATCACCCTCATGTAAATTAATAATTGAGACATTAAGTAATATATTTGACTATATCCAGAACATTTCTAAAGCAGATGCAGAAATGGATTTTATAGGGAAATGTAAAATGAGAAATTTACCAATATCTGCTCTCCCTGCAAGATTTTGGCTTTAGATGGATTTTTCTTTTCTGGAGGCAGATGCAGAGAGAAGACACCTCTGGTTCCCAGCCAGAAATGTAGTACCTCTGTGTTCATGGAACTGTTTATGGGTATATCTCCTCTCTTCGGTAATGGCTTTGCATAGGCACGCACACAAAAGTACCCCAAAGCTGTACACTTTGTGACACTTGCTGGGTAGTTAAGCAGATGACATCATTCCTTCCTTCATTCTTTATCACATTTGGGCTGAATTAAGAGTTCCTGTTTATTTTTTGTATGACTTTGCTGGTTGATTGGAGAGTATTTTTTCTGAGAGGAGAGGAAAACCTGTACAGAGACTGTAATTCAGTTTTCATCATAAAAATTAGATTTATCAAGTATTAAATCAAGTTATATGCTCTGATGATGCAACAAAGATGACAAAGAATCAGTAGCTAATAATCTAATTTTAGACTATATTTCTATTCCTTAAAGTAGTGCTATGTTTTGAGAAATAAGAGATTGTTGGCAAACTTTCAAATAAAGCAAGAAACCAAAGATTGATATATATGTATTTTTATAACTAAGGTACCATGGTTGTATTATTGGAATTCTTGAGGATGTATTTTATTGAACCCTAATAGGTGAGCAGGTGGGCCATGCTTAGAACTGTGTAGCATTCCTTTACCGTAAATTCAGTGGAGAGTCAGGGTGGCCTTGGGAATAGCAAAGGAGCCAAGCTCATTGCTTTCTAATTAAATGATTGTTGATTGCTTAAAAGTTCTTATATTTTGCAGTGATTGAACGTTACTTTGAAAAAAGAAAGAGAGAGACAGAAAGAAAGAGAGAGAGACAGAGAAAGACAAAAGAAAGAAAGCAGACTGCTCAGGAAACGTACTTGCCCCGGGTGGGGACTGCTTTGGCATGCACACGAAATTTGGGTGACTTTGCGGGGGTGTGGATACTTTTATTTCTTCGAGCACCAGGGCCTACTGTGCTCCTGTCATGCCTGGTTCCCTGGATGGAACCAGAAGCTACAGCATAGCACTGTGGATCCTAGCCTGCTGTTCCATGACTTCCTGCATTTCACAGAAGAATCCAGGACATCCCTGGGAACTTGTGTTGTGTGGGAGTCTAAGGGTAACCAGAAAACAAAGCCATACCTTTCATATGAGTGAAAACAGAAAGTACTGTCTGTTGACCTCTTACTTAGACTGAAAAAAGCTGAGAAACAACTTGACCCAGGTAAGGGGACCTCTATTACTAAACAAGAGCCATGATATCTACTTGACATACATATTTTTATAAATGAATAGAAATAATTAATGTTCTTGTGAAACATGCCACAAGAGCTTTGAGAATGGCATGTGTATACACAAGCATGGGCCTTGTCTTAAATTCTTTAATGACATAGCATAATGGCAACTTTTTTTTTCAGTACAGTGTTCTCCAAATAAAGTAATATTACCATCTGGTTGACTCATTCTGCAGGACCTGGTGTTCACAGGAATTCAAAGAGACAAGGAAGTGTAGAAAAAGTGCTGACAAATGTATGAAGAAGCTTAATAGCATTACTCCATTTTTATTCTTTACTTTACCCCCAGCCCAAAGCAGTAGCTATTTATAATAGCCATTAACATTGGAGCTTAACCAGTCTTGCGATTTTTTTCTCTTCCCTTAATTTGATCTGAAACATGCCCTCTTCCTTTCCTTCTAAAGCTTCGGGATAGAATAGTGCTTTATTCTACTTTGGAGTTAAGATTGTATTAAATATCCCATGTAACCAAGTACCCTATCCAGTATTGATCATCTCACTATAACTGCCACAAATCAGGGTTTTTAGTGGGTCCACAGTGTGTCCCAGGAGCTGTGATATCACTATTTTTCAGTTTTAGTCCAAAAGTAGACCTATAAATCTGTCTTTTTTACTCAGTTTACCAAGGAATGGAAAACCCATCCTATTTACAGACATTAACAAAAACAAAAATCTAAAAATAATTTCAAAAAGAAATATGTTAAACTTAAAGAAAATTATAAAAATTTATTAATATACATAAAAAAAGACTTAAATGTCAGTTCTTCCTGAATTTAGAGGTTTAGTTCAATTCCAATCAAAATTCTTAATGTTATTGTCTTGTTACAAAAAGATTATTATAATGATCTAGCCACATTTTTTTGAAGAAGAGATATTAGGAGATGCATAGCCTCTATGTTAACATATATTTTGTATGTGCAGTAATTAAATCATTTTATTTGACAGAAGAATAGAATAGCAGATCAATAGAGCAGAATTGGATAACTCACAAACACACCCAATTATATGTCAGACATGAAATGCGGTAAAGAAGACATCACAAAGCAGTCGTGGATGGGAAACATCATTAAATAAATGGTCCTAAAGCAGTCGGTTTGCTTTTGAGAAAAAGATCGATTTTAATCCTCACCTCATGTCTTATACCAAAATAAATTCCAGGAGTTTTAAATGTACAAAATAAAGCCTTAAAAGAGGAAAAGAAAAAGCTACAAGTCAATTGAGTGGACGTTTATAAACAGTCTCTATCAGGAAGAATGTGTAACCGTCAATGTAAATCACAAAGGAAAATATAATATATGACTACGTAAAATTCAAAACTTCTTGTTTTGGGTATAAAAAAGCTACTTTTGGTATAAAAGAAGCTACTTAAATACAATTTAAATGAAAACAGCAGATAGTTACTTTAAAATATAACAGAGAAAGGATAATGTCCTCAATCTATGACAAGCATAGCAGATAGATAAAAACACAAAAATCCTTCATATAGCAAAAAAGTCACAGAAGAGGAGATACTAAGGGCTAATAAACATTTCAGAGTGTTAAAAAAATTTTTTCCTTCTATTTTTGCCTAAGTAATATTGATTTTAGAACATATCTGTTGGCTAGAATTGAATAAAACAGGCTTTCTTATGCACTGATAGAGGGGAAATAAATTGGCACAAACTATTTAGAAAAAATGTAGGTAATATGTAACTAGAACCTTAGAAGTATTTGTACTTTTATATCGATAATTTCATTTCTGGAAAACCATCCAGAGAAAATAATCATAAAGATAGACAAAGATTATTGATAAATAATTCTCATTACTTTTATAACAATAAAAACATTAGTGTTTTAGAAATGTAATGGTCAGGAACTAATTAGATAAAATCTTATATAGCCTTCCAATGGAATATTATGTAGCCATTAAACTTATGTTTTCAAAGAATATTTAATGACATAGGAAATGCTCATATGATAATATTAAGTTAAAAAGAAGACCTACAAAACAGCTTTAGTAGTACTACTGTTCCAATTTAATGTGTTTTTATGTATGCAAGGGAAAAGATTGAAAGCAAAATCAAAATATTGTCAGTGGTTATCACTATTTGGTAGACTTATAGACAATTTAAATTTTCTTTTTGGTGTTGTTCCATAGTTTTATTAATCTACAGTAAGCATATTACTTTTATTATCAGAATAATGAACATTAAAAATAAAGCATAGTGGGGAGCTGGCCTGGCAGCGCAGTGGTTAAGTTTGTACACTCCACTTCAGTGGCTTGGGGTTCGCTGGTTCGGATGCTGGGTGCAGACCTACGCACCACTTATCAAGCCATGCTGTGGCAGGCGTCCCACATATAAAGTAGAGGAAGCTGGGCACGGATGTTAACTCAGGGCCAGTCTTCCTTAAGATAAATAAATAAATAAATAAAGCACATTTCTTTAGTACATTTATTTCTGAATTTAAAATTCAAGTATACAAAAAAATAAGTAAAAATATAAAATATTTGAAAACTGTTATCAATTATCATTGAACAGATATACAAATAGATCTAGAACTTTGGATAAAATACAATTTTTCTCATATCTATAGAATATTTCCAAAATCATTTATATCTTGACCATGAAGAAAATCTTACTAAAATTCTAAAAAGTAAAAATATTATGTTTTCTGAATATAAGCCATTAAAAGTAGAAATTAGCAACAAAATAGATAGCCATAAATATAACTGCTTGTACATTAAGATTTTTTTCTAAGTAATTCCTAATTTAAAGAGGAAGTCAGTAATAAGTAGTATATTTCCATAACACAAAATAATGTAGAAATTGTTTTGAAGGAGAACCACTTTGTATCAAAACCTATGGAATAGTCAAATCTGTATTTAGAGAATTTTACTTTAAAATATTGTTACTTTAAAATATAGACTTATACATGTGAACCTACACATTCAACTTAAGTTATAAAAAAGTGATAAAATAAACCGAAAGCAGGTTAGAAGAGAGAATTAAAAATATAAATCCTGAAATTAGAAATAGAGAAAATAAAAGGACAGTAAATAAAACCAAAAGCTGGGCTTTAGAAGGTACTGATGAAATAGATATATTCCTGGCATGTCTGTCGCATTAAGGGAAAAAGATAGAAATAAGAAGCATATAATATTAAGCATAAGAAAACACATAAAACCACATTATGTATATAGCCACTCAGTTGCTTTAACACAACGTGCATGTTTTTTAAAATCACTGCACTATGCAGAATTGCACAATAAAAGCCGTAGGGCTTATGGGTTAATGGGGTTAGGGACACAATACTCAATAACTTTGTAAAAAAAAAAAAACCCAAAAAACAACTGCGTCAGTGATACATAATAAAGAAAGATAGGACCATTCACACATGTGAAATGGTTAGGAAATACATAAACATTACAATGAATACGGCACTTTACCTTGAAAAAGACATCAAGTTTGCTTGTGGAAGTGGACCTCAGAAGGGTTGCAGCATGTGAGTTATTTTGAAGTGGTTGGAGGAGGGCATCTGAAATCAGAAGGCCAAGTTCTAACACCTGATGTAGATAGGCTCTCAAGGAGTTGTGCAGTGAGGGAGCTGGTAGCTGTTTGAGATCTGTCTGTGTTTTATGTATTCCTACACAGCTGGGTTCAGCTGGGTTCAGTTTTCTGTGTTCGCCTCGTGTTTCTGGAGGACAAAATCATGCATAAGTAGACATGAAATTTGAGTTATGCTCAAATTCTTCCCTAATATACCAATCGTGTTGAAACAAATTCACATTTTCAGAATAAGTGTTATAGCAGAACTGCCTGTATATGAAAGAGAGTTGAAGAGTCAGAGGACAATATTCTGTCAGTTCCATGGTAATATATTTGAAAATTTAAAGGAAATGGATGACTTTGTAACAAGAGATAAATTAATAAATTTCACTCAAGGAGAGGTAGAAAGCTTATGTAGATAAATAACTGTCAGAGAAATTAGAAAAGTTGTTAAAGAGCTCCTATTTAAAAAGGACCAGGCAGTCACGATTTTATAGCCAAATTCTAATTCTTCACTGAGAATTGTTCAGTATATTCCAGAAGATTTTATTTTAAGAAAAGGAAATGTCCTTAATTTATTTTACAAAGGTAGCATTTCTTTGACTTAACTCTCAGATAGTACTTAGTATGTGCCAGGCACTGCTTTACGTGCTTTACAAATATTAACCAAATCCTCACTGCAGTCTTATGAGGCTGTACTATCATGGAGAAGGAAACCGAAGCACAGAGATCGTGAGCAACTTATTCACGATCAATTAACTAGTATGTGTTCTAGCTGGGATTTAAACCAGACAATTTGGCTCCAGTGCCTGAGCTCTTAACTCTTAACCACTGTGCTTTGCTATCTTTAAACCAAAACTAATGAAGATAGCTCACTGGTTTCTCAGCAGCTTCCTGAGTTGTATTGAAGTACAGCACTTGCCAGTTCTAAGATCTGACTTCCTCAGTGGCAGCTAAACAAGGCCGGGGGGGGGGGGGGGGGTGTGGGGAGGGGGAGAGTGGGGCTGGCCCAGTGGCGCAGCGGTTAAGTTCACACGTTCTGCTTCTCAGCGGCCCCGGGTTCGCCGGTTCGGATGCCGGGTGCGGACATGGCACTGCTTGGCACACCATGCTGTGGTAGGCGTCCCATGTATGAAGTAGAGGAAGATGGGCACGATGTTAGCTGAGGGCCAGGCTTCCTCAGCAAAAAAGAGGAGGACTGGCAGTAGTTAGCTCAGGGCTAATCTTCCTCAAAAAAAAAAACAAAACAAAAAAGGAGGGGGAAGCTAAGTTCCCATGGAGTTATGATCAAAATTCAAAGCAAGGGAGGAGAGAGCTGGCAGATGAATTCTCTTTCCTTTCCTTCCTCCAACGGATTCTTCCAAAGCCTGATGTTTAAATCCTGTAGGAGAACTAGCTGGGCTTCATAAAACATAGATCAGCTTGGTGATGCACTACGCATCTTTCTCTGCTTTTCCCTCACTCATACTGCTGATACTGTACCTCCAAAGAAAGCAGTAGCACTTAAATTTTGCCTCAGGATCTACTTTTTAGAAAACAAAGCTTCAGCAGGATTTAAAGAGGAAGTTCATGGAACAAGAAATGAATATGGCAAATAAACATATAAAAAGTGCTCTACCTCATAAGCGGTCAGGGTAATGCATATTAAATTATAGTGAGTTATAATTTTTTTGCACAGCAATTTAGCAAAAATTGAAAAGATGAGTAATATCCAGTGCTGATGACATTTGGGGAAGTATGCTGGTGGATGAGGCCCAGACAGTGGGGAATTGAAAGGCTGCATACTTCTGCAAAGTGATCAGCAGAGTTTATTAAAATATTAAATGTACATAATCTTTGAGCCAGCAGTCTTTTCAGTATATGCTTTAGTTCATATTTTTATACATGCAAAGACGTTTCTTGCCATATTGTTGTAATAGTAAAAAATAGGAGACAGGCAGAATGTCCATTTAATGGGGGAGTACTTGGGTAAAATATGGGATATCTATGTTTTGGAGCATTATACAACCATCAGAAAGAATAGAGTAGAACCACGTGTTTTACCGTGGAAAGATAGTTCTGATATATTATAAATGAAAACAGCAAGTTGTAGAGTAATGTCTATAGTGTGATCCTATTTTTGTGCAACAACACACAAAAAAACCCTCTATATATGCATATATGTTTTATTATATAAGGGCAGAGGAAAAACAGTTGTGGAAGGATATAGCAGACTATTAACACTGGTTTCCTCAAAGGAGTGAGGTAGAGGGTAGAGAAAATTACTAACTTTTTTCTTATACATGCTGAATTGTTTGATCTGTTACAGTGAACATTAAAAACAGTTTGGTGTGGTGAGAAACCAGCAGTTTTCTCACTGAAATCAGGTCCAGGGCAAGGATAACTCCCTCATCATTCCTTTTCAACATTGTACTAGAGGTACTAGTTAATGCAATACATCAAGAAAAGGAGATAAAATAAAACTGTTTGTAGATGATATGATCATCTATGTAGAAGAATCTGTAAGAATTGACAAAAGAAACTCCTGAAACTAATAAGCAGTTATATCAAGGTTGCAGGATATGAAGTTAGTATACAAAAGTCAATCATTTCCTTTATACCAACAATGAACAAGTGGAATTTAAAATTAAAAACACACTACCATTTACATCAAAACTCCCTAAAATGAAATACTTCGGTATAAATCTAACAAAATATGTATAAGATCTGTGTGAGAAAACTGCAAAACTCCACTGAATGAAATAAAAAAAGAACTAAATAAAGGAAGAGATATTTCATGTTTATGGACAGGAAGACTCAATATTGTCAAGATGTCAGTTTTCCCAACTTGATCTCTAGATTCAGTGCAGTCCCAATCAACAGCTGAGCAAGTTATTTTGTAGATATTGACGAACTGATTCTCAAGTTTATATAGAGAGGCAAAAGACCCAGAATAGCCAACACAATATTGAAGAACAATCAGAGGATTGACACTACCCAAGTTCGAGACTTACTGAAAAGCTACAGTAATCAAGATAGTGTGGTACGGGTGAAAGAACAGACAAATAGAGAATAGAACAGAATAAAGAGCCCCGAAATAGACCCCCATAAATATAGTCAGCTGATCTTTGACAGAGGAGCAAAGGCAATACAATGGAAAAAGATGGGCTTTTCAGCAAATGGTGCTGGAACAACTGGATATCGACATGTAAAAAATAAATCTAGACATAGACCCTACACCCTCCACAAAAATTAACTCAGACTGGATCACAGACCTAAATGTAAAACACAAAACTGTAAAACTCTTAGAAGATAACTTAGGAGAAAATGTAGATTACCTTGGGTTTGGTGATGACTTTTTGGACACAATACCAAAAAAGACAGCAAGAATTGATAAATTCTGCTTCATTAAAATTAAAAATTTCTGCTTTGCAAAAGATATTGTCAAGGGAATAAAAAGACAAGCCACGGACTGGGAGAAAATATTTTTGCAGAAGATAAACCTGATAAAAGAACTGTTGTCCAAAATGTACAATGAGCTCTTAAAACTCAACAATAAGAGAAAGCCAGTCTGATTAAAAGTGGGCCAAAGACCTTAACAGGCGCCCCACCAAAGAAGATCTACACATGGCAAATAAGCATATGAAAAGATGCTGCATGTCATAAGTCATCATGGAAATGCAAATTAAAACAATGAGATACCACTACACACCTATTAGAATGGCCAAAATCCAGAACACAACACCAAATGCTGGCAAGGTTGTGGAGCAGGGGGACCTCTCCTACGTTACTAGTGGGCATGCATAATGGTACAGCCAATTTGGCAAACAGTTTGGCAGTTCTTATAAAACTAAACATACTCTTACCATACGACCCAGCAATCCTTGGTATTTACCCAAAAGTGATGAAAACTTATGTCCACACAAAAATCTGCACACGGATGTTTATAGTGCCTTTATTGATAATTGCCAAAACTTTGAAGCAACCAAAATGTCCTTTTGTACATGAATGGATAAATAAACTGTGGTACATTCAGTCAATGAGATATTATTATTCAGCATAAAAAAGAAATGAGCTATCAAGCTATGAAAAGACGTGGAGGAAACTTAAATGCATGTTACTACGTAAAAGAAGCCAATTTGAAAAGGCTGCATGCTGTATGGTGCTAACTATAGGACAATCTGGAAAAACTTTGGAGACAGTGAAAAGGTCAGTGGTGCCGGGGGTTAGGCAGGGGGAGAAAGGTGAATAGACAGAGCACAGAGGAGTTTTAGGGCAGTGAAAATACTCTGTATGGTACTGTGATGGTGGGTACATGTTCTACATTTGTCAAAATCCACAGAACTTACACCAGCAAGAGTGAACCTTAGGGTGAACCGTGGACTTTGGGTGATAATGATGTGTCAGTGTAATCGACATTGTTACAGTTGTGCATCACTTGTGACAGTTGTACACTCTGGTGTGGGCTGTTCATAATAGGGAAGGCTATGTGTGTGTAGGGGCGGGGGTTATATGAGAAATCTCTGTACTTTCCTCTCAGTTTTGCTGTGAATTTAAAAATGCTCTAAAAATAAAGTATTAAAAAAAAACAGTTAGGATGACAGATAATGTGGACATTTGAATGTAAAGAAGGGAGGATAGAAAGATGGATAAAATAATTTAAAATGTGTACATCTTTGATCTAGTTTTTTCTGAGCTTTGATTGGTCAATCCTAACGAAATAATCTAAGCTGCAGCCAAACGTTTACATTGTATGTTTGTGAGTTTTAATAGGCAGAACTTTTTAAAAAGTCAATTCAGCAATATCTATCAAGTTTTAAATGGTTATATCCTCTGGTCCAACAATTCTACTTCTAGAACTTTATTTCTTTGAAATATTCTTAGAGATATAAAAAGATAGGATACGTTTGATGAAATATTTTTTAATAAGGAGAACTGGAAGCAATATGAACACCCATCAATAGAAGAACATCTTATCCAGTCATTACAGAGCATGTACTCATGTGGAATGAGATGAACGATTTGTTAACAGGAAAGAAGTATTGTTATATAGCATTGTTTTATTATATATATGATTCCAATAGTACTTTCCGTAATGGTTACTTCTGAGAAGCAGCATCACAAGGGACTTTGTAATGTTTGTCTTACATTTCTTAGAATAGCATATTGTTTCTCTGGTCAAAAAAATAATAATGAAAAAAATGCTAACAAAACCTCCCAAATTTTCTCCATGATTATGTTTTTATTCTCATAAGAAAAACAAATGAACAAAAATTAAGTTTACCAATGCAGTAAACTGGTAGTTCTATTGTATGTGTATATGTTGATTCTAAGTGCAGGTCGCAGCAAGTTGTTTCATTTTATACCCTGCCTGTTTCCAAAAGGAATCCAGGAACCTTTTGCCCAAGCTAGAGAACCATTTCAATATATGCAAAGTAACGTATGAACTGTATGAACTCAGTGAACATTTGCCTGAATAACAATCATCTTTCATAAATTTATTTTGCGTGCATGTTAGGAAATTTCGGGTAAGCTGTGGGGCTTAGTGCCGAGCTCCTCCTGCCTGGGATTGGGGGTGGTAGTGAATCGTTGCTTAGATGCGTGCGCGGCCTCCTTACCCACACTGTGAGCTCTTTCTGGGAAAATGACTTTACTTCTTTAAAAATTTGTCTGCTTTCAACAATAGTGAGTCTAACTCTTCAGAAATGTGAAGTGGATATAGTGCCACTCCTTGAAGGAATGAGGATATGAATTTAAAAAGTGGCAAGTTAAATAATGTTTTTACTGAGAAACTCATGGTGAAGAAAATCCATTTGTAGACAAGCTTCTTAAGGAGGGATGGGGTAGAAAAGTGAATACTCAAAGGAACTTTCTTGCCTTGCGTATTCTCTCACATCACCTCATACTTTTACCTTTGTGGCGTCTATCACAGAAACAATGAAATAATTATATTCTAAAAAATTACACAGTCTATGCGAACTCACTCAGTAAATGCCTGGATAGCAAGTAAGGAGTTTATACGTCTGTCCTCCCACCTACCTTTCTTTAAGTCATCAAGGAAAAATTCTGGAAGCCTCCAAATGTTTTGAAAAGGTTCACTGTTCTGTTTTTAGTTCAGATGATGGCATCAATTTATTATGCTTTGCAGCTTTCGTTATGTTTGACAGCTTACTTTTAAAGACTGTATGGATATTTTCCATTTGAAAGAAGCTACCAAACTCAAAACCTGGCTAAGGCTGATAAAGACTCGCTTGGCTTCTACGTGAAGGTCATTGTATACATAGATGCTTAGGTGGAGTATGCACAACACACACCCACACACTCACCTTTTATGTCCTCACAAAGAGTATACACAATGTGTTGTATAGAAACTGATACTTTATAGTAAATCTGACATCCAAACTAATCTCATCAGATTGGAAGATGCCTTTCACATATCTGTTTGATCGTATTTATTGATTACCGACTATGCCAAGACACTGTGCCAGGTGCCGCAGGATTACAGGGATGAGTAAGATGCAGTCTTGAGAAGCTCATCGTAAGGGGAAATAAGTTACAGATATTAGAAACAGAACCTTTAAAGTATCTCATTTATTTCTGTAGTAGAAGATTGCTATCCCTTTGCTCACTGGTCAAAACCTTGCAGATTTTCAGCTGTGGCACCATTGAGAGAAAAGTAATTTGAATTGGGTTTATCTTCGGAATTGACCCTTGGTCTGAACTTGATCTAGGTTTCTTCTTATGCATACTCAAAAAATCAACTTCAGAGTTATAGGGTAAAAATTATAATTGCATGGGATCATAATTATGATTGTTACTTTTAAAGGAGTACAAATATGCTGAGTTGATTGGCAAAATACTCATGTCAAATGTAATGCTGTGGTGATGTTTGCTTTATACTGTCTGGTTTTACCAAAACATAATTATTCACCTAAAGAATTTCTTTTTGCTTAATATTTTTCTATTATTTTGCAGGAGTTTATTTTATCAGAAGATTATAACAAGATGACTCCTGTGAAAAACTATCAAGGTAGGAATGAGAGCACTGTTTCGTTTACCTAGACTGAAATGTTTCTTGATGGCTTCCACTGTCAAAGAGAGGACTTTACAATAGTCAGGGGGAATAAAACAGAGCAATCCTGTGAGGTGACTATTATCCCAATTTTAGAATTAAGAAGCTGAGGCCCAAGGAGATTGGGTGACTTGCCTGTGGTCCTGTAGCTGGTAAAGTGCAGAGCCAGACCAGGCCAGTGTGACTCCAGAACCCACAGCCTTTGTCCTTTGTCTTCCTACTGCACCACACTGCCTCCGAACAGTGCAGCAGGGACGGATAGTGGGGCCAGTGTTAGGAGCGAGCTGCTTTCTGTGGGGCTCGTTTCACTTTTGGTTAAATGTTTTAAATGGCTCAGAGTGTTCAAATTGTCAAAGGGAAGGAATTATGGTTTTATTGTGTCTTCAACATGGGCGGTGTACCGTAGGCTATTCCCATAGTGTAGACCAGGAGCAATTTTCCGTAAGAATTTCTTTATCTAGACCAACAGTGTCACGGGCTCAGAACATTACAGGTGGACCTTGTAACACTTAGATGTCATTCCATCCAAATCGCTTGACCTCATTTGTCCTGCATGATCATCCAGCCTTTCCTCTGATGTCTCCACAGACATAGCAGCTCATCCTGATTTTAGAAAATTCTAAGCATTAAGTTCTTTATTTCTAGATTTTGAGCCAAAATTCATTTCCTTATGGATTTGTTCTTTAATTTTTTTTCACATATCACTTATCAAGTATTTATTGAGTACCTGATGTGTTCCAATAACTGAAGATTAAAATAGTGAACAAGACGTGTATAGTATCTGCTTATAAGCAGTTTATAATCATGTGGAGGATACAAACAGGCCATTAAAATGTTGTGTGATAAGTACTAGAATGCTTTTCTATTGGTCTTGCTTAGTATCCTGGAGCTACAGAAACTAAGTACAATCTCTCTTACACGTGACAGCTTTTCAGTGATTTTAAAACAGCCATTAAAGTTCCCACTGCTGTTCCTTCGTTTTCTCCTTTTATCCCTTTTCTTTTCTAGCCTAAGCATTGATATCCTTCTTTACATGACCTGAGTTTTTGTTCTTTAAAAAAATTTTTTTAATTGTCTTAGTCACAGATCTTGGGATATCATATTGTACCTGTGAGGCCATTTAAAAATGTGACACGTTGTGGTAGGCAGCCTCTAAGATGGCTCCTGATCATCCTCACCTCCTGGGTGTTCACGCCCCGTCCCTTGCGTGTAGACTGGATCTAAAATATGGCAAGTGATGGATATCACTTCTAAGATTAGGTTACAAAGAGACTAGGGCTTCCATCTTGCTTGCCCTCTCCTGCTCTCTTGCTTGTTCTGCCGGAAGCCAGCTGCAATATTGTGAGCTGCCTTGTGGAGAAGCCCACGTGGTGAGGAACTGAAGGAGGCAGTGTTAACAGCCAGTAAGGAACTGAGGCCCTCAGTTAAACAGCCGGTGAGGAACTGAATCCAGTGAGCAGCAAAGTGAGGGAGCTGGGAAGCAGATCCTCCCTCCGTCAAGCTTTCAGATGGGACCGTAGCCTCGTCCCACACCTTGATTTCATTCTGTGGGACGCCTTTCAACAGAGGCACCAAGCTAAGCTGTACCAAGGTCTCTGACCAGCAGAAATTCTCAGATAATAAATGTTTACTGTTTTAAGCCACTAAGTTTTGGGGTGATTTGTTACACAGTAGATAAATAATGGACACATGTAATGTGGTAAGTACAAAATCCTATTTCCTTCTTCTCCTGGGCACTATCCTTCTACTATAAAGGGTGAACTTTCTGGCAACCACTTTATACTGGTGGCTTATATGGGGCAGTCAGCTCAAACCGCTCCACAGTTCTCACTTGAGTTGTTATGAGGCTGTATCTCCATGCCGAGGCAGTGTCCCACACAGCACAACCAGAGACACAACTAGAATATATGACTATGTACTTGGGGGCAATGTCAAGCTCATGAGAGAAACAAAGGAAGAATTCCACGTGCCAGAAGCAAAGAGAAAACGAAAACTAAAAGTAAGTTACATGCATATAACCCGACATTGCTGCTGTCCTGGGGAGATAAGTAGAACCACTAATAGCTAGAAGCTTTTGTATGAACATTCAACTGGGGACAGAAGATGAGGGCTGAGTGAGATGGGAAATTGCAACTGAGATTTCTGTGTAAAACTAAAATCCATAATCCTATGAAAAAGAAAGGACCCAAACTCTCCATTCATTGGCCCAGAAGACTACAGGGAAATTTATTCCTGATCTCAAATATGGATAGAGGAGAAAGTCTCCCAAATAAATGAAAATCCCAACCTAAAACTCTTAGATTTGGACTACAAATTTAAACCAAGAATGTGATGGTGGAATCTTCAACTTAAGAATTTTCTTTTTCTTTCTTTCTTTCCTTTTTTCTTTTGCTGAGGAAGATTCACCTTGAGCTAACATCTATTGCCAGTCTTCCTCTTTTTGTATGTGAGCCACTACCACAGCATGGCCACTGACAGACAAGTCATGTAGGTCTGCACCTGGGAAGCAAACCCAGGCCGCCAAAGCAGGGCGTGCTGAACTTAACCACGAGGCCACCAGGTCTGTCGTTTCACCTTAAGAATTTAACATAAACATTGATCCTTGGCCAATGATATCCCTAGGGTACTAGCTAGAAATAAATGCAAAAGCTCTTTTTCACAAGAGAAATAGCACAAAGGTGCCAGAGCAAAAACAACCCTTGCTTAAGATGAATTCATAATAATAAAAATAAAATTACACAAGTGAAAAAGAGTCAATCCACTATGAGTAAATGTTATCAGATACCACAAACTGGAGGGTTAGAAGGCCAAAAATCTTAAATAATGAACAACAATCTGAAAGAGACCATACCATGTTTTAAGTGGTTAAAGAAATCAAAGAAAGTGTAGAAACCGGGGGAAATAAAAAGTGTATTAAAAAAAATAGATTTTTTAAAGAATCAGACAGAACTTTTATATATGAAAAATAGTCATTGAAATAAAAAATCATTGGGTAGATTGTTAGACACAGAATAAATTGGTGAAATGGTAGATGGATTTGATGTCAGTGGAATATCTTTAATGTACTGAAAGGAAAAAACAGCTAACATAGAATTCAATACCCAGAGAAAATACTTTTCAAAATTGGAGGTGAAATAAAAATTTTTTCAGATATATAAAAACTGAAATAACTTATCACCCATAGACCTGCTCTAAAAGAAATGTTAAAGGAAGTCTTTCAGGAAGGCGGAAAATGATGCCAAAGGAAAATAGAGATCCACACAAAAGAATGAAGAAAACCAGACATGGTTAGTATAAGATTTTTTTTCTTATTATTTAAATCTCTTTAGAAAATAATTGGCTATTTAATTAAAAGTAATAACAAAGTAGCTTGAGGTCCATAACATACTTAAAAGTAAAATGTATGACAACAATAGCACAAAGGCCAGGAGGTGGGGAGAAATGGAAGTATTATAAGGTTCTCATGCTGTACATGAGTGGTGTAATTTTACTGGAAGGAAGACTGTAAGTTGAAGATGTATACTCCTAGCCCTAAAGCACTCATTAAAATAACAAATCAAAAAGTTACAACTAGTAAGCCAAGCAAGGAGATATAATGGAATCATAAAATCGTTCTGAATTAACCCTGCCCCTCTGAAATAGTAAGAGGGAAAGGGAAAAAGAACACACAGGAAAATAGAAAACAAATAGCAAGATGAGAGATTTAAGCCTAACAAGTTATCACTAATTACATTAAATGTATATGATCTAAAGCCAATTAAAAGGCAGAGACCAGGGGCCCGCCCGGTGGCTTGATGGTTAAGTTCACACATTCTGCTTCGGCAGCCCAGGGTCTGCCGGTTCGGATCCCGAGTGTGGACATGGCACCGCTCATCAAGCCACGCTGTGGCAGGCGACCCACATATAAAGTAGAGGAAGATGGGCACAGATGTTAGCTCAGGGCCAGTCTTCCTCAGCAAAAAGAGCAGGATTGGCAGCAGATGTTAGCTCAGCGCTGATCTTCCTCAAAAAAAAAAAAGGCAGAGACCATCAGATTGAGTGAAAAAGGGAGACCCAGATATAAACTACATGTAAGAAGTGCTCTTTAAATATAAAGGCATAAATAGGTTAAAAATAAAAGGATCAAAGAAGATAGGCCATGCAAACACTAGTCAAAAGATAGCTGGAGTGGCTGTGTTAATATTAGTCAAAGTAGATTTCAGAGCAAAGAATATTACCAGGGATAAAGAAGATCATTTCATAATGATAAAGGGGTCAGTCCTTCAGGAGGGGATAAAAATCCTAAATGTTTACGCACTTAATAAAGATAGCTTTGAAATACATGAAGCAAGACCTGATGAAACTTTAGGAGGAAAAATAGACACATCCACAATTATAGTCAGAAATTTTAATACTCCTCTCTAATAATTGATCAATCAATAATGGATAGAATAAGTAAACCGAAAATCAATAAGGTATAAAAGACTTGAACAGTACAGAGCCAGCTTGCTCTAATTGACATCTGTAGAACACTCCTTTCAACTAAAGCAGAATATACATTCTTTTCAAATGCACAGAGAACATTATCAAGGTAGACCATATTCTGGGCCATAAAACAAGTCTCAGTAAATTTGGAAGAATTCAGGTCATGCAGTGTACAACAATCAATAATAGAAAGCTCTCTGGAAAATCCCCAAACGTTAGGAAGGTAAATAACCTACATCTGAATAATCAATGGTCAAAGAAGAAATCAAAAGAGAAATTAGTATTTTGAACTGAATGAAAATGAAAACACAATGTATCAGAATTTATGGGATGCTGCTAAAGCAGTACTTAACAGGAAATTTATAGCACTTAACACCTATGTTAGAAGAGAAGAATGGTCTCAAATCAGTGATTTTAGCTTCTATGTCAAGAAACCAGAAAGAGAAGAACAAGTGAAAGCTATGCTAAGCAGAAGAGAAGCGAGATCATAGCAGAAGTTCATGAAATAGAAAAGAGAAAATAGAGAATGACACCAAAATCTGAGTTTTGGGGGTTTTTTTTTTGGAGAAGATAATAAAAGTGATAAACCTCTAGCCAGACTTATCAGAAAAGAAAAAAAAAGAAGATACATATTACCAATATCGGGAATGAGAGAGGGGATATTATTATAGGTTCTTAGGGCTATTTAAGGATAATAAGAAATATTTTGAACAATTTTATACTAATAGATTTGACAGTGTAAATGAACAAATCTTTGAAAGATACAAACTGTGAAAGCCCACTCAAGAAGAAATAGATAACCCTAGTAGCCCTATATCTGTGAAAGAAATTGACTTTATAATTAAAACCTTTCCACAAAGAATACTCCAGTCCCAGATGGCTTTACTCATTAATTTTACCAAACATTTAAGGAAGAAACAATACAAACTCTACACAGACTCTTTCAGAAATTGAAGAGGTGACTTTCCCCTCATTTTCAAAGTCAGCCTTTACCTAATACTAAAACTAGACAAAGACAGGACAAGAAAAGAAGTCTATAGGCCAACATCCCCCATGAAAATAGATGCAAAAACCTAAACAAAATTTAAGCAAGTCAAATTCAGCAATATATAAAAAGGATAATACATCACAACCCGTGAGATTTATCCCAGGTTTATACCTAAAAGAAATGAAAGCAGGGACTCAAACAGATTATTTGTATACCCATGTGCATAGCAGCATTATTCACAATAACCAAAACGTGGAAGCAGCCTAAATGTCCCTGGAAGGATGAATGGATAAACAAAATGTTACTTGGCCATAAAAAAGAAATGAAGTACTGATACGCGTTACAACATGGATAAACCCAGAAACATGCTAAGTGAAAGAAACGAGACACAAAAGACCACACATTGTGTGCTTACATTTATGTGAATTGTCAAGAATAGGAGACTCCAGGGGCTGGCCCGGTGGTGCAGTGGTGAAGTGCGTACATTCCGGGGCACTTTTGCAGCCCGGGGTTCGCCGGTTTGGTTCCCGGGTGCAGACATAGCACCGCTTGGCATGCCATACTGTGGTAGGCATCCCACGTATAAAGTAGAGGAAGATGGGCATGGATGTTAGCTCAGGGCCAGTCTTCCTCAGCAAAAAGAGGAGGATTGGCAGCAGATGTGAGCTCAGGGCTAATCTTCCTCAAAAAAAAAAAAAATAGGAGACTCCATAAAGACAACGTAAATTAGTGGTTGCCCAGGGACAGGGAAGGGGGGAATTGGGGCTATGGGTTTCTTTTTGGGGTGATGGAGATGTTCTGGAAATAGAACATTTTCCATAATAATTGCACAATGTTGTGAATATACTAAAAACCACCAAATTATACACTCTAAAATGGTTTAAATGGTGAATTTTATCTCAGAAAACATTTTTAAAAAATCAATCAGTGATTCCAAAACTGGACAGAGACATTACATAAAAGGAAAACTACAGACCAATATCTCTCGTGAACTTAGATGTAAAAATCCTCAAAAAATACTAGCAAATCCAACAATGTATAAAAAGAATTATGCACCATGACCAAGTGGGATTTATTCTAGATATGCAAAGCTGGTTCAACATTGGAAAATCTGTATAATCCGTCATATCAAAAGGCTGAAGAAGAAAAATCGTATGATTATATCACTAGATGCAGAAAAAGCATTTGATAAAATCTGACAACCATGCATGACAAAAACTCTCAGCAAACTATGAATAGAGGGGAACTTCTTCAAGTTGATATAGAAACGTCTACAAAAAACCTGTTGCAAACATCACACTTAATGGTGACAAACTAGATGCTTTCCCCCTAAGATCAAGATCAAGGCAAGAATGACCTTTCTCACCACTCCTATCCAAGAAGTATAGCCAGACGTCAAGCCAAGGTTTCTAAAGCTTAGTGATATGGATGTATCTTTAAAAGGTTTCTTTTTGAATAAAAGAATTCTGTCACCTTAGAAAGAGTATGTGCTTTGCGTCTGCAGGATTGGTTTTGTTTGGCTGTTTTCTCAGTAATCATAGGCAGTTTCTCAGGGAGAAAGAGAACCAACCTGAGCAGAGAGGCTAGGGTTTTAATTGGAGCTTCGTCACTCAATGATGTAGCTTTGAGCAAGTGAGCTCTGTCTCCTCCTCTGGCACATGATGGCAGCTCAGAAAGCTAAACCCCCTTATCTTCTGGAATACTGTCATCTCCTTGAACTGGGAAAGTGACAGAAAGAAGGTCAAAGGCCCCTCATGAGAAAAAGGGGCAAAGTGCTGGGAGCCACTTTCTGCCTGAAATAGACTTGTGTACACTTGGATCCATTAGAGAGTCCGTTTTTATTCCATCATTGGTAGAACTTGAATTGAACATTTAATGACACAGACATAACAAGATCTTCAGGAATTTCTCCAAGAAGTCACATCTTTTGGTTTGTTTTTGTTTTTTTATTGAAGTAAAATTGATATTTAACATTGTGTAAGTTTCAGGCATACAACATTGTAATTCGGTATTTGTATACACTACAAAGTGATCATCACCATGAGTCTACTTACCACCCATCACCATACAGTTGAGCTCCTTCACCCATTTTGCCCACCCTGCAATCCCTTTCCATCTGGTAACCACCAATCTGTTCTCTGTATTTATAGTTTGTTTTTGTTTTGTTTTGCTTGTTTCTTCATTTTGCTTTTTAGATTACACATATAAGTGAAATCATATGGTATTTGTCTTTCTCTGTCTGACTTATTTCACTTAGTGTGATGCACTCAAGGTCTATCCATGTTGTTGCAAATGGCAAGATTTCCTTTTTTATGGCTGAGTAGTATTCCATTGTATATATACACCACAGTTTCTTTATCCATTCATCCATTGATGGACACGGGTTATTTCTATATCTTGGCTGTTGTAAATAATACTGCACTGAACGTAGGGGTGCGTATATCTTTTTGAATAAGTGTTTTCATATTCTTCAGAGAGACACACTGAAGTGGAAAAGCTGGATTGTATGGTAGTTCTATTTTTAATTTCTTGAAAAGTCTCCATACTGTTTTCCATAGTTGCTGCACCAATTTACATTCCCACCAAAAGGGTACAAGGGTTCCTTTTCTCTACATCCTCTCCAACACTTGTTCTTTCTTGTCTTTTTGATAATAGCCATTCTAACCAGTGTGAGATGGTATCTCGTTGTGATTTTGGTTTGCATTTCCCTGATAATCAGTGATGTTGCACATCTTTTCATATGCCTCTTGGCCATCTGTATGTCGTCTTTGGAAAAATGTCCGTATCCTCTGCCCATTTTTTTTTATTGAGGTCATAATGGTTTACAACATTGTGAAATTTCAATTGTACATTATTATTTGTCCATCATCATATATATGTGCCCTTTTACCCCTTATGCCCACCCTCCCAACCCCCTTCCTCTCTGATAACCACTAATGTGTTCTCTTTGTCCATGTGTTTGTTTATATTCCATGTATGAGTGAAATCATATGGTGTTTGTCTTTCTCTGTTGGGCTTATTTCACTTAACATGATACCTTCAAGGTCCCTCCCTGTTGTTGCAAATGGGATGATTTTTGTCTTTTTTATGGCTGAGTAGTATTCTATTGCATATATATACTACATCTTCTTTATCCATTCATCAGTTGATGGGCCTCTGCCCATTTTTTAATCAGGTTGTTCATTTTTTTGTTGTTGAGTTGTGTGAGTTCTTTATATATTTTGGATATTAACTGCTTATCAGATATATGATTTGCAAATATCTTTTCCCATTCCATAGGTTGCCTTCTTGTTTTGTTGATGGTTTCCTTTGCTGTGCAGCAGCTTTTTAGTTTCATGTAGTTCTGTTTGTGTATTTTTGCTTTTGTTTCCCATGCCTTTGGAGTCAGATCCAAAAAAAACATCACTAAGACCAATGGCTAGGAGTTTACTGCCTATGTTTTATTCTAAGAATTTTATGGTTTCAGGTGTTACATTGAAATCTTTAACCTAGTTTGAGTTAATTTTTGTGTATAGTATAAGATAGTGGTCTAGTTTCATTCTTTTGCATATGGCTGTCCAGTTTTTCCAAAACTATTTATTGAAGAGGCTGTCCTTTCCTCATTGTATATTCTTGGCTCCTTTGTCATAAATTAACTGACGATATATGATGGGTTTATTTCTGGGCTCTCTTTTCTGTTCTGTTTCTGTTCTGTTGATCTATGTGTCTGTTTTTTATGCCACTACCATACTGTTTTGATTACTGTAGCTTTGTACTATAGTTTGAAATCAGGGAGAATGATGCCTCCAGCTTTGTTCTTCTTTCTCAAGATTGTTTGGCTATTTGGGTTCTTTTGTGGTTCCACATAGATTTTACAATTATTTGTTCTAGTTCTTTGGAAACTGCCATTGGAATGTTGATAGGGATTGCACTGAATCTGTAGATTGCTTTAGGTAGTATGGACATTTTAGGAACATTAATTCTTCCAATCCATGAGCGCAGAATATCTTTTCATTTGTTTGTGTCTTCTTCAATTTCTTTCACCAGTGTCTTATAGTTTTCAATGTACAGATCCTTCACCTCCTTGGTTAAATTTATTCCTAGGTATTTTGTTCTTTTTGATGCAATTGTAAATCGGATTGTTTTCTTAATTTCTTTCTGATAGTTTGTTATTTGCGTATAGAAACACAACAGATTTTTGTATATTAATTTTGTATTCTGCAACTTTACTGAATTCATTTATTCTAAAAGTTTTTTTAATGGAGTCTTTAGAGTTTCTATATATAGTATCATATCATCTGCAAACAGTGACAGTTTTACTTCTTTCTGATTTGAATGCCTTTTATTTCTTTTTCTTGCCTAATTGCTGTGGCTAGGACTTTCCAATACTATGTTGAATAAGAGTGACAAGAGTGGGCATCCTTGTCTTCTTCCTGATCTTAGAGGAAAAACTTTCAACTTTTCATCATTGAGTATGATATTAGCTGTGAGTTTCTCATCTATGGCCTTTATTACATCGAGGTACATTCCCTCTATACCCAATTTGTACAGAGTTTTTATCATAAATGGATGCTGAATTTTGTCAGATGCTTTTTCTGTATGTATATAGATGTTCATATGATTTTTATCCTTCATTTTGTTAATGTTGTGTCTCACATTGATTTGTGGATATTGAACCATCCTTGCTTCCCTGAAATAAATCCCACTTGGTCATGGTGTATGATCCTTTTAATGTACTGTTGAATTGAGTTTGCTAATATTTTCTTGAGGATTTTTGGGTCTTTGTTCATCAGGGATATTGGCCTGTAGTTTTCTTTTTTTGTGCTGTCTTTGTCTCGCTTTGATATCAGGGTAATGATAGCCTTGTAAAGACAATGTTTTGATCTTGAATAGTGGCTGATACTCTGAAAGGCAGGTATTTACTGTAGAGAAGACATAGTATTATACCCCTTCTATATCCCTTTAGATTCTCTGTGCTTCAAATACCAGATTTTAAACCCTAGTCATTTGGTGAAATGACTGTCATGTGGGTGTTCACTGTGGTTCTGACTGTATTGTTTGGTAGACAATCTAAAAGGGCCATCCTGGGGCCAGCTGGTGGTGTGGTGGTTACGTTCAGTGTACTCCACTTTGGCAGGTTGGGTTTGCAAGTTCAGGGTTCACAGGTTCAGATTCCAGGCATGGACCTCTGCCGCTCATCAGCCGTGCTGTGGTGGCAACCCACATATAAAGTGGAGGAAGATTGGCACAGATGTTAGCTCAGGGCTTGTCTTCCTCAGCAAAAAATAAAATAAAAATAAAAGGGCCATCTTGCCAAGGCTGGGTTGTGTCTGTAAAATGAGGAAACCACCCACCTTACAGGGTCATTACAATGACTGAGTGAGAGAATGTATTTAAGTACCTGGCACTTGTTAGACACTCAGAAATTGGCAGACAGTGTTGCTTTTGCCGGTAGAGCTGCAAAGATCCCTCCATACTGTCTAACCCTGTTTTCATGATCAAGATGGGAAACTGATGTCTTCTCTATCACCTCGAGATACTCGTGATACGTCTACTCTTGCCCACCAGATTGCCAGCTCCTGGGCACAGGGCCCGGTGATATTCTGGTTCCAGGATATCAATCTTCGTTTATTCCAGTCAGCTCTATTCAGTGGCCACAGACCCCCTCTACCTCACCCCCCAGAATTACGTAAGAAGAAAGCAAATATTTTGTTGATTTTTTGTGGTAATTGAGAAGCCATGAGACCTTAGCCAAACTACTCAACTTCATTGTGCCTCAGCTTGCCTATATGTAAAATAGAGAGATGGGATAGATGACATGAATTGTTTCTTCTAACTCTGAAATTGTGTGATGCAATAGTTCTGTTATGGTGTTGCCTTTGGATATGAGCAACCCTGGGAAATTTGCTCTCATTATGATATACGTGTATACTTTGACATAAAGGATGTTTCATTCTTTTATATGGCACTTGGAGATATTTCTGCCCTCCTTTCCTAACATTCAGTTTCTTATAGAACTTTGTTGTGGGTTTATAAGTCAAATTTCATCAAAAAGAGAACAGGAATGCTGTTTACTTTTTTTTTAAGCTCACGTAATCTGACCCCGTGACTTTATTATAAGTACATTGTTCCTGGGGCTGGCAGTGGTGTGTCATTAAGTTCACGCACTCCAGTTCAGTGGCCCAAGGTTCATGGGTTTGGAGCCCGGATGTGGACCTACACACCACTCATCAAGCCATGCTGTGGCTGCATTCCACATATAAAAATAGAGGAAGATTGGCACAGATGTTACCTCAGGGACCAACTTCCTCAAGCAAAAAGAGGAAGACTGGCAACAGATTTTAGCTCAGGGGCAATCTTCCTCACCAAAAAAAAAAAAGAAGAAGAACATTGTTCCTAATGTGTTTTGTGGTCACACTAAATCTGGCATTCTCTAGCAGCTCTAACATGTCTGAGAGAGGCAGGCCCTTCAGTAATGGGAGCTCTCTGTGATAGAAATCTTTGGATTGGTGCAGGTGGGAAAGAAAGAGAGCAGTGGGAGGAAATGGATAGGTTTTTCAAAAAATCACATAGAAACTCAGACATGCCACTCTGCAGTGGCAAACCTCTACCCCCGATGAGAACCACTGTTTTAGCCTGTGTTTGTAGTGGTTGTCATTACCATTCACCTGACTCTGGAGTGGGGAGAAGTGAGTAATGCATCTCTGCAGGTCGTGCTTTTCCTCCTTTAGCATGCTTTATCGGTTGTCTTCTTGTCTCTTACTTTTTAGCGCATCAGAGCAGAGTGACGATGATCCTGTTTGTGCTGGAGCTGGAGTGGGTGCTGAGCACGGGACAGGACAAGCAGTTTGCCTGGCACTGCTCTGAGAGTGGGCATCGCCTGGGAGGTTATCGCACCAGTGCTGTGGCCTCAGGCCTGCAGTATCCTTTGCTGGACAAAATCCCTTGGTGGGAACCTAGCTGTTGACTTCTTTCTTTCATGAAAATTTTGGGTATGTGCAACTTGAAAGTTTTTCGTTTTATTTGCTGAGTTACCCTGCTGATTAAGATGCTCATAGACTTCCTTAACCTTCAAGTCATCATGAGTCCTTGTGTAGGTGGAGTAAAGTGAGGTAATTTTACCTAAAATAAGAGACCCTGCTGCGCAGGTTAGGGGTCTCCTGTGACACGAAGTCTGACATCTAGACAGGACACAGCCCAGATTTGTGAGCCTCAGCTGTCAGGAAGAATTATGGAACATGGAGATAAACCTATCACCAAAATACAATCTTTTCTTTTTGTACAGAAGTAATTTCTACATAGACATTAAGGTTGTGAACCTTAATATTGGTGCCTGGCAGAAGAACCACAGAATTCCCGTTCATTTTAAACATATTTATTGAAAGGCTACCATGCCAGAACCAGAGTAGGTTGGGTGATGTCTACACGGTAATGCTACAGCCTTTGTTCCAGGCACAAGACTTCTAGGATACGTAGATTGATATTAGTTCTTGTCTCCCAAGTCTCCAGGGCCCATGTGCTCCATGTGAATGCCCTCTAATGCTGAGTTTGCCTCACATCTGGCCCACCGGGCTCCAGCAAGCACAGGCTTGACAAGTGTGAAGCCCGTGTGGATGGTGCTACTGTTCTGACGAGTAAAGGGCCCTGGGATTTTAGTTTAAAAATCATAGAATCTCTCTCCACCTTCTGACAAATGAGGATATAGGTGGAAACAGATCACTTGTCAGCAAAAGCAGGAAGAAATTGTTTTACGACTTGCTTTCAAATTTTTGTCTCATATTTATAAAATCCTCTTCAGTGATTCTCGACAGTTTGACAAAGTGCTTTGCTCTTTCCTTATGGACGTGTGGCAGGCACTGTAATTTTGTGTGTGTACAGGCTAATTCACTCTTATTTTCCTCACTGGAAGGGCAAGATGAAGAAACTAAGAATGGCCGTCGTGGAAGGTTGTAAAAGTGGCAAGTTACCAGGAAGACCAGAAGCAAGGGCGATAAGAAATGGAAAGCAAGATCAGCTTATCTTGGAGAGGGTGCTACCACCTGTTAATAAAAGAAACTCCAAAGTCTACTTTCTAAAAGCCAGTTCAGACGTGCATAATGCTTGAATTGAAATACATGAGCTCTCTTGTCAATAGAGTAATGATTTCTTATAATATTAAGATTAGAAAGCCCTTGGAGATCATCCAGTCCAACTCCTCATTTTACAGATGAGCCAGCTGAAGCCCAGAAAAGGTCGTGGCCCTTAACTGCTGCCACCCAGCTGGTATGTAGGAAAAGCACCACCAGAATCCAGGTCTTCTGCCTTAGACAGCTGTTTTTTCCCATTATATCGCATTACCCCTTTGAGAACAGAACTAATGAGACCAAAATAGTTGTGCAGACTATGCTGGCTTCTATATCCCTAGCCAAGCCTAGGAGTATAGAAAAGATGCAGATCTTGCCCTTAAGAAGTTTACTTTTTAAACTATCTGAAAATGAAAAACAAAAAACATCTACACAGAGTTAAACTTTTCCTGGCTGTGGTAGTCTTTGACTCCTCTCCTCAGGCATCTCTGAAAGTCATCCTAGTTTTTAACCTGTTTCCTTTGGCCACACCGTGTGGCTTACCAAGCAAAAAAAAAAATCTCGTGATTGGAAATCAGAAGATTTTGTGTGTGTGTGAAGCGTTTGGCTTCATTCCCCAGTGTAAATGACCATCCAGTCCAACCTTGCTATTAAGGTGGAGCATAGCTGCAATAATACAGGGACAGGCCCTTCCAGAAGATTCCCTCACCTCCACCAGCTCTGCCTCTCTAGCTCCAATTTTGGAGCCACAGTGCCAGCCCTTGTGGGAGCATATGTATCCCTGGCATTTTTCCAGTGCTGCACACGGGTGGCATGACAGCACTGCTTTTGCCAGAGGTTCTCAACCGAGAACCGTATGGCTTTACCAAGGCTGGAGGTTTTTTTCTCAGAGCTGCCTGGTGCACAGATTGTTAACAGGCAACCCATACAGTGTTAGGGTTCACATTAACATCCAGGTTTTAAACAGGTTTTTTCATGGGAACCCTCCACCCTCACCTCTCTCCTTCTCTTCTTTCTGCCACCTTCCATACTTATAGGGATTTTTTTTGTAGTGATAAGGGAAGGAGGAAGAGCTGTTGAAAAATATAAAATGTCCAGAATAATATCATTACCCCTATCTCTCTTCATAGTGGACACTGGTGACGTACAAAGATAAGAGACTTCTACAGATGAACTGATTCTCTCCTGTCTCCACCGCCAAGTCATTCACCCAAGCCAACAAGTGATAGAATAAGCCAGATTGAATTCCGCCTTTTTTCTCTTCTTTCAGGCCTCTTAGCAGAGAAGTAAATCCGCAATGAAAATAACCAAAATTAAGTAGAGAAGCAAAGGAGGGCAAAGCGACTGTGACCAGTTCACAAATTGAACTATCAGTTTCTGAATAACCTCAAAATCTTTGATTGCTTTGGCTAAAGATCTGAAACTTCAAATATTAAGTGGGGAACTATAATACTAAGTAACAATCAGGAAGAGAGGAGAGAGAAGAGGAGAGGAGAGAGATTTTCTGACATTTGCACTTCCTGAGAGTTTACACGCTGCTTCCACATAATGTTACTTCGTTCAGTATCCAAATAATAATGTGCAGTAAAAACAAAAAGACCTAATTCTTAATTTGCATAATGTAGAAACCAAGGTTCAGAGAGGCTCGGAAAGCTTAAGGGCCTTTCTCGAGGTCACCTGACTGACCTGGCAGAATGAGGATTAGAACTTGGGCGTTCTGATCTTTCAGCTAGCGCTCTGCACAACTAGACCCAGCAGAATGGAGGTGTCTCCCGAAGGTCCCGTGGCAGGTTGATGTTAGGAAATAGAACTATTTTCCTTCCCCACTTCACTTGCTAGTCTTTAAGTTTGTGAATACTTTATCTAGCCTCACCTTTTAGTCTTTTCGTTTGACCATGTTTTGATCACTTTTTTCATGCTTTCACAAAAATAATTCAGGTAGTCTTCATATTAAGATTTTATTCATGTTGGAGATATTTCCAAGATGTCACCCTATATAGTGGAATATCTTTCCACCAAGTAGTTTCTTAGATCTATTCCTGTTCAGGGAAAGAATACTGAAAAGCTATTAAGGTTATCTTGATTGTCCTATTTCCTCATATGCCTAATGCCAATCACTCTGACTTTGAGGGTGTACTATAATTTTATTTCAGCCGTCTTCCAAATAGCCTTTGTTACATTCATATATTTTTTACTGACTGCTGTTATTTACCTGCAGTTGTAAAGACTGTAGGTATTAGATTGAGTCTGTTTTTTGGTCTGTGTTCGTATAATTAATCAAGATAAATTTAAGGTAAACTTATTCCGTATAAATCTTAATATCGTTTTACATGTATCTGATAACTTGTTAGGAGAGTATAACTTTTCTCTCTTGTTCTTCAGACTGGAAAAATTTGTTATGCCTTGTTCTCCTTCGCTTGTTTTTTTTAATGTTTTATTCTGAAAATTTTCAAAATCGGCACCAGTTGAAGAAAAGAGTGTAGTGCACACTCATATACCCATTACTCAGCTCCACTGTCGATTCTTCTATCCCTTTTTGCTTTCTCTCTCTTTTTGCTGACATATTTTAAAGCAAATTTTAGACTTGTCATTTCATTTTTACATAGTTCATTGTGCAACTCTAAAAATGATGGGCCTTTTAAAAATAATCACAATGCTATTATTACTCTTAAAAATTTATCGTCACTCCTTGATATTGTTGAATAATCAGTCTATTTTCAGGTTCACTTACTGTGTCAAAAATGGCTTTTTGCAGTAGGTTTGTTTGAAGTGGGGTCCAGACGAAGTCCTCACATCGGATGTGCTTGTCATATCTCCTAAATCTCTCAATCTAGAGCCAAGACCCGCTTTACTGTTTTTTATGCCGCTGTGGCTGGTTGGAGGCACTGAGTCAGTTCTCCTGTAGACAGCCCCACGGTCTTAAGTGATCTCTGCTTTCTCATGATGTTGTTTAAAATGTTTTTCTCCCTACCCTTCTCCCAAATTCTTCTGTAAACTGAAAGTTGCCTCTAAAATCTTGATTCAGTTCAGATTCAATTTTTGGTAAGAACGCTTGGTAGCTGTGCTGTGTGGTTCCTGGTGCCTCACAGCAGGAAGCTCGTAGTGGCGTGTTGGCGCCCTTCTATTGGTTCAAGAGGTTGACTGGTGGTTCAGATGGTGACAGCCAGGTCCCTGCAGTGCAGCCCTCCCCATCAGCCTTTCATTTAATGGTTTCATGCATTACTGGTCTTTGCCTGAACCAGTTCTTTCATTAGGGTTGCAAAATGGTGATTTTGTAATCCTATCGTTTTTTCCACATGTATTAGTTGGAATTCTTCTATAAAGTAAAACTTCCCATCGTTAACTAGGGCTCTTGGTTACCCTGAAATACCATTAGTATAGGAAAAGCAACATAAATTCTTAATTATTTCTCTTTAGTTGTTCATTTTCAGAGTAGAGATTTAGTGCCCTGGTTACCTCCTATAGGGATCTTTTTTTGTTTTTGAGCATTATTATAAACTCTTAGGGTTTGTTTGTTTTTTTAATAAAATATTCAGTATATTTCAATAGTTGTCACTTCTTTTTTTTAAAGATTTTATTTTTCTTTTTCTCCCCAAAGTCCCCCAGTACGTAGTAATGTATTTTTTTAGTTGTGGTTTCTTCTAGTTGTGGCATGTGGGATGCCGCCTCAGCATGGCTTGATGAGGGGTGCCATGTCCACGCCCTGGATTCAAACCGGTGAAACCCTGGGCCGCCGAAGCGGAGCACACAAACTTAACCATTCGGCAATGGGGCCGGCCCCAAATTGTCACTTTTTTTTGATGCTCATATTGTCCCATCTTTGGCCTTAAGAGCCTCATCACGTTGGCTTCTATATCTTTTTAATACAATCCACTAGCCTTTGAGTGCTACTTTCTTTTTGTCATATGTCTTAAGCTCATCTTGCAGCTGAAATCAGCCATTTCTTTAGTGAGGAATAGTATTCAGAGATAGCTATGTGTATTTTTCAAAAGAAAATAAATCATTAGTTCACATATTTCTAATTCAAATTTAACATTATGGGGTTTTAACTTCATTTTTGTGTTTGATTTCTTTTATCTTGGACCGAAAATCTTGGTTCTTATTTCAAACATTGATGTAATTCCTTATTTGCTTTAGCCTATGGTATATTGAAGTTGTTTCAAAATAATAATAGCAATATTTTAATAACAAGACCGTTGAATGAGATTTTAGATTTCTCTATAGTTTTCTTTGTCCTTAGAATATGTTCTACCAAGGATGTACAGCCAAAATAATGTTTTTTAAAGTCACTTGAAATAATTCTATTAACTGTGTGGTTATATCACCAATTTGATAGTTAGGTTCATTCGTTTTACTTGGTTGTCAATTTGGGAGATTTTTCCTTCTAATTTTATGAATATTTTTAATATGTAAAATAGTTACAAGATTCCAAAATGGAAACTATATAACAAGAGAGAAGGCTCATGATCGTCCCTGTGCCCTCGGCTCATTTCTCCCTTCTCCCTAGGCGGCCACTTGGTTAGATCTTGATTTATCCTTCCGGTGCTTCCTTTTGTAAATATAAGCACACACACACTTATATTTATATTCCCCTTCCCTTTCTTACACAAAGATAGTGTAGCATGTAAACTCTTATATACCGTGGCTTTTTTTCTCACTTAATAATGTATCCTGGAAATTACTCCACTCAGTTTGCTAAGGTATTGAGATCTCCATTGTTTTTCCCCAGCTGCATAATATTCTGTTGCAGGAATGTATCATCCTTAATTCAGTAAGTCCCCTTTTGATGGACTTTGGGTTGTTTTCAAACTTTGGCTATTAAAATAATAGAGTGAATAGCCTCAGGCATGTGTCATTTTGTAATTTTGCCAGTGTATCTCTGAGATTGATCTCTAGGAGTAGGATTGCTGGTCATTATCAACCAGGGAAGCTCGCTAGAGACTCAGGGCCTTGGGTTTTTACTGGAGACTGGTCACGTAGGCAGCCGCTTCCTGGCATGTACCAAAATTCCATACTCGCAGAAGGAAAACACGTGTTTGGCATAAACCATATTGTTTGTACAGTTAAAGGACAGTGAGCCACTCTTGTCTATTAACCCTGGGAACTCTCTTGAAATCCAGGTTCCCAGATGCCACACCAGCCTTGTCAGCAGCCTTTCAAAGGACAGCAGTCAGGCCTGCTAGGTTAGTTCTTTTTTGCACAGCACCATTTTCATTTCTTTTTGAACTATCCGTTCATATATTTTACCCCTTTTTCTGTTAGGTCTGTGGTCTTTTTCTTCCTGATTGCTCTTTTTATATCAGGGATTTGGGCCATTTGTGACTTAAGTTGCAAATATTTTTTCCAGTTTGTCTTTTGGCTATGTTTATGGTATTTGTTGTTCGTGATTTTGAGTAATAAATTTTTCTACTCCAAGTTACAGAGGAACTTTCCCATCTAAAACTTACATTTTTCCTTTTTTACATTTAGATCCCTAATTCATTTGGAATTTATCCTGGAATATAATATGAAATACAGATCCTATTTTATTTTTCCACATGAGTATCCAGTTTATGCCAACATCTTTTTTTTTTAATCCATCTTTTCCTTGCTCATTTGAAGAGCCACCTTTAGCAGACATGTGCTAAATTTCTGTATGCTTTTAGGTGTATTTCTAGACTTTCTATTCTGTTCCATTGTTCCATTTGTCTACTTATCTGCCAATATCACACTTTTAGTTGCAGAGACTTTATAACATGTTTTACTATCTGGTAAGCTAACCTCCTCCTATCACTTACCATATTATTATTATTTTCAGAGTATTCTTGGTTCTTCTTGCTTATTTATTTTTCTATTATGAACTTTAGAATTAATGTATCTAGCTCTAGGAAAAAAATATGTAGATATTTTTGTAGGGATTGTGTTAAATTTATAAATTCATGTTGTGAGAATTGACATCTTTATCATGTTGTCTTACTATCCACTAATACTGTATCTTTCATTTGGTTATGTCCACTTTTGTATCTTTCAGCATTGTATCCAAGTTTTCCTCTTATGGGATCCGTACATTTCTTGTTACATTTATTATCTCTTTATTATTTTTTTTTCTGTAAATCCACTCAATTTTGAGAAACAATCCTTAATGCCTACATGATAGATTTGATGTTGAAACCCGGCATGTGTTTATTGGTGACCACTCAGGCCAAGTAACCATCCTCAAACTGGAGCAAGAAAACTGCAGCCTGGTCACAACATTCAGAGGACATACAGGTGGGACTGAAAGCAGAGTCTCCATGTGCTGCTCTCCCAGTGAAACATCACCTGCTGCATGTTCTGATGTTCGGATGACATGTTGTGAAAGTGGCAAAGTACTCTCTGGGCTTGTGCAAAGATGCATGTTACACTTAACTGATTTCAGAACGGTTCAGTAAGATATAATGTCAAAAATTTTCTACGTCAATCCAAGCAAAAGGGGAACGAATCTATTTGAAAATGTTGGTGATTTGGTTCTTTGTCATGTGGCACTGGAGAAAGCCAGTGTTGGCACATGTCAATGAGACATTGTTTGAGACTATGTGGCAAGTGCACAAACCCCGGAAGGCCAAAGGGACAGCTGCCTAGTCTGTCCTTGCCATCTTTGGAGCAAGAAGATGGTGGGCAAGACAGACTTCGACTTTCAACACAAAGGAAATGAAAACTGAGTTCACCATGGGTAGCGAGGCTACATGAAAGTCCCAAGTTCCTCTTTAACTTTCCTTCCTTTTGGCCTCTTTTCAGTTTAAACCGGAGGACCCCTTTATGTTACTGGTCTGCTCAGGGTCATTTAAGCAAGATAATATAAATATCCACACTTAGCTTTTGAAAGATTTGAATAGATGATGATCACTAATTTTTTGCTGGTATTTTTAATATGTGATGTTGACCCTGGAAAATAAGTCACTGCATTTATATGGATCTTAATGGGCTTTTGTGTCTTCTGCAGATTACCAACCCATGATTTTGTATAGAACTAAGTTAATATTAAGTTTAGACATCATATAAGAACAAAAGTAGGTGAATGAGGATGTAAAATGGGATAGTACCTAGATCATAAGGGGTTTCCTAAAGGGAAAAAAAGGAATGCAGTAAAGAGAAAATTGAATCCAGGGGAAAAGGTTCATAAAAGATCATCTTAATGATCTGTGCCTTTGGGAGAGAGCACATAGAAGCATCTCCTGTGGATAGGACCCAGGTCTTTCCTGATGGAATTTTTCTTTTTAGCCACCTATACCCTGGCCAAGCCTGGCCTGGCAGGGACCCAGAACTGCCCAGGAATCTTAAACTTCTGTGTTACACTGCTGACTTCACTCTCCTAGTCTTTCACTTCCCTCAACCCTTACTCCAACTCCACCTGCTCTTGCCCTTGTTGAGGAGTGTGATCCTTGATCCCTCATTCCCCAGTGTCTCTGCCCTATCTTCCCTTCCTTCCCAGCAGTGCGTCACTTCAGCCACCTGCTGCCCAGCGTTCTCAGTTCAGGGCTCCCTTGTCCTTCCTCTTGGTGAGACTTGTCTGTGATTCAGACTCTCCACACCCTTGTGCACGCGCCCCCTGGGTCTGCCCCAAGCCACACCCGAGACTTAGATTATCATTACCATTGCAAACCCATTCCAGTCCAGACTCAAAATACCTCCGCGGACTCCTCTGCGAGTCCTCGGTGCACTCCTCCTCCCGTTCCCCTCGTCAGCTTCCTCAGACCTTCACTGCCCTCTCCAAGCCCTCCCCTCCCCAGCCTCTTCCTTCAAAGAAAAACAGGAGTCCTCAGATAGAAGCCTTTAAAAAGATTTTATTTCTTGCCCACCCTATATTCCCTTCCCAACAGACTTTTCCTCTACCCCCCTCCTTATTTCTTGCCCTCCTGCCTAGGTAGGAGTCTCCTGTCCTCTGGCCCCAGGCTAATTCTCCTCAAGGTCTCCACACCAAAAGTTATTCCCTTTTTCTCTCTTTTGACTAACTCACTCTTCTCAATTTTTTAACATGCCTGAGTTTCTTTTCTCTCTGTTAAAAAACAAACAGAAACTCTCTCACTCCCGTGTCCTGTTGTAGCAATTTCCATCTTATTCTCTTTTTTTCCTTCAAGATTTTATTTTTCCTTTTTTACCCCCAAAGACCATATTTTAGTTGTGGGTCCTTCTAGTTGTGGCATGTGGGATGACGCCTCAGAGTGGCCTGATGAGTGGTGCCATGTCCGCGCCCAGGATCCGAACTCGCAAAACCCTCGGCCACTGAGCGGAGCCTCTGAACTTAACCACTTGGCCACGGGGCTGGCCCCTCCATCTTATTTCCTTAACAACAATGTTTCTTTTTTCTTTTTTTTTAAATTGTGGTAAAATGTACATAATCTAGAATTTACCATTTTAATCATTTTTAAGTGTGCAGTTCAGTGGCGTTAAATACATTCACATTGTTGTGCAACTGTCACCACCATCCATCTGCAGAACATTTTTCATCTTGCAAAACTGAAGCTCTATACCCATTTAACTCTAACACCCCACTCCTCCCTTCCCCAGCTCCTGGCAGCCAGCATTCTGCTTTTTGTCTCTATGAATTTGACTACTCTAGGGACTTCATATGAGTGGAATCAGATAGTATTTCTTGTCTTGTGATTGGCTTATTTCACTTAGCATAATCTTCATGTTGTAGCAAACAACAATATGATAAAGGAAATCTTAAAGGAATATCATTTCCCCAGCTGCTTCAAATTCTTTACCTCCCATTTGCTTTCCAGCCTCCTGCAATTTGGCTTGTCACTCCACTCCCCGGATGGCCAGTGGCCTGCTGGTTGCTAAATCCAGTGGACATGTTTTAAACCATGTCCTACTTAACCTTTCAGCAGCATTTTACATTGTGGTCATTCCTTCCTGCTTGTAACTGCCCTCCTTTAGCTTCTGTGACACATTCTCTCCCAGTTTTCTTCTGTGTCTCTGACTGCTCTTTCTCTTCTCCTTTGTGGCCTTTCTGGGTTCTTCCTGGACCCTCTTCTCTTTACGCTCTTTGCTCAGTCTGCTTGATCTCAGCCACTACTCCCAGTCACAGAAATAAAAGGCACAGTCATTGTCCTCAAATTCCTCACAGCCCAGTGAGAGAAACAGAAGCTAAACGGTAATTATAGTGCACGGTGGCAAAGGCAGCGGGGGAAGCAGACACCAGGCACTTCCAAGAACACAGAATGGGCGCCTATCTTGAACAGGAGTGGGAGTTAGTCAGGGAAGGCTTCCTTGGGGAAGATGTGGCATGACCTAAGATCTTTGGGGATGAGTTAGTGTCGAGTTCATGAGAGCGAAGTGAAGAGAGCCATCCAGGCAGAGAAAACCAGCATAGTCCAAGGCATGGTGATTTGCAAGCACAGGGCTCTCTTGGGAACTCTTAGTAATTCTCTTTGACTGCAACACTGAGTATGAGGTGGGGGGCAGCCAGAAAGGAAGAAAGAGTTAGTTCAAATCCCTGAGAGCATTATCTTGATGTTAGTGAGAAATCATCAAAGAGTTTTTAAGCAAAGAAGTTAACCTGATTGGATTTGAAGATTGTTCTGGCAGTAGAGTAGAGAATGTAACTAGGAAACTGTCCCTCGAAATGCAGCAGTGGTAATGGGAAAGTGAGGAATGGATGGACCCAAGGTAAAATTTAGGCAGTGAGCTCACAGGCCTAGTGACGACCTGGATAGTTCCCAGATTCAGCGTAGGCAGATGTGGCTTTCAGCCTGACGTTTTGGCTCTCCTGGTCAGGCTTGCACCATATGGTGGCTGATGGGAGTGCTCTGAGTTCTGTGTTGCTGCCTCCAGGTCAGAACAGGGGTAAATAGCTGCTTCTTACCACTGTGTGGTGAGCCAGATGTGGCCCAAGGGTTTCACATCTTCTGGGTTAGTTCTAACATAAAATGTCACCTTGGCATTGTATCTTATCTTTCTCAGAGAAGTTAAAGCATTTTCATATGATTTCATCATGAAATATCTTTGAGGAAGACAGGACGTGGCCCAGGAAGGCCGCTAACTAACGTGAAGGTAAATGTAGCAGATGAGATATTTAACTTGTTGTTCGTAGGCAGTAGTATCTACCCGTGGTCGCTGTGGCTACAGCACAGCTCAGTCACTTAAAGCCAGAGCAGGGATGTCTGAGAGATCCCACAGTGATTCGAACATACCGTTGAGCTCTTCCTATGCGGTAGGCCCATTCTGGACCCTGGGATGTCCCAAACTCAGCCGGACACAATTCTGGAGAAGGGGGTTTTTAATTTATTTATTTATTTATTTATTTTTGTTCTTAGAGAAAGCCAAATTTCTTTACTAAGTAATGTTAAAAATCACGGTGTCAAAAACATACAGTGAAGAGGAGTAATTGCTATGATACAGGATAGCAGATGCTTCACTTAACAGTGGGACAAAATTACTCATTTAATTGGTTTATCAAACACCGAAATAGTGCTTCCTACTATGTGCCAAGTGCTGTTCTAAGTGCATTACATATTAACTCATTTAGTCCTCATATTTACAGATGAGGAAACTGAGGGACAGAGAGGTCAAGTGACATGCCCGAGATCATACAGTTTACTAGGTGGCACAGCTGGGGTCTGAACCTAAGCAGGCAAGTTTAGTCTGTACACTTAACCTGCGTGATTGTGTACTGATGTCTCTGGTGCCCATTACATATCAGCCTACGTACTCTGCACATATGGAGGAGATACGCTTGCTATCTTTGGAGCACAGAATCTGGACACGGAGTTTGCTGGACTCAGTACTGACAGACGACTAGTTATGTGCAATAGGGAGAGTTATTGCTACCTGGATAAAGAGATAGCACTAATGAATTGGAACTCAATAATGAGCCTACTAATATTCTTAGTGTTGAAAGAAATAGTATGAATATGATCAAGTTGCAAGCGGTGAGTGCTGCGTGAGGAAAGGCATGGGGAGTGTAAGACTGCCTTTCCAACCAGAAGCATGCCATTTTTTTCTTTTGGGAAGGAACTTAATTTCTTTACTGGCATTATTTTTACTTTAAATAGTAGAAAATGTTCATTACTGGCTTTATCAGTATATGATACATTACACAGCACTTTTACTGATAATGCCAGTAAAGATTCTTTCTATTATTTTAAGCAACTTAGCAGTATAGTCATTATCTTGATTGAATAGGTTAAAAATATCAATTAAAATATCTCCAGTTCCAAACATCAACATCAAATTTGAGATACCGAAATAATTTTTTAGGATGACTGAATTGTGATGAAATGGATACATCACTGCAAGTTTGACTTTTTTTTTTTTTTTTTTTTTTTGAGGAAGATTAGCCCTGAGCTAACATCTGCCACCAATCCTCCTTTTTCCTGAGGGAGATTGGCCCTGAGCCAACATCCGTGCCCATCTTCCTCTATTTTATATGTGGGATGCCTGCCGCAGCCTGGCTTGATAAGCAGTGTGTAGGTCCATGCCCAGGATCCAAACCACCGGCCACGGGCTGCCAAAGTAGAGTGCATGAACTTAACCACTACACCATCGGGCCAGCCCCACTGCAAGTTTGAAATTCTTCCAAATCTTAATGTTTTTATTTTATTCATAGAGGAAAAAAATGACTGTAGTTAAAAACTACATCCACAAGTTACAACTGAATTTAGAGAAATACTTTTTTTTTTTTTTTTTTTTAAAGATTTTATTTTTTTCCTTTTTCTCCCCAAAGCCCCCCGGTACATAGTTGTGTATTCTTCGTTGCGGGTTCTTCTAGTTGTGGCATGTGGGACGCTGCCTCAGCGTGGTCCGATGAGCAATGCCATGTCCGCGCCCAGGATTCGAACTAACGAAACACTGGGCTGCCTGCAGCGGAGCGCGCGAACTTAACCACTCGGCCACGGGGCCAGCCCCTAGAGAAATACTTTTATGTGGCTGAATACAACCACAGAGTAGACTGGAAATCTTTTTGCCTATGTCTCACAAGTGGCAATCTTCAATTTTCTTGCTTTTACATGGAATGGGCTGGTCAACTTAGTGTCTAATGAATTCCTGAAGCAGACTTTAATGAGAAGTCTTTCTGGTTCCACATATGATCTGAATATCCAAAACCATCTGCAAGAGCCTTCAAACTCTTGTAGCCATTCCTGCCAACTCATAGCAGTGAGTTAGCATTTTCCAATTTAGTAGCAATGAAGAGCAAGAAAAGAAGGTGATCAAGTGTAGAACTTGACCTATGTATGACTCAAGCATTCTGTTCTAGATGCCTTCTTTGTCCTTATTGTATATTGTGGCGTTGATCCAGGTACAGATGGATACACAAAGAATGCACAGATTCCTCCTCCGCCAAAGAAGGAAGTCTAGGGCAATTCTGTCATCCATAACACACGCTGGCCAGTGAGTTGAGGCTGACTGGAGTATCTTCCAGGGTTAAAGTGGTGTCACTGATCACTTCTTTCTGGGAAGCTACACTGAATTAGCAAGGTAGCTCCTTTTGTGGAGATCTCCACACATATCTGAGGGCTGCACGATCTACTGGTAGTGTTTCCTTAAATACTCAAAAGCCTCTTATGACCACTCCTGAGGTGCAAGTTATTGTGGTTTTGGGGAGGGAAGCAAGTTAATGCCTGGCCTTCGTACAAGAAGTATAATACCAAGGGTTCTCACAGTGCCCCTGGAAAGAAAATGTTTATAATTGTTGGGCCACTCAAGTGAGATGTTCACCAGTTGGGGGGCAACAAGTTGACAGTGCCTTCAGTGTGGCTTCCCAGATGGATGGTAAACCTTAGGAGTCCCAGTTCAGATCAAATAATTGAGTCTAGTCCTCGTTTTAGGAGGGACTGTCCTATTTGTGTGTGCCACCAGCTGGGTGACATTTGTCTGCCTCATGGAATGGCTGAGGGGAAATGTAAGGGGAAAACCACTGGATTTCTAAGTAGACCCTGATGCTGTATTTGTTCAGCTGGTTAGGTCCAGGACCTTGGGGGTCATGGATAAGGTCAGTACTGTAGGCCGGCTTAAACTCGTGCTTGCAGTCTTGTAGGTAGTAGCCTTAATTAAATGACATATGAGACAGATTGAATAGATTTGATCCCAGCCTGCGTCACCCAGGTGAATCAGAGTGACCAGTGGAGTGACGTATTCATAGGTAGACTTGCCAGAAGGCAAGTTAGTACAGAATTGAAGGGTTTCTGTGTGGGGAGACTTTTCTCTCACATTTCTGTACTTTTTTCATATTGAGGCACTGAATGCCCTTTTCAAAGGGATGTGTCTGCTTAGGAGCAAAGGGCAGGCATGCCTACTGCCTATTTTGAGAGATTCGAGTTCCCTAAGTTTAGGGTTCTTCTGCACACCATGCAGGGCTCCTTTTGGCTCTCTTCATGTTTTCCTGTGGAAATTGAGACTTGAGGAACCAGCATAAAATGCTAACATTCTTGCTGCTGTTACTCCTGTAAATGATAAACTATCATTCGTCTCTGACCAAGGAGTCTCATACCTTCTACCAGCATCCGTGGAACTATGGCAGGTTTGCTTGCTAACTTGTAAGTAAGATAAAAGCTAAGGACTATCTAACATTAATACTATTCAAAAAGAGAAGGGGGTTTTTTAAGGATTAGTTTAATCTCCTCACTCCGCTATGCCTCAAACAAAGAACTTAAGATGAACCCAGATCCATTACAGAGTGATCTTGGGGATCTCATCAGTCCAGATCTAAACTTGGAAGCTGACAAGTCTTCGGTATGTGTGTGAAGTTGTAGCCGCTCACCCGTCACTCCCTGTTACGGTACAGAAGGTGTTAGGAGATGTGGGTTAGTTCTGGGATTGGCCTAATAGTCGTACCCAGAGGCCAAAAACCTAACGTTTACTAATCCATGGGGACTTACGAAACTAGTTTTATGTTCTTCTGCTCCCTCTGCTGGTTTTATTTCTTGGTTATTTCTGCAGAAATTACAATGTATTTCTACCAAAAAGTAATACACTGACCTGAACAAAAGGAAAAAAAATCAGATTTTGACCATTGGAAATTCATAGTGTCAATAAAATTGTTTTGTTTGGTTTTTTTTTTACTTGTAAGAATTTTTTGGTTAGTATAAACATCTTGGGAACAGGAGGGCTTGGATGTAAATCTGCCAAAGCATACTACTTAATGAAAAATTAAAAACAGATTTGTTCATTAACCGTTAGGAGAATTATTGAAAGTAACAATATAACGATAATAAAAATAACTAAAACAAGGACAGGCATAGTTCAGTGCAAATATGAAGGTTCAAATCATTAAATTGAAAACAATTTTTGTTTACAGTGGAGGCTTTCACATCCGGTAGATGCGGATTTTCGTTGAGTCGGTCAAGTCATTAGCTCTCCATATGATGAGTGCTGGGTTACATAGGTGAATAAAACAAGCATAATGCCTGACCTCTGCATCTTCCAGTCATGAAATATTAGCATTAAGCCAGGAATTTCAGATAATTAATCAAAATGTTATGAGTGTAGCGAGTGCTGTGAAGCCCCAGCACGCGTAGGCTGCATTGGGAGCCGGTACAAGTGGGCCTCTCCTTTTCCGGAGAGTTAAGGAGAGGCTTCCAAGGAAGTGGTGTGTAAATATACCCTAAGGAGAAAGGGGAGTTACCCAGGTGATGAGAACATTCCAGGCACTGCATGTATGAAGCAGGTATGAAGCCTGGAGCAGGAAAGTGTGAGTAACAGAATGAAGTCAAATGGCCCGTGTGGAGAGCCAGGGGTGAGGAATACAGGTTGACCTTCGAGGCAGTGTTAAGAACTTCGGATGTTGTTCTCAGGCACTGGGAAACCAGTGATGAAGTTTAAGCAGTGTACTAACGTGGTTTCCATTTTAACAAATCACTGTGGCAGCTGTGGGTGGTGGATTGAGTGGGAACAAGAATGGATGTGAGGAGACCATATAGAAGGAAGACTACTGCTGGAGTCCCTAGAAAAGGTGACACTTGTTTGGACTGAGGAGATAGCAGTGGGCATGGAGAGAAGAAGAAAGATTCAGGATCTCTGTAGGAGATTAGGAGTCAGCAGCATTTGGCCATTGGGGTAAGAGTGGCTCCCAGGTTTCTGTCTGGAGCATTTGGGTGGATGATGATGCCGTTTACTGAAGCCAGGAACTTGGCTTGGAGGTGGAGCAGGTTTGGGAGAGAATATCATGGTGCTTTCAACTGAACGTGACCAAGAGACGTCCTTGGGGAGGTGGCAAGGAGACAGCTGGAGATCCGTTTGTGGATCTCAGGAGGAAGGTGTAGCCTAGAGATGGAGGACATTTAGCTTTACAAAAACACTCATCACTTTAACCTAGAGCAAAATGCAGTAACGAAAGGTCAAATATTTTATCCAAGAATCTTCGTGATCTGAGGATTTACTTTGGTGGCCCTCCTTTAGCCACATTTAGCCTATAAACCTTCACCTGGCAGGGTATAAGGGAACACTCGTACTGAGGTACCGAATCACACTGGTAAAGACATACCCAGCAGTTTCCAACCCTGACTTTGCAACAGTCCACAGTCTTTAGCTTTTGCAAGAAATGTTGTAAAGCTCTCCAGAAAATTATTTCACTAAGCCTTTTGTAATGTATGTTAAATTTCTAAAAATGTTTATACTGTTTGATCTGGTTCCATGTTTGGGAATCCCTTCTAACTAAATAATCAGAAATGTGAACAAAGTTTTATATATAAAAATGTTCATCTTAGCAAAATTTATAATAGTTAAAGTTGAGAAAAATCTAATAATAAGTGAAATAAGTTAAGGTACCTCCATGTGTTGAGACATTATACAGCCATTAAAAATTACATCTATGAGAGTATATAATAGTATAGTTAAATTCTATAATGATAAAAACCTTTATTTTTAAGAATGAATTCATTTGTTAAAAATTATTCTGTCTGTCATATTGTCGAGGTCAAAAACAGGAAGAAGCATATAATGAAACATTGTGGGGAGCAGAAAGATGCAGTAAGCTGAAGTGAAGTCAAAAAAATAGAAGAAATGATTTTTGTCATTTAAGATATCATAAACCCTGGAAACCCACAATCATAGACCCTGGCTCTCATTGTCCGACCTAGTTAGGAGGGCAAGGAGGATGGTATGCATGTGGACTGAGTGTGAGGTGTGTGTCACACTGCTGTGGAAGGCAGGCTCACTGATGGTAGCTGCCTTCTCCTGCTGCCAAAAGCCTCTAGTAGAAAGGACTGTTCATCAGGAGGCTGTCTGCTGAGAGATTCAGGAACAGTCGCGTCGGAAGGAAGAGGCTGTTCAGTCAGCGGCTCTTCTCTCCACCTCCACCTCTTCTCCCCACCTCTCTGCTCCTCCATGTCTCTCAGCGCGCTGCCTTCCTGCCGGCCCCACCCTCGAGGCTCACCCAGTGCCTCTGTAGTGATGGTTTATTGCTCTTGTTTGTTGTCTGCCCATTCTTCTCTGCCTTCAAATTCAACAGGCCAGTTGAGTAAATATTTATTGAGTGCCTCCTGTGTATCAAGCACTGTGCACTGTGCTTGAATACAGAGATACTGAACCCAAAGCCTACTGTAGAGATGGATTTATAATCCAACAAAGTTCGACAAAATGGTGAGTGTGACAACAGAGATGTACACAGAGGTGGGAACCTCACCTGGATTGGGGGTGTTGGGAGAAGGCTTCTTGCAGGAGACACCTAAGCTGCACCTTGAAGAGGGAGAAAAGTTACTTTGGTGATAAAAGGTAGAATGGGCACTCTAGGCAGAGAGAGTAACCACAGGTCCCATGAGAGAATGACTCCACCAAATACAATGTGCATGCCCTTCTTGTTCTCAAAACTAATCCCATTGTCTTACCATTGTACATTTGTGTTGGCATAGCGTCTAATTTCATTTGATTGTATCCACAGAGCCTAATACGTGCTTGTTGAACTGACTTGAAATGAATTCTTTAGTTTACAATTTATAAGCCAACCTCCAATAGGACCCATTGTTAGGATATTTACATAGAGCTAGGATGAGACCCCAAAGTTATTTGTTTCCTTCCCCAGTCCATCTTATTTCCTGTCTTGCTGCTTTTCCTTCCATCTTTTCCACTGTTAATAGAGCATGTTAACACTCTGAGCCTTGGGAGGGTCTGATGAGTATACCTTGACTTGCATTAACCTGGTTTTCTCTTCCTAACTCTATATTACCAAGAACTTTCCTTCCCAGTTCTGGCCCCTTATAGCCTGATGTGATGTGGAAAAACTAGAGATGGGTCTTGTTTCTAAAACTTTAATTGACCTCATGATTGTGGGATAACATGGGAACAAGCTGATCACTGCCTTAAAGCTAACTCAACAATAAGCGCTGTCTCGGAGATGGTATAGATGAGGTCTCCTGCAGTGTAATCATAGCTCACATTTATTGAGAGCTTCCCAGGTGCTAGGCACCATTTTATGTGCTCACATATATTAACTCATTTAATCCCAACAAAACTATTATCATCCCTGTTTTACAGATGAGACTTCTGAAGCACAAAGACGTTAAATAACTTACCCAAGGCCACATACCTAATAAGGATAGAGCTGGAATTTAAGCCTAGAATCTGGTTCCAGAGCCAGTGCACTTATAATACCATATCTAAACCTCCAGTTTCTTTACCGTAAACTATCCTTATCCCTTAGTCACCAACAAAGAAGGCAAAGGGCCTCCTTCTCATGGTGCAGTGTTTATAGATGTGGGTGTGTATTGAGGGAAATTGAAAGGTATTTATCACTTGGCATGTAATAAGCTCTATTTAAGTATTTCCATGTTTGTTCTGACAGGATGAACAGCTCTTGCAATTAAGTCTTTAATTAAGTTAAATAAGCCTTTCTAGCCATTTTTTTTACCATTGCCCACCATAATTTAAATCTGACAAGATGCTTTAAAGAACCTGAGCTACCCATTTTATATGTTGTCATAGTCTGTTTGGGCTGCCATTACAGAATATCATAGATTGGGTGGCTTATAAATGACACATATTTATTTATTATGGTTCTGGAGGCTGGGAAGTCCAAGATCAAGGTGCTGGCAGACTCAGTGTCTGGTGAGGGCCACTTCCTCGTTTCTAAATGGTTACCTTCTCATTATAACATCACATAGCAGAAGGGGGTGAGGGAGCTCTCTGGGGTCTCTTTCGTAAGGGCACTAATCCCATTCCTGAAGGCTCTGCCCTTGTGACCTCGTCACCTCCAAATATTGGGGATTAGGTTTCAACATAGGAGTTTTAGGGGGACGCAAACAGATGTTAAATAGGGGAAATCCCATTTGTCATCTTTCTCTTTTCTATCCCTCTAATCCTAGTGGCTTAACCAGTCAAACAAGACCATCTCCAGAGCTTCTCCTTGAGATGAGCATTCTCTAACCTAAAAGGTGTTAGTAGCAAAATAGATGAAGGCTGTTCCCACGGGTCAGCCAGGAAAAGAGATGTCACGTGCCTGTTCTGTGTGCTAAGAACAAGGCACAGGACATTGATTCGTGTGCTTACTCCTTGCAGTCATTTGCTCATTTGTCTGTGCTTAGAGTTCCTACTGTAAGCCAGGCAGAATTCTAGGTCCTGGGGAGACTATGGTGAACAAGCCAAAACCCTGGCCCTGCCACAGCTTGTATTCTGTTGGGGCAGCAGACAGTAAATAAGTATGTGATAGATTGTTATGCTCTGAAGAAAAATAAAACAAAATAAGGACTAGAGTGATAAGAGCAGACAAGGAAGGTCTCTGTAAGGAGGTTGCATTTGAGCAGGGACCTGTGTGAAGTGAGGGAATGAGGGGAGCAAGTAAGGTAGAGAAGGGGAGGAAGGGAAGCCCCACGATAGGGGCAGGAGTGAGATCAGGAAGGGCCTTGAAAGGCCATAGAGAGGACTTCGGGTTTTCCTCTGAATGGGATGGCAAACCATAGGAGTGATTTGAGCAAAGGGTGTCATAATCTGCTTTGGGTTTTTCGATGATTGCTTTGGTTGCTAGCCGGAGAACAGCTAACAGAACAGGAGTGGAGCCCAGGAAACCTTGTAGAAGGCTCTTATAATAGTCTTAGGCTTTCTTTTTTTTCACTTTCACGTTGAAATAATTTCAGACATTAAAGAAGTTATAAAATAGTGCAGAGTCCTATACATCCTTCATCCATATTCCCCAAATGTTAACATCTTTGAAAACTACAGTACAAATGTCAAAATCAGGAAATTAACATTGATACAATACTATTCTACAGACCTTACTCACATTTTTTCCAGTTATCCTGCTAATAACCTTTTTCTGATTCAGAATTCAACCCAGGACCACACATTCATTTGGTTATAATATCTCCTTAGTTTCCTTTAACCTAGAATAGTTCCTCAGTCTTTTTTTGTCATTCATGACCTTGGCATTTTTGAGTACTAGCCAGAATGTCCCTCCTTTGTAGAATGTCCTTCCATTTGAGTTTGTCTGATGTTTCCTCATGGTTAAATTCAAGTTATGCATTTTTGATAAGAATACCACAAAAATGACGTTGTGTCCTTGTCAGTGCATCATATCAGATGCATGATGTTGATTTGTTCTGCCCTGGAGATGTTAACTTTAATCATTTGGTTAGGGTACTGTCTGCCAGGTTTCTCCACTTAATCACCCTTTGTAATTCATAAGTATTTTATGAGGAAATACTTTGAAACTGTGTAAATATTCTGTTTTTCATCATATTTCTGCCCAGTAATTTTATTCATGATTCTTACCAGAAACAGTTATGATTATAGTGTTTGCCAAATTTGTGGGTTTTTTATTACCGTAATAACTTCCACACTGTTTGGTTGGAATTGTACCATAAGGAAAAACTTTCACTTCTCCCCCATGTATTTATTCAGTTGATTGTATTGATTTGGATCCAAAAGTTTTTATTTATTTCTGTGTGAGAATTTGTTACTACCATTTATTTATCTTGTTGCTCAAATTGTCCCCAGTTTGGCTGTTGGGAACCCCTTCGCATTGCTTCCTGTCTCCTTTTCACATGTCCCCATCATCTTTTGAGCAAGTCGTACTTTATGGTACCATATGATGTTCCTGGCTTATTTTGTATACTCCTTGCCTCAGCCCTAGATTCAACTATCCAAATAACCCTTATTCCTTTTATTACAGAATAGTAATTAGAAGGCAAAATCTGGGTGCTATGTGTGCTTATTATTAATGGGGTGTCATTGCTTCTTGGCCCTCTCACTAGACAGAGCTAGAAAATATATATATGTGTATTCACACATCTATAACTATTTCTATATCTTGGATGTGTGTGCTTGTACACACACCTGACTCCATACTGATATTTCAAATTCAGATCTAACCCCGGAGAGTTTATTCTAAACTTCCCTCCTTATTTGTAACTCCTATTATAATAGTGAGAATCTCAGCCTTTATTATCCTCAGTACATTTCTTAGTTGCTCAATCCTAAATACACATTAGAATAGTGTCAGACTTGCTAACCTGTATAACCTGTATCCCTGTGAAGTACAAACCTACTAACTAGAGTACCATATTTGTGTACAAGTCTTTTTATATTTAGCCTTAAACTATACAATTGAACTACCATTTTCCAAAGCTACTTTTGTCAGTTCTCCTCCTGCTCCCCTTCAGTGTGGTTGTATCATTCATTTATAATACAGCTAGGTTCACTTGTTTCTGTTTATATTCCATTTGGGGTCCATCACTACCCCACACTCCTGGTTGATTTTAATTATTCACTTGTTTTTGAATATGTGAAACATTAACATGGTTCCCAAACTCAGAATCAAACAAAAAAATGTACTCAGAAAAGTGTTAATCTCTTTCATCCCTCTCTATTTCCATTTCCCAGCTGCTCCCACACACCTGCTTTTAGTTAACAAATCTCATTCGTTACTCATCGACCCTTTTTCCTTAGCTGAGAGGTAGCATAATGTAGATATTCTTTTGCATTTTGCCTTTTTCACTTTACAGTATATCCTGTAAATCACTTCATATCTATCCAAGAGTTCTTGTTCATTCTTCATAGCAGCGTAGTACTCAGTGAATGTACCATAGTTTATTCACCTACTCTCTCATACAAGCATTTAGGTTGTTCCCAATATTTTGGAATTTCAGACAATGCTGGAATGAACAGCCTTGTGCATGTGTATTTCTGTGGGTGTGGAGACAGTATCTTTGAGACAAATTCCCAGAAGTGAGATTGCTGGATTAAAAGCTAAGCGCATATGTAGTTTTGTTGGATATGGCTTTCCACGTTTTACTAGTTTGCATTTTCATCAGCAATGTATGAGAATGCCTTCTTCCCCCATAGCCTTTATAACAAAACATGTGTCAGACTTTTTAATTTTCCAGGCAAGAATTTTGACAGTGGCTCATACAAGGGTGGTAGCAGTAGAGGTGGTGAAAAGTGCTTAGATTCTAGATATATTTTGGAGAAAAAATCAATTCAGAGTTTATAATGGATTGCTTTGGAGGCTAATGCAACAATTTTCTGACCAGGGTTCTCTCCAATTCTGTTTAAATATTAGGCATCAATATTTACAGTCTAAACCAGTAACTTCTTTTCATTTCTCTGACATTTATGAAGCTTTTGCCGATTCTCATCTTTCTCTTGGGCCAGGCTTATTATAATATTCCAGTAAACATATGGCATTGTAATAGGTAATGCTAACTACTCTTAACAAATAATTTTCAGTATTTCAGTGGCTTAATGCTGCTGAAGTTTATTTCTCACTCATGTAACAATCCAATGCCAGTGTTCCTGATTTACAGGTCTTTTCTGGTGATTCAGGGACCCGGGCTCCTTCTAGAATTTCTCATGCCATGAGGTTTCAGAGTCCTCTAGGAGGAAGTGTAAAGAGACAGTGGAAAAGGGATATCTTAACTGCCTGGCCTACAGGCAATGCATGTTACTTCCTCATACTTTCTGGGTTCCATGGCTGAGGACTGGTCCCATGCCCCCTAGATTCAGGAGGGCCCAGTAAATGTGGTCCCTGCAGGACAGCAGCTTTCCAGGGAGCACTGTATATATGGAAGGGGGCATATGAATTTAGGTGAACAATTAGCTAACTGCCACAGATATTGAACAAAGTCAGCCATTTGGGTACTGTGTGGAAATAAACATTTTGCAGGATGGAATGTATATGCTGAAGTATTACATTCTAAAATTCTGAAAGAAGCTTTAAAAAAAAAGGTATATGGAGTTTAATAGCAGGGAAAGAAAATGAGTTATACAGAAGGAGAAAATATTCAGCTTTGAAAAGCTAAGTAAACATAGCAGAACATTTCCGAATAACAAGATTTGTGGATGAAAACAAAGACTTTTGTGTTTTCATTCATCTGCTCCTTCATTCATTCAACAGACAACACTAGACCCTGTTTGCTGCTGGCTCTGTGCTTGAAGCTGTTATGGATGGGGTTGAGGGGCGGCAAGTGGTGAGGGAAGAGGAGATGGGAGCTGCACTGGGTGGTTACTGCATGTGCCCTGGGGGAGGTGATGTGTATTCTTACATGGACAGGAATATATTCAAGCAGAATGTTGTGCAGGTATGAGAAGAAGCCATTAAGCATAATTCAGAATAGTGAGGGTTTTTTTTTCCCTTTTGGTCTTCTGAGACAATTATATGAGAGAAACTTTCCTAAAAGCTTTTAAAGTGCAGTACTTCATTAGAACAAACTGATAATCTGAATAGGAAAAATGTCAGATTCCAAGAAATAAGCTATTTTATGTTCTTTTCAGAATACAATATTTTTTAATAAGGTAAAAAGTTAGTCTTTCTCACATTCTTAAGTATTTGTAGGCTTTGCATTCAATTTATATGGAAAAAGTTGTTATTTTTCTCAGTGCACAAGGAGTTTGATTTATAAGAGGACTGCCAGAGAAGAAAATCTGTCATCATATTTTATAGCCACACCGCTAGAGTAATGCTAATAACCAACATCTGTACTGCACACCACAGTCTACAGAGGGTCCTACGTAATTGATCCGATCTAATTCTCACCGTAATCCTGTGAAGTAGGTAATGGCTGGGTTGATGTTATCACTGTAGTAGTCACAGTCGTATTACCATCCTCCCCATTTTATAGTTGAGGAAACTGACACTCAAGGATGTAGGTAATTTGCCCAGAATCTGTAAACTTATATTCCCAAAGAGAGAAAATAAATTTTAAGTTCTGATATTATAGTCTATTTATATCTGTGTTCAAGAATAAAAAAGCTAATTGAGATTTTTAAACCCCATTTACTTCTTATCTCTTATTGTTGGGGTGGGAAGTAGACAGCAGTTAAGAAAATATGGTTAATATTTCCAAACAGTGCAATATTTTCCATTCTTCTTAGAATTATGCCCGTTGTTTGAAGGTCAATTAATTGCCATCTTCATTTCCCTTTGGTCTTTACAGTAATTCATTGTATAGTACATTAAATTTGGGAGAAAATAATGCTTAAAGGGTGGGACTTCATTCTTGGAGCCAATTTTTTTCTCTTTTGAGACTTAGTTGTTTGTTCTTTCAACAAAAATGTATTGTATGCCAGGAACTGCGCTAGATCCTAACTCCTTTGCTTTCACATTTTATTGGTGAATAATACTATTACTTTGTGACTAATGTCCAGCTGGCTCTGTTCTCTCAGGTGGGGTGACTGCTCTCTGTTGGGACCCCGTCCAGCGAGTGTTGTTCTCGGGCAGCTCAGATCACTCTGTAATCATGTGGGACATCGGTGGGAGAAAAGGAACAGCCATCGAGCTCCAAGGACACAAGTAAGACTGCTGGTGCTTTTATAAAGAACACTGAGAAAAGATTCCCAGCCGAAAGCTAGAACAAAGGAGTGCGGGCCAGTCTCCATGGCAGGATCTCAGCGTGGGAAGGAACATGGCAGGAACGCAAATAATAGCCACTTTGATTTACATCTGTACATCTGTTTATTTATTTATACTCCATCTTATTCCACAGAGGATCTGAGAGTGCTTACAAAAAACCGTAAAATAAAATAATGGCAGCAAATAAAGAAAAGGTAAAAATTAGAACCGGAAAGAATATAAGAGTCAAAATTTGAGAATGAGGGAAAAATGAGCTTAAAAATAGGAAGGCCCACAGAATTTCTTAATTGAGTTCCAATGTGGCTCTAAGATTCCTGGCAGCTAGAGGAAAGAGAGAAATCATATCCTTCCTTACACAGTACATTTTGTACTTCACCAAATATTTATTGAGTTCTCGCCTGGATTCATATCAGGCTCTTCTTCCTTCAGGGACAGTTTCAGGGGCCTGGGAGGAAGAGCAGGGAGAGCTTTGTGTTTCCTTGGAGCTGTTCTCAAACTTTGCGGTACACAAAGAATCACCAAGGAGTTTGTTAAAAAGTAGCTTTCTGGGCCCTGTCTTCTGAGATCTGGTCGCTGTCTGGAGCTTCGGGCGTCTGTGTCGTAACCAGCCTCCCAGGCGGCTCTCTGCTGGTGACCCTCAGACCACACTCCAACTTGTTCCGCATGTGCTGCCCACAGTCCCTGGGGGCAAGGCCTAATCATGTTGTAGGAAGGAATTTTAGATCTCTTTAGAACACTCAAGCTGTTCTGAATTGTTTAAACTTGTAAAGTTTTCAAAATGCTATTAAGAATGACTCTAGACAGCCATGAACAAATGTCAGTCCTGCTCCCATGAACTGACTGGTTTTAAGCAACATTAGCTCTGCCTGTAAATCTGCGTGGAAACACTAGTTTTAAAATAGCCTCCCCAGTTAAATCTACAGTTTGGGATTATTGGATATCAGTGAATTCAATTTTAGACAGCCCATGCAAAAATAATTATTTTAATGTTAGAGTTTAGTTTTAGAGAAGTAGCTGGTCAGCCCTTCTTTCCCACGTTAGAGAACAGATCAGTTGTCTGGGGCTACACCTGGCTTGTGGGTCACTTGGACCTTGTCATCAGCACATTAGAGGGGTCGTTCTCTTATATTTATCTCCATGACATGGACACACATCGAGATCTTGTAGAAGGAGTTGACATCATCTATGTAAGTGAAGAGAAAGAGAAGCCAAAAACAGTCTTCTTTAATAACACTCAATTATCTAATCTGCCAGGTAATTCCTGCTGCTTTGGACTCTCAGAGAAATAAAACGCAGGTTTTGAATGAAGATCAGTAATATTTATTGGACTCATTCAGATTAGCTCATAATTAGCTTTATTCTTACACAGTGGTTAATAAAGGCTGCAAGCAGCCTTGCATGGCCCGTCCACAGGGTGGTGAAGTGTAACAGTGCTTAACACCAGCATCACTGTGTGCTAAGTGCTCTCATGCAGAATGTTGTTCTAGGGAACTTGCACCTATAGTTTGGTAAGAAAGGAAAAGCTACAAAGTTGAGATACAGTCTCTCAGTCCCAGAAAAATGAAAGGTCTTCCAGTTTCTAAGAAATACAGACTTGACCTTTTAGAAAATGGAATAGACCAGACTTGGAGTCCATCCCGAAGGGATCACACCCTTAGAACTTAGGACAGGCAGGCGGTGAGATCAGGAGCCCCCAGTCAGAACTGGCTGTGAACAGGAATAATGGCAGAAGGTATTTTATTTAATTCAAGCTTAGTAATAAAATGAACTCTCTAAAAAGCTCCTTGTCCCCAGGTCTTAGCGTGAGAGGGGTTGCCCCGGGTGTCACAGAGCTAGGAGAAATAAACTTCCTCAGCATCAGTTGCTGTCAGTCTGTTAGAGCGGGTTTGAATGCCTAAGTTGAGGACAGGAAAGCCACTGGAGCTGCTGAAAGTAGGAGAAGGGATTCACAAAGAAGGTGTGGGAAGGAAAGGGCAAGGGCACCCGGCCAGAGAGGAGAAGTCATCAGCCCATTGTCAAAGCAGCCATTCCTTTGCCCTGAAGATTGACCCTGGATTGGTGTTCAGTGATCCCTGTATTTGAATAGCACCTAATACTTTGTCAAAGAGCCTTCAAAACACGCAGACACCTCAGTTTAGTCTTATGATAACCCTGTTAAAGAGAGAAGCCAGATATCATTTCTTAGATGAGCGTACTAGGCTACCATCCTCAAAGACCCCAGCTGGGAGCTTAGGTCTCCCAAACCTTAGGTCCGTTTGAACTAGGAAAGCTATTCAGAACCTTCCTCATGTCCAGAGCTGTGCCAGGCACTGGGGATATGAAAATGAACATTGAGTAACATATGGTATCCCCCTCCCCCCAGGTGCCCCATGGTGTTTTCTGTCTCTTTTCATCTTTAGAGGCCAAGGAGTTTCTACTTGGGGTCCAAGGCTGCCCCTTGCGCTGAACAATTCCTCGTTTTCCCACCTTCCCCCAGGGTGACTGATGGTATCAGAGTTCCAAATCAAGGACCGAATTGGTGAGCTTGGGAACTGGAGAGAGCAGACTGGACAGAGATCCCCACCCCTCAGGATGGGGAGACTGCCTTCCCCTCTTGTGGAAATGTCCAACCATAGTGTAGAGGGACAACTCCATGTGTCTTCTGTCCCAGGTTCTGCTGCTTCATACCATCCTTCAGCAGCAGAAATACGACATTTTTGCAACTAGTTTGATTTGGTGTATAAAACTCCCATCAAAACAAAGAGAGCTTTAGCACTACAGTAAGTGATGGATGACAGCAAAATGTTTCCAAGTCCAAGGGAAAAAAGCTAAGAAAGTATACTTCTATACAATATTATCTGCGTTGGAAGCATTTTGGTGTTTTTATTCCCTGCAGCAAGTGGAACCATGATTATATGTTAGCTCTGTGGAAGGAAAGGCAAAGAAAAGATTCCAGTTTCAGGGCCAGTTATGTTTTTTCAAGTATTAGTTACCAGTTGGATGGATATTACAGAAGCGTAGACCTGGATATTTATTGTCCCATACCCACCTTGGCAAATCTAATAATGGTACTTGGGCTTTTTAGGTCCTTTTTTATTCTCTGATAATATCTATCATTCCACGACCAACTTTTTGACCGTAATTTTTCTTTCTAGCAGTGTTTTCTTAGGCTTCTAAGACTTTTTAGCAACTTAATTTAATAGTAACATAATTTAAAGCACAGGTAAAGGGCTGTGTGGTCCCTTGTGATGGGACACTCCACCAAGACTGGGATCCGCATGTTGCATGAGGCTGTGGCACAGCCAGGCCCTGGGCACATGTGGCCTGTGTATTTGCTGCTTCTTTCCACAATCCCAGGGCTTGGTTTCTCTCTCCCTACTCTTCCATGTGTAAGATTTTTGTTATAAGCATCCTCAAAGCCTTTTGGTAAAGAAATAGGCTATTCATAAATAAATATACACTGGAAGAATTTGTGCTCTTCCCTCTTATATCAAGTAAATTGCATGTAAAGTTATGAAAGAAGTAGAATTCTTGCATTCAGCTTCTTCTGGGTTTTGAAGAGGGAGGGCAAAGATCAATATGTATGAAAGCTTTCTCTCCTTCCGAATCTGAGAGTTAGGAGCATTTCTCACTGTAGCACTGGAGAATTATCAGGATAGAGAAGAGATGTCTTTTCTATTTTTAATTTAGCTAAACACATAATAGAACACAGTATAAGAAATTAGAGTCCTCATCTTGTTAAAGACAGAGGGCCTGTGTAGTGTGTCATTAAGTGCTGGCCTCTGAGTCAGGCCAAGCTGTGTTTGAGCCAGCCCTTCTGCTAATGGCTACATAGGCTTAGGCTAGGTACTTCATCTCTCTGATCTCAGTTTCCTTATCTCTAAAATAAGGGTAATGTTGGAAAGAAAAACCCTCAAAGGTTATCAAAAAACATAAATGATATAATGCATGTAAAATAATCAACACAAGAGTAAGGGCCAGTAAGTGGCAGTTGTTAAAATTATTCCTGTTAATGAAAATTATAATAATTCAAAAATCAAGCTCTTGGATATGATTACTGTTTCTCCTTGATTGTAGCATTTACTATGGAAATATTGCCACATACACCTCCTCCTTTTATTCATAATACATCCAACAAATGTTTAGTGAGCTCCAGCTACATACCAGACTTTGTGTTAGGCACTTAGGACATAAAGGTGGGACAGTTGGCCAGTTTTACTAGAAAGTGAGAGGCTCAGTGGGGGAGTGACTCTTGATTTGGATCTTAGGAGGTAAAGAGATTCTCATGGTTGTCAGGATCAGGATGTTACTCAAAACAGAACACATGAAAACACTAAATATAGTGTTTTCAGGAAATTGCAAGTGAGAGCTGGTGGCTAATCTGAACTTCCACCCTAGTCTCTGAACAGCAAAATGTTGCTGATCTCACACCAGTGCTCCCGGACAGAGGTCCCTGAGTTTGGGTTCAGGCTGGCTGCGGTCCACAGATCCCTGGGGAAGCAGATCCCTCTCAGGTCCCTTTGGTGTGTGGTGACCCTGGGTATCAGTTATCCAAGAGACCTCACACGTGTGGATTGCTTATGAACCTTCTCTGGTCCTTGGAGGTTTGGAAAACTTATGAATATGGGAGTTCTGAATATAAGAGAGCGAGATATCTGGTAGCAGATGCATAACTAATCAGATTTATACCAGGTAACCCAGGACTTTTCATCAAAGAAATGAAAGATACTATACATTTAAGTCCCTCCTACTCTTAGGAGATGGAAGAGGGCCTACGTTGACATCTGGGAAGATGTTAGCCTATATCTGAAAATCTGTTTCTATGAAGAGGATAAAGGCTTCTCTACCCTTTCTCCTTAAGAAGCCTCAGGCCCAGGACCAGCTTCCTGGGCATGTTTCCTGTGCAGTTGCTCAAGGCCCTATGCTTAGGAGGGCCTCATGCTTGGTTTAATTCTCTGCTGTCACCATCGTGTAATTCCTAATAAATTTTCAACAAGGGGGCTTGTATTTTCGTTTTGCGTTGAGCCTCCCAAATTATGTAGCTGGGCCTGATTAGACATGTTGCCCCTAGGGTTGGTGAGAGAGGAAATAAGGCCGTCCCACTAAGTGTAGTCTTTGTGGATGGCAGATCCTTGTGGCTGTAAAAAGTGAGGTTTTTGTGCACTTGTAAGAGCATTTGCAGTGCAGTGCACGGAGCACTGATCCATGAAATAATAACCAGTTTTGAAATGCTTTCTAGTATAAATGCTACAGTGATGTCAGATGAAACATGAATGTAAGGAGAAGGTATCTTTTATTCTTTATAACCCTTAGTCTCTGAACCTGGGGATGTTCCCTCACTCAGCTTTTAACTGCAAGGTGGTCATATTTTGAATCTTTAAATCAGGAAGTCCCTGAGCAGCTTTATTACAAAGCTTGGAATCCAGCATTCGTCACTGTGTCCCACTCTTCTGCGTTGGAATGTGAACAGTACTGGAATCCCATAAATTACGTATTTGTTGCTGAATGTTGCTGCCAGCTATGAGTGGCAAAGCAGTTCCTTCTCTAGCTTATTTTGGTTTTACAAGATCACTGATATGTATCAAGATGCCTTAACAAATGAAATGTAGTTCAAATCACAGGGTCTGTTCAACTAGATGATTTTCCTTCTTGCTTTTGAATATCAGAATGGCGGCACGCCATACTTTAAAATGTATGAAATAACAACCAGGAGAGATAGCAAACAATTGACTCTTTTTATAAATGGATACATGCCAAAGATTTTATATTAGTCATTAATTAATACTAGTTAATGATTAATTAATACTAGAAACTAGTAAGATGTTATAACCAGTTCAAAGGAAAATTCAAAGAGGAGACATGCATAGGCAATGGAGAATGCTGAGCAGATTCACAGCTTGCTTCTTCCATGGGAGGGGCGTGGATGGGGGTTAGTTGCATCTTCACTGGACAAAATTCATTTGCAATAATATCAGTTTATAATTTACATAGTTATAAACTAGCTCAGTTAAAGATACCAAAAACACAGACTGCTATAGAATCAGATAACTCAGAAGGGTATGCTAAATAACACCTGATATTCCATTGAAAAGACACCCAGTCATTTCTTTTTGGCCATTTCACAGTCTTTCACACTCTGCCTGACAGTTCTTTCCCCCTCCTCTCCTGTAATTATAATAATCTCAAAGATTATTCTTCATCACAAAAGAGGGCTGGTCTCATAAGATTTGGCCTAATTATTTACATTGGTGTGGTAAGAGTGTTGATTAACCATATAGACTTTCTTGGTTTGCTTTGCAAATAGAGAGCCATACAGTATAAACAACTATTAAGCCCACAAAATTAACTTCCGCCTGCAGGTTTTTGTAAGGAATCTTGGATTGGACTTTTCAAAGCCTCTATTATTTGCTATCCCAAGGCTAGGAAACCAAGCCTAAGAAACTCTGCTCCTTAGTTCACCTATAGTGTTTATAACCTTTTTGAATTCCTCAAGGTTTCCAACATTTGTTAGGTTCCTGGTCTAGTAGCTTCCTTACCACCTGTAAGGCCAGGACCCTGTAAACCAGGTACCAGGTCAGTTTTCCTGGGAGGGCTTTGTAGGCATTGGCTCCGTAAGTTCTTAAAGTCGCTAGTCATATCTGTTTCAGTGAGCATCATTCTCTGATACGACACTCCAGGTAAGGGCTTGCTTGCCTAATTATATCCCGTGGATAGATTCCAACTGAACCTGTGAAATAACTATATTGCCCTGAAAATTAAGGGGATTCAGTAATAGTTTGTGAATTCTGGGGCATCAGTGAGAATAGGATATAATTTTTAAATGTTTCAATTTAGCCTATGAAAGCAGAGTTTACTAAACTGTAGGTTAGAGATAGGTTAAAAAGTCAGAGAGGGCCAGCCCTGGTGGCCTAGTGGTTAAGTTCAGTGTACTCTGCTTCAGCAGTCCAGGTTTGATTCCCTGGCTTGGACCTACATCACCATTAGAGGCCATGCTGTGCTGGCAGCCCACATACTAAAAAATAGAGGAAGATTGGCATGGATGTGAGCTCAGGGTGAATCTTCCTCAGCAAAAAAAAAAAAAAAAAAGTAAAGAGGCAAGGCATCCTCATCTATCCAGAAAGTAGAACATTAGAACAACATCAGCCAAGCAAATAGCCACAATAAAACTTTCCTCTTCAGTTCATTGAGTTCTATGTAATTAATTCTTGTTCTGCTGGTTCTTGGTTTAGCAGTCTGCATTCATGAAGCCGTCTACATCCAGACCAAAAAAAGAAATCCCAGGAAATTCTGACTCCATCCACTAACAGCTTAACAATTATCTAAGTACTGTCAACTCAGTAGCCTTTGCCTAAGAGTCTATTCTTTGAAATATCAATATTTTAAAATACCTGGTACAACAGTCCTTTTCCACAAAACTCTGAGAGCGTCCTTTCTGGCCTGTACCTTTTATAGCAGAGCCTTCAGGCAAACATCAGAATAATACAAAAGTTGTGTGTAGATTATAGAGACTTAGTGGTTAATTTTTTATTCTGACAATATCAGAATGGAAGACAATACAGTTCTCTATTGGGCTACCCTACATAACTATTTCCTAAGAGTTTTGATCAGTATTTCCCCTGAAGGGAAAAACGTATTATAGACAATGAGAGCATTGGTAAATCTCCATGGTCTTCCCATGAAATAGACAATTTCAGAATACTTAGATTAGTCACATTTTACTGAGCATCTCTTCTGATCTGACAACTCTTCACATGCAACTCAACATAGTAACACATCAAACAAATGCATTTATTTCTAGCATCTCTCTTTTTGTAAGGCAAAGAAACAAATCTTTATGATTTTCCAGGACCCCTCTAGGAAATCTCAATGATAGTTTTAGGTGTAAAAAGTACCCTAACATTTTTATTTCTTCAAAATACTGGGTATAGTTTGGGAAGGCAAAACCAAAGAGTTGTTAGAGTAGTTTTAGGTACTTGATTAAGGTAAGAGTACAGGTGGTCCAAAAATAATACTTGCTTATCTATATAATCAAAGTAAGAATAACACACATTTGAAAATAAATAAAGCAAGTAACACAATTTTCAGGAATTTAGCTCTTTTCACATGTGAGGGCCCTGGTCCTTTTATTTTTTTCCTTAAATAATCAAGTCAACATAAAGCTCTGAAAATTCTGGTGAGATACAGAATCTCTGCTAGTTAGGCAGATTCCATAGAAGGTAAAGAATATCCTTTGCATTGTAGTCAAAGGCATTAATCAGTAAACCAAGGAAACAAACCATCAAAATTGAGGGAACTATGCCAGAATTTTAATGCATTTTTTTTCCAGATTTGAATATTATAAACCAAAGCAAATAAAATTCACTTCCCAAGTTTTGGCCTTCATTTTTCTCTCTCATATTTTGGAACAAATTTGTACTTTACTGGAGAATTGCCTTTTCTCTCAAAAGTCTACAATGGAGTTTTCCAGAGGCTGCATGATGAGTGATAACATAACAAATGCAGAGAGAGATGAGTATCTGGCTCTCTGCTGTTAAGCCAGACATTAGAAAGACTTGCAAAAATGTTAAACAATGCTATTTTTGTCATCAAGATTTTTCATTTTGGGAAAGAGTTATTTTTCACAAAATATGTTATTTATGTTAAAATGGAATGGATCCATCATTGCTATTTTCAAATGAATCAGTACTTTTAAAATTTCTCAGTTTTGATTTCAAATATGACAAATATTGATGATTATCACTCATTTAAACCAAAGCTCTTTGGTGTCCTCCAATAAGTTTTAAGAGTGTAAAGTGGTCCTGAGACCATAAAGTTTGAGAACCACTGCTTTATTTCTTGTTGTATTTCTTTTTCATTATTGCACCTGGCATAGTCTCAACCACTCATTTTAATTATAATAGTTAACCAAAGTAACTAGCTTATATTTCATAGAGAAAATTGGGAGGGAGGATGTGGATAATTCAGAATTGTCACATACAAACATTTGAGCAGACTGCAAAGCTCATGAACACATATAACACAAATTTGTACTGCAACATACATCACTTCTGTATCTCCTTGAAGTGGCAAAAATGAAGCCGTTCATTGACAAGACACTAAGGTATAGCCTCTCTGTAGCATATAAAAATAGGAAGCAAACATATATACACTTAATGCTATTCTTTGTAATCAAAGTTTCAGTATTTTAACTTAGGAATTATCTAGATATCCAATGATTATCTGTCGATTAGCACAACTTAATATTAGTCTGTTTTAAGTTACCTAAAGATCTTAGGAATAATCTTTAAGTTTATTTGCTACAAAACATAATTGCTGTTTATATAAAGTTTATCAGAACAATTATTCAATTTATTGGAACATAAATTTATATTTTTCATAATATTAAACATTATATAGGCATAATATTAGCTTATTGGGGCTGGCCTCGTGGCGCAGCAGTTAAGTGCGCATGTTCTGCTTCAGCGGCCCGGGGTTCGCTGGTTCGAATCCGGGTGTGGACATGGCACTGAATGGCACCCCATGCTGTGGTAGGCATCCCGCATATAGAGTAGAGGAAGATGGGCATGGATGTTGGCTTAGGGCCAGTCTTCCTCAGGAAAAAAATATATATATATATATTAGCTTATTGACCAGTAATCCTATATAAATTTAGGAGAAATCGACCCACATAAAATAAAACATACGCTTGCATTACACATAACACTGACAAATCAGAAAGACAGCTGTGTTTTAAAACATATCATACTAGTCTCATTTGCCAAAGAGTTACCTTAATTTTGTGAACTTGGATTCTTAAGATGTTACTGAGTTAGATAGCATTTTGTGTAAAATAATTTTTATTTTTAAGTTTAGTAAGTTTAAAGTTTTAGAGGTTCAATTTCCTTAGTTTCTGTGAATTTTAGGAATATTTAATTTATATAAGCACTTTATCTTTACAAGTCAAACAGAAGCAGTTCTTTTTATTGATACTTCTGGAAATAGGAAAGCATTCCATATCTAAGAGGTAGACACAGGCACATGGAGCTTCATAGCTTCACTTTTACAACTTCAGCCACAGGTCAAAAGTAAACACAAAAACCACCAGTCCAGATTTCAAAGAGCTATTCTCCTTCCCATTGGGCACAGAATGCTTAATTGATTTGAGCTCAAATTAGAAAAATATTCAAACACAAACGACCAAGAAACCAGATTCCCTGTTCCCTCTTACTTAGTGGAGAGTAGATCTCACTAATCTTGTAAGTGATCACCAAATTGTCAGACTGTAAACCTGAATCCTCCATCATGGCTGCCACCAAGAGGGACTAACTTAGCAGCCACGCATGAACTGGAAAGAAAAGTAAAACACAATCAGTAGAGAAAGATTATTAAAACTAGAGAAATGGAGAGTCAGTAAAACTCAAGTCTGTTGTTGCTTTGGATTCACCCTGGGAAGCCAAGAAATGGCATGCCTGTGCCTAAGCCGCCATGATATGGTTCACACCTCAGGCAGCACAGTTTACCTGGCTCTGTCAGGTAAATCCATTGGGCATCTCGATGGATGACCTCCAAAACTCCTAAAGGATACTTTTTTTAAAAGGTAGAATCATGACCCTTGAACAATTACAACATGAAGATGTGGCACAGACTTCATTTAATTAATCAGTTAAGGAAGGAACCAGTAAGATATTACAACCAGTTCAACACTCAGCTTTTTTCCTTAAGTGTTGGTAATGAACAAACACTGCCTCTCCCTGTGGCCTCAGCATCTTCGATGAGCATTTTGGCTTATTTTAAATCTTGAGTCCTCTCCCAAGGGTTAGCATGTTGACAGTTCCATCCGTTTTCTGAGATCTGCACTTGGAGCGCAAGGGTGAGTGTGTGTGTTGACTGACTGCTGGGCTTCCTGCCCTCAGGGCTTTCGCTTGCTCTCCTGAACTGTCACTAACTCTTGCTTCCTTTTGCAGTGACAAAGTCCAGGCCCTCTCCTATGCACAGCACACACGGCAGCTCATCTCCTGTGGTGGTGATGGTGGGATTGTCGTCTGGAACATGGACGTGGAGAGGCAGGAGGTAGGGGTCACAGCAGGCTGGTGCCTCGCCCTCCACGGCCACTGGGCTGGGCTCTGCAGCTCTGGCTATGCTGAAAAACCGCTCAGCCATCCCTTCTGCTCATTTCTCATTTCTTTTATGATTAAACCATGAAATAAGACATGTTTGTTGGAGAAAAAAAATTCTACTATAAAAGGAGCTCTCATTTTTTTTTTACCCCTCACAAATTGGCATGTAACATTCATGTAATGGAGATTTCATAAGAATTTCAACTGAGACTAAGCTATGTAGGCTTAAAATCTGTTACACAATTCACAGCAAAAGTTCAGGTGAGAAAAAGGAACCATCTATTTTCAGGCAATTAGCCTTCGGGATAAAGTGCCCACGAAAACAGAAAACTCGTGTGCTTTATGTTATTGAGGGAAATGGTGGCTTGTCTACGAGAAATGGTATTTGATGAAGTAAGAATCTTTAGTTTGGTATTAATAGAAATATTAGAAATAATTATTATTGTGCTTCTTTATCAGTCATGTCCTTAACAGTTCTCCAGATATAAATATATACTTTGTCATTTTTAGGCATATATTTAAGTTTTATCATAATATTCTTTTTTTATGAGTTTTCCTTTTCGCCTTTGAGCATTTAACTGATGCGTTTACTGAATCATCCCCTTTGACAAGTACTTTGAAGTTAACTATTTTCTCATCTCCCTAGAATTATACTGGATAAACTTTCCCTTTGACAGTGTATATTCTTCTAATTTATTTCCTTGCAGGATGCAAAAATTAGATAGAACAGCAACACTTTAAAAAGACAAAAGCAATTTCCCAACTTCTTTCCATGCCCTCACCCAATCTCATTTCAAGAGAGTAGTTGCATTACCCACAATGTAATGCCTTTCAAATGCCAGTAATTAAATGCTTAAGAAGATTAAAGCTTGATTTGCTCAAACCATAAATCCACAGGAGTTCTATTAGTAACTAATTAAAACGATCATTACTGTTAGGAAGTGGGGAATTGTAGAATATTGCTTTTGAAAGTACCACTTGGCCCCATCAGTGTGAAGGCAGGGAAATCAGTACAATATGTACTAGCCTTGCTAGCCAGGCTCCCCGGGTCACTGGTGATTCTGCATGGTAGCCTGCTTTGGATGAGGGACGCCACACCTGGTCTGTCTTGGCTTTTGCCCAGGCCTAACTGACCAGACCAGGGGAGAGCGAACTGCTGGGCTCTTTTCCATCACTGCGTGCTCCCTCCACCCTTGATGGACAGAGACCCGAAGAAGGATAAAGATGTGGTTTCCGAAGACAAAACCAGGCGGTTGGTGGACAGTCCTTTGTGCCGTCTTGCTTAAAAATTATGCCTTTTGACGTGCAGATATATGGGGTTTCGGTACTTATTGACTATTTTAAATCTTCTTTTTGAGTGAATCAGAGCTCTCAGTGAGCAGTGGAGGAGGTTCCATCCATTTTTTGCCAGTCATATTTTATAAACATATACCCCTGAGAGGTATCTGTGGAGCTCCACTCTGGTTATGGCACGTGCCATGCAGTGCTCACCTCAGGAGGTCTGGGACGTGTAATGAAGCAGTCCCTGCCATGAAGGCTGGCAGACTTTCTGGAAGAAAAGACATGTGACAGAAAACTTCAGAAAACTGTTACAGTTGGTGTAGGAAAGAGCATTAGTTCTGGGCATTTAGGAAGGAGTGTTATCATTGTCGGCTAACGTTCTCAGCGAAGGTTTTGTAGAAGGACATAGTGCTCAAAGATTGATGGGGCCTGGACGTGCTCTGAGCAGGACAAGAAACACCAGGAGTAAAGACGAGGTGGACACGAGAGGTCGCAGGCAGAGGGTTAGTGCTCATGAGCAGCAGCAGCAGACAGAAGCACTTGGCTGGCAGCCGAGGGCGCGGGGCAGGTGATGAGAACCTCAAGTGTCTGAACGAAGATGGGATTGACATCCCGTAAACGTGTTAAACGTGTTTGTACAGTTAATAAAATCCATTCTTTCAAACTTATCATGTTTTTAAAGTATATATAATACATATTCTTTGTAGAAAAGTTACAAAATGCTTGTTAACAAATAGAAAACATGTCAATTACTCATAATACCACCTCCCAGAAATATCACCCTTAACATGTTGGCAAAGATCCTCCGTATATTTTCTCTGCATATACACATGTGTAAGATTTTTTTGACAAAAAATGGAATCATACCACACATGCTGATGTATTTTTTCCCCATTCCTGATCCTTACTCCCAATTTCCTCTTCATAGGCACCCACTATGATACATTTGATATATGTCCTAAACCTGCATGCTGCCTTGTAAAAGATGTAGTGATGTTTCTGTGTGTGTGAGTGTGAAAGTTTTTTGTAAATCTTGCTGATTTTCCTGCATTATAAATGTTCTGAAAAATGACAAAAGTTGTCTTAGCTAAAAACTTTGTGTTATTTTATTAAATCTGTCTTTAAAGTGATTAGGGCATAAAACAAAGCAAATGAAGGCTTATTTCTTTTCTTTAGTTTTAATAAAATAAGTAGACCAAGAATCAGAACTCTAAAATGTCACTGTTATGGGGGTCTTTTTGAGACAATGTGTAGCTTTAGGTTCATTTCTCCTCGAAGGTGGGAGAACAGGCTAAATCCCCAGATCCGCTCCGTAACAGGCATTCCCCGAAAGGATTACCTCAATAGAAAAAGGCCTTCCCGAGCCTTGACTGTGCCGCTGTCGGCTCTGAATCTCAGAGAGGGGGCAGGCTCTCATTTACCGCATTTCTCTGACTTGTTTGATCTCAGGCCTCTTTTACAATGTGTCCTATGAGTCAGATTGGAATTCACTTTTGGGAAACCCTGGGTATATTTTTTTAGGTTCCTTGGGTTCGATGATATGTGGAAAGAGATCAGTTCTCTGCACAGATGGTGAATTTACAGAGTTGAACGTGGAACTCTAGAAGCAAATGTAGGGCCACTATATGCATAATCTGTGAAGATTTGCTAAAGAGTACTTTATGGTTAACACATCTTTTAAACCTGTTTGACCCAGTTTAGAATACTCATGATAGGGCTGGGAAATCATGAACAAAGCCAGAATATTGTGTGACCCATGAGGCAAGGAGCAGAGCCTCAAGCTCTGCTGGGCCTGCCAGGAGTGGACAGTGGACAAGTGCTTCCCTGAGTGCCCGCTGTGGTCAGGTTGCATCCCTCTGACACGGGTAGCTGTGTGTATGTGTGGTCTGCAGTTATATATAATTGTACAAGACCAGAGCGAATATAATTCCATACAATCAGAGAATACGAGATGAAGTCCTGAATCCTCAACATTGCTGGCAAGACTGTGTGATATGGCCCCAGCTGTCCCTGGATGCCCCGGACACCCCTGGACCCCAGCCTAGGTCACACCATTGTCATGGTGCTGTGTGCTTATCCTTCTCAGGCCTTTGCACTTCTACTTATTGAAATAATCATTACTCGTAATATTTCATGTTTAGTCTTCCCTAATAAATTGTAAGCTCCATAAAGGTAGAAGTTCTTTTTATTCACAGCTACATCCCCAGGGCCTGACGCATGACAGGCATTCAGTAAATATTTTTTAAATGATTGAGAAATCACACCTCCGTTTTTAAAAAACGCATCCTGATTCTGTAAGTTTCATCCGTGTCGGTGGCTCCATTGTCCTCACTGCTTCTCACTGTGACCTGTTGTGTGCTTTGTTTGACAAGACCCCTGAATGGTTGGACAGTGATTCCTGCCAAAAGTGTGATCAGCCGTTCTTCTGGAACTTCAAGCAAATGTGGGACAGTAAGAAAATTGGCCTAAGACAGGTAGGTGGTATGGCTGTTTCATCAAAATGAAACAGTGTGGAAATAACTTCTCCTAATGATCTTAGAAGAAGGCGCACCCCTGGGCGGGAGTTGTGGTGCGATAAATTATTATCATGGAGTCACTTTGTGACTGTACATTAACTTGTTCTCTTTATCTACTGTAGCTCATTTGTACTGGATTCAGTTTTGTAGTGACTTGTTCCCAGTAAGAAGTTAAGGGATATGATATTAGAATTCCAGTGGCAGCTGTGGAAATACACCTTAAAATTAGAGGGGTCATGCTTAGCTCATACTGATACCAAACCATGAAATTATAGAAGTGGTATTTATTTCTTCTTAGTAATTTCACTTTCCCTCTTTTCATCTTAGTTTTAGTTATTTAGATCTACTTATAATAGAGCATTTTCAGTCTGATTCCATGGTTGGATTTGATCCTCCTCAAGGAAATCAAATGTTAGTCACTTAGCTTGAGTGTGACCAAAGTGTAGACAATGGATTGAATCAGGTTTCGTCCATGTTCATCCAACAGCATAATCTCTGGAGATGGCACTTCTTCAGTACACGTGGCTTAAGATAACCTGACCCCTGGGTGGTTCCTCTAGAGTTCATACTGATGATAATTGGAAAGGTCCAAGAAGGGGAAAAGGCAGGCAGTGGGGGGTGGGTGGTACAGTGAGATGTGTTTCCCAGCAGCCCTCATTCTGAATAAAGAGCCCAAAAGAGAGCACACCTGGTGTGTTCCTTCATTTTCTGGGGCACGCTTGTTTAGCATCCTCGCCTGAATGCTGTTGATCACAGCTGAGCCTACCTGGAGAGGCAGAGTTGCAGAAGCGGCAGCAAGTGTCTGTTTCCTCTCCCTGCAGCACCATTGCCGCAAGTGCGGGAAGGCTGTGTGCGGCAAGTGCAGCTCCAAGCGCTCCTCCATCCCTCTGATGGGCTTTGAGTTTGAAGTGAGAGTCTGCGACAGCTGCCACGAGGCCATCACAGATGAAGAGTAAGTTCCAGCAGTCTGCAGAATTGTCAGGGTTAAGGAGAGGATGTGATCTGAGAGCTGCACCTAGCACTGCAGCCATGACTAAGAGTGTCCTGGTGCCTGCTGGCTTAGAATACAGACCATGGCAAGTGGGCAAGGCCCTCCTTTCCACCAAGAGATTGTTCTCTTGTGAGACAGGAGAAGAGGAAGGATGCGCAAAGAATTCATCTGTGCTCTTCTCAATCCCAGGGGCGTGTGTATTGCAAATGGATGTTCTTCGAGCATACCCTTCTGTCTGCTCATTTCCTTGAGTTGCCCAAGAGTGCAGGAACCAGGGTTCACTTCTGGCCCAAGCTGGTATCTTAGTAGAAGCTGAACAAGCCCATGGGCTCCACGGGTTTCATTTTCCAGGAAGAGCTAAGCCACTTTACCTGAGAGGCAAATACTACCAGTTGCCCAGCTACTCAGTCTTGCTGGTCGGTCTTGCCCAGTAACCCAGGACCTTAGGTTACTGCGCCTCAGTGTGCTTGCAGGGGTGGGACAAATCTGTGTTGTTTGTTTAATGTCTCCTCTTTGAAAACTGCCCCAGGTGTGAACAGAATGCTCTGCAACTAGTTTCCCTTTCAGTGAATTACAGCAGGCTCTCACAGGAGACTTCTCTGCCCGTTCCTCCCTCCCCAGCCTACCCCCCGCACCTTGTATACAGTAAAATCATTTTAAGTACCAGGTGGTTGTCTTAAAAGCTGAATGTAAATAGAAACATTTAAAATGCACCAGAGGCAGTCAGCATTTAAAAGAAATTCTTGGAAAATAAACCAAAGCATTCTCTTACAGATAACCCTAATTTATGTGTTTTTTCGTTTTTATTTATCCATATCAAAAAAAGTTAGGATGCCCTTCATAAGGAAGCATTTATGTTCATTGATTATTTTCCACTCATTATACGTGGTGAAATTAGTAAGAGCGTTCTTTTCATTAAATTAGAGAGCTGCAGGAGACTTTGGGGATAGTCTAGTTTAATTCGTCATTTTATAAAGACACAGACCCAGGGAGTTTAAGCGACTGCAAACTTTAAACCCAAATCTTTAATTCTAAAGATTTTAAAGTGATCATTTGTAGTATACAAAGATCTCCTCTTAAGATTTAACTAGAGATAAAAAGAGGAAAACAACTGGCTTCAGAGTGCACTGCAGAGGAGTGGGAACCCTTGAAACATGATTAGAGAACAGCTGTCCCCTTCCCACATCCCTGCCTCTTCTCCGCGGAAGTATTTGCATTGTCTCTAGAGCACCTAGGCAGTCGACAAGTCTTCTTACTAAAAAAATGCGTAGGTTAAAAAATACAAAACAAATAACAATGTTTGTTTATATGTTGTTTTGCTTGTTAAAGTGTTAGAATACACAGAAAAACTAAGCCTGCAGTTATACCAGTGAGAAGAGGAAAAAGAAGGGCTCGCCCTTCGATTAGAATGGTAGTGCCTTAGACATTTTAACAAGCATGCTATTTTTCTTTTCTAGTTAAATAGGGAAAGGGAAACCATTTTACTGGCAAGTCCTTCTGAGATTAAACGTGGCGAAAGCACTGTGGATTTTTTTTTTTTTTTCAAGATTTGTCAAAAGCAGAGGTAGAGATTTTCACAGAGTCTATCATAGCAGCAAATTCTCTAGAAGGACTTTTGGAAATTTCATCATCTCCTTCCCATTTTTGAGAATATAAGAATGCTTTTACATTTTTTTAAAAATCAGAACAGGTCACCAGGGCGTAAAGGTAGCTCTGAGGAGCATTTCTAACAGTGAACAGTTTTAGCCATTTGGGTAAAACTTAGAGCGTAATGTCACCCTAGGTCTCCTTCATTTATCTGTCACGACTTTTCACTCTTGGCATCTTTCTTTATTCCTTCCAGACGTGCGCCCACAGCTACCTTCCATGACAGTAAGCATAACATTGTGCATGTGCATTTTGATGCAACCAGAGGATGGTTACTGACTTCTGGAACTGACAAGGTTATTAAGGTAGGAGGCCATCCTATTGTAGAAGCTTTCCATCTTTGGCCCTATGTAAATATACAGGAGCACCAAGGCAATGTGAGGGCTGCTCAAAAGGTTACCCTTAGCAGTGAGCATTTTTGAGAACCCATAACATGCGAGGCCCCATGCCAGACACTGGCTGTACACGCCAGAATAAGACATGGCTCTTGGCCTGCAAGGAATGGCTAGTCTGCTGGGGGGGATGTACTCTTAAAAAGACAGTTAATAATACATCACATATTCAGCAGCCAAAAGAGCAGTACAGACAAGAATTACTTTAAGCGTTCAGGAGCGGGAGATGGTGCTGCTGGAGATGGCTTCATGAAGGAGATGGGATTTGAGCTGAGCACTGAATGAAAAGCAGAACTGGAATAAGCCAGCAAGTCATAAACAAGATCTTTTCCCAGTGAGATCAATTAATCCAGAAGCGTTCCTTCTGGGCCTCTGCTAGGACTGTGGTAGGCCACATGGATTCAGTGCCACAGCAGAGGCCCGGGACAGAAGGGGCCACACCTGCGTCATTCCTGAGAAAGACGGAGGCACAGGCTCACCCAGCACGCTGAGCTCTACTTCCCAGGCCTGTGCTGGTCCATTGGGGGAGGCAGCAGCGGGATGAGGTGGTTAAAATAACCCCCTTTGGAAGCTACCAGGCCTCTGTGACTTTGAGCAAGTTTAAAGTGAACTCTGGGAACGTCAGTTCCTTTGCTTCTGAGAATGAGACATCTTGTGGAACTGCTTGGAAGACTAAATGAGATATGGAAAGGACACAGCACATCACTGGGGCCCATTTCGTGCCTAATATTTGTTAGTTCCCTTCCTCTTAAAGGAATATAATCTGCCTTTATTCTCCATTTGCTGGATTAAATTCCCAGCTGCCGTTTCGTGTTTTTGACATTTATCTTGAACGTTTTGATGGGAAAATTCTATTTCATAGATTTAGAAATCATCTCAGTATTTAGTTGCCTGCTACGTTAAAGAGTTCACTTGAATTTAATTCTAAGGATTGTTTATCCTCAACACAGTTTCATTTCAGTTCATCATTTATCCTCTTTTTCTGTTCACAGTTGTGGGATATGACCCCAGTGGTGTCTTGATGACGCTCTCAGGCATCAGAAAGAGAGTATTTACTCAAGAAACGGTTGTTCTAATCCCAATCCTTACTGGAGCTGTAAAGCAGACGTGTGAGAAGTAAGAGAGAAACTAGAACCGGGCAGAGTCGGTGTATTTCCTGCACACACGGTGGTGAGCTAGTGAGTGAACACTGGCGAGGGGACTCTTTCAACTTGTTCATACAATATCAAAGAAGATATTTTTTTAACAAATGGTTTATACAGTCTGGCTGTGCTACATTGTTTTGAGTATACTGAAAGCTCTGTGTGGGGTGTTTAATTTTTATATTTTTCAACACTTCATTTTAGTTGTTGCTTTGCGTGTGGGAGAAATGTTCGGGGTATTTGGGGTCATTATAAAGTAGTTTCCATGTTCTCTTCACTTCGGCGCATATTATGTGGTCAGCATCTTTTTCTTCTCTATGTGTCTACCCCCACGTTCCTCTGCTGCTAACCAGAGTGTATGTATTTACACTGTTTATTCGCAGTGTTTCTTTCGCAGTGCTTTCATAGAAATCCTCTTCAGTTGAGAGATGTGGAAAACCATAGATTTACCAACTGACTTCCTGAATCACCTGAAGAATGCTCCATTCGTAATGTCTAACTCATTCATGCTCTCATTGAGCAGAAATGACCTTGTGTTTCTGCCTCAGTTTTCTTTTTCGCATGTTAAAAAAATGTCGTGAGAGCTGCTGCCAACCATTGTCATCACAGGAGTAGATTATTATAACTCAGAGCTTCAGCTGTCAGTGCCTGGATCATTTCTAATTCACTTGGAGCCTTCTGAGTCTTTTATGTTTTAATTTTATTGACACATCTCTCCCTCGCTCAGAATATTAAAACAAAACAAAACGAAACACCAAAACTCTGTGTCCTTCCAAAAGAAATGTCTTCAGGATGTGTTTTTCCATGTGGTGTCACCTCTGAACTTGAACATGTTCCTTACTGCGAGATTGTATCCTGCTCTACTCCTCGCCATCTGTATTTTCTTCCCCTTTAAAAACTAGATATTTAAAGATTTTTATCTTAATGTATTTTATCAGAACACTTTGCACACTTTCATACTAAGCTGTGTGATCTGAGACATAAAAGGTACTGAATCCTACAGCTCATGCTGCGTTCCTGTTGGGAATGTAAAAAAAGGGCTTTAGAAAATGAACCTGAGGAACCTGAATTTTAAGGGAATTCAGTCAAACTTGATAAAGCGGAATATTCTTGTGTGTAAATGACTCAACTCGGGATATTGAAGTCCTTTTAAAAAAATCTTATTTTCACCTGTAAAAATAGAGCTTAAATTAGCAGCAGGCATGTGCTGCGTGCCTGCCCCATCCTAAGCACTTTACATGTCCCAGCTCATTCAACCCTCACCTGTTGGGAGCACTGGGGGATCACTGAGTCTCTTGGGGATCTCCAGGTTAAATAAAGCCTTGCAGATAAACAGGCCAATTACTTGCCCTTCTTTCTCCAAGCCCTACCTCCTCAGTGTCTTATTTGACAGTTTTTTGTGGTAGTATTTGAAATCCTCCCTATTTTTTTTCTCTTTTCCTGGAAAGCAGTTTTTTCCCCTCGTGATGATTAATTATTTTTCTTTCTAACTGGGAGAAGTACTACCCACCATACTTGGTTAGCACCCCTAACGCCGACCAAGTCTGCCTCCTGGGGATGGGGCTTCCCAGAGATGCTTCTGCTGCTGCAGCTTTGGGAAGCAGGACCAGCAGGTGTGCCCCCTGCTGCCAAGGTACATGACAGCCATCCCCTGAGAGATCAGACCAGATCAGCCCCTGTGACCGTACTCTAAGGTTGCGTGTGTGCATGCACACACACACAGAAGCAATTACCACGTGTCCCTTCCCCGCCCCTTCCGCACTGCCCTTGCTTGCCATCAGTCGAAGCTATTAAAACTAATCTAAGTCTGTTCTGCATGATTGCTCTGTGAGAGAGCTTTAAAAAGGGAATTAAAATACTCATATATCTATTTTGCAGTTTACTACTAGAACCTGGAGCCACTTACTGAGTTGTACATAGTAGAGAGCTATGTGTTGGAAATGAGTAATAGAAATGAATCGCTCTGTTTTCCCTTCCTGAACTTTGGCGCACAGCCTGTACACAGACAGGGAAACACAGTGTCAGGGAGGCAGTAGATGAGGTGCCCAGCCGCCTGACGTGGGTCTGGGTTGGGTCTAGGTGAGCTCAGACCCCATTGGGGAAACTGATTGTCCCCACTGGATCACCTGTCTACACCGTGATTGCTCTGGTCTGGGACCCTGCACTTCTCTCCAGCCATCTCCCTCCCACCATAGCTCCCCAGGCCACAGAGCCACTTAGAGGTTGAAACCACTTGACACCTCATTGGTGATGAGAGTCATGATCAAAAAACCACAGATGTGTCAAGGTATCCATCACGCTGCCCTTATCTTTCTCCTCATCTGTGGGAGTGCTTGAATTTGGAGAGAAGCGCTAAGCAAGCCAACTGTGTGTTTATAATACTGTGAATTCTTGAGTTTTACATTGAGTATCTCCACCATTTTTCTGACTCAGAGAGAGATATGTGCTGATGTTGGAATTGCACTTTACATAAATTTTGCTCTATTACTTCAACATACAGCAGCTCTGGCAAGTGATGCCTAACGTGGCTACATTGGGAAAGCGGCAAGACTGCACAGACCGCACACGTGGTTGTCCTTTATTTGGTAGGATAAGACCAATCGCATGCTCTCAGTTTCTCCAAAGAAATGATATTGCTGCAACTTTAAACTGCCTGGATGTGTCTCCACAGTAGCAAAAGTGGTTTTAGATAAAATACTTGGAATCGTGTGTCTTTTTATATGAGGTCAATCAACCATGATGTATTTCTCATTTGATTGTTTGAATTGTTCAAAGAATCATAAAATCACAAAACTGGAAGGGATCTTCAGAGATGTAGGATGTTCCAAGCACAAAACACTTTAGTCATGCCAGGCAGTTAGATATAGCTGAGGTGTAAACAAGAGAATCTAAAAGAAGAATTTTCAAGGAACAGTTGTTTTTGAACATTAGCTGGCAATGGCATGAGTGGGAGGAGAGACTTGCACTGCCTTGAGACAGGGAGCTCTCAGGAACCAGGTCTGCTCCTCTTATCATAAGCGAATTTGACACTTCTTTTGGCCGCAGCCCTGTAGTTAGGAGTGTGTGGATACTATGCAATGAGTCAATTATTGCAGGTCTTCCTCAGCATTAACTCGTTCTTGTGGTCTTCCCCAGAGACCATCCCAGTGGCAACATTTAAGTGGAAATCCAGGGGCACTGAATGCACCCTACCCTGTTGTGTGAAGGCTGGCCTGGAGTGAGTCTCTGCGCCTGCAGCATTTGCCCTTCTTAGGAACATCACCTTCTCATGTTTTGAGATTCACTTTTTAAAAGTATAATTTATTTTTGCTTAAAAATCAATTTTTAAACCTGAATTTTGACTTCTAAGCAAAGGGAAAGCTCTAAACTATGTATCAAAGTTACTGGACATAAGTATTCATCAAATGAGATTCCTTTGGTTTTGCTTTGTCGTAGTAGTTTAATTGTATGTAAGTGACCTTGTCCACCAAGATTTATATTTTAAAGTCAAGCAAGAATTTTGTCAAAACATTCTTCTTTTTCTCTCCTTTAAAATAATGTTAACTTAAATTTTTCCTGATGTGGAAGTGGATATCCAGCAACCTGACTGAAAAACACAGAAATTAAGTCCATTTTGAACACTGAGTTTCCTAGTTGATCCTTGAGATTCTAGTCCAGTTCAACCATTTGTTGAGTGCCCACCATCTACCAGGCTTTGAACTAGGCCCTGGGATGACGAGGTCCCTTCCCTGGTATGGGCAGAGGGCATGCAGAGATCATTTCAGTATCACGTGGTAAATTCAGTGATGGAGGTATGCGTGCGGTCCCGCATGGGTGGGGCCAGAGGGGTTTCATAGAGGCAAGGACTTCTGAGCTGCATTGGAGTGAGTCAAGTAAGGGCGTGATTTTCCAGGCTGCAGAAACAGCATAAATAAAGGCCCAAGATCTAGCATCAGCCTGGTGCTCAGGGACCACAAGTGGTCTGGAGTTGCCAGAGAATATCAAGCACTCAGCTGCAGTCCTGGAGCCTGAGCTCTTGTCACTGTGACGCTCGGATGCTCATGACCACGGAGAGGGCGGCAGCACACGGTCTGCCGTGACAGGTCCACTCAGAGGCTCATTAGTTTGAGAGTCATGTTTACCTACAGCTGAGGCTAGTATCAGTTTCTTTTTCTTTGGAAGTACCTGGAATTGTTATCTTAAAATGACCCATGGTAACTAACTTTAAAACTTTCTGGGTGCATAGCCCCTCACTCGAGGCCATGAGGTAGAGCTAGCGATCACTGCATGCACACACTTGGCCTGGAAGAACTTACATAATAATTCCACAATTACACAGGTGAGCCAGGCTTAAGGCCTTGACCTGTGGCAGGGGAAGATTGTTCTGGACAACTGTGGCCTTACACTAATAAGCAGCAGCAGCCTTTTGGTACATAAGCAGGCAGCTGCTGCCCTCCATTTCTCTCTCGGCCTTAAATCGTCCTTTCAAGTAATGGGTCATTTCAGTACCAAGTGGTAAATGTGATAAATCCTCATCACAGTGGCACTCGCCTAGTAGGTGGAAACATTTTTCTCCATTCGGTGTCAGTAAAAAGGCTCCGGCAGCCACTGCCTCAGAGACCTGGCTCTGCCAAGGCAGGGACATCCCACCATCCCCCCTCAGGGCTTGGGCTTTCTGGTTCTTGCTATTCCATCCATTTGCCTTTGTCTTTCACTATTCAAGTATCATATATCCATAACTTAATTGAGGAACATCCATGTTTATTTTTAAACTTTAGCTCAACTTTATAACCAAGAACTATATACATACCAACCCTCTGGGTTTTTAGTTTGTATTTTTGCCTTTAAACGTTATCATTTCCACCAAGAGGCCTAACACATGAAAGCAGTGTCTAAAAATTAGATCTGTCCGAAATTGGAGTGGGATTCCTCCTCTGTGTTTCCCATACCAGGCAGTGTTTGAACACACAGCAGAAAGCCCCTCGTCAGAGATGTGGGAAGGAGGTGACAGCTTGAATAAGGGTTGACTTCGATGATTGTTCTTAAGATCCCTTCCGATCCTGTGATCCTGTGATTCCATGAATGTTGTTTATTATTGGACTGGCCTAAACCATTACCAGCGAGCGACCCACATGTGGCTGACTTCCTGGGATACATGAGAGCATGTCGCAATGCCTTTGTCTTCTGTCATATCTAGTAAGTTTCTTTCTGTATTTTTCCATCTAAAGCCTAGTAGGTTTGAAAAAGATGGTGAACGTGGAAGTTAATCATGGTACCATCTCTTTAAAAATAGATACCTCAAAATGTTCACCTTTGTGAGTCAAAACATGTATCTGACTTTCTTGGGAGAGAAAGTGTCAGAGAACTGCAGGATGGTTTAAACGTTAGATATAGAATCTGACCTTGATATTTATGATTCTTTCCTCCTTTTTTTTTTCCTTGGTTCTCTGAGAAATATGAGAGAGTGAACTATAACACAAAAAGGGAAAATGGTTTGAAAAAAGTATTTCACTTATATACACTTTTTTCCCCATTTAAATGGATGTCAGCCTTATATCAGTAGCATATGCCCATTTGAAGTAGGGACCAAAACACTTGTGTCACTGGTAACCATTGTACTCTTGTATATTTGTGTTTTACGCCATTTGCCTTGCTTTTTAAATAACTTTTTTTCAATGTACTGTCATTTTCAAAAGAAAATCTTATATGAAAAGTACAAAAACTGTTATTAACTGGACAACAGGGAAGGTGCTAGCCCCACGTTCGTGCCTGCCTACCACCTTATCCATAACCAGGGACATGGACTCTTCCATGCTGCACGCCATCCGTCGGCAGCCACATCGGAGCCTGGCTGCAGCGGGCATGTTACTTTATCAATATCTTTTTCTTTCTTTTTGAAATGAGATTCCCCAAGGGGTCAGGCTGAGAATGTAATAAGCCCGAAGCTGGAACAGACTTCTCAGATGTGGTTCTAGCTGGATCCTCCCGGCAGTGCCATGCTCTCTGCCACTGCGGTCCACAACCAGACCGAGCAGTCTGGATATTGACTTCCTGAATGTGACTAGGTGGGATTGAGCAAGAATTTCTTACAATGTTAAAATGTCTGTATCCAGTTCTACCCTCAAATGCTGCTGAATGTTGTGAATGTTTTTAAACTCTGCTCACTTTCCCACTGAGCTTCCCTCTAACCGAAACCGTATGTAGCCATTACCAGTGTAAGACTCTCAATGCAAAGCTGCCTCCATGGTTTAAAATAAATCTCTGTGGAAACCTTCCTGCACCTGTGGTCCCATCATTGTTGTTGTTGAGCTGTAACATGTAACCACATACACCCCAACAGCCCTGCTTTGGGGTTAACTGGGAGGGGAGGGGAGTCTCTGGGCCACTCCTGCACCTGGCTGTCTAGACCCCAAGGAAAGCTACACTCTGGAGACAAAGGTGAGCCACCGTTCATCACACACTCAAAGTGCAGCAAGTGGGCTCTGGCCCTGTGGTCCTTTTTATTTTCTTGATCTTTCACAGAAGTCTGCTTTAACTGTGATTAGTAAACTTTCCAAGCGAGGAGAAAGAGGACTTCAGGGCAAATACAGCCAGGAAAAGCCTCTCTAAACACCCATGAGGCCCATTTTGTGGATAAGAAAACAGGCAGGGAGAAATCAATAGCCTGCACAATGTGGAACAGCCAGTGAGTGGCGTAGTGGGTCACCCTTCACGTCGAGGCCCCTATCTCTGGTGGGGCCCCTCCCTCATAGCCCACGTGTGCCAGCCTCACCCACACCTAGCACTCCAGAGGCCCCTGCTTTCCTCCTTCAGGGAAGGAGAGACGCCATCAGATGGAGCCAGTGCTCGCTGACCTTCCAGGCAGGCACACCCAGAAAAACCCCTTCCTTGGGGCTCCTTGGCTGAGAGCCTGGATCTGAGGAACCAAACGTGTGACTGGCCGAGCTGTGCCCACCCGGGTTTTCCTTCACTATGGGGGACGAGTTATGTCTATTTCACCTTGAACACCAAGAATGCATGAAGATATATTCTAAATCTGTTCATTGATTTCATTACAACTTTCCCTGGAGTCACTAGGAGGTAAAATGGTGTAATTTAGAAGTTTTTTTAAAACGTAGCGCTAGAATGCCAGGTGCATTATTGAAGCCACTCTTAATCTTAAGCAAATGTAGACTAGGCCTCCTGTAATTGGTTTATGTCACTGTGCACTGTCCCTTGGTTGTGCTGTGCTCCCGGGGACGCGTACGGCAGAGGCAGCGGACAGCCCTCTCCTGGCTTCAGAGCAGCACAGCGCTCACCGCTGCTTCCCTCACAGTGACAATGCGGGGTGACCCTAAACGCAGAATTTTTAAGAAAACCACATTCTCAAATAAGATCTACACAGGAAAAGATTGTGCTGCAGAAGATGAAGGTTAGCTTGTTCCCAGCCCCAGTCATATTTATTTTAAGGTAAAAGTTCCCATCCCATGGAGGTTCCTTATTGCTACAGTGGCATCTTTCGACTCTGCTCACTGGCCCCTAGTCCACACCGTCTTGTCTTCTCTAAGGCGATTCTGGCCGTGCGTCTGGTCTGGCCTGGCCTATTTAAATCTCTGAGCCAGCTCTTCCAGGAGTTCTCTTAGTTTCTCTTCAGCCAGTGAGGAGGATATTCTAACAAGAGGCAAGTGTGTGGGAACTGGTTTCTGATCTAAAAGCGAGAGGGACAAAGATGTGAGAACCGCAGAGCGTCCTCTGCCTGCCGCTACTCAGGCCGCAGGTCCGTCATTTCACCGACACCTATGGGGAGGCTGAGGAGGGACCCACACGGGAGTTGGGTACCATCTGTGTCCTCAAGGGTCCACACAGATGAGTATCGTGATGAGCTACAGAAGGGACACCTAGAGGGGAAGAACGGGAGTCAAGCTGAGAACTCAGACGTTCTCCAGTGGTGAGGGCAGGGTCTTCAGGCGTGGGTCTAGCTCAATGGGGCTTGGGGACGGGAGTGTGGCGTGTTTGGGAACAGGCAGGTGGTAGCCAGGGGAGGAGGTGTGACCATCCTAATCATTGCAGGGTCACCCGAGCTTCCTAATTCTCCAGCAATGGTGGTTATCCATAGTGAGGAAAGAACAAGAGAGAAGACCCTGGCTGCCACTCTCTTCTTAATGCCATCTCCTCCCGGCCTGCCGCCTCTCTCAGAGCTTGCCCCTCAGGATCCTGCCCGGGTAGAAAACAAAACCTTAACAGATAACTGCCTCCGGAAATAGAAATGCAGAATCACAGTTACTCGCTTCACACTGCTGCTTTGGAGGGCTCTGTTCCCCCAGGCTTGCTCAGCTTCCCAGAAGACCCTCCATCTCCCAGGTGGGAATCACCTCTATTCGGCGCCCACGGGGCCTGGCCTTGCCCAGGACTTTGATGACAGGAATCACAACCTGAGGCCTTCTGTCAAGGGACCCACTGAGTTCAGAAAGATAGATGGAAAAAAAGTGGGGGTGCAAAATCAGAGGCGAGGCACTTGACAAATTCACCCCAACAGGTGAAGGAACCATCTCGCCCTGACACCTGGGCACAGTTATGGGCTAGGGGAACAATCCCACCCCACCTTAAGTTTCATAAAGAGGAGGGCCCACCTCAAGAGGCCCCAGTCCTGTGGTTTAGGGAAGGAGGGTGCGGCCGCCTTCACAGACATGGAGAAACCAGCCACGGCACAGTATCCACACCCTGGGCCGCAGAGCTCCCCTGTTCTTGAGCACTGAGTGGAACCTGGGCATCGACAGCCTCACAGCTGCAAGAAGGAAGGGACAGGGACCCAGACAGTTTGATTAGGACAGCATTCTGGAATGCAGGGATGGGGGCGGGGGGGGGGGGGTTGGCTGCTTTCTAATACCAATACCAACAGTGATAATAACAATGGGGTCATAAACTGCTCTCTTTCTTTTTCAAAACAGCTGTTACCCAAGCTGCTCAGATTCCAGAGGGCCTTGTCACAAAGCCCCTGCGGTGTCGCCCTGCAGCCTGGGTGGAAAGTGCTGCAAGTGTGTGGGGTCCTCTGTCCCCCAGGCTCTGGGCCACGGGGCACCCAGACCAGCCCATCACCCGAGAGCAAGGCCCCCTGGCCCCTTTCTATCCTAAGAACCAGGGTCTCTGCAGCGGGGCGTGGGCCGCAGTGAGGCCGGGAAGGGACTAAACGCTCAGCCCCCTGCCTCCTGGGTTGGCGATCTCAGATGATTCTAACCACTGAAGATCCTGGCTGGGGGTTTCCTGGACTGCTGTGGTGTTTCCTCTTTTTAGGGAGGAGTATAGTAAGAAGGGGAAGAACTTTACTTCCCTGCCAAGCTCCTCTGCCTCGCCCTCCCTCTGCACCCTGCACCCCAGGGCTCCATGGAGGTTCCTCCTCTGACGTCCCTCCCCAGGCCCTGGCCGCCTGCCCTCAGCCTGCCCCTCAGCGCAGGCGGCCCACAGCTGGCTACAGACTATATCGCCGTTGCCCACAGACCTCGGGGAACACAGTGTCTCTAAAGTGAGCACATTGGGAAACAAAATCGTTCTCTCGTAAAGCCGAGGAAAGAAAAGAAACCATTGAAAACATTTGAGAACCCTAAGGAGATGCCAGGATTTTAGAGATGGAAAGGATCATCTCATCAGAGGCCCTCAGTTTTTAAATTAAAAATAACTTTGTTTTTTATTTTACAGAAGCAATATTTGTTTATTGTGGAAAAATGAGGAACTACTGATGAGCAAAAAGAAGGAACGTGAAACATTCTGTCCTACCACTCAGAGAGGACAAGCGTCCTCACGCCCAGGCCCCTGTCCAGTCCTTGCTCTGTGACCTGTGGACGACAGACAGCAAACTGCACCTTGACCCAGATGTTAGATCGAGGCGGTGGGATTGCTAGCACAGATTCTGAAAGCATGCAAGTTGATGCTGGAGCTGTCAGGGTAATGTACTTGGGAGTAGAAGAGGCTGGGGGCTCTCCACCGCCTGATGGAGCTCACCCTGGTCAGCAGACCCAAGCATGTCTCCTGTTAGGAAATGAGAAGAATCAAGAAGCTAGCCTCTCCCAACACCCCCGGCCTGTGTCTCCTGGTGTGCTTGGCTGAGAACATCCCCTTTGCGTTTGCAACAGAAGATTGCCAGACTTCCTCACATCTGTGCGTCAGAGGCCTAGTCTGTGCCAAGTCTCCCAGCCAGGTCTCCGAGGGATGCCGCACGGCACCAACACACACCTCTTTCCGCGGGCGTGTGGGGGTAGCAAAAATTAGATTATACAGTGTGTACTGTTGGGAAACCTGATATCTCCATTTAATGATAGAGTGCAGACAATTTTCCTCTCCCATAGACATGTATCAACAGCAGGGTTTTCAGGTCTGAACAGATTTCTTTTGTCCGTGTAGGTGTTCCATAATTTATTAACTCACTCCCCTTTCACCAGTGCTGCCAGGAGCAAACCCATTGTCCATATCTTTCATAATGTCTTACGATGAATTCCAAGGATGTATGTACAGATGTTAAGGCTTCTAATGAACTGGCTTTCAGAAAGGTGACAGCAGTGCATGAGAGAGCCTGCCTCCCAAAATGCCGTGGCCAGGCCCAGCCTGTCTGTGCCTCAGTTTCCTCGTCTGTAAATGGGTGTGATAGTAGTGCCTGCCTTGTAGGGGCTGTGAGGACACACGAGTTAGGATCCGGACAGCACTGAGAGAAGCCCCTGGCACCTGGGGTGTACTGTGGGGTGTCTGCCATGGCTGCTGCTGTTTTTAGTTCCCTCCTTTGGGGAGGAGGAAGCCATAGGGAACCCAGGTGACCTGCCCGAGGTCATGGAGTTGGGATGGGCAGATCTGGAAGACAGCTCTGCCCTCCTTCCCTGCTGCTCCAACACACGGATAATTCCAGTTCTCTCCTCAGTGATTATTATTTACCTCTGTGCACTCATTATTTCCAGAAACCTGGGTAGCGGTGAGGTGGTCGGGGGCTGTCCCCAGCGGTCTCCTGCTGACCTCCCTGGGCCCCTGTCCTTTCCCCTCCCACCCGGGAGCGTGGTGTTCACCAGCTGTCCCCGTCCCGGGGCGCTGTGGCCAGGAGGCACCCCGTCCCTCGGCCATGCACATGGCAACCTGGAAACAAGAGCTCTGCCTGGGAGGAGAGGCAGCTCCCTCTCTAGTCCCTGCATCCCCTCTCGCATGGAGATGAAGCAATCCCTGAGTCCTCATTACTCTGGTTTTAGGTCATTCCTGGGGAGATGCAGTCCTGCGGCCACTCAGATATTTTTAGATGAAACATAAGCGGCATGGAAATTAAAGGCTGCGACCTACCAGGGGTGTCCACGCAGCCGGGCTGCATTCGTGAGGAGTGGACGGCCGGTGCCCTGTGGCCCAGCACGCTCAGGCCCCCACTCCCTCTGGACAGGGGGGAAGGCTGAACAAATGGGGGAGAAGGTGCCCCTTAGCGGGGAGGCGGGGGAGCCGGCTGAGGGCACCCAGGACGAGCCTGTCTGGGGCTTTGCCAGGTGCACAGACTTCACCCTTCATTTCACCTTCCTCTGAATCAGGTCTTTACCCGACCAGGTCCGACTAGAACCCCGTGCTGCGTCCTGCCCCCCACCCCATAGGAAGTGCAAACAAGCAGAGAGGGCAGAACGTGAGAACAGGAACAGCAAACTGCCCGCTGCCTGGGACTTCCCTACCCCTCCCCTCAGGAAATTAAACCCCTCTCGCCCAGATCTTCCTCTTTTACAATCACTTGTGCGACCCTCTTCTTTGCTACGCCCAAGCTCAGGCCCCCAGCGCAGGCCAGCACCATGAGGGTGTCCACTGAGATGTGAATTAACTCCTAGAGATGCTTAGAGAACACATGAGTTGCAAATTTAAAAAAAAAAATCATTAAATACTCTACTTAAACCTCAGCTATATTGAGGCTGCTGCCCAGTCCAGGGCAGTTTGTGAAGAACTCCATCTGGGCCTCATTTATGATGAGTGGGTGCTTTATTCCCATGTCCCCTGGGAAAATTATAAAGAACTATGGCTCTTTGAAATGTCCGGATTTTGAGTTAGGAGAAGTAATCTACCAGGATTTGGTCTGGGGGTGAGTGAAAAAAAGTGGGGCATACCCAGGGCGCACAGGGGTTAGGGGGAGAGGTGGGGAGAGTGCCGGACACGGCTACCTGCTGAGGCAACACCATCAACAGACAAAGCTGTGGGCGCCGGCAGCTTCATAGTGAGGGAGCCCAACCAGGGGGATTTCAGGGCAAGAACTGTCTGTGTGGAGTATACAGCAGGCTTTTAAAAATAGCTGTTAACAAGCTGAGATAACGGCAGAACAACTACACTTTCTGTTAAGATCAGGCATGAGAGCTGCCACCCTGTCCCTTGTCCTTTTATTTCTTCAGAACTGAAGGAGCCCGCCCTTCCAGGTGAGCCCAGCGAACCCAGAGTTGTTCCTGTGGCATCTGTCTAGCCAGTGAGTCAGCCGGGGGTCTGCCCAGAGGAGCGAGGAGTGGCGTCGCCCCCGTACTTCTATCTGAGCTGAGCAGGGCCCGGAGGCCTCTCTGGGCTCCTGTTTTGGTGATCACCGGCTCTCACCATTTTCTTGGTGGGCCTGAGAAACACCAAAAAGAAAGGTGGCCACTTCTGTGGCTTCTCGGAGGAGCACGCTAAAGGCCCACCGTGGTCTGAGCAGAGCCCTCCTCCACTCCTGATGGAGAGGGAAGATGTTCGCCAGGGAACATTTTCAGGTGCTGTGAATTACTAACATCCAGATTAATGTGTACCCCAGAATAAGCCTTCTTTGGATAAAAACCCACGTGGCACCTTAATAAAATGCAGTCTTGAGAAAACCACCTCACTTACTTGGTTTTGTGCAGAGACCACAGTTCCATTAAATGCTGTCCCTTCTCACTGTGGATCGTCGGTGCTCAATTCCTCCTGAGGAGAATGTTCCTGGCAGTAAACATAGTGGAAATTTATAAACACAAGTTCGTTAACCCTCGCAGTCCCCTTCTCTGTCAAGCAGTGTATTAGTTTTCTTGTTGCTATTGCAACAAATGTCCACAAACTTAGTGGCTCACAACACCACACGTGTTCTCCTACAGATCTCGAAGTCAGAAGTCTGAAGTGGGTCGTCTGGGACTAAAATCCAGGTGTCCGCAGAGCAGCATTCCTCCTGGAGGTGATAGGGAAGAACCCGTCCCTTGCCTTCTCCAGCTTCCAGAGGTCACCTGCACTCCTTGGTTTGTGGCTGTGCCCCCCCGACCTCTGCTTCCATCGTCACATCTCCTCTGACTCTGGCCCTCCTTCCTCCATTTTATAAGGAACCTTGTGACTACATCAGGCCCACCTGGATAATGCAGGCTACTCTCCCCATCTCAAGATCTGCAACTTCATCACTTCTGCAAAGTCCCTTTTTGCCACATAAAGGTGACATATTCACAAGTTCCAGGAATTAGGACATGGATGGCATAGGGCAGGGGGGTAATTATTCTGGCCACCACAGCAGAGACTATGACGCTTACATAAACTGGCTTCTTCCTGATTTCTCTGATTTGTGTCATTTTAGTCTATTAGGAGAGAACTGGCTCCATGAGCCCGTCCCCTCCCATTCGAGCAGCGTGTTCTCCAGGACATGCCCCCACCCACTCCTGCCCTGCATGACTCCCACAGCTGCCCTGCTTTTCAGAAGCCTCCCTTCCCCGAGGCTTTGCCAACTCTGGCATGACCAGCCTTCAGTGAGGGCTGGGATCCTTAAAACAGATCTTTGCACGGTTCTGCCTCCCTTTTCACAGGGCCTTCGTGGGCCATGCGTGGGCGGCAGCCACCCAGCCACGACAAGAGGCAGGAGTCGGGGAGGTGGAGGGGCCCCTAAGAGCAGGGGAGGCAGGATGGGGAGGGGCTTCCAGGAAGGCTCCGCGGCCAGAAGGAGCATGTGGGATCCCTGCCTGTGCGTCAGGAGCTCCTCAAGTGCATGTCATCAGGAACGAGCCCCAGGCTGACCCTCGTCTCGACCTGGACCCCTCCCAGCCTGCGTCAGATCCTCTCTACACCTAGCTGGATGCTGTGCAGGCTGGCGCACTGCTGCCAGGTTCTTAAACCAAGGCCCGTGGGACAGAATTTGGTTTTCCCTGTTGATGTGGACAGAATGGCCCCCTTAGGACAGTGGAAGCAGCATAGGTAGGACCACCAACTTCCCATCGGGAACAAAGTCATTTACTTACAAACATCCCAAAAGGTCAACCCACCACTTTGGGGTCGTGTCCTTTCTCCAATGCAGGGCTCAGGGCAGTCGTGAGAATGTGCCCACCTGAAGAGGCACAGAACCTCCGTGAGGGTGGGGGAGCTCCCTGGTGCTGCAGGACCCCTCGTGTCGGTGACCCTGAGGAGGGGTGGTGAGGTGGGACCCGGTTACCCGCACCCCCCGGATGAGGCAAGCGGCTACCTGAGCTGCAGTGTCCCTCCTCTCTGAGGCTTTTAGTCCACAGGCTGTGACTGGCTCTGTGTTGCCATTGCTTGCCCCGCTGTTCCTTCCTCCATCTCATCGGTTTTCCTCTCCCCAGGACTGGAACAAAGATGCCTCAGAACCTCATGCACTGACTGAGAGGAAAAGATGTCCACCCCACAGGGAGAGAAACTCAAACTGCAGAACAGCCTAGGAGCCCACTTTGTGGGGGAAAAAATGTATATATACACATATGTTCATTATGTCTAGTCCGTGCATAGAAAAATATGAACAGGAAATATGAAAGTTAGCAACACTGTTGTGTCCCAAGGGTGGGATTAAGTAAAACATTGGCTTCCTTTGCTCTGCATTTCTGTACTGTTTGAACTGGAGTCTTTTTACAATGAGCATATAATTTTATGATGATTTCTGCAACCATAAAACATATATGTATAATATTTTTAACAAAATGAGAAAAATGCTGTTGAAGTGCATTGGACATGGAAAGATATTCACAATATATGGAATGAGAAGTTACAAAACGACAGGAACAACACAATTCCATTCTGGTGAGGAAAGATGTGGCGAAACAGAGAAAATACCCGCAAGAATAAAATTTGGTGGCCTAAAGTGTTAAAAATGCTTATTTCTGAGTGGTACAATTATTATTGCCACGTTATTATGCCTATCTGTGTTTTTTGAAACAATGAACGTACAGTACCTTGTTTTAAGGGGAGGGGGGCGGTAAATTAAAACCCCTTACCACAACGTGAGGTGGGAAACAAGAGGTTGCCAGTGGCAGGCCCTGGGCTTTTTTCTGGACCACTCCTTGGACCTTCTGCTTGAACAACTCCACCCACCGCTCCGTGCCCGGCACCCAAGCTCACAGGAGCAGCCTGGCGTCACAGATGGGGCACTGGGGGGGGCGGGGGTCTGAATTTGAGCCCTGGCTCTGGCACCTACAGCAGTGTGACCTTGGGCCAGTGGACGTGGCAATTTCAGACTTAGTTTCTTTACTCGTGAAAGGGAGATAATAGCCTGCCAGCCCGCTCCCAGGATCAGAGGCTTTTGTGGTGAAATAAAAATGTGTGTGGGCTGGAAAGCTCTCTGTGCACGTTGCTTGTTGTCATTTTATTTCTGTATTATTATTATTATTATTCAGTAATTAGTAATAATAGTAATTCAGAGTTGTGACTTTCATCCCAGACGGCAATCTGTCTTTGGAGGGACATGTCTCTCCAGTTTGTCCGCTAACAATTTGCCTTGTTAGTATTTGTGGATGTTTAACAGCTGTTCCCTTCCATCCAGTGGCCTTGAACACTTTCTTTGTATTCACTGCTGGTGGCTTTCTCTGTGATTTCATTTGCAAGAAGTAGAAAGGAATCCTGCCAAAAGCTGTCTGCCCTATCAGCAGCCGAGACGGATTGTTACAGACGGCTCCTCTGAGTAAAGGAAATGAAGCCGGGCGCGGGCTCCACGCGGCAGGCCTGCAGCCCCCTCCTTGGAAAGGCTGCTGCTTCCCTCGGGGTCACCCGCCCCGGAGCCCAGGAAGGCTGAGGGCTCGGCTTGCTCGCCCTCTGGCCCGAGCTGTGGGGGGGCACCCTCTCTCCTCTCCCCGCAGATGGATGAGACCTGGGGTGAGCCTCTCCTCCCTACCCGGGGGATGGTTGTGTATTTTGTTTTCCACTTCAGCTTCTGTGAGAACACACCTGTATTGATTTAGATGTTAACAGACTCACCTGCAGGAGGATTAGCAGGGCCACTCACCCCTGCCGAATACGCTTCCCGAGGGCACAGCCAGGTGGTATGTGCTTTTTAAAAACTTCTGGAGAAAAAACACAGTTTTGGGCAACAAGCCTTCCAGGGCCTTTTCTATCATTTTAAAATCTCCCTCAACCCACGTCCACAAAATGGGCCCTTCCCCACCCTTCTCCCATTCCCGCCACCTCCTGAAGGAGCAGCTCCGAGACGTCACGTGCTTCTGTAGGCTTTTTGCCTCCTAGGCCACCAGCCGTATCATTCCAAAGAGCATACGTAACTCTTCACACGCAGCAAGCATTTCTCCTCCCTGAGAGGGAGATGAAGCATCTTTTTCAGGCCACAGGCGATTTATAATCCTCCAACCTCCCCGCTGGCTTTCTGAGGCCCTTGCCATGTCCCCTCAGTGTTATTCAGCCCAGCAAAGAGTAACACAATAAAAATCTGCTAAAAAATAACAAATATATAACTAATGTGTGTGTATATGTGTGTGTGTATATATACATTTTTTATTAAAAGAGTTGGAATCAAGAGGATCCCAAAGAGCTTCAGTGACTTACCCAACTTCCCAGCAAGTTCATACAAAGTGGAAAACAGATGGCAAATTTCCCTTTCTTGAGTCATTAAATCACACCAAGTCCCAGCCGACACTACTGCCAACGGAGCAGGAATGAATCCCATTGTTTGCAAGTCACTGTTCCCTTAGCAGGAACTTGGTTCCAGGAGCTCCTTGCCCAGCTCATACAGATCCCACCAGGGCCTGCTGTTAATGAGTGAGCCAGTGTCACTCTCCTACCCCCAAACCCTTCAACATTCCAGGTTCCCAACCGAATTAAGCAAGAAACTCCTTGGCCAGGTGTGGTAGACTTCTCTTGGAGATGTGCCAACACTGCTCCCCTTTGGGGTGGGCTCCTCACTCTGTTTATAACAACAACAAACACATAACTGAGCCGTTACCCTGGGCCAGGCACTGTGTTTGTCCCCCGTGGCCTTGAGCTCTCTCCCAAGAGTATGGAAATGGGACCCTGCAACTGAGGGCAGGTAGAGGGACAATTATTTTTGTCCCAATTATTTTTGCTTTGATTCAGCAGTGCCATATGTGGCCCATGTGCCCAGAAGAGCAGAGACAGTCTGTCTGCAGAGGGGGAGAGAGCGAAGCAGTTGTGATGAGCGTCTGCGAAGAACAGTCCCAGAGAGACAGAAGTTTACCCCAGTTCCTCACAGCAATCCTGTCCTGTTCCCGACCTGCCCACAGCCCAGCTGTGCGTCCCCACTGAGTTCTGTGAGGGCTGCCCTTGCATCTCACCAAGAAATTATTTTTGTCTAGTTGGCTTGAGTGGGTTCCTGTTACTTGTAGCCAGACAACCCCAAGACCCTCGGCTCATCTTAGCTACGCAGTCCCCCAGTTCTTCTGCGCTAATCAGCTCCTTTTAGAATGAGATTATCCCTGAGAAGGGACAGGCAGAGCGTCATTGGAAACGGCCGACAGGTCCTTGGGTCATTCATATTTTAGTGTGAGCCAGTTCGGTAACCTCCCTTCTTCCAAGACTGACCAGCTACCGTCAGGAACATTTAGGGGATTCAGAGTTTTGATAAGAAGAAAAAAAAGGAGAAGATATTTTAGAGTACGGGCTCCCAGGGGACGGCAGTCCTGGGTGAAGGGAAGGTACAGCTACTGGAAAATGTGCCGAAGGTTAGTCCTGCTCGCAGGAATCAGGAAAATCATTCATTATCATTATGACTCATTAGTGTTTTTAATTTACACAATGCCTTCCTTCCAAGGAACTCATTATGTCGATGGAGGTTCATTACGAGAAAGAGATTTGAGAGTGGAATTTATGTTGGACATAGTTTTCTAAATATGGCAACAAGGACCTTTATTACATGAGTACATGACTTGAAGCAAATCTCTCTATATAAGCTAATTAGGGAGGGATGTGAAACGGTGTCAAGCCTAGGTAAGGCTGAAGGAGAGATGGAGAGTACTCTTAAAGCATTACTAAAACCACGTTTCCACCCAAATATTAAATTCGCAGTGCTCCTGAAATCGTACGGTATCTGGGGAATGATATATTTTAATAGCATTAAAGTTAATTATTATTTGATGAGAAAAATACATTGCAATTTTTACTTTTCACATAAGAAAAACTGATAGAAGTTTCTATTAAGAAACCTTCAAAGCCAGCTTGAATTAAAGCCACTAGCCAGTGGGTATGTGCTCCCACCAAGTGTACTATCTGCTGGAGAAAATAATGTCCCTCCACCCCTGGGAAGTTACTGGTGTAGATTTTAAAGGTACAGACGAGCAGCCCTGGTGAATACTATGTGGTACTTCTCCATGTGTACAGTGGTCAGGGTGCATCAGATCTTGCCCTTTGTGCTCAACCTCAACTCATCCTCCTTTATCCAGCTCCAGTCACTCAGCAAGTATTTATCAAGGGCCTGCTAAACATCAGCCCCGGTGCTAAGCACTAGGGAGACTGTGAGGGCTCCCTGCCCTCATGGTATTTCCCAGGCATTAATAAGCATTAAGCAGATTATTATGCAATTAACTTACACTCACGGTTCAGGTAACTGCTATGATGGAAGAGTGTAGACTGTTATGAGTACATGGGGGTGGGTGGGGATGGCGTCAGGGCTGCATTAGCAATGAGGTGACATCGGAGCTAAGATTTAGAGGAGAGGCAGGAATAAGCTGGCAGAGCATTGGGAGAGGGCTGGGGATGGAAAGGAGATTGTTCCAGGCATGCAGCACAGCCTGTGCAAAGAGCCCTGGGGTTGGAGGGCTCAACCAAGGGTGGCTGAAGCTGAGTGAGCGAGCTGGAGAGTAGGGCAAGCTGAGGCTGGAGCCTCGAAGGCCAATGCCAATGATACTGAGCTTTTATGACACCAAGATGTGATCTGAAACAGAATGAAACAGATGTGTAATTTTTAAGGATCACTCTGTCAGCTTTAGGGAGGAAGCCAACGATGTGGGGGTGGGGCACGAGTGGGCACCAAGAGCCTAGCATTACCACACTATATTACAGTACCCGAGGCGGCTTGGGCAGAGTGGTACCATGGAGATGAAGAGAAGCAGACAAACCGGAGGCATGATATGGAGGCCGACTCAAAGGCACGATAATCGATTGGATGCAGGAGGTAAGGAAGGGGAAGTGAACAAGTGGGTGGACGGTCATGCCATCTACTGAGGCGGGGACAATTAGAGGAGGAGTAGACTGGTGAGGGAAGGTCAGGGTCTTAATTTTGGACATGTTGAGTTTGAGGTATTCGAGATATGGACTTGGAGCTCAGAAGAGAGATCTGGGCTGGATGGAGACCCTTGGGAGCCAGGGCACAAGGTGGCATTTGGGGCTGTGGACAGGGATGAGATCATTATAGAGAGAGTGCAGAGGGAGGAGAGGGGAGGGCCAGGATTGGGCTGGGATGGACTCCAACATTTAAAGGTCACGCAGAGAAACCGCATTTGGCTAAGGAGCTTGAGGAGAAAGGAGCGGAGACAGGAGAGGCTATGACTTAGAGGATGGAATCACAGGGCCCACACAGAGAGGGTCCCAGGTGAACGTGGACAACCGCGTCAAGTGCTGCTGAGGGATCGTGTAAGACGAGAATGGAGGCACGTCCTCTCGGTTTGGCAATAGGAGGGTCACAGGTGACCTCAGCTAGAAAGTCACCAGTGGTTGGGGAGAAAACCAGAATGGAGTGTGTTGCCAAGTGCATGGGAAGTGAGGAAATGAAGACAGAGTTTCGCTGTGAGGAGAGGAGGAAGAAGGAGTAGAGTGTGGAGTAGGGGGACCGACTTGTCCCAGCTTGTCCAGGATTCTCCTGGTTTCAGCACTAAAAGTCCTGTGTCCTAGGTACCCTCTTAGTCCCAGGAAAACCCAGATGGTTGGTCACCCCAAGGTGGAGTCTTGCAAAGTGTTTGTTCTTGTCTCTAGTAAACATGAGAATGGACATATGTGAACGCTAATGGGAAGGATCACCTGAGAGGAGAGGGGAGAGCCCTGGTCACCTGCCTGAGCTTCCACGTCACTCACTCATGGGTGACAATGCTGTCACTTCCTTGTCTTCCTCAGGCATCCAAGGTCTATGCCTCAGGGTGCTGCAGCGAAACCAGTGTTTCTGGTGCAAGATGTCTGCATTTCCTCCCTGCTGTGACATCCGAGGGACACTCTTGCGGAGGACACTTGGGATACAATGAAAGAGCCTGCTTTACAGCAGGGAGAACCCAATTGTGGGCACTGGGCCCTCACTCATTAAAAGCACAAAGGTGCTTAATTGGGATTTTGTTTTTAAAATTCCCCAAATGAGTGTCTGGGAGAGCTGCTGTGAACAGCACTCCTTTAAGAACACCCACCGAATCCCAGCCAGATGATCAGATAAGGTTCTGGGCCCACAGGCCAGAATGAGTTCCAGGCCCCTCACGGACTTCTTGAATTGAGGCCAGTGCTCCTTTGGCCAGGAGACCAGGAGAAGCGGTCCCCACAGAGCCCAGAGAGAGCTGGGTGCTGCAGCAGCTCAGAACCCACCCCCACCCGAGAATGGTGGGCAGGGCATCGTGGCCAAGGGGACTCAATTCTGGGAAGTTTTTGTGCCTCATCCAAAGCAGCCTTGATGACTGGCAGAAAACGAAAAGCCAAGGAGCACATGATCTCTGACTTTTGGGTTTATTCATTCTCTCTCCTTAGGAGGGCCGTACAGAGCTCCCCAGTGCAGTTTTAGACCATGAGCCTCCTCCAGGGCTCCAAAGTCTTCTACGGGTGGAGAGGGGCTCCTACTGGTGGTTTCAGGAGCTCAAGACCCCACCAGTCTCCCCTGTTGCCCGAAATCTGCCCTTCTGCCCCACAAACTATCAATCCTCTGGGTTAAAATGGGTTAAGAATGAGATCCGTAATGAGCTGGGACTTGCCCTAGAAGATATTAAAATGTACTGTGAATAATTAGAATAGTCTGGTTCTGACATAATAATTAATAGATCAGCAGAACAGACTAGAGCTCAGAGAAGAAACTTAATGAGAATTTGGTATATGATAAAGATGGCACCACAGCTCAAAAGATTATGCAATAAATAAGCAGCTATGACACTGTTTATTAAAAAATATAAGGAGAGAGAGAGAAAGAGGGAGAGAAAGAGAGAAAGAAAGAGAGGCTCTTTACGTATACCAAAATAACTTTCAGATGGATTAAAAGGCTAAATAAGAGAAAATGTTATAAGAAAATAGGGGAGAAAAAAACCAAGTAGGTATTTAGAGTACCCAGGGATTTTTTTTTATGCCATACAAATGGATAACTCAATCTTAATGATAAATATACAGCCTGACTACATAAAAAATTTAAACTTCTGTGAGGCAAACCAAAAATAAAATTTAAAAGTAATTTGCTAAACTGCAGGGAGAAGGCACTTGTGATAAATGTGCCAAAGAAAGTTTATAAATCAACACTTTAAAAGATGATGATCACAACAGAAAAATGGGCAAAGGACATGAACAGGCAATTTACAAAAGAAATACAAATGGCCATAAACAACCACCACCACCAAGTTCACCATCACTAGTTTTTTTTGTTTTTGTTTTTGTTTTGAGGAAGATTAGCCCTGAGCTAACTACTGCCAGTCCTCCTCTTTTTGCTGAGGAAGACTGGCCTTGAGCTAACATCCGTGCCCATCTTCCTCTACTTTATATGTGGGATGCCTACCACAGCATGGCATGCCAAGTGGTGCCATGTCCACACCCGGGATCCGAATCGGCGAACCCCGGGCCACCGAGAAGCAGAACGTGCGAACTTAACCGCTGCGCCACTGGGCTGGCCCCTCACCATCGCTAGTAACCAAAGAAACACACAAAAAAATAGGATGCAATGTTTCATCTGTCAGTTTTGCAAAGATCATTCTTTTGAGAACAACAGGACCCAGAATTTGTTAGGAAGAGGAGAAAAGGGCACTTTGAATGCTGGTGGGAATATAAATTGCTAAATTTTTTCTGGAGGGCAATTTGGTTAATGTCCATCAAGGGTCTTGAAAATGCTCACATACTAGGTCCCTGTAATTTCACTACTAGGAATCCACGCTAAGGGAATAGCCAAAGATGTACACAAAAATGTATGTACAAAAGTGTTCATTGTGGAGTCATTTTCAATAGTGGGAAATTGGAAACAAGCTAAATATCCCACAATAGGAGATTAATTAAATAAATTATGGAACATTCATTCAATAGACTATATTATTAACAGAAATAACATTTTAAAGGATACTTAAGGCCATGAGAAAACATTTATAATGCTAAATGGAAAAACACAAGACTCAGAATGATATATACAGTGTGGTTCCAATTGGGAGTAGGGGACATGCATAGAAGAAGTCTTAGAGAAAACAGACCAAAAATGTTAATAGTGGGCTATACTTTAACGATGGAATTACAGGCGAGTTTTCATTTCTCTTCTATATTTTTACTTCCTTATTTTCTAGATGAATATTCATTTGTTTTATGATTAGAAAAATAAATGCTCTTGAATAAATAACCTCCTCTCCTATCCCGCTCCCCACCATAAAGTCCTAAGACGGCACCTGCTAAAATGAGCATAGATCCCTTGAGTCACTTAGCTGTGATCTAGGACCCAGAAAGGAGTGGGCCCCAAAAGAATGAGAGAAAAGAGACCAATATTCGGAGGGAGGGGAGAGGGGAGGATGAGGAAGGGAAGTGGGAGTGGTCCAGAATGTAGAATGCTGCTGAAGCCACGCTGGCCTTGCTGGGGCCCTGATGACACTCCAACATCCACTAATTCACTTGTTTGAAGAGATCAGAGGGGACTGGGCACCTTGGGGGCCAGATTCCAAAATGAGAGAAGGAAACCTAAGAGAGACCACTGATACGGCTAGATGGCAGCCCTCTCCTTCTCTCTCTCTCTCCTTTCTATCTTCCTCTCTCCTTTCCTCTCAGTGGATTCTTAGGGGATAGGTGGTACAGAGAAAATTCTAGAAAATGATAGGGATGGAGGAACAATGGGAACACCCATGATGCACTGGGATTGGCTGTTCATCTTTTCTTTTGCAACTACTGCCTGCTTCCCAGCTTTGCCCAGAACTAGATGGGCTTTCAAGAAATGTGAAACCTCACTCAGGTCAAGGATCTCTCATGGGGCCACCTTTCCTCACCCCAAGAGGCTCTCCTGTACTGAAAGGCTGCTGTTCTCTCCTCCCACAGCCTTTGTACTCTCCACTATCCTTGGAATATGGAAGGGCCTTTCCCCAGCCCCTGCACCGCACAGCATGGAGGGGATCTCTGCATTTATTCCTCTCCAATGGGTACTTTTGAGCACCTATGATTATCAGGCAGGGTGACCTGTGCTCAGAACTGAAGAGGACACAGTGTCCCTTCTAGGAGCTCATTGATTACAGAGGGAGGGCACCTAGAAACAGTCGTTATCAATAACCTGTTTACTAAGACATGGACTCACCACATGCCAAGCATCGTGCTGAGAGCTACAATGCTTTCCTTTTTTTCTTTTTCTTAAATATATATCTCTCTACTTACAGTAAAATTCTGTGTGTGTGTGTGTGTGTGTGTGTGTGTGTGTGTGTGTGTCTGTACAGCTCTATGAGTTTTGACAAATGCATAGGGTTCGGGAACTGTGCATTACGTTGTAGTGCGATTCAGAAGAGTTACATCACCCCAAATATTCCCTCACAGTCACCTATTCCCTTGTGGTCACACCCTCCTCTCACCCCTCGCCCCCAGCAGCCACTGATCTGTTCTCAGGCCCTATAGGTTCGCCTTTTCCAGAATGTTATATATATAGAATCATACAGTATGTCTCCTTTTGAGTCTGGCTTGACTTTTGCCAATGCATTCAAGAGTCATCCACGTTGTTGCAAACATCAATATTTTATTCCTTTTTATTGCTGAATAGCATCCTGTTGTTTGGAAGTACCATACTTTAACCATAGTTTATTCACCAGTTGAAAAACATCGGGGTTGTTTCCAGTTTGGGGCGATTATGAATAAAACAAGCTGCTGTAAACATTTGTGTGTGTGTGTTTTTGTGTGAACACAAGTTCTTTCTCTTGAGTAAATAACTTACAACTCTTTCTTTAATCTTCACCTCTAGCCTATAAAAGCATCATTTATCCTCATTTTACAAAATGGGAACATGAGGCTTGGGGAGGTTTAAGCAATTTGCACATAGTCATAGAGCTGGAGGAACTGGACCCAGGCCGTGGACCCAGTCAGTAGACCCAGAAGGTCAGCTCAGTTCAGCCAAAGAGGATGAGCTCCTCCTAAGGGTCAGGCAGGTCTTCCCTCAGGGATCCATGCTCTATGCAAGAAACCCATTGATCAACAGGTGATTTCTATTGTGCTTAGACACACAGAGCCAAGAGGAGGAGCAGCGATCAAGCTCCAGGCTGGGGTGTGCCCAGCTGAGTCACAGAGGAGAAGTGAAAGTGGGGGCATTCCAGGCAGAGGAGCAGCCGGGACAAAAGCCTGGAGGTATGTTCCAAACTGCTAGGGGCATGTTCCAAAACTAACGGGCTCACAGGCAGAGGAACCACGTAGGGAAATGATGGGAAGCAGTTTGGACAAGTAGGTGGCTGGGGTATAATAATAAAGGACTTCAATTCCAGGTTAATGGATTTGGATGTTAAAACAGTATTAGCTGTCATTTCTACAGTACTTATATTTCCTAGATACTGTGTCTCTCTGGGAATCTTGAAGGTTTATGCACTGGATGGAGGTCTTAGGAGCAAAATGGTGTGTGGGTAAAGCTCAGGGTATAGGTGATTGACAAGTCAGAATGCCTGGCACCAAACATAGTGTGTAAGGAAACATTCTACCCTGGAAGCACTGTTCCTCTAAGGCTTCGTACCCTAGCTCCCTCCTGGATGACAAGAGGACTTACCATATGGTTACTGAAGTTGTTTATGTGTCTAAGTCCCCCACTAGGCCAGGAGTCCCTTTAATCTCTGAATCCTCATCACTGACCACAGTGTCTGGTGTATAGTAGGCCCTCTATAAATGTTTATTGAATAAAGAAGGCATTTTGTGTATTAAATATTTTGGATAATAAATAACTATCACATCAAACTCAGATGACCCTTTTCCAAAGAATTAGAATATAATAAAATTGACCTTGTGGGAGATTATCATTCAACAATATCCACCCCCTCTTCCCCACCTCCATGGGCAGAGTATGCTTCCCTCATTCTTGATTTGGGGCTCTTTGAAATGACTTGCATTGGTCAATTGCATGTTAGCAGACGTGAATCAAGCTGGGGTGGGAAATGTGCTTGCACACTTGGGCTTCTGCCATTGCCATTGGAGCATACTCTGGCCAACCTAACAGTTGAAGGAGGATGCGAAAATGCAAAACACGATCCACATCCAACTTGTTGCTTAGAGACACCCCTCTGAGCTCAGCTGAGAATAGCCACCCAGCGGACTTGCATAAGAACCAGCAAAAAATACATGTTCAGCATTGTATGCCTCTGAGATTTTGGAGTTTTGTTATATAGCCACAGCTGTCAGATACAACCCTATCCTGGAAATGCACCAGCTATGATTTCGTTGTCCTTTGTCTAGGAAGGCGAGTCACAGACTCTAGTTTCAGACTACTTCTGACCCTCAGTCTCCTTGTCTGTGAAATTTGTCAAGTTATGAGGATTGAATAAGATAATCCCAGAAAAAACACTTGGTGCAGCCCCTGGCACATGGGAAGTGCTCAGCATGTGCTATTATTATTATTATGATCATTATTATTATTAAAATATTTCTGGACCTTGGGTCCCTGCTTTATACAGGACTTGTCATTGGCTGTGGGGATATGCCAGTGAGTAGAGCTCCAAATAACAGAATGTCAAGTGACAGAACATTTACTGTATACTAATATGTGTCCTTCCAAAATGACCTAAACTGAACTCCCCCACCTTCTGCCAAAGAGCTGAGGCACCACTGCTTGTTTATTACAGTCTATTAATTGATGACGCAGCTGTCCTGGAGGAGGTGGAATCAGTGTCTGCGTCTTGCGTCCTGTGGCGTGAGCAAGGCTAAGATGTGGGTGAGAGTTTTAATCCGCGAGCGCTCAGGCTGTGGCAGGCTGCCAGCAGAGCACTTAGCACAACCTCTCCTCCCCTCCCATCTGTCTTCACTCCTCGCGGACTCTCAATGCCACTGAATGCTAACAGGCAAAATGTATATGATTTGAGAAGACCCAAAAGGCGCGGCGAGAACAGCACCAAACAGAATCTGTCTCCTGAGATACCAGAATCTCTCCGCGCTCCACCCACCCCCACAGAATGTTAAGAATTATTTCCAAACTTCATCTAATTCATATACTATGATATCTCCACAAACAGCCATGTGCAGGCATGGGCTCTGACGATATCTCACATTTAACTAATCTCCAGCTTCCAAACCCCTAGGATCTGGTGATAAATTCTGCAAATACTGGTGTCTGTCCCGTCCTCTGAGTGTCTGGAACCTACTGAGGTTTGGTTGGGAATTATTGGAAATGTTTCTAAAGACTCAACTGAATCTTAGAAAACAGAAAACAACCTATCCCACATTACATAATCGGGCCAGGAAAACGTGTTTCATATTAGAACGGCAGCCAGCAATTTCCTAGGACTCAGACAGAGGTCTGGGTTGTTCATTTGGCTCTAGACCTGCTTAAGAATGACAATATTTTAACCTCTCTGTGTCTCCTCATCTGTGAAGCAGAGACACATTAAGCTGCCCCCTCCGTCACCGACATGCTTCTTTGTATATTGTGCTGTGTCTCTCACTCCAGAGAGGATGAATAAATATCAAAGCATGAGAGTTATTATGCTTCTCAGAGAGGTTGGGAAGATCAATAAAATGTTTCCAACACAAATAGGAAATGAAAATGAAGGCATATCAAGGTCCTTAGGAGCAGACTAGATGCATACAGAAGTACAACATAACCAGCCATGTAATCAAAGAGTCAGTCCCCCCAGAGGCTATCACATCTGTCCACATTCTCAGTTCTCGCAACGAGTCCCAGATGGCCCTCTAAGTAGCACCTCCAGCCCATCCTCCTCTGGCATGTATGGTCACTCCCCTCCCAGTGCTCCCTTAGCACTTATTTCACGATGATACAATGATGAGTTTGAGGAAGCAATGGCAGAATTGCATCCTGGTTACGAACTTGGGCTGTGGAGGAAGGCAGACTTGAGTTCAAATTCTGGCCCCTCCACTTGACCTTGGGCAAGTGATACAAGCTCTCCCAATTCTACTTTTCTCATCTGTAATGAACAGGTAGGAACACCTCCATCATAGGGTCATGAGGGTTAAGTGACATATATACAACACTCACGAGGGCCCAGCACGCAGCAAACCCCCACGAGAATTTTGCAGGATGGTGGATAGGTGGGTGGGAAAGCAGCCAAGCTGGCTTCATCCTGCGCAGTCCCACAGGTGCTGTGTCTCTAAGGGCCCTGCATTTGGTTTAATGCTCTGTTGTCACTGTATTGAAATTCTTAATAATTTTTGAATACAGGGGCCCCACATTGCTGTTTGGCACTGGGCCCCACAAATCATGAAGCCAGTTCTGCTGAGCAGCCACTCTAGGAGTCTTTGCCATCCAACCGAGTTAGAAGGCAAACCTCTGCATGCCCCCACATTTGGGTACTTTTGGGACTTTTGGCAATGATACCACATTTGGAGCAAAATCAAAGATGGAAATACTTGAACCAAATCTGCACCATTTCATAGCACACTTCCAGGTATTGGTTTTAAAAAATGCACCCTCACCACCAAGGAGAAAGTTTCTTCCCCTCTCCTGATGTTTCCTTCCTCGTGGACAGAATGCAAAGAGTGTGATGCTGTCCTCTCTCAACCCCTTCTCCCTCCATCTAGGGAGGTGGAGGGCTTACATAATCAGTTGAGTCAATCTGGAACAATCAGCTGTGCATGCTCAGCTCCGCTCCCGCTTTCCCCTATTCCTGGGGAGGAGATGGTGGTGGCTGTCCTAGGCCAGCCAACAAAGTAAGTGAGTCTGTCTAATTCTGGAGTTTGATGTTAAGGAACCCATTTGGCTCAGACTGAGCCATGCCCTTCAACTAGTCTTACCAGTGAGAGCAGTGATATTTTGCTATTATTCCATTGTCTTACTCCTCAGTTGGTTCAGTTCTTGGGTGAGAAGAGGGTTGTTATTTAATGGACACCCTCAACCACCCCAACAACCACATCAACCCCTGCCATCCACCCTGTGACTCAGGACAATATTTAATTAAAATGCCCCATTAAAACCTTAACTTACTGTAAGGAAGTGGTATAGATACTGGGGAGAATCTTAGATTCCTTGTATCTCCCAGGTGAAAGGCACTGAAATAATCTACTCCAGACCCCTAGGTTCAAGGAGAAAATCTAAGGTTAAAAGCCTGGTACCTTGGTTCTCAAATTGAGTGTGCATCAGAGTCATCTGGAGGGCTTTTCAGAACACAGATTTCTCTGCCCCATCCCAGAGTTTTGGATTCAGTAGATTTGAGGGTGAGGCCCAAGAATGTGCATTTCTACCAAGTTCCCCAGTGATGCTGATGCTGCTGGTCGAGGAAGATGAATCTGAGAACCACTGGCCCGGTGTAAAATCAGTCGGCCTGTTAGCACAGAGCGGGACCGAGAATCCAGGTGTCCTCTGTTCTGGCTGAATGCCCTTGTTGCTCCATCTCCTTGTCTCATGGTTGTGCCTTCCTCAGTTCTGCTGGAAGTTCCCTTGGCTACAGTTTTCATATTCAAGTTCATCTCACTCTCCACCTGAGATGAACTTGCTCTGCCCTCCCAAATAATTCTATGATGAGCCTTGAGCTTCCTAGAAAATAATGCTTTAACAATACAAAGTATTTCTGGCACTAATACACATTATGAAAAACATGACAAGAGAGAGTGTTTTATGAAGAAAAATGAATGCAGTGAAGGATACACTTAAAGCAAATGCAATCACGCCAGGGACCAAGAACCCAAAAGGTTGACCCATCTTTCTGATCCTTCTATGGTGTCATCTATGTCTGGTTCTTTTGCCAAACACAAACAAGAAAACTGCTTACACTTACCCACAGTCTTGGGAGCCAAGTTTTTTTCAAGTCCATCTTCTGTGAGCTCTCTTTTATTGACTATGCATTATTGATCTAGAAATTACAATTATGACTTCAAAAAACAAGGAAAACAGGGCCAAGGGATCAGTTCCCAAACCCCACACCCCCACCGCCTTCACCAGCCCCGCATCAAGTGAGGGTAATTCTGCCCAACTGTCCCTTCACTCCAAACCCCATCCAGGAAAATGTCACTTGTGCTGCAGGCTCAGCCACAGAACTATGCAGAGATCTCTAATTACAAGGACTTGGCCGGGCAACCTAATTCACAATAAAATGCTCTGGGAATTCGCCTAGACCAGCGCTGTCCAATAGAAAGAATGTCATTTTAAATTTTCTTGAAAGTAGCCACATTGAAAAGGTAGAAAGAAACAGGTAAAATTAATTTTAATACTATATTTTATTTAATTCAATACATCCAAAATAGTTTCATCTCAACACATAATCGATATAAAAATATTAATGAGGGGCCGGCCCTGTGGCCAAGCAGCTAAGTTTGCACGCTCCGCTTTGGCGGCCCATGGTTTCACCAGATCAGATCCTGGGCGCTGACCCAGCACCACTCATCAGGCCATGCTGAGGTGGCGTCCCACATGACGCAACTAGAAGGACCCACAATTAAAATATACAACTAGGTACTGGGGGGCTTTGGGGAGAAGAAGGGAAAAAAAAAGATTGGCAACAGATGTTAGCTCAGGTGCCAATCTAGGAAAAAAAAATATTAATGAGATAGTTTAATTTTTTCACACTAAGTCTTCAAAATCAGCTGATCATTACACATACAGTACATCTCAATTTAGATGAGCTACATTGCAAATGCTCCATAACCATACTGGACAGTGCAAGACCAGACCTTGGCCCAAACAGACATTTTGGAGCACGTTAGAAACTACTTAGATAGAAAAGCAGCTCAGCTCAAAATGGGATCTCTGGGAGGAGCAGACAGGCACCATCCCACCTGGGTCCTCCTGGCTTTCTGTGGAGTTCTGACTGTTACTAAAAGATTTGCGTGTCCACAGCAAGTGTTCTTTTGGACTAAGCTTCTTATTTTTGTTTTTCCCTGAGCCTCTGATTTTAATATACCACTTCCCAAATCTACAGAGCTCAGGAATACAGATATACAAATCAATTTTGTTTTTTGGGGGGGGGAAGATTAGCCCTGAGCTAACTACTGCCAATCCTCCTTTTTCCTGAGGAAGACTAGCCCTGAGCTAACATCCGTGCCCATCTTCCTCTACTTTATATGTGGGACGCCTACCACAGCATGGCTTTTTGCCAACCGGTGCCACGTCCGCACCCAGGATCCGAACCTGCGAATCGCAGGCCGCTGAGAAGCCAAAATGTGTGAACTTAACTGCTGCGCCACTGGGCCAGCCCTAAATGAGTTTTTGAAAAACAGAACATCCTCATCCTCCCACAGTACCTACCCAGTGGATGGTCCCTTCCTTTCCCCAGAAATCTAACCAACATGCTGTTTAGATTGAATCCAACAAGTAAACTTGATTACATGAACAAGCCTCACCATAGAAGATTCTAAGATGTTGGCATAGAGATCCACAAACGTATATATCAGTCCACATGCACATAGACGAGAAATGTACACACATGAGATTTATCCTCTACTTACACTTACAAAGCTTACCAGAACATTGAGTTTATGTTCCTGATTGAAATTTTCCACAAATTTCCAGTTTTCTTGGGATCAGACAAGTCCACAATGTGCAGAAAGATGTTCTAAACTAGAAAACAAAAAAAGTTGTAAAGCTTTGTTAAAAAAAAAAAAAAAAGATATAAGCAGAGGCCGGCCCCACAGCATAGTGGCTAAGTTCGGCGTGCTCCACTTCAGCAGGCCAAGTTCATGGGTTCGGATCCCAGGTATGGACCCACATGCCGCTCATCAAGCCATGTTGTGGCAGTAACCCACATATTAAATGGAGGAAGACTGGCACAGATGTTAGCTCAGGGCTAATCTTCTGCAGCAAAAAAAAAAAAAAAAAAAAAGAGCATAAAATACTAGTACATGGTTTTAAAAATCAAAAAGTTTGGAATGATACAAAATCAAAGTAACAGTCTCATTTCTCAGAAGTACACCATTGCTCACAGTTTCTTGTGAATCATCCAGAAATATTTTAAGCACATACAATATTTATAGGCATTACATATTATATATTTAAAGCATTATACATATATATAAAATATATGTGTGTATGTATGTGTGTCCTTTTCCATATAAATAAGATCAGACTATACCTGGTTCTATATCCTTCTTTTTCACTTAACAATATGTTTTTGGAGATTTTTTTTGTTGTATATAAGTCTATCTTTTAATGGATACGTAACATACTTTCGCATGGATGTGTCATCGTTTCCTGCTGCCAATCATTTAGGGGTTTTTGTCAATATTTTGCTCTTAAGACAATTCCTAAGGCACATTATAACTATAAGATGACAACTTCCTCTGTGACTCAGTCCTTGTTTATGACGCTCATCAATTCCTGCCTTGTGATACAGTTATCTCTGGATGCAGCTCCCTCCCCCAGTAGACTCAGAACTCCTTGATGGAGGAGCCATGTGGAATATCCCCCTTTTCCTTTATGGGGTTCACACAGCCATACACGTAAGTGACACAATGTATCTCTGTCCCCAGCACACGAATCAGACTTGTATCCTCAGTCTCTAGTGAACGCAAGGATACCCCACTGAGCTCCGCCAGGCATCAGTGACTTATCACCCACTCAAGGCAGAGATTTCTGCTGCTGCAGGGACCTGAGAACTGAATCCACAGGCAAGATGCTGAGCAACAGCCACAATTCCTTGGATAAAGCAGAGAGTTCAGTGCCCTGCCTCAGTTTCCCCATTAATCGAGCCATAGAACCCAAGGCTGTAGTCAGAATTTCTTTCTACTGATCTCAAAACATTGTTTTTTCACCCTGAGACAAAGGCTCAGAGAATGAGAAAACAGAAGCAACCCCACATTTTCGTGACTCAGAAGGTCTGTAGTCAGCTTGAATACCATATTCAGCTTAAGTCTGACACAACTGAGTGTTCCTCCACCTTCAAGGGATAGGAAAAGCCTTGTCTGTACAGGACCACACTCTTTTAAAAAGACTCTGAAGGTCCTCGCCCAGCCAGAGCGGACACAGGCTGCTGACTCACTCCTGGGCCGGCCCTGAGCCTCTACCCACGATGGCAAACTGAGTCTAGACCCTGACCCTTTCATCTGACACCTTCCCCCAACCAGCCCCAGACGCCCTCCCACCCAACAGTGCTGTGTGATCACACAAAATCCAGGTTCAAAAACCAACAAAATTCAAGTGAACTAGACTCAGTTCCACTTTGGACATTCTACAACCTGCTTAAGCTTTCTAGGAGCACCTGAAGTGTCTCAGAATTAAAAAGAGGTAGGAGCAGGGAAGACAGAATCACTGCCCTAGACAAATCAACCACGGAGCCTGGTGAAATGAAGCATCATGAAAAGGGCAAGGAGATCATCTCTCTCCCTCTGGGAGAAAACAGGAAGCCAGAGGGCACCCAGAAGGAGAAGGCAGCGGTCAGCTGTGATCAGGAGAAGGAACCAGGAGCAGGCATATGTGTATAAAAATCCCCGATGTGCTGGTCCACAGATGACAATGCTGGCCCTAGGAGCACTAGGCCCCACTGTCCTCACTCTTTAAACCCTGGGGTACAAGTGCTGTTATTGAGATGGGACAAAGCTCAGCAGGGCTCCTTTCTGTGGAAGAGATACCATCTAGCTGCTGTGGGGCCCAGGACTCACGAGGTGACATCATGGGAACCCCTCTACCAACGTCAGAGGGTGAGTGTGATGAGCAAATGGGAAACAGTGGATGAATGTGCCCTCAGGAGTAGAAACCACCATGTAGGTACAAGGTGGTAGTTAATATTCATGTTGAGTACTGGGGAAGCTAACTCAACCATTCTCCACAAGCTGGAATTCCATGTTGGCCTGGGAGAGCTGGAGAGTGGAAACACCTGTTTTTCATCTTGGTGCTTTGATGTTGACGGGATCAATCCCCACAAGACATAGGGCACATTGACAGCACCTTCCAGCCACATCGGGAGTGTGGCAGGAGTTAAATGTTGCCCGGGTACTGTAGCTCTGTGATCTTTCTCCTCAAAACCCATTGCTCCAGTCTAATCGATGAGAAAAGCATCAGACAAACCCCAATTGAGGAACAGTATACAAACCACCTGACTGGTACTCCTCAAAACTGTCAAGGTCATCAAAAACTAGAAAAGTCTGAGAAACTGTCACAGCCAGGAGGAGACTAGGGAGACATGACGACTAAATGTAATGTGGGATCCTGGTTGGGATTTGGGAACAGAAAAAGGGCATTGGGTGAAAACTAAGAAAATGTGAATGGACTTTAGTTAATAATCATGTATCAATATTGATTCATTGGTTGTAACAAATGAATCATGCTGATATAAGGTGTTAACAAAGGGAAAATCTGGTATGGGGTAAATGGGAACTCTGTACTATTTTCACAACTTTTCTGTGCATGTAAAACTATTCTAAAATTTAAAAGGTTATTTTTTTTTTTAAATGTTGCCCAAGGAGATAACTGCCAGACAAGTGTGGTGCCCTTCTATCCAGGCGGCTAGATGGTAATGAACTACAACAAGAAGCTTGAGGAGGGTCCACTCTGACTTTCTCCCCCAGGCCCATGGGGAACATTGCGCCAGAGACAGTGGGCTGGTGAGCAGGGAGCCTGCTCTGTGACAACAAGCACTCCTCCCCCAAGCTTGGGGCCACACACGCCCCCTCTAGAAAGAGCACCTTGGCAGGACAGTCCACACACCTGATCTTACCAAGCCAGTGTGTACGAGCAGCTGATTCCCACGTGACCTTGAGCCTTCCTGGGGGCCCAGCTTGCCTACGCTCACTTGACTCAGCTGGCCTGCCACTCACTACCCCCAGGCCCTCCTGCCCAAGGGACCATTGCCCTTCGATGTCCACCCAACCACGCAGCCAGGACCAGCCCCTCCAGTGTCCTCACTGCTCTGCCTCACACCTCTCGTGCTTCTGGGAGCATGCCAGTTTCCAGCTCCCATGGAGGCAGGGCCAAAGCACTGATTAAAGAGAACTAGGGAGCTCGAAGCAGAGAACGTAAGGTTGGGAGTGGTAATAATATTAGTATAAACAATACCAATAACACCAATAATAATAGCTTCTCCTACTGATTGAGAGCTATACGTTCTATGATACCCTGAACTTCCCATGTCTTAGCTCTTACCACGTTAAGTCAGTCAGCATCTAACAGAAACTTCTTTCAATAGAGGGAATTAAATGCAGGGATAAACCTGGTTTCCCAGGGTATGAAACGAGAGGAGAACTGCACTGGGACTGGAGACGTCTCCCAGAGATCAGTAACAGCAGGAAGCTCCTGGCAGCCCTAGGCTGGAGGAACAACAGAGGAGGTGGTGTGACCTCGGCCCAGGAACCATGGTGGCCACCAGCAGGAAGCACCACACAGGAAGTCCCCTGGCCACTGCCAGGGAAGCCAAATATCCTGTTTCCCGCTTCGTCCCACCTACGGATCTTCCTCTAATACCCCCATTGGCCAAACTCAGCTAGAAGCCGGCTGAGATGGGAGCTGCTGGGTCCACACCATCTGCTCCCCCACCCACCCCCCAGTGTGGTTCCGAGCTGAGCAGGCAGGCCCAGGGCGGCCCACATGCTTCACTGAAAGTGCCTGTCAATCACTTGAATCCCCCCAAGACTGTAAGGGGCTGTATCTGTCTCTCCAGCTCCCAGCACACTGCCTGACGTATGGTCCATACTCAACTATATGCTCAGAAATGAATAAAGTAACATCACCCTTATTTTTCAGATGAGGAAACTGACGTTCAGGGAAGCTAAGAACACTGCCCAAGCTCACAGGACTAGTGGATGCAGAACCAGGACTCAAATCAGAGCCCAGCTCCTTTCTACATCCCACGCTGTTTGCGTGTGGGGCTGCCTATGAATGAAGACCAGCTGAAGCTGGGGAGTGGCGCCGCTTCACAAACAGGGAGGAGCGGTGCATCACTGGCAGCGCCTGGAGGATGCACTGAGTCAGGGGAGAAACATCCACGGGGATGAGCAGTCAGGCACTCTCAGCCCTGGGCCCTCCAAGCTCGCAGGGCTGGAGGTCACTCATACACACAAAAGATGGGGAAATTACCCGTGCGTCTGTTCAAATCCCACTTGTGTGTGTGTGTGTGTGTGTGTGTGTGTGTGTGTTGGGGGGGGGGGTAGGGAGGGAGGGCAGCAGGTGAAGGGCTCCCTCTCTCCCTCCCTACCCCAGGAAACCGCCTTTCAGCTCTATATCCTTCCCGAAGACGGTGGAGTTGGATATAAGGATGGCTCAAGATTACAAGCAGAACCACACTGTCATCCTCCTCCATATAAATCCGCTTCGTAAAAAATATGGCCCAAACCACAGCGGGCTGGAATCTAGGCAAGCCCTCCTCTGCCGGTGACCTGGGACTAGTATTCTTGTTGCATTCTGCAGCAGGGCGGCACGAAGTTACCAGCAGGCGACAGGCAGCCTTCCGTCTCGGGAACTGCGGCTCCGGGTTGCAGCGGCACTTGCGGACATCAGCGGAAGCTTCAGACACCCTCGCGTGCGCCAGCACTCGGCCTCCGTAAGGCAAGGCATCGGATGGCGTGAGACCACGAGGTCTGGTGAGGAGTTGCAGGAACAGCCACTTGCTTTGAAAATGCTATTTTAAAAAATTAATAACCTTAATGAGCAGATGCAAAATATTCTACTCTAGCTTGGGGCAATTTTTTTCTTTGGCCATAATCCAAGCCTGAGGGTGCGGGGGCGCCGTCTGCCCCTCCCCACGTCCCTCCCACGGGCCCCTCAGTGGAGCAGCAGCGGAAGTGGGGCTGCTGGACAGGAAGGTCCACAGGAGAGAGGAGGAAACCCCCGTGGGAAGGAAGGAGGACGTTCTTCAGTGAAAGTGAGGGGCCCCTCGCTCCACTTTACACTTCCCACCCAGGGCCAGCATCGTGGCGTACAACTGTGCAGGTACACAGGCCTCACATTCAGAAGGAACCCAGGCTTGTTTTAATGCTCTGCCTTCACTATCTTGAAATTCTTAATTTTAAACAAGGGCTCCACGTTTTCATTTTGCACTGGGTCCCACAAATTACGTAGCCAGTCCTGGTTCCAACTCTCTCAGGAGAGAAAGACCACAAAATGTGCACCAGGTCTGAGAGCTCTTGTTAGAAAGTGGCTGTCACCATCACCAAAATGTTGTTTGTTGTCCCTCTTTATTGGAAGGCCACTGGGTCAGTTCACAGCCTGGCTGGCAGCAACTGAGTTGCCCTTAATGTGTCCCACGGATGTGGGCTCCTTCTGGGGTGGAAACCCCTGCAGTGCCATTGCCCCGTATAACGCCTCTGCAGCAGGGACTGTCCACTGCCTGCTGGCTTCATGGGCAACCCAGAGCAGGGGGTCAAACCTCGGTGCCTCCGCTGTCCTGGGTCAAACCCTGCTGCTGAGAAGCACTGGCTCCTGCTCTCTGTTGGCTGTGGCTGCCTCCACTGCAGAAGCACAAACATGGGCCATCGCCAACCCAGGGAACACAGGCAGGAGTCCAGCCCTGTCCCAGCTGACCCTGGAGGCGAGAAACCCCTGCAGGAGGGGAGAAGAGCAGTTCACCTGGTCACTGCTGTCCCTGATGATCTCACCTTTGGCACCTTCTGCTCGGTCTTGATCTCGACAAACCAGGTGAACTGTGCCACCTGGTGGAAATCATCGAAATCATCTGTGAGTTATAGTCATGGCTATAGCTATGGAGGCCAGCTTTTCCAAATGAAGAATTTAAGATATATGGCTCACAGAAAGAAGACCTGAAATTGAGACTATTCTGGAAATCTAGATGGATGCTCCCCACAGTTAGAGCAGCAGGCATAATATTGAGGGTGATCCTGGAACCTGCCCTCCTGCATACCTGGTCTGACTGACAGTGCCTCTGGGATGATGTCCTGATTTTTTTAAGGATCTGAACACATGAAGGATGAGAAGCGTCAGTCTTGGTCACATCTGCATCCCTAGCATCTCCTGGTGGTACCTGACACAGAGGTCTCAACCTGGCTGTACTTTAGACTCACCTGGGAAGCTTTTAAAGCTCCAGATGATGGGGCCAGGCCTGGGTTTGTTTTCAGAGCTCCCCAGCTGAGTCTAATGTTGAGCCCAAGTTGAGAACCACTGGCCGAACAAGGAGCAGGGACTCAACAAATATTTATTGGATGGTTGAATTCACAAATGGCACTCAGACTATTCCAGCAAAGGCCATACTATCATCAGTTAAGGTTTATCGAAGAGGAATGCCTTGGCTGCGGCAGTCAAGAAGTAGTCATTGCAGAGCCTGCTTTCTTCCCTTAAAATAGCCCACTTCATCAAACGGGGTCTGTTTCACGGGAAGCTTCCAGCTACCTATGTAACCAGCCCCTCCCCCTCCCCCCTCCCCCCAGCACTTAGAGTACTTCCCAGTTGCTAAGATGCAGTTAATCCTCGCCCTGACTAGGCAGATAATTAAATACAGCTCCAAATGGTATAATATTCCCCTGGAAAATGCCTAGCTCGATTTTAGAGAAAAAAAATAAAACATCCTGGGCATCTTGAAAAGTGATAAATTCCCAACTTATTTTTCCAACTTCTGCTGGAACATCAATTTTTCCTGGAGAAGAGGCTCTGGAGAGGCTCTTCTAGCCACCACAGTGCCATGTGGTGACCCAGGGCAGCTGAGTTCTTGCAGGAAATTCTGGCATTTACCCAGAGGAAGACTTTGGCTGATTAAATAATTTATGGGGCACCCGGCAAGCCTCTTCACAGAACCAAGGTTAGGGAAGAGAAATAGGAGGCCACGCCCAGCTGCTCTAACCCTGCGGGCCGGACACCAGGAAGGAGGAAGGAAGGTCAACCCCTCCCCTCTCCAGTTATTCTGAGGGCGCTGGTTCTTAACGAGGGTCCACAGCCAAATTGCAGTGGACTCCCAATTTCCCCCCATCCACCCTCCCCACCTGCCATTCTCATTGAGGAGATATGGGCTAGGGACAAGTATCTACATTTTTTAAGTTCCACTGGTGACTCTGATGCCCAGGGTTGGCTGGAGCCCCTCACTGCTCTTAATCAGAAAACATTGTGATGTGTGGCCAGCCCACAAGCTCTCTTGTGCGCTAATCAAGTATCGAGGAAAGGTTCCTTCAGTTACTTGCTCTGTCCGCCTCGATGCACAGCTTAGAAAGCTGGCAGCTGTGCCGATCACCACGGGACCACTGTCCAAGACTCCTGGCTGTGCTAGCCGGGCCCTTCCTGACCTGCCTGTGACATAGGGCAATCTCCCCAGTGTGGGCAGGCCACAGGCTGGCTGCACGGTACAGGCTGCTCACCCCACTTGGCTATTTCAGGGGTAGTTGCTTTTCCAAAGCCACTGTTCCCTCCGATGACTCTTCCAGGAACTTGGACCTCCAAGTCATAAGGGACAAAGTCCTCGGATGCAGACGCATAGCCACTCCTGGAAGCAGCAGACCCACAGAAAGAATGGCTGTAAGGAGCCGGGAATACAAACCACTGCAGGGAGAAAGCCTAGCTCTGGGGTGGGCATGATTGCTCTCTCCCAGCACATCATACAGTTCCTTCCTTCCTTGGCCTCCCTGGTCTCATGAACAATATCATCTTCTCAGGGCCTACACTTCCTGTACCCTTAGCTTCCTGAACTTTTGAAAATATTTGGAGATTCCAACAATTTGACATCAAAACTACCTTTCTTTGCTGCCTGTGATACTGGGAAGTGCTCCCCCCCAAAAAAATCCTTCGATAGATGGATTGTTTTGCCTTTATCCCATTTGAGGGTGGGGGTGGGGTGCCTAGGAGGCCATCAGCATCATGCTATTGCGTGGCAGGACAGGGAGCCTGACCTCACTGTAGAAGGACCACAGCTAAGGGGAGGAGATTTGCAAGTGGGGAATGAAGGAGGAGGAAGGTTGGGTTCTTTGAGCTCTGCACCCCCGCAGAAGGTGCGAAGGCTCCTTCAGGGCTACAGGGCATGTGCTGCACAACCCTAGTGGGCACCAGTCAGATGGCAGTGATGGGAGATGTGTATCTGCCATAGGACAAGTTTCTGGCAGATGACAGCAAAGCATATTGAGGAGGTGCTTTTTCTAATTTGCACAAAAGCATCCTATTGGATAGATGCAACCCTGCATTCCTTAACTGTTTCTGCCTTTTGAGGTACCTCTTCTTCCTTTACTTTCCTAGTATTTCCTGCTTACAAAATTGGCAGAGGGCAGTGAAGGCTGAATGGAGGGGGCCTGGCAGGAGGGGGCCTTGAGGGCAGAGCTCTCCCCACACACCAGCAGGCCAGGTCTCAGAGCTTGCATCTCTCACCCAAAGAGCAAAGTGATTTCTCGCCTGCAGTGTAGGACGGGAGTCTTTCCCTTGAAAGGTCCACAAGAAACCCAGTGCCCTCCCATGCATGCTGTTTACACACACACTGCCAACAGCTGGTTTCCTGCCCCATGCCCTCGTAAAGCTCAACTGCCAATTACACGTCCTGGACTCTGTGACGAGGCCAAAGAATGTTTACGAGCGTGGCTTTGGTCTGGAAGTCACTGCCACAGGAGCAGTCATCGCAATGTTTCTTTTCCCAGCATCTATAACTCGCCTGAATGTCCGGGGCAGCTCAGAGAACGCCCTTCCCATTGTTTCTGCTGCTAGTGGCCCAGTTAGTGGGGCAAGCAAGGCTTCCGACTATTCCAAAGCTTTCCTGAAAGGCTGACTTGAAACTAAAAATAATATCAATAACGGGCTTTGGATGGAACAGCCTGGGTTCAAATCACACCTCTGCCTTTTAATAGCTGTGTGATCTCAGGTGTTGGCTTAACCTTTCTGAGCTCCTGTCTCCTCATCTGCAGAAAGGAGATAATAAGAGGTACCTCTTGGGCAGCCTAAAAGAGGTCATGTATGTAAGGCATTTATCGCTGCTCTTGGAATAAATTAAGATATCAGTAAATAGTAATTGCTATTATTATTACTGTTATTAATGATGACATTAATAGCTTCTGTGTTCAAAACTGAGTTCCTCATTTGGCCCCCAGCCCTTCAAATCATTAGGAACTTTGAGAGCATTTTAAACCATAACCAAAGATGAAGCTAGAAGATTCGTTTTCCCCCATGAGAGGTGGGTCCCAGGATCACTGTGAAAAGGATTTTCTTGAAGAGGCAAGAATTTCCTAAGAGCCAGGGGCCTGGACGTCAGTGAATAGGGGCCTAGCCAGGAGAATGCACTGGTGGGGAGCATCCCAAACCACAGCAGAGCCAGAAGAAGAGTGGGCCACAGAGAACATGCCAGAACCTGGCCCCAAAGATCCCCCTCCTCCAGAGGCAGGAAGCTTACAGGCTTTGCTCTGTGACACCCGGCTAGAGAAGCCCTTGGCCTCTGGGCCACCATGTGGATCCTATTAGAGACTCAGGTTTGCTGAGGGAGGCACCTGTAGATTAAACCTCTTCCTCCAACTCCCGGCTGTAAGCTTTGCCAAATGGGTGGTGCCAGGCTGGCCTGCAGGCCCTGTCTTACCCTCCCTCTGTCCTGTGCCTTGGCCCTTTGTCTTCAACACAAGGATTCCATCCTGGTCCAATCTGTTGTTAATAATAAGACTTGGCTATTTTGTATCCCCCCGCCCTCTTTTTTGGGAAGCATTTTATCTTCACAAACTCTTGATATCAGTCCCTATTTTTCAGTGCAGAGATAAATGACTTGTCTAAGGTCACAAGATGGAGGTGATAAAACCAATGGAGGTTTTCCATTCTTCCAACACCCAGCCGAGTGCACCTCCTACTACACCAGTGATGCTCAAAGGTGCTTCCCAGACAAGCAGCATCAGCATCACCTGGCAACCTGTTAGAAATGCCTTGTCAACAGTTCAGGGTGGGGCCCAGCAATCTGTGGTCTCACACGCCCTCCAGGTGATTTTGATTCACACTGAGCAACCACTGTACTTAGTGTTTCCTGAACCCCTGACAATAGGAATCGAGCTCCCCGGCATCTGTTTCCCCCAACTGACCCAATACGGAATTCTTAGGTCCCACTCATATCTGTCACGGGCATAGGAGTCTGTCTGGTTTTTTTTGTTTTTTTTTTAATTGCCCCTGGTAATTCTTAAGTTCAGGCAACTTTAGAAAACAGTGAAGGGATCCTGCTGCCTAGGGGCTCAATATAGGGAAGCTTTATAAAAATCCTGGTGTGCTGAGAAAAAGCACTGTAAACCCAAACTACAGACTCTCCCACTGGAATCAAAATAAGGTGTTGTCTTTCCCTCCAAATCACTAAATGCACACCAGCAGGGAGACCTAAGTCTGCATCCTCATCCCCCTCCTGGAAAGAGTCTAGGGAGAGACTTTTAGAAGCCTGCTGCCCCTGGGCAGGCGCAAAGCTGACTCAAGCTCTTCATGCCGCGTTCTGTGTAACATGGAAAGACCCAGCAAACAGTGGCCACTGCCAGAGTACACCCCTTTGAAAGAAAGAGGCTGCCATCACATTCGCCTAAATTCAGAGGGCCAGTGCTGACAGCCACGCTTCCCACCCTGCTCGGCAGCGCTGGCCCCTGAGAAGGGCCTGCACTTTCCCCAAAAGGATGTGGGCTGGAGGGAAGGGAGGAGCAGGAGGAGCGTGGACTTCTGCCTCCCGTCTTGGTAAGATGGAAATTGGCCAGGCTGCCTTAGGAACTGATAAAACCCTAGCGCAGGAAGGCGCGGAAGGCTCAGATGACTGGGCTGTATATGAGAATCACCTGGGTGGGGGCGGTTACAAAATATCGGTCTAGGTTCCAGTGCAGACCAACTGAATCAGAACCTTGAGGGGTAGGGCCTGAAAAGGGGGATTTTCAATCCTCCCGCGGTTATTCTGACGTTCAGACTGGGTAGAGAACCACTGCGTGAACCTAATTAATTCTAAGATGAAAACCTTCTCTCCATGCCCCGCAATGGGCCACCCCTTAAAACCACAATGAGGTAGAGGGCCGGCTAGGACACAGGAAGGGTGAGCAGGGGCCGGAAAAGCCATCAAGCCCCGTTCACCAGGCGCACCTGAGTGCCCCGCAGACACCCGCTCCGAAACCCGCCTCGGAATGTCCCGGCTGGAGCCAGAGGTCACAGGCCACAAGCCGCTTTTTCTTAGAAAAAACACACCCAGGAAAGCACCAAGCCGGAGTCTCGGCTAGCAATTTAGAATAGCCCTGTCTGATGCGGAAAACAGCCCCATGAAGGCAGTTCCCGGAGCTCGCCCTCCCGGGCGCAAGGTACAGCCCAGGATCGCGGAGGCGCCGGGGCCGCCTGACGTCAGTGGGTCCGGGGGCCCCGAGGGGCTGCACCCCGCCGGCCAGCCCCACGTCTGCCTGCGGCTGATCGCCAGCAGCAGCCACTGTCTCTTAGTCGGTCCCCCGACGACGTCGCGGGCGCGTCCCCGCCAACCCCGCTCGCCCGCGCCGAGGCTGGCCACGTGACAGCCGGCCGGCCCGGCCCACCCGGCGCGCGGTGCTCGTGCTGCACCCTCGGCCACCCGGGGCGCCTTCCTTGGAGCCTCCGCGCAGCCCCGTGGCGAAGCCCGCGGCGCTGCGGTAGAGGGACCGCATGGGGCGCGCGCTCCCGCTGCCCGGGCCCCCGCTCCCGCCCCTCGGCAGCCGCCGGCGCTGACGTCATCCAGGTTATGTAAGAACCCCGGCTCCTTCGGGGCTGTTCTCTACCGAGAAGGCGGCGGGGCTCCGAGTCGGCCTGCGTCCTCTGTGCAATGGGGAACGCTCCCCTGGCCCAGCTTTGAAGAGCGACCCCTCCAGCCCCAGCCTCGCAGGGTAGGGTGAACGAGGGCGGGTCCAGCTACTGGCCGCACTTGAGGTCCACGTGGTCCCCTCCGGGTTGAAACCCGGCGTCAGTACGTGTTTGGGGAATACCTGCCGGCTGGGATGCAGAGATGGCACTGCAAACGCACCTTCTAGAAAATCATGTGGAATCAAAAGATGAGGCTTAACGATACTAAAAGGGTTTCTCCATCTGAAACTATTGTAATAATTACCATTTTAAAAGTTCCTACACATCTTATTTCACGCAGTGCCCCCAGTAACTCAGCGGAGCTACCTGTCCCCTCTCTGCAGGCGCAGTAAATCAGGTTGGTAACGTGCACACAGTGACAAAAGGTGGCAAGAGCCAAGGCTGGGTCTCCTACCTGAGAGGTACGTCTGAGGCCGAAGTCCAAACTTTTGCCATGAGTTCTGCAACTCCATGCATTATCTCCTCCAAATCTTTATCAGCCTCCCCCGACTCCCAGGCCCAAATGAACATACAGTGTAGGTAAAAACAAAGGATGGTTGCTGGGCCAACCTAGATCCCAGGCATGTCCTCCAGCCTCTTTTGGGCCTGTTATAAGAGGTGCCTGTAAGAATCAGGCACCTTGGTCCACGTCTGACCTCCCTCACTCTGGGTTCAGGATGGGTACTAGGTTAAATTCTGCACTGGTTTACTCAACTCGCCCCTAGACTGAGCTGCTCTTATATAAGATGTGCTGAGACCAGCTGATTTAATGGCCTCATTACCCAGGATATAGGATGTAGGATCAGTGCCCTCTCCCAAGGGAGCATGTTTTTACTTCAGAATAACTTTTGAAATAAAATTTCCCCAGAACAGCTTGCTTCTCTGAACAGGACTGTGAGGTCCCTCGGCACCGCTCTGATTCCTGACAGAGTGATGAAAGGAAGTTTGAACACGCGGCATTCTGCAAAACCGCCCAACTGGGTGTGACTTTCAATGCGTGTTCAGTGTGGCTGGGAGGATATTTTAGACCCCCAGAGTTACACAACTGTGCTTTGTACACTCTGCTTTGTGTTGGTGATGGGAAAGGTGTCAGTCTGCTCTGAATTCCTCTCACCCCCTCAGGAATATGCCTTTGGCTCACAGAGCGGGTGGGAAATTGTTTTGAAGCAGAGTCTATTGAGGGCATCAGTGACAGCTTGAAGTAAAAGGGTGGGTGGAAACGCAGCTCTCCCAACCTGCCTGGTGAGCTGGGCACGCTGCATGACCACTCAGTCTGCTTTCTTATTTGTGGATGGGAATGAATACACTCACCTCATGGGGATGTTGTGATGATTAAGCACATTTGTAAAGAGCTTATCGAAATGCCTGGTTTCACATGAGGTGATCAAAAGCTGTTCACTTCCTTCCTTCAGTTTTCTCCTCCATGCTACAGCCACACCATGTCCATTCAGTCAATGTTCCATGATAGCATGAAGCATGTCACATTTCGGCCTCAAGTCAACAAGTATCCACTGGGTGCCGAGGGCATGTGTTATACACACTTACTTCATCAGCGGTTTTAAGAAGACAGCCCGTGTCTCAAAAGCTCCCACTCTCCCCTGGAAGGTGAGTAACACATACACAAAAAGAAACAAAGAACAGTGTGGGATTAATGGGAAAAGGCTCCAGTTTAAGTAGGAGTTAGCTGAGCTGGATTTTAGTCCTATTTCTGCCACTGACTCCCTGCGTGCCTGGGGGTAATAGTGATAAAGTTTATTTAGGGCTTAATAAGTGCCAAGCATCGTGGATTATGTAACTTAATCCTTACCATGACCCATAAGGTTGCTCTCGCTATTATCCCCACTTTACAGATGTGCAAACTGAGACTTAGTAGGGGGTTAAGTCCCTTGGCCGAGGTCATAGTCAGCACATGCTAGAGCCAGGATTTGAGGCCCACCAGTGACTCTAGAGCCCAGACTCTTATGCACTGTACCATACCAGATGGGGGCAAGTCACTTAGGCTCTCTGGGCCTCAGTTCCCATCGAAATGAAAAGGGGATCAGGCCAGATGACATCCGGGGCTCCGACTTTCTATGTCTAATAAAGGAATTACATAAAAGTCTTAAATAAATTAGGCCCAAGGTGCTTTTAAGAGTGACATCAAGTGGGCATAGTGGTTCATTTCACGTGGGTAGAAAGACTCTGAAATATTTATTATGTGTCCTCGGTTCCAATTTGCCACTCAAAAGCCGAACAAAAAAATCATCCTTCAAAGCTTCCTTCAATTGATTTAGAGCCCTGAAGCTAATTTTGACCAAATTGGAAGGAGAAGCAGAAGGTGTGGACTAAAAAATCCATGGCTTCCTGCACAACAGGTTTACATGATAGGCGGTCTGCATCCACACAGGCTCGCGCGTGCGCACACGCACACATATGCACACACACCAGTGTTCGCATCATCTTCTGCTGAAGCTCAGTACCAGTTTCTCCAGCCCAGTTGTCATGGCAACACCAGCTGCCAATGAGATCATGGAAGACAAGGTTATAATGGCAGTGGGGCCTTAATATTTTACCTGGCAAAGCCACTTAGATAATAAGATGAATAACCGTAAATCATAAATCCATAGGAAGCCCAGGCACCCCTCATTGTATGTGTTTCATGTGCCCTTGTGGGTGGGGAAGAGAAATGAAAGCAAAAGGAAAGGAACAAAAAGGAAGGTAGGATGAGGCAGCGGGTGGGGAAGATCTCTGAGGCTGATCCCTCTTATTCCTCGGAGTAGATCATGCACTGGGTCCTGACCCTGTCGGCACTCAGATTAAGGAATTGGTCTCTTTTGTAACAACAAGAAGGCAGTGGGGGCTCCCAGCCTTCATCACAAAAGGCTTATAAGAAACCAAAGGTGACTGTTTTCTGGGGTCCACACTAACGAGGAGAGAAGCAGCCCAGGGAGGGCATGGCAGACAATGACCCAGCCACACAGTCCGCAGTGGGAAGTGGACTCTATTTAGAAATACCTTTCTAGTTGCCTCTCCGTGTCCCTTGATGCCCACCAGCTTTTACAGACTGGCTCGCCCCTACCTGAACCAGCGCCCTAAAGAGCAAATCCATTTGATTTACGGGTGTCCTTCCTTGCACAGGAAACTAGGCGGTGGCGGTCTCTGGTAAGAGCTTTGGCAGAGGGAACAGGAGTGTGAGAGAACTCAGTTTACACTGAATAATACCCTTTGGTGCCTTTGAATTTTGTGCGGTGTGCATGAATTAATACTTATTCAAATGAAACATATGCAAAGGTCCACCTTCTTTCTCTAGCCTTGGCCACCTTCCAAGAACTAGATGTGTCCGGTGAGACAGGTCAAGGGCAGGGCAGTCCTGAAGCCTGGGAGATCCATTTCCATGTAACAGAGTAATTCAGGAAGTGGCTTCCCACACCCGGGGCTTGTGTTGGTCCTTGTCTCTCAGGCAATCTGTGTCTAGGGCACTCGGTTCACGGCTACCAGGTCCCGTTCTGAACGCCAAAGCGGTGGTGGGGCTCTGGGGCTGGCGGCGAGGAGAGTCTGGAGGTGGCTCCAAAAGGCAGCGGTAGCCCGCCTTCACCAGTGCTCCCTGGACGCCCTGGTTCCACTGCTGCCTCGGGAGAAGGACCACCAAGGAGGCTGGGAGAGGCTGGTGGCCGCGGCGTGGCAAGAGGGGGATGGAGTCAGCAGAGCTGTGTTCAGCTCTGACGCCGCCTTGAAAGGGACACTTCACCTCTCTGAGCCTCCGTTTCCCCTCTCCACTGCGCTGTAGCTGTCCGGTCCTCACAGCATGCAGTGAGGATGAAATCAAGGAACTTTTCTCTTATTTTACAAATACTTATACTCCACTTGCTATGTGCTAAGCCCTCTTCTAAGCTCATTTCAAATGAGGAGACTGAGGCACAGAGAATTTCAATGGTATGCCCAAGATCACGCGAGAATCTAGAAAGCAGCAAAGCTGGGGTGCCAACCTGGCAATCTGGGTCCAGACTCCACACACTTAACCCCTTTTCTGTAAGGATGGGATGCTTCTCGTGGTGGCTTCTCTTCTAGAAGAACTAATCATTTTTGTGGGGCTGGAAACTTCTGCTAGCATCTCGTCCCCTTTTTTGGTTGGTTCATTGGTTCCTGTGTTTGACTTGGGAGGCTGATAGTTCCCACGGTTCCCTCTACCAGCATTCTCACCACCCCCACAAGCCAGAGGCACTCTGAGACGGAAGGTGGGGCAGAAGACCTGCAGTCAACTAAGAGTGAGCCTGTGTGTGCCCTTACATATGCATGGAATGACCGAATGACTCTGCACTTGCTGGCTATTTAATACTGGGCGATTCCATCATTCTGAGGAGGCTTGGAAGGACTGAGGAATACATTATTTTAAATTTTTATTTTTAATTGTGGAAAAATACACATAACATAAAATTTACCATCTTAACCATTTTTAAGTGCACAGTTCAGTGGCATTAAGTACATTCACATTCTTGTGCAACCATCACCACCATGTATCTCCAGAACTTTTTCATCTTACAAAACTGAACCTCTGTTTCCATTAAACGTTAACTTCCCCCACCCCCTGGCAACTGCCATTCTACTTTCTCTGAATTTGGCTAATCTAGATACCTCCTATTTGTGGAATCATACAGTATTTGTCCTTCTGTGACTGATTTACTTAGCATGATGTCTTCAAGGTTCATCCATGTTGTAGCATATGTCAGAATTTCCCTCCTTCTTAAGGCTGAATAATAGTCCCATAATGTGTAAATACCACATTTTGTTTGCCCATTCATCTGCTGATGGACATTTGAGTTGCTCCCACATTTTGCCTATTGTGAATAATGCTGCCATGAACATTGGTGTACACATATCTCTTCAAGACCTTGCTTTCAGTTCTTTTGGGTATATAACCAGAAATAGAATTGCTGGATCATATGGCAATTCTATTTTTAATTTTTGTAGGAACCTCCACACTGTTGACCATAGCAGCTGCAACATTTTACATTTCCACCACAGTGCACAAGGGGTCCAATTTCTCCACATCCACTTGTTATTTTCTGGGTGTTTTGGTAGCCATCCTACTGGATGAGAGATCGTATCTCGCTGTGGTACATTATTATTTTTTGTTATGTATCTTACAATATGTTTTATCATATCTGTGATATCCAGCTGCTGCCTCCATCTTATACTCGTTGCCTACTATACTTCAATTATACACAGGCTGTCACACGCGCATGAGATTGAAAGTATAGTTTGCTCCTGGGTATGTGGTTTTGTGGAAGGGCATAAAGTAGAACCTAATCACCTTCTCTTTTCTCACCAGCTTTCATCCACTGTTCGGGACAGCTGTATTTCCCTCAGCTCAGTCCACGGCCTTAATCCAAAAGGCTCTGCCGCTAATTTCATTGGTTCCATCAGGCTCATTTCCTTTGGCACATGACAGGGGAAATGACAATTATTTTCTCAGACTGAGCTCTAAGTTGTTCATTTGGCAAAATAAAATTTCAAATTACTGGTTTTTCTGTTTTGATTCACAGAAATGACCAGGCCAGTTACAGAGAATGCGCCTATTTAAATGAGTGTTACAAATGGTGCTCATTTTTGAGACGGATCTCTTTGCATTGATAATGGAATGAAGTTCATGATATATGCAGTGGAAAAAAGCAGGTTGCAGAATAATATGAACAATCTGATATAATTTATGGAAAAACACCTATATTAATGCTTCAGTATACATAGACGTGTCTGAAAGGACACGGAAAAATGCCTGCTGGTTCCCTTTATGGGGACTGGAACTGGGAGTCGGGCTGGGCGTTGAAATCTTTTATGTTTTACTTTATACCCTTTGACATCACTTGAATTTTTAGCCATAAGCTTGTATCACTCTTATAATAAAAATAAAGTCTTAAAACAGTCATTTTAGGAAAATAAAAGGGTTTGTGAAAGGGACTATACCATTGATTTAGCTGCTGCCTCCAGCTGTGGAGCAAGAGCCCAGTTGTAGGTCAGGTTTCCCGGAGGCCGAGCCGGAGGTGGAGCTTCCCACGCAGTGATTTACTGAGGGAGTGATCTCAGGAGAACCCGAATGCAAGCAAGCGGGGAAGGCAGGAAAAAGGAAGGAGTTGGGAAAGGATGCAGCTTCTGACGAAGTCTGGCCTGATCCCTGGGGAGCTCTGGAGCATAAATGACACCAGAGCTTGTCCTGCCCTGAAGAAGGGGGTTGGGCTTTTCCTCCCTCTTCCCCGACTCAGTCCTTAGCCATGAGTAACTGTGTGTGTGTGTGAGTGTGTATGGAATGGTAACTTGTGTACACCTCCTGGCAAGCCAGCTCTACTCGGCCGAGGGCCGGCCTCCAGGGCAGGCTGCAGGTGTGAGCCATGAGCTGTAGCACCTGCTGCCGCTGGGGTGCACCCGCTGGGCTGATACAAGGGATCCAGAGGAATCTGAGCTACCACTTCTGTCCCCAGTGAACTGGGAACGGAACAGAAACCTGCTTCCTTCTAAGCAAACTTATATACTATAAATTGATTTGTGAAAAATGCTGAGTTTTTTTTTTTTTTTTTTTTGGCAATGGAAAAGTACAGGCTACAGGACATTTTAAAGGCTGAAATATTTAAATGAAGAAAATAAAGAGTAAAAAAATTGGTTTGGAAGAATCCAATCAGACTGCAAGATTTCTGCAATCCTGGGGAAAATCCTTGGAAGGCTGGAGGAGCTCAGAGCTGCCGACCAGGAGCAGAGCTGTTCAGGAAGGAGACAGTGAGTGAGTGAAGCTGGGTATTGATGCTTGGGGAGGGTTTCTTGGAAACTTCATGGACAATGTATATCTTATCCTTGATTATATCTCCCTTGCTGCTTGGGTTATTGAGAAAGTTCAAAGTCAGCTTTGAAACCAGGACTAAGTAACCCAGGGAATATGGCCAATTACTAAAGGCAGGGGTTGATCCTGGAAGGTGTATTGTAAGGCCTAAAATTTCACAGGCAGCCTTGACATCCTTGAGCTTCACAGAGACCCAAAGACCTAACCAAGAATTCACCTGCTCTCACCAGACATGCCCCTGACCCAGCGAGAAGGTCTCCCCACCTGGCTGTTGCCCTCCCAGTCAGATTGGTTGCACACCACCCAGTCCTCAACCTAGTGGGCCTCGGCTTCCTGCCAGCCAGTGACATTATTCAAACAAGCCAATCACATCCTCCCACGGGAACCAGAGGTTATCCCACCCTCTTATTACTACAAAGCATGACCCCTCACAGCCCTGGTTCTTCACTCTCTTCCTATGTGTAACCTCCATGTGGCCTGCATAGTGTGCTGTGTCCTCCCCCAGGCTGTGAGTGTGGGTGACTAATAAACTGCTGTCAATCTCATCGGTTCAGTGTCAGCTGTGGTGCATTTGGCTATGATATTTAGGTCAGGGGTCCCTCCCCTTACCAATAGGGTGAATAGGAGGCAGTCAGGACAGAGGGACATTTTGAGTCACGAGACATTTTAGGAGCCCAATTAGAACATGTAGTATGTGTAAACCCTTAGTCCCACGCCTGGTATGGTGCAAGCAGAAAGGACAAGTTGCCTGTTCTTTGCCTGTGAAGTGGAGTTTTACCTCCATACAATGCAGAAAGAAAGTTTTAAGCTTTAAAAGCTAACTTATTCAACAAAGGAAGTGTTCTAGAGAAAACAATAGAAGATGTATTTGAAAAACATTCCCCTCCTATTTCATTTGTGCTAGCAGTAGCAAAATGCTGTCTCCCAAGATAACTTGGCTGCCATGACACCAAGCTGACCTGAAGAGGGAACTACTGAAATTCGATTTCTATGGAAGAGAAATTTGTTTTGTTCCCAGTTCCATGCTCATAAAAAGAGAAATTACCTCTAGAATCAGTAAGAAGGGTTTTCTGTTAATTCATTTTCCTAGAATCTCCGCTACAAACTCATCTACCCACCTGAGGATTATGAGTTTGATGGAGCAAGATTTGCCTAGAATGGGTCCCCAATGGTTGTCAGCTTCTGTGTACAAAGTCTGGACCCATGGTAATCCCACTGGAAGAAAGAGCTAGTGAAGTGTCCCCAGGCTTGGAGGATGATCTCCCCCAGGGTCTTCAGGGAAGGCATGAAGGAACAAATTGTACCAAGTTTATTTCACCAACAATGAAAAATGCCCACAAGGAAATGAAGCACAAGATTCAGTTATACAAACATGAAAGTTACGGACCACTGTGGCTCTTCTCTTCTCATGCTGAATCAAATGAAAATAACATGAAATACTGGAGGTAGTATCATACTGCCTCATGGTCATAACCAAGATGGGACAGTCAGGGTCAGTCTGTGCCTCCTATGTGGTCTGAGGGCACGTGTGGTTCTCTGACCTGCAGAATCAGAATCAGTGGGGCCCCACGAATCAGAATCTCTGGGTGCTGTGATTCTCCACTTTGAGTAAACCCTTGGGTGGTTCTGATGGTTCACTGAGGTGTGAGAACCAGTAATGTGGCTGACCCCAGTGAAACGGTCCATTTTTACTGCCTTCAACTGCCGTCTCTGTAGATTCAGGCAAAGAATAGGAACAAGAAGGTTTTTAGCATGATGCCCAATGTAGCAAATAAAATTAAATGACTTCAATGTGTAGTTGACCTTTGCAGCAATCTTTTCTCAGAGGAGAACAATCCCTCCCAGTTATACGGATTTGTTCTTTGAGTTTTCATAACATCCAGAAAGTTCAGGTGTTACCATGTTCATTTCCCTGGAATACTGTTACCTTATGACGTTTCCACACAAGAGGTGGTCGTGTCTTTTGGTCACTGTTGGCCAGGTGATTCCAGTCTCCAGGTATGTTCAGCCCACTTAACACCAGCATAGAATGTCTGCACTCCAGGGTCCTGTCAGCAATTATAACCATGAGCTTCCTATGCTCATCTCTGTCAAAAGCCCAGATGAGGGAAATGATACTAACTGGGAATTACTTAAAGAGCATGCAGCCCATCACTTCCTAGACAATCTGGAAGTCACCTCTGGTAAGCCAGACTTCAGAGAACTCCAGTTGTGCGCCATTTGCCTTGGCCCCAGAACTTCTGTCCTGAAATGTACCTCATCATAACCATCGCACCACCATTGAAGGGGCCCTAGTACATTATCATTCACAGCCTGCTGGTGTGTTGGTACAGCATGCTGAAGATGTCACCCTCTGGATCTCTCAGTGTCCCCTCTATGAATTGATGCACAGGAACATGATCGTTCAGACTTAACCTGTGTTTCTTGGTGGGGAGCGGATGGGGAGCATATTTTTGACTCCATGGAAAATGTGCAACCCATAGCTGATCATCATATTTTCTTTACTGCTTTGGTGGCGAGGAAACCCAAAGCCACCAATTTAGTCCAGGTTTTAGCACTTATTCAGGACCTATGACCAACACTCTCCACTGTAACTGGGGAGGGGGACATAGGAGAATGAGGACACTTCTTCACCACTTTCTCTACAGTGAGAATCTGGTGTGTAGGGGTGGGAAAAAACAGAGAACCTCTCCTTTCTAACCATCTAGCTTTTCCTACAGTTCTATTTTTAGCTATATATTCTCCTTCTGTTTTATCGAATATAGTAGTTAAAGACCATCCAAATTTGTTGTGAAATAAGGTGTAAATAGCGAAAGGAAGGAAGGAAATAAATCCTTGCACCAAGCCGTTTCTGGGCAAAGGAATGTTTTGCTGCTTCCACAGGCATAGTCGATAGGTCGTCGTCTATACCAGGATAAAGATTTCTGCAACACTCCAGGGAGATTCCCGCCTGTCAGAAACTGGGACTCTCCAGCGTTCGAGGCCTGCCTGCTGAGGTGCCCAAAGCGCTAGCCAGTATTTACAAGCTGCTAACAGGCATTTTATGCCCAGGATTTTTTCGCAAGCTCTTTCTACCTTTGCCAAGGCCCCAGCAACAAAGCTCAGAAGCACTCGTGTGGGAGGAGTGCAGGCTCCCGGGGCTCAGGTCTTGGGTGCTCACAGAGGAGGCAGAGTCAGTGATACACACCCTCAGGGAGGAGAGGAGGCAGCTGTGCATCCTCTCCTTCTCATAGTCTCTCTGTGGCCAGACTCCTCCTCGTAAGCCCCTCACGAGGCCACCAGCAAAGTATCCTAGTATCACTGTGAAGGGAGGACAGTGCTGAGATCTGAGTGGGAGAATCTCCAATTTCTCAGTCCCCAGAACCCCAGAGTCACCCCATGGGACCGTGTGGGTGGAGTTGTCGATCATGGCATGGCTGTTGCCCCCTCCCCTCCGTGCCCCAGGCAGGCATGACTCTTGAATCCCAGCACTCTTTCTTGCTGAATCTTGATGCAGCCGCAGAGTCATTCCCAACACAATGTACAGCTATGACTGGAGCAAGTGGGAGAGAACAAACCTGTTTGCCATCCTAGGCTACAGTGTGCCTGAGCCAGTGGTGTGGTCCCTGTGTGCCGGGGGAGCCTGCCTCTCCAGAGGGGGTCAGGCCATTCTCCTCCATGAATACAGAGTCCAGCTTCCCCCACCTGTCTGTACAGCCTTGGCTTACTTTTTTAGGCTAGAGCCTGGACATTCTTCTTGAGTCTCCTGCTCAGGAGTTAGTGTCAGGGACATTAAGGGAGGTGCTGGTTGCTGTGTGGCCTGGACTGAGCTTAGAAATGAATTCTGTTGGCTTTCAGCTGTGTTCATTTGTGTCCAAACATTAGCTTAGTGTCTGGGAGTGACTGATGAGTCATCTCTGGGGAAAGCAGGGTGGGACGGTTGCCCATGGAACGCCTTGCCTGCCCCACTGTCTGCACCTGCAGACTCTCCTGGGACCCCAGCATGGAAGGGGCGATAAAGGGCACATTGAGAATGGCATGAGACATCAAGATGAGGGCAGGATTCACAAGTTGCTCAGCCCCTGATCTTGTTCCACTGCTCAAGTGAAAATGAAACCAGAAAGTGTGCAGAGGGATGGGGCAGAATAAGGGCTTTCCCCCCTTTGCCCAGCGGAGGGCGCAGGCAGCACCTTCTTCTTATCCGGGAGGGAAACCAGGACCAAACGTGACTCTAGGTAACAGATGCCCAGAGAGTGCCTCCAAACTCAGTGGGAACTCTCCATGGAACTCACGGGTCCTGTTCTCTTAAAGCTACAGAGAGGAGAGAGCCTCTTGGTTTGAGCTGATATTTCTCACAAAGGGAGGTGCCCGTCATTGATGGCCACTCAGGGGTTGGTTTGTGCGTGCCACTGAGATAGAAGCACAATTACGCAGGTGCCACGCTCCCTCTGGGCACTGCCCCTAGAAACACACATGACAGAGTCTTTATCTAAAATTCGAAAGGATGAAAACTCCCCCGCAAGGGCAGACACACTGACAGGTCCCCCAGCTCCCAGGAACTTCAACTCACAACAACAACGAGAGGGGATATTAGCGATCGCTGTTGGGTGTCCTCCTGGTCTTCCAGACAAATGGGTTTACGGAAGGCTTCCAAACCCTAACCTGGCGTTAAGTAGATTTACTACTGTGTAGTATTTAAACTCAGAGACCAAAAAATACCTACATTAACAACACTGCATACAGCCCAGCAGAAACACACAAAACTGGTTTATGCCATCAGCAAATCACAGAGACGTACTCAGATAACCAGGGAAAGAAGCAGACTCGAGGCCAAGCAGAGACACCACACAGAGCCCACCGTGAAAGGATGGCTGCTCTCTACGATACTAGGCTACTGGGCCAGCCCAGAGCCCCCATGTAGAATCTGCTTCCTTGACCTTGGCAGGTTTTATAACTGTCCTTGGGAGGCCCGTACCTACCAGCTCAAACCCATCTATTTGGGAGTGAACAAGAGTGCTCCTTAACTTTCCTAAAAGGCAGCTGGAGTCATTAAGTAAGAGCATCTTTCTCCTTTTGATAACAAAAGCCATCGCTGCAAGCAGAGCTAAGATGTGTCTTATTTAAAGTCCATGCTCTTTCTATAACTTAAAGGTGCCCCTGGCTGGATGACAGCACAGAGGCAGCAATAGTAACAACAACAAACCTCGCTCTTGTAACAGTCATTGGAATTGCACCGTGATTTGAAAAGGTCTCCCATTCTTCACCTCCCTTACTTCATCCCCTCAAAAAAAATAATCCCTTGAAAACTCTTATGAGTGCAAAATTCCCACTCTGAAAGGCAAGAGTTTCTTCAGTCTGCTGGAATACTCAGTACATTTCGGTAGTTTCTCAAATGCCTGCAGGGAAAGTATTACTGCCTTTACAGCATGCTCTTCTCCTGCAACAATGTGCACGTGTCTGTGTTTGTGTGTGTTCATGTGTCTGTGTGTTAAGTGCATGCATACCTGTGTGCATGTGCATGAGCGTGTGTGCTGGAGGTGGTGGTCCTGTCTTCATCGACAGCAGATCTCCTCCTGGACCAGACATAGACACAACCACTGCACGGGACGAGTAAGAGCAGTACACTGTGGCTGAGCACGAGGACCCCAACTGCAAAGAGGTACAGGGTTTTCTCACGGTAATCCTGAGGCTGCTGGAAAGGTGGAATAAAATCAGGCAGGTAAACAGAAAAGACCCAGTAATTTCCCAGGATGAACCAGAGAAAGAGGAGGAAGCTGAGGATGATGTAGATATAACATTTGTGCACATTCTGCCTCCAGGGGTATGTACCATCATCATCATCATCGATCACCACGGAGTTGGAAAGAAGCCACTTCATCCTGGTGGAGTCGTACAGCAGGAGTGACACCTGGATTGTGATAGAAAGTGAGGGGTCAGAGGGCAGAGCAGCAAAGTAGGGGGAAGAGAGGGGACGGAAGGTGGGGGAGAAACAGAGAGAGAGAAATTTATTATGAAAAGTGCACACACTGGAGTTGGAAATGCTGCCAAAGAGTGAAATTTGATTTTGAAGAATTAGAACTGGCAAGAATGAAGGCGTCAGTGCTTAGTCAACATTCTCGGAGGCGTTCGCCTTTTAGATGTGTGAGTTGCTTCAGACAGATTTCAGAGATCAGTTGACTGAAGTTCATGTCTGCACCCAGAGTTTCGCGGTTGCTCTGGTTCCCTTCCTCGGCCTTGAGGTCAGTTCCTGGGCCTCCTTGGCTCCAATGACCTGCTCCTCGTCCTCCCATGACCACACCCGGGATCAATCATCAGCTGGAAGAGCCCGCCTCCCCCCAGCATCTGACAGCTGGTGCCCTCCTGTCCCACTTTCTCATTCCCTCACTCCCACGGCACCATTCAACCTCACAGAGACTTCTGGTCCTTTTATCCCTTCCATTTTCTCCCAGGCACTCAGGCACAGCCATTCTCACTCTACTGGATGGTCTCACCTCTCCCTTCTCCCATCCTGGACCTCATGGTTCCTTATCTGTATTTTTCTCTCCTAGCTCCCTTGCATTCCTGTCCTTCCACTAAACTCTCCCAGCAAAACTCCAAACCCGGGTGAAACTGCATCTGCCTTTGTGCTCCCACTGGCTCCCACTGGTTGCCATCACTACACAATGGGTGTCGTGACAAAGTCACGTCTCCAGCTGCAGGTGGACCTCCAGTATTGCTCATAGGTTCTTTTCCTTGATATTGAGTAATTCTCTCACGTTCTGAAAAGACCACTCCAAATCTTCATCACTGTACAGGGTCCACTGACCTTTCTTCCCTCTCTCTCCCCTTTTCCCTCCTAATTCATTTAGCAAACAGACTCACAACTGTGAATTTTCCTCGACTTCCTAGTCCCCTCCCTACAATTCTTTCCTATGTCCCCGCATTCTCCTTTGACCTTCTTTCTCTTGGATTTGTAAGGTGAGGGGACCTCATCGCCATCCACTTCTCTCAGAATCTTGTGACTTCAGCCAGGTCCTACATGATCCACTTCCTTTCTCTACTGGTTCTTCCTCTCCGCTGACGAACATTCTCAAGTACTTCCCGAACACAGAATCCGGGATCCTCCCCGATTACCATCATGCTTCCTCCTCCAAGCCTCTCCACCCTTCCTTTTTTTTTTTTTTTGAGGAAGATTAGCCCTGAGCTAACATCTGTGCCCAACTTCCTCTGTATGTGGGGCGCCTACCACAGCGTGTCTTAAGCAGTGTGAAGGTCTGCTCCCAGACCCAAACCGGTGAACCCCGGGCCGCCAAAGGGGAACCTGAGAACTTAACTGCTGCGGCACTGCGCTGGCCCCTCCACCCTTCTTAAAGGCAGCTGCAAACCCTCTCTCCTCCTCACACCATCCCATAAAACTGCTCTCCGATAGACCCCGATCAACTCCCTCTATCCAATTTCAGAGCATGCTCCACGTGCTCAGTGCATAGGGTCTTCTTGCCTCATTTTCCTGGGTCTCCCTGTTCCCTTTCAGATGCTCCTTTTTTTTTCTCAAGCTACCACTTTTTCAGTACCCACTTTGTATCAGACAGTCTTATGGACTGAATTTCATCCCCCCTGAATTCACATGTTAAAGCCCTGACCCCCAATGTGAGTGTATTTGGAGATAGGGGGTAGTTAAGGTTTAATGAGGGCATAAAGGTGGGGCCCTGATCCAATAGGATTGATGTCCTTATAAGAAGAGGAAGAGACACCAGAGCTCGCCGTCTGTCCGCACACACTGAGGAAAGTCCATGTAAGGACACAGCAAGAAAGTGGCAGTCTACAAGCCAGGAAGACAGTCCTCACCAGGAACAGAATCTGCTGGCACCTTGATCTCGGACCTCCAGCCCCTAGAACTGTGAGAAAATGAATGTCTGTTGTATAAGTCACCCAGTCTGTGACATCTTGTTATGGCAGGATGCGCTGACTGATCCAGACACTAAGTGCTTTGAGGCATGTTGCCTTATTTAAAACAACCGTATGGAATGCACATTACTTTCGTCACTTTAGAAACAAGGAAATTGAGGACCAGAGAGGTTAAGGAACTTGGCCAAGGTCACATGTGTAAAAAGTGGAAGGACCAGAGTGTAACACCAGGTTTGTCTTCAGCCAATGCTGGCATCTTTCCCACCAAACTATTCTGTGTCTCTGCCTCTTCCATCGGCTTCCATCCATGGTGACCCTCAAATGTGGCCCAGGCCCTGTCCTCGGCCATAGTGCTCTCCCTCTGCATGATCTCTGAGTGACCCCACCCACCTACAGGCTGATGGCACCCAAGTCTGCAGCTCCCTTCCAGAACTTTCTGCCCAAACTTCAGACTCATGTGAATTCAACTGGGCAGCTCCACTGAGTGTTCTCAGGCCCTCAGGCTCAGTATGTTGAAAACACAGCTCATCATCTTCCACATTCCACTCATTTGATGACGTTGTCCAACCAGCAACCTGGGATGCTCCCTGCTGCTCACCTGTGTACCAACCAATACCCACCCTGCTGGTGTGCCGCCAGTAATTCTCCCCTCACTAGAGGGGAAGGGCAGGGTCCAGGTTTGTTTTGTTCACCGCTGTACACCCAGCCCAGTGTGTGTGGGCCTGGCCTATTACAGAAGTGCTTGATGTCCCAGCAATGGAGCAGCTTCTCATCTGCCTGCACGGACTGTGGGCTCCTTCTCTCTGAGGCCATTGCTCATGCTATCCTCTCTGCCTGGAACCCCTCTGCTCCCCAACCTGACTCTTTCATAAGCATCCAGATAGAGATCACCTCCTCCAGGAAGGATTCCAGGACCTCGCTGTGCTGGATGAGGAATCTCTCTTCTGGGTTTCCACAGCCCTCCACGTGTATCTCTACTATTTCGCTACCACACTCTATAGTAATTACCTGTTTCTGAGCCTCTTGTTGAAGGGATGGGGGCTTCAGAAAAATAAGGACTAAAAATTGACCTTTGAACTTGGAAACGTGGAGGGGCCATTGAGACCTCAATGAGAGCAGCTTCAGCAGGGTTATGGGGGTGGAAACCCCATTGCAGAGAAGCAAAGAGAAGCTGAGTGGTGGGGAAGCCAGTGTACTCAACTCTTAAGAAATGTGAAAAAATAAGTAAAAAAAGAAACTGGGCTGAGAAAGGGCACTCAGGAGGTATTTCTGTAAGTGAAGAGGCACCACTGAAAATGTCTGAGTCGAGAACTGCTGTAACTGCTGAAGCCACAGTGTGGTCCCCCCACAAGGGACCAGGGGCAGGGAGCCGAGGGCAGGAGCCTCAGGACCCTTCTCTTGGCCCAGGGTGAGTATGTGTACATGCTGTGTGCATGTGTACGTGTGTGCCCACTCATGTGCCCGCTCAGGTGTGTCACCTGTTGCCCTGGCTACCTCTTGCTCTTCCAGACTCACAGACTCGGGGTGGGAGTAAGTAATCGCTGGGGTAGCCTGGGAGGTCTGTCTGCTCAGCACAGGGTAAGTCTCAACTGGGGAACCTTCCCCTTTCCACCTCCTCATGGCTTTCCTCCGTCACAACACATGGCTCAAGGCTCAGGGATGCCCTTGGCTCGTTCTCTCTGACCCGAGGCCCCAGGCATCTTCCCCACTGTCTTCTCAACCCCTGACAGTTTCTGTTTGCCCAGTCGCTGTGCAGTACACTTATGATCAGGAGCCAGGTTGGACAGATTTTCCTTTCTGTTATCTGAGCATGTTTCCACCACACAGGACATTATAACGTGGACACCTGCACCAGATGCTAGAGGACCTGGCAGGAGGCCCCTCCATCCTGTGAGGAACCCCAGGAGACTTTCCTGCTACCGCCAGGCCATTTCATAGGCCTGGTCAATTCCAGATCCCACGGGTCCTTTCTTCTCCCCACCCACCCCCCAACGCCTCCTCCAGCCTCCTTTTCTCTTCTCTTGGACGTTTCCACCACTTGCTGTCTCCAGGTAGCCAGAATTCCCAAGTGTGGCCATGGAGTGAGAGTGTGTCTCTCCTGTCCTTACGCATCTATCAAGTCAGGAGCACAGACTCCAGTCCTTTGAGCAATACCTTTGCTAATAATTCCTGGGGGACAAAGACCATCTCACTCCTGGTGAATGGTTCCTGGCTCCATCCTGACACCCTTTGAAACTCTGCTCCCATTTTATTACACAAAGAACCACCATCCCACCCAACCCTGACTGGCCTTCCCTCCGACAAGGCAACCACGACAGAACCCATGTCTTCTTTGCTCAGAAATCCCTGTTCCCTGTCTTCCCTTTGTCTAGCAACGTGATTGTTGATGTCTTTTGAAAGCCAAACCTGTTTATCTGCTCTTGTCTAGATTCTCAGGCTCCCCACCTCTCCTAAGGTCAACCTCATGGCACCCCAACCCATGGAGAACTGGGCTTCAGAAAAAATCCTTCGATAACCCAGATCGTGGCAGATTGGGGAGAGATTTTGAGTCCGAGTTAAATAAAAGGATAGGACAGAGCCAATAGATGTGGCAAATTGCATTCCAAATCAGGGCAGTGAAGCTGCTGATGATATCAAGAGAGATGGAGAGCAGGGCAGGGAAATTGGTGATAATATTGAGGGAGATCCATTTCCTTCCTTGATATGCATGATGTCAAGACAGGGAGCCCCAGCTGTACCTTTGAGTGGATGATGATCTCACGCTTGGACTTGTCGCATTTAAAATTCTGGATGGAAATGTGGGTAGCGGTGACCAGCCGGAAGGTGGACTCAGAGCATGGCGGTGAAGAGTGAGAAGTGAGGGCTGGTGATGGAGACCTGGGAGGTATGTGTGCAGAGGTGAGAGTGACGCCAGGAATGGGTGTGATGCAAAGGGAGGCCCCGTGTTGGGGTAAATGCCTGATGCACATTGTTTTGATTAATTCTCCCAGCAACCTGAGGTGAGAGGTGTTAAATTAATATGTGCATAGATGGGAGGGCCAAAACTGGAGTCAGCAGGCCAAAATGTCAACAGCGAGTTTCTCTGGGTGGTGAAACTTACAGGTGATTTTGATTTCTTCTTTGTGCTTATCCGAATTCTCCTATTTTCTGCAATCAACAGTTACTACTTATGAAAAGATAGCAAAACCTAAGTAAAAGTGGTTCGCCCAATGCTTAGCCCGTATGACCTCATTTCATACTCATACTAACCCAGGAGCCATATACTATTATCCTTGGTTCATGGAGGAGGACACTAAGGCTCAGAGAAGTTAAATCACTTCACCTAGGTCCATAGCAAATAAAAGGATGAAATGGGTGTCAGTCCACACCTCTGACCACCGTCTATACCACACTACACTGATGCTTAAATCAGAGGATGTTAAGGCAAAGGGGTTCTCTCCTATGCTGGGAGGGTGCTCCCGTTTGGCCCAAATGCCCAGGTTTTCCAGGAATAAGACTTGCAGCCTGGCTGGGAGGCAGAACATTTCCGTAAGAGGAAAATGAGGGTTTAGAGGAGTCCAGAGAGCCACCTTCATAGAGTTGACTCGTGCAGGGCTTCTTGGAAAGGGGGGCATACTCCAGACCCCTGTGAGCAGGGAGAGGTGAGAGGGATCTCCTTGGAGTGGGAGTGGTGCAGCAAATGTGAAGGGTTTGGGGAAGAGGAGAAAACCAGTTTGACTGGAGCAGGGCAGCCAAGGGGCACTGTGAGGTCAGTCAAGTGTGGGTTGAACACCAGCTCTGCCGTTTACTCCGTGTAAACTCAAGAGAAGCAACCTCTAAGCCTCAGTTTCCTTGTCTGTACACTGGAGCTGACTGTACAGTCTAGGTTCTGGTCACTTACCACCCATTTCCCTTCCCAGCAGGGCTCCATTCCTTGAGGGATGTCCCCATCCATCACATGTCTACAGGAGCACAAATCCTGGTACCTGCCCTCCCTGGATGCACCTTCCCCACGCTCTGTCACACCAGGTGGCAGCAGGACACCCCAAATCCACGGGTCTGGCTCCCCTCCCAGGACGGGTTCTTGGGCACAGGGACACCCGGAGAGAGCAGCAGGCTGGGGCTCACTCCTCTCACTGCTGGCCCCGGAGAAACTGTAGGTAGGGCCCTTGCCCAGCCTCTCCGGAGCCACCTGGGTCCCTTCTCTTGCACCGACCTTTGAAGTTGTGAGCTCTTCCAATAAATTACCTGTTGTGTTAGCCAGAGTTGATTTTTTCGTTCCTTCCTGATACAAGTACCTGCCTTAAAGGGGTGTTGTGGGGACTGAATGAGTCCAAAATGGGAACAAGTAGCACGTAAGTGCTACTGGGTGGTGGCAGTTATCACTAAGCAGGGGGATACTGGAGATGAGGTGGAGTGTGAGGTAGATAAAGGGCCACTAAATCAGTGTTTTTGAAAATTTCTTCTAACAGATCCCTTGTAACAAATCCATTTTTTTTAGCTTATGTCCTTAAGTATTAGAGCCTTTATTTTTTTTCATTTAATTAAGATTTTAAAATTTCAGCCTATTGTGCATACATGTTTTATCTTTTGACCCCCTTTACCTCCCGTCCCCCACCTCTGGCAACCACCAATCTGTTCTCTGTATCTATGAGCTTGGTTTTTTCTTGTTTTTTTTTGTTTTTAGATATCACATATAAGAGAGATCATATGGTATTTGTCTTTCTCTGTCTGACTTATTTCACTTAGCATTAACGCCCTTGAGGTTCATCCGTTTTGTTGCAAATGGCAAGATTTCATCCTTTTTTATGGCTGAATAATATTCCATTATATATATATACACACACACACATATATGACAACTTCTTTATCCATTCATGGACACTTAGGTTGTTTCCATGTCTTGGCTGTTATAAATAGTGCTTTAATGAACAGCACTGTTGAGTTAGTGTTTTCATTTTCTTTGGATAAATACCCAGAAGTGGAATTGCTGGATCACATGGTAGTTCTATTTTTAATTTTTTGAGGACTCTCCATGTTTTCTGTAGTGGCTGCACCAGTTTATATTCCTGCCAACAGTACACAAGTAACAAATGCATTTTACCTCATGACCTAGTAACTGGGTGACCATATGTCCTCATCGGCTCAAAGAAGTCCTGGTTTATGCTATTTTCCTGGCATGATTATTCTTAGAACCCCCTTGTACTCTCAAATGTGCCCCAGTAGATCATAAATTATATGGTCAACTTACCTAAGCACATGTGTATCACACAATACTTAACTTACTGGGAGACACTCTAATATTCTCTATTTTATTTTGTTTAAGTGGTCACAAACTGCTAAATTCATTTCATAACCTTCTAATGGGTCTTGATCCTCAGTTCTTTTGGTAACACTGGGAAATGTCCACTTACTTCTAAACTTTCTCTTCAATAAAATACAATATTATGGTGCTATCTGATGCATTCCAGAAAAGATGCTGAGCATCACTATGCAGTGTTCTCAGGGGTCAATATGAACCCTTGGCATCACTGGTGAACTTCTCCATCTGGGGGCTCGATAAACCTGTTTGCTGTTGTTCTCATGGTTATGGACTCACTGTGTGTTACCTCGCTATGACAAACAGAAAAATTTAATTTGGTTTCAAACAGTTTTAGACTGCCAGGAAAAAAAATCAATGCTGTTTATTAGGGCCCTAGTTTGTTCATTAAAATAAATTACCTTTGGGTTCTGGGCTGGCTTTCATAAAGGAAAAGTTTGCTGTTATTAAGAGGAACAGACCCCATGGACTGTAACATCTCTAAAGGAAAGTTCCACTTTGCAGCCTGATGATGAAGTAGTTGAGTGAGGGAGGGTGGGGCAGAGGTGATTACTGCTGAAAACTTTGCCCTTGTTTTGAGCATCTCTATGGCACTCAATCCATCAGAGCCTTCCCCTAACACTGTGGGGCCACGGGGGATGTGCAGCCCCGTTGAGCTGAGAGCCTTTGGGTTTCCTTGGAGCTAAACAGAGGCCCAGGTGGATCCCATGGGGATGTTGTTATAGGAAGGATCATGTATATTTGTACATTCTGGAACATTGTCCACCAGGCTGCTGTCAGGAGATGAGGGCATTAGTAGTGAGGTAACCTCAAAAGGCTCCACATGCTTGCCCCAAATCAGACATGTTCCCCAAGACAGAATTGAGCTTGTGGCTACTGATTGCATGGGAAAACAGCAATCTTTAAGACATTCCTTTGATGTCTTAGATCAATAGCATGACCAATGCCACTGATCAGCATTTTTGAAGGCCCCAAGCACCAGAAGGAAGCTGTCAAAGGAATCAGACAGTGGGTCCAAATGAAATTTTATATATGGCATTCTGAATTTTTTTTCTTGTGTCATTGCTTCATTTTTATGAAACCATTTTGGAAAAACAGTACTTGTGTTTTCTAGCTTTTGATACAGGAAGCTTTGGGGTGGGTTTGGTTGGTTGTGAAGGGTCATTGAAAAATGGAGGTAGACCTAAGGTACTTTTGGCAGCTGTGACGTTTCTGTGGGCCAGGAATTTTGCCAACTTAACTGCAGGTTATGCACCACCCTGGATATTTCTTCTTCAGTTACGTTTCCTCTTTAAACAGATGTCTATTCAACCCCTGAGCAAATCAGCTCCCTACACTGACATAAGCTTGAGAGTCATGAAGAAGCACTTCCAGCCCCAAACATGAGAGTTTGACGTTTGATTGATGACTGCAGCCAATTAATTCTATGCTAGTCAATTGAGAACTAGGAGCTATAGTTAAAAACAGAAATTAGAACTGCTAAAGTCAAACACATTTTAACCAAATGCAAACTCTACTGCCTTACACAGGAAACTCTTTTAAAAGAAGCCCAGAGGAAAGCTGCAATTACACCGGCTGAAGTCAATGGTCTAATTGGCAGTTGGTAACACCTCTGCGTCAACTGTTGTTAGACCAGTGTTAGCACACTGAACTCGGGGCAGCAGGAGGGAAGCTGTTGCAAACATGCACAGCTCTGGGTGAGTGCTCCTCATCTGGAAAGATCCACATCTCTGCTCCAGGCCTTAGAATCCACCTCACCCTGTCGCTCCAACAACCCTGTGCTTAGGGAGCAGTTGTTCTGGCTCCCCTGTGAGTAATAATTAAAGGATGCATTCCACAGTGCCTGTAATGTAAATTTCTACACGATCTACAAACAAAGAATAAACATACTTTACCATTAAGGCCCTGACGATCCCACTCACTAGCAAATATAGAGGAATGCAGGGCTGGATGGGGTCATCCTCCAAAAACTTCACTCCTACAAAGGAGAGAGAACAGGATCGGAATGAGAGAAATGCGTTCAAGAGCACAATGCCCGTTAAGAAGATGAATTAAATGTCTACAAGAGCCAAAATGTTCACCACATAAACCATACCTCCATCCCCCGCTTGGGGAGCCTCAGTCTCCCCGGCTGCCTGATCTTCAGGATGGTCAGTGGACTGAACAGCAGTCCAGCAGACACGAGGCAGAGCAGTGGCCAGATGTCACTGCACCTTCTGTCTGAGTGTTAACTGGCTACGAGTGTGCTCTGCTTTTACGAAAAGCCAGCGTATGACAACTCATGTTTTCAATGACTCATTTTACAAAAGCATTCAAAGAATCCCTTTCAATATCCAGGTCCCTTGATATGCTTAAAAGAAGATTCAGTTTATATGTCACGTTCCCGAAATGCATCCACTGTGTAAACTGAGGCTCACGTTTCCTCTGCTTCCAGGGCCCAGGTGGCCTGGAGGAGCTGGCGGAGCCCTCCGTTGTGTTGGTCACAGGCACCATGTTATCATCGTTGACCAGGTCACTCACCTGACCCCAAGCTGGGAATCGTGCATTTACTGACATATCCTTAGCCACTAGGTTTGGAAAACTACCAAATCAATTGACCCAGACCCACGTTCTTTCTTAATGGTAATTTTGCTCCCCACAGCAATGCTTTCTCAGCTTTTCTCAGGTCCTTGTCTTCTAGGCCTATTATTAACCACAGGTGATAAATTATTTAAAATATAAGAAAGAAATGCCTATTTTCCTCAGTGACCAATCTGGCTCAAATGACCAGGTGTCAGAGACATTGATGGCTCAGCAGCTGCCCTCACATTTCCCAGTCCCCTTGAGGGTCCCCAGGGCTGTGAGACTAGTTCCAACCAATGGGCTGTGGGACACCTTGGGGCCAAAGCATTTCAAAACTGACACATGATCCTTCGTTTTCTCCTCCTGCTCTGACCACATGGAAACCCTGAGATGAGATCTTTAGAGTACTGAGTCATCTCATCTCCAGAGGAGTCCCCTGGGGTCCTGCAGAGGCTCTTGATCCACACTGGAATTTGCATGAGCCAGAAACAAACCTTTACCGTGTTAAGCCACTGAGATTCCAGGATTAACTTGTTAACGCAGCGTAGTTAAGATACCCTGACCAGTACACTCGTCAACAGAGCCCAAGACAAGGGATGTTCATTGTAGAACCAAAGTCTTCTGTTTAAAGGACGCGAAGTTTTAGCTTTGACTTAACATTTTATTTCCCATGAATCCCTTGGTTCTTAAGCAAAGGATGTAAACCATTTTTCTATGACTGCATCATGTTCCATTGAAATTAAAAAATTTCTAGGTAAACAGATACCCACAAATTCAGAGCCCCAAACAGAATCAAGTCTAATCTACACGTTGATCCAATCATCAGCCTATGGAGGCTTACCTTCCTAGACAGCACTGATGTTTGCTAACTCCGTCATTAGATGGAAATACTTTCCAAGTCTCTACACAACCTTCTCACACAAACGCCTTTAAATACTTGATGCCAAATTTGTCAGATATGAACTGCCTTTCAATCCAAAACCTAGCTGTGAAATGAACATTGAGTAATGACTTATATGTCTGCTCATTCCTAGTGAATAAAAACAGCTGCTGCGCACAGGAGAGTCAGTCAGTGCACAGATGGCTTAAAAGGACCCTAATACACTTAATAAAAGTGTCTTTCCCCCTGTGTTCTGCACGTATTGCTCAGGACCTACACTCCATCTAGATTTTCTTTCTGTCTGATCTGCAGTATCACCATTAACCTCTTTAGGCTTAGAACTCGCCCCATACGGTTGATAACAACCACAAGAGGGAGTGTTTTTCTTTGGCGGGGGCAATATTATGAAGGCTTTTAAATTATTTTTTTTTTACATTTTTTATTGTGATAAAATATATTTAAGGAAATCTTTACCATTTTAATCATTTTTAAGTGTGCAATTCAGTGGCACTAATTACATTCACAATCTTGTGCAACCGTGGTCACTATCTACCCCCAAAATGTTTTCATCACCCCGAACAGGAACTCTTTAACCATTAGGCAGTAACTCCCCAACACCCACTTCCCACAGTGGATGGAGCGATTTTAAGACCAGGTCCATGGGAATTGCCATGTGGGGTCTTACCTCATTTATGCAGCCTTGTTAGTGAGTGAATTGTTCCAGTTAAGTTCATTTTCCAGATAACTTAGCCACAGGCTCCAAAAGCATTTTTTTTTTTACTCGATAAAAATCTATCTTTTTCTCGATAGATTTTTTACATAGGACATTTTCTTAAGGGAACTCGACTTCCTAAGCAGGGTATACCTAACATCTGATGAATTCTTCTCGATAGATCAGAGCCATATAATCAGTGTTAGTTCTAGACCTGCACTGTAGTAACAATAGCCTCAGGGCCTATCGAACTAGTTGAATTGTTGCCCTCACACTAAAGGGCCCCAGACGAACTTGGTTTTTGTTCTGTGCAGACTTTAGAATTTTGTTCTGCTCTTTTATTCCCTGTCAAGTCGTCAGCTTTCACTTGTTACAAATCTAAGAGTACTGTTTTTGTATGTTTTTGCTTTTTAGTGATGTGTTTTTTTGAGTGAAATTGACATAACATGAAATTAACCATTTTGAAGTGAACAATTCAGTGGCGTTTAATGTATTCACAAAGTTGTGTAGCCATCATCTCTATCTAGTCCCAAAACATTTTCATCACCCCAAAATGAAACCCCATAAGGAAATTTAACAATTTTTTTTTTCAAGGAAGATTAGCCCTGAGCTAACTGCTTCCAATCCTCCTCTTTTTGCTGAGGAAGACTAGCCCTGAGCTAACATCCGTGCCCATCTTCCTCTACTTCCTATGTGGGACGGCTGCCACAGCATGGCTTGCCAAGTGGTGCCATGTCCACACCCGGGATCCCAACCAGCGAACACCGGGCCACCGAAGCGGAACGTGCGCACTTAACTGCTGCGCCACCGAGCTGGCCCCAGGAAATTTAACAATTAGGGTACTGGGGGTTTTTTGCAACAACTCCTATGCCCTTGTTTTTCTTTTTCTCTCTTTTTTTAATTGAGGTAACATTGGTTTATACCATTATATAATTTTCAGATGTACAAAATTATAACTCAACTTCTGTATATACTACAGTGTGCTGACTAACAAAAGTCTAGTTGCCATCCATCACCGTATAACTGACCCCCTTTACTCTTGTTGTCCTCCCCACACCTCACTTCCCTTCTGGTAAAATCACTGGTCTGTCCTCTGTAGCCAAGTGTTTGTTTTATTTTGTTTGTTCATTTGTTTGTTGTTTGTTTTAGATTCCACATATGAGTGAGATCATACAGTAATTGTCTTTCTCCATCTGGCTTATTTCACTTTGCATAATGCTGTCAAGTTCCATCCATGTTGTCACAAATGGCAAGATTTCATCTTTTTTATGGCTGAATAATATTCCTGTGCATATATATCACCTCTTCTTTATCCATTCATCCATCAGTGGGCACTTAGGTTGTTTCCATGTCTTGGCTACTGTAAATAATGCTGCAATGAACATAGGGGTGCATATATCTTTTCAGATTAGTGTTTTTACATTCTTTGAATAAATACACAGAAGTGGAATAGTTGAAACATATGGTAGTTCTATTCTTAATTTTTTGAGGAATCTCCATACTGTTTTCCATAGTGGCTGCACAAATTTACATTCCCACCAGCAGTGTACGAGGGTTTCCTTTTCTCCACATCCCCTCCAACACTTGTTATTTCTTGTCTTTTTAAACAATAGCTCCTATATCCTTTACATTTCTGCTCCAATATGCTGTGAACTTGACACCTAGAACTCCAGGCTTGCCAGGCCTCTATGTAATCGGGGGTGCTTGGTTCTGTGCACAGAGCTCAGGGGCTCCCATCAGCAACATTCAAGGGCAGGAGTTTAACTTCACTGACGTGACCATGAGTTTTGCCTGCTTGAGAAGCTCCCCCCTCAACACCCCCCATACTTCACACTTGCGGATAATTGAGGTTGTTGAATATGTGTGACTTATGGAAGTATTTATTCATTCATTCAGCAAAAAAGCATAGCGCTCTTCCACATTACCATAGCATGAGGTGCATTTTCATACTGCTCACGACAGGCTTCCTTCCACATGGGAACAGAGGAGCTGGGAAGGGGCCTTGAGAAACCTTTGGCCCAGTGGCTCCCAGCCTGGGCTGGAGGTAGCAGAGTCATCTGGGGACAGACTTTTAAGGGCAGATGTCTGTCTCCACCCCAGACATACTGCATCAACACCTCCCAGCGCAGGGCCCAGGACTCTGTCCTTTAAAAATGTTCACCAAGTAATTCTGTTTTGACTGACACGTGTTTGGAAATCATCGGTCTGGCCAACTCTTCCTGGCACACATCTTAGGTTTAAAGATGAAGTGCTGTCATCCTGAAGCCTGACAGGGCTGACCTGTGGCGTCCAGCAGCTCAGCAGCCAACTCACCTGTGAAGGCCCTGGACAACAGCAGAGCCAGGAAGGCGAAGAGCGCAGAGACGAAGCTGGCTGCAAGCAGAAGGAGCAGGCACTGGGTGAGGACAAGCTCTTTCAGTTCCTTTTCTCTGCAGTTTACTTATGAGTTCCGGGAAACGTGACCTTCTCTCAAGTCAGCAGCCCGCAGAAGTCAGCAGATGGCGGGAGGTCACCGCCTGCCCGCGGCTTCAGCGTGAGAGGGAGGGGCTGTGCAAGCCAAGATGCGCATCTCTGAGAGAGCTGAATGTCTCTAATGATCATGTTGCCAATTCTAAGGCCCAGATTTCCCGCCCGACCTCTCCAAAGTCTGACAGCTTCTAGAAGAGGAGTTTATAAACTGCTGCTCTGCCAGGGCCAAGATGCTGGAAGCCACCAGCGTGAACAGAGCCAGGATCAGCCCTGTGCTTCCTGGGAGCCTCTACCCACTGCAGATGGTTCTTCACAAGAGTCACTGACAACTCACTTTTTCACTTAAGGAATTTGCTTCATGAAATCTATTTCTCTTTCTGTTTATTTGGTTATATATCCAATAACACAGGATATTACCTCATCTACTAAAACTTCTTACTGACACACAGTGGAATAGAGCCCTGAACTAGATTGGTGTCCTTCTTCCCATCCACACCACCAACTCACCTTTCTGGCATTAGGGAAGGACAGAGGCATGGGAGTTAAACAGGGCTGGGTCCAATCCTGGCTCTGTCACTGATTAGCTGTGTGGCTTTGGGTGACCTCCTGAAGCCTCATTTTCCTCTTCTCTAAGATGTGTTAGCAGATGCACACACGAGCTTAGTAGATGGCAACTCTTAGGATTAGGCAATTACTTCCCCTCGCTGGTTCTTGGTTTCCTCATCTGTTGAATGGCCTGCACATCTAGGTTTTGCCTGGCCAGCATGTTTTTTTAAAATTATGAATTTCATTGCCTTTTGGGTAGGCCTACACCCCAGTTCCCACTTTTAAGTTTAGACCACATTACACATTTATGTTTCTGCTAGGTCCTGATGCCAGCCCTAAGAGCAGAGACAGGATCTCTGAGGTAGGTATCATGGTAGCTTCCATAGCATCCACTCCCTCCTCTCTAGGTAATCCCCCCAATTTTTGTTGTGGTGTCCTCACCTCCCCATGTCCCCATTCTCCTATGCCCTTTACGTTTTATGTGCTCTGGCACAAGCTGACTCCCCACTGGGCTTTGGAGAAGGGCATGAGGTTTAGTCAAAATTAATCAGCAGAGTTGTACTCACTGGATATGTTTTTAGTTGGTGGATGGGCTCATGACTCATTTAGGGCCAAGGAAACTTGAGGGGTGATTTACTGAGTGTAAGGAAAAAGGCTTTCTCACTCTTCCAATAGAACTTCCAGAAACAAGGCTTCTCTCCCTCCCTGGACAATGGTGCGGAAGCAAGGTGCTCTGGGGGTGGTTGACCACCATCTTGCCACCATGAAGGGGAAGCAGGCTGAGAATGAGGCTGACACATGAAGAGCAAAGAGGAGAGGCAAACAGTAACCGGGTCCTCAATGTCATCCATCACCTGTTGAATCACGCCACCCATTTTGGGACTTTCCATTGATATGAACCAACAAATCCTCTGTATTATTTGAGTTGGCTTTTGTATTACTTACACTGAACTCCCTGTTATTAGTCTAATCTACAAGGTCCATTCCAGTTTGGGATTGTCAAAGAGCTCAGACTTGTTTGCGAATCTCAGTCATCTCCGGAGGAGAGAAGATCTGAGGCTGCAAGTGTCTGCAGCTGGGAGCCTCAGATCCACACCATCAGATGCAAACTCACACAGCACTCCTCCAAGCAGAGCCGGCAAACACAGCAGGTACCCCTTTCCCTGCGAGAGGCCCCCTTCAGTCGCCCTTCATGCTAATCTTGACCTTCACATCCAGGGAATGTGGAGGAGTGCAGGCATGCAGAGAGATGTGCCCCAATTTTCACTCCCGCCCTCAACCTACCCTTCTCTGAATTAGCTATAATACCGATCATCAGAGCTGGCATCATGGCTGTGCAACGTTAGCCCCGTGCCTAGGAGGACCCTGCGTTTGGTTTAATGCTCTTCTCTTGCTGTCTTGAATTTCTTAATGAGTTTTTGGACTTGTATTTTGCAAGTGAAGTCTGATAGGACCATGGAGCGGGTGTGTGAGAAGATCCGTGCAATATGCGTGTCTGCCACATCTTGCTGCCACATTCCTGAATTCTGGGGGCCCATGAGGTGTGGGAGTTCAGCAAGACTCAAAATGAATACCAGGTAAGCGTGTTATGTCTTCAACTGAGTAAGCAGGGGGACCGACAGCCCTGAGAGGCCACATTTTCCATCTGAATCAGAACTCACTTCAAGTGCAGGCAGAAGGCAAGGGTGTTCTAAGAAACACAGATGACCCAGGAACCCATCACACGCTTTCTTACCAGGTAACTGCCTTGTATTAGCCAACCCACTCACCCCAAAAATGTGACCTAGAAGAAAAGGGAAAGATAGGGCAACCCCGAGTTCCTCTTCCTTTCAGTCCTTCCTCACTCATCATAGGGAGTTGGTAGACGGCACACAGTATCAAGAATTGAAATGGAAACAGTATGTTAGTTTTGTGCAGCCTTTCCACTGTTCTGGTAAAAGCAAAATACACATGCGTGTGAGAGCTATGAAACACAAATTGTGTGATTTTGGTGATTCTACATCTGAGTTAAATGCTCTTATAGTGCATTTGAAACTGTCGTTATACGATATTAGGATGGATGGTAAAAACTTATGCTAATAATTTAAAATTGTTAATTTAAAATTTTTCATTTTTCTTTACTTAAAAGGACATTAAATAGCAAATACAAAATACTATAACAGATCAAAAGAGACTACAGAAGAAAGTCTGCAAAGGAAAATATAGGAATATATTTTATAGATATATATAATATGTATATAGGAATTTATATTTCCTATAAAGGAAAAGCTTTATATTTCAGTACCTTGAACGGTGTTTTTTTCCTGCATATTGAACAAGGTGCATTTTCATTTTGCAACCGGGCCCTGCGAATTATGTAGCCAGCCTTGTTGATCAAGGGTGACACAGTGCTGCTGGCAGTGTGGCCAATTAAAGGGAGAATTTCAGTTAATCTAGCCACATCTGTTTTAATTCCCGGTATGAAGTGGGAGTTGAGGAAGAGATTTCTTACTGGTAAGTGACAGAAAAGCAGGAAGCTGATGAATCCCATCTCTGTTTCTGGCCTTGAGCTTGTTACTTGGATGATAAAATGATTGGTGTCCCAGAAAACCTCTTGACTGTGCTGCAAGCTTGTGACAGATGGTGCCACCTGGCCAGATGTGTAATCCAGGTGTTCAGTGACACAGAGATGTGGAGCAGCCCCTAGAGGAGGCCCCTGCCACACAAGCTTCCTGCCTCTGAGCAAGGCTGAGAGAAGGCTCGGGCCAGAACATTCCTAATGACCACCCAGAGGCGGGCATGACAACTCGCCACCTGGAGCCAGACCTCCTGGGTTCACATCCCGTTCCATGCCTTACAACTGATGGTGTGGACTGCAGGACTCAACCTCCGACACCCATTTAAAATGTGAGCATCATTATAGGACTTTCCTAACAGATTTGTTAAAATGATCAAATGTCACAATCTGCATAAGGCACTCAGCACAGGGTCTGCTATACAAGAAATCCTCTGGAAGTGTTGGTCATGACCGTTATCGTCATTGTTATTCTCTCTTCATGATGGAAGGAGAGTGTGGCTTCCCTTTTATTTCAGACGCCACCTAGGGATCAAATGGGCAACTGAAAAAACAACAAACAGGAGACCGGGCGGTTCCTATGCATTTTGAATGGGCTGAGATGGGATAGTTATAACCCTGAATCCCTGTGTGGGCCTGACCTCGTTCCCTGACCCTACCCACAGGCCGAGCCCCCAGCGTCATCAGAGTCACTGCAGCATCACCACTGCCAAGGTCTAAGGCTCCCTCTGCTCTCTCAACCTCCAAGCCATAATTCTCAGGCTCTCTTTGGCCACTCTAGACCTATGAAATCAGAATTGTTATGAACAGGAGCTGGGAATATCCGTGCTTTAAAGCAAGTCCCCAGGTGATTGTGAAGTTGGCAGTTCACACGCCATCTTTTTTTATAAGCAGGGCTGGAGATTCTTCTGCCAGGCCTTCCTTACAGCCTGTTTGCTCAGGGAATAGTGAGGCTCTTGGGCTAGGCTGGGGCTGTGGGATTCCACTGGGATGGATGTAATTAGCAGTTAATAACACTGGGGCTTCTTTACCACTCAGTCCTCATAAGGACCACCCCAGCCACAGTCAGGGATTGGAAACCCCAGCCGCTCCCCGATCCCCTTGCCTCCTGGGAGAGCTGGGCACGCAGTTGTGGGTCATCAGAGCTCTCTGAAACAGAAGCTAAGTTTCCTGGTGACCTCGCTCATGCCAGGACAGTGGTTTGACAGCAGTGACCACCACTAATAAATACTGCTATGATGTCAAGTTTATTAGCACCAAGCCCAATGTGGCTCAGAGTGCCTCATTCTGGTTTCTGATCAAATGAGTTTCTGTCTGTCAGTGTGAAAGAGCTGAGTGAAAGAGCTAAATCAACTGAGAGTCTCAAAGGAGGAAATAATTCAGAAGTAGAGCAATGGTGGGAGAATATTAGAATCAAGAGGTTGGAGCCAAATCATTTCTTATGCTGCGAACACAGATAAACTGATTCCTGACCTAGTGAAGATTGTGAACAGAAAGAGTTCCCAGAAGGTGCCCTGGTCAGGACAGTGTCTGGATCAGCCAGTCAGGATTCTTGCTCACATCTTGAAGTGGGTTTAACCATGCTGCTTTCACCATCGCTGGTTAAAGACAAATTAGCACCCAGCTACGGGTGCAAACAGGCAGCCACAAGTATTCAAAGCATTTGTAAAGGGGTAATCTTGGTAGGAAAAGTGGGTAGCTTTTAGCTTAGTTTGTCCTCAAGGATCTCCGGAACCTGTTTCCTATGAATAGCCAGAGTATCCTCTGCTCCCTTGTTTAAAGTTAAACAGTTTAATGTGGAAACTGAGACCAGGACCCAGTAGTTCTTGTCTGCAACACCACCTTTCAGGGCTTCCATGAGCCACCAAGTTCCCAGGAGGCAAGTGGCAAAGGGCCTAGGAGGATAAACTCAAACCAAACTCCTTTCCAAATTGCCCTCTCCACTTCCCTGCGTCTGTAAAGGCACCACAACCTGTCTTCGAGGCCACTTCTGCCCTCTCCTGGTACATCGGGTGATGTTGTCTCTGCCTCATCCTTCCATCCGTCCCTCTTCATCCCTCCATCAGCACCTCGCGTTACCCTCTCACCTGGCCTATTCCACAGCCACCCACTGACCCCCAGAGGCAACGGTCCATGTGAATTTGCAGGGGGTGGTATTTGTTTAGCACCTAACCCGCTTTGAACAGGGATGAGCTTCATTGCAGATATTCATCCATCCATTCTTGTATTCGACAAAGGTTTGGGGAGATGCAAAAGGGGCATGATGAGCCTCATCAACACAGACCTCACAACCTCATCAGGGAGATGAGCTGGGTACCCAAGGGACAGCACGAATCAGTGTGCGAAAGGGGCCCCCAGAGGTGCGTGGAGCAGTAAGGAAGCCCAGAGAAGGAAAGCGCCCTGAGGAAATCAAGGAATGCTTCCAGGAGAAGGTGACGTTGGCCCTGGATGTTAATGGATGGGTAGGGTTTTGACAGGCCAAGTTGTGGGGTGATAGCTTTTCAGTCAAAGGGAAAATCCTAGAGGAAACAAAAGATTCTAGAAAGGAAAGCTCATGGTGGTTTGGGGGAGAGGCAAATCATCAAGTTTAGCTGAGCATAGGTCATCCCTAATAAATAAATGCGAGAGAAGACTGGGATGAGATGTTGAGAATAGATGTGTTTCCACTCTGCACCAGGGCATTTGGATTTGGAGCAGGGAAGTGACATAATCAAAGTTAAACCACTGGGAAAAGGATGGAGCCATCAATGAGGACGCTGAGCCCTAATCGAGCCTGGAGCACAATCACCAGGTGTGGCCAGGGCAGGGCTTGAGTATCAGTTAGATGTGGTAATAAAGGAAAGCAGGCAGTAAAAAAGACTCAACCACTGCACTTGGGTGACAAGAATGGTGGTGGCACTGACAGAAAAGTGAGGGACAGTAAGAGGAGGAGCTTTGGGGAAATGACGTGTGTTTGGCTCAGAATTCACCACGTTTAACATGTCAAGTGAACCTACAGGAATCTGGAGTCCAGAGCTGCAGGATTTTCTAAAACCACCGCCATTGCCCACTTTCTTGAGTTTCCAAAGGTTCAAGTCTTCGAGCCATCTGTGTAACAGGATGAGTTAGCAGGAAGTATTGGGCTGACGGGTGTTAGAATCTCTTTCTCTCATCCTTGATGAGAGATGGCAAGATTGGGCTTCTTGGAGCCCCCTGAGAGCAATTCCACAGGATGGTCCCAAGGGAAAGGGATGGAGGAAAGTGCCCGGAAGGGGAGGGACAAGGGAGGGGGAGGGGAAGAGGAATGGAGTTCTTCGATGGAAACTATGATTGGTGACCTCCTTTCAGAATTACTTAATTCCAGAGGGAATTGCTACAAGGGGCACCTAGGGAGGGGGCACCAGGCCCCAGGCTCATAAAGACCCCAACATGCCAAGCCTGGCCCTGGTGCAGGCCCCACGGCAAGGACGGAGTGTACTGCTGTGCAGTTTGGCAGGAAGGGGGCCTGGGTTAGGCTAAGGGATGAGGGAAGATGGAGATCCCCCTAGGCTGTAAGAAGGGATGCCCTTTTTGTCCAACAAATGCTCCTAAGCTGTGTGTCCTTGATGCGACCCTGCCAGGGGGTTGCCTTTTTAAAGTTGCACAAAGGGTCTGTACAGGTTCATAATGGCCTTGCCCAGAGAGCAGGAGCATTTCCTACCCGGACACCCTAAAAGGGGCAAACACGATCACCCAACTCCCACAGCCTGAATCCTCCTGTGACAGTAACATCCAAGATTGATTTTCTGGCGACTCTGGCAAGTAGGGACTCGAAGTCAGATTAATTTTATCTAGAAGGGGGGAAGTTTTAAAGTTTTAAAAGTACATTAAAAATAAAATAAAATGCTATGCTATTTCTCACAGCCAGAATTGTAGAATAAAATTTCCACTCTGCGTTCAGTACGTTAAGTTGTGTGAGCCTCTCTCCACCCCACTGGGGGCTGCAAACACTGAGGGGCACACTTCTCTGAGTCTAGTCTCAGGATCACCCGCAGTGGTCCTCCTGAGTCTGGGCTCTGCCAAGACCTTTTTCATCTGCTGTCTCCACGTGGAACTAAAGAGGGCTTCCCCAGGACGCCCTGACAGGTGCAAATGACCACTCATCGCATTTAATTGAGTTATCCTGTGATGGCTGGAGGCCGGCTGCACACACCACACATGCGTTCATCACGATTTTATTGCCTCCCCGTTATTAAATTGATCCTCCAGGCCAGCATCAGGGCACAGGGAGGCAAATGAACCACAGCAGAGCGAACTTGATGCAAAGAACATATGAGATGGAAGGCTGATCGTCAGGGTTGGGCAGTGGCCCAGGGAAGCTCCGGAAAGCTCTTCCAGGTGGCTCAGTGGGGTCTGACGCAGGATGGAGACGGCCCTGTTCCCTTGACAGACACACAGACAGATGGATCACTCCTCTGAGGCCTCAAACCTCCCTCCCAACACCACTTAGCTAACATCACATGTGGATAGGGACCAGCCACATCTATCCTTAGACATCTAAGGAGATATCTGAAGATTGCTCTTAAAATACAACTCTTCCTTCTCATTATATAAGTATGTAGTACGTCATAGGAAATGTGGAAACTGTAGAAAACCATATAGAAGAAAATTTAAAAGTCATTCAAAAGGAAAATGCTCTGACGTATATGCATCTAGTGCAGCATTTTAAGAAATTTGGGAAGGAAATTTGGAAGATCAGACCAGGGAGGTTTTTTCCCAGTCTGAATTCTAAAAGGAATGTTAATTGGTAAAATTCTTAAACATTCAGAAGGGTAGAGCGTAATAGAACAGACATTCAGATATCCACCACTCAGTTTGCTGTGTGCGTGCTTTTTGTTTGAAGTTTTTTAACTTTTTAGTTGGTAAATAATCTCACGGTGTATTTCCTAAAGATAGGGGTATTCTCTTATATAATCCAAGTACAGTCGGCTACTTCTTAAATTCACATTGATACAATACTTTAATCTACCATTCATATTCCAATTTTGTTGGCCTAATAAAGTCCTTGGAACCAATGTATGGTCAGATGACATTTTATTGTCATATGTATGACATTTTATTGTCAAGTGATATGATATTTTATTGTCATATCTCCTTAGCCTCCTTGATTCTAGAAAATTTCCATAGCCTTTCTTTGTTTTATGTGATGTTGACATTTTTGAAGAATATAGTCATTAACGGACTGAATGTTTGTGTCTTCCCTAAATTCAAGTTGAAACCCTACCCTCAAGGTAATAGTATTAGGAGGTGGGGCCTTTGGGAGGTCATTCAGACTAGAAGAGGTCATGAGGGTGGAGCCCTCGTGAGGGAATCAGTGCCCCTATAAGAGACACAGGAGCACTTGCTTCCTCTCTGCTCTCTGCCATGTCAAGATACAACAAGAAGTCAGCAGTCTGCAACCTGGAAGAACCCTGCCATGCTGGCACCCTGATCTCAGACTTCTAACCCCCAGAACCACGAGAAATAAATTCCTGTTGTTTACAAGCCCCCAGTCTATGGTAAGTTGTTATAGCAGCCCGAAGTGACTGAGACGACAGTCTTCTCCACTCTTTTTTAATAGAATATTCCTCACTCTGGGCGTGTCAGGTGTCTCCTTGTGTTTGGATTAAGGTGCTGCATTCTTAGCCAGATTAATGTATAGATAGGTGATGCGCATCTCTCCCTGGCTGGCAATGTTAATTTTGAACCCCAAAGTTTTTCCCAATTTTTCCACTGCATAATTACCACGTTTTTCTCCCTTCCAACCAATAAGGAGTCTATGGCAAGATTCTAAGACAACGCAAACATCTGCTGGTCATCAACATTTTCTCTTAGCTTTAGCACCCACTGATGATGCTTGCCTGATCCAGTCTTTACCTGAGGGGGCAGGTGGGAGGAAGGAGAGCTCTGGGCAAAGAAATGCATTCTGGAAGGCCCAGGGGATAAAGAGGGCCTGGTGTTTCCGGGGAAGCTACAATGTTTTTGTCTGGCTGCATTTCCCAAGGTGAGAAGGGAAAGAAGAGATGGCACGAGAGGTGAACAGGTGTCAGCTCCCACAGGGTCTTTCAAGTGATTGGAAGCTTTTTCTCCCTTCTTCAGGAATGAGGAGTCACGGAGCAGGGAGGATGCCCCCTGGCCATGTGCAGAGGATGCGCTGGGGGCACTGGACAGGAGCCACTTAGGGGGCCTTGCCGTAGTCCAGGCTGAAGATGAAGTTGCTCACAAAATGAGGGGCAAAAGCTCAGGGACCAAGGAGACCACAGACAGGGCATGGCCAACAACAGTTTTCTGTCACCTTTCAAGGACACTTGAGTTGATGATGTAGACCAGGGGACTTCCTGTGCAGCCAGGAAACATCCCTTTCTCTGGGGAATCTTGAGAGTAATACCTCCTCTCTTGCCAACCTGGTGTCACTGTCAGGGCTCTCGTTGCACCAATAGGTAGGACATGTGTGTGTGTGGCGGGGGAATTCATTTCAGGAGGATATAGAGCAACAGTATAGCCAACAGTGTCTCCTCTCTCAGAGGACAGTGAACCTGCCTAGGTATTTTCCTTCCCGCCAGAGCATCAGAGCCTCTGGGCACAGGTCCAGCACCACCGCCCCCACTCTGGCCCCCACACAGTAGGTGTGCTCCAGGAGTGAAGGGAGTGGTAGCCCCCAGAGCCATTCCAGGGAGTAAAATGTGCCTAAGGAGGATGAGACGGGGTCTGGGCACATTGGCTGGAGGAGAAGCTTAAATCAAGAGCTGCTGCTTCATTCATTCACCATCTAGTCATTCAGTGGACAGTTATGCGCTCCTACTATGTGCCAGGCACTATTGGAGGTGCTGGGGATGCAGCATGAATGAGACATCCTGGGAGGAGTGGGAGGTGGGGAGCTGGTGATTGTGCGTGGGCATCAACATGTCAATACAGTAGGAGCTAAGCACGCATCCATCAGCCCCTTGTTCTCCTGACCCCTCTCAATTAGTCTGCTCTCCCCACTGGCTGCTGTTTCCTGATAATATCGCTCTATGATTAGTGGCTTAAGGCTTCCGACAAGGTTCCCTTTGTTCACACTTCATCTGTGTAACGGTTAGACCACACATCTCACCATGAGGTAAACGTTTTCATCCCAAGAAGCCCCAAGGATTGGGATTTGCTTTTAGGATATTCCAAATGTCATGATAGACTGGGCTTTCTGTGATGTGGTCCAGCACCTCAGGACACAAAGGTATCCCCATCACCCCAGCGGGTGATGGTGAGGGAAAGTCCAATTTGATGAGGGGTGGGGATAAAGGAGAGCTACCCCAAATCCAAATTCAGTGGTTCCATATCTCCCTGTCACATCTCCCAGCTCCACTACCATTGTACATTGGTTGTATTGGTCACTCCATTCACTCAAACATTATTATTATTATTTTTTTTTTGGTGAGGAAGATTGACTCTGAGCTAACATCTGTTGCTAATCTTCCTCTTTTTGCTTGAGGAAGATTGTCACTGAGCTAACATCTGTGCCAGTCTTCCTCTATTTTGTATGTGGGATGCCACCACAGCATGGCTCAATGAACGATGGGTAGGTCTGCAGCCGGGATCAGAAGCTGCGACCCCCAGGCCACCAAAGCAGAGAATGCAAACTTAATCACCATGTCACTGCACCAGCCCCAATTCACTCAAACATTTTTTGACTGCATATTATAACGAAAACACATCTTGCATACTATAGAAAGCTAAAGATTAATAAGTAAGGAGTAGAATTAGAAGGTGTCAACAGAAGGCAGGATACTGTCCTCCCCAGCTCTACCCTGGGGCCTCCCTGAGCCAAGCACAGACCATCCACATGGTTCACTTTGGGCTTTAACAATTCATGTGATCCAAGAGCCCCAAATCCTTCAAAAATAGGGCATTTCTCAGAGCTGTGACTCTGAGAAATTGCTGGCGATCTTAGAAATGCACTGATGACACGCCTTCTCCAGACCTCCTGGCATTGTTCTTGCTCACTGACAAAGTTCTGGGGATCAAACATAAGTTTTTAGAAAAGCTGTGGCAGGATTTACTCAGCACCAATTAACTGCCTCCATGTGTGTTACCTGCACCTGCAGGGTGGCCTCAGCCAGCCTGGGACTCTGGGAGCCAGCTTCAGTGCTGATCTGCCTGCAGGTGTGGCCTTGTGAGCTGCTATCAGGTGGAGAGAGCACCCTTTATTTCACAGATGAGGAAACCAAACTCAGAGAGGTTAGGAGGCTTGCCCACTGATGCCCAGCTGGGAAGATACAGGGTCTGGAGGGCAAGATAATAATAGCTATCACTTATTGAGCAATTGCTATGTGCCAGGTGTTAGGTTAGCTCTTTCTATACATCATCTTATATTTAATCTCAACAACAATCCTATCTGGGAGGTGTTATTAACTCTATTTTACGGATGGAGCCTAAGACATTCAGAAAGGTTAAGATTTGCTCTAAAGTCAGAGCTGGCAACTGGCAGGGACCACATTTGACCCAGGTACGTTGACAGAGCTGGAGCCCTGCTCACTTCCACACACACGTAGCTGCTTTCCATTGTCCCAGCACTCTCCGAGGGCCCAAGGAGGAAGGGTGACCATGGACTTGACCACAGCAGCCTGGACTGAGACCCAAGAGGCCTAGAAACCCCTCCCAGCTTCACAGTGTACTTGCTATGGTCTGAGCAAGTTGACACTGTGCGAAAGGTCTTCCCTTCCTTGGAAGAAATATCCGCAAATCTCTAAATACACAACACAAATCCAATTAATCAAGTAGGACAAGCAAATTCTCCTGCCCAGGAAAACGGGATAGCCCGTAAAGGCATTGAGTGGGGAGGGGAACCTCTGTCCCTTTGCCCCAGTGCCTCCATTTGGGTACTTCTGCAATTTTCCACCATTTTGTTGCTTGGGAGAGTTCAGCTCCTGCCAGGGCTGCTGATTCAGACAGGATCTGGGACGAACAGCCTTACTTCATACACAAAATCTCTCCAGGAATCTGTCCTGAACAGGCGCAGTGCCGTTTGCCAGCATGCTCTTAAAAAGTCATCATGGCTAGTACCGCAGAGGTTTGCAGGCCAGGGGACCTCAGCACCTCGGCTGCACTGCCTGCAGGTTCTCCCAGTTGGAAAGATCTCAGCGCAGGGGAACCTGGCAGTGACAGGGGCGTATTTGTGGGCAGGGACAGAGGTGGAAATGATGACTAAGAAGGGGAGCACACTGCCCGAAGCTGCTATTCACTGTGATTTACTCCACTGCCATCGCGCAGCATGGGCCTGCTAGCAGGAGGCCACCCTGGCAGGCAGCTCTTTCTCCAGCAGCTTCTCTCTCCCGCTGAGTCTCTGCTAACTCGCAGGCAGTGTGATTTAGGCAGAGCTTTCGGCTCCCAGGAGTAGAATGAGATATGGGGCTTCTATTCCCCATCACTTTGCTTCCGGGACATGTCACACTGGAAACCTGGCTTGCTATCTGCAGGATCCCCGTTACGGCAGGAATGGAGGAGTCAGCGTCATGGGAGATGGGTCAGTCTCAAACTAGAGGCACTGCACCAGCGCCCTGCCGAGGACTTCCCCATGTTACCTCATTTCACTCCCTGTTCCCCAGGAGGCAGGCACGCCCCACTCTACAGAGAGAACTGAGATTCACATAGTTCTTGTGTGCAAAGTCACGTGGCTAATGAGTGGTAGAACAGGGATTTGCAATAAGACCTCCATGACTCTGATTGAAATCTATTCTCTGTGCCTTCCAAGCCCACGGTCTCTTCTCCTCACCAAAGAGCAGGAGTAAAGGGGAAGAAACTTGGAAAGGAAAGGCTTCCCAAAGTGAGTCGGGACTGCAAGGAGGTCGGTGTGCCTTCTCGATCAGTCCTGTGGATGCACGATCTTATTTCACCAAGTAAGGAGGACTATCCCCATTTTACAGATGACCTTGTGTCAAAGTTCACACAGCGAGGTTGGAACTCGGGTGTCTTATGACCTGCCGGACTTGAGATGCTGTTCTCTTGCGCCCACAACTGACTTTGAAAGTTCTGACTGCAGTGAGATAATGGGACAAAAAGCCACAGAGCTGGTGTCCTTACACACAGAAAATCAGGACAACGGCAGCCCTGTGTAAACAACAGCCTTCTTCTGCATCATTTACTTGGCTTTTCACGGAGTGACATCAGATTAGACCAGTTCTCTGGCCTGATGGGGTTTGCCAGTTGCACGCCATTTCGTTAAACAGAAAGTAGGCCCCCAGTCATGGACAACTGGTCACCGAATGAATTACAGATTTATTGTTGGTGTCCATATTTATCAAGGTTGATTTCCACAGGGGTGCCACATAAGCTAAGCCACTTAAAACCCCATCTAGAAAGACAGCCATCCTGTACCTAAGGAGTAGCCCAGTTATCTAAAAGGGCAGGAGGGGGTTACAGCCCAGCAGGGCTCCTAAGGGTCTTTCCCAACCTGGAGGGACGGTTGCTTTCCTCACCTTTCTGAGGTACAGAACAGGTGCGTCTCATGCGATGACACAAAGTATTTGTTCCGGGCAAGTCTCATCATTTGTATCTCTGGGATGTCCGAGGGGAGAGAAACTGTGCTACTCTGTCCCTAACAACGTTATTGAACATGTCACCAGTCCCCACCTGCCTCTCTCCCTTTCTCAACTCCAGAAGTCCTGCATCTCCACCCTCTAGACAACCTCTGTGGAATCCTAGGCCTTGTGAACTGCAATAACGCGGGCCCTGAGTACCATGGATGCAGTGTGCAAGTAACTCTTAGAAGCTGATGGAATTTCTTCTCAGGGATTGGTGTGGACTTCACGTCTACCCAGGAGCCACACCATTTTCCTCCTGAGTCATAGAAGTGAAATAACACAGGGAAGAGAAATGAGGGTAAGTTGTTCATACTTGTTTCATGAGTTGTCACAGACTGGTAAATTTCCCTTGCAATGACACATTGAATTTTTCCTATCACACCGACAACCCAAGATATTCCAATTTTTCAATCTACAGCAGCTTTGTGTAAACCATCTGTATTTGTCTGTGTCACGTCATAACAACACAAACATTGTACCTAGGGCCACTAACTGGGATAAGAGGCTCAAGCTTTCATTTCCTATGAACCTTGAGGAACAATGTCCCACAACAAAAGGTAATGTAGGGATGCACAGAGAATTTTTTTAAATTCAAATATCCTGAATTAACTGATCTGAAAATAAAGATAGAAACATCAATTTAAAAAAAAATCAATGATATCCTTACTGGTAATAATATCAGACCCAATGGAACAAACCAACACAAGGTACAGGTAATAGATCCACTTTATAAATGAGGCAATCCCTACTACTTTAAGCCCTCTATTTTCATAAACTGGCAAGACGGATGAGAACTAAAAAAAGAAGGATGTGCTGCTAATTCTGTCACAGCTTAAAGAATATTCCCTAAGAGACAGGTGGCTGTGACATTGGAACTGAGCTTTGGCACCCAGCCAGAAAGAGAAGATGGAGTTCCTACGTTGAGTCCCAAATCCTGGCTAACAAACTTTGTAAATTGTGTTCAGTTTCACTGATAAGGAATGAAATGTGAATTAAAATAACTGTGAGGTATCATTTTTTACTTATCTGATTGGCAAAGATAAAGCAGTTGAGGATTTTAGTGAGGGGAGAGGGAAACAGAGCTAAGGATACATTGTTGGTGGGAATATGGAAGGGCGCCACATCTTTGCAGGGCAATTTGGCGCAACCTATCACAACCGGAGTGGGCAGGGTGATGTGTATAGTATGATTTCATTCGTGTAAAAAAATGTCTACATGCATATGTAAATACGCGGGAAAAGATCGAAGCATACACACCAAGACGTCGTTAATCACCGTTAGCAGTGCAAAGAGGCACCGGGAGACAGGGCCACAGGGGTGGGGTCAGAGGAAGGCATTGGAGGCAGGAGTGGAAAGTATTTTCATTTCTACTTTATACCCTAATACTGCTTTACTTTTTTCCCTATGAGCAGGTTTTACTATTATAATTTAAAACATTCAAGAAGTATTATTTGAAAGGAAAGACAGTTAAATTGTTTCTCCAAATTCCAGAGATAAAAAGTAACTTGTCAAGGCACAGATAAGCAGGAATAAGTCACCCGAGAGGAGAAACAAAAAGGGGAGATACGATGAGATGGCGGTGGGGAAATATTCTTTCCCTCTCTCGAAACATTTTCTCTAAAATTATGAAAGCAAACTAATAGAAAAAATAGATCCTAGAGAGAAAAAAAAATTTGTCATTATAAACGACTGCAAACTCCTAGCCTAACAACTGTTAGGATTTTGGAGCTTTTCTTTCAAGTATGTGTGTATGTATATGTATGTGCACATGTATGTGTACATGCATACATATATGCACACATGTGCATATGTATACTATGTGTACACACATACATTTTAGATGGTTGTATTCATTGGTCACATTAAATTAATACTTCACAATTTGCGATAAGAATTCTTTCTGTTACTTCGTGGCCTTCAAAGTCGTCATTTTATCAGTTCTATCACATTCCACAGAACAAGATACATTATACTATTCCTAACTATATCTTGTTAGACAATTTACTTAACATTTTTCACAATTTTGACCAATCTGAGACATATCTTTCCATGAAAATTGCTTCTTTTCATATATTAGATAGTTCCCTTAGACTAAATAATTAGATGTGGGATTATAGAATTAAAAAGTGTGAGCAATTTTTTGCCTTTTTGGATAAAATTGATTTCCCAAGGAGTTTTACCCATTTACAGTGCCACTAGCAATATATGACAGTGCCAGTTTCACCACACCCCAGCCAGCACTGGCTGTTAGAAAGACTAAAGCATTTTTATTACTTTAGTAAGCAAAAATGGGATTTAATTATTATTTTAATTTACATTTTTGGTTACTGGGTGATAATGCACATTCTTTCATTGCTTGTTTTCAGGTTGTATGTCCCCCTTTGTGAATTACTTTTTATGAGCTTTGATATGGATTTATTTTAATCCAAAGCAAAATAAATATCTTTTGAGTACCAAGCCCACAAAAAATGCTGCAATTGGAGAAAATGGCAGTGATTCTGCTTTTTTATTCACAAAACTCGCTGTGTGAATTTGCAGATTCAAATATGCTATAAAAGATCTATTCACTATTATGGTGGGAATGTGAAAAATTCACAGAACTCGATGCTCGCTCCCCAGCCCTTCAAATGGAAGCTCCTCTAAGAGATGGCAGGTCCCTCGAATACGGGAGATGCTCAATAGAGTGGGGCCCTGCTAATTGTTGTGGGAATGACATTATTAGTCAATTTTAAACTTTCTAAGTACTAAGAAAATGAAAATTTTTCTTACTTAGTAGAAAGTTTTCTTATTTGGTGTAAACCTGAAACAGGAAGAAGTCGGGACAGTGGACTAGGCAGTACCTTGTCTCTAGTGTGAAAAAACAGTGACTCAGAAATCTACTCTTGTGTACGACAGTGGTATGATGGTTTGTCTAGCAGTTGCTTCTGCATCAATAAGAGTAATGATAATAGCCCCTGTTGCTTCGTCCCCTAGAAGTTTAGTGATAATAAAGGGCCGGCGGGAAGTAACTGATAATAACTGCCAGTTGACATTCTTAACACACTTTCCATTTTCAGTCCAGTTGGCATACCCCAGTGGTCCTCAACCAGGGGTGATTGTGCCTCCCAGGGGATGTCTGGCTATGTCTGGAGACATTCTTGATTGTCATGACTGGGGTGGGGGTGGCGGCTACTGTCTAGTGGATGAAGCCCAGGGAGGCTACTAAACATCCCATAAAGAACAAGGCAGCCCCCCACCACAGTTATCTGGTCCCAGATGTCAATGGGTCTGAGTTTGAGAAATTATTTCATATTTGCCAAACATTCCCAGTTTTAATGTTCAAATTTATAAAAAGCTACTTTACTTTAGACCTCTGATTTGTGTCATAAATCAACAGCAAACCTGTATTTATAGATGTCTAAGTTTTTGTTAACATTTAGCACTGGGTCAATAGGTAGAATTACTTATTTTCACCCCAAAGCTTCCAACTGAAACAAACACACATCTTTGTCTTGGTGATCGTGTTGGTAGTGATTGACTTGGTAAATTAAACTGTTTATTCCTAAATTAGATGTGAGTGGGACCGCAACTCATTGCTTGCTTTTGAATACATTGAATGTCAAACATTAATCATCTCCATATTTCTTCCTCCAAAGGCCGATTTTAACTAGGATCATAGCGTGTTTCCAATGTAGGCTAAGCCCCATTTCCTCTCCTAACTATTCCATCGCACACGAATTCAGCAGAGGTTATTGCAGACCTACTGTGTGCCGGAGTGAGCCCACCCCTTCCCTCTACGTCTTTCATTGTTCGGTATCTAGGAAATGGAAAATGTACTTCCTCTGAGCTCTACCACACTTTTATAAGGACCTAGTCAAAGCTGCCTGTCCAGAGACACACAGGTGATCCCCTCACACGGCCGGGCAGTTAGCAAGTTGTTTCTAACAGTGCGGCGTAACTTGCTTTCACCCTGCAGTTCGCCGCTCCTTTACGACTCTTCCCTCCACAAGAAAAACCATTTTCCTTAGACACGATGAAGATGAACGTTTTCTTTCTCTCCGCACACTTAAGAAAAGCGCTTCCACAGGCAGTCATTTTCTTTTCAGGACACTAGATCAGCACATTGTCATTTTCCTCAGAATGATTCCAAGAAACCATCGGCGAGGAGTGTTTCTCCAGCTTGAAAGCTGCACAGGGCTGTCCGGACTCGCCTCTTGAGCAGATGAACGAGCCAGATCCAGAACCAGACAGAACTCAGCCACACTGGAGGCCCAGGGTCCACGTCTACCTCTGTGGGGCCTCTCTTCACTTGCGGTTCCCCCTCTGCCCGACGCACTCTCCCTCTCTCTTTCTCCCTTTGGGTTTCTCTCCTGTAGCGTGACTCCAACTCTTGGCTTTTCGCTCCGAGGGGCAGATCATCTCCTTTCCAACCCCCACTTGTGGGTAAAACGCACCCCTGCTGCCAGCTTTAACACCTGGAGGGTTTCCCAGGGCCAGAAGTGGGCCGCAGAGCGAGCGTGGAAAGGTGGGCTGTTACAGTTGAGAGAGGAAGTTATAATTTAGTGAAGTTATAAATCAGTGCTGGAAACATTTTGGCTCAGTGCTTTAGTGCAGGCCTGTCCGGCGAGCCTCTTCTCACTTCTTGTTCTCCCTATATGCTTGGTGGCCTGTGGGGGAGAGTCAACTGCACAGTTTAGGGACTGTTTTTAACAAAGAGGGTGAGGGTCCTTGAAGCAGGCTTAGGATGTAGAGGCGCCTTAAGTGCTTGAGGATCACCATGCAGAAAAAAGATGAAACCTATTCAGTGTCATTCTAGATGCTAATCTGAGCCAGAGAGGGAAGGTGAGGGAGGCAGAATTGTGGCCAGCATAATAAACTTACTGATAGTCGCTGTCTTCCATCTGAAGCTGGCTACTTCCGGAAGCTGGGTTGCCTGTTATAAGTAAGCACCAAGTAGCTGAAGTTCTCAACTGTAAATTTCTAAGAAGTGCCTGAGACTCTTTATTAAAATGAGAATTTCTGCCCCGCCTCCCAAAGAATCTGAATGTGTAGCTCTGGGCTCAGCGGGCCCAGGAATCTGCTGAGTCTGGCTAGGACCCTGCTGAGTCTCCATAGGTGCTCCACGCACCTTGCTTTGAGAAGCAGTGAAGGAAAGGATGGTGTATGAGGTGACTTGAATCTTCTCTGGAACATTTGGCCTCACCTCCCCCAGAGCCAGTTGAAATGGGGTGATTGTGGGCAGGGAAGGCAGAGCCTTAAGAGCCCCAGACCCCACCATCATAACCTGGAGCTGGCTTCAGAAGGACAGGAGCCCTTTGTGAGCATGCTTCTGCTCAGGAGTCAAAACAGACGGAATTTCAGGTGATAGGGCAGACTTCCTGGAGGCCAGCAAGGGAGGGAATACTGGCTGGTCACTCATGACTTTTCCAGGTGCCCCCTGTAGACTTAGCAAAGGGTCAAAGAATATTTTTCCTAAACCAGACAATATATATTTAAGGACAGAAATGGAGGGATCTTGGGACTGGCCCCGTGGCCGAGTGGTTAAGTTCGTGCGCTCCGCTGCAGGTGGCCCAGTGTTTCGTTGGTTCGAATCCTGGGCGCGGACATGGCACTGCTCTTCAAACCACGCTAAGGCAGCGTCCCACATGCCACAACTAGAACGACCCACAACAAAGAACATACAACTATGTACCGGGGGGCTTTGGGGAGAAAAAGGGAAAAAATAAAATGTTAAAAAAAAAAAGAAATGGAGGGATCTTTTTGGAACAGCAGGAGTCTTTGGAAAGTGATTGTGAAACTTGAATGCTAAGTGATAGTAAGAATAGGAATAGTTCTATCGCTTAAGGAAGCAGAGGGAATTTAATATGAGGAATTAGTTACAAAAGTGATAGAAGAGCAGAACAGCTGAACAGAAGATGCAGTGGGCGGGCTGGTGGGCAACTCAGAGATTAGAACGGCAACAGACAGTGGAAGCAGCTAGTGTGGGAAATGCTTGGAAAACCACTGTTGGAAATGCTGCCCAAAGCAAGGTAGGTGTCATTAATATCCCCATTTCACAGATGAGTAGAGTGAGGTACAGAGAGATTAAGTAACTACCCAAGGTCACATAGCAACTGCATGTGTAATGAATTTAAACTCAGGCAATGTGATTCAGTCCATGCTCTTGGCCACTACACTTATTGCTATATGAATAAAGGCCACACTGGGGGAAATGTTAGTAGAATTGAGATGAAAATTGAATTGAGAGTGTAAATTTTATTTTGCATATTGTTACACGTAAGCCTTGAGGTGGCCTACATAATGAGGCTGTGCTGGTAAAAGTGAGTTCAGTCATTCATTGAACAAAGAGTGCTTACTCCAAGCCAGATACTATGAGGAAAAGAATTATTCCAAAAAATCCAATGTACCCCATAAGGAATTTTAATTCAAAAGAGTAATGAGTTAATGAGGGTATGCCTGAGTTTAATTACAAAGGAGTCTGTGAGTTAATGAGGATATGCCTGACTTCTTGACGGAAGCCATAGACATGAAGGGAGGTATTAAAGTTGGCCAAAGACCAAGTTGTGCACCACATAAGGAGCAATCAGAGAACCAGTGGATGCTGCCTCTCCTGTTCACAGGAGCATCCCACGCTCCTCCTCCAGGCTGTTCAGGAGCTTGTCCTCCATTGTGCGTTATCCTCTAATAAATTAGTTCTGTGTAACCATTCTCATTTTTTTCGTGCTTTCCTTGGAGAATGTTCCACTCTGATGTCACTCTTCTATTTGAGTCGCCTTTTCTATATTTACCATCTACTAATCCTGACAACTTCCTAATTTGGGAGAAAACCTTTAGGGTCCCTCACTTCAACTTCCACCTGAATCAGAAAGCATTTTCAATAGATGCTTTCATTTTCTTTTTTACTTTTCTCAGCATTAAAATCTCCCTGAAGATAATTTAAGAAAAAGTGAAGGTTGTCTGAGTCCCAAACTAGTTCATAGTCAAAAGAAGAAGAACGAAAAGACACTCAACCCCTGGCCGGTGCTACAACCTGGATGAAACTTGAGGACCTTATGGTAAGTGAAATAAGCCCATCACAGCAGGACAAGTACTGTATGATTCCTCTCATTGGAGATACTTAAAGCAGTCCAATTCATAAACCAGAAAGTAGAATGGTGGCTGCTGGGGGCTGGGAGGAGGAGGGAATGGGGAGTTTTTGTTCAATGGGCATAACTTCAGTTTTTCAAGATGAAAAGTTCTGGAGATAAATGGTGATGATGGTTGCACAACGTGAATGTACTTAACACTAGTGAACTTTGCACTTAAAAATGGTTAAGATGGTAAATTTTATGTTATGTCTATTTCACCGCAATTTTATAAATAAATAAACAAACTCCTGGGTCTAGGAGAAAAAAAGTCAACCTCTAAGATTCTAAGGGTCCTGTGGAACTGAGCAGTGGTCCGAGGTGTTCCAGGAAAACATCAGGATGTCCCTGAGCCTCGGTCTCAGCAGTCCCAGGGGCACCGGGGAGGGTGTGAGGACACGCCCCTGCAGATCGGTTCCTCAGTCCCTGGAAGGTTTCCAGCCTCAGCCCTTCTACCCAGTTCCAGAGTGGGCTTGAGGGAGGGGAATACTACCTGTCTTCATGTCCCTAGTCCTGGTTGCTGAGTCCAGGAGGGTCTCAACATCCCCAGGGACAAGTGTCAAGGCTGGGAAAATGCACAGCACCACCTATTACGGGTTCTCTTCCCTTCTCCCCTCTTCCTCCGACCATCTGTTAGCTTTTTTGTGGGACCCTGGCCTCTCATAAGAAACAGTTGCCTTCCCCATGGCCTCAGCTCCAGCCCTGGAAACTGCTTCTCTTTCTTCACCTGGTATTCTGAGGCCAAAGAGACTGGGTGAGGCTTGTCATCTTTCTCACATATTTATTTTCCCAGATTACTTTTTTTTTTTTGGTGAGGGAGATTGGCCCTGAGCTAATATCTGTTGCCAGTCCTCCTCTTTTGCTTGAGGAAGATTGGTCCTGAGCTAACTTCTGTGCCAGTCTTCCTCTATTTTGTACATAGGTTGTCTGCCACAGCATGGCTTGATGAGTGGTGTAGGTCCATGTCCGGGATTTGAACCCTGAAAACCTGAACTGCTGAAGCCAAGCATGCCAAACTCAACCGCTATGCCTCTGGGTGGCCCTAATCATATTACTTTTTTTAAGGTGATTTAGTTGAGTTTCCCCAGGGGAAAAAAAATCCTCTGGTAATTTTGTTCAAGATTGCATTGAATTGATAAATTTGGAGAGAATTGGCATTTTATGCTTATTTTTTCTGATTCTTATCAATTCTAAAATTTTAAGTTGATTCTCTCCCTCTCTCTCTTTTAGGTATAAAGTTAAATCATCTGCGAATAATGATGGTTTTACCCCTTCTTTTCTAATTATTTATACCTCTTGTTTTATCTCCTCATACATTGGCTATTGTTTGTAAAATGGTGAATGCTACCCACTTTGTCCTGTTCTTCATTTTAACAATATTTTCATAGATTTTTTTGTGAGGAAGATTAGCCCTGAACTAACATCTACCAATCCTCCTCTTTTTGCTGAGGAAGACGGGCCCTGAGCTAACATCTGTGCCCATCTTCCTCTACTTTATATGTGGGATGCCTGCCACAGCATAGCTTGACAAGTGTTGTGTAGGTCTGCACCTGGGATCCAAACCAGTGAACCCTGGGCCACTGAATTGGAACGTGTGAACTTAACTGCTGTGCCACCGGCCAGCCCCCAGAGATGATATTTTTTAAATGTTTAAAAACTGGACAAGGGCCCTAACCAATCAGAATGGGAGCACGAACCAAGTGGAACAGATGCCTGCTGTAAACAATCGGTACAGCTAAGTCAACGTGCAATGACACGTGACAGGCACACAGTAAGCCCTGAGTGTTTTATCATCAAGCACGATGTTGTTTGTTGACTTGTAACAGATTTAAAATAATATTTTAATTCTTATTTTACCAAGAACTTTTTTCAGGATAGAGTCAAGAGTCTTCATAACTTGGTCTCAATGTAACTTTCCAGCCTTCTATTTCTTAAGATGCCTCAACAGGCACCTGCTCACTTGTAATCCTTCAGCAACTGCTCAGCATTAATGGTGTGCTGTCCAGTCACACAAAACAAGGGCTTCAGGACGCCAGTGTTTCATTCCTTCTCGTGGGCAGCTCTTTGTGCGGGGAGCCCTTTCCCCAATAACCTGGAAAACCACCCAGCTTTCAGGACTCGGCCCAGACATCTTTCTGAAGTCCTCCTCAACTATCTCCTGCTTTCTGTGCACCTCCAGTCAAGGAAGAGTTGGCCCCTTTCTCCTCTACGCACCCCCAGTGGATCCTCGACACACTTCTAGTGTGATGCCTTTCACACCAGAATTTGGTATTTGGTTGTTGCCATTTTGTCTCCATTTGTGTCCTGGGAGCTCCTCTACCCTTAACCCCGAGCTAGTGCAGGGTGTGATGCTTACTTAGCACTCAAGAAATGTTTGTTGAATGAATGAATCTCACTCTGAGCATGAAGATTTGTCAGGCAAAACTGATGGAATGTTTTTTAAAATGTTAAATTGATGCGTTTTCACTCCCCTTCACTTGTGATGCCTGGGTAAGGGAAGAGCAAGCATCCCTGTTCTGTTTATTGCTGCATAACCACTCCAAGCTCAGCGGGGTAAAACAACAAAGGTCACTTATTATTATTACATCTATCCATTCCGGGGGTTGACTGGGATTGGCAGACAGACAGTGGCTGGGGTTGCTGTCTGACTGTCTGAAGGCTGCATGTATAGTGGTGGCAGATGCTAGCTGTGGCTGGGACCTCAGCTGGGGCTGTCTGCCAGAACGCTGCACGTGGCCTCTCCATGTGCCCATTCTTCACAGCATGGCCGCTGGGATTTAAGAGCTCATGTGCTAAGAGAGGGAGAACCAGAAGAAGCTGTATCATCTTTTTTTTTTTTTTTTTATGATGTAGCTTCAGAAACAGTGGTTTGCTGGTAACTGTTTAACACCCATCGCAGTGTGTGTGTGATTGTAGTGTTTGCTGGCTTCTGTGATATAAATAATCCCACTGTGACTGTTTTCATGCTACTGACATGACTTCACTGAGCACAGAATTGGGAAAAGATGCATACTCTCACTGGCTGGCTGGTAGCAGGGTGCCAGCACCCTACTGCTCAACAGTCACATAGCATCACTTGCTCTGTGCTCTGTTGGTTGAAGCAATCCAAAGTTCCACCCAGGTTCAAGGGGAGGAGATGGAGTCTGCCTCTTGATGGGAGACTGACGAGGTCACAGTGTAAGAAGAGCAAATGGGATGACAGAGCTCGTTACGGCCATCTTTGGAAAATCCAATCTGCCACAACCACCAAGAACAAAGAGACCCAAAAGAATGCACAGAGGAAAGAGGAATGTACAGAAAGTCCCCAGAAGATAGGCCAGTGAATAAAAGTTTTTCCTCCACTGGAAGAAGATGGGAAGGGAAGGCAAGAGCAAAATCTCTTCTGGGATAAAAAATATGATGGGGAGGAGCAAAAGAACTAGAACCACAGACAGAGAGAGAGAAAATCCGCAAGTAGAGATCTTTTCTCTGGCTTTCTATTTGAAACTCTAGGAGCAGAGCATCCATTCATTGAATAACTGCAGTATATTTCTTATGTGCCAGACACTGATCTAAGTGCTGGAATGAAGCAGTAAACAGAACAGAAATCCCTATTGCATTCGTTTGCTCGAGCTGCCATAACAAGTATCACAGCCTGGGGAGCTGAAACTACAGAAATTTATTTTTCGCGCAATTCTGGAGGCTGGAAGCCCAAGATTGCATTGTTGTCAAGTTTGGTTTCTTCTGAGGCCCCTCCCCTTGGCTTGTAGATAGCCATCTTCTCCTACCTGAGTCTTCACGTGGTCTTTCCTCTGTACATGTCTGTGTCCTACTCTCCTCTGCTTATCAGGACCCCAGTCATATTGGATTAGGGCCCACCCTAATGACCTCATTTTAACTTCGTCACCTCTTTAAAGACCCCATCTCCAAATGCAGTGACATTCTGAGACACTAGGGTGTTAGGACTTCAACATATGAAGTTTTGGGGGACGCCACTCATCACATAACACCCGCCTTCACGGACGTGACATTCTAGGACCTCCTATGGTGATCTTTTACGAACATCACACGTCTGTGGCCATGGAAGTGGTGGCATGAAATGCCCAGGGAAAAGCCTGTAGGCATTGACATGGACTTCAAGTTGGGATCAACTCTGTGGAACAGTTCCCAGCTTTCTGTTGGATCAGATTGTCAGTAGTCTCCAGCTGAGACACATCCTCACATAGTAGCTTTTCCCTTGCTCTTCCCTGCTTCTCTCGTTCTCCTTCTCCCAAGAGCCCTCCTGAAATAAATCTAGGGTGCAGCTTCTAGAGAATCTTACGTATGTAAGACAGTCACATTGCGTTACGTCAAGAGGCACATAATATCTGGTTGACCCCCACTTCATGATGTTCAACTAACCTGTAAATAAAGATAGCATGATTCCTCCATCATACAATGATATATTTCACTTAGACATAGAATCTACATGGTGTTATTTGGGACAATGTAAGTGTCTAGTGTCCCATCAACCATTCATCTAGTGATTTTAAAGCCAGTGGATAATCTTGCCAAATCAATCATTTAATTAGAAGTGTGAAATAGTGGTTTCTTTCTGATTCTATCACTCTTTCCACATATATGAGCTAAGGTTCTTCTGCAAAGCTTTCCCACATTGACTGGGGCTGTTTGATAGCATGGGCTACAGTTTCTGAATGAAAGGCGGGATACATTATTCGCTTTAAATTTTCCTTTAATTTTCAAATTTTCAGAGAAGTCGCCTTAGCCTTAATTTTACTTTAAATGGTGAAAAATTCTTTTTTCTATGTTTTTTTACTTTTCGTATCATTATGGAGTCATGAACTTTTAGAGACTGACCATATTTCAATTAACTACAAACATTATTTTTTTTGATGCTCAAATTCTCACAGTTTTGGTCAGTGAAAGCCTACTCAAGTTGGCTCCTGTGTCCTTTTGACATGACAAGAAAGCTTCTTTGCTTCTGAAAAAAACGTGTCCCAGGTTCACTTTGTACCTTCCTTCCTCTACACTAGAAGCTGTCATTTATCAGTGGAGCCCTGGTTCCTCTCAGTGGGGAGTGGGATTAGAGAATAAGATCTGTGCACAAGAGATGGTCATTGCTTCTGGCATATTGCTGTTATTAGTCCATTTCAGTGAGCAGAGGTGTACCATGCATATTTTTTAAAGTCATGATTTCATTTTGATATTTTTAATTTAAATTTAACACTGTAGCATTTTATGTAACTTATTTGATTTTATAACTATGTCTTTTTTCTTTAACACTGAAAATCTTGAATCCTAACATTATTAACATAATTACTTACATGCTTTGTCATACAGTAGAAAGAGAAGATTTACAATAACAATACCAGCACTACTTAAAAAGTAAAACTACCAAGCTGAAGTTTTAAATTTCTTTGTAGTTCATTTTGGCCTTAGATCACGTCCCACTAAGGAGGTAGAGTCAAAGCATTGTGTCCTAAAGTCACTGGAAATAAATCCCTCCTCTGTGGACATGGTACTATTTGATGTACGGTTATGTTCACATGTTTGTTTCCAATTTTAAGAATTTTTTGTCTTAGAATACACTTACATTATAATGTAATGTAATGCATTTACATTAATCAAAGACCAAAACCTCTAGAAAAGTTCACAGAGGAATCCTGCTTCTATTCCTGCCCCCTCCATCATTTCTCTCATAAATAATCTTTTTTATTAGTTTGGTGTTTTTCTTCCAGTATTTTGGCAAATATAAGCAAATACACAGGTATGTATTCTTATTTTCTCCCCTACCCAACATGTAGCAGTTTTCTGTACCTTCTCGTTGTCATTGTTTTCACTTCTGGTATCCTGGAGATCTCTCCAGATCAGCACAGAGAAGTCTTTGCTATACTTTTTTACAGCTGCATAGTACTCTGCTGTGTGGACGTGCCATAGTCTATTCAAGTTGTCTCCTATTGCTTGAAAATTGAATTATCTCCAATCTTTTGCAGTTACAAATAATACTTCAATGAATTGAGTAACCTTTACAAGTATCATTTTGTAGTTGTATAGTTGTACCTGTGGGATAGACTTCTAGAAACGGAATTGCTGCATCAAAAGGTAAATGCGTCTATGATTTTGTTGGACACTGACAAATTCCCCTCTACAGGGGTTGTAACATTTTGCATTCCTACCAGCACTGTATAAGAGAGCCTACATCCTTACAGCTTTGCTAACAGAGTGTATTGTCAAACTTTTGGATTTTTGCCAATCTTCTATAGGTGAGAAATGCAATATTTTCAATTGCATTTGAAATTGAAAATATTGCATTTCTCTATAAGTGTGGTTGGGGTTTTTTCCCCCTATGTTAAAGAGTCATTTTTATCTGTTTGCACTCAGTTTATTCACATGCTTTGGTCATTCATCTATTGGGTTGTTTATCTTTTTCTGCTTGACTTCAGAAGCTCTTTGTAAAATGGGTCCCATGAGTATAGAATGAACAAAACAAAGTCTTTGCCTTCACAAGGCCAACTTCCCATGAACGGTCCCTTCCTGTGACTGGTGCCAAGAGAAGGAATTCTCTCCTTTCAATACGAACTGAAGCCATGGGCAGCGATGATGGATTATGTTGCCACTTTCTTCATCTGTGAGCAATTTTCTGGATTGACTTACTCTTCCAGGAAAATAATCTATATTCCTGATGGAATAAATCAATTTCCAAAAATAGGGGAATGTGTACTCTTGCAGTTATTAAAATTATGCTCTCAGAAATATTTAAAGAAATGGGGAAATGGTTATGATATATTATTACATGAAAAGGCAAGCCACAAAACAGTATGCACTATAAAACCAATTGTATAGAATGTATCTAGCCATAAGCTTAGGAAAAAGGTTGGAAGACTATACCCCAAATGTTTACAGTGGTTACCTCTGAGTATTGGGATTATAGATGACTTTAATTTTATTCTTCATCTTTGCTCTATTTCATAATGGTTTTTACAATGAGCATGTATTGTGTAAAAAATTGGCAAGAATGATAATATTTTTAAAAATAATAATATTGAACAAAATTTAAGCTAAACCTTCTGTCTTGAGTGAACAGGAGCTGTTGATTTGGTGCAAAGTCAGGGTGGGGGCACTAGGGAAAGTCCATCCTTTTCAATTCTGTGAGCTCATTGATGTTGAGGATCAATTTATTTTCAGTATTCCACTTACTTTCAGTAATAATAATCTCATTTGCTATTTCCTCCAGAGGTTGTAAGTTTTATTTGGAATAGCAAACATTTTAAAGATGATGAACCACTGAGGATCCCAAGGTTTCATGTAAGAATCCTTCACCAACTCATTAAACCACCTCCATCTCAACTTCAAATTTCTAATCAGTGCATGGTCACTCTCTTAGTCTTGTCCTTACTTCCTCCATCTTCATCACATGCAGCCATTTGATCACCTACTGAGTCTTTCTTTGACATATATCTTCAGCTATCTATTCCTGACTCCCCAGCTCCAATACTAGTCATGACTCAGACTATCTGCTGCCTCCATCACTACAGCAACTTTCTGCATTAGAGAGGTATGTGCTCCAAGAAAAACTGCATGGGTTCAAATGTGGGCTCTACTTCCTATGGCCGTAGGCAAGTTTCTTAACTTCTCTATGCATTTCTTTCCTCATTTGTAAAATGGAGATAGTCATAACATCTAATTTATTAATTTTTTGTGAGGAAATATATGTAAAAGCACTTAAAATGGTAACTGGGCACATAGTTAATGATCAATAAAGGCTAGCTATTTTAACTATATAATTAACTTATTTGCCTCTACTTTGGGCCTTCTGGCCAGGTCAACATTCTTAAGTTCCATCATGTCGCTCCTTTGGTTATAAGTCTCCGTATGAGTTTTGCACTGGGCAGTGGCTGACTAGGTTGTTTTGGACAACCTATCCTGCCAGGAACAACTAGAAGTGCTGGACATCTCAGAGATAACTAGTAACGGAGAATTTCTGAGACCAAGATCTGGATAAGGAATAAAGTCAGTAAAGGTGAGTGGCATTTGAAGCTGATTCCAAAAGTGGAAGTAGTGAATGAGAAGCTGAAAAGTTTGAACAGAGGGTTCATAAATATGAAGGAGCCTAGGAGGATAAATTTGGAGCTAAGGGCCTATCACAAGCCTTTTTTTGGAGTAAGGGTCTACTGAAGAAGTGTGTCTCACAGAGAATAAAGCCAAATTTAGAATCATTTAATTCCTGAATGGATTAAAATAATCAGCTTCTAGTTTCTCTGCCTACCAGCAGCAAAAATAAATACATCTGGAAGAAGAAAACATCATGTAGGGCCTCAGAATATCGGTACTCAATAAAAATAACCAGCCACATAAGAAAACCAGTTTGGACAGAAAACTGAGAGGGAAAAACAGACAATAGAAAGAGATCCACGGACAATCCAGATCTTGAATAAGACATAGACTTTGAAATAACTACTATTAATACGTTCATGGAATCAAAACTCAAAATGGATAAATTTGGCACCAAAAAAAAAACACTATGTAAAATAACCAATTGGATATTCCAGATGTGAATAAAATTCAATAAATAAAATTAAAGACTGAGTGAATAAGTTAAACAGCAGATTAGACACAGTTGAAGAAACAATAGTAAACTTGGAAGATAGGACAATAGAAAACACACAGACTAAAACACAGAGACAAATAAAGAGAGAATATAGAAAAAAGCATAAGAAATGTAAGGAACCCAGTGAAAATGTTTAACATATATGTTATTGGAAATAGGAGAAAAAACAAATATTTAAAGAGATATGGCCAAGAATGTCCTAAAAATGATGAAAATTATTAAACCACAGATACAAGAAGTACTTCAAATTCCAAGTATGACAAATACAACGTAAAGCATATTTGTTCATACAAAATAAAAGTTAAAGACCAAAGGAAAAGTCTTAGCAGCTGAAGTATAAAAAGCGTACTACCTTTTTAAAAGCAACAACTAAATTGATCTCCACAGAAACTATGGAAGCCAGAAGAACTGAAAGGAAATAACAAATACCCTAAAATTCTCTAACCAGCGGAAATATGTTTTGAATATGAAGGCAAATGGGATCATAAAGGATTGTATGTCTGAATAAGAAAACAAGACACTGGGGCTGGCCCCGTGGCCGAGTGGTTAAGTTCGCGCGCTCAGCTGCCGGCGGCCCAGTGTTTCGTTGGTTCGAATCCTGGGCGCGGACATGGCACTGCTCGTCAGACCACGCTGAGGCAGCGTCCCACATGCCACAACTAGAAGAACCCACAACGAAGAATACACAACTATGTACCGGGGGGCTTTGGGGAGAAAAATGAAAAAATAAAATCTTTAAAAAAAAAAAAAAAAGAAAACAAGACACTACTGTTTGAATTTCAATGTTGTGTAGCCCCAAAGTACATTTTTCCCTTTCTATTAAAAACTTAGAGCCAGTGTCATGATAACGCAAATTCATCAGAGACACATGTTAATTTTATCAGTATGTTTACAGAGATTAAAATTCATTTCTTATACACAGTTTGAAATCCTATTACCATGAAACACTGTGAAGAATAGGAAAATGAAAAGAAAGAATTATTTGTTTACACTGCAATGGAAATTAAGTAAACCATTCTATCAATAAAATCTCTTAGATCATATAAAAACTGAAGGCAAAATGAAAGCATTTTCAACAAATAAACAGAATTCATCACAAGACCCATACTAAGAGAAATATGATGGATATGGTTCTTTTGGGTAAAGGAAAATGATCTCAAAGAAAAGCATAGAGATGCAGGAAGAAATGAAGAGTGCAAGGGAGGGTAGAAATATGTGAAATTATAAATAGAATATTGACTTATAAAACAGTAATAGTAAAGCCTTTTAGAGTTTTAAATATACGTAGAATTTAAATTCATGACAACAATGAAAAAGATGGGAAGAGCATAAATGGAGTTAAAACCTGCTAAGATTCTAGCAATATCAGGGATGTGGTAAAGGTAAAAATATATATATTTTACTTTAATAATTCAAAGATGCCTATCTTAATCTCTAGGATAATTACTAAAAGAATATATAACAAATGAAGTAATAGAGGGAAAGGGAATAATAGAATTATTAATCTGAAAGAAAAAAGAAAAAGTAACACTGAATAAGTGGGTCTAGAAAAAATGGTAAGATAATAGACCCAAATTAAAATATATATCAGTAATTATATTAAATGTAATTATAAAATAATGCTCCAATTAAAAGACAGATTGTGTCAGAGTGAAAAAAACAAAACTATATGCTACTCACAAGAAAGATACTTTAAATAAAAGGACACAGAAAAGTTAAAATGAAAGGGTGGAAAAGATACACCATGCAAACACCAAAAAAAGCTGAGGTGCCTATATTAATATCAAAGTAGTACTTAAGGAAGAAAGCATTACTAAAGATACAGAGGAGCGTTTCATAAAAAGCATCAATATGCTAAGAAATGTAATAATTGTAAATATGCCTGCGCCTAATAACCTAGCCTCAAAGTATAGAAAGCAAAACCTGACAGAATTGGAAGGAGAAATAGATCTGTAAGTATATTTCTTTCAGTAGCTGATAGAACAGTCATAAAAATCGATAAGTATATAGAAGATTTGAACAATGTAGTTAAAAACTTAACCTAATTCATATATAGAGAGACCACTGCATCAAGCAACTGAAGAATGCCAATTATTTTTAAGTAAACATGGAATATTGAATTGAGTATTTGCAGGTCCATAAGGCAAGTCTTAACCAATTGAAATGATTGAAATTATACAAAGTATATGAACTATACTTTGTGCAGCCATAGACTCTAGTGGAATTGAGCTAGAAATCAATAACGAAAAGGTGATTAGAAAATCCTCACATGTTTGGAAATTAAGCAATTTAGTTATAAATAGCCAGGGGGTCAAAGAAGAAATTACAATGAATATCAGACAATAGTTTAATTGAATGATAATTAAAATGTGACATATCAAAACATGTGAGATGCAAGTAAGTGTATTTATAGGGAAATTGATAGTTTAAGTACATGTATTAGAAAAGGAGAATGGTTTTAAAACCAAGGATTGGGATTCTAGAATGCCTAAGCAAGGGAACAAGATGGGTTTGGAGCACAAAAAATCCTTATCTCCAAAGAATTTATTACTCTTTCACTTGTCTGGCAGTTCACTGAAAAGCTCCATCCACAGGACTTGTTTTCACTTGACCTAACTCAATAATCACTTTGTGCAAATAGCCCTATCCTCCAGGCATTTGTTAAAAAAAAATAGTGGTAATTGTTTGATATCACAGATCCTTGAGTCTGTGTTACCAGTTGGAGCTAATAAGAGGCTGACCAATAACTTAGAAGGAAAAACTGGAAAATAAGATGGAGGCTTTGAAGAGTTCTAACATGTTTCTGGGAATCTAGAAGGCCACATGCATGCAATTGTGCACATGCCCAAGAAAGACCTTAGAAGGCCGTAATCTTTCACCTCAGGCTGACCTTGAGGCCCTGCACAAGCAGGGATGAAGGCCAAGGCAGAATTGTAAACTGCCTGCATGAGCACTGAAGGCATACCCAACATACACACACACACACACACACACACACACACACGCAGCCCCTCAGCAAAGGAAAGGAGACTTACTAGTTTGAGGCAACTCTTCAATCATTAGCTGACCACTAAGCTAATCAAGCAGACTTCAGTGGCTACACATGACAAAAAGTACAGCCTTTTCATTAGCCCAGGAAAGTCGCTACACAAACAAAAAGCAACAACAACAACAACAAGAAACAACAAGAAATCTGGAGGGGAGGGAATCTCATTTCCAGGGTTGCCATAGTATATTATTTGTAATATAATTATGTTATTTCAGATTATATTGTTTAAAATTATATTATTTTAAGTGTCCAATTTCAACAAAAATTTACGAGACGTGCAAAGAAACAGGAAAGAATGGCTCATACACGGGGGAAAAAAGCAGTTAATTGAAACTAGTATTCTGAGTTATTCTCTTTTTGGTTAGAAATTGTCCCTGAGGAAGTGCAGACATTGGTCTTACCAGATGAAGATTTTAAATCAGCTGTTATAAATATGGTCAAGAACTAAAAGAAACCATGCCTAAAGAATTAAAAGAAAGCATGAGAACTATATCTCACTAAATAGAGAATATCAGTAAAGACATAGAAATTATTTTTTTTAAAAAAAGAACCAAATAGAAATTCTGGAGCTGAAAATGAAAAATTGAAGAGCTCAACAGAAAATTTGAACTGGCAGAAGAAAGAATCAATGAACTTGAAGATAAGTCAATTGAGATTATCCAGTCTAAGCAACAGAAAGAAAAAAAGAATGAAGAAAAATTAACAGAGCCTCAGAGAGCTGTGGTACACCATCAAGCTATTAACATCATATAATAGGAGTTCTAGAAGGAGAAGAGAGAAAGCAAGGGGAAGAAAGAATATTTGAAGAAATAATAGCCAAAAACTTCTCACATGTGAGGGAAAACTGCATCAAATTTGCATATCCCAGAAGCTCAACAAACTCTAAGTAGTATAAACTCAAAGAGATCCACATCTAGACACATCATAGTCAAGCTGTCAAAAGATGAAGAGAAAACTCTTAAAAGCAGCAAGAGAAATGATTCATTAAACACCAACACCCCACTGAAACATGATTTCCCAGAAGCCTGCTCCTGGACACAATCCAGGCAGAATGTGAGGTAACAATCATTTCTGAGTCATCAATAGTACCACCCTATGGGTGAAGTCGAAGATGGAAGATGGAGAAGTCTTTTAAACCTTTCAAGTTTTCTCTCCACTCCTTAAAGTCTCTTATTTGGGGCATCATCTTGGTCCTCTCCATCCTGTGAGTCAGGACTGAGAGGGGACAGAGATATCATTGCAAACAGTATTAGGGGAGTGTGTGAAAATGACGTCACTAGGGATCTGACGTGACAATGACTGCCTGCCCTGAGGGCTACAGGACTTGCCCAGTTGGGAAACAGCTAAGCAGTAAGTAACTGTTGGCTTTAGATTGGGTAGTATTGGTTCTAAGCATAGTTATATATGAAATTTCCCTTAAAAATAAGGTCCTAGTCTTGAAGTATAATAATGAAGACCAGGCATGTTTCTTTGATTCATGTTTTTATATTGATATAGATACACATTTACAGTTTTATATTGTACTTTAAATCTAAATCACATCTATTTTTATCTCTTTCTCAAAGATATTATTTATTTTATCTCTTTCTCAAAGATAATTTAAGTGGGGATGAGAAAAACTTAGAGATGAATTTTTCCAACATTCTGACCCAGGAGACTGCCATTCATTCCACTGACATTTACTAAACATCTATATTATGTAGCGGACATTGTGCTAGAGGATGGACACAGAGATGGGAGACAAAGTGTTCCTCATGGGGCAGGAGAGGTGAATGCTCAGTCTGAACTTGGTGGGCAGTTCCAGGAGAGGCTCCCTAGAGAAGATGACCCCTTATGGGAGTCTTGAAGGGTGAGCTAGGTGAAGTGAAGTGGGTTTAGGCAAGGCTATCCAGGGAGACAGAAGAAGATGGCACGGAAGTGAGGGAAACTTGGTATGGTTGAGGAATTCCAGATGGCCAGAGGATAGGTGTTGGGGGGGTGGCTCAGAGATTAGGCGAAACTGATTTGTAGGGAAAGATCATGATTGTCCTGGAATGCCACCCTAAGAAGATTTAAATGACACAAAATAGTAATTATTATAATTCTTCCTATTTATTGAGCACTTGCTACATGCTAGGCACTCAACATAACCAAGTTATTCCTCACAAGAGTCCTATGAGGTAGGTACAGATTTATATGGATAAAGTATACTCGATTGGGCGAAAGAGTCCACAGAGACTGAGAAGGAACAGTCAGGGAGATAGGAGGAGAACAGGATGGCCTGGTGTTGGAGAAGTCAAGAGGGAAGGAATTTCGAAAAGGATTTGTGTTAAGTGCTGCCAAGAGGTCAGTAGGAGAAAGACTAAACAACTAGCAGGTCACTGGTGATCTTAACAGGTACAGTTTCAGTGGAGTTAGGAGGCAAAAGGCAGATTGCTGTAGGGCGAGGGTGCAAACACAATGCAGAAATGGTGATAGTGATTCTTGACTGCTCTCTTAAGAAGACTATTCAAGGAGGAGAGGGTTAGCAAACAGGTAGAGGGAGTTAGAGGTTGGTTGGTTGGTTGGTTGGCTGGCTGGTTGGCTGGTTGTTTTTAAGATGAGAGAGACTTGAGCATGTTTGTGTGCTAAGAGGCCAGAATGGGCAGAGAGAGAGATGTGGAAGGCTCATGAGAGAGGGGTCATTGATGAAACAAGGTCACCGCGTAGTTGTTAGGAGATGAGGGGAAGGCCTGGCCTGGCCCAGGAGCCCAGAGAAGGGCATTAAAAATGGATGTGGCAGGGGCTGGCCCCATGGCCGAGTGGTTAAGTTCGCGCGCTCCGCTGCAGGCGGCCCAGTGTTTCGTCGGTTCGAATCCTGGGCGCGGACATGGCACTGCTCGTCAGACCACGCTGAGGCAGCGTCCCACATGCCACAACTAGAGGAACACACAACGAGGAATGCACAACTATGTACCGGGGGGCTTTGGGGAGAAAAAGGAAAAAAAAAAAAAAAATCAAAAAAAAAAAAAATGGATGTGGCTGCCAGAGGGTGAGCTGGAAGCTGAGGTAATTTCAGTTTGTGGGCCTCTGTTTTCTCCACAAGTAGGAACCCAGATCCACTGAGAACAAGGGGAGTCCCAGAATACTTGACTTATAATACGTGTATTTCTATAACACGCTTATTCAATAAGTGCCATAAACAGGTTTCTCCCGCTGCTGCCCAAGTGAGGAGTTCGATTCAGGGGGAAAAGCGTGTGTAGTGAACCCTGAGCGCTCACTGACCTACAGTTTGCAGTTTTTTCTATTCTCAAATGACTCCATGGACTGAGCCATCTACCCTGAGTTGACTTCTCCACTCAGCTTTGCAGTTCTCTTCTCCTCCTCGTGAAGGCAGACAGGCTCTGTGTCTTTGCTGAGAGCAGCCCTAAAAAGAAGCCCACTAACAGCAATGACTGGTGCTAGACCCGCAGGAAGTGTGCGGCCCAAAGAGAGCCTGGAAATAATGGCTTGGGATAAATTGGACAGTGTGAAATGTAGAACTCGGTGAGAGTTGGTATCTGTGGCCAAAAGGAATTTATTAAACTGTGTCAGCGAGTTCTCTAACACTGTCCATGGAGTAAGAAATACAGCTTTAGTGTAAGTCGGAAGGTGGTCCTTTTCAGTGTTGGGATACATCCAGGAAACAGTTCAGAAGAGAGTCAGAAGCCTGCACAAATATTTCCTTTGCAAGTTGGGGAGAGAGAGGTCTCACTCAGGAAAAGGGACTTTCGTAAAGCTTATTTTGTTTGTTGAAAAATAGAGTTATTTTCTTTAGTGATAACATTCAATGTTTTTTAATTTGCATTTTAGTGTAGGTGTCTGTATATTTTCCTTCAGCAGTAGGGTTGTACAAAGAGAGAATGTTTCATTTAAAATTAGGGACCAAGTTGCTAAATGTGTTGTTATCAATAGGTCCAGTGCTTGATACAAATGCGCGCGTGCACGTGCCCACACACACACACACCCCTTCATAGTGAAAGTATCAGCCTGATGGTGTTTACAAGCAGTATTGCTTGACCACACAGTGCACTTCTAAACATGGCCTTTGGCTTCCAGCAGAATCTTGACTCATCTACTTAATTGTTTGAGCAGGTTTTTAACTTATTTAAGCCTCAGTTTTCTCAGTTATAATATGGAGTTAATCAAGGTACCTATCTTAGTATGGTTGGAAGGATTAAACAGATAACATGGGATAAATGCCCAGCATAAAAGGGCTGAATAAATGTGCACATAGCAATTGTTATTATTGATCTTATAGTTGGAAAGCTGATTGTTGTTGACAGCTGTCTTGCAACTCCAGCTGACCCTGAGTCTTTGCTCATGAAGACTTACCTAGTCCAGTTCCACAAATGCTTGTTGAGGGCCTGCTGTGTGTTCTCACAGCAGAAAGAAAGAAATGTGGAGACTTGAAAAATGAGGCCCTTTCTCCCACACCAAGATGCTAACAGTTGCAAAAATAGTAGGAATAAGACAAATAACCATAATGCAATATAGAGTATGAAAGCTCCAAATTTCAATGAAATTCAGTTTCATTCAACCAACATTATTTTTATTGAGTTCATAGTGGTTTACATCAATGTGAGACTTCAGTTGTACACTATTTCTTGACTGCCACCACATAAGTGCTCCCCTTCATCCCCAGTGCCCACCCCTCACCCCCCTTCCCCTGGTAACCACTGAACTATTTTCTTTGTCCATGTGAAATCATCTGGTGTTTGTCTTTCTCAGTCTGGCTTATTTCACTTAGCATAATTCCCTCCATCAACAACATTTTTATCAATCACCTCCTATATGCACACCAAGCCATGTCCACATGGCTAGTATCTATCAAGCATGACAAGTAAACAGTGGGAGTGTAGAGATAGGTAGCTTCAAGGAGGCAGTGGGGATCCTTGTCGGAGTAGCTTTCAGAAGGGAAGGGATGAACAGGAATTCAAGCCCACAATCGGAGGAAAAGGTAATCTCGGGAGAGGACACAGCGTGTGCCTTGGCGTGGAGGCAGGAAACTGCAAGCGGTGTCTAGAGAACTGAACGTAGCTTGTTATTACTGAAACTTAGATTTGGGTAGGAAAGTAAAGGGAGAGACAAACAGGAATCAGGTTGCCTTCAGGTTTGATCTTTGGGCTACGAGGTCTTTGAAGGTTTGTGAGCAGGTGTGATGTGATGAGACAGTGTTTTAGAAACACTCCTGGGGCTACAGTGTAGGGGCAGATGGGAGTGTAAGATCAATACCAGAGAGCCCAGTTAGGCTGCTACAGGTATCCTGTCTGTGGTCAAGGAGATGGAGCAGGGGGCATGATCTCAAGAAATGCTAAGGATCTTAAATGATTGATGGACAGTTTAATGAGAGAGAGGAAGGAGTCAAAGATGAGCCCCAGGTTTCTGGTTTGTGTGACTGGGTGGATGGTGGTGCCACAAGCTGACCACAGCATAGCCGCCATCTCTTCACCATGCGCACACACATATACCCCAGCTGTGTATCCTTCCTTCTCCCCTACTCCCTGCTCCCAAGTCACAAATTGGAAAAAGGAGAAAGCCTGGAAATCTCCTGAAGAGACTCATGTTGCTCCACAGTGTGGTGCTCAGAAAGGCCCACTGAGTGAGGCCAGACGGTGGCAGCTGCTTCCAGAAAGCTCAAAATGGAAATCAACGCCCTTACAGTGTGTGTACCCCTTGTTTTCCCTGCACTCTAACCACCTTACCATGTCCATCCCTTTTTCTCATCCCAGACCCACCTTTGTAGTTATTGGAATTTTTGTGGATAGTTCTGATATCTGATACCTCAGGTATATGGCAATGTTTGAAGATCTCTCATTGTCTCTCTCTCTGTCTCTTTCTTCCCCCCTTCTTTCCCTCCTTCTTTCTTTTTTTCTTCTTTCTTTCTTTCCTTCTTTCTTCCTTTCTCCATAGCTTTTATTTCATTGTGAAATATAATGCATTTACTGGAGTATGTAAAATATACGTATATAGCTTAAGGCATTTTTATAATGAACACACATGCAACCACCACCCAAGTAAAGAAATAGAATCCTGCCAGCCCCTCAGAAGCCCCTCTCATATCCTCACCTAATCACAGCCCTTAGTATCCCACCTCCCCACACAAGTACCCACTATCTTGACTTATGGGACCCACTTCCTTACTTCTCTTTTTTTGTGTTATCACCTAAGTAGTTTTTCTAAAAAATAGAGTTCAGTTTTGCCTGTTAGGGAACTTTATTCTCTGAAGTTCTTCGATCCTGCTTCTTTCTTTGGACACTATATTTATAAGATGTATCCAATTGTTGGACATCGCTATGCCATCTATTGCATGAATATACTACCATTTTTTAATTCCCTTCTATTGTGGTGGTCATTGGACTGTTTGCAGTATTGAGCTCCTATGAACAGAGCTTCTTGACCATTCTTGTACATGTATCCTGGTCACAATTCATAAGTTGCCTCAGGTTACGTATCTTGGAGTAGAGCGACTGGGTCGTAAAGTGTCTTCACTAATATTACTCGATATTGTGTGAGAGTTCCTCTTTTCCACATCCTTGCCAACATTTGGCGTTGTCTCTCACCTTCGTGTTTTAAACCTCTGTTCCCAAAACAGACTCTTCTACTGTAACAGTCTACCCTAAGCCAGTGGGTCTCACCCTCCATTTCCCAGGTGGCTTGTAACAGAGGACAGTCACATATGTGGCACCCTCTTGTGAGCATGTCCATAAGAAGGTGATGAGCAATTCTCCAAGTATGAACGCCAAAATTTAAATAGATTCTGGTTGATTTAACAATAGTAAATCTTTTAGGGGCTGTGGTACTTTCTTACTTAAAAGCAAAGCAGAAGGGGCAGGAGGGAGGGCAAAAGGGGTGATTAGGCACATGTGTATGGTGATGGATTATAATTAGTTTCTGGGTGATGAACATGATGTAATCTACACAGAATTTGAAATATACTACAATGTACACCTGAAAGTTATATAATGTTATAATCCAATGTTACTGCAATAAAAAATTAAAATTAAAAAAATAAAATAAAAAATTTAAAGAAAAGCTTTATAAAAAATTTTCTCCAATTCTTGACATTTTGCCTCTTTTAAAACACTGTATTATATGGACTCTATACTTGTTTTACAAATAAAGAAATGGACAATCTAAGCAAATCAAATTTAAAAAAAGCAAAGCAGAACTCTTGGTGACACATCCCTTAAGTGATCGTGTCACACCCGTGTGTTTTGATAACCTAGTTGAGAACCACTGTCTTTGTTGGCTGAGATTCTATGATTTTCGCCGCCTTCAGCTTGAATGTATTGACTGCCTCTTCAGCCCAAAACCACAACCACCCAGCATATTTCTCTACCAAAGATGTTGTTCACAAACACCATAAAGGGAACGAGAGAACAATGGTTAAATTTTCCCAAATCAAATGGTACAGACCCAAGGGCTTGTCCTCTGGCATATGATACTCATGCACATGTTCTTTCTGGTGTCCCCACAGGATTTGACCAGCTGACCTGGACCTGGCCAAAGGCCCTGTGCTGCATCATGGCCGCCTCACCATTCTGGCTGACTAGGAAGGTGTTTTCCTTCAAGCTGAGCAAATGGACGGGGCTTGCTTTCTTCCGGTCACTGGTGGTCTCCTTGCCTAACATTCGCCGGAAGAAACTAATCCATAAGCTGCAGGAGGAAAAGGCTTTTCGGGAAGAGATGAAAATTTTCCGTGAGAAAATAGAAGACTTCAGGGAAGAGATGTGGAATTTCCAAGACAAAATCCATGCTTTCCGGAGCCAGATCTTGGGCTTTTGGGAAGAGGAGAGACCTTTCTGGGAAGAGGAGAAAACCTTCTGGAAAGAGGAAAAAGCCTTCTGGGAAATGGAAAAATCTTTCCGGGAAGAAGAGAAAACCTTTTGGAAAAAGTATCGTACTTTCTGGAAGGAGGATAAGGCCTTCTGGAAAGAGGACAATGCCTTATGGGAAAGAGACCGGCACCTTCTTCAGGAGGACAAGGCCCTGTGGGAGGAGGAAAAGGCCCTGTGGGTAGAGGAAAGAGCTCTTCTTGATGAGGAGAAGGGCCTGTGGGAGGATAAAAAGTCCCTCTGGGAGGAAGAGAATGCCCTCTGGGAGGAAGAGAAAGCATTCTGGGCAGAAGGTGGCGGCCATATTGCTGAGGAGCAGATACCTGAAGATAGGCACTACAATGTCAATGGAGGGCCACGATCGCCAGCCTTCTTCCGAGGCAGGGCATGAGCCCAGGAGATGAAGGGCCATGGGGTCCAGACTCTACTGGACTGGAATTCAAGTCCAGGGTGACCTTATGTGCTGGAGAAACTATGCACTTATTTGTCCCTTTCCTTCAAAAGATCTAATAAAGTCCCGAGGAAAGGTTTGGAAAGTCAACTTCTTCAAGGGAGGCTAGCTACATTTTCCCCAGGTTTTGTGGTTCTCCAAGGTCCTCTCCCATCCTCCAGGCTGTATTGCTGTCCGTAGATCTTGGTCTCAAGCAGTTCACCATAAGCCTGGCATGTATGGGTGTTTGTGAATAGAGACTGTGGTTCTCCTTAAAAGAGTCAGAATTTGGGAGAAGAGAGGCTCAGACAATGCCAGCTAGAGACATAGGGACAGAGAAGGGCTGAGACTTCTCTGCCTCTGTCATGCTGTGGGGCGATCATTTCTGCTCCACTCTAGGCAGTCTCAGAGGCCTGGAGTGGGCTGAAGTTTTCCATGTTAAAAGACCACCGTGCTGTTAACAATTCATCCTCACCTGGCAGGCCATTTAGAACACACAGGCAGAAGCCCCTAATGGTCCACTTGCTTGTAGTTCCGGGTTTCTATGAAACTTCTCCATTGCCCCTTCTCTGTGGCATGAGAAAGGGGCGTGGTATTAGGCTGAAGCTCCAGAGCTCAGCACGCAGAAGCACTGCCTTTCCCTGGTGATGGAGTCAAAGTGGACCGTGTAGGGCGATCTGGGAGTAAGGGAGTCCTCCCTGTCCCGAAAATTCCCATTCACACAGGTCTCACTGTGCCTGCTTTTCTGCATTATCAATTTCTTCCTTTGAGTTTCCTTCCTTCCATTCATTTAAAATTAAAATGCTCCAGGAAGGTAATACATTAAATGAATGTACACTCATGTGGTCAGCAACTTACATGCCCAACTTCTCTTCTGGGATTAGATAGTCTGTATGGACATCAGTATGGAAACTACCAGAAGGTGGGTAGTAAGAAACATCAAGGCAAACATCTCCTGCTTTCCCTTGTCTTAGACCTTGCCCTCATTGTTATTAAGTACAACTTGCTTTGACTTTGTGCCTCCCTTACTACTCAACAAGCACTTTCACATTTGCCAACTCATGCAACCTTCACCATAACTCTATGAGTTGACAGGGAAGGGATTTAAACCCATCGTACAGATGAGAAAACAGAGACCTAGAGAAGCCAAGTGACTGCATATGGCCAGGCAAGCAGCAAAAGGAAGGGCAAGGCCCAGATCCCACGTCGTCTGCCTCTTGACCCATTCCTTTTCTAATACAAGCCTGGGTCATGGAATGTTGCTTCAGCGTAGCTCAGGCAATAATGGCATCAGGTTGCATGAGCCTTAAAGCACTTTGGGCTTTCACTGGGGTTTGGGGTGTGTAGTGGAGAGATGGGAAGAAGAGAGGACAGAGTCCTCCTAGAAGTGTTGAGCAAATGCACCGGGTCACGGGAGAGTGGGCCAACTCCAGGAGCAGCCAGGCCTCTGTGGCTCCGTATCACTTTGGGAATGTCTGGATTCCTTGCAAGGCCTCTGATTCTCAGGAGTGAGGGCCAAGACAGTGGGAGCAACTTTCTCCTTTGTCACACACCCTCACCTCATCCTCAGCTCCCAACTGACCCTTGGGCAAAAACTTTAGCAAGCTGTGGGAACAAGATGCTGGTGTGAAGAATCAGATTTCAGGGGGAGGTAGCTGGGGGCCCTCACTCAAGAAGACCTGTCCAACAGATGGTGGGAACCCCAATACAGCAGCACTGCAGATTCAGCGATCCCCAGTGGTCCCGCCCAAAACAAAAGCAAATGGAAGATTGTTGACCTTAAGACTTAAGAAATGCAAACCAGGTGAAAGCAGGAACTGGGAACATGCAGTGAATAGAAAGAACCCCACACCCGACCCTGCTTCACAGTGTTCCAGTGAAATCATTGAGAGAGACCGTTGTCATTTGAAGGGGGACTGGAGGAGCTTCCCAGAGGGGACAGGAGGGTCCCTCTGTGATTCCATCCTTCATTCAGCAAACGGCTGTGAACTTTCACCATCCCAGGCTCTGTCCTCTTTGGTTTAGGTGGGGAAGTGGGGAGAATGGCAAGTAAACATTCTCCCCACCTTTGAGGGGAGGGCCGTGAGAGCTCCATGGAGTGCCCCCTTTGATGTCTTTTAACTGACTCTGGCAGTGGTGGGGGTGAGGGGATCTGGAAGGGTTTCCTGGAGGAGGTGATGACTGGGTGAAGGCTATCAGTCCAGTGGGAATTAGCTAAGGGAGGTGGGGCTGAGCAGTAGGAGGGCATTCCAGGCCGAAGGAACACCATCGGCATATGAAAGAGCACAGCAGTTTAAGGAACTGCAGACACTTTGGTGGACATGGGGGAAATGTAGAATAATGAATTAGACGAGAAGGCATGTAACTGATGACATAAGGCCTCATGGGCAATAGGGAGCCACTGGAGAATTTTAAGAAAGACATATTTAGATTTAAATTTTAGAAATGACATCTGGCTATTCAATTTGTGGTCCATGGACCAGCAGCATTGGCCTCACCTGGGAGCTTGTTGCAAAGGCAGAATCTCAGACCCTGACCTATTGACTCAGGCTCTGCATTTTAACAAGGCCTCTGCATGATTTGTATTGGCTTTCAGGTTGGAGGCATACTTCTGCAGAGGAGCTAGTGGAGGTGGCTGGAGTGGAGGGAGGCGAGATCATCTGGCAAGGTGGCAGTAATCCAGGTGAAAGGGGCTGGTGCCCTGCCCCTGGCAGCAGTGGGGTAGACATGAAGACGAGCTGGCAGCTTGGAAAGCTGCTGGGAGACAGAGCAGAGTCCACTGGCTGGGGATGGATTGGATTTGGGTGGTGTGGGAGAGGCCAGTACCAAGGATGCTGCATAGGTTCCTGACTGGGACCATGAGGGGATAGTTGTGCCCATAACTGAGAGGAGGCCCAAGAGGAGCAAGATGAGTGGGGCTTTCAGGGTTAGGGGAGACACAAGATGGCAGGTTCCCTTTACCTACTGTGTAGGGCAAGTTCTCCAGACCTGGTTAGCACCTCAACTTTCTCCTCCTTCACTCGCTAAACAAGGTGGGTAAGAATTCCTTTGTTACATAAATCACTCATTCATCAGCTAATTCATTGTCCATTTATTCATTCAACCACCACTCTACCTTGCCAGCACTGGACTATGTCTGGGAATGTGTTGATTCCTGCCCACATGAAGCTTGCAGTCTAGTGGGGAAGACAGATAATCAAATAATCACAAGGCTATTATTTGTAAACTTCAACAAATGCTGTAAGGAGAAGGGTACATGGCGCCACCTCTCTGAGAGCTCTCCAGTAATGCACCCTTCTCGAGTGTGTTTTAAGCACAGAGCAAGATCTGTAGAGAGATGAAATAAAACCAAGTTTAGGCAAAAGAAAATTAACCTAAGGATGAGTTGTCTGTGTATGACTAATAACTGGGAATCCCTGGGCCCTCAGGTAGGTTCACAGAGAAAGGAAAGGATTCAGATAATGTCCGTGAAAGCATCTTCTAACCTCTGGGATGTTATTACAACTGTTAGCACAAACGGAGATAGATTGCTCCACAACCTCAGCAGCAGCCAAAACTGGTGTCCTCTTTGAGGCAGCACCCATGATAGCATCACTGAACTCCTGAGAGATGTCCTGGTTGGTCCATGACTTAGGCTCAGGCAGACATCTAAGGAGCAACTTAGCTCCTCTGTGTTGATCTCTTGGCAGGGAACAGTGTCATCTGTGCTGCCTTAAGGTCCTGCTCATTCAGCTGGGCCCCAGATTCATAATCATCTTTATTCCAGAATCATAATGCAGACGCTGGAAGATCCAGGAGTGCCAGGAACAGCACCTATTTCAGTAACTTACCTCGCCACTAAATTCACCCTGAGGAATTATCTTCTCCCCAAAGCTGGAGGCCATGCGGAAGCTCTTACCTGAGCCTACCAGAAGGGTTTTCCAGGGAAATGTGCTCAGCTCTGGGAGCTGTCATTGAGTCTTTTAGGCTGTGGACCACAGATGTCAGACTCACCTGGGGTGCTTGTCAAAAATGCAATTCCTGGGTTCCACCCCAGACTTACTGGATCTCCGTCTTTGGGGCCAGGCCTCAAAACCTGAATTTTTTAACACATTTTCCAGATGATTCTTATGCAAACTAAGTTCTGGGAAACACTTGCATGTAGTAGAAAAAGCCCTGGGATAGAAATCAAAGGCCCTAATTCTATTTCCAGTTCTGCTGCTTGGGGCCAAGAGCTGAGGGCACAGGCTGAGCCTCTGTTTCCTCAGCTACAGAAGAACTGGATTTTTTAACCTGACGAAGTCCCTGAATGGCGACTGCTAGAAACTTGGTTTGAAGCCTGGGGCTCCTCTTGAGAAGTTAGCATGGGGAAGAGCAGTCCAGAGACCCTGCCCCCTTCCTCTTCAGCCCAGGCACAGATTACCTGCGCGAAGGGCATGTGGCCCTGGCCAGAGGACCCAGCTTCTGTTTGCTGGACGTGTATGAAAAGAGGAGTCCATGCACTAAAGAGATGGCACCTGCAGTGACCCAGCAAAGTCCTCGCTAACTTCATTGCCATCTCTGCATAGGCCCAAATCTCTACTCAACAGCCTGGACCCACCTCTGGGGGACAAAGTTACACTAAAGATAACGTAAGAGATACGACCTTTGAGCAAGAAAAAATGTTTGCCTGGTAAAAACTTACTATGGATCATGGATCAATGACTCACTGAGAAAACCTGCGCTAGTTAGCCTGGAATTTTCTAGAACCTTCTTGGCATATCTGTAAGTTCCCTGAGAGCTAGTGAGTGCCCAGACATGCTGAACAGTATTTTCCATTCTTCAAAGCGCCATCCAGTGTGATGTGCCTAATTCTCATCTTTGGGACTTGTGACATAGTCTATCGCTTAATTCAGGCCCAGAAGAACAAAGGGTCATGCATAACTTACTACTGTTAATAGTCACAAAAGTAGCATGAGCTGGCGAAACGGACATAGCTTAGGGGTCAGACAGGCAGTTCCAGGAGCCAGGGCTTCCTCCATTACTTACTAGAGTATGATTGTGTGAGTTTCCTAAGCTGCCCTAACCAAGTATCACAAAGTTGGTGGCTTGAAACAACAAGTTTGTTCTCTCATGGTTGTGAAGATCAGAAGTCTTAAATGAAGGTGTTTGCAGAGTTGGTTCCTTCTGGAGTCTCTGAGGGAGAATTTATTCCATTCCATTTATTAGCTCCTGGTGGCTGCAGGCAATCACTGGCATTCCTTAGCTTGTGGATGCTTTACTCCAATCTCTGCCTCCATCTTTTCCTGGCCTTCCTTGTGTGTCTCTGTGTCTCAAATCTCCCTCTCTTTTCTCTTATAAGGACTCCAGTTATTGGCTTTAGGACCTGTCCTAAATCCAGGACGATCTCATCTCAAGATCCTGAATTACTTCTGCAATGACTCTATGTCCAAATAAGTTCACGTTCACAGCTACCAAGGGTAAGGACTTTTGCAAAGACACTGTTCAACCCACCACAGTGACTTAAAAGGTGTTTTTACTCTCCGAGCCTCAGTTTCCTGATCTGTAAAATGGGAATAATAATAATGACACCTGCATAACCAGAGGGATTAAGAGTACTGTAAACAATTTTTGACAAATTCTCTATTCATTTATCCATATGTTGTGAGGCTCCAAAGAGACAATATATGTTGAAGTTCCCAGTACGTTATACATCATTCAGTAAATTCCAGATTCCCCCACTGCCTTTTGTTTCATAGATGTTACTTTGGGGTTGGATTTACATCTCATTCTGATCTGTCAGGAGATCAGTGAATTCTTAGCCTCCTATGACAGTCAAGTATTTCACTTAAAATATTTAGACAGGTATGGCCACATGGATATACTTTAACAGATATTATTAAAAAGAGACATTATCTGGCCTCTGGGCTACATCTGGTGTAACTGGCCACAATGACCTTTCAGGATAAGTCCTGGTGTGGGTAAATGTTCTTGCACAGCACTAGTGTTCTGGAAGCATCTGCAGCAAAGCCAGGCCTGTGACTGACTTGTGACAAGTGACTTTAGATATTTGGATGGTGTCTAAGAAGGGCCTGTCTCAAATTCTTCTCTCATGAAAAGAAAGACCAAGTACAGAATTTTTTGGTTTTGATTTTTGTTTAAATTGGTGCAAATAAATAAATACAATGTTTTTCGTTATTCTAATTGGAATATCTCATTAGAATTATGTTAAAATCTACAAGTAAGCAGTACAGAAATGAAGGACAATTTTGAAAGATTTCTTTATGAAGAGCCTATGCTTTGAATCTCCCGTCACTCCAACCACCAAAGGGAGAGAGATGGGGAGGAGCTACCTTCTACCCCACGTCAAGAGAAAGGAGGGCTTCAACGTTCTTCCTAATAGTTAAGATCCCATTTATTGCTCTCCTTGAGCATGGTAAAGGAACGGGATTTTAGTCGATGGCTGTTGAAGACCTCATAGGATCAAAGCTCAAAGAAGGACATTTCAGGGGCACCTATGATGGTTAATTTTATATGTCAACTTGACTGGGTCAGGGGTGCCCAGATATTTGGTTAAACATTATTTCTGTTTGTGTCTGTGAAGGTGTTCCCAGATGAGGTTAATATTTAAACAGTGGACTTGGTAAAGTAGACTGCCCTCCTCAGAGTGGGTGGTCCTTATCCAATCATTTTAGGGCCTGAATAGAACAACAAACAGAGGAAGGGAAGATTCACCCCCTTCCTGCCAGGTGATTGAGTGCAGACATCCATCTTCTCCTGTGCTTGGACTAGGACTTAGACCAGCAGCTCCTTTGGTTTCAGACCCTTGGATTCAGAATGGAACTACGCCACCAGCTTTCCTAGGTCTCCAGCTTGCAGATGGGAGATCACGAGACTTGTCAGTTTCCATAATCATGTGAGTCAATTCCTCATAATAAATCACAGAAGTCCAGAACCAGATGGCTTCACTGGTAAATTCTACCTAACATTCAAGGAAGAATTAGTACCAATCCTTCTCAAACTCTTCCAAAAAATAGAAGAGGAGGGAATTCTTCCAAACTCGTTTTATGAGGCCAGCATTACCCTGATACCAAAACCAGATAAAGATGCCACAGGAAAAGAAAATTATAGGCCAATATCCCTCATGAACACAGATGCAAAAATCCTCAACAAAATATTAGCAAATCAGATTCAATAATACATTAAAAGGATCATACACCATGATCAAGTGGGATTTATTCCAGGGTTGCAAGGATGGTTTAAAATCCGAAAATCAGTCAATGTGATACACCACATTAACAAAATGAAAGATAAAAATCATGTGATCATCTCAATAGATGCGGAAAAAGCATTTGTCAAAACTCAACATCTATTTATGATTAAAAACTCTTAACAAAGGGTATAGAGAGAACATACCTCAACATAATAAAGGCCATATATGACAAGCCCACAGCTAACATCTTACTCAATGGTGAAAAGCTGAAAGCCTTTCCTTTAAGATCAGGAACAGAACAAATATGCCCACTCTCACCACTTTTATTCAACACAGCATGGGAAGTCCTAGCCAGAGTAGTTAGTTAAGAAAAAGAAATAAAAGGCATCTAAATTGGAAAGGAAGAAGTAAAACTCTCACTATTTGCAGATGACATGGTATTATATGTAGAAAACCCTAAAGACTCTATCAAAAAACTGTTAGAACTAATAAATTCAGTAAAGTTGCAAAATACAAGATCAATACACAAGAGTCTGTTGCGTTTCTACACATTAATAACCAACTATCAGAAAGAGAAATAAAGAAAACAATTCCACTTACAATTCCATTAAAAAAAATCTAGAATAAACTTAATAAAGGAGGTGAAAGACCTGTATATTGAAAACTAAAAGACGTTAATGAAAGAAACTGAAGAACACACAAATAAATAGAAAGACATTCTGTGCTCATGGATTGGAAGAATCAATATTGTTAAAATGTCCATAGTACCCAAAGCAATCTACAGATTCAATGCAATCCCTATCAAAATTCCATTGGCGTTTTTCAAAGAAATAGAACAAATAATCCTAACATTTATACAGAATCACAAAATTTCTTTGGAACCCGCATAGCCAAAACAACCTTGAAAAGAAGAACAAAGCTGGATGCATCATGCTCCCAGATTTCAAACCATATTACAAAGCTATAGTAATTAAAACAATATGATATTGGCATAAAAATAGACACATAGATCAAAGGAACAGAATAGAGAGCTTAGAATTAAACCCACACATATATGGTCAATTAATTTATGACAAAGGAGCCAAGAATATACAGTGGGGAAAGGAACGTCTCTTCAATAAATGGTGTTGGGAAAACTGAACAGCCACGTGCAAAAGAATGAGACTCGATCACTATCTTACACCATACACAAAAATTTACTCAAATAGATTAAAGACTTGAACATGAGACCTCAAACCATGAAACTCTCAGAAGAAAACATAGGTGGTAAGCTCCTTCACATAGGTCTTGGCTATGATTTTTTCAATATGACACCTAAAGCAACAAAAGCGAAAATAAATGAGTGGGACCACATCACACTGAAAATCTTCTGTACAGAAAAGAACACCATCAATAAAACAAAAAGGCAAAGTTACTGAATGGGAGAAAATATTTGCAAATCATGTATCTGAGCTAATATCAGGGGCTAATATCCAAAATAAATAAAGAACTCATACAACTCAATAGCAAAAAACCAAAAAATTTGATTAAAAAATGAGAAGATCTTAACAGACATTTTTCCAAAGAAGATATACAGATGATCAACAGGTACATGAAAAGATGCTCAACGTCATTAATCATCAAGGAAATGCAAATCAAAACCACAATAAGACATCACCTCATACCTGTTAGCATGGCTGTTACCAAAAAGACAAGAAATAAGTGCTGGAAGAATATGGAGAAAAGGGTACCCTTGTGTGCTGTTGGTGGGAATATAAATTGGTGCAGCCACTATGGAAAACAGTATGGAGGTTCCTCAAAAAATTAAAAATAGAGCTACCATATGATCCAGCAATCCCACTTCTGGGTATGTATCCAAAGGAAATGAAAACAAGGTATCTGCATCGCCGCGTTTATTGCAGCATTATTCACAATAGCCAAGATATGGAAATAACCTAAGTGTCCCTCGATGGATGAGTGGATAAAGAAACACAATGTAATGTTATTCAGCCATAACAAAGAATGAAATCTTGCCATTTGTGACAACATGGGTGGACCTCAAGGGCATTATGCTAAGTGAGATAAGTCAAAGAGAGAAAGACAAATACTGTATGTTCTCACTATTATGTAGAATCTTTTAAAAAAAAAAACCCAACCTCATAGATACAGAGAACTTCTTGGTGATTGCTAGAGGCAGGAGGTGAGGGGTGGGTGGGAGAAATGAGTGAAGGGGGTCAAAAGATAAAAAGAAAAAAAGAAAAAACTTTTTAAAAACACCCAAGACACAAGCGTCCTTAAGTCATAAAAACCATCGCAAGCATGCAAATGTGGGTTTCTCACTGTCATTAATAAAAATAAGTCATATGTATGTTATAAATATATTTACACACACACATATATATATACATATATACACAATCTCCTTGGTTCTGTTTCTTTGGAGAACCCTAACTAATACAGCACCTATCCAGTGTGCCCCAGGGCAGCAAACTCTAAAGGCTTGCTGTTGGTCACCGTGTGCCACCCTATCACAATCAGATCTCTGAAGACAACTTCAAATCTCACTTTTATCCAGGACCAGAGGCCCAAGGAGGGAAGGACTGGCCGATTCTTTAATAACAAGTGATCTCTGGGAAGCTCCATCTTCTCATTACTGAACAATGATCATTAAGCGGGGCGCATTTAAGGTGCAGACTAACAATAATGGGGTTTCCTAGGAAGACCTCCGAAGATTATATCTAACATCATCTTTGATTTCAATCATCTCCAGGAAAGGAATAGCTTACCTAACCTCTCTCTATCTGTCCATTCCTAGTTTCATGTGAGAGTTTAGATAAAGAAGATATCCCATTGGCTGTCTAGTTGAACTCCCTCATTTTGTAGATGAAGAAACTGCTCAATGCAGGGAATTTGTAAGGGTGTGCTAAGGGGTGGAGCTGCGTCATGACCAAGGTCTGACTCTTCTTCATCTATTGCTGTCTCCATTGTCACGTCGTTAGCCTCAGTGAAACTATTTCTCACTGTCCTGAGGAGGATGGCTTATTTCCTATGGTCTTGTGTGCCAGTATCAGATTTTCTGCTGTTAAGAATTCTCTGTAACCATCACCTCAAACAGGCATGATTTGTGAGATGTAATCATAAAGCAATTTTATTTTTGTTTCCTATTGTCCCTTTAAATTTATTAATGGGGCTAGCTCTACGCTTGTCCCTAATGGAAAGCTTAAGTAGACCCCATGGCTTCTCTTGGTCGCTTTAGTTAAAAAACACAGTCCCAACCCAGCAATTAAGATGTTCCATTCCCAAAACAAAGGTTCCAACCTTGGAAAGAAAGCCATGTAAAAAAGATTCAAGGGCAAGAATCAATGCTGAATTTTTCCAGTTTTAAGGGAAATAAGTTGAAAAAGTGACCTCTAGTGGACTCCTAGCTTCACGCATAAAACTGGCTCTTTTCATTTGAAAAAAATAGAAGTTTTTACTATAAATATATAAATATTTTTTAAAAAGATGTTCCATTCCCATAGAATAATCAAAGCTTTGAACTCCACAGGTTGAGTGTGCTGCGGCCAGAAGTCCTGCAGCTGAAGAAGACAGGAAGCAGCCATCTTCTCCCTTGGCTCTCCTCGTCCTGCTCCACCTTGCTTACCCTGGGTTTGAATCCTTCCAGCGTTGAAGTAGAAGAGATAGAGGAGAGGGAAGGAGAGCTGGGAAGTTCTTCCTTGACTGGTCCTATGATGGAGGTTTGGCTTTGACCTTCTCTGGATTTAGCAGTTGTTTAAATTTGCTCTTTCTCTTACGGTGGCTTTCGTGGTTCCTTGGTGAACCTCCCATCCCCACACACACTGACTTACCCTCCCATCCATGAGCTTGGGATGTAACTATTCAGCTGATTGCTTGTTATACTTACTGTGGCTCTAAGCAATCAGTGGTACCCCTAACTCCTCCAGAAGGCCCTCTTGCAAAGGGTCTAAGACACTGATTCTCTTTCCTTTGCAAAGCCCATGTCTGGTCCATGGGGGCACGTTCCTTTGTCTTTGACTTTGATGAACTCTGGAGTGTAGTTACTCCGCAAACCTTAGCTCTCTACTCTCATGCCACTGGCGGCTTCAGCCTCTCACCCTTTGGATTTCTCAGGCATGATTTAGTCACCAGACCACTATGTCACCCAAACTTTAGGTGCCATATTTTAAGCCTCTCAGTGATCTCCTTCAAGTCCTCCTCTCTTTTGACTTGGGGTAGGAGGGCAACCTACCTCTCCCTATCTCTTTCCCTTTGGTTGTTGAGGTTGGGGGGGTGGGGTGGGGCAAGGTAGAGATTCACAGCATAGGCTCCCTATAAAGAAATCTTTCAAACTTCTCCAGAAATTTCCTACTCTTGACTCTTTAGTCCCTTCAGTGTGGATGAGGGGTTAAGATTTCTGTAAATGGTTTTTGTAAGCCTCCTTGGTAAATTCTCATTTGGTATGGCACTTCTGGGATTTGGTATCTATTGTCTCCTGGTACTTCAGCCAAAATTTCCTTTTAATACTTTGTTACATCTCTATAGAACCAAGCTAATTACTTAAACTAATCAAGCTCTAGTATTCTGTGGATTAGTTATTGTATTGATAATTTCAAGCTCTGTCAAAGGTATCTTCCTATGCAGTGTTTCTCAATGAGAGTGACTGGCATTTGGGATTGGCAATTCTTCATTGTACAGGGTTTTCTAAGCCTTTCAGGACATTTAGCATTTCCGGCCCCACAAAGGCCTGCAATGCTGCCCAATCTTTGATGATGGCCAAAAATCACCCAACCCATTTCCAAACATTCTAAGGGAGACAACTCTGCTCCATTTGAAAAACACTGGTTTCTCAACTAGGACACTCTTAGATAAGAGGTTGTGAGTTTTCACTATCAGTCAACACAAATTATTTCTTTACATAGGAGTATGTCCTGTCCTTCATGGTGGGGTTTCAGCAATGAGATTGAATGAAGGAGTGTGCTTGGCTCAATGCAAGGAGAACACTCAAAATACTAGGGTCAATAGTGAGATTTTTATGGCTTCAGTTGCCTTCTTTTACCTGATACGCTTTCTGACTAGGAAGATAATGTTACTGTGGTTAGATAATATTTTGGAATGTATAAAACTTTGAAATTTTTTTTTGGTATGTGACTTTCTTCCTATTTAACCAGAGACATCCATTTCCTTAGGATAGATCAAAAATGTGCATAGAGAGAAAGCATCTTTATTCAGTTTTTGGATTTCAAAATGGACTCTTGAGACTCATTTCAGAAGCTTTATGTCCACTTAAAGATTACAAAAGAAATGCATGCACCAGCTTCTCCTCCCTCCCCATGTCCCAATAAAACACGGTAAAGAGATTGTTAAAGAGACATAAATCCACAAGAACAAAGAGAATAGGAGAGAAGCCAATAGTAACAAAATTTTGAAAGCAGAGGATGCATGGAGCTGACTCAGCAGAAACAAAGCTGAATTTTAATGGCAGTGGGGAAAGCCAAGAACCAACCCAATTTATACTGCAGGACCACCTCCCTCCCCTCAAGACTCGGGAATAGCAGGCCAGATACTTCTTGAAGCGTAGGTAAAGGTGGAGCTAGTGATGGGAAGACCAGATGAAAATCTTTTTAAGAAGCAAATTCCTAGGCCCTCTCCCCTACTCAGTGCAGCCAGGAGGCTGCTGTTCCTCCATTTTGCAGAAGATTGGAAATTTATTCTTCAGAGAGGACAAAACTTGGGGTCCTTGAACTGGAGACATCGGGTGTAGCTGCAGATGGTGATACCTTGCTAAAAATGGCTAAAAAGTAAAAAGTACATTAGAAGTACTGAGACATTCCATCCTACCCCACTCTAGCGATGGGTCCTAGTGATTCTCCCCTCCTCACACGCATGCCCTGGGGGAGCCCCCTCACACACTGCAGAGGGCTGATTTGTGTTACCAATAGAGTATTGTGGGCAATCACAGAGTATGACTTCTGACACTAGGTCATAAAAGACATTATGGCTTCTGTCTTGCTGTCTCTTGAATCACTCACTCTGGGAGGAGGCAGCTGCCATCAATGAGGACACATGGGGAGGAAATGAGGACTCCTGCTGACAGCTAGCATCACTTGCCAGGAATGCAACTGAGCCACTTTGGAAGCAGAACCTCCAGACCCAGGCAGATGACTATACCTGACCGACATCTCACTGTAACCTCATAAGGGACAGCTCAGCTAAGCTGTCTTTGAGTTCCTAAAGCATAGAAATTGTGAGATAATGTTTTTTTAATTATGAGGTTTTGGAGTAATCTGTTATGCAGAAATAGATTAATAATCACACACACACACACATACCCCACCTTTTTTCCCCCACTCAGCTCCCAAACTGCTGGCAGCCAAGCTTGTCCCTTCTAGGCAGGAGGCTGGAAGAGTCTTCTCTGGGGAATTCAACAATCCCAGGAGCGTGGGCCTAAAAGTGTAACACTGGGGACTCACCTGGGCACACAGAACTTCCAATCACCTCTTTATTGCCCCCTTAAATATGAGCAGATGTCCAAGGATCACCAGGCACTTGAGGAGAGCCTCTAATATGACACAGGCTAAAGTTAACAGATAACTATAACTTGGAGGAAATAGAGAATATGCAGGGAGAAGAAGGCTTCAAAAGGATAAATTATCATTAGTATCTTTAGAGAAATAAGTGAAGGTATTGCATCTGTGAAACAAGAACAAAATGCTAGGAATAGTCGGAAAATCAAAAAAGAGTTCTTGGCAATATGACATAGCAGGAATGAAAAGTTCAAGAAGTGGGTTGGAAGATAAAATTGAAGAATGCTCTGAGAAAGATGAGCAAAAGTATGAGAAAATAGGTCAGAGAAATTTAAAAAAAAAATAGAGGCCCAGTCCAGGACTTCCATCCTCCAAATAACGAGCCCAAAAGAAAAGAAAGACAATGTAGGGGATGAAATTATCAAAAAGAATTTCAAGATTATGTCCCAGAATGCAAGCTTGCAGATTGAAAAGGCCCAGCCAGAAAAGTGGATGAAAATAGATCCAACCATGATGCAGTCATGTGTTGCTCAATGACAGGGATACTTTATGAGAAACACATCGTTAGGCAATTCTGTTGTTGTGTGAACATCATAGAGTGCACTTACACAAACCTAGATGGTATAGCCTCCTACTCACCTAGGCAATATGGTGCTAATTTTTTTCCAGCTTTTTCTCCCCAAATCCCCCCCATTCACAGTTGTATATTTTTCAGTTGTGGGTCCTTCCAGTTGTGGCATGTGGGACGCCACCTCAACATGGCCTGACAAGTGGTGCCATGTCTGCGCCCAGGATCCGAACTGGCAAAACCCAGGGCCGTGAAAGCGGAACACACAAACTTAACCACTCAGCCAGGGGCCAGCCCCCTATATGGTGCTAATTTTATGGGACCACTGTTGTATATGTGGTCTGTCGTTGACTGAAAAGTCATTATGCAGCACGTGACTGTATATCACTATGGAATTTCAGAACACTCAGGGCAAAGAGAAGATCCTAAAATCTGAGAGGGAGAGAGGGAGGAAGGGGGGGAGAAGGAAAGTAACATACAAAAGACCAGAAATCAGAATAGCTTCAGATTTCTCAACACCACCACAACGGCACAACAGAAGAGAAGAGAACAATGACTTCAATAGTCTGAGAGAAATAATTTCCAATCGTGAGTTCCATACTCAGCCAAACTGTCAATCAAGAGTGAGGGCAGAATAAAGCCATTTTCAGGAACACAGGCTCTCAATTTACCATTAATCCATCCTTTTCAGAGAAGCTCCACCAAAATGAGGGAGTTAAGCAAGACAGGATCAGATGTGGGATCCAGGAAACAAGTTCCAACACAGGGGTTAGGGGGAGGGAGACCCCAAGGTGACAGCTCTGGCCCAAGCCCAAACTGGATCCCAGTCTAGACTGGAGCAGGTCTCAAAGTGTTAAAAAAGACTTCCTCAGGGGCTGGCCCGTGGTCCAGTGGTTAAATTTGTACGCTCTGCTTCGGCAGCCCAGGATTTTGCCAGTTAGAATCCTGGGCAAAGACGTGGCACTGCTCATCAAACCATGCTGGGGCGGCATCCCACATGCCACAGCTGGAAGGACCCACAACTGAAAATACACAACTGTGCACCAAGTGGCTTTGGGGAGAAAAAGGAAAAAAAAAAAAAGACTTCTTGGGCCAGCCCTAGTTGCCTAGTGGTTAAGTTTGGTGTGCACCACTTTGGCAGCCCAAGTTTGGTTCGTGGACACAGACCTACACCACTCATCTGTCAGTGGCCATGCTGTGGCAGTGGCTCACATAAAAAAGAGGAAGATTGGCAATGGATGTTAGCTCAAGCAAATCTTCCTCAGCAGAAAAAAACAAAGACTTCTTCAGGAGATGAAATTTGTAGGATACTTAGAGTGATTGAATGTACTGAGAGGTAAAGATTAACACTGCTGGGGGAGAGTCTGAGGGTGAATAAGTGGTAAATATGGAGTAAACTAAGCAACTGATAGAAAACAATAGTTATATGTTAATGTAGAACAAAGACTTGTGCACAAAGGGAAAAATAGCTGTGGTATATACATACTCAGCTGTGAATAGTATTTACATAGTTATATAACTATAAATACTGATTACAATCTAACCAAAATTACAATACACAATGTTGGAATGAGAGAGAGGATGAGACATCTGTTTTGTTTTTTTTTTAACTGTGGGAAGTCAGTATAGAATGCCTAACACTGAAAATTCAAAAAGCAGCAATCTGAGCGTATTATTTAGAGCAATGTTTCTTGCACTTTAGCATGCATCAGCTGCATCCCTTCTTCAGCCCCACAGACTGTCTCTCCTGCCCTGGAGTTGAGCTCCCTGGTGACACTGGGCTTTTGCACCTGTCATTCTCTTTCCCTCAGCCTTCACCTTGATCAATGGTCTCACACTCATCCTTAAAGTATCGGCCTAGTATTATTTGCCCTGAGCTGCCTTCCCTGACACCATCATCTGGGTGGGAAATCCTTTTGAGGGTCCCTCTCATGCCTGTACGTATTCTGGCACAGCACTGGTCACCCTGGGCTACGCTCTCTGGTTTATTTGCCTGCATCCTCCAGCAGACTGTAAAGGTTAAGATGGTAGAGACATTTCAGGGAGTATCTGAAGGCCTTGAGGCTGACCAGTGCCTTTGGAACAACCTTCCCATGTTTGGGGCATTTCCCACCTCTTAAGTGATGGTCAGAAATTTATTTCCCAGCTTCCTTTGCAGCAGGGCTCAGACATGTGACCCAGCCTCCGCCAATCACATGCATCCATCCCAGACTTCAGTGAAGAAAAAGATGGCAGGCAGAAGTCATCGTGTGAGGGTGGCAGGAAATCGAGCTCATAGAGGCAGCACGGGAAGAGGCCCTGGCAGAGGGATCCCTGCCTGGGACAGTGGTGTGGGCTGCAGAGTCTGAGCTTGGCTATGAGGGCAATAGGTCTCCTCTGGAGAAATCTAGAACTATATTCTGGGCAATTTTCCTAACTGTGTAGCCACCAACCCCAATTCTCTGGCTGCTGGGAAAATTCTGTGAGCTACCTAATATCCTTCAATAAATACCTTGTCTAACAAACTAGCTAGAGGGGATTCTGTTTTGTTTTGGTTTTGTTTTTAACTAAGAACCAGGACAAGATGGAGAGTAACTGTCTTCTTTGGGCTTTAATCTCAGTGCATAGCAAATCTCGGGCACTTAGTACTCAATATGTGCTTAATGATAGAGATGGAGGAAGGAAGGAAGGAAGGAATGTTTGAGGACAGAATGTTTCCCCTGAAGTCAGTGCCTGGTGACCCCTGACTTCTTTGAAGGAAGGAGTGTGGGACCACCGTAGGTGCTTCCAGCTCTGCCTGTCCGTGGAGGATGCCACACTGAAGACAGATGATAATCTCTTTAACCCCAGAGAAGAGTGAACCATCTGGGTGATTCTTCTCACTCCTGCAGGAGGATGCAAGCACACATCACCACCTGTTTTATTTTTTTCACTATTGTGAGCCCCTCCAGTTGGAAAGGTTGTTTTTGCTCATGCTTTGTGACTGTGCTGTTTGTGCATCTCTCCGTCCTCCACCACAATTCGAAATGAGTTTTTAAGTAATATAAAACAATGCTTAGCAACAGCCTGATTGGGGCTGAATTGCTAGAGGGGGTCATTGCACACCGAGCTGTACTTTTGCAGATCTCAGAGCTGGTTGCTTAGCAACAAAAATGAGATGCTGGTTTAACTAGTTCTAGATCCACATTTGCCTAATCAATGCAGAAGGAAGACTCCAGCAAAGCTTTGAGCAGAGAGAACAATCATTAATGTTAGTTGAGAGCTCACTCTGCTTTAAGCACTGTAATAAGCACTGTCCACTGTTTTGGATCTCAATTAATCCTCACAGCAGCCCAGTGAGGTGGCGCTGGTATTAGCTTCAATTATAAATGAAGAAACTGAGGCACAGGGAGCCCAAGGTGACCCAACCAGTAAGAGATGGACTGGGGATTTGAACGCAGGTTGTCTCTGCTCCAGAACCCAACATTTTTTCAGCTAAGTTAAAATGCCCCATTCTGTAGGCACTCTCAGATGCCTTTCCCTTAAAGCAGCTAAGGCAGAAAGCTCTTCCAACAGACGGATGTGTGTTCTTAAGTCACATAGAAAGTTAAGCTAGGCTTAACATACTCCATATGCCTCAAGTACTCATCAATGAATGACCTGGTTTTGATGGCTGCTTACCACACATGCCTCTCTCCAACCCAGTAGAATGTCAACCAAATTCTGACTTGGTCCAGGGATTATTTCTTGACCCCAATGTATCCAGGGACTAGACGTGGCTCAGGGTGATGGGCTGTGGGAGGTCTGGTTAGGGACAGAAAACTGGAAGGAAAGAATCTCCTTGCGGGAGCTGCTGACCACAACCCTCCCCAATGCCCAAATCTCCTGGTAAGGCTCAGCTCACACCTGTCTGTAGAAAATCCCCCAGGACACCCTTGCTGAAGCCCCATATGTATAAGACCTGTGGCAGACAGCTGTCTTTTCCTCCTCAGACACAAAGATCTATTTAGACTCCAACTCCAGAACCAAAGCCTTTTACCTTCTCTGCTGTCCTTCCTCCATCTTGGGTCTTCAGCCCAAGGCAATTCTATTCTAGCTGCCTCTGGTCAGCTGGCTGATGCTTCCTAGCACAGATCTCTTTTACAAAGTTGGGGCTTCTCTGACTACCTCTTTTTCATCCTCAGCCCTGTACCCTCCTCCTAGTTTGTTCTTTGTAGCTCTCCTGGGGGTGCCCTGGAAAAGAAGGGAGCCAGAGGATGACCAGGAACCATTTGTCAGAGGATCAGCCTCTTGGCTTCTGGAACATTTCCCACATCCTCCTTAGACTGTACTTTGACCTCTGCCCAAATTATTTTCCCTTTTAATTGTCCCTGTTGGGTTCTCCCTTGAAGTGTGGTCAGCAGATCACTGTTGGCTTCTGGTGGTTGATCAAGAGGTCCTCAAACAAGGGACTAGGAGTCATGAAGTCATCTCATTAGCACACATTTCGCCTGTTTGAAACTAAGCTTGACTGTGAGTACCAGAAATCCTGCTAGGTTCTTCATCATCATTATGTGTATACTGACTGACACGCACTGCAAAGATTACTCTGTTCATGTCTTGGTTAATACTCTCTTAACTCTTTTTCACATCGTTTGCATTTATGTTATTATTTACTGTTAAATTTGCATGCTCTGATTCTATTATTGCGTTGTCTTATGTTCTCATTTCTAAAATTGAATCATTGGCTCCAAAGTGGCTTATTGAATGGAATGTGATAGAATGGAGATGATGTTTTAGGGAGTGATAGGTGATGAGAAAGCACGTAATGAAGGGTCTGGAAAATCACTTTTAGGTGTCTAAATTTATAAGTAGGTACTGAGGAACCATTAAAGGTTTTTGTTTCTTTGACTGCTTGTTTTTGTATGTGACAATTTTCTTTTGCTATTTATAACCCTGACTAGCTTATAGGAGATGAGATTCTGTTAAATAGAGTAACATTTATTGGCAGAATACTCTGGTGAGTTTGAGATGCAAGCTGGAGGGTAGGAGCTGGGAGAGAGGAATTCCTTTGGCTGCAAAGAGGAAAAATCTTCAGAATTCTTAGCTGGTGGGGGAATTTCAGAATTCCAGAATTTCTACCCTGCTGGGAATTGGAGATTTGGTTGGCAAGGAGGCCTGAAGCTAAAGCCCCTTTTTCCAGTCAAAACCTGACACTCACCATTGTTTCCAGGAGTGAACTGAGAGGCAAGGAGTGAGGACCAGAGATGGGAGAGAGAAAGGAACTCAAAAAAATGCAGAGGGACTCTGTATGAGTGGCGCAGTATAACCCTTCTCTGTTGGCCTCTTCCCACGCCAATTTATCACGCAAGTACTGTGTGCTTCAGGACCTCAGAGGATTAAATGGGATGGTCTATGTTAAATGCCAAACACATGGTAGTTCCTCAGTAAATGTCTACTCCCTGCCTTATCTCCCCTCCACCTCATTTAATATGTCCCATTATACTGCAAGGCAGGGCGGAAATTTTGTCTGGTCCATCTTTGTATCTTCAGCTCTTTGCACAGAACCTGGCTTATCGTAGGTGCTCAATAAATGTTCGTGTGCATGAGAGAATGAACCGTAATTTGCTAAGCCCTTCTACCAGCATTGAACATTATGTTTCTTTTTACATTTTCTTCATTATAAATATCACTACAATGAATGTATTTGTTCTTATCTTGGATTATCTTTTTTTGTTTAGACTCAAGGAAGCAGAAACAGCGAGTCAAGGGGTAAATTTCCCCAAATTATTTTCTGATGTGTCTGTATTAATTGACCATTCTACCATTCCTGTATAAATGGTATTTTTTTTTTACTGCTGTACTGTGTCAGAAAAACTCATTTTCCCACCCGTGTGTCCCCTTTACTACTTACACAAAACACTCCCACAGAACACCTCACTTTCGACACTTCTGGTACCAAATGTGTGGAGGTTTTTCCCCACAACAAGCAAGTCTCTGCAACACCAGCTGGGTGTCCTACAATTTAACTCAATTCTGCCACTATCTACCTGGAGATAGTGTCAGATCCTACAGGTTAAGGGCTCAGTCCCACAAGACTGTTCCCCAACCCCACTTGAGATGCCAATTGCAAGTAGTAGGTCCCCGAGTTACCCGCAACTTCTGTCCCATTTGGCTACAAATCAGAGGTTCCCATGACCCCCTCCTTGGGTTCAGTTAATTTGCTAGAGCGACTCACAGAACTGAGAAACACTTACTTACGTTTACCAGTTTATTACTAGTTTATAAAAAGCCAGATGAAGAGATACGTAGGGTGATGTCTGGGAGGGTCCCAAGCACAGGAGCTCCTGTTCCTGTGGAGTTGGGGTGCATCATCCTCACCATGTGGATGTGCTCGCCAACCTGGAAGCTCTCTGGACCCCCTGCTATTGGAATTTTACGGAGGCTTCTTCAAGCGGGCATGATCCGTTATGAACTCCATTACAGCCCCTCTGCACTCTCTGGAGGATGAGGAGTGTGGCTGAAAATTCCAAGCTTCTCATCATGGCTTAGTCTTTCTGGTGAGCAGTTCCCATCCAGGAGCCCACCCAGAGTCACCTCAAAGAACAAAAGATGCTCCCAGTGCTCTTACCACTTAGGCAATTACAAGGGTTTTAGGAGCTCTGTCCTGGAAACTGGGGCAGATATATATACATTTTTTTTTTTTGTTATTTCACAACCACCCTCTCACTAACTTTGGGTATTGCCTTAAAAAACAACAGATGCAAATGAGTGAAAATGAAAATGGGGCCTTATTTTGGATTTTAAATTTGCATTAATTTTACCCATGAGACTACACCTTTTCTAATGACTATTTACTAGTTTTATTTCCTCTTTTGTGTGGATCATCAGTTCACATCCTTTGTTTATTAAACTACACAGTTTTTAGCATTTTTCTACCTATTCCTGTGACGTATTTACATACTAAAGATACCTCCTGTCTTGATTGCTGCAAATTCTTTTCCCACTCTGCTGTTTGCTGTGTTATTTAAGTTCTGCTGTATGGTTTTATCTCAGTTACACTGCAGTCACTTATAAGTTTTAAAAAGCCTGCGGTTGTGTGTTTTTTTTCTAGAAAATTTATACTAGAAAGTCCTCCTCCATACACAGATTTGATAAACATTCACTTCTATTTCTTCTGGTATGCCCCCTTCCGATAGCTTACTGTTAAGCATGTAACTCTTGAATGTATATGGAATTAACTTAGTATTTGGTATATGGAGAGAGGTAAGAGACAGAGAGGTGTTTCTGAATTGCTAGTTAGGAATTCCTTCACAGTGTATTAAGTAACTCTTCCTTTCTCTATGTGAAGCCTCCTTTGGTATATATTAAATTTATATGTAATGTGATACAAGTATCTCTTACTTCTGTTTCATCTTTTAGTGCATTAGTCATAATGTCCAAAAGGACATTATATAAACATGGTGACATTGGGCTTCCTGGTTTTGTGTTTGCTTCTAATAAAGGGTTGATTGGTATTTACTCAGAGATTCCAGGAATCTAAGGCTTATGGCAGAACCTCCCTTAGCCCGGAAGAGGGACCCCAGCCCCGGGCCCCACAGATCACAAATACCAACAGACAAAAACTTTATTTTTTTTTAATTTCAATTTCATTTGAAAGAGTTTTGAGTCTGTGACTGCTTCAGTCAATGGGAATTACGGGGGAAGAAGCCGTCAGCAGAACTGGGCCTCCCAGGGCAGGAGACACAAGTGCCCCAGCCTCGGGTTGACAGAAAAGAGACTCTAAACTCAAGAGTGTTTGGCAAAGAGCATCTCCTGTTCATGTGAACTGAGAAGCAGAGACTAGTCTGTGGCAGGAAAAAAGAACAAAACACACTTGCAGAGAGAAGCGGAGTGAGAGCCAGGGACAGGGGACTTCTGGGCTCCTTGCAGCACAGTGCTTTGTGGTCCCTGACCTTCCACAGCTGGGCTGTTCTATGAGATACTCCAGCATCCTTATAAGATTGTCTCCTTTTCACTTCCATTAGCTCAAGCGGGTTTGTATTTCCTGAAACTGAAAAAGTCCTAAGGAACAAGAATCTCCACCGTGGACTGACAGCTGTCTACCCACCCTGTGCGCAGAAGCAATCCATCAAGCGAGGGACTGAGAACATTACTGATGACTCAGAGGTGTTCCCTGGGTTGTCGGAACCTGCCACAGAGAATAGAAGGATCAAAAATTTCTAAAATTCAGAAGAAATTTTTTTTTAAAGATTTTATTTTTTTCCTTTTTCTCCCCAAAGCCCCCCGGTACATAGTTGTATATTCTTCATTGTGGGTCCTTCTAGTTGTGGCATGTGGGATGCTGCCTCAGCGTGGTTTGATGAGCAGTGCCATGTCCGCGCCCAGGATTCTAACCAACGAAACACTGGGCCGCCTACAGCAGAGCGCGCAAACTTAACCACTCAACCACGGGGCCAGCCCCGAGATTGCTGACTTTCATCTCCAAGTTCTTCTACCCAAAAGAAGTAAGAATTCTAAGCTAAGCGATGAACAAAGAAGGACTGAGAATCCGTTGAAATACTTGAAGAGACCTCTGTAATTATTATTCTTCTCCCTGGATATTATTACCCTAAGGCATGAGCCTGTAGTGTTGAAGTATTTGGAAATAAGAATTGGTTGTTTTTTAAAACCTGATTGGGATGTCCAAGAAATTAAGAAATGATGATACATATACAGGAAAAACTTTTTTTAAGTAATATTTTTTGTTGCATGAAGTTAAACAACAAAGAAGAATACGCAAGAAAAAGTCAGTCAGTCCCCACTCTATTGCCCCATAGCAATCCCACTTTCGTGGAAAAAACAGACAAAAATAGACAAATATTGATGATTAAAAGAAGAGATCTATATATGGAGATGTTTCAGGACTATTTTTTCTCCCTTGGGTCACAATTTTAAACTTAGGCGACAGGTTCCGCAGTCCCATGAATGCCACGAGAAAACCATAGGTTCTTTTGGTTAATGGGCTCTAAATTCCAGCCAAGATCCTGGAGGAAGCTGGAAAGAGAAGCCTAAGTGATTAAGTCTTCCACTGAGAAATTAGACAAACAGATTGCTTAGCCTGAGGAGAAGGCATCTAAAGGTGACTTGAGGAGAAGGAGTCTAGAAGTGACTGAATAACAGTCAGGTCTTCTGGGTTGTGCCCAAGTGACTGGACAAGTCAACAGGAAGGGTGTTGAAGCCACAGTAACTGGGGATTTAGGTCGCACATGCTTGAGTCCCTACCTGGATGGTTTTACCTTGGGAAGGACACAAAATCCCTTCTCTAGGGCTTCAGGAACAGGATAGATTGTTACCCGCCAGGGACAGTTTTGATATTAAGAACCAAAAAAGGTATAGAAGACATGATGCTCCTCATGAGTTTATTACTGTTTTTCCCAATAATGACTTGTTTTTCTTAAACCAAAAAATGGGAAATGAAGGAAGGACTAGAAAGATGGGAGGAGAAATGGGAGAATTTGGAATCAATCTATTTTATGGAGAGGAGAGAGAGAGAAAGAGGGAGGAGAGAAGCGTCTAGGAGAGGGGCAAAAGCTTCCAGGGCTGGAGCTGAGTCAGCCTGAATGTTAGGGAATGAGAAGCACCACAGAGTGGGGGTACAATATTAAAGAGAAAAAAGTGAGGATTGAAGTGTTAGCAAGGGTTGTGTGGTGTAAGAGTGGGTTATGACTAAATCTATTTTTCATCTAAATAATGAAAAGAAAAATAAAGAAATATTCATTTTACAGTATTTTATATCACTGAACTGTGTGTCTTTGACCATGACATTGTGCTAGGACTGAACCACGTGAGTCTAAGATCTCGTTAGGGTTATGTAAGTAGCCACTCATTTACTTATCACAGCCTCATTAAATGCCTAGTATGTGCTGAGAACCGTGCATGAGATCTTGTGACTATGTAATTTAGTCACCCTTGGGTATATTCAATAATTAATATATACATTGCCAAATGTATGCTTAGTGACATTTGGATTTGGACTGCTGGGCCTTTATATTGCTGGTACCTCCTAATTTCTATTAAAAGAAGAGCTGGATACATTATTCCCAAGTGTAAAGTGAGTCTATTTTCTGATCTTAAATAGCATATTGAAGCATTAGCATCTTGGATGATTTTCCTTAAATTGCCTTTAACCTTGGTTTTATAAGTTGCTAAAGCAAAAATCAACTTCCTAGGAATTAAAAAGCAGCCAGGTAGACATACCAAAACATGGTTGGGATATGTCATAATCCTGTTCCATTGTTGAACTAACTAATCCAACAGTTACAAAAATGTTGAAGGGGCACAAGAGTGATATGGGGGGATGGGGTGATAATCATCGGAACCATGAAAAAACTTCCAAGAAAATATGAAAATGGTTTCAGAAATGGTGAAACATGAGTGATGGTTCTATTTATTCTGAAATTGTAAATATTATATACTTTTCATCAAGAAAGAAAAGAAAAATGAGGAACAGCTTATAACACCACTGACGATGATGCTTCAATTGTGTCTTCAGCCTGAGTGAAGAGTGAGTTCCCCTCCCCTGGTGTAAAGCTCTGCTTCCCTTGGTACATCCACTCCTTTCTCATTTTATATTCTATCTCTCACCCATTCTGCTTTTTTTCGTTTGTAACCAAAATTATTTGTAAATGATGCAAAGCAAAAATCGGTGTTGTTTTTCTAGGTTAGAAGTGTGGGGGAAGCATGAGCAATCTGGAGTAATCAGGGTTTTGATCACTATGAATTAGTGATACCAAGTCATTAATCACTACTGATAATTGACCAGTGTTCATGTAGCACCAATAAAAATGTAGAGAATGATGCAATCTCAGGCCAAAATTTTGCCCCAGTTACAGTTTGCTTGTGGAAAAACCTATTCTCCCATTCCCCTATAATTTCCACAGTAAATAAGGCAAATGCCCATAACCTCTATTAGGTGATCTACAGGATTAAGGATGGATCTCATGTTATCCACAGATGGGGAGTCAGAAGAGGGAAAGTTGGTTGTGGTTATGAGAGTTCTTGGGGTCAGCTGACATGAGTTTGAGAGTGGCTTCTGCCACTTCTTAGCTCTGTGACTTTATATAGGTGCTCCCAGCCTTGGCTCTCTCTTCTGCGAACAATACTATACTCCACAGGGCTAACCCAATAATTAAACTAACATGTGAAATGTGTTTTTGTTAACTTTAAAGCAGAGCACTGACGTACGGAGGGAGGGATAGAGGACACGTTAAGATTTTGGACACTGGAAACAGACCAACTCGCCTTTGACCTCCGCCTCCTCCACCAGCCAGCTGCGTGACCTCAGTAGTGTGCGGTGAAGTGCCCGGACACTGGAGCCTGACTTCTTTGGTTTGAATCATGACTCTGCCCATGGCCAGCTGTGGAGACTTGACAAGTTACTCTGTGTCCCTCAGTTTTCTCATCTAGAACGAAGACTAACAATAGAATCCACCTCAAGAGGTTAGAGTGGGGGCCAGCCTGGTGGCACAAAGGTTAAGTTCGCACATTCCACTTTGACGGCTGGGAGATCACTGGCTTGGACCTTGGGTGTGGACCTAGCACTGCTTGTCAAGCCATGCTGTGGTAGGCATCCCATGTATAAAGCAGAGGAAGATGGGCATGGATGTTAGCTCAGGGCCAGTCTTCCTCAGCAAAAAGAGGAGGATTGGCAGCAGATGTTAGCTCAGGGCTAATCTTCCTCAAAAAAAAAAAAGTTAGAGTGAGGGTTAACCAACTTGATACATGCAAAGCACGAAGGACCTCTCCTGGAGCACAGTGAGTGTCTGGTGATGGTGATGATTAAACCTGCCAAGCCTCTGGCTCCTTGTTTGTGAAATCGGGACAATAATACCTAACTAATAGGGCTGTTATGGGATTAAATGAAAGAATATTTCAGCACCTAGCACAATGCCTGGGGCATAGCAGATGCTTTCAGAGGCCACTGTGGTTGGCTCTATGATTCCTATTCTGTTCCAGTCAAAGTCAATCATGGTAATTCCATCCCCCTGCCCCCTGACAGGTCTAGGTATGAACGCCTGACTTGTTTCTATCCAACAAGATTTGAAGTAGATTTAAAATCTACTAGGGGCTTCCATGAAAACTTCTGTCTCTCTAAAGCAAGAACCACAGGAAGAGACCATTCCTGATTGGTGTGTGGATGTGACACTTCTCATCCCTTTTTGGTCAGTTCTCATATAGACAATACATGAATGTGCACGTATAAAACTGGTGATTGCCAACAAATGACAATAGAATAAAATGTCTGTAAACCAGGAGCTTGGGCCCTGGGCTGGTTTTGCTCTTAGAGAAGGAGATTCCCTCGAGGGACTCTTCCCTTGGACGTTAGCAGTCGGATGCTGTTCTTGCGAAACTAGGAGTCATGGAAACACATGCTTATTACCCAAACACGGGATCCCAATTCTGAGTTTCTCTCCCACCTGAAATCCAGCCAAACAAATAAATGTCCAATGAGAACAAACAAGTAATAAAACGATGGCAAGGGGCATATACAAAGCATGGCTTATGCTTCAAACAAGAACTTGGGGATCATAAGGCTGCTTGGGTCACTCAAAACTCCCTATAGGAAGAAGCTTTTAATCTTCAGAAGGTTTTCCCTGCATGTTCAGCTTCCCTACCTAGTGCTTGAACCTTCAATGGCACCCATCATTCTCATTTCTTTGCTGCGAGTCTTTCACCCTCAAGGTACTCATTTGGGAGGATGACAAAGGTGGCTTGGAGAGAGAAGAGATTAAAACTGATGCCCAGATGACTACAGACTGGAAAAAAAGGAAAGAAGCACAGATGGAGAAGGAGGGGTGAAAGTATGCCAGGGGGTGGAGGACTTGGGTTTTAGTTTTAAATAACGTTAACTGTCAAGTTATTAAGCAATAATAGTTACATTTGTTGAACAGTTAATATAAGCCAGGCAATGTCCTAAACGTTATACAGATATTAACTCACTTAATCCTCAAAATACTTGAGGTACGTATCTTATGCCCTTTTTAAAGATGAGGAAAATAAGACAGAGCTGTCAAGTGACTGAAAATAAGACAGAGCTGTCAAGTGACTTACTCGAAGTCACACAGCTAGTAAATGGCAGAATTAGGATTTGAAAACAGTCCATCTCCAAAACCAATGCTCTGAACTCTCCCACTATTGGCATCTCAAATAAAGATTTTTTTTTCTATAGATACAAAGTTTTCTAAATTCCCTATATCATTCTTACTTCAAGTCGTAGTTACTGCAATATAATTCATTACAAGCGTAGATTTCGGGCAGTACTTGGAGTTCACTGTGTTGAGATTCCATCCACAGTAAGTGTCCACTTACTGAAAATTTCAGGCTGGCAAAAGATTAAGCAGCGAGATCTGAAACCAACGATTTCCTGTCGCTGTGTTAGATAATCCTGAGACGAAGCAAAAATAACTCAGCTACTTGCTCCAGGAAGTTTTTGTTTCTGGAAGATAAGATTGTCAACGAACTAAAATAGCTAATTTATCAAGACTATTAGGTGTCTCCTCAAAACTGACTTCAAGATGCTCATTTACTATGCTCACCATGCAAAGCTAAGATGTCAGAAATTCCACCCAATTCCAACCAGTTCCCCACTTATAAGACCTACCTTAAAATCTCTCAATCCAGGGGGGCTGGCCTGGTGGCACAGCAGTTAAGTTTGCACGTTCTGCTTTGGTGGCCCGGGGTTTTCCGGTTTGGATCCCAGGTGCGGACATGGCACTGCTTGGCAAAGCCATTCTGTGGTAGGCATCCCACATACAAAGTAGAGGAAGATGGGTATGGATGCTAGCTCAGGGCCAGTCTTCCTTAGCAAAAAGAGGAGGATTGGCAGCAGATGTTAGCTCAGGGCTAATCTTCCTCAAAAAAAAAAAAAAAAAACCAACAAAAATCTCTCTCAATCCAGGACCTAGAACTTGATACAGGTTTTCCCCTTACTTTTCCCTTCTCAGACACAACCAAGACTCTACAAGGTGGAATACTCCCTTATTGCAGTAAGTCTATAAACTTAGCTTTGCTTGACATATAGGTCTGTCTGGTGATCTTTGGGGGGGAATTGACAGTTGACAGTGGGAATGCTTTCACCAGATAGTGGTTGGTTGGCCATACTCCCTTGAGTTACTGAATAAACACCATTAACTAACTAACTGGGCAGCTATTTGGCAATTACCTAAGCAATTACCTAAGTGGTCTTCCATTGTTAGATGTACTAAGTCTGAAGAATGGAAACACAGACTGGCAAAGAAGACTCAAGGCGTTACGGAACCAGGTTCGTTTTTGCCCGCCGCCCAGAAAGCCAAACACCGAGACGATGAGATTGCAGCAGAGAGAGAGTTTAATCACAAGGCAGCCATGTGAGGAAACAAGGGCATGAGCCTCAAATTCGCTTCCCCTAAAATAGGGACTCAGGGATATTTATGGGGTAGGGGGCAAAGTGGTCTGAAATGTGGAGAGAGGTGATTGGAGGTGAGGAGAGGTGAGGTCATTGATGATCTGCGCAAGCGTATTCAGACCATGCGTCTTCATAGGACTCATGCTCACAAAATGGCAGCGTTAGCATGATCTGAGGGTGGAGTTTTTAGCCTCTTGACATCAAAAGGTCACCTATCAGACATCTGCGCTGGCCTGGTTTATGAGTTGGAGGTCTCAACCGGCCTGAAGTGGACAAGGCGTTCTAATCCCTGAAAAACTGCTCACACACCCATTACCATGGTGACCCAGGCTCCAAGGAGATGCTATCTATAGGAGCCTAGTGGGAGTGAGACAGCATATTGCCTAAGCAGCACAGTTAACAATGGGTGGGTTAAACAGCTAAAAGCTATAATCAGTAATTGCAAAAAGGAAAAGCCTTTAGTTCCTAGCTACTTAATCATCAATGGCTGTTTGCCAGTTTCAAAGGTAAACAGTAACTCAAGCCTTGTCAATTTTAGTTCTCTTGAGGTGTTTTTCTTTTTTTTGTAATAACAAGTGATGACCTTGGCAAAATCTTTGCTTTTTAAAAATTAAGTCTATCGTTCTACAAACCTGCTTTCCTAGTTGAGAGCCTGACCAGGTCAGACAGGGCATTCCAGACAATGGATGTTTCTGTTGTTGAAAGTCCCTGGCTTTGAGCTTTCTCCGTCACATTAATCTGGTAATGCACATCCTTGTGCGGCTCATTTTCTAGCCTACTTAAAGGATATTAGAGGTATTTGTTTCCATGATCAGACCTCAGCATGAGGGAATATGTGAGTCTTCTGGGACGGTAAGTTCTTGAAGGCTCCATCAATGATCCTCAGTCTGTACTTCCTTCTCCTCCCATTTTGGAGGATTTCAGGCCAGGGGAGAACAAAGGCTGCTGAATGGAGAGGTGAGCTGGGGCTGTTCATCTAATTGCTGTCCTCCCAGCTCTCGCTTAACTCTGTAGTGCCCAGGCACCTCTAGCTTTCCAGGACAGATCTGAGTTTATTTCTTTTCATTTCACTTTTAAAATACCTCTTAACACATATACACCTATATAATTTTACATAAATGATAAAATGTGATCATATTACACATATTGTATTTTTACTTGACATATTGTATTTCTACAACCCTTTTAAAATTTGTTTTCTCTTTTATTGCTTCCACCTCTGCAACCTCTCTGTTCCCCACCATGTTACATCAGTCCTCTTCCCCATCACCTTTGAGGCAATCAGCGTCAACAACCTTTATAATCGTCTACCAAGATAGACACATATAAGATTTGTGTTGTCGTTGTTTATAAGCATCTTATTCACACTTTCTGCATCTTGATTTTCCCACACAATAGCATTTCATAGAAACCCCTCCAAGTAAACTGGTACAGCTCTAGTTCATTCTTTTTCATGGCAGCAGTCTCTGATGATGTGTAGCTCATCTTGATTTTTTAAACTTTCTCCCACTGATGGGCATTTCGGTGTGTCCAGGTGTGGCTGTTTGGCGCTACCACAGTGCTGCAGTAGCATCTCGGGACATATATCCTTTCCTACTGGTGGATTTCTAGGTATGGGATAATTTCTTGAGAATAAATTGCTGAGTAGAAGAGTATATGTATTTTTAACATATTTAATAGACATTACCAAATTGCACTGCTAAAAGGCCATAGTATTCACATTTTTCCTCATATTCCCCTTATTATGGACTGAATTGTCTCCCCTCGCCAAATCCACATGTTGAAGCCCTAACTCCCACTGTGACTGTAGGTAGAGATAGACCTTTAAAGAGGTAGTTAAAGCCAGATGAGGTCATAAGAGTGGGGCCTGAATCCAATATGACTGGTGACCTTATTACAAGAAGAGAAAGAGATACCAGGGATGTTTGCACACAGAGAAAAAGCCATATGAGGACACAGCAAGAAGAAAGCCATCTGCAAGCCAAGGAGGGAAGCCTCAAGAGAAACCAAATGTGCCAACACCTTGATCCTGGTCTTCCAGCCTCCAGAACTGTGAGAAAATTAATTTCTATTGTTTGAGCCTCTTGGTCTATGATATTTTATTACGCCAGCCCTAGCAAGCCAATATACCCCTTTATCATACCATGTCCTTCAATAAGAATTAATTATCTCTTATAAGTCCTGTGCCTTCCTTGTTAAATTTATTTTTAAGTATTTTGTAGGTTTTATCACTATGTGACCATTCTTCTTGGGTAAATTTAAAGGATCTATATTTTCCTAGGAGATCATTCTTTTTGTCCAGATTTCCAAAAACCAGTTTTTTGCCATTGAGTTGCCCATGACATACTTATAACTATTTGAAACCTTCCTCTATTGCTGATTATGTTCCCTTTATTTCTCCTAATCTTGTCCACTTCGGCTCTCTCTGTTCTTTTTATCCTAATCAGTATCATAATGGTTTCATCTATTTTATTGGACTTTTCAAAGAACTAGCTTTTAAAATAAACTATGGGGCTGGCCTGGTGGTGCAGTGGTTAAGTTCACACATTCCACTTTGGCGGCCCAGGGTTCACCAGTTCGGATCCTGGGTGCGGACATGGCACCACTTGGCAAGCCATGCTGTGGTAGGTGTCCCACATATAAAGTAGAGGAAGATGGGCATGGATGTTAGCTCAGGGCCAGTCTTCCTCAGCAAAAAAGAGGAGGATTCACAGCAATTAGCTCAGGGCTAATCTTCCTCAAAAAATAAATAAATAAATTTTAAAAATAAATAAAATCAACTATGTTTTCTATTAGATTTTCTTTGGTATTTCATAAGTTTTGGTCTTAATCATGATTAATTCTCTACAAAGAGCTACTTAACATTTTGTGGGAGGTTCTAATAAATGCAATAAGAAAACTAAACAAAGTAACAAATGCAAAATGGAAATGATAGAAAACTATTTCCTCTTCTTCTGATGATGTGCTTATATACTTGGAAACCCAAGAGAATCTAGTTTTAAAAACTATTAAAATTAAGATGAGATTTAGTAATATGGCTGGTTAAAAGATAAATATGTAAAATTGAATCTTTTTCTTTGTTCTACCAGTCATCAGCTAGAGATATATGTGGGAAAACTACTCAGTTTTTTTCTTTCTAGCTTATTTCAATTTATCTTGTTCTTTTTATAACTTTTCAAGACCCCATTGCCTCCTCTCCTCATCCACCTTTCTTTCCTGCCCCCCTGGTCCTGCCCTGGAATCCTCTCCATTGTATTTAAACACACTTGTTCCTTCCTTGACCTCGCATCCTCTCCCCACCAGCCCTTTGCTTTATTTCTCTCTTCCCTACAGCCAAAGAAAGCTAAAATACATCTTGGAAAACATGCTCCTTTCTAATTTCAATTTTTTTTTTAAGATTTTATTTTTTTCCTTTTTCTCCCCAAAGCTCCTTGGTACATAGTTGTATATTCTTCGTTGTGGGTCCTTCTAGTTGTGGTATGTGGGACGCTGCCTCATCGTGGTTTGATGAGCAGTGCCATGTCCACGCCCAGGATTTGAACTGACGAAACACTGGGCCGCCTGCAGGGGAGTGCGTGAACTTAACCACTCAGCCACGGGGCCAGCCCCTCTAATTTCAATTTTACTAAATCACAAAAAATACTAGTGTAGTTAGTATTTTTTAAAAGTTAGATAGGACAATGTCAAGATGGCAGCATAGGTGGACTCTGCACTCACCTCCTCCCATGGACACAAATTAACAACTACTCTTGGAACAATTACCCTTGAGAGAGAACTGAAAACTGGATAAAAGAACCCCTGCAACAAGAGACAGTGCTGACTGAGGTGGAAGAGGCAGAAATTCCTTTCTGGAGAGAAAAAAGCCACCTTTGAGCCACGGCACTTCACAGCCAGCCAGGAGCAATCTTAAGGTACGAAGCCTTCCCTGGAGGAGTGGGGGATCTGAGTCGGGGAGCATTACCACTATAAGCAGCTTTTGGACTCAGCAAAACCGAGAAAAGTGTCATAATATCTGGCTTTTCTGGCTATTAATGACAATGAGGAATATCCCACAAAAGCTATTGGACATAAGGGCGAAAAAAGTCTGTTTTTAAAGGGCACATGCACAAATTCACCCATTTCAGAAAGCAACCTAAAATCACCAGAAAGAAAAGTGCACAGTCTTTTGGTGAAGAGAGACTCACTTGATAGGATCTGGGTGCATCTCAGCGAGAGGTGAGACCTGCCCAGGGACTGAGACATTGGCAGCAGCCATTACTGTGACCTAGTACAGTTGTGCTGACACACACACTGGCAGATGCCATTGGAGTTCTTCTCCTGGCCTGTTAGCCCAGGGTCTGCCCCACCCACTAGAGCACCAACTTAATCCAGCTCAGCCAGGGCAGACAGCCAGCCCTAGGGACTGGCCCTACCCAACAGCAAGCCCTTAGGCAACTTGTGGGCCTTCTTGGTGGGGTGCCTGGAACCTCTCGAGCTGGGTGAGTCAGTCTGCCTCTGAGGAGAAGGGCGTGTGTGAGGAGTGGTGGAATGTGTGCGGTGTTGGTGGAGTGTGTGGGACCTCTGTAGTGGGGTGACTGGGTCTACTTCAGTGGGTTGGGGCATGCACACAGGGCAGGAGTGTGTTGATGGGGTATGTGGCCCTGGGGAAGTGGGGCTTGTCAGTTGCAAAATACTTGTGCTTTTCAAACACCCACATAGGGGATTGGTCCCACCTTCCAAAGCCTGAAACAATTGGGTGCTCCCATGCCTGAGGCCAGCCCAACTCAGCTACAATCCTGAGAGAGCTGACAATAGCCTTTCAGGCCAGAGACCTACAGCAATTATAAACTCCTGAGCCTAGCAACCAGCCACGCTGTGGGAGGAGGGGAGTAAAAGAGTAGAGCTTTTAGTAAGAGGTCAAACTAAAGAGACCATCAACTTAATATAGATTGCTATAAACATAGGTTATTATATATGAACTTCATGGTAATCACACCAGAAACATATAATAAATACACAAAAAATTAAGAGAAAGGAACACAAACATAATACTAAGGAAAGCTATCAAACCACAAGGGAAAAGATCAAGAGAAGAAGAAAGGAACAGAGAAGAACTACTAAAACACCCAGAGAAAAGGTAACAAAATGGCAATAAGTACATACTTAGCAACAGCTACTTTAAATGTCAATGGACTAAATGCTCCAATCAAAAGACATAGGATGGCCGATTGTATAAAAAAAAAAGACCCATATATATACGCTGCATACAAGAGACACACTTCAGACCTAAAGACATCCACAAACTGAAAGCGAAGGGATGGAAAAAGATACTTCATGCAAATGGCGATGAAAAGAAAGCTGAGGTAGCAATACTTACATCAGACAGAATAGACTTTAAAACAAAAACTGTAACAAGAGACAAAGAGGGGCAATACATAATGATAAAGGGAACAATCCAACAAGAAGATATAACACTTGTAAATATCTATGCACCCAATGTAGGAGCACCTAAATATATCAAGCAATTATTAACAGACATAAAAGGAGAAATAGTAACACAATAAAGTAAGGGACTTTAACACTCCACTTACACCAATGGGTAGATCATCCAAACAGATCAATAAGGAAACATTGGCACTAAATGACACATTAGACCAGATGGATTTGGTAGATATATACAGAACATTCCATCCAAAATCCACAGAAGACACATTCTTTTCAAATGCACAGGGAACATTCTCCAGGATAGATCACATATTAGGCCACAAAACAGATCTCAATAAATTTAAGACAACTGAAATAATACCAGGCATCTTTTCTGTCCACGACAGTATGAAACTAGAAATCAACTACAGGAAGAAAATCAGAAAAGCCACAAATAGTGGAGATTAAACAAAATGCTACTGATCAATGACTGGGTTAATGAAGAAATCATGGGAGAAATCAAAAAGTACCTGGAGACAAATGAAAATGAAAATATGACATGCCAAAATTTATGGGATACAGCAAAAGCAGTTCTAAGAGGGAAGTTTATAGCAATACAGACCCAAGTCAACAAAAAAGAAAAATCTCAAACAATCTAACAGTGCACCTAAAGGAAGTGGAAAAATAAGAACAAACAAAGCTCAAAATCAGTAGAAAGAAAGAAATAATAAAAATTAGAGCACCAATAAATGAAATAGAGACTAAAAAAATAATAGAAAAAGATCAATGAAACTAAGAGCTGGTTCTTGGAAAAGATAAACAAAATTGACAAGCCTTTAGCTAGACTCACCAAGAAAAAAAGAGAGAAGGCTCAAATAAATAAAATCAGAAATGAAAGAGGAGAAATTACAACAGACACCTCAGAAATACAAAAAATTATGAGAATACAACAAAAAGCTATACACCAACAAACTGGATAACCTAGAAGAAATGGATAAATTCTCAGAATTATACAACCTTTCAAAACTGAATCAAGAAGAAATAGACAATGTGAATAGACCAATCATCAGTAAGGGGATCAAAACAGTAATCAAAAACCTCGCAAAAAATAAAAGTCCAGACAGCTTCCCTGGTGAATTCTACCAAACATTCAAAGAAGACTTAATACCTACCCTTCTCCAACTCTTCCAAAAAATTGAAGAGGAGAGAAGCTTCCTAACTTATTCTACAAAGGCAACATTACCCTGATACCAACATCAGACAAGGACAACACACACAAAAATTACAGGCCGGTATCACTGATGAACATCAATGCAAAAATCCTCAACAAAATACTAACAAATCAAATGAAACAATTCATTAAAAAGATCATCCACCATGATCAAGTGGGATTTATTACAGGGATGCAGTGATGGTGCAACATCTGCAAATCAATCAACGTGATACACCATATTAACAAAATGAAGAATAAAAATCACATGGTCATCTCAATAGATGCAGAGAAAACATTTGACAAGATACAGCATGCATTTATGATAAAAACCCTGAATAAAATAGGTATAGAAGGAAAGTACCTCAACATAATAAAGGCCATATATGACAAACCCACAGCTGATAGCATTCTGAATGGAGAAAAACTGAAAGCTATCCCTCTAAGAACAGGAAACAGAAAAGGATGCCCACTTTCATGACTTATTTAACATAGTGCTGGACGTCCTAGCCAGAGCAATCAGGAAAGGAAAAGAAATAAAAGGGATCCAAACTGGAAAGGAAGAAGTGAAACTGTCACTATTTGCAGACAACATGATTTTATACATGGAAAACCCTAAAGAATCCACCAAAAGATTTTTAGAAATAATAAATGAATATGGTAAAGTTGCAGGATACAAAATCAACGTACAAAAATCAGTTGTGGTCGCTGTCATCTGCCGTGGTGGTGAGCAGGCATCATGGATCAGGTAATGCAGTTCGTTGAGCCACGTCGGCAGTTTGTGAAGGACTCAATTTGGCTGGTTAAAAGATGCACCAAACCTGACAGAGAAGAATTCCAGAAGATTGCCATGGCAACAGCAATAGGATTTGCTACAATGAGATTCATTGGATTTTTGGGAAATTGATCCATATTCCTATTAATAACATCATTGTTGGTGGCTGAATATCTTTTTAGAAGAGTGTTTTTCATCTTGGGGATTGGTGAATAAGTGAGGATTTGAGAAGCTCATGGAGTAAAAATTTGCTTATATATATATTTTGTGGTTTTCTTTCATTTTTTTCTTTCAAGATGTTTTCTATTTCTAAATTAAAATAATTTAAAAATAAACAAACTTCTCTTTTTTCCATCACAGATATTTATCAAAGTTTAATGATAGGAAATAATGAATTCTTTTCTCTCTTTTCTTTTCTTCCTTCCTTCCATCATTCATTCCATCCTTCATATTTTGGTTTATAGGAGAAATTAAAGAGCATGGTGAAATATCGCACTTTCTAAGTACCTTTATCAGTTAAACACTTTCGTATCACGGAAGAAAAAGCAGAGCAAGTAAAGGATGGTAAAGACAGTGAAAGATCGAGTTTGAGGGGAGGACAGGAGGTTTGTCCTTAAGCTCTCAAACTGTAAACAGGTAGTCAGAGCTCCTATAGTAGTTTAGGCGCTACTGGAAATAGCTTCCTGAGAACTACGGTTAAAACTTCAAGGTGCGAGGTCTTCTTGAGATGAACTAATTAGTCTCACTGTCGTGAACGTTGGAGGTTCTGAATTTTGTAAAGAATTAACTGATAATTGAATGTGAGATGAAAAGGGGCCTTATCTTCCCCCTTTTAACAAAGTAGTAATAGAAAAGTGAGACAATTTGTTCTCCTTAAAAAAACTATTTTATTAATCTGTTCATGGAGAGTTTAGTTATTGAACTTTACTTCCTAAGTTCTAATATTTTTCTGAAAATTACTTAGCACGCATTTGGTGAATGCCCTCTGATTCTTAGTGACTAAGGTAGGCAGGTATCTAAACAGTATGGTTGGCCATGTTCCTTGGTTTGGGGATCCATGGTTCAGAGAGGAAAGTCTCTTTTCACAGTGATGGGAACATTTTCTGCATATTTTTGAAAACCTTATAGCCTTTCAGTCTTGAATGACTTGGTGTCTTTGAGAAAATAAAAATATAGCTTTGGCCATCTCTAATCTTAAGCAGACCATATAGCCAAATTTTACAGATATTTAGTGCCTTATAGGCTGAAATTTATGTGTGTGCGTGTACGTGTATATGTATATTTGTATATATGTATACACAAACATGTATGTATACACAAGAACACACGTGCATATGTATGAGCATATAAAGTACTTGTAGAAATTATTCTAAAATGTAGACTTGCTTTCCTTCTGGCAAAGAGTATATTTTCTTGTACGATAAAATGATTCTGAACATTAATATTTTCTTGGTGGAAGATAATTATGAATCTCTATTTATAGCGTATATTTGGGCTGCTCATTTTTTATTTTGCTGACTTACTGGTACTTGACACACAGGCAGGTAAAGTGGTCTTTAAATATTTTGCATTCATACATGTAAAATGACGGCTTACCAACAAGTGTGGTGATAGAGCAGAATAACCTTCACACTCAACAACTGAGTTCTCAAATAGGAAAAAATAGATTTTTCTTATTAACCATACTCCCTATCTAAGAGCTAGTGTATTTGTGTTGTAAAACAGTACTTGTTAAACTTCAGCAAGTATAAGAATCATGTGAGGGAGTTTCTTTAAAACATGGGTCCTTGAGTCCCACCCCCAGAGATTCTGATTCAGTAGGTCTGGGTGGACCTGAGAATTTCCATGTCTGTCTCCCTGCTGATGGCTGCTGGTATATGGACCACACTTGAAGCAGCAAGGTTTTAAAGTTATTATTAATTTTCTGTTGTCTAAATATCTATAGCAAAACATACTAATGCTCTTTTTGTAGCAGCTCTGTAATTTCCATGAACCCCTATACATTCTTATAAGCAAGGGTGTGACCACCTGGTCCACAAGACTAAAATCTACTCTGGTAACAAAAAAATCAACAGGAAGACACCTCAAGGAGGGAGACAGTAATGATACAGACAGGATGGCAGAGTCTTGATGGGAAAAAGTAGGAAACAAAGCCTGGTTCCTATTCTAGTTGCCTTGTTACTGCTGGAGAGCAATGCTTTACTCCAAAACCTGCTCATCTTGGGGCTTTTGTCTGCCATTTGTTCGGAAAGTTCTGCTTGGAGGGAAGGCTATTTCATTTAACCTGAGTGCAGGAGGCACCGTGGTGTTTTGTGTTTGAAGTGAGCACCTTATGTCAGAAAGCTCCTGCTTAAAATGAGCTGAGTTCTGCCTCTTAAGTTACACACTGGTCGTAACTTTGTGCTCTAGAAGTCTCTTCGGGTGGGTTTCCAGATTCCTTGGATTCAGTTGCTCATTTTCCAGGGCTTATTCTACCTCTGAGCTCTCTCACTCCATAACCGCTCTTACAGTTGTGCACGTGCAGATCTCCCTCACGACTTTTGAGCTCCCAATAAATCTTGCTTTTTTTTAATCAACCTTGCTTATAGCACTATTTTGTAGGCTTTTGAGAAGACACCTAGAAAAGGCTCCTGGAATGGCTTGATTCTATGATTTAGTAAAGCTCATTAAAATAGAACATCAGACAATTCACTAACTACAATTTAATAAAAATATATTTGCATTCTCCTCCACCAAACACCTGTTGAATTTCTAAATGAATAGTATCACAAATGTTGACTGACTAGTAGAGATTGGAGCATATGCTTATAGGACTAATGATGCTTATATATAATTATAGATAAGGTTTTATCATTTTAAAATTATTCCTTCTCTGTTGATCCTCACAATAACTCCATGTGATAAATAATGTAGATATTGCAGTCTTCAAAATATACCCACAATTCTCATCCTTCCACTTTCATCACACTATCCCACTCGGGTGTTCCCTTTAGGTTGTACACTATATATACGAGTGCATAAACAATATATTGTCTGGTTTGCTTGTTTTTGAGCTTCATATAAATTGAACCATGCTGTTTGTATTTTTTTATGTCTTGCCTTTTTCACTGAAAACAATATTTTTGAGGTTTGTGTATGTTGACACATAGCTGTAGTCCATTCATTCTCTCTGCTGTATAATATTCCATTGTAAAATTATTCCACAATGTATTTGCTCATTTTGCTATTGATGGACATTTGGGTTGTTTCTAGTTTTTTGTTTGTTTGTTTCTTTTTTTTTTTTTTTTTTTTTGGCTGTTGTGAATAACACTGCTAAGAACGTGCTTATACAAGTCCTCCAGTGTACCTGAACAAGTGTTTCTGTTAGTCTCATACTTAAGGGTAAAATTACAGGCTCAAATTATGTCCGTGCTCAACCTTGGTAGTGCCTGTCATTTTCTGAAGAGATTGTGCTGATTCCTACCCCCACCAGACGGACAAGAGACTTTCCTGCTCCGCCTCCTCCGGTATTATGTTGTGCATATCTTCTTCTGTCTGTGGCAGGCATTTTCATTTTTTTATGGTATCTTTGGGTATCCTCAATGATAGGAAAGAATTCTTAATGGTAACATCTCTGAATATATTGACAATTTCATTTAAAAAAAATCAGTTGCGTTTATATACACTAACAACGAAGTAGCAAAAAGAGAAATTAACAATTCAATCCCATTTACAATTGTAACAAAAAGAACAAAATAGCTAGGAAAAAACTTAAGCAAAGAGGTGAAAGATCTGTACACAGAAAACTAGAAAACATTGTTGAAAGTAATTAAAGATGACACAAAGAAATGGAAAGATATTCCGTGCTCTTGGATTGGAAGAATTAACATAGTTAAAATGTCCATACTTCCTAAAGCAATCTATGAATTCAATGCAACCCCTATCAAGTTCCAATGACATTTTTCACAGAAATAGGACAAAGAATCCTAAAATTTATATGGAACAACAAAAGACCCTGAATAGCCAAAGGAATCCTGAGAAAAAAGAACAAAGCTGGAGGTATCACACTCCCTGACTTCAAAATATACTACAAAGCCATAGTAACCAAAACAGCATGGTACTGGCGCAAAACAGAGACACAGACCAATGGAACAGATGGAGAGCCCAGAAATAAACCCACACATCTCTGGAAAGTTAATTTTCTGACAAGGGAGCCAAGAGTATGCAATGGAGAAAGGAAAGTCTCTTCAATATATGGTGCTGGGAAAACTGGACAGCTGCATGCAAGAGAATGAAAGTGACCATTATCTTACACCATACACAAAAATTAACTCAAAACGGATTAAAGATTTGAATGTAAGACCTGAAACCATGAAACTTCTAGAAGAAAACATAGGCAGTATGCTCTTTGACGTCAGTCTTACCAGTATATTTTCAAGTACCATGTCTGACTGGGCAAGGGAAACAGTAGAAAAAATAAACAAATAGGATTACATCAAACTAAAAAGCTTCTGCACAGCAAGGGAACCATCAACTAAATGAAAAGACAATCTAACAATTGGGAGAAGATATCTGCAAACCATATATCTGATAAGGGGTTAATATCCAAAATATACAAATAACTCATACAGCTCAACAACAAAAGGACAAACAACCCAATTAAAATATGGGTAAAAGATCTGAACAGACATTTCTCCAAAGAAGATATACAGATGGCCAACAGGCATAAGAAAAGATGCTCAACATCTCTAATAACCAGAGAAATGGGAATCAAAACTACAATGAGATATCACCTCATGCCCATCAGAATGGCTATAATAAACAAGACAGGAAACAACAAATGTTGGAAAGGGAACTCTCATACACTGCTGGTGGGATTGCAAACTGGTGCAGTCACTGTGGAAAACAGTATGGAGATTCCTTAACAAATTAAGAATAGAACTACCATACAATCCAGCTATTCCACTGCTGGGTATTTATCCAAAGAACGTGAAAACATGAATGTGTAAAGACATATGCACGCCTATGTTCCTTTCAGTATTATTCACAGTAGCCAAGACTTGGAAGCAACCTAGGTGCCCATCAAGGGACTAATGGACAAAGAGGATGTGGTATATATACACAATGGAATACTACTCAGCCATAAAAAATGATGAAATCTTGTCATTTGTGACAACATGGATGGATCTTGAGGGTATTAGGCTAAGTGAAATAAGTCAGAGGGAGAAAGTCAAATACTGTATCATCTCACTCGTAAGCAGAAGATAAAAACAACAACAAACAAACACATAGAGACAGAGATTGGATTGGTCATTACCAGAGGGGAAGGGGGGAGGGAGAAGGGCAAAAGAGATAATGGATTATGATTTGTCTTTGGGTGGTGAACATGATGTAATCTACACAGAAATAAAAATAAAATGATGTACATCCAAAATTTGTGTAATGTTATAAACCAATGTTACTGCAGTAAATAAAGAAAGAAAAGAAAAGAAAAGAAACAAAAAAATTTAAATGATATGATACTTAAATTAATTTCTTTGAAATTAAACAGAATAAAATTAAAAAGAAATTATAGTCTAAAAAAAATAAAACTTAAACCTATTGTTCAATATGGAGACATGGTCCACAAATATTTATTGAGCATCTATTATGTGCTACCAACTGTGATTGCTGCATGGCCTCCCCTAGTAAATCTCATGGATGAGTACGGTGGTTTTCTGTGTTCTGTGGAGCTCTGAGGTCTCACAGAGGGCCCAGGGGACATGGAGGGGGTAGGAAAATGGGAGACCCAAACTTCAGACTTCTGCTTTAACCTCAGCAGCTCTGCTTTGATCTTTGTAGACCAGAGCACTATTTAAATAGCATCCCATGTATTTTTCCTTTCCTTAATTCCTGTTTATCACATACTCTTTCCAACATAAAACTGAACCATGAGTCTGAGTATTGGGCTCCAGGAAAGAGGAAACCCAAAAGATTATGGTATGATCAAAAGGTCAAAGTTCTTATTTTCCATTCTCATAGGCTCCTGAAATGCAAAGCAGAGGAGGCGTACTGAAGGCCAAAGTGCTTTTGATTTGGAAGCATTTTGAAAGAAACAAATATGTATAGATGTTGAAAGGTAGTAGAATATGCCACCCCAAAATATGCCTCTATGGCACAAGGATTATTCTGGCATTTCAGAAACTGTTTGAAGTTCATAGAAATGTGTCAATGCCCTCGTTATCCAATTATTATCTTAAGTTGTTTTATGCTACAAAAATAATGGAATTTTCTTATCAAATGAACTTTTATCAGATCTTTAACTGTGGCCATTTTTTTAAAAAACCTTTTTGTCATTTATAGACAGTTATTGTTTTACTTTGATGCTTTTGTAAAAGTTCTTCGTCTTCATAGAGATTCATGGAAGGGACCCTGACAAGTACTCTAGAATACAGAGTGCTGATAACTTTAAGATCATAGCACTGAACTAAAACAAAGACAGACCTTGAACCTCATTGGAAGGGACCATACTAGGTCATTCTCACAACCCAGAGGATAGTCGAACTTTGGGGTCTTGAACCTTGGGTCCACATCTCCCAATTAAAAAGGACTCCTTCTGACTCTTCCAACTGCACACCGACTGGGGATCTAAAATTAAAATTGACAAGGGAGGCTCCTCCCCAGAGGCAGACGACATCTTGAGGTGGACAGCTCTCGCAAGATCACTGATCAAGGTTTTCATCTCCAATATGAAATCTTTATTCCTTTTGCCTTTTCACTACTTGCTTCTTCTCCATTTTAATGCATGGGAAACAATGCTCCTTAACTCTGGCAGCCGTTGCTGAATCTACCATTAAGGCCATAGCTATGCAATAGAAGTCCCTAGACTTTCTTGCTAAGGTGGTTTTAATAATAGAATTGCTTTGATTACTTACTGGATGAACAAGGAGGAGTCTGTGTCATAGCAAACACCTCCGGCTGTGCCTGGATCAATGTCTCTGGTATTGTAGCAAATACAAGAAATTAACGAACAAGCCACTGGCTAGAACAAGTTGATGCCCCTTCAGGTACACTCTTTGATTTATTTGATATCAACTGGTTTGGTTCGTAGAGGCCCTTGCTAAGGAGCATATAGATATTCCTCAACTTACAATGGGGTTATATCCTGATAAACCCATCATAAGTTGAAAATATGCTAAGTCAAAAATACATTTAATACACCTAACCTAATGACATCAAAGCTTAGCCTAGTGAAGGGGAGCAGAATTTGTCAACCCAAAATACGTCTCTTTGTCATAAGGATTATTTTATGCCGGTTATTTTTAAGAAACATTAGACATAGGATAAGCTCTGAAAACCAAGCAGAAGTTACCCTTTTTTAAGAAACATTTACATTTATACAACACAGCTCCATTTGTAAGGGTGTCTCCCTTACTGTACCAGGAAGAGGTGGATGACCAGATCTCTAGAACCGCTCATCAATGGAGAAGGCAATGACTTAAATTTGCATAACAACCTTACTCTTGGTTACTGTGCTTTTCCTGGTAACTGCCCATAACTGACTCCCCATTCCCAACATCTTCTTTTGTCTTTAGCTGAAAATAGTCTTAAAGGTGGTGGTTTTGGCCATTATGATGAGTTACTCAATTTTCCCGGGTCTCTCCCATGTATACAAGAGGTATATATGTTATTAAACTTCTCTTAGTTTTTCTCTGTTAATCTGCCTCATCTCAACCCAACTCTTAGACCAGCTAGATGAATCTAGAAGGGTAAACGAGAATTTTTTCCTCCCCAAGACTAGCCTACCTTAAATGTGCTCAGTGCACTTACATTAGCCTATAGTTGGGCAAAATCATATAGCATAAAGCCTATTTTATAATAAGGTGTTAAATATCTCAGGTAATTTATTCAATACTGTACTGAAAGTATAAAACAGTGGTTATATGGGTACAAAATGGTTGTAGGTGTATAGGTTGTTTACCCTTGTGATCACATGGCTGACTGGGGGCTGAGGCTCGCTGCTGCCCAGCATCACAAGAGAGTATTGTACCAGGTATTGTTAGTCCAGGAAAAGATCAAAATTCAAAATGCAAAGTATAGTTTTTACTGAATGCGTATCGCTTCAGCACCATCTCAAAGTCAGAAAATCGTTGTTGAACCGTTGTAAGTTGGGGATTATCTGTACTTCAGTCTCTCAGTATTATCCTCCTGACGGTCCTCATTGTAGTCTCCTTGGTGCGCTATGTTCTCTCAAAGGTCTGAAATACACGTTTGAAGCCATCAGCAGTACATCAGATGGTCTCACTGCGCTTGGAGAAACAGAAAAACAATGAACAGCAAAAACAATTCTTCCAGGGACATGACAGCATAATCATGGTGCCTGAGAAAGGCACTAATAACAAATCTTTGGTCAATCACTCATGTATGAGAGGGTGACCAAAAAGGAGGAATTGTTTAATTAATTAAACAAGGAGCCCATTAGAATGAGGTGGTTCTAATACCTTAAAAGCCAACGTAAGCACGGCAAAACCCAAGCCTGTAAATGTCTCAAGGTTAAGAAGTAAAAACCTAAGGACAGCCAATCACAGACAGCCAACTAGGCTTTCCCAAAAAGGCAACCGCTTAAGCCACAGCCAATCAAATCATCTCCTTGCTTTGCTTCTGCCTTTTCTCTGTAAGAGTCTTTCTCCAGCTGTTGGTGGAGTGCTCCTAACAGTTCTGGATTGGAGCTGCCCAATTCGAACTAATTTTTGTTCAGATAAATTCTTTAAATTTTTAATATGCCTCAGTTTGTCTTTTAACAACGTTAATAAACTGTTTGTTTTTCTCTTGTAAATCTGTCTCTTATTACAGGAGGTCTCAGCCAAGAACTCAGAAGAGTAGAGGGAAAATTATTTTTCCTCTCCTACAATTCTTACTAGCCAAGAATCTAGAGAATTTGAAATCCAGATTTTACATCATGATGTTAGAGATGTACAGAGAGGAGATGTGGAAATAAACAGACCACAAACCCTTCCTGGGCCAGAGGGTGGAGCTGGGAGAGCGAGTGAGCAGGGAAGACAGCCTAGATTTGGGAGGCATTCTTCCTCACTGCCCCACCTAGGTCCTTGTCCTCCACCCTGGGAAAGGGGAAAGAATCTTAGAACAGAGAAAACTTGAGCTTTAAAGCCCCCAGGAGAAGCCCTGCATCTGGCAAGCTGCCAGAGTGAGGGTAGCAATAATGAATGAGGGGTGCAGATGGAGGGGTCTCCCAGAGCCCTCTGCGTGGTGTGCACCGAGTGCCTGGGAGACCTCAGCAGGAGTGGCTGTGGCTGCGAGCAGAAACAGCCCTCCAAAGTTGAGTGCACACAGACTCCTTCTGTGAACATCATCGCAAGTCTCTTGGGGTGGAGATGAGGGTCCAAGGAAGGTGTCACCATGGCCACATCACTGTCAGAAGAGCTGTAGCAAGGGAAGTGGCTGAGTCACCGACCAGACGTGAATATAAGTAATGGGCCTGTGTTTGAGGTCTACATGGAATGTGCAGGCATCCATGACCAGCGATCATTCAGCCAGCTTAAATCAAAGGAAAAGCCCCCATTATGAGGTTCTTTCATTTTCCTTTTCTTCAATCTTCCTGGGAATTTCTGTCAAGGAAGGGAAATTACCAAAGGAAAAATCTTGATATTTGTTTAGAGCTCATAGTTTGCAAACCACTTCAGATTGATTATTTCATTTGATTCTTTCCTACAAAGTCTTGTCTTGTGCATAGGGATCACTTGCCCCAGCTGCCAGACTCATATTTGCCAAAGGGCACACAGATAGTAAAATTTAGCAATGTTGTATGATAAGTCTAATTTATACTCTTTCTGTTTCCCAACAGATTTGCTACAGAATTTAGGTTCTTTTACTGATCGCCCTGGAGCAGGAGTTTGGATTCCAAGAACGTGCCTCAGGATCCCCGAGGGCTTGGGGAGTGGGAGCACTGAGGCTTCTATGCCCACTGCAGTAGCGTGGCGTCGCTTCCCCTGCTGTGTGTATTATTTTCCTCCGTGAGATGACATCCGGAGGAAGAATTCTGCAGGGGTAGGTTGGGGAGGACAGCCAAGTACCGTTACAGGAGAACGAGGCAGGCTGTGTCTCATCCATTTTTGAACCCTCAGCTTCTAGTCCTTAGCAGATGCTCAATTCACATTTTTGTAAAGAATATCTGGTGGGGTCAGTGTGAGCTGGATCACTATCATTGAGGAGTGCGGCAGGCAACAGTCAATGGAATGGAACTGAGAGTCAGACAAAAGCTTTGTAAGTTCAATAATTTTTTTAAAAAAAATTTGTAAACTTGGATTAACCAAAACTCTGAAGATCAGGTGGATTAGTAGAGTAATACACAGTCACTTTTAGGGATTTTGCTTTCTCCCAGGGGCAATATGGTCTTTTTTTTAAAGACCAATAATGTTTTATTTTCATGTCAAGTGAAAGAGGTGGAGGAAATTTGGGTCAGGGAGGGGAGTTGAAAGACTGTCCTTACCTCATCTGATTTCCTTACCTCATCTGAGTCCCTGCAGCGGCTCCTGGCTGCGGGGAAACTGAGGAAGAGCAGGGTTAGTCTGAGACTCTCAGAAGACTGGGATCTTTTATTCCCGTAAATCATCTATAGATATGTTGGTTTGTGTTCCCTGAAGTCTGGAAGCATCCACTCCCAAGGACACTTCATTCTTCATCACCACCATCATCTCAACTCGGCCAGGGACATTGGCTGTGATCCCATAGTACCCCAGACTTGTGTGGCAGAGAAATAGCTGGCACAGGTGAGCAGGTCACCTGCCAACTTACTTTCAGATCCATCCCTCCCTTCCCCTGTTCTGCTCAGATTGCCAGGGGCTGGCCCCTACACACTATAGTTCCCAAGTTCTTGTGCCCACTTGCTTTCCATTGGGTTGGGTCAATGGAGGCATGGTGGAAGACGTGGAGAAAGTGGTTACTCCAGGCCATCCTGCCTACCCCCACCTCCAGCCTTGTCTTGGGCAGTGGCTATATCTCTGGCAGTGACCATTTTTTCCTCCTGGGACCCAGATATGCCACGAAGCCCCTGCCCTGCTTCTGCCCCCACACCACCCCCACCCCCACCATGGCCTTTCCCCCACAGTTGCAGTTCCTGCCTGGCAGCCAAAACCATGGGGTCCTTCAGGCAGCACCTTATGCAGCCCCTACTCCATAGTTCCAGCTTCCGGTTTCTGGAGTCTGAGGACTCAGTCTCTCCTCCCTTTGTTCCTCCAGCCCTAGGAGTGGCAGTGGCTTCCTGCAATTGTTAATCTCTGGATTCCCTCACCATGCCCTGGTTTCAGCTCTTGCAACACCCTTGTAACTAGCCTGCTGTATTAAATTCCTTCTACAAAACTCCCTGCCCTGGTATCTGCTATCTTGACTGCACCCCAGCTGAAACACAAGGGTTAGCCCAGTAGGTGTCCTCAGCTAGTTTGTTCACATCTCTTTCTCTTCTCTGACGAACAGTGCAAGTCCTCTCTTCCCTCTCCTTGACTTGTAGGCACACTCATCTAACACCCACTGGCTTCCGCAGTGGTGAAGGAGCTCCCGGAGGGGACTTCGCACCAGGCTTCCTTTCTCCAAGGGTTCACGGATCAGAAGGCCACCGAGGATGACTTTCTTGAAGGGAGATTAGCTTAATTTGCTTTCTTTGCATTTCTTAAATATTTGCTTAGGGGATCAGGAGAGAGTTTAAACTGTAGCTATTGTTTTGGCCATGTAAAAAGAATTTGCCTGTGTTATTACATCAAAAGCTCTGTCTCTCTCAGTAAGAAAGAAGTGAAGAAAAAAAGGATCCTAAATCAGAAAGTTTTGGCCTTCCGGGAAAAAACCAGGAGGAGGCCAAAGGTTCAGCCACGGGGTTGTTTCTGTGCTGCAGACACCTTCCGGCCCCCATCTCAGACTCACCCACCACTTTGGTCTGCAACTAGTCAGAAAAACAACAAGAAAATGAATGTGTGCTTTACTGGAGGTCTCCAAAGGCAATTTTTACTTTAGAAAAGTTGTGCAAAAATCTCTTTCTCTGGGTTTTTCCATATGAACCTCTGCTTGGCCACTCCACCCCACGAATATGAACATTCAAATGATCACAACCAGCCAAGGGCTCGATCAGCAGAGAGTGTGGTACTGCTTAGAGGAGGCGATGGGTTCTGTGCTTTGGAAAAATGTTTCTTATATAATTAATATTATTTTTTACTGGATATGTGCCCAGAATTAAGGTCAGTCCTGAGAGTTAAGTTTTTAAAAATGTAAAAATTGTCCCAAAGAAGTTTGCCGTCTTGTAAAGAAAACATGTTAACTCCTCAATGCAGAACTTTATACAACTTAAAGAAGAAGAAGAAGAAAATGGCACAGACAGCAGTGCTGGAAGCAGAGTGAAGAAAGAAGGGGTCATCATGCTGGACAAAGCCTGAAGGACGGGCCAGCAACATTTTCTTATTTTCAAATAGAGATTGAATGGATGGAGACATGCCAACCCCTGCAATGGGGAATTGCACGGGGAACAAGCATGTATTAATCACAACTTCAGCGGTTAGAACTGGCAGAAACAAGCCAAATCATGAGGCTGAGAGTGGAATTTATTGGTTCAGATAACTGAAAGGACAGCGACAGAAGTGGCCTCAGGCACAACTAGATTCAAGAACTAAAGCAAAGGCATTAGCATTCTATAACTGTCAGCGTATTCTCTTCCTATGTTGGTCTCCTTCTATAGACACTCTTTCTCCACTTGTCAAAGGACAGGGACATCAGCACAGGTGACATCAACTTTACGTCATCCCAGTTAAGGATGAGCTAAGATGAAAGAGAGGACCAACGGGTGAAAATTCAGTAGAAGAACTCTAATTGGCTGGCTTTGGGTGACATATTCATCTCTTGAGCCAATCACTCTGACTGGAGATGAGGTGATGGTGACTGGCGGGGTCTGAGTCACTTTGCATCCATGCTTTCCGCCAGGGAGCCGAGTTCTGTAATTCATAGGCCTGCCCCAATTCCACTTAGCTGGAGGGTGGGAATCAGATGCCTGGCAGTGTCCACTCGAAAGGCCTGAAAGGACTGAGAAATTGACAAAAGGGCAAATGCAAAGGTGTGGATGGAAACTACAGTCACTTTGAGGAAAAAGAACCAGGGTTGGCCTGGCTGAGACGCCTGTGGTGTTGGGTGCAGTTTGTGGGGAGGGGCAGAGAACCCATAACCAGCGTGGGCTCTGATAGCATTGCCGCCTTCACCTGCTGTCTTGGGGTGGAAAACTGCATGTGGATATAGTTTTCTGACTCCTTCAGCCGATGGGAGTGGTCACCCTGCAGATGGGGATCACGCTTCAGTGGTAACCACAGGGAAATCGAGCCTCAAGACAAAGGATACAGATCAGATTCTCTATGCTTTGTGGGGATAATGGGTGAAAGTGGGTGGAGTGGAGTGTTAGCCATGGGATCCAGGTGGAGATATTGACATACAGACTTGAGGAACAGGGCTGAGGCTAGACCTGCTAAGGAGGCACAGATTCGGCATTTCTTCATCTCCAACCTCTTCTCTTCTCACCCATCCTGGCTAGACACGGACACCACTGTCCACTTTCCCCACTCTCTGCCCTTGGATGGGGGAACAGCGAAAACCACTGAGCGAGCAGCCAATAGTAGTATTTATGATTACCAGTATGGAGTATTTCCTATGTGTTGAGTGTTTAACATACAGTATTTGAATGTACCCCTGTGATGTTAAATATCCTCTCCACTTTTCAAATTAAAATACATACATACAGGATCCCTGAGAGTCCGGACTCTCTTGCCACAAGTCTCTCTCAACAGTTGCCTGATCTTCCTTTTAGCACAAATACCTCATCTCTTTTCTGTGAATGGTGCCTGGTTTAAAGCAGCTCTTTTCCTCACGGAGAACAAGGATATGCTAAATTCTATGAGCTTTCAGCAAACGCTGGGGCCCCGCCCCCAGCACTGGCATAGGAAAGCCCAACAGTCCACATCCCAGGAGGAGTCAGCCTGTGGGAAATCGAACCCTCAGCACAGAAGAAACCTTCAGACTGACTTTCTTCTTGCTCCAGCTCCTTCCAGCAGTGTCACTGGGGACAGTTTGGTGAACAAAAAACGTTTTTAAAGCATGTAACAAGCCATACAGCTCTAGAGGGGGGGATGTGTGTGTGTTGTATGACAGACAGGACACAAATATAAGATTTTTATTATAATTATTGATATGTTTTATCACTTCAGAAGCTGTTTTAAGTTTAGAGGAATGTGTTCAGCAGCAGCATTTCCAGGAGGGAGAGCCCTCTCACACCCTAAAAATGCTTTTGGCTAAAATGCTTGGGGACAAGTCCACGGTCAGCACCATCACTGCTTTTGGGGAAGGTTGTTCTCTTGGAAGTTGTGGGTGCACATTCCCTACCACCTCACCCAACCTGATGCCCTGAGAGCGCCATGCCACGTTATCCAGCAGGGCCTGGTGAGACTGTCAGAGAGCCCCATGTCGACCATTGCACCCACCTTCTTACTGTGTGGTGTCTCCAGAGCCCTCCTGGGTTCTTCCAACTGTGAAGTGATCCCTGTCAGAAGCTCAGCCTGCCTCCCACGTCTGCCTGCCTGGCCACCACAAGAACAGTAGTTCTCAACTAGGAGTGTGCCTCAGAACCATCCATGGAACTTGCACAAACACTCCAGATATACCGAATCTGAATCAGTGGAATGGGGCCCAAATAAGTACGTATTTTTTAAGCCCTTCAGGTGATTTTGATGAGGGCCTTGATAAGAGTTAGTCTGCCATGAGTTAGCCTGCCACAGTTTCATGGATGCTGGAGAAGACATGAGACTCCTGGGTCAGAGACAAAGGATTTCATTACTCACGGTACAGCAAGGAGCATACGCTTCATGTTTGTGCTTGGTTCCTGTTCTTCCTCAAGTACCACAGGGTGATATAGAGTGGCCCAGGTAGCTACTGGGCACATAGTGGGGTTGAGTCAGTTTATCTGCGTAATGCATCACTAGCCACCAAAAGAGAAATCTTGAACACACTTTGATTGCCTTTGTTTTCCTCATTCCTCACCCCCAATGCTCACTCCATCCAAAGTCCCTTCACCAAGCCCTATGACAGTGGTTCTCTTACGTCTCTAGAATCTACCTGCTCCCCAAGGCTCACTGCCTGTTCCAGTTTAGGCTTTATCAACTTCCATCTACACATAGCCTCCTCTATGCTCTCCCTGTCTCCTGCCCATCTTGGCTACCATCCACCCTGCAGAAGGCCCCATGGGGCCCATTCACATCCCACCTTTGCTCAGAAAATGTGCGTTACTTCATTGGGCCTACTCCATCTTGCCCAAACATACCAGGCCTTTCTCACTCTGTCCTCCTGTTTCAAAATCCAAGAGAGGAGAATTTTAAGGAGAAGCTGTTCACCTGGGTCAAATACCATAGAAAGGTCATATGATAAAAGGACTGAAATGAATCACTTGGGACCTGGTCACAGGGAGGTCACTGTAAACCTTTGGAGAAGCTGTTTCAATGATGTGGTGAAGTCAGAAGCCAACATGCATTGAATGAAAGAATAATACAAACATATGTGGATTCTTGGTTTTATGAAACATTAAAATGAAGAGAGGCAAATGAGAAAAGCACTGATGTTGAAGACAGATTCCAAATTGCCTTGTTACATTTGGGATTCATGGAGGGTGGGGCATCATACCACATTTCACCCTTCCCGGGGCCTGGCATATGAAAAAGACAGCAAATGTAGTTGCTGTTGTTAATGAAAGCAAGAGGTCATCCACCCACATGCCTTCTGAACCAGAATTTTAAACATTTCATCCCCTGAATAACTAAAGAGAATTGCTGAAAGAAATGTTTCAAATCTGAAAATTGGAGAAAAGTTATCATTTTCTTAAATATTTTAGAGTATAGGTTTTCTAATGAGTGTATTGTCTTAGGTCAGATTCTCTAGCAGCTGATCCTGAGATGGGGATTCTGATTCAAGTGATTTATTACAGGTGGGCTTTCATGAGAAGGGGCGGGAGAGAAGCAAGATAGGGAGGGAAGAAAGCTAAGCAAGCATATGGTCTCAGCCTCATCCCACGGAGGAGCTCTGATGAATGAATTGCTCTGCAGAGTGGGTCCCCGTGGGGGTTTTAACATATGTTCTCAGATTCTTTGACCCTCCTCCCTTCAAAAGGTGGAGCTTAGTTTCTCCCCAGTTGTGGGCAGGACTAAGAACCTGCCTCTAATGACTAGAATGAGGCATGTGTGGTGCTGTGTGACTTCTGAGGTGAAATCGTAAAAAGCTTGGCCATGATGCCTTGTTCTCCTGGGTTGCTCACTCTGGGGGAAGCCAGCTGCCAGGTCATGAGGATGCTCAGGCAGCCCTGGGTGAGGCCCCTGCTATAGGAACTGAGCCTCCTGCCAACTACCAGGACCATCTTGCTAGGCAGGTGAGAAGCTACCCTGGAACCAGGTCCTCAAGCCTTCAGATGACTGAAACCTCATGGAAGACCCGAGTCAGAACCATTCAGCTAAGCTGTCCCAGAATCTCTGACCCACAGACACTATGAGGTAATAAATGTTTATTGTTATTTTTAAGCCAGTAAATTTCAGAATAACTTATTTTGAGAAATAGAAAACCAATACAGCTCTGATGACAGTCATTGGCTGCAGGATGCCAGGGAGTGGGTAACCTCCCGAACGTGGTGGCTCCTGTTCTGCCGAGGGCAATTCTGCAAGAAGGGGGCAGCTGCTGTGAGCCAACACTCACAGAAGCTCGGAGATGAGTCTACCTGCCCAATAAACGGGACCTGGGCAGGGCACCAACAGCATCAACTATAAGTGTTGATTATCAGCTAAATATGATTTTGATAATTCTGTGTGTACACATACATGCACGATTTTGGAAATACTTTGCACTCCTTTTGTGAGTACCATCTCCTTGGTTTGGGTAATGAGGAAGCACACAACTAGAATTGCATTCATGAAGAGCGGCAGCAGAGAGCAGCAAGGTGATCGAGAGGCACTTTATTTCTGACTAACTAGGTCCCGAGAAGTGCTTGCAAATATATAAAGTACATACAGAGATGATCACTAATAACTAACTGTAGTGGTTTCCTTTCATTGCTATTCAAGTCTTGCTTCCCAGTGTGACACTTCATCACTCATTCCTAAGTGTGCTGTGGGAGATTAGGAGGAATGACACAGGGAGGAGGGGGTGAGGGAAGAGACTCTCTGTTGTGGCTGACGATGCTTCAGTTATCACTTCAGGTTCTGGTTGCTTTCTCTACTGGGCAGGTTAGGAAAGCCGCTGAGTAGAGGGCAAAATGGCCTTACCCTAGCACACTCTGTAACCCAGTCCCTAAGTGTAGAGACAGGAGACCCTGGGCATCTAACTGAGTCAGATGCTAAGTTAAAACACCCAAGAGTCTCAGTTTGGTAGTGGGCGGGGGCAGAGGAAGAGGCAATTTCCAGGCTCTACTAGTGGTAACTGAAAAAGACAGAGCCTTTTGTGTGTGTGTGTGTGGCAAAGTGTGGCAAAGGCTGCTCCAGAATGCCCAAACTTTGGCTTCAACAAGCCTATGGTAACATAATGAGCCAGTGGCAGCGGCAGGAAGGAGAAACCAAGCAGGAGCTTTTCCCCTGGCAGAATCATATCTGGTTGGGCAGCCAAAGCTTCTCCACCCACCTGCCTGCTCTGATGTGCATATTTGGTGACATTTGGGTTTCTCAAACAGTCTGTGTGCGTGTGTGTATTTAGAAAGAAGGACCTGGTCACCAGAGGATCAGCTGCCAAAAAAACTCATGACAAAAACATGTTCACACTGGACAAAGTGAACACTCAAGCCCAGGACAGAGTGTCTTGGCCCTTGGCTGCTGGAAGCTCAGTGGTGCTCTGCAGAGCTGCTTCCCATTCACCACCACGACCATCATCATCTTCATCATCATCATCATCATGGACTCAAACACTACTTGTTGGCTGGCTTGCAATGATAATGACAACAATGATGATGACCGTGTCGATGAGGTTGAGCCCATTGACCAGTTTTAATGCTGCCTACTTAGAGTTAAGGAATACACGATGGCAGGAACTATATTCAAGTAGCACAGATAATTGACTGAGGACTGCTTGTCGGCTAGCTTATATGCAATCCCTGTGACAACTATGAGGTCATTGTTGTCAATGATGAAGAACAAGAGGTAGATCTGGGAAAACACCACGTGACCTCCAGTAGCTAATGGACAGTAATGGATAGTGCTGATGGATAAGGTACCCTGGGCTTGAATAGGAATTACTGGTATGAGCTTGGGGAAAAGGAAGCTCTAGATCAAAAGAAACAAAACAAGCATGGCCCAATTTCAAGGTATTATGAAGAGTGCTGATGCAGAGGGGAAGAACCTTGGACTTTATTTGCTGGGTGAAGGGATGCCATCATAGCAGGGTTTCTTAAGCTCATCACTATTGACATTTTGGACCGGATAATTCCTTACTGGGGAGGGCTGTCCTGTGCACTGTAGGATGTTTAGCAGCATCTCTGGCCTTTATCCACTTGATGCCAGTAGCACCACCTCCAGCAGTTACAATAAAAAATGTCTCCAGACACTGCCAAATGTCCCCTGGGGGAGGTCAAAATCACCCCTGGTTGAGAACCCTAAGGGGAAAGGCAGATACTGCAAAGCAATTGGCAGAGAAGATCCCTAAGCAGCAGAAGGAAAGTCAGGCTGAAGGTGGCTTGTGCAGAAAGAAAGAGATTATCCTTCTCTAGAGAAGAGGCATCAACAGGAACAGGCTCCAGAAGCAAGACTTCAGGAGCAACAAGCATGGAGGTCCATAATTTCAGAGTGGTTTCAGCACCTGCTGGCCCCACATCTGGATGCAGCGGGGCCCTGCTCATCACATGGGCTGGACCTGCACTTGACCCTTCTCCCAGCCAGGAGATGCCTTTGCCTTCTTGGGATCCTTTCATTTGGACAGCATCTTCTTCAAGGCATCCTAAGCAAAGCCTGGATTCCTCTTTAGGACCTCTCCAAGCTTTTTTTCTGGCAGATGAGTTACCTCTGTTTACAAAGGAAGTACCTAGAGAGTAGAGGCAAGGGGCAAGTCCTAGTAGCAGAGTCAACCTCCAAGCCAGAGAAGAAATCTCGATGTGTAGCCACTGCCTCTGGATCCCTCTGGATCCCTGTAGGGATTGTAGAAGGCTCCGGGTTCTAGGGAACGCAGCATGTGACCATAAGCTATGTAGCTTTAAAAGATGGCACTCTGGTTTCCAAAGAAACAAGTATTACTGTGAGAGACTCTGTCGTCATCTTTGGTTGATGTCTGTGTGTGTCTGAGCGTGGTGGCCATGGTACCAGGCTGGAGAATGAGTCAGCAATGACTCAGCCTTCTTTTCCTTGAACCAGATCAATAGGGCAGCTTCACTTGATGGGGTTCTGAAGCAGACAGGTGGGTGTCTAGACTCTTAGCAGCAGAACCAATGACTCACTGGAATGAACCCCATCACTGCACCTTGGAGGTGATTTGGGGGCCTGGAGTTGAGAGCCAGTTTGACTTTTCACAGGCTGTGTGTTCTCAAGGGACTGAAATCTGCTCCCAGCAAATGGCAGGTCTGCCTGGGGACTCTGGTGCAGGAGCTGAATGGGGTGAGGGCGGGGCTGTATCTGGGGGTATCAGAGCAGTATCCCCTGGTGAAGTTTAACTCCTCAGAGCACTAAGGGGATTCTGAAGCATCTGGCTCACAGGGAGAAATACTCTCCTAATGAGTACAGCCAGACAGAAGAGTGGGTAATGGAGGAGAGAAGTGACTTGTTGACACACCCATGCGAAGCAGGGGAGGATTTATAGGGCTCAGCTAACCTCACCTATGGGCACAAGGCACCTCCTGGAGCCCCAAGCCAATTAAGACACCCCAGCGAATCCCTGAGACCCCATAGCCTCAGTTCCTCATATGAAAAACTAGGATAATGACACCTACTCCACAGGTAACTGTGAAAACAAATCAAAGAACATATGAGAAAGTGCTTCACGGCCCTACAGTGGGATGTGAATGTTGGCTATTATTGGCCCAATTCCACCTGCTTTACAAATGGCACTTTTATAATAAAACATCTATCCTTCTATGGGAGAAGTTATAGGGTTACTTTAACTCCTGATGAAAAAATAATACGAGCGAGTTTGACCCTAAGGCATTCAAACAGTTTGCAAACAGGCCCGGACTCCCTGCCAGAGTAACCACGCACTCTCCTGAGATGACAGGCCTTGAGGAAGTTTGAGGGACACTGGCTCAGAGCCATGCCAACCCTCCTGTAAAAGTACAAAAGGTCCCTGTGGACTCCTGGGCAAATGCCCAACTGACCTTTGATGCTGAGAACAACTATGGGAGGAAAGTTACATCCTGTACACACACCAGCCAAGGCAAATGAGCTAGAACTCTACTTCTTTCTGGCCTTCCTGTTGGATCTCATCAAGTCAGAAAGGACTTGGCCTTTGGCCTAGAAGCGTACCTTTTGTGATAGATTGTTTGCAAAGATGGCTACAACAACCATCCCATCCCACATGGTAAGTGTTCCCCTCCTCTCATCAAGAGTGTGAATCTGGGGTGGCTCAATGACTTCCTTTGACCAAGTGGAAGTGATATCACACATCTTCCAAGCTTAGGTCTTAAGGGGCCTTGTGGCTTCTGCTCCTGCTCCCTTGAACTGCCCCCACCACCCTTTAAGGAAGCCCACTCTAGGGCCCTTCATGAGCGACCATGTGGAGAGAGGCCCTGAGACCTGTGTTAACTACGTCTTTCGTTTTCTGTATTCTGAAGCTTTGACATCTGGGGCTTGCTGACCCTGAGGGACTGCCCCTCCCAGGGCTAGCCAGTCCCCAGAGATAGTCAGCAACTTCCAATGAGTGTGCCTTTCACACAAAACAAACCAATCCAGGGCCCACACCCCACTCACCTCCTTTATTGGGCTCTCAAACTCTGGGCCACTAGCCACCTGTCCTAATCACCCCAGACAACTAGGGACAGTCCCTATACCCCAGAGCCTGCTGAAATTATTCAAACTTGCCACGGTTTATTCAATCCTAAACCCGTGTACCCTGCCTCACCCATTCCTTCCCATGGAAACCACGATAAAGACTCTTGCCCATGTTTTCCCTGCACTCCTTCCACCTCCTGACTGACCTGGTGCTTCCCCATATGGCACTGCATGGCATGCCTCCTACTTTTGGGATCTGTGAGTGTAACAAACTATCTTTTCAATGTCAGTCATCTCTTGATCTGTTGGCCTCACCATACCTCCATGACAATAAAACCTGTATTTTTAAAGCAATACTGCATGGAGAGAAAGGCCCAGATGACCCAGCATCCCAGCTGCATCCATTCCCAGGCTGAAGCCCCCAGCTGAACACATGAACACAAGTGAGCCTGGGCAAGACCCTCAGAGGAACCTCCCAGCCAACAGAATCATGAAGAATAACAAATTGTTGTTTAAATCATCAAGTTTTGAATCATCTGTTAAGTAACAATAGCTAACTGAAGCACCACCACCTTCTCACTTTGGTGTCTCAGTGTTTGTGGTCTGAAATCATTGATTTGGATGCTTGACTGGGATTACTCCCCATGGCAAAGCCTGGCAAGTAGTTTTACAGATAAAATTCACATTTTCTTTTTGACCTCTGCTTTGTTGAAAAGATGTTTACTTAGCTCCTCCCAAATGAGACAGATTGTGATTTCCAGATTTATCCCTCCAGAAAAGGGCCGAGAGGCTCACCTCTGCCTAATATGATCCTCAACTATCCCATGGACAGCTGAAACACGCTAGTCCCATCGTCAGAAGACCCAGGCACTGAGAACAGTGCTGGCACATAGTGAGCACTCCTCTCACCTGTGCATCCAAACTTCACTGCTCTGTGCTCCATTTCCAAGACACTGTACCTCCTTACACAGCTATGACACACTCTCTTGCACTGAGGTGTCATCTCCATGAATGCACATAGCCTCTACCCACCCAGAGGGCTCATTCCCTCAGGAGATGGACCAAACTACCTGGCAAAATGTCCTTCGCATACTGGGTGTTCTAGAAATACTTTTGCTTAATCAGTTTCCATAAGCCCCTGATTTTCCTTTGCTGGCATCAGTTCACTGCTCTGAAGTCTGGGCCTGCACTGACCCGATAGTGGGTGATCGTATTAAAACATAAGTCACTTCATGCCATTCTTCTGCCCACACCTCCACTGGCTGCTCATCCTGCTCAGACTCAGAGCCAACGAGGCCCTCCGCGCCCTGGCCCAGCTCCCTCCCCACCTCTCCTGCTACACTCCTGCCTTCCTTCTGGGCCTCCTGGCCTCTCCCTGAACACAGCAAGCACACTACTGCCTCGGCTTTTGCACTTACCATTTCCTCTGCCTGGGACCCGCTTACTTTCGGCATCTACGCAGTTTACTCCCTGAGTATTTGCTCAAATGTCACCTGCCAGTGTGCTCGCCCCCAATCCCCACTTCATCCCTGCACTCGCTATCCCATTTCCTTCTTTTGTCTTTCTCCATCACCATCTGACATACCATAGATTTATTTGTGTGTTGATTGTCACCCTCGCCCCATCATTACATAAATGTCCAAACGGGCAGCGATTCAGTTTTGTTCACTGCTTGTACTCCCAGAGCCTAGAACAGTGCACGTAGTGGGTATTCAATTAATATGGACCAGCAACTGAATAAAAGAGAGGGATGCAGGGCTCCTGTGACCTGTGTTTTCATGCCCTTCCTTTGTGTGCAGTGCCCGGTGCAGTCTTGGCCCACAGTTCACATTGAATAAGTGCTCACTGAATGGATGAATGAATACAGGAACCAAGGCAGCAGAAGAAATACTTTGGAATCTGTAAAGTAGATGGATGGAAATGATTATGAGAAGGAACTTCAGAGTTACGGAATTCACCCTCTTGAGCCCAGGGTTCTGTCCGACATTCAGTACTAACAGGTGTCCAATAAACAAAGCTTTCCAGGGAAAGAAACTTCACAACTTCCCCTCTTCTTCTTTTGGGCCATGAAGCCTGTTGATTCAGACACCAAATTAAGAAATAGATCGGGCCGGCCCGGTGGCATAGTGGTTAAGGTCGTATGCTCTGCTTCACATGCCTGGGGTTCACAGGTTTGGATCCCAGGCATAGACCTACACACAGCTCATCAAGCCATGCTGTGGCGGCAACCCACATATAAAATAGAGAAAGATTGGCACAGTTGTTAGCTCAGGGCCAATCTTCCTCACCAAAAATAAAAGAAAGAGATGAGTGGGCAGATTGCATTCAAAGGGCCTAGTCTGTGCTGCTGCTGTCCTGAAGCTAAAACTGAGCCAGGGTCCTCAATCCGAAATTCTAATTGCAAAAACATTCTAATGAGATACATAAAATCCTAAACAAATAAACAAGGAGTGAAGTGAAGCAGCTTGCTTTTACCTGTGGCATTTTGAAATTTACCAATGAGTTTTAAAAAAATTATACTGGCACCAAAGAAATGGGAGGGATGCCCCATAAATGGACAATTCAGCAGAATGAATCTCTTGGAATGACGGTAATTATATTGTCTGCCTGCTCTCTATGCCAGTGACAGCGTGTGCATAGAGAGCTATTCCCTGGTGAGCAGCAGGTCCTGTGTTCCTCTGTCTCTGGATTTGCAGCTGCATTGCAGGAGCAGCTTAAAATAACCCATATCCAGGCCAGGCTGCACCTGGATGTGGAAGTCGGACCCTCTGGGCTCCAGAGCCTGAGGGAGGACTGCCCTGAGCCTGCAGCCATTCTGTGCACGTCCTTCTGGGGGATGCTAGTGAACAGAAACCTCCAGAGGCTCGGGACAGCTAGGAAACACAGCCTGCCCCCATCTGTTGGCATTTTCTCCTGGAAAATGTATCCACGGGACAAACGTCTGAAGTCTCTGAAAAAAATATTGCTGCACGTGCTCTAAAGACCATAGATATTAAATCACCGCAGCATGTGGTGGTCAGGTGGGCCTGGGGTAATTAAGCAGCATGGCTGGGATTTGAGGTGCGTTTCGGAGAACCGAGACAGGAGGAGAATGCCAGAGGCTGTCAGCCTGCTGCACAGCTGCACACACACTGAGACCGACAGGCAAAGCTGACATCTGCCAGGGAACAATTAGCTGCCATCAAGCCCTTAGCCTCTGCTCAGAGCCCTGCAGGGTTTGAGATGTTTCCAGATGTCCCTGTGTTTTAACACAGTCTCTTCTTAACATGTATCAGGAAGGAGGAAGCCTGCACTACAAGCTGTAAGCAGTGCCCACCTAATTGCCACGGTCAGCTTAGCCTGGGGACAACAATGACCACTTCCATGGGTGCGATGGGCCAACACAAGTAGCACCATATAACTCATCATATAATGCTTCATTTCATCCCCGTAAAATTCTATGGGATGAGTCACGTTAAGTTCACTTAATGGACAAGGAAACTGATGCTCAGCAAGGCTGAGGAGCCCTATCCCAAAGGTGGAGAAAGCCAGGCAAGTGATATTTGTCACATTAGAGACTCCAGTGCTCATCTGCTCATCCTTCATCTCTTGAGGCTTCATCAAGGGCCAGTCCCAAGGCAGAGAGGACCTGGGGGGAGGAGAGGTGTGGACAGCTCCCACCTGAGGGTAGGGGCCTGGAGGGGACATTCTTCTTGGGGACACAGTACTGACTCCTGGATTCCCACTTAGTCCACCCAGCACGAGGTGAGGGGGGGTTGGAGATGTGAGTTCAACACTGACCCTGCTGTGCCGGGAAGGTCACATGACCTCCCTGACTGGCCACGTTCTCATCCACAAGATGGGAAGGTGCCCCCTTGCAGCCGAGCAGTCGGAGCGTTAGCGATGGTCTATGGAAAACACTCAGCCCATCATAGGAGCTCCACAAAAGTGTAAGAGGGAATTTGGGTAGTGAGCCAGGGTGTTCAAAAAATTTCTTAATGCCATACCAGTCTCCAGGGCTGGCATGAGGGAAAGGGGGTTGTTGTGAGGAAATCAGGTAAGATAGACCCTATTCAAGAGGAGGCAATTATAATGACCTAATCACACTGCATGAGAAACAGCCATGGAGCACGTCAGCTTAGAGACCCTGGCTCCTCAGAGTGCTGCCCATAGAAGAGCAGAGCATGCCGTCTGGGCCCCAGCCCACATTTACTGCCCCAGGCTCTGTACTTTTGTGAGAGCCCCAGGTGGACTAGTGCACGCTGGAGTCTGAGACGCACCATGAGGCCAGCACTTGGCCTGGATTCAGACCCTGGTGGGGCCACTTAATGGCTATGACTTTAGCTTGTGACATAACTACTCTGTTAGAAATAGATACAGGTTTTGTGGGGTCTAAAGCTTATATGGTTGGGCATGCCCTCTTTAAGAAAAAAGACTATAAATTAGCAAATACAAAATTAGGTACAAAGGTGATGATTTAGAATGTAAAAGCCTTCACAACAAAGTACAAATCATAAAGAGCTGACAAATAGCACAAACACCAACAATCCAGAAAAATAACTTAATTTCTCTCCTTAAAAATCTTTCTCTATGTCTGGATATTTTAGAAATGCATAACGCAGTATGTAAGAGTGGGAAGACACAGCGTCTGGGGTTTGCTTTAAATTACTTCAGCGAACCAAAACAGGAACAAAAAAGAAAAGAAAAGGGGGAATAGAAGAGGCAAATTTGGCAAAATCTTGACAATTATTTAACTCAAGGAGAGGTTGGGGGGGGGGGGTGTATTGTGATTCATTGTGTTATTCCCTGTATTTGTCTTCTTCTCCCCGAAGCCCTTCAGTATAGTTGTGTATTCTAGTTGTAGGTCATTCTAATTCTGCTCTGTGGGATGCCACCTTAGCATGGCTTGATGAGTGGTGCTAGGTCCACGCCCAGGATCAGAACTGGTGAAACCCTGGGCTGCTGAAGTGGAGCGCATGAACTTAACCACTTGGCCACAGGGCAAGCCCTTCTCTGTATTTCTATGTGCTGAGCAGTTGACATTTTTCATTATAATTTTTTTTTCCCCTGGGCCTCTTCCTCATACATCCCTCCTGGCGCCATTCCTTTGCTGAGCCCTCTTCCTAAACCTCCCTCTGTCTTCTCTTTCTCCACCTCCTCCCTTCAAAATAAGTGTTTCCTCAGATCTTTGCTCACTTCTGTGTCATGACTCAACGTGCAAGGTCTGGGCAAGTGCACCCGCCCCCTGCTTTCCCTGAGCCCTGGGTAAAGATGGCCTAACTCCACAGCCCCAGTCCTGGTTTCTCACCAAACTCCAGACCCACATGTCTTTTAAAAATGTATATATATTTTAAATATATATACAAAAATAGAGAATAATAAAACAAAACTCATGTACCCACGACCCAGATTTAACCAGTGCTGACATTATGATGTATTTGCTTCATATTTCTAGAAATAACATGTTACAAATATAATTGGAGACTCTAACATACCTCTCTAACTCTCCCAGACATCCTTCTCTTCCCTGTCTCCTCAGAGGAAACCACTGTCCTAAACTTGGTGCGTATCTCCAGACCATGTTTATGCTTTAACTACAGAAGCATGTGTCTAACAATATATGGAAATATTTTGTTTTCTTAACTTACATAAACCAATTTCGCTATATGTGTCTGTCTGCCATTTTTTTTCACTCAACATTGTGCTTTTCAGAGTTACCCACATCGATCCACGTAGATCTAGTTCATTCATCCTGAAGGCTGCAGAGTATTTTGGTATATGATACATCCCACAGGTTACCTGCCATTTCCCTGTGGATGGACATCTTGGCTGTTTCCTGTACAAACAGTGCTGCACGACCATGCTTCGCGCACACTTGCACGAGCATGCCACTTTCCTTCTATGTCACCTACCAATGGCCCCTCAGCACTTTACTGTGCTTCTTTGCTTTTCTGATTCCCCTACTCAACCCAAGCAGAGAGTACATTCATTTCATCTCTCATCATACCTGACTCATCATGGATTAACATGGAGGGAGGGAGGGAGGAAGCAAAGAAGAAGGGAAGGAAGGAAGCAAGGGAGGTTGGTCATAGAACTTTCCATCACCAAGATTAAGATCAAAGGACCAGGCAACCAATGGCATTATTTTGTGGAAATCCAGGTATGAAGTTGGTAATGAGGAGTCCAAGAGGCATTTTAATAGTGATTTATAGGCCTAGGATCAATGAACATACTCTCAGCTTGCTTTTTACATCTTAGCAGAACAATGAGAGCTGCTGCCTGTATTTTGCACTAGTGCTTAAACAGGTTTCTGATAAAAGCCAGTTATTGACTATTTTTTGTAGTTTTTCAGATGAAGTGAAACTACACTGTCCTAAGCCAGCTAAGGCTAGATAGATAAAAGACAAGATTTCACAGTAATTCAGCAAACAGGTACTTAACTCTACTCTGTGCAGGCACAGCTCGGGTGAGCTCTGAGGAAGGTCGGGGCTAAGGCATTGGTATGGGAAGGGGGATCAGTGTGAGAGTCACTGAGGCATTGTTACTGACCGGCTGGCAGTTGGAGGGTGGTGCTCAGGGTGACCTTGGTCTTGGGCTTCTCGTTCTGGGCTCTGCTGGGTGGTGAGGTCATTTGCTAACCTCCTGCAGGTGCAGGCTTGTGTCCTGGACCAGTGGGGACTGGGGCATCGGGCTCACGAGAGGTCTCGGCAGCTGGGGCAGGGACAGGACTGGCCCAGGGGAAGATCCCGGACACTGTGCACAAGGCCAAGCTAGGAACAAGCCAAAGATCTCAGAGGAAATGTCACTGAAAGAGAAGGACCCAGCTCCTCCATGAGGCTGGACTCAGGACCACACTCTGGGACAGCCATGCTCTGCCAGACCAGGGGCCGGGGAAGCGGTTTGAAGAGGGAAAATACAGAATCAGATGCAGGGGAGACACAGGAGGGAGGCAGGGAGAGAGGACAGGATCTGGACCACCCCACCCTACCTGCTCCTTCCCCCAGGCATCCCCATCTTGGTTAAAGTCTTAGGCAAAAGCAATGGAGCCCGCCTTACCCCTCTCTCCACTGCATCTCTGAGGCAATGTCCCACCCGCTGCTCTCCTTGCCGTGTCACTTGCTACAATCCACTCTCCACACAACAACTGGAGGGATCTTTTAAAAACACTAATCAAATCATGTCACTCCCTGTCTTAAAACCCTCCAATGTCTTCCATCAGCCTTGGAATGAAAGCTCAGCTGCTTGCTCTGGCTGCCTGCCCCTTTGAGATCTGGCACCTGCCCTTCCAGCCACACTCCTTCCTACTCACTGGTGCTTGCCTTCCCTGGGACCCTCCAAGCTGGGTCCTCCTCAGGGCCCTCACACTCACAGGCGGCATCTTTCCACTGACTCCTTTGCAGAGAGGCCTCTCCTAGCTAAAATACCCTCTCCCGAGCTCTCAGCCCCGTTCCCTCAATCGCACCGTCCTGCTACGTGTCTCCACAGAGCTCTCCTCTAGCAGAGATGATATTATTTGTCTATTGTCGTCTGTCTGTGTCCCACCGGAATCTCCGCTCCTGAAGGACATGCACTTTGTCTGCTTTGTTCCCCTGCTGGAACCCCAGCATCTACAGCTTCGATAGGTGCCCAGTAAATGTTTGTTGCACTAAGGAGTGAGCAGGTTCCTGGAGGCCTTCAGATTCCCAGCCCCAGTTCTCCCTGAGGTTCAGCTGTGTTCCTGCGATACTCCTACAGCCCGATTATAAACTCCCCCTTGGCTTGAACTTGTTTAATTTGGCTTCTGACACTTGGAATTCACAGTTCAGCCAAGCCCCGAGGTAGAGAAGCTGGGCGGGTGCTCGGGCGGAAGGGAGCTGTGAGGGGTCCTGATCCCGGTCAACACTCAGACGTTTGATCTGGGAACCGAGAAGTGTCTGCAGATCTCAGGCTGCCAAGTATCTGCAGTGACTGTGAGCACTAAGGCATGTGTCAAGGGCCGGGGGGCAAGCCTGGGCTTCTCCTTCAATACCTGGAGCAGAGGAGGCATTCGATATCTAGCAGGCTTGCCTCTCGATTCATAAACTTGGGTCTCTCCGTTAATTGCTTTTCCAATTCCACTGGGCTGGAAATTACGTCAGTCATTACTGGACTTCAGGCAGCTCCTGAAGTCATGCAGGAGTCCAGGAACCTTAAATGAGACTTAAATGACCCAAGAGCATGACAGGGGCCCTCCCCTCCGTAGCCTGGCAGGTTTGCTCCTCAGTCTTCAGTGTGTAAGTTCAGAGCGGTTCCTGGGAGTCCACTTCCAGGCCACAGGTGGGCAAGGGAATCTTCCAAGGCTGGGCACGCTGGACCTTGGTGCTGTCCCTGTCTAAGGGATGCCATGTGGCCTCTGCCTCGGTGGTCTTGCCACCACAAGACCACCTGACCAGACACCCGGGCAGCACCTGTCTTCTCCTAGCCCAGGCCACGAAGGAAGCTCTGAGCAGCTCGCTGCCTCCCAAGGCATAAATGCAGCATGGAGGATGATGGTCTGCTCTACTCAAGCTATCAGAATTTAAGGGGTTCAAGCATTTTCCTCCCACAAATATATGCCCCTACCTCTTCCCTCCCTCCTATTCAGCTGGGAGGGATGGGGGCGGAGGGCAGTGTTCAGAGCATTTTCTAAGGAACTCAACCTAATGCAAGCTCTCTTGCTCACTCTTCCTCGTTATCATCCCTCCCCCTAGCCAGTTTGGAAGATTGTATCATGTGTGAGTGTGTTTGTGTGTGTGCGTGTTGGGGAAAGAGGCGCCAGTTCAGTCTGATCATGCATTCTTCCCACTTTTCCAGTTGTACATCTAAAGCTGTGCCTTTTTGAAACATAAGGGCCAAGACTTCTGTCTTTGTTTTCTGGTTCTCTCCATCACACTTCCCTCAGGCGACGCTGGCCCCTGAATAGGGGAGGTCACGGGGTGGAGATAAATCATCCGAGGAGAGGTGAGCAACACATCAGTTCATCCTTCACAGACACCCAGCCACAGGAGTTATCACGTGGAAAGGCTCACAGTTAGGGCACCGGGAAACCCTCTGCACACTCCATTTTCCTGAAGACTCACAAGACAGATAAACACATTAAAGGTTCTGAAAGGTCATCTCCATTAAAGAGTCCTGTTTGTAAACCAGTGTTTTCCAGACTCATTCAGCTCCAGAAGCTTCTCTGGAGAAGCCTGGGTGAGTCTGGGGTAGGCTGAGGCCGTTACTCCTGGGACTGATTGTCTCGGGGCCTGCAGAGACCTTCGAGGGGCCGATTAGGCTCCTACTGTTGTGGTAACAAATTATCACAATCTGAGTGGCTTAAAGCAGCACAGATTTATTCTGTCACAGTTCTGGAGGTCAGAAGTCCAAAATGGGGCTCGTGGGCTCAAATCAAGACATGGGCAGGGGTGGGTCCTTCCGGAGGCTCAAGGGGAGAATCCGTTTCCTCACCTTTTCCAGTTCCTCGAGGCTGCCTGTATTCCCGGTTTTTGGCCCCTCCTCCATTTTCAAGAACACTCCAATCTCTGCTTCCACTGTCACATCTCCTCTGACTCTGACCCTCCTGCCTCCCTCTTATAAGGACCCTTGTGGTTACACTGGGCCACCCAGACAATCCAGCAAACTCTCCCCATCTCACGGTCCTTAACTTATTCACATCTGCAAAGTCCCTTCTGCCGTGTGAGGTGACATTCACAGGCTTTGAGGATTAGGACGTGGACATCTTTGGGGGCCATAGTCCTATCCACCACAGAGCGTGGCGTTGGAGGGACGGAGTGGGCCGTTTGAATCCTTGACCCGATTCAGGTGATGGTGCGTCACTTCACGTGGAGCTGGCTGGGTGATTTCCTCGGATGAGACTCTGTGTCAGCAAATCCAGATGAGCCCCTGGAAATTCTTCACTGCCAGCAGGAGTAGGACAGTCTTTTGACAAACCCATCCAGTTTTAGCCTCTGAGATCTGGTCTGTGACTCAGGCCTCCCTGCCCCTTGCATAGGCCTTTCATCTAAGCCATTTCATGAGGCCTCTCAAGAAACAGGATGCGATTGGCCAATGAGGAGGAGCTGGCTTTGTGGATCTGACATGGCCTCCCTGTCCCGACTCATGACAACCTGGGGAAGCAGTGGAGTTGGTGGCTTGTTAAGGTCAGGAGAAACAAAACAGTATCAGCTGTGCTACTGAGGTTTTGGAAAGGCATCAGGCAGCTGCCAGAGCACCTCGTCTTGGGGGTCAACACAGGCGGCCCCTTAGGGGCCACTCTCCAAAGTGGCTGCCAGCCCCCATGCAGCTCATTCGATGGCTGGGGCTGAGGATCGGGACACTAGGGAATCCTGTGAGACAAAGAGATCCAAAACTGCCTGTTAAGAAAAAGAAGAAAAGAAAGAAAAAAGGGAGGAAGGAAGGGGAGAAGGGGGAGGAGAGGACAGGTGAGGACAGGTGAGGCGGAATCTAGCCCATATGCATCCATTTGGGTGGTATTTCCAGGTGGGTATCTGCTTTTTGGCAGCTTCCAGAAGAAGCATCCTTCGGGGCTCTTTGAATTATGTCTGAGTCAATGAGTAAAGGTCAGTCCAGCCAGGCTCGGGGCAGGGTGGGGAAGAGGAGCTTCCTATCTGCTTGGGGTTGGAAATCACACCTTCCTCAGCCTGTGACCCGCTGGATGAGGCTGTTGCCTTCCCTGCCCTTCAGCTGCCCTTGCCCAGGACAGCTGCACGGCGACGACATCTGGAGACGACATCTGGAGACGACATCTGGAGACGGGACCCGGCTCAAGATGCTACTGGACTCTCCTCCGCGACCTTTAATTTTTTTAACAGCTGCTCTCTTCCTCTTTCCCTCAAGTTCCAGGGGAGGGCGGGCGGGCCTGTGGAGGTCTTCACAATTCTGGAGTGGGGCTGAGGCCAGGAGGAGCCAAGGTTGGCACCAGCGATTCTTCCCAGGACCACCACTTCTGCACTCTTGGGGCCAGTGTTCAGAGAAGGGTGGGGAGGCACAGCAGTCTCCAGCATTGCGGGAGGTGAAAGAGACCCACTCCCAGCTGTCCCTGCTCCCCTCTGTCCTCTCCAGTGTGGCCCCACCAACTGATTCAACCCCTGTCCCCCGTCCCCAACAAGCAGTTCACTCTCCCCTCCACATGCACCATGTGGACAAAATGCCCTCCCCTCTCTCCCTGAGCAAACCTCTCCTATACTTGAACCACACTCAGTTCTCAGCCTCTCTGCGAAGCCTTCCTGGAAGACCCAGGCCACCAAGATCCCGCCTTTTTACTCGATGGTAATCATTACTGAAGGAGAGAGTCTGTAGTCCCTTCAACACGTTTGGGAAACTTGGGCTTCTGTGCTCAGGACTTCCTCAAACCTTTGCTATAAGAACTGGCAGCAGGCAGCTGGCCAGAACCTTCCTTGTGGAGCATCCCTGGTGCTGGCCTCAGTTCACAGTATCAATCCCCTGCCCTCGGCACAAGCTTTAGCCAGCCCTCCTTGGGGACCCCATTCAGTCCAACCCTCCTGCCTTCTGTCTCCGACTTTCCAAATCCTACGCTTTCCTCAAGACCCTTCACTGCCTCTTCCTGTCACTACTAGAGACCACTCTTCCTAAACTTCTCCTGTCTTAGAAGGAGTGTGTCACTGTTCAGCTCTTACTCAGTCTCTAATGTATTTTCCAGACTCCATTGCCTTTGTCTGGGTGACCCAGCAGTGCAGCTGAGGACAGGCCTCCTGTTGTGCGCTCTCTAACCAGCACCTCAGCATGACTCCCTCAACATGACTGATGAAAAGCGAATGGAAATAGGGTCAGCCCTCTGATAACTCTCAACTAATTGCTCTCTTATACCACCACCAATAGGTTTACCTATGAGCACTTCCAATAGAATTTGAAAGAAACAAGGAAGTAATTCTAACAACAGGTGTTAACAAAGGTAGAATTAACTTTTTTCTTTCCTTTTGCTAATCTAGATGTTTTAACAATAGCAACACACACACTCATATACATGTATAGAAATACATATGTGTGGATACACATACATATATAAACGTGCACATGAGAAAGACACATAGATAGATAGATCCCAAATGTCCCCTCAGTTCTAGAGAGATAGAGAGACAGGTACCAGAACCTCCCTTTGTAACTCATACCCTGCCATATTCCCCCCTGCCACTTGCCAAGGACGTATGAGTGTCATACTGCCCATTCTGCCCCTTCAGAGGTCAGTTCAGGCCCTTCAACTCTAGTCAACAATGTTCCCAGGCCGACTTCTAAGCTTGCCCTATGAAGCCCACCTTCAACGCACACCGGCCACATGGCCTCCCAGCACAGCCCTGACCAACCAAGCTGGTCACTCTCTCCCCTGAATGCCCCTTTGCCTCCTTCAGGCCTCTCCCATATTATTCCATGAAATCACAACCTACACTTCAATGGCCAGCCCACATGCTACCCTCCTCCCCAGAACAGCGACCAGATACGATTTTTCTCTCCTCCTCAGACTCCTCTTCTAAGGCCCGGGATCTCAGCCTGCCCATTGCGCGCGCGTGTGTGTGTAGTCTATGTGTGTGTGTAGTCTGTGTCTGTGTATAGTCTATGTGTGTGTGGTCTGTGTGTGGTGTAGATGCATGTATAGTATGTGTGTGTGTAATCTCTATGTGGTGTAGTCTATGTATAGTCTATGTGGGTGGGTAGTCTGTGTGTGTGTATGTAGTCTATATGTGTGGTCTGTGTGTATAGTCTGTGTCTGTGTGTGTAGGCTGTGTGTGCGGTCTAGGTGTGTGTAGTCTACGTGTGTGGTCTGTGTCTGTGTGTATAGTCTGTGTGTGTGGTCTGTGTATAGTGTGTGTGTGTGGCGTGTGTGTAGTCTGTTCATGTGTGTGTAGGCTGTGTGTGCAGTGTTTGTGTGTGTGCCTTATGTTCCCTGCACGTGCTCCTTGAGCGCAGGGTCTGTGCCTCACCCGTCCTGAATCCCCGGGGCACTTAGCACACGATCAGGCCTCATTTAAGCGCCTGCTCCGTGGAGTCCCTCCACAGCAGAGGTTCTGCTCTTCCTCCTGCCAAGATAAAGCAGCTGCCACCCTCACTCACCCGAGGGCAAAATCCAGCCGCCAACACCACAGTCCCTGCTCTGCTAACTTCCCCGTCACCAGGGGAGGCTGAGGTTTCTTGCATCCCCTATGGACAGCCGCTTCATCGGGTAGTGGACACAATTCACCCACCAGCCACTGCCGCTGCGAGGACGCTAACAGGAGAAAAGCAGTGGATTTAAAGGTCAACAGCACTGGAGGCTCAGCAGTAGCCTAAATTTTTAGGCTCAGGAGGAAAGGAAGGGCATGTAAGAGGCAAAGCAAAATAAGGATTCTTCCTAGTTGGGGTGTGAGTGTGTATAGTCTCTGCATGTGCAAGCATGAGTTGTGTGTGTGTGTGTGTGTGTGTGTGGCGCGGAGGTGAGAGGAGGAGGAGGGATGGAGTGATTTGCACCGAATGCCCTTCACGTGGACAGGGAAGCAATGGCATTGACAGTGACGGCACAGGCACATTAAAACATCACCTAGAAGTGGGTGGAGCTTTAAATGGAAAACAATGCCCCCATCTTGAGGCGCCTAGTATTTTTCCTACTTTACAGGAAACCTCACTATATTCAAATTTAAGTGTATCCAAAATCAGAGACTGGGAGTATACGTTACTTTTATATTCCCAGAAGTAATAAATTTGAAAATTTAGCTGCATTCTAAGCTCATATGGATTTTAGCCCTAACTCTCACTCTTTAGAAAACAGGAAGGACTAAACAGAAGTTTATAAAACACCTATTCCTCCCCCCCAAAAAAAGATCCTCTCACCGCCCTTGCTCTCCCCCCATCCCCCGCGGTGGACCATCACAGGCAGGTGATTCTGTGACTGAATCCACATGAGGTCAGGCCCCCCCGCAGCTCTGAGATGGAAAGACCATACCTCTGTGCTTGGGTTTCTATTTAGCCCCCAAAGCTGAATCATCAAAATTCTACCCTGAAGAGGAAGGAAAGACATCAAAAAAGATTGGGGGAAATGATCAAATTCCTAACTGTAATGCAGACACAGTGAATGAGACGAGACCCCGCCTCTAAACCAGCCCGAAATGACACGTTACAAAGAAACCGCTTTATTTTTTTCGCACCTCTTGTTCACTAGCACCTTTTGTGCTCATTTTCCTAATTCCCGCGGTGCACCAGCATCATTCAAACAGTCAATAAACATTTTCTAAGAGCCTGCATCCCAGAGCAGGACCATCCCAGAACCTCCCCCGGGGTCTTCCCCACAGGGCCCCCTCCTGGGGGAGGTCGTTATCTGTGTCATTCCACCGATAACTCCCTTTTAGATTTGAGTGTCTACCGTGTGCCACGCCCTGCACTAGGCATTCACGTCCATAATTCCATTCAGCCTTCACACGCCCACGAAGGAGGAGTTCATTCCTTCTACACTGATTTCCGAGCTCAGAGAGGCGGAGTGGCTTCCTCAAGGGGTAGAAACGGCTTTTGAACTCAGGTGGGCCCAACTCTAATGCTGGTGCTTTTAGCTTCTCCTCCACTGCATGGCCTCCTGCTGGAATGTCCTTCCTGGAACACAGGGCATGCTGCAGAGGGGCATGCTCTAGGACCACCGGAAAATGAGAACCAGGAGTCCGTCCTGGAGCACAGCAGCTGGCCAAAGGCGGCTCCTTTTAAAGAAATTACACAGTCCACGAGGTCTTAGAGGCAGACCATAGATAGGCGCTGCTCCAGCCCAGCCAGGGAACACACAGACAGTTTTCACCTGCGTGGGACAGAAAGGCTGTGGGTTGGCTTTTGTCCCTAGAATACAGTCACCATCACTCACAACATCAAGGACAACAGCAGCAGTAACATTTGTTGGGTGTTCAAGATGTGCTTTCCCCAGATGACCTCATTATATCGTCACCACCCTGGGAGGCAGAAACTATTATCACGCCCATTTTGTACAGATGAGAAAGCTGAGAGCCCAGATCACACTTTGGTTTTTTTTATGTTGTGGCAAGGTAGGAAGATCTAAAGGAGACTGGATGATATGTCCATTACCTGTTAAGGTGACCTGAGACCATCAGCCACCTTGCACTGTGTGGGAGTTTCCTATGTCCTGCGCCTTCCACCCTCGTATCTCAGCACAGTAAAGAGGGCAGCACTCCCCATTCAAGACATGAGAAGATAGAGTTCTGGGGCAGGTAACTCCTCCTTGGGATCAAGCAGACCCCCGGGGCCCCGGCAGGGGACGGTTGAGTTACCAGCACTGTAAATGGACACTGCTGGGGACAGACTTCTGCCCAGGGCGCTGGGATGGAAGCCTTGTTACAAACCCAGAGCAAACACAGGAGTCTTAGAACTTGGGGCTTTGGAGCCACTGAAAATCACTGTGAGCCTTTAAAAATATATATAATTTTTAATGTTCAAGCTTTAAAAAATATATCTAAACTTGTAAGAAGAGAGTATGAAGCACAGACGCACATGATGATAAAGGAAATTCATGGGTGAGTCACCCCAACAATGGACTCTGCATGGCTAAATTTGAGCTTAAAGAGGCTCTGAAACCCTGGGCTGCAAGTACAGGTATAAATACATCACAGTAAATACATCACATGCCCCATTCCTTCAGAGGCACCCCAGGGCCAGGGCTGAATTCCAGCCTCACATTCTGCCCCATCTCTCACATTTTCATGATGATGTTTATTTGAATTTCCGGATGCATCAAAAAATGATCAAGAGAATTTGGGTTCTAGCCGCAGACTGGGAGATTGTTTTGGTCAGAGAGACATCTGGTGGCTCTTGAGATAAACCACACTGTCCTGCCAAAGGACACTTTATTTGCCCCAAGCACAGTACCAAGGCGTGCAGAGGAAGCCCAGCTTCTCCTGCTAAGGGGAGTGCCCGAGATCATCCTTGCAGGGAGGAGGGGCAGACCCAGGGGGCACAATGGAGTAGGGCTCTTGCAGCCAGAGCCAAGCAGCCAAGCACCCGCCCCCAACTCTGTCTCCTGGACAGTCAGTTCAATTCCCCTGAGCTTGGTTCTCCCATCCGTGGAAATAGGATAGTGATGCAAATAGCTCTTAAGGCCAACGTGAGGACTAGCTGAGCAAGAGTGACAGAACCTACCTGGGCACCCAGCACACAGTAGCCTCACAGAATTTGAATGTTGTCTGTCGCCTGATCTTGTCAGGACCCATTAACCCTGTCTCCCACCATGGCAACTTTCTTCCCTTTGTTCACAACAGGTCCATCCCAGGGCCCACTACTGCACCTCTCACTTTGGTCAGGGAGTTGGGTTCCCCATGGGGAGGCAAGCTTTGCTCCCTCAGTGTCCTAATGTGGTCCACCCACAGAGGACATCCCTCCATGAAACCATGTCCATGGGCTTACTTTTGGAGGCTGGGTTGGGAGTATTATGGCAGCCTTTCCCCTCCCCTTATAGCAAAGATTTAAGCATGTTTAAATCTTTGCTATAAGCAGTTATAATGTTTATATTAAGAAGAAATAGCCATTTCCTTTTCAAAGGAAAAAAAAATGTTAAATTTCCATCAATTCTTGTTTTCATCTTAGCCCTTGGAGGATTTTACAAGTTTATTCATCTTTTGGAATAGAATAAAGGAGATTCTGGGATTTTGCAGCATTATTTAACATTCTCGTATTCTATCCTGTAATTTCAACCACTGTCATTGTCTTCACACAAAGGAAAAGAGCAGACAAGTAGACATCTCCCCTGGAATGATCGCAAACAATGGTGTTGATGTCCCTGACCAAGCTGAGTCTGAAAATGAAGAAAGTAGAGTGGTTTCATTCCTACCAGCTTCACAATACTTTCCAATACCAAATCAGCTTTCCCACACACCAAGGTAAGGTGAAAGGGAAACGGAGTCAGCCCAAGGAGCTGCGGAAAGCATTTCTTTGTATATGCATTCCTTGCCTTTTTTTTTAAAAAAAACAAAAGAGGCAGTTAAGTGAAAGTTGCATGCAAATAAAATTTTTCTAACTCAAGAGGAATTTTATATGCATTAGGGAATTTATCTATTGAAATACTGACATGAATTTTTAAAGCAAAAAAAAATCCTTCTGTAATTGAAATAATCTTTTCCTAACTAACCTGTTTGATTGGCTGATTTTGGTCTATACTTAATTTCTTAAAATAAAGGTCACTTTTTTTCCCTTAGTAAACTAGACCAATTTGGGGAATCTACTTTATGACATGTCAATTTCCAGGTGCCATTTAAAAAAAAAAATGAATTATTCAGCGCCGGCCCTGTGGCCGAGGGGTTAAGTTCGCGTGCTCTGCTTTGGCGGCCCAGGGTTTCACTGGTTCGGATCCTGGGTGTGGACGTAACTCATCAAGCCATGCTGAGGAGGCGTTCCACACAGTACAGCCAGAAAGGCCTGCAACTAGAATATACAACTACGTCCTGGGGGGCTTTGGGGAGAAGAAGAATAAGAAAAAATAAGACTGGCAATAGATGTTAGCTCAGGTGCCAATCTTTAAAAAAAAAAAACCCAACTAGAATTATTATATTTGTTTATATAAAAAGTGATCCCATCACAATTCTTCACCAAGGTGTTAAGACTGAAAACTTACCAGGAACCGACAGATGTTATGCTTTATCCTGGCGCATAGGGAATCATCAGGGAAATGTGCTCGAGTGTTAGAAAGCACCTCTTTTCTAAAGAAATGGAATCCTTTCCTGGGGTGGTATCAACCCTCCCTTTCCACAACGGGACACGCATACAACATGGAATTCCCATACCTGGGCGTCCAGAAAAGCGGTCAGGCCCGCCTGGCGTGAAGTCCTACAGGGTATGCTGGAGGGCACAGCAGTGCACCAGCAGGTGGGACAAAACCGTGCCTGAGTCTCTAACTATGTGGTCACATTGCCCACAAGAGGATCACCTCAGGGATTCTACAGAGAAGTGCCTCTATCAGTATGCGATAGAGGGGGAGGATCTGGGAATCTGATACAGGATTACGTCACCAGCGTGCCTGTGAAACCTACAATTAGGACAAAGTTCTACAGTGATGGTTTGTGTCAGTGATGACTTCACAATGCCCATTTCGCTTTTTTTTTTTAAAGCTTGGTACCTGAGCTAACAACCGTTGCCAATCTTTTTTTTTCTGCTTTTTCTCCCCAAATCCCCCCAGTACATAGTTGTATATTTCAGTTGTGGGTCCCTCTAGTTGTGGCATGTGGGACACCGCCTCAACGTGGCCTGATGAGTGGTGCCATGTCCACACCCAGAATCCGAACCGGCAAAAGGCTGGGCCACCGAAGCGGAGCATGCAAACTTAACCACTCGGCCACGGGGCCTGCCCCTGCCCATTTCCCTTTTAAGGGAGGCGACCACAGGTCCCAGTTTGCTTGGGTAGCCCCGGATTAGGCTACTTGTCCTGATATAATTATTAACGGCACCTCCTTTCACTCTTAAAAGTGCCCTGGTTTGGATGATACATTAGTCTGGCACCTCACCTTCAGGTGTAGCTCACTTAGGGTCTCCCACCACCCCAAGATGCCCATAGAGCCTTGCCCACAGAGCCCCCGAGTCCAGACTACTCCCCATGCCCCATTCCTTCAGGGTCAAGGAACCCAAAACAAGCCCTCCAGATTAAAGCATGTGGGTTTGAGAATCGCCTTTTGCAATCACCCTCAACTGGAGAAGTGCATCTAAGGGGTAATCTGGGCCTGTGTGTGGCCCAGTGGGATGGACACCTCGACGGAGGGTGCCCTTCGGAGTTCAACCCACACACCTGTGAGACAGGCATCTGGAAGAGGGGCTCACACGGTGCTGGGGATGGCAGATCAGAGGGCTCTCTCTGATCCCTCACATCCTCCACTGTTAAAATCCCATGCTTCTACGCTCCCCCCAAAAGACAGAGCCAAGCCAGTGCCTGGAAGTTCTCACGGAGGATGTCGCTGCACCCGCCCTGACCACACTTCTCCCTCAGACAGAGCCAGCCAGAGGCAGCTTTCAAACGAATAAAAAGAAACCTGATTCTAATACAGCATGGAAAGTTTCTGAAGTAGCAGTTGTTCTTATCTGACGCCAAAAATTTTCCTACACTTAAATATCTAAAAGGTTGTTTTCTGTGCAATCACATAAATATTTTCAAGTCCATATAGACATGATGTTTACGGTCTTAAAAGCTTTTTGAAACATCAATACAATTAGATTCTTTAGACAGCGATTAGTCTACTCGGAAAACCAGAACACTCCCTGAACACAGCCAAGAACAGAAAGGACACGCTGGGGACACACAGTGGGAGGGGCTGGGGAGGGAAAGGAAGGCTGAAAACAATAAACACAACAAAACCCTGCACTTGGGTTTTAGAGAATAAGACCCAGCAAAAAGTAAATTATAAGCAAAACTGGAAACGACTGATCCAAGGGGAAGGAGAGATGACTCTGATCATATTCCATTCCAAGCAAACCGACATTCAGGGCGGCAGCAAATGCAGAGCAGAGACTTCAGAGCCAACAGACACGGATGTGGAGCCCTGTTCTGGCATGTGTCTTGGCTCTGTGATCCCAGGCAGGATTCTTGGCCTCTCTGAGCCTGTTTCCCCACCTATAAAATGTAGACAATAATACCTACTTTGCTGGTTTGGTGGATTAGAGGTAAACTATAAAAAGCACTTACATTGTCCCTGGAAAATAACTGACACTCAATAAATAACTAAAATTATTTTGTGTGTCTGACAAGGGCTTCACCTTAGAATTTATTCTCATTCTACCAGCCTACTCCCGTGTGGTTCTGTCAATCACTACCAACCTCAGAGTCTGAAACCAGCCCCATTCCCGCCCCTCCGAAGTCATGCAATCACAATAAGCCGCTGAAAGTGAGAAACAGACTGTCCCTCTGGGACAGCCCCCCTTTCCTAAGGCACCAACTCAGCGTGCAGAAGTAGAAGTCTGTGGAGGAGAACTGTGGTTCCCTCTCATTTGGGTGTCGCCGTTTCCTCGGAGCTGCACAACACCAGGGGCACCACTGACACGAATTCTATGTTGGACTCCATGAGGTGACAGTCACACAGCGGGCCATGTAGTCGAAGCTCTTGGAGCTGTGCAAGGAGGTTCCTGCACGCACACGCCTCCCCCGCAGCATGCCTGTGCCAAGCACCAGAGGCGCCCTGGGACCCGAGCACCCGGACTCCACAGGAAGCCGGGGTTTGGACTCTCAAGTCTCAGGCTCTGGGCCCCTCACTCCAGCTAGGCAGCAATGATCAGCAACAGCACTCGACTCTGTGGGGTGAGAAGCCATGGCTCCGTGGGGAAGTGGCTCGTGGGCAAGAAAGAACCCTCCTCAACTTGAAGAGAAGCATGGCAAGCTCTGGCCAGGCGTGTGAGGGCAGATTCAGGCAGGAGGGCACGAGGGAGCACACCTGGAGCAACGCCGAGGACAGCAGCAGCAGGGACCACCAGGATGCCAGTCCTGCCCTCGAAGGCGATGGGGGCGGGGGGATCCCTAGCGTCAAGGACAGAAAAGAGATTGTGCCAGCAGAAAACAACAGGTGCACTTGAGGTAAACTGTGGTCTCAGACACGCGATACTCATGGGAGTCGACAAAAAGAGCCCAATACCGAGCTTTTTAGTGAGTTCTATAGAAAGGCCCACCAACTTTTTGGTCCTGATGAGCTTCCTCATTTCACGAGTCGTCATCCCCAATACTACAGCAGAGGTCTGCGAGGAGGGCTGACTGTCCTTGCCTCGTCTAGGGTCCAGAGAGGCTTCCGAGAGGCCGATGCCAACAGCATGGTGAGGCCAGGAGGCCTGGTGCCTGTGCCAGCGGGATTCAGGCAAAGTGGTCCTGCCCAGGACCCACATCTGGGCAAGGCCACATGCTGTAGGGGGGATGTCCAGGGCCTGCAAGTCCCCAAGGTTGAAGAGCGCTCTGCCCATCCTGCTGCTGGCTGCTGGTGTTCTACTTGTTTGGCTCAAGCCTCGTCCACAGGGAGGGCCAGGCCGGCTGCTCAGCCAGGAGATGGTCCCTGGTCTGCACCTGCCTGGAGCTTTCAGATGTACTGCTCCTCATCCTTGTCATTCAGCAGCAGAGACCACTTGTCCCCACCGTTGGCCGCGGTGCCAGGCCGAGACAGCTTGTCGGACGTCAAGGAGGACAGAGACACCTGGCTGACGTAGCTGACCTGGTCCCAGACTGTGGCCCTCGGGGGGTCCCGCCGCCGGTCATCCATGCCAATGTGCACACTGACCTGAGATGCGGTCAGGGCCTTCATGCGGCCCTGGGCCTGGGCCTCGTACCTCTCCAGATCCGGCTTCTTATAGCTGGAAAGCAAGAATTCAACAGCAGTTGAGCCATTCTGGACACACACTCTTTTTTTAAGCCTGGTGAAGGCCTTTTATCCAAGACTCTCAATAACACATAGTATCAAAACCTCATCGTTTTTAAAGGAAAGAATATTAAACTCCTAGAGTTCAGGAAAAGTGTACCTGATTCAAAAACTTCCTATCCAAACACCTGGCACATGGTAGGCTGCCATCAACTTTCGTTACATGAAAGCATCAATAAATACACATCGTTTTTGAAAAAGGAAAAACTATAATATACAGGGATCTCAGGTCTATATATTTACACAAACAGCCCTTGAACAGAGTAACTAGAACAGCCCAGCACGTAATGACTGTTAAGTGGTAAATTACAGGACAGTCACACGTCGGTTAACGATGGGGATACATTCTGACAAACGCATCATTAGCCGATCGCGTTGTGCGAATGTCATAGAGTGCACTTACACAAACCTAGATGGTATAACATAGTACATGCCTAGGCTATACGGTACTAATCTTACAGGATCACTGTCGGACATGTGGTCTTTGAGTGAAACATCGTTATGCGCCACATGACTGCAGTCCTCCCTTATCCACAGCTTCCCTTTCTGCGATTTCAGTTACCTATGGGCAACTGCAGTCCAAAAATATTAAACGGAAAATTCCAGAAATAAACAATTCAGAAGTTCTAAATTGCACACTGAGTAGCGTGATGAAATTTCAAGTCATCCTCCTCCATCCTGCCTGGGATGTGAACCATCCCTCTGCCCAGCCTATCCACGCTGCAGATGCCACCTGTCCATTAGTCACTGAATAGCCATCTTGGTCATCAGATCGACTGTATCACAGTGCTTGTGTTCAAGGAATCCTTATTTTATGTAATTAATAATGGCCCCAAAGTGCAAGAGTAGAGATGCTGACAATTTGGAAATGCCAAAGAGAAGCCATAAAGTGCTTCCTTTAAGTGAAAAGGTGAAAGTTCTCAACTTAAGAAGAAAAGAAATCTTATGCTGAAGTTGCTAAGATCTACAGTAACTTTTATTATAGTATATTGTTATAATTGTTCTGTTTTACAATTAGTTGTTGATCTCTTACTGTGCCTAATTTATAAGTTAAACTTAATCATAGGTATGTACAGGCAGAAAACATAGTATGTATAAGGCTCAGTACTACGTGAGGTTTTAGGCATCCATTGGGGGTCTTGGAACATAACCCCCATGGACAAGGGGGTGTACTGTATTTGCTTATGGTGCTGATAAATCTTTACACACACACTTGGCTCCACTCACGGCTGTCCTTTCCGTATTTGCCTCAGGTGAATGAAGTGGGAACCCGAGCACAGCACACACCTATTCCCAGCCCAGGAGGTGCACTGGCGAGCCAAAGCTGCATCGTGCATACAAAGCGAAAGGGACTCCTGGGGGGGCTCTAGTAAATACGGCCCGCACTGTGCTCCCGCCACGGAGGGCCTCACCACTTGAGCTGTAGCGACGAGAGAAGCACAGACACGGAGGAGGCTGCCATGGCCGCTGAACCCATCCACGGCTGCAGCACGATGCCGACGGGCATGAAGACACCTGGCCAAGGGAAGAACAACACTCACACGGCAGCCCAGAGGATACAGCAAGGAGGGGGCCCCCAGCCTCATGCCCACCATGAAGTTCTCCTCCTCGGGGTGGCTCAGAAACCCCTGCTGCCATGTCGTGACCACATGTCCACAGGCCTCTGAGGTAGGCTGTCTCAGAGCTGGGCAGTGGGTGCGCTGTCAAGGGGAATGGGGTCTCCCACCAGCCCTGACCTTCCTGGGACCATCCACAATCGGCATCACTAGTTTTAGGGCGGAGCTCCAGGGGAGCAGGGAATCCCAAGGACCCAGAGGGACAATGGCAGGGCGGCGGGGAGCCAGAGGGAAAGCAGTAGCAGGAGAGCCAGCTCTCCTGAGGCACCACGGGGACTGCGCGAGTGCTTGGACAACAGACTGCTGTTGACCGCAGTCCCTGTCTACACACTGTCTTCCCTGAAGGGCTTCAAAACACCCTTAGAAAGGGCAATGAGAGCGAGGCCCCAGGGCAGAGCCAGGAGACTCAGTCCACCTATGGGCAAAGGTCTGTGGGAGAGGCACAAACATGGAGAATCAGCGCCTGAGCCAGCTCTGGGACAGGAAGTACACCTGCCTGGCCCACCTGGCTCAGGAGGCTGAGGCGAACACGCTAATCTATTATGGGAGTCAGCGCTATCCACCCGGGCACAACAGGGGACACTGAGGCGGGAAAGTCCTGTTGAAAAACAGGTCTCAGCCCATGTGGGAGGCTTCCCTTGCTGATGTGTCTGCGACTTCTCCCTATCTGGCGACACAATATTCAACGGGTCGGGGCACGGGGGAGTTATGAAGCAGAAAAGATCCATCTCTTTCCACGATCGTTTCTGTGAGTCAGGGTAAAAGCCGGGCAGGATTACTTTTTAAGATAAGGTTCAGAAACATCACTCCCTGTGCTGATCGTGTAGCAGGTGCCCCCTAACTGTTAATAAGGATTCTTTTTCAGGTTTTATGTCTTAATAAATGGTTCAGAAAATACAGCCACGATAAATAAACGGTCAAGCATCTTGGCCAGCTTTTCAGAGAGGAGCAGAGTGAATGACAGTTTGGGTCCGTGCTGCATTTCCTCATTTACCTTTAGAGACTTATAAAGCAGAGAACACAATAAAATCAACTCTTTCAGCAATGCTTCTGGCCAGCCAGCCAGCAATGTGGCTACTCACTACGTGTGGCGGGAGCCTGGCCGGCAGCAACCAGCCTTTCTGGCCGGCAGCTGCAGTCGAAGGTGGCACAGCAGGTGAGAGCCACCTACCTGCTGCGACGGGAATCCCCACCAGGTTATAAATCAGCGCCAGCACCAGGTTGAGGCGTATTCTCCAGATGGTCTTCTTGGAGAGGTGAATGCTAGCCACCACATCAAGCAAATCATTCTGTAGGAGAGGAACACGCGGTGAATCAGGAGCTCTGTCCCACGGCCCTCACCGCTCCCATAACCTGGACAACAGGGGAAGGGACAGCCATGCTCACTCTGATGAGGACAACGTCAGCCGCCTCGATGGCGACATCTGTGCCTGTCCCGATGGCAATGCCCACGTCGGCCTGGGCCAAGGCTGGGGAGTCGTTAACCCCATCTCCCACCATGGCAACTTTCTTCCCTTTGTTCTGGAGCTCCTGGACCTTGGCCACCTTGTGAGAAGGCAGCACCTCCGCAAAGACTTTGTTGATGCCAACCTAAAAGGAAAGGAAAACAGCAGTCAAAAGATAAATATACAATAACACCCTGTGTTGGCAAAGGATAGGGACAGTGGCAGAAACCCGTGAGTCATCCTGCCCCGGTCCCGGGCCTCCAGGTCCAGTCAATGATGCCAGTCAGTAAACCCTGCAGATTGCAGGTCACACGGCAAATTCATCCCCTGCTCCCATGCCAAGGCCCTGCCAGTCTCCCGGCCCATGCCCTGGCCTCCCAACTCTCTCCATAGGCTGTCCCAGTGGTATTTCCAAAATAATCATCCTTTGGTCACAATACTTTCCTGCTTAAAGTCCTCCAGTGGATCCCAATTCCCTTAGGACAACATCAAACTCCTTGGTCTGCCTCCCAAGGTCCCCTGAGATCTGGCCTCTGCCCGTCTCCAGCTCCCTGCCTTGAGGCCCCAGAAGGCCTGCACTAGACTCTGCACCATTCAGCTCCCCACGCTCTGCAACTCACTGCTGCTTTGTGCCTCCAGGTGGTGCTCACGCTGCCTGCTCTGTCCTGGAAAGGCCAGTATTCCTTTCCCTATCCCTCCCTCCCTCTCTTTTTTTTTTTAAGATTCACCCTGAGCTAATATCTGTTGCTAGTCTCCCTCTTTTTCTTTTCCCCTCCCCAAAGCCCCAGTACATAGTTGTATATTCTAGTTGTAGGTCCTTCTAGTTTTTCTATGTGGGATGCTGCCGCAGCATGGCTACTGACAGATGAGTGGTGTGGTTCCATGCCCAGGAACTGAACCTGAGCTGCCACAGCAGAGCGCACCAAACTTTAATGGCTAGGCCATCAGGGCTGGCTCCCTCCCCCTCTTCTTTATCTGACCACTCCTCACTCAAGCATCCTCTCTCCGGGAAGGTGTCCCTGGCCCCTGCAAGGTTGAGGAGTAAGTTGGTAGCTCCCACGTGTCCCATGTACTCTTCTGTTGGAGCATCAAGCATTTGATTTATACTTGGTCACTGATCTACCCCCCACAGGACTCGAGAGCAGGTGGCCTCTTCACTCCTCTCTGTAGCCTGTCTGTCATGTGGGTGGTACTTAATAAGTGCTCGTGGAATGGATGAGCAAGTTTTAACCAGAAAGGGGGGTTCTCCACGAGTCCATCGAGTCTATCAAGTCCATTGTTAATAAGGAAGGTAGCATACAGCAAGACAGCACTGCTTCCCTCCTATGAGGCAATCTGTTCCTGAAAGCATATCGCTTTGCACATATTTTTGGAGGGGGAGGGAGTAAGTAAATTCCAGGAATTCGCACTGGAGCCATCACTGTGTGGGGAGTCCGGCAGGCATACAGCAGTGCTGTCCTCACGGCCCAAACTCAGAACCAAGTGCTGCTGGAGAATGCTGGGGATCTGGGCATCTGTCTGGTGCACATGAATGAGACAAGCTGAGCTGGCAGAACATTCACGTAACATAAAGGCTAAAAGCTGTTTCTTTCAGTCCTCAAACCATGATCTTTTTCTTTTTATTGCAAAGACTGGGAAATAGACATCTTTGGAATTGCTTTTGCAGGGCTGCAGCCAGTCTTGCATGAGTTACAGCACCCAGGACCCAGGGATGTGATCTTTGTGGCCGTAGCACAGTAATCTCCTGTGGGACGCCATGCCGCTCAGAGCAGAAGAGACACGTGGAGAGAAAAGCACCCAGCAAGGAGGAAAAACCAGAAGCAAGCCTAAGTGCTAGAGACACTCGCGCCTACTTTTTTCCTCAAATTGGTTCTGAGAGCTTAAAATCACTTGTAATTTCAAAGGGGGAAGATGTCCCCAACCCCCGCCCCAGGCCCCTACCTGGGCGGCAATGGCTCTGGCTGTCTTCCGGTTGTCCCCTGTGATCAGAACCACGTCCACACCCATGCTCTTCAGCGTGTGCACAGCCAGGGCGGCCTCCTGCTTGACAGCATCTGCGATGGCAATCATCCCACAGAGCACACCTGGAGGGAACACCTACAGATGAGCACACAACAGCAGGCCACTGTGCAGCCCCAGGAGCAAAGAATATTTCAGGACCAGGAACAGTTTCCATCATATAATGTTATACGCAAAAAACAGAACACCACATTATATAACATAGTATGGTTTTGACTTTGTTTTTTAAAAATTACATATATTTACAGATGCATACAAAAGTCTGGAAGGACTATCAAAATGTTAACAGTGGTTCTCTGAGAGGGAGCATGCTCAATGATTTCATTTTCTTCTTTATAGCTCTCAGAATTTTCCAAATTTTCTGCAAGACATATCTGTTAATTTACAGAATGCCTGGCTCATAACTCAACACATGTTAGCTATTAAAATATGAGAAACAGAACAAATGTTACTTAAAAAGTGACGACTATCCTAACAGCTAGAAAATCAATCCTTCCTTTTTGTCTCTTTCTACAGACAACATTTCCATAGAATTTTCTTTTTTGGAGTGAATCTTTAGATACTGAAGCCAGCAGGCCTTCCAGGACTGAGGGGTGATGGGTGAGGCTGCATGGTGGGTGAGGGCACGCCTCCTTTAGCTGAGTTGACTCTGGTTTGATGACCTGAGGGGACTGCAGGTCGACAAGGACTTAGGAGAAGCATGGCGGTGGGAGCAGGGAGAAAAAGAGAATGGGCGAAGAGGATGTACTTGGCTGGAGCATTCAAAATACAGCAACATAAATCATCATTTCTTATTTGCATATAGTTTTACTTCTACTTGCAGCAACTAACATTAACAAAGTAAGAGATGTAAAGGCAAGATATAATCTGAGTGCTAAGATACGTGCATTCTTGAGAAGCTCTGAAAAGTTACAGGGATCTCAGCATTTGAAGGTACCCTACAGTTAAACCTCTTGCAAAGTGAATTGTGTTTCATCTGCAGTGATGAATGAGAAGGATGACTCTGAACTGCCAACTTGGACAGAGGCAAACAGTGATGGTGAAGACAGTTGAGACTGATGCCAGAGCAGAGCTGGCTCTGGTGGTGAAGACGGAGATAGAGAGATAGGGCCTTAGGACTCGGAATGAAGGGAAGAAAAAATGACAAGACAACCTTCCAGAAAACAGACCTAAAATTAATGGAGGGGAATTTTTTTTTTTTTTTAAAAAGGAGGAATCTATTTTTGTCTGATATCTCCAAGAAACCTTTTTTTTTTTTTTTTTTTTGCTGAGGAAGAGTCACCCTGAGCTAACACCTGTTGCCAATCTTCCTCTCTCTTTTTTTCCTTTCCTTCCCAAAGCCCCAGGACACAGTTGTATATTCTAGCTCTAAGTCCCTCTAGTCCTTCTGTGTGAGCCGCCACCACAGCAGGGCTACTGACAGATGAGTGGTGTGGTTCTGTGACTGGGAACTGAACCCAGGCCGCTGAAGTGGAGTGCACCGAACTTTAATCACTAGGCCATCAGGGCTGGCTCAAGAAACTTCATTTCTGAGAAAGCAGAACGAAGGTGTGAGTAGAGTGATACCGTCAATAGCCACCAAGATGGCCGTCTGGCCTTTCATCTCATGATCTGTCATAGCGTCACTGATGTCGCTGGAAATGGTTAAGCCATTGCGCCTCATCCATTCACGGTTCCCAATCAGCACAGAGAAGGTCTGGGGGGCCACATCTGTACAAAAGAGTTTGTGGTTATTCCCAAAGAGTCCAATTTCACTGTGAGAAAGTACGAAAAACTATGGAATCCTTTTAACAGCAAAATATCCATTTAATCATTCTGAAAAGTGATAACCTAGTAAGTGCCTCTCGGAACACCATCATTAAAGGACCAGGGAGAAAGTATAACGTGTAGAACATGTGGTATGAATTAAGGTGGGGTGTTAACACGTACATACTACATGTATGAAAATGTTATAAACATATTAAAATTATGTAGTGTCCTCCTTTGCCTTTAAAGGTCTCTCTGCTGCTTTTTCTACAGGGATCAGAAGCAATTAGGTATCTGTCCAGCACCAAAAGCAAGTGTAGCCTAGATTCATCACTGCCTGGTATAGATGACCCACGGAGAATAAGCAAATCATTAGGCAGTCTACTTCTATGAAATGTTTTAAAGCTATACCTCCTAAAAGGCCAGGTGAGACTCTCACCTGTCACCTTTTAACCATGTGGGCCACTAACTTAGGCGTCACTACAAGGACCAGTCCCTGGAAGCTAAATGGAAAGGTCATCCTGAGGCTTTAAATTGCTAGAAGGTGGTAGATGGCTTCTAACAATAAAATCTAAATCAAGATTTAACTACCAACATACTTAAGAGGAAACACTAGAGATCGGTTTCTTTGGTTTGGGGGTTTTAGACTCTCACACCGATGGCTAGCAAGCTATCCTTAGACTAAGAAAGGCTGTTAATCATAAGCAGCTGTCACTCCAAGCATGCTTGGGCAGACCATTTCCATCTGCTTTCCCTGACTGCTGCCAGCTCTGTAAATACGACACATCCCATCAGAGTTCCACCACATGGGAGGTTCCAGTTTAGGAAGAACAGAAGTAGAATTCCCATCTGTCTACTTTGTAGCTTATGAGAAGCAGGACTAACTTGGGAGAAGAAAGAGGGGACTCAAGATTACAGAGCAGATAAGTGATGTCTACGAATCTAAGTAATATACTACCTTGTCTACCATCAGCAACAAGATCCAGATGTATGAAAGAGAGAAACAACAGAGAAACTACAGGCTTTCCTGGGCGAGGCAGGCGTGAGGTATACTAGCCAGGAGCCACCTTCCTCCACAGTCGGGAACCAGGGTGGCGTGCTGGCGAGGTGCTCTCTGTGGTTTGGCTCAAGGCCACCTGACCCAGCTGGCCCAAGCCGCCCCGGCCGGCTGAGCAGCAGAGACAAAGGCCGGGGATACCTATTTCCGAGGGAACGCTGCCAACCCCATTCAGGTGAGCGGTCCGCTCGCTTGGCAGGTGCTCGCTGTGGGTCAGGATGCCTTCCACGCTGCTGACTTTGCAGCCGATTCCACAGCCTGGCACAGCCTGGAAGTCCGTGCAGTATCCCAGGGTCTCTGTTCCAAGTACCTGTGAAGGAAGGGAGACGGGGAGAGGAACCGAAAACAGAGAGGTGAGCTGAGAGGGAGGCAGGACCGAGACGATGGCGGCGAGGGCAGGGAAGAGGGCAGTGGCCACCAGGAATGAAGAGCGAAGGGATAGACGGGAAGGAGAAGAGCAGGGAAAGGTGGCAAGAGCGACTACGGACAGGAATTCTTTTCCTCATCTCATACAGACATTGTAATCATTAAACCGAACAAAATTCAACAGCCTAAACTCTCCCCTTAGGTGGCTGCCTCATGATATCGGACAGGCTGCAGGCTAGAAAGGAGAAGGACAATACTCAGCAAATGCAGGGGGTGAGGGGGAGTGAAGGTGCCAGAGAGGAAAAATATCACGTTTATGCTGCAAATAATTTCATAAAAATGATGGAATAGGTAAGCGGTAACAAAGCCATTTTAGGCTATCAACAGATAACTGCCCATTTACAGACGCTGGAGGGGGAGGAGGGGCGACCCAGCAGGAGAAAGAAAGGAGAGCTATTTTCATTTGGGTTAACAAAACACAGGAAGGCTGACTGAGGGTGAGCAGAATTCTTCCTGAAACATCAAGGGTGAGAGGAGAAATGGCAGACTGTCTGACCCTACATGAAAGCCAAACCATGAAATGAGATTTCTGGAAGATTCTCTGTCCAGGAAGAGCCGTCAACTTTTTTTAAGGCATCCATGTCACCTTCCTACATTTACTGATAATCATATTTGCTCAGACTCTTTAAATTTTTTCAGGGCAATATTCTGGCACATCCTGATGCTTCTATATTCAGATTGAAAACAGAAAACACTTAAACAGGACCTTTCATCTGGAGAGACGAGAGGATGAGTGAATGCTTCCCCATTAACTGTGCCACGAACCCATTGGGCATCCGGCTCACTGCTGCTCATTCCTCTCCATTTCAGACATCCCAGTTGAGTGGATTTCTCCCTCCCTCACCCTGAAACCCCATTCATTTTAGTATCCCTTTGCACTAAGCGCTCATAAAGCACTGAACTCCCAAAGGGCAGAGTTCACATCTTACTAGTTTTGGTTGTCCTGAGCATAGCTCAGCAAATGACTGTTAACACTGTTAACAGCTTTTTGATGATCTGGAAACATGACAGGGGACCTACCACTGCGAGCCATATCTCCACCTGCTCCAGAGGAGCCTGCCAAGTGGTTTTCCTGACCACACAAGCCAAGGCCTCCTCAAAGGTCGCTGGTTCAGGTGCCAACAGCAGCCGGGAGAAAAGCATGTGAGGAGGAAAGAGTCGGAGGCTTCCAGCCCAGCCGGCGAGAGTGGAGAAGGAGGCGGGAGGAGCAAGGGGACGAGCAATACCGAGGTGCACGTACCTCTTTACAGTATTTGGTGACTGCCACGCCCAAAGGGTGCTCACTGCTGGCCTCTGCAGTCCCCACCACAGCAAGAACCTTCCTGAGGGGCAGCTCTGCCATGTCCACAAGCAGGAGGACCCGCATGACTTTGGGGACCCCATGGGTAATGGTGCCAGTTTTGTCAAACATCACAGTCTTTATCTGCCAAAACAACCACATCTCAGTGACCACAAACACAGAAGGAAAGGACTTTCAGAGTCCACACGCTCTTGAGGCACAGCTCCACTCACATTGCCTCAAGCAGATAGCAGTACTCCTTCATAACTTCCTAACACAATCCTCTGCAACCCATCACGGGCTTCAACCACTCCAACTGCAGACATCATTTCCCTCTACCCAGTAAACAAATCCACACTGTGGCTTAACCTTCAGTGGGTTGAGCCAGAAATTCTCACTCCAACCTAACGGGAGATGGCATGGCACCGTCTCCTGGACAGTAACACCACGCAGACTTCTCTTCCTGTTAGGTCAGGAGCCAGGACCTGGGAGTCTGCCTGTCTCTGCACTGCTGTCTGTCAAGCCAATCATTGTTTTCTCTGGCCTGAAGAGAGCAAAAGCCCACTGAGAAGAGAGTTCTCACACGCCAAGTTCAAGAAAGGAAGCGGGTGTTCCTTGGCCTTAATAACAAGTAACCACCAGAGACAGTTTTTAGACCCACCCCGCTAGGTCATGGCAGCTTTGCACCAGTCCCCACGGGTCTGGGCTCAGCCAGTCAGCAGCAACCACACTCCAGTACCTGTGCCTCCAGGTCCAGAGGCCAGCTGAGCACTAAGACAGCCGAACACCCACTTCTGAAAGCCCATCAATTCCTGAACTCCACACTGCCCCAAACCCTATATAAGGTTAGCTGCTTGCTTTGTTCACGCTGGGTCCCAAAAGCACGGTTAGATCCAGCTTTCTGTTTCTGATGCTGAACGGAGCCCTCTCAACGCTATTAACTGGTCTTCCTCCAACAATTCTTGCCTCCTAGTCCGTCCTTCACTCTGCCGCCAGAATGATCTACCCAACATGTAATCCAGTCACATTGGCAATTCATAGCCCTCCAAAGCTCCCTGCCATTCTTTAGGTTAAGTTCTGAATCTTGTACCAAACCTTCAAGGCCTCTCTCTCCCTCAAGAGCCTAATCTCCTGTCAGTTTCTCTCTCTCTCTCAATGCTTTTTTTTCAGTTCCTCATTTATTTATTCAGCAAATAACTGTGGAGTGCTTTCAATGTGCTCGGCCCTGGACAAGATGCTGGGGATACAATGGTGGGGAAAAGTCCAGTCTCTGATCTATAGAGTCTGTGATATGGCAGCACAGCCTCCCCAGGCCGTTCACACTGCCGGAACAGGCTGTTCCCAACCTCTGTTGTCTGGCTAACTCTCGCTCAGCTGTCAGGTCCCAGATTAACCTTGATATGTCCTTCCCCGACCACCTCCACCGCCCTCAAGCCCCATCAGCACACACAAGCCTGGGTTGGGCTCCCTGTCCTCACGGCATCTCACGCTCTCTCATAGCATTTGTTGTTCACTTACTCCATATCTGTCCTCCCCACTAAATTCTAAGCTCCCTGAGAACTGAGGACCATGACCATTGACAGGGCCTAGCACAGGACCCACACGTAGGAAATGCTTAACAAATACCGAATGAGTAAATGGAAGGATGGAAGGTTAGGGACTGGTATCTTGGGCCAAAGGGAGATTCTGCACAAACACTTGCCCACTACTCCACTCCCCATGGTCAGGACCCCTCCGCTAACCACATGGATGCAGAGCTGGTACTTTTCTCTGGAGCCCAACGACCTGGCTGTGAATCCTCACTCTGCCACCTATTAGCTGCAGGCCTTGGGGCAAGTTACCCAGCCTCCTCCCGCTGTAGTTCCCTCATCTGTAACACGGGAATAATAAGCACCCACCTCAGAGCTGCTGCTGAGATTAAATCAATTATTATTTATAAAGTATTTGATTCTATAACTGTTGGCTATTGCTATATTCATTCCCGGTCAGTCCTGGCTTCTTGTTTTATTTAACAGTGCGACCCCCCTGGGCCTCTTTCACATTTTCCTCTTAATATGAAATTTAAATGGATACTATTTTCACTAGGACTCTCTAAGTTTAAAAAAAAAACACATAGTATACAGCTACAAAATCATCCTAACCAAGACCCCAAAGGACAGCTGGGAACACCACAGCACAAGGCCAACCTTGTGGGCCATCTCCAGAGGCTTGCCTCCCTTGATGAGGATGCCGTTCTGGGCGGCCACCCCAGTGCCCACCATGACCGCCGTGGGTGTGGCCAAGCCTAGAGAGCAGGGGCAGGCGATGCACAGCACTGTGATGGACGTCTGGAACGCAAACCGGATGACCACCTCTGCCTGTGAGATATGCTTATTGGGGGTCTGAAAAGAGGAAAGAGACAGATGCAGGCTGCGAGTTAAATGAGGAATCACACAGAATTCTAATCACAAAAGAACATTTCAGCGCAGGCAGTGGGACCTGAGACAGCGTGATGAGCTGTGGTTTAGGAAACACTGTTGCATTCTGCTCTGCTTTGGTGGTTCACTTCACTGTGCTGCACCCCAGTTTTCCAACCTGACCCTGGAGGCTTTCCTCAGAGAAAGGCATTACGAGAGGAGAGTCTCATAAAAATCCCTGACAGGGGAAAGAGCAGACTCCAGAATTGGACCGGTCCTGGCTCTGACGCTAATTTAGCCTCTCTGTGTCTCAGCTTCCTCCCATACAAAATGGAGATAACAACACCCATCTCACAGGTTGTTGTAAGGACTAAATGTGCTAATATACATACAAACAGATATATAAATACACACAGTACAACACCTGGCACAGGAGAGGCATCTAAGAAATTGTAACTATCACATCATCATTACTATTTTTATCATTATTATGAAAGCTTTAAAAAATTATAGGTCTCCAAGGAATCTACCCTAAGGTGATAATCATACAAGTGGAAAAGATACCAGGATATTTACCACAGCGCTTTTTTGTAATGGCAAAACACTAGAAACAACCAACAGGGGACTGGTTAATCAAATTCTGAGTGTGGTGTAGCAAATGGAATATTATGCAACTGCCGAAATGATGACATATATCTATACTTATTGACATAGAAAGATATCAGTAACATTGCTGAATAAAAAAGCAAGCACAAAATGGCATGTGTCATGATTTAATGAGTGCAAAATTATCTGCCTCTATCTGTATACAGCCTTTCAACAATACTGAGAGCCACTCACCAAAGTGTGAAAAACGGTTACTTCTAGCGATGGGATTTGGAGCCATCTTTATTTTCTTCTGTTTTTCACTATTGTTTTCTTTACAAATCCAAAACAAGCAAAATATGGGTCTCCTTTCTAGTTACCTGGTGGCACCTTTGGTATTATTATTTGCATTCTGACATCTTGAGTTATCTTAGTTTATTTTTTGAAATGGGTCGTGTCTCTGGAGTATAATCAAGAGACACTGTGTTCACTTAATCACAGTAAGAAGCATATGTTCTAAATCGAGGACACAGACCACAAGCTCTTCGGCCTCCACCTACACTTCATTCTTTGATTTTCAAAGCAAGGATTCTAAAATAAGATACATTATTAAAGGGTCGCTTAATTTCCATAGAAACAGTTGGATTTAGGTAGAGGGACATGATGTTTAAGACATAATGCTATTTTTTAGAGACAAAGATGACGTGATTTTTTTAAAAAAAGACAGTAATCCTTGTCAAAATAACATCTGGCAGTTTAATAGGGTAGGTTAGACTTCTAGAAGTTGACAGGAACCTTGTGCCTACAAATGATTCTGAGACAGCAGAGTGATAACAATATCTTAAAGGAACATGCAGTACCTCATTTGCCAGCATCCTCCCTGATATTGCAGATAAAAACAAAAGAAGCCAAAGTAAGACAGAAAGGCAGGGAACAGCAGGAAGCCACACATTCCATCTCGTTTAGGACTGAGTTTTCCCACAGCCACATGCCAATGAGCTGCTCTCCCACAAAAACAGAAATTTGAGGCAGTCAGGTGCCTTAACAGCCACTGGCAACTTCTAGGAATATAGTCACAGGTTACTCTTAAAAGCACCGAGGTCCCCTTAGATACAAGAAAGTGTTTAATCAGTTTTCACTTTAAGATAGGAAAGTTGAGAGGGAAAATGAAATCTGAGTGAATGATATGTACCCCAAGAATAGACGATAGGCCTTTAATTATGGGTAGAAAATTTTTTAAGAGAAAAATATTATCCATCCCATATTTGTAGTTTCTTATTCTATTGCTCTAAGGTAAAATACACACTAGACGGGGCTAAGCATGAGATATTTTTAAAAGCAAGGTAAAACACTGTTCCAGTCACTGGGCAGTTATCAAATACCCTCTAAGTGGGCCATTAGCTTTTTATGTATATCGAGGTTTCTAAACCTCAGTGCTACTGACATTTGGGGCCAGATACTTCTTTGTTGTGGGGTCTGTCCTGTGCATTGTGGGATGTTTGGCAGCATCCCTGACCTCCTCCACCAGGTGCTGGTAGCAGCCCCTCCTCAGTCATGACCACCAAAAATGTCTGCAGACACGGCCAGATGTCCCTGGGGCGACAAAATCACCCCCAATTGCGAATACTGGTGTATACAGCTTTATTTCTGAAGAAAAAAACCTGTTTGCACTTTCCACTTTTTGGAGTTTGATAAAACCGTATTTCCTAAGATAGTACTCTTTATCCACTTTTTAGACTCAAAAATGTATATTCCATTGCCTCATACAGAATTTTTAATAAATATTTAATTATTAAAAAGCTATTAGCATTGCTCGGGAAGCTGCAAGGTTAAAGATGGTATTTATAAGCATAGCAAAAATATATTTTTCTTAAAATTTGTTAAGTAATATTATTATACCATCAAAATTGTTAAGTGACCTATCTTCTATGATGTGTACCTCATAATCTCAAAAACGGACAATACTGCATAATGTAAATGCTTTAAGTACTACAACTGAGAGACAACTATGAAATTATCTAACTAGAAAGTAATGAGCATCTTTAATAAAAACCTGCAGAAGTAGAGTGGCTGACTGTTGTACCCTGGCTAAGATTTTGCTGCCAATAAGTGAAGCAAGCAAATAAAATGTAATGGGTAATTAAAGCCCAATGACTCTAAGGCATGAGAGAACAGGATTAAGGGCAATAGATTACTTAAAACCCAACAACCATCCTGCCCAAAGCATTCAACTTACACGAAAGTATTTCTGAACAATACCAAAATCGATAAAACCGATTATAATCCATACCACCAACGTCAAAGTGGAAATGATGATGATAAATGGCACAAAATATCCACTAAACCGGTCAGCCAGTTGCTGAATGGGTGCCTATGAAAATAAAACACAAAGACCATGAGAAGTTACAATCTGTAAAGAAAGAAAAGAGCGCAAGCATGGACAGGGCCTGGGATTCTTAGCTCGCCCATTAACTATGTTTACTAATCAATCTCTACTCAATAAATCTGCATGATTCTACAGAACTCTTGGAATAATTTCTAAAACGAAGAAGCAGAGTTATATTGTTTTTTAAATGTCTTCATTACCTTTGACATCTGAGCCTCTTCCACCAATTTCACAATCTGAGCCAAAGTGGTGTCGTTGCCCACATGGGTGGCAGTAACGAGGACAGAGCCATGTGCATTTATCGATCCGGCAATCACTATGCTTCCGGGTTTCTTAGTGACTGGCATGGCTTCTCCTAGAAGTGGAGAAGAGAGACCAACCATCACGTACTAAGCCCCATTCAGCAGTCACGTAACCTGGCAACTGTGCTGATACCCACCCGAAGGGAATGTGAAACAAGTCACCTAACCTGTGATGAGGGACTCGTCAGCCATTGTATTGCCTTCCAGGACTTTCCCATCCACTGGGAACTTTCCCCCAGGGACAACCTTGATGACATCACCCCGCTGCACCAGCTCCATGGGCACTTGCTCCTCTCTGCAACAAATGTCACTCAAGTCACACACATGGCAACTCACAGGAGCTCACCCTCCAGGTTGAGTTCTGGACAAACTGTTGGACTGGTTACACTATACTTGCTTTACATCAAGCAGCAGTATTCATTTTATCTGTCGTTTTCAGATTAAGTCAATATTTATTGTGCAGCTACTAAGTGCCAGGCACTATATGAGGCCCAGGGAATATAGCTGTGAACAGGACAGCAAAGTCCCTACCCTCATGATGAACACCAATTCTGTGGAGGAAACAGAAAACAAACAAGATCGTAAGTGCTGTGATGAAAACAATGTGACTGGAGGGCTCCTTTAATTGGGAGAGGAGGAGGAGAGAATTGAGAAGGCCTCACTTGGAAGATGACCTTTGAGCTGAGATGTGGATGACAAGAGGGGCCAACATAGGGGGGAAAGGAAATTCAAGGGAGAAAAAACAGCTAATGCAAAGGTCCTAAGGCAGGCAGGAAGGGTGTCTTTGAGAAACAGGAAGATGGGGTAAGTCAGTGAAGCATGCAGAGTCCAGATCATGTTGAGTCTTACAGAGTATGGGCTTTGGACGCAAGGTTTTTAGTGGGAAAATGACAATCAGATTCACACTTTCAAGTCCTCTCTCTGGCTGCTGCATAAGAACAGACTGTACGGGCTGCAATAGTAGCTGAGAAGAGTTAGGCTGTTGCAGCAGCCCAAACAAAAGACCGCAAAGGTGTGGGTGGGAGACGGAGAGAAGAAATACCTGGGATATTTCTGGGGACACATCAACAAGATGCACAGATGCACTGAATGCAGAAGAAAAGAATCCAATTTGAGCTCTCAGTTTTCAGTTTGAGCAACCAGCTGGATGAGAAATAATTTAATGAGTGGAGACAACATGGAGAAGCAGCTGAGGGAGGGAGGCGGAAGAGATGCCTATAGACTTCCACATAGAAATGTCAAATAAGGGAGTCAACAATATCATTTGAGCTGAGAGAAGAGGTCCGACCTAGAGGTACAAATCTAGGAACTGACAAAATATAGACGTATTTAAATCTTGAAATGGTATGAGCTTATGTAGCAGCGTAACTGGAAAAGAGAGTCCTAGAACTAAGTCCCGGGATGTGCCAACATTTGGAAGCTAAGCAGGAGCTGAATGGCCAGCTAGGGAGAATGCAGAGGGGCAGCCAGTGACGTAGGAGGAAAAGGAGAGAGAGTGAGGATCCGAAGGAGGGAGTGCCTGTCCAATGATGTCAAAAACTGCAGGTGTAGTCACACAGATGCAAGTCTATGTAAAATTCATCACACACTACACTCAGGATTTGTGTACTTCTGTGAATGTAAGTTATACTTTAATAAAAAAGAAAAAAAATGTAAAGGGACATTAAAGGGTAAAAATGCTGGTGAGAGGTTGAAATGAGGATTAAAAAAATCAACAGTACGGCCGGCCTGGTGGCATAGTGGTTAAGTCCGGCACACCCCAATTTGGTGGCAGAGGTTCACAGGTTCAGTTCCTGGGCGTGGACCTACATCACTCATCAGCCATGCTGTGGTGGCGACCCACATACAAAATAGAGGAAGATTGGCACGGATGTTGGCTCAGGGCAAATCTTCCTCAACCAAAAAACAAAAAAAAAAAGGAAGCCTGGCAACAGATGTTAATCTTCTTCCTCACCAAAAAAAACCCAAAAAACAAAAAACAAACAGTTGGAATTGGGTACATGGAAATTATTTGATGTCTTTGGCAAAAGCGACTTTAGAAATTGGTGGAGGCAGAAGCTCAGCTGGAATGCAAGGAGGAGAGAATGTGAAATGAGGATACAAAGACAGCAGCTAAGGACAACTTTTAAAAGAAGTTTTGCTGTGCAAGGAGAGAGAAAAACAGAGCAGTAGAAGAGGGAGTGGATTAAGATGAAATTGTGAACTGTACGTACGTGTGAATTGTATGCTGGTGGGAATGGTCCCGCAGAGAGACAGAAAGATGGCGGGCAGGGAGGAGCGCAGGGCAGAAACAGAGTGAGAAAGCCAGAAGGGGCTCCGGGGAACCACAGCCGGCTCTGACAGCATCACTGTAAAAGCATCACGTGGGCCAAACATACTTAACTGTATATGTAACACTGGCTCATGAACAAGCAGTGAAAAAGTGAGAAAAGCAGGTGTGTACGACACGCAGGGCTTGAGCTTATTTTATATGTTCCTCTCATTCCACGAAGACTGCATTTAAACTATCACAGAGAGGAAGGGTCAAAAAGTCACCCTATTGACACGAGAAGGAAAAACAGACATTTACTGAGTACAGGAACTCTGCTAGATTTTTACGTTTTATCTCACTGAATCCTCCCAAAACCACACGAGGCGAGTGATAGTCACCCCTATTTGAGCAAAAGCCTGAAGATTTTTTAGAAAGGCACAGAACTGAACATCCACATTGCTATGTATAAATGTATAAAACTTAGGAACCAGCATGTGCAGACAGAGATATGACATATTTACATCAACATTTTCTACTTAAAAATGTGTTCAGGAGTGTCCTCTGTGCAGTGAGGACTCAATGGCCCGCCGCATGCACAGGCCCTGCTCCGGCCACCATGCCACCCCCTGCGCAGCTGTGCACACGCTCCGCCTGTGTGGTCAATGCGGCCGCCTGAGCAGATGCAGCCTTCCTGAGCCCACCCGAGTGCCCCGTGAGCCCCAGGTGCCAGGGACACAGCCAAGGGCCAGGGCCAGGACACAGACTCGGCCTCAACTGAGACAAAGTCCTCATCAGGGTGCTGGAGAGAGTGACAGGGCAGTGGTGTGATGCAAGTCAAAGCCACAGTGTCCGCCCTTCCACCATGGTGACTTTTCCCAGGATTCACTGAGATGGTGCGTATGCACTGCTTAGCACAGTGCCTGACATACAGTGTGTGCCCAGGGAAAGCTGGTGACTTCCACTGTCACCCACTGGATGCTGTCACTACTGACTGGCCTCTGTATAGCAAGCACCATGGGGCTGCGGTCACGGGGGGCTTTGGGGAGAAAAAGGAAAAAATAAAATCTTTAAAAAAAGAAAAAAGCAGCCGAGGCGTATAACTAGTTTAGGGCCACTGAAGCAGTCAAGTGCACGGGGAAGCCCACAGTGCCAATTGCTTTGTCACACGGGGCCCTCCTGTCTGGGAGACAGTGCAGTGGGTGAGAGGGGGTGGCTCTGTGTCTCCAGGGCCCCAGTCCCAGCTCTGCCACTCACCTGTCATGGACTTTAGCTAAGTTACTTCACCTCACTGAACTTTAGATTCTTCCTAGGGAGATCGGGGATCACGATAGCACCTACCTCACAGGGTAGCTATCAAGGGTAAACTAGATAATTTATGCAAACTGCTGAGTAGTGTACCTGGTACCCAGTAAGTTCTCAAATCTCAGCTATCATTGCCATAATTCTGATTATGACTCAAAAGCCAGCATCCAGGCAACCCCCACTGCTGCTGGGCTGCAGTCAGCCTGTGCCTCATTCACTCTCACTCACTCACGGGTTCACGTACTCAACAAGGGCTTGCTGAGTGTCCCGCTGAGAAGCAAGGGGCCCGTCCCAGCCCTCAGAGGCCCCAGTCTCTTGGAGGACACATCTAGTGACCTGGCACTGGCACAGTGTGATGGACGGGCAAGTGCACAGTGGGAGCTGGGCATAGGACAGCTGGGTTTTTTTTTTCTTTAAAGACTGGCACCTGGGCTAACATCTGTTGCCAATTTTTTTTTCTTCTTCTTCTTCTCCCCAAAGTCCCCCAGTACATGGTTGTTTTTCTAGTTGTACGTCCCTCTGGTGGTGCTATGTGGGACACCTCCTCAGCATGGCCTGACGAGCGCTGCCATGTCTTTGCCCAGGATCCAAACAGGTGAAACCCTGGGCTGCCAAAGCAGAGCCCCGGAACTCAACCACTCGGCCAGGGGGCCGGCCCGGGGCAGCTGTTCCAACAATGGGAGAGTTTGGAATATACGTCACCCTGGATGGCAAGAATCAGCCAAGACAAACACACTGAAGAGCAACAGGAGATGGTCAGAGGGAGTTTCTGAGCAGAGGCCCAAGGGGAGGGCCGCCTCTTCTCCCACCAGGGCGGGACGGAGGGAGGGTGCAGTGAGGAAGCCTAGCTTCCTAGCTGAGTGACAGGAAATGGATGGTTTTCCCACTTGACTGCTTCTATTTTCAGCAGTCAGATGTGAGATCACAGGCTAAAGGAGAAAGTGGTGGGGCCAGAGAGAAATTTCAGGAATAAGGCCTGAAATAACCATTGCCTAGAATATGAAAAAGAGGCTGACCAGGGAAATATAGATGCCTTAATTTGTAAAAAATGTCCATATTATTAAATACCCTTTAAGAGTCAGTATGTGAAAGAACATGGACTCTGGAACCAAGAGCTTGGGTTCTATCTCAGTTCCACTACTTAATACCTGTGTGACCTTGGGCCAGTTGCTTAGCCTCTCTGAAACTCGGTTTCCTCATCTGTAAAATAAGGGTAATAACAGTCCCTTCCTCAAAGTTTTTGTTGTTGTTGTTAAATACCAAGAGATTAGAATTGTGTCTGGCAAACAGTAAATGCTATGTAAGTTCTAGCAATAATAACAATTATTATTGTTTTTAATATATGCCAATTTTATGAAGAAGAACAATACTAGTCCCATTTTTATTTTTTGGCAAGTTGAGGCCCTTATCTCTCAGCCTGTCTGAATCCTCCCAATCTTGCAAGGAAGGTCCAGCTCTCAATTTCATGTTCCCTGTGAAGCTTTCCTTGACCACCACTAGCCTTCCTCTCCTAATTCCAGGAATACTAACCGTCTATACCTCTCATTTGTCATTTGGCACATACATACCACCTTGAACTCTTGCCTATCTTTCAGTAAATGCCTTGTCTACTTAACTGGATGGAGAGGATGGACCTCACTGTAAATGTCCTTGCCTGCCCTCACCAGTCTGGTGTAATGGCACGTACACAATGGGTGTTCAATGCGTATTACACAGATTGATATAAACTGATCAAAGACTTCTTGAAGATAACCCACCTGATGATTAAATTGTCCTGGCCAAGGGTCACGACGGTGGCTTCTGTGGCTTGGAGAGACATGAGTTTTGCAAGGGCTTCTGAGGTTTTGCTCTAAGAAATAACCAGAACGTAAAACAAGAGCTATAATAAGCTGACCTGTGCAAGCCCAGACCGATACCCACAAGGCTGGTGTTAAAGAGAACCCCTGCAGAAAAAGGCTGCCCCCTCAACCCAGCCACACCACACGCCAAAAGGCTCTCCCAGGATGGGTGTTACTCACAGCCCATTGACACACAGCCATGTCATCACCACATGGAAGGTACAACGCCTCTAAGCTCCATGAATTACATTTCAGACTGAAAAACAATATCAATCTGCCCACTGACTGTTTTCTTTTAGGGCCTGAGTCCCAGTCTTTTATAGAACACATTAAAATGCCAAGCACAATGCACGGTGTTAAAAATGGCATGACCTTAGCGTGGAAATATAGATTTCTAGACCAATAAGGTATACAGTCAGTTATGTACTAAGAGACGGCGTGAGCTCTGACCTGAAATCGAAGGTTCTTTCCGTAACACGAGGCACCTGAACAAAGGTTTTAATAATTAACCAGATTAGCTGGGATTTCAGAAGTAGCAACCAATTTGGAGATTAGTGATCAGAGCACTTAATTATATATAGGTTTCACATTTCTTTAAGTCTTTCTGTAGATTGTGTATAATTAGTAATTCTAAACACGGTGTTTGGATGAATTAAGGTTTGTATTACTGAAGAAACGGCTCTTTTTTTACCCTGCAACTATAATTACCTTTGCCACGTGTTCCAGCCACCGCCCCAGGGCAATGAACACGAAGAGCATGGGGGGCGTGTCGAAGAACGTCACAGGGCTCCTCTCAGCCTTCTCGGCAATGGCCACCACCAGGATGGAGAGGGAGTAGACATAGGCAATGCTTGTGGCCAGCACGATGAGCACGTCCATGTTGGCCGCCCTGTGCCTCAGAGATTTGTAGGCCTGAACATAGAAGTACCACCCACCGAGGAACTGAAAGACAGGAGGGGAGAGTGACAGCTGCGACAAGCAGGGGGCAGAGTTCAGGGGGCAACCAGGGCCCCAGAAGCCCCCAGGATCGCAAACACTCTAGGTCCACCCACAATTTGACATTACTTTTTCCTCTGTCATTGATATTTATGGAGTATATTTCCTGATTCCAAAGACCACTGGCCAGAGAAATGGATGATCGAGGGCATGGGAGACCTTTAAAACCCAGAGCAAACCACCTAAATGTCCATCAGTAGGAAAATGGTGAAATAGATCATGCTTCATTTATACTGTGGGCAGTGCTAGGCAGGCCCTAAGGAGGACGTGCTGGATCTATAAACCGCTGGTGGGAACGATGTCCATAGCAATGGTTAAGCAAAAAAGCCAGTGATAAACCAGTACATCCAGTACGATCCCATTTCAGTTAAAAAAAAAGTCTGTGGGGGCTGGCCCCGTGGCCGAGTGGTTAAGTTCACACGCTCCGCTGCAGGCGCCCCAGTGTTTCGTTGGTTTGAATCCTGGGTGTGGACATGGCACTGCTCGTCGAGCCACGCTGAGGCAGCGTCCCACATGCCACAACTAGAAGGACCCACAACGAAGAATATACAACTGTGTACCAGGGGGCTTTGGGGAGAAAAAGGAAAAAATAAAATCTTTAAAAAAAAAAAAAAGTCTGCGTCTGCCTTATGTGGACATGTACACACACACACACACACACACACACACACACGTAAATGTGTATTTTCTCTAGATAGATGAAGGTCTGGAAAGATACATGCCTGACTAGTAATAATACCAAAGTCACCCTGGAGAAGGGGATTGGGCTGCAGGCAGGGTGCGGTTAGTGAAACATCTTTCTCTTTTCTTCTTAGACTTCAGTATGGCTTGAATTGTTTACAAAAAATGTGCATTTATAGTTAAAAAGAAAACACAGAAAAAACCAATTTCAGCCTACAGATACTTGCCCCTAAGCAGTCCTAAACATTCTAATATTAAGTCAGGAGTTTAATTTTATATTCCAAAATATATGGAGGGCACACTTCCCACCAGAAACAGCTCGTTTGTTAGTATCATGCCCAGAGTGGAAATTCCATGAGGCCTGTCTCTTTTAAATTTTAACTTCCTCAGGACCACATTCCTGCCATTTAAAATAGGAAGTTAAAGAGAAGCATGAGCTGCAGGGTGGTCCAGCTGCTGATTTTAACAAAGGAAAATTAAGCTAAACAACAAGTAAATTGGAGACGAACTCGTTCACCAATCCTCGCAGCACAGGGGTTACTATTCCAGGGAGAGTTCGATCACCTGCAATCAGCTGTGAAACTGACAGTGAAACCAGGTCCCTTTTAGGTCCCTAGGTTATAGAGGACACCCCCCACCCAATGTAGTCATAACACAGAAAAAAAGCAGCCACTGGCTGGAGTGGGTCAGGAGAGCTGCAATAAAGGACTGCTTAAAGCAAGCTGAGGGGCCGTGCCCGACGTAAGAGGCAGAGCATCCGCTGGCCACACACAGGCATGGGGGCAGAGGGCTGCTCCTCTTTCTGATACACACCTGGACAAGGGTACACAAGATAAAGAAGACGAGATTTAGAATGGACAGTCCTGGAATGATGTTGTGGTTCAGGAACATAGACTCGTGGGGCTCGTTGCTGGGTATCATCATATAGATCATTAAACCCATAACAGGGATGCCAAACACCAGGCTGCACAGGAAAGACTTCTTCCACCTGGAAAGCAACACAGCAACATTGACATATTAGGTACCGCCTGTCACTTGGATTATGGCTGGTCCCCTCCTGAGGACTCAGTACAAAGACTTGCCTTTGTCACATGTCTGGGACAGACCACCAAGGGCTTAAATGAAAGTAAGACTCTCTCCCTGACACCAGCCATCTGAGGGAACATCTAGAGGTTTAATCATTGCTACAAGGATGTGACAGAGATGTGGAGACCCAGCCCCTGCCTGCCCCTGGCTGACGTGTTCCCTCCAACCCATAGGTGAGGGAGCTGAGGCCCAGAAGCTAGGAATCCAGCCCCAAAGAGGTTTAACATCTCAGTCTATGGCTGCCTACAGCTCTTTTTTCAAAATGCAGTCTTATACAGACTCCCAAGAAAACACTGACAAAAGCAATATTTTATTAGTATAAACTTAATTATACATTCAATCTTTAACTTAAAATAGAGTCAGTGAGAAGAGTTAAGCTGTCTCGATGAACACCAAAGTTTGAAATCCAGGCTCATGGGTGACAGCTGCAGTCTCACGTTAGCGTAAGCATCCATGAAATTCCAACCAAGTGGCTGTGGAAGCTCTAACGCATCTTAACCACAGTCTGAAACCACTGGCCTGTGCGACTGAAGCCGCATCTTGTTGGGCTGCAGCCCAAGGTCCTGAGAAACCGCCCCTCTCTAGGTTTACAGATGCCTCTCCTGCCAGTCCCTGTGCTCCAGGCACGCCAACCCGAGCAGACGACACGAAGCCCTGAAGGCCCCCTGCCTCTGCGCCCCAGAAGACCCTCATTCCCACCCTTACTCCCACACCCTCAGCCTGACAAGCTTCCACTCCTTCTGAGTTTCAGATCATGTGTCCCCTGCTTGTCAGCTTCCCAGACCTCCCAGACCCCACCTGAATCACTGCTCATCCACTGTTTCCCAGCCAGAGTAAGGGCCCCTCTAAGGGAGGGATGACATTCTGCGCATCCCCAGCACCTGGCACAGTGCCCTGCATAAAACAGCAGCCTAGTGTTTGTTGAATGAATAAGGCAACATGTGCAACAATGAATGAACCCAGGTCTCCTGCTTCCTGGGCCATTTTCTTTCCACTTGGCCATGATTCCTATCCTGGGACCCTAGTTCTAGAACCCATTGAAATAAAGTCTTAAAATATTATCAGAGAAAAAGTCCACATGCTCTTCTTCCCAACCTAAGGGTGCTCCAATCTGTTAGCCACCAGCCATAGGAGGTTATTTAAATTCGTTTAAATTAAATGAAATTAAAAATTCAGTTCCCCAGTCACAGCAGCTGCATTTCAAGTGCTCAGCAGCTAGTGGCTACCACACTAGGCAGTGCAGAAAGTTCTATTGGCTGCAACTGTTTTAGAGGGTTCACATTACAAAGGTAAAGAAACTGATCCAGGTGGAAGGCCTGGTGGGAAGCACAGGGTGGCAGAATGGGGCCCAGGCAGAAAGACACTTAGACAAGAGCTTCAGTTTATCTTTCTATTCTACCTACTGCTTTATTTCCGCCTTGTGGTCCAGGTGATGAGCGTTGGGGTTTCTCTGGGCCGGAGAAGCATGAAAGCCCATTTCCTTGTTATTAAAAAGAGAGGGGTGGGAAACAAGGAGGAAGGCACTTGGTTAAACACACATTGGTGGAAAGCATTTTACATCTTTTGAAACTAGAAAGTCAATCTGAAATAGCCTCCTTAGACAGTATTGGTTTCTCTGCTCGTGATTTCTTTACACAAATCACCCTACAACCGTCTCAGAGGTTCAGCACCATCCATACTTAGAGACTGTATCACCCCCAAGGGGATGGCTTCAAATGGTGAGTCCTGTTCCTTCTGTCGGCAAAGGCAGCAGGTTCTGGAGATAACTTCATAGGCCCCAAAGCTGATCAATGTTGAGTTATAAACTCAGAATTTCTGAGTTACGGATACCAATTATCCAGTGGTCAGACGGTTTCATCCTCTGCATGAGGAACGTGAAGGTCAGAGAGATTACATTCACTGCCCAAAGCCACAAGGTTACTGGAAGAGCTAGAGCCAGGACTCAGGTCTCCAGGTTCCCAGCCCAGGCCTCTTCCCACTGAGCAGACCTTGGCTCCTTCTATTCTGCAAGCTGGGGCCTCCAGTAAGGCCAGAGAGAATGTGCCTCAATTGTGGGTTGTTCTGGGAGATTAACTGAAGCATTTCCTTTCCTGCCTCACTCCTTAGCCCTCTCTGCCTTATTTGATCTCATCACTAAATCTCTGATACCCTTTATGAAATTACAGAGGAAAAGCAGCCAGGAAATGTCCTGTCTGCCAGCACAATATAAAGAGGGACCCCAGAATTCCGATGTTGGGAATTTTCACAGAAATTAAAAGTTATGATTGGAGAAAGGGCATCTAAAACTGTCTAAAGACAAATCCTTTTACAACCATTATCAGCCTAATTAATAAGGGAAAAGAGGCCCCAGACATGCAGGAATGGAGGCTAGACATTGGTAGCAGTCGTCAAATAAGGATGAAGAGCATGGAGAGCTAGGGAAGGCCAGCAAGGGCATCAGAAACAAGAAGGGTAACTGAGACGCGTTTGAAGTACCACCTGGGACTCTCCCTACCATTAGGGCATCAGTCTGGCTTCTTAGCCTCATCAATGCATATCACTACTGCCCCGTAAGATTTGTGGTGTCGTAGAAATAAAAGGATGCTAAGCTCAGAACTGTCAGATCTGAGTTCGAGTGGCCGTTCTGCAACCTTTAACTGGGGACCAGTGAACAGTCAATTAACCTCTCTGGGGATCCTTCCTCATCTGATAAAGAAGCTGCGTTGTCTGCCTCTAAGATTGAGGCATTCTATCAGCAGCAGCAGTATTGTTTGCATGTCAAAGAGCTCTGCTAGGCCATGCAACAGACAACATCTCTCTTAAAACACACACACACACTCACACACACACGATGAAGAGAAAACTAGAAACAACATTAAGCTTGCTACGAGATGTTTCATTTCATAAACAATTTCATAGGTAGTAGTTCCTGCTAAACTTCATTTATCCTTACAACTGATTGTTATGACAATCCTGTTCAGTTTTGACTGTCTTAACCCATTCAGATCACCACTAATGCTCACCCTCTTACAGAGTGGAATAACATAGACCTTAATAAGGAAATAGAATGTCTCTGGACAAACTGAGGGAGGGGATAGAGGTAAGGAGTGCAGGAAAACTATTCTAATTGATTTTCCAAAGGAGAAATTACTAAACTCTTCGCTATAAAGCAGGTCTAGCATAGTGGTGAAACACAGTAAACTTCTTCCCAATACCAACATTCCTTTGGTCCACAGATACTTGGCACAGACAAATAATACGTAAAAATTACAATGGGGAGTGACGTCAGCATCGTGGCAGAGTGAGCTCTCCCTGTAAACTCTCTCCTCTAAGATACAATGACAAGGACATTCATATTCAAACAGAGGACGTCCACACAACACAAAAGACGACTGAAAGGCCCACACAGCCACATGTCGGAAGGTGGAAGTGCTGGAGCCCCCCCGAGGAAGTGGAACGAGGTAAGAGAAATCTCTCCCTTGCGAAGGGCAGCAACCCAGGGACTGTGCGCAGCTTCGAGAGGAAAGGGGGAGGGGGCAGCCCTTCGCAAGAAGGCTCCCTGAGGTCCCTCACAGCCCAGGCGAAAGCCCCACAGAGAGGTGATTAGCTATCGAGGGGGTGTCTTCATCAAGCTAAGACCCCAGGAGAGCAGATAGCAAGGGCAAAGCAAGAAGCCCCCAAGAACATGAAGGAGAAAGAAAGCTCTCCTCCCCTCTGCCTGATACCCTCATTGAGCAGCTGGGAACTGAGCTGCAGATTGTGGCAGGCTCAAAATATACAGCTCTTGACCCTCACCCACTGGCAGGTGGAAGTGGTGATCAAATACTACCACAGGGCAGAAGCACAAATCCACGCCATCTAGCAATATGAAAAAATATATTACATCTCCTGCCCAGAAGGAAAATGACAAGTACCCAGAAATCAATCCTGAAGGCACACAAAGCTACAATCTAAATGAGAGAGAATTCAAAATAGCCATCATAAAAAGCTCAAAGGGTTACATAAAAATGCAGATAGACAGTTCAATGAATTCAGGAGCTACTTCACAAAAGAGATTGAAACTATAAAGAAGAACCAATCAGAAATATTGCAAATGAAAAACAATGGATGAGATAAAGAAGAATATGGATTCCCTGAACAAGAGAGCTGATATTATGGAGGAGTGAATCAGCAACATGGAGGAGAGAAATAGAGAAATGCTTCACATGGAGGAAGAGGAAGAACTAAGATGAAAAAGAAATGAAGAAATTCTCTAAGAAATATCTGACTCAATTAGGAAATGCAACATAAGGAGAACAGATATTCCAGAGGGAGAAGAGGAGAATGGAGCAGAAAGCCTGTTCAAAGAAATAATAGCGGAGAACTTCCCAAGTATGGGGAAAGGGCTGGAAATGCAAGTGAAAGAAGTCATTAGATCTCCTAACTATATCAGTGTAAAAGATCAACTACAAGGCATATAGTAGTGAAGCTGGCAAAAGTCAACGACAAAGATACCAAGGGCAGCAAGGCAAAAGAAAATAACTTACAGAGGAACCCCTATCAGCCTTTCAGCAGGTTTCTCAGCAGAAACTTACAGGCTAGGAAAGACTGGAATGACATACTCAAATCTCTGAAAGACAAAAACTTTCAGCCAAAAATACTCTATCCAGCGAAAATATCCTTCAGACATGATGGAGAAACAAAAACTTTCCCAGATAAACAAAAACTAAGGGAGTTCATCACCATAAGAACCATTCCTGCAGCAAGAAATCCCCAAGAAGGCCCTCATACCTGAAAAACAAAGAAGAAAGGGGTAACAAAGCCCCGATTAAGGAGATAAATAGGTAGACAAAATTAGAAAATTGAAGCTATCCATAAGAACACGTTAGCAAACATTCAATTATAACATTAAACATAAAGGGGAGGAGGGGCCGGCCCCGTGGCCGAGTGGTTAAGTTTGAGTGCTCTGCTGCAGCAGGCCAGGGTTTCGCTGGTTCAGATCCTGGGCACAGACATGACACCACTCATCAGCCCACATTGAGGCAGTGTCCCACGTGCCACAACTAGAAGGACCCACAACTAAAATATACAACTATGTACTGGGGGGTTTGGGGAGAAAAAGTAGAAAGAAAAAAAAAGATAAAGGGAAGGAAAACACCAAAAATAAATATGATCTTGTCATTTTAAACACAAACTCACAACACAAGATAGAATAAGATGTGACAAAAACAACTTAGAAAGGGAAGAGGAAAGGGATGGAATCCACTTAGTCTAAGGAAATAAGAGGTTATCAGAAAATGGACTATCTCATCTATGAGATTTTTCATACAAACCTCATGGTAACCACTAAACAAATAAGTAGAACAGAGACACAAATAATAAATAAGGAGAAAACTATGAAAACCAGCATAGAAAACCACCCAACTGAGTTGGTAGTTTGAAAATACGGGACGAGAAACAAAATAACGCAGGAGAACCAGAAAACGAGCGATAAAATGGCAGCATTAAGCACTCATAAATCAATAATGACTCTAAATGTAAATAGATTGAATTCTCTAATCAAAAGACAGAGCAGTGGGATGGATTAAAAAACAAGATTCAACAATATGCTGCCTCCAAGAAACACATCTCAGCTCCAACAACAAACACAGGCCCAGAGTGAAGGGATGCAAGATGATACTCCAAGCTAAAGGCAAACAAAAGAAAGCAGGTGTTGCCATACTTATATCACACAAAGTAGACTTCAAGACAAAACAGCTAAAGAGAGACAAACAGGGGCAGTATATAATGATAAAAGGGGCATTCCACGAAGACATAAACACGTACAATATCTATGCACCCAACACAGGAACACCAAAGTACATAAAGCAACCATTAAACATAAAAGGAGACATTAACAACAACAACACAGTAATAGTAGGGGACCTCGACACCCCACTCACATCAATAGACAGATCATCCAGACAGGAAGTCCACAAGGAAAGACAGTGGAATTAAGTGAAAAAGTTGACCAGATGGATTCAATAGATATATATAGAACACTCCATCCAAAACCAGCAGAATACACATTCTTCTCAAGTGCACAGGGAACATTCTCAAGGATAGACCATATGTTGGGAAACAAGGCAAGCCTCAATAAATTTAAGATTGAAATAATAAGCATCTTTTCCAACCATATGCTATGAAACTACACATTAACTACAAGGAAAAAGCTGAGAAAGGGACAAAGATGTGGAGACTAAATAACATGCTACTGAACAACCAATGAATCATTGAAGAAATTAAAGGAGAAATCATAAAATATCTGGAGACAAATGAAAATGAAAACATATGATACCAACTCATATGGGATGCAGCAAAAGCAGTCCTAGGAGGGAAATTCATCACAATACAGGCTCACCTTTAACAAACAGGAAAAATTCCAAATAAGCAATCTCAAACTACACCTAACAGAATTAGGAAAAGAAGAACAAACAAAGCCCAAAGTCAGCAGAAGGAGGGAAATAATAAAAATCAGAGCAGAAATAGATGAAATTGAAACAAAAAAGACAGTAGAAAGGATCAATGAAACTAAGACCTGGTTCTTTGAGAAGATAAACAGAATTGACAAACTCCTAGCCAGGCTCACAAAGGAAAAAAGAGAGAAAGCTCAAATAAATAAAATTATAAATGAAAGAGGAGAAATTACAACACATACCACAGAAATAGAAAATATTATAAGAGAATACTATTAAAAACTATATGCCAAAAAAATGGACAATCTAGAAGAAATAGATAAATTCCTACACTCTTAGAACCTCCGAAAGCTGAATCAAGAGGAAATAGATAATCCGAACAGACCAATCACAAATAAAGAGATGGAAACAGTAATCGAAAACCTCCCCAAAAATAAAAGGCCAGGACCAGACAGCTTCCCTGGAGAATTCTACCAAACTTTCAACCTAGCTTTCTCAAATTATTCCAAAATACTGGGGAAGATGGATCACTTCCTAACACATTCTACAAGGCCAACATCACCCTGATACCAGAGCCTTACAAGGATAACACAAAAAAGGAAAGCTACAGGCCAATATCACTGATGAACATAGATGCAAAAATCCTCAACAAAATATTGGCAAACTGAAAATAGCAATACATCAAAAATATCAAGTGGGATTTATACCAGGGACACAGGGATGGTTCAACATCCATAAATCAATCAATGTGATACACCACATGAACAAAACGAGGAATAAAAACCACACAGTCATCTCAATAGACACAGAGAAAGCATCTGACAAGACCCAACATCCATTTATGATAAAAAAAAAAAAAACCCTTAACAAAATGAGTACAGAAGGAAAATACCTCAACATAATAAAGGTCGTGTATGACAAACCCACAGCCAACATCATACTCAACAGGGAAAAACTGAGAGCCATCCCTCTGAGAACAGGAACAAGAAGAGGGTGCCCACTCTTGCCACTCTTATTCAACATGGTACTGGAGGTTTTAGCGAGAGAAATTAGGCAAGAAAAAAGGAATAAAAGGAATCCAAATAGGAAATGAAGAAGTGAAACTCTCACTGTTTGCAGACAACATGATTTTATATAGAGAAAACCCTAAAGAATCTATCGAACACTATTAGAAATAATCAACAACTACAGTGAAGTTGCAGGGTACAAAATCAACTTACAAAAATCAGTTGCATTTCCATACTCTAATAACGAACTAACAGAAAGAGAACACCAGAATACAGTCCCATGTATAATCAGAACAAAAAGAATTAAATATCTAGGAATAAATTTAACCAAGGAGGTAAAAGACCTATACAATGAAAACTATAAGACACTACTGAAAGAAATTGATGATGACATAACGAAATGGAAAGATATTCCATGCACATGGATCAGAAGAATAAACATAGTTAAAATGCCCATACTACCCAAAGCAATCTATAGATTCAATGCAATCCCAATCAGAATCCCAATGATATCTTCACAGAAATAGAACAAAGAATCCTAAAATTCATATGCGGCAACAAAAGACCCTAAATAGCTAAAGCAAGCCTGAGAAAAAAGAACAAAGCTGGAGGCATCACAAGCCCTGACTTTAAAATGTACTACAAAGCTACATTTTAAAGTAATCAAAACAGCATGGTACTGGTACAAAAACAGGCACACAGATCAATGGAACACAATTGAAAGCCCAGAAATAAAACCACACATCTAGGGACAGCTAATCTTTGACAAAGGAGTCGAAAACATACAATGGAGAAAGGAAAGCCTCTTCAATAAACAGTGCTGGGAAAACTGGACAGCCACATGCAAAAGAGTGAAAGTAGACCATTATCTTTCACCATACACAAAAATGAATTCAAAATGGATCAAAGACTTGAAGGTAAGACCTGAAACCATAAAACTCCTAGAAGAAAATATAGTTAATACACTCTTTGACATCAGCCTTAAAAAGAGGTTTTCGAATACCATGTCTTCTCAGACAAGGGAAACAAAAGAAAAAATAAACAAGTGGGACTTCAGCAGACTAAAGAGCTTCTGCAAGGCAAAGGAAAACAGGATCAAAACAAAAAGACAACCCACCAACTGGGAGAAAACATTTGCAAATCATATATCCAACAAGGGGTAAATCTCCATAATATATAAAGAAATCACACAACTGAAGAACAAAAAAACAAACAACTCAATCAAAAAATGGGCAGAGGATATGAACAGACGTTTCTCCAAAGAAGATATACAGATGGCTAGTAAGCACACAAAAAGATGTTCAACATCACTAATCATTAGGGAAATGCAAATCAAAACTACACTAAGATATCACCACACACCCATTAAAATGGCCAAAATCACCAAGACAAAAACTAGCAAATGTTGGAGAGGTTGTGGAAAAAAGGGAACCCTCATACGCTGCTGGTGGGAATGCAAACTGGTGCAGCCACTATGGAAAACAGTACGTAGACCTCTCAAAAAATTAAAAGTAGAAATACCATATGAGCCTGTTATCCCACTACCAGGTATTTATCCAAATAGCTTGAAATCAACAATTCAAGGAGACTTATGCACCCCTATGTTCACTGCAGCATTATTCACAATAGCCAAGATGTGGAAGCAACCCAAGTGCCCATCGATCAACTGATGAATGGATAAAGAAGATGTGGCGTGTGTATATATACAATGGAATACTACTCAGCCATAAAAAAGACAAAATCATCCCATTCACAACAACATGGATGGACCTTGAGGGTATTATGTTAAGCAAAATAAGCCAGATAGAGAAAGACAAACACCACATGATTTCACTCATATGTGGAAGACAAACACACAGACAAAGAGAAGAGTTCAGTGGTTACCAGGGGGAGGGGCAGGGAGGTGAGTACAAAGGGTGAAGGGGAGCACTTATATGGTGACGGACAAATAATAATTTATAAATGAAATTTCACAACATTGTCCATTATCATGACCTCAATTAAAAAAAACTATAATTAGGCAACTTAACCCCATGTACTAGGTGTCTTGGTGATACTGATGTTTCTCATGGAACACCTGAAATTAAAACAATGTCTTTTTCTCCCATCTTTTTCTATCCATTCATTGATTTTTATTATCTGATATTTCCTTAACTTCACAGTTTATTTTTAAATGATTCCCCTTATTTCTAAGGGAAACCATGAAGGATTTTAGGTTAGGTGACTTTTTTTTTTTGCTTAGCTATATTTTCTCATTATTAACCACTGTTTTTAAGAAGGTAGGTATAACATTTTTTAATGAATGACTTACCTCGATAATTTTGACAATATCTCGTGCACCAATAATTTCAGGATCAAACTTCACATGGGCTTTGCTGGTGGTGAGGGCCACGGAAGCATAGGTGATGCCATTGGTCCTCGTGAGCGTGGACTCTATGTTGTGAACGCAGGAAGCGCAGGTCATCCCCGTGATCTGCAGCACAGGATGACAAAAATCCCACTCATCCACGATCAAGAGGACCCTCTCAAAGGCACAGGGGGAGCTGGGTTAATAGGCAGTCACAAGCCTTTCCTCCTTCCACAGCACGTTCCCAAGACTTTGGACTCCCACCTCCAAACCCCATGTGCACGGTTTCCACCCTGACTATTCCCCAAGGGGCTTTGGGGATATAAGCAATGGTTCTCTCCAACTCAGGTACAGGACACAGAGCCAATCACCAAGCAGATGTCAACAGACCCAGGCTTGACTTTCAGCACTGATAATGGTGGGCTTTCATAAGCCACTCTACACACTGCCTCAGTTATCCAACTTCTGCACACCACGCTGTGTGTCTTGATGCGAGAAAAGGGAGTCTGAAGTGAGACATGCCATCTCTGTAATACGTATTAGGCAAACCAGACATTTATTCTTTCAAGTATCAGCAATCAGCATTTCCCAGAATACTAATTGAATACAGACCTAAAATGTTTACATAAAATGCCTGGACATATGATGATGATGTAACTATTGATACTGCTCAGTTTTAAAAAAAAAACATTGAGGGGCCGGCCAGGTGGCACGGCGATCAAGTTTGTGCACTCTGCCTCAGTGGCCCAGGGTTTCCAGGTTCAGATCCCCAGCACGAACCTACCACAACTCGTCAAGCCATGCTGTGGCAGCATCCCACATAAAATAGAGGAAGACTGCACAGATGTTATCTCACTGACAATCTTACTCAAACAAAAAGAGGAAGACTGGCAACAGATGTTGTTAGCTCAAGGCCAATCTTCCTCACAAAAAACCCCAAAAGACAAAACAAAACAAAAAAACATTGTTCAAAACAAGGTTTTTCCCAATAATATTCTTGGGTCTAGATTTTCCACACAGTAGTAGTCTGAGCAGGCACAGCCATCCACACCTGGACCTGGAAGTCTGCAACAGGGGCCCTGCTCCTGTCATAGGGGCTGATTCAAGCTGTAATCCAACGAGTATTACACTTTGCCCCTCAACAAATGTGGAGACCCGTCCAGAGCAAACAGTTTACTGCTCTACAAAGAACACCACTTACGAGGAGCTCAAAGTGCCACTCACATCCTTGGTACTTGTTCTTCAAACATTTACTTAGCACTAATGGCAGTGATTAAACACAGTAAGAAAGAAAAAGACCCTTCTACCTTGGTGAAACAGCATTACTCAATCCCTTGTGGGCTTCCTCTAAGTCTCCCTTTATTTACACAAAAAGAGCTTTGTGTAGAAGTTCTTGTGAACACAGCATATTCAAAATACTAAGCGTAACTGCGGTTTTTGATGACTTGACATGTGCAGCTGATAACAGTGGACAGAGAGGAAACAACACACCCCGACCCAACCACAATGGAGCGACAACCACCCTGGGTGTTCATCCCAGATGGAGCACTTCAGGACACTCCAGTCACCAGCTACCTTCTAGACATCCCTGTGCCTACGCACAGGCCCTCTCCATCTTTGATGGCACTGGCTACCACCTGACTCATCTCCACTCACCTTGGGACACCTCTAGCATTCTAGCTTCCCTCTAGGCTTTATGGAGTGTGTTCATAATCAACTCCCTCAAACCAGCTCAGGACAGCTACTGTTTTAAATTCCTCTCCCTCCAACACTCCTGTGACTCTCCACCTCCTTCTCCTCCTAGTACCCTGAATGCACCCAGTGCGAGCCACAACTGTGACTTCCTGAACTGACATTCCTTCATAAAATGAACACATGGCTGTTGGCTTCAATGGAAAACAAAACACCCAACAACAACAGCAAACAGAATATATGCAAGATAGGGAAAGTTTACTGATCACAGCCATGCGTGCTGTCAGAACGCACCTGCAGGTTGTCAGAGGCCTGCCACCCTCTAGCCCCCGCCTCTAGCCCAGTCACCGTACTTACGATCAGCTCAATGTCGCCATCTGAGCCTGTGCAGTCTTCCATTACTGTTGCCTCGAAGCCCAAATCCTGGATGAGCCGAGCTATCTCAAGCGGCTGGATGACTTCCGGATTATACTTAACCTCTGCCTTTCCGGCCATCAAGGCAACCAGCACAGAGAGAATACCTGAAACCATTGAGCCACAGCTGTAACACTTAAGGCAGGGCCTCTGAGATGACATGTTCAACACAACCTAACAAAGAAAAACATCTGCCCCAGAAGCCTCTAGAACAATGGTTCTCAAACTTGGCGGCACATTAGGATCACTTGGAGAGCCTTTAATAATCACCACACCTGGCCCTTAACCCAGATCAACTAAGTCAGAATCGCTCAGGACGGGTGCCAAGCATCTTTCTTTTTTTAAAGTTCCCCAGGTGATTTAACGTACCGTCAAGTGTGAGAACCATTAGAACATGCTTCCACAACTTAATGGACACATGAATCATCTGAGGACCTTGTTACAAAACTACAGATTCTAGTTGGGTTGTTCTGAGGTGGGGTCTGAGGTTCTGCAGGTGGACCCAGCTCTCAGGCGATGCCCGTGCTGCTAGCTAAGGGGCCACTTTGAGTCAGGTTCTAGAAGACACTGATGGGTGCATGCACCTCAAAGCAAGGCATGTCGTCTATAGCTAGCAACCACTGTCACATAAAGAATGTACTTTTTTCTCCAGACACTTTCATAAAAGGAAAAATAATATTTTTCAAAAGTGGTTTTCCCTACTCTTTTTCAGTTTCTAATCACTTTCAGGAGTGAAAAAGAAATCCCACAGACTACCTTGCTAAGACTATTGTGTTAGTTTAAGGGGGGAAAAGGGCTCATTCAGATAAATGAAAGGAATGCGGTGCTTTAGAAAGGATGCCATAAGGGATAAAAATGAGGGATTCAAGCCAGGCACAGAAACATAGGCACTGTGAGAAATAGGTTAATTTTATGAGCAACCAGCCCATGGATGAAAAAGGAACTCCTATAACACCTCAATTTGAGAATGGTCGTTCTAGAGCTCCAGGAAGCTATAAAGAATAGTGAACAAGAGGCTGGAGAAAGTGCCATCCTAATTTAGGTTTGATTCTAAGGGCCAAGGACACCGAGCAGAGACACATGGGGCCAGTGGGGTGAGGAAAGAGAAAAAGTGATTCTGGTGGCAGGGCAGTCATGGTTATTTTCCAAACAAAAAACTAGGACAGAATTTTTGTTGCATTTTCAGGTTTAAGAGACAGTATTTGAAATGTAGTTTGGAGGACAAAACTTTGGCATTTTTACAACATTCTATGGTTTACAGGGACAACAGGACAGAGTATTTGAAATTGGAACTTTTCCACAAAATGCAGGCTATTTATTCATTTGATAGGAAGAGACTGATGGGATTGGAGGGGAAAAATAAAGACTATTGCTAGGACAAGCTAATTGAGGAGGCCACCCATGAAATGAAGTGTGGCCTTTAAGCTGGATTTCCCGTGGTTAACTTACTGAGATACATTTTATCTCAAACAAACTACACACTTCTTAAAGAAGAGATGCCAACTGTCCAAAAAACACTGGACAACAATGCACATCTATCCTATCACAGAATGAACTTGCTACCAGGTTATCAGGGCTCCTGATAAACACAGTCAAGGAAGTTTCTGAAGGGAGAACACAGTGTCCCATTTTGCTGACTGCAGTATACAAGAGTCTACACAGCATTCCCGGTTTAACGTGGCTGCAGATCTCTTACCGTCTTCTTTCTGTAGGTTTTTCTCTATGACAGAAACACAGGACGCACAGGTCATGCCTGTGACCTGTAAAAAGCACTTCTGTGGTGCCACTGTCGCGGTGGCTTGCCGGGACTTTGATGAGCGGCCAGAGCTGTGGTTTTGAGGCGGCCCCCCAGTGTAAGGAGCCACTTCCTGCACGGACAGAGGTGAGCCAGCTGCAGTTTGCACCATGGAGTTCTCCACAGTGTGGTTTCCAACATGGTTGCTAGAACCATTTTCTAGGATGAAATGTCAGAAATTATTCAAATTAGAACAACAAATTTATTTTTTAGCACAGGAGGTGAAAGTCTGACACTTTTCAGATGAAAGTTCTTAGAGAGGCTACATGAAGGGTGTGTTTCTATAGCTGTTTCTCCCTCCCCACAACCAGAGACACAGGCACACAATTACAGACATATGAAAATACACTGATACTTCAAGAATGGAATGTTCTGGTTAGGTGAACGCTCTAATTAGATGATGGTAACCGTAAGAACTCACTGGGCACTCTCCTCAGCACATGTATGAGCTCCTTTAATCCTTAAAATAGCTCTACGTGCTAAATACCACTATCATCCTCATTTTATAGATGAACTAAGTTACAAGAAATTAAATAATTTGCCCCAAACCCCTTAGGCAGTAAGTAGTGAGGCTAGCTTGTAAACCAGGTCTGTTTAACTCCAAGATCTGTCCCCTCACTGTTGTCTCATTCCGGTGAGCAGAGATTCGCCCCAGCCCCATGAGAATCAAAACGACCCCAAACACCTTTATCGAGGGGTTTGTTTTTTCTCACTGTCTGTAGAAGTCCTATACACATCCCGGACATGACTCCTTTGTCAGTTGTCCACACGGCAGGTATTTATCTGCTCTCAGTCTGCAGTCTGCGTTTCACCCTCATCTAATGGCGACTCTTTTGATAAAAGAAGTCCCTAATGTTAATGAAGCCCAATTGATCAGTCAACTAAACCAACTTCAACGGCTGGTGCATTTTGTGCTCTATCTCAACACTGAAAACATTCATGACGTGTTCTTCTACAAGCTCTGTTATTTTAATAAACGTCCACATTCAGGCCCACTATATACCTCAAATTAACTTTTGCAGAGAGTATGAGGTGACAGTCAAGATTAACTTCTTTCTGTTTGGATATCCAATTGACCCAGCTACATATACTAAAAAGACCATCCTTTCCCCATTGAGTTCTGGGGGTTAAAGCACAGACGTCTTCACAAGTTCTGCGGATGAGGGTATGGACATCTTTGGGGGCCATTATTGTGCCTATCACATATGGATATACCTACATAACTAAGCATCAGCCAGATTAAAATATGGAACATTTTCATCACTTCAGAAAGTCACACTATTTTGATGACACAAAATACCTTTACGAGTATATAGAAACGATAATTATATCAAAGATGAACTCTGGTTATTTGAAAATCCACAGCTGCAGAAGACAGAAGTTGGCATTAACCTGTATTGACAACAGCCCATAACTTTTAAGTTTCTCTTCTGAATAAATCCCACATATTGGGAAGTTTTGCTCATTTTCTGGAAAGTGCTAAAACTACTTGCACTCACGCTGAGAGTTCGGTTGATCAACACTTTTAGCACCTTCGCTGAGACCCTCCAGCACTCTGGCCTTACAGGACCTCCACCTTCTTGATGCAGAGACCACCACGCCACCTCCCAGCACAGGTTCACTCTCGGATTTTGTCATTGTTCAAAATGACTTCCCCCTTCAATCTCAAACTCACAAAATCTATTCTGTGGCCACAATCTCTTAACTTTCTACCTCCTGCCCCCATCAACCCTCCTGCACCTGTCCAACCCTATTTCCCAGTCCATCACCTGTTTTCTGGATTCCCCTGCCTTTCTATCCAAATACTGTGATCAACAGTTTCAGGAATATCTGTGCTAACGCAGACAATTTCATACCCCCTAACTAACCTACAATTTACACATCGCCATTTTCTAACATTGAGGTATGACTCAGCTGAACTATGGGCTTCTGAGGATTGCTAAGAAAGTTGAAATAAATGAACAAAGACCCAAACAAGCCTATGCTACTGGGTCCTTTATCAATCTGTACTGATATTAGAGGTAGGCATATGAATTGATTCTGCTTCCTGGAAGTCTATTTGACAATATTATCAAAAATAGCACATCTATTTGTACTATTGTGCACTTGGTAGAGGCACAATAAATATTTGTGATGGAATGAAATAATGTTTATACTCTGTGATAGAGCAATCACGCTTTCAGATATTTTTCATAAGGAAATAAGTGTCTGCACACAGATAAGCCTCAAAGATATCCATGAGTATTATTTACAATCACATGCACAAAATAGATAGGAACAGTCCAATAGGAAACTAAGTTACCGTATAAACATTGAACATGGTGTTGCAGACATATGGACGGACCACAGAAGTATGTTTATGATAAACTGCAGGGTGAAAAAGCAAATTACAAAACCATGTGTAATACAAACCTATATATTTCTAAATATAAATTATATATGCTTTGGGAAAAGTCCAGAAGACCATATATGAAATGAATTTCATGTGGATTTTGGAGGAAGAGCATTCCAGACAGAGGGGACAGCAAGCCTGATATGAGGAATCGAAAGGGGTCAGAAAGGTAATGGGTGAGGGTGGGGGTTTCTAGACCACCACAGGGACTCTTCTTCTTACAACACGAGAGGAGAGTGCTTTGGAGCATCAGTGGAGTAACAGGATCGCTGCAAATGCTGGGCTGGGAACAGACTGTAAGGCTGAAAGGCAGGAAGCAGGCAGACCAGTTCGGAAGCTCTTCCAGGATCCAGGAGACAAACGAGGGTGGCTTGCACCAGGGTGCCAGCCTGTCCGACCTTATCTCCCATTACTTAGACCCAAGCTCCATCCAAGCCAGACTGCTCCCAAGACACACCTGGAGGACTCCCACCTTCAGACCCATGCTTCCGTCTCCTCTGCCTGGTATGCAGCCCTGCCCTTTTCTGCCTGCTGAAACCCTTTCCATTCTGAAATCCCAGCCAAGACCAGCTCCAACATGACTTCTACCATCAAGTCTTTGGGAGCCCCACAATCGGATGCTCCTTATCTTCTAAATCTCAAAAGCGCTTTACCTACATCTTCCTTGTCTCCTTTGTTCTAACCTGCCTTGGATGATGAGTCTCTGTGACCTGTTCCCTGTTGGAGTGTGAGCCGCACATGAGCAGGTGACAGGCTGCCTCTGAGCACAGTGCCTGGGACCCAGAAGTGTCTCACCACATGCCAGGATGAGGGAATGTGTTCAGAAAGTGACATGACCTATTTACAAGGGTGAGAGGAACATGTTATACATGACAGATGACCTTCCCTCACACTATACTCACATATCCATTTATCCATTCATTCATTCTAAAAGTACTTACCATGCGAACCAGTGAAGAAATGCAGAGCTGCCCTTTAGATAAAAACCATGTCTAAACGTATTTTTAACTGTCAAATAAGTTGACTGAAATTCAATGCCTGCCATCTGCCTATGTTATCTCAGACCAGTCTCCTCCTTCTCCCTGCCCCAGTGTCACAGAGGGCTGACCCCTGCAAACCACTTTTCCCAGGCTCCCTTGTCAACTAATTACTGATTAAATTGGGCATATGGAAGGTGACAAGTGGGACACAAGAGGAGAGAAAGGGAGAAAACCCACAACATCCCTACGTGTCTCCTGGGCTCCCAGCTCCTGGCCACGGCCTCACCCCTTGCGGTGCAGTGGTGCCAGCTCCCACCAGGCTGGCCCAGGCCCTGGGCTCCAGCAACACCCCTCTTCCTCAGACCCTCCCACCTGGGGGGTGGCTTCTGCTATTTGTAATCTCTTGGGTTTCCCTCCACTCCTGTTCGGGCTTTCAGCTCTCTAACACCTTTGTGAGTAGTTCCCCGGATTAAACCCCTCCAGTGAGCTACCATGTGACCCTGCTGTCACAGTCATCATTTTCTCTATTTCCTTCACAAATACCTACTGTGTACTGGCTGCTACTGAGTCAAAGGAGAAACAAACCACATGGTTTGAAGACTGTCCTGAAGAAGCCGCTGGTCAAACCAGAATGACCAATCAAATACGAACAATGCCTTTTTAGCAGTTAAGTGGCTATAAAAGAGACTCACCCACACACTGATAGTTTATGCTAAATTAAGATCACCAGGTAAAAGAGAGGACATCCAGCGAAATTTGAATTTCAGATAAAGAACAAATAATTTTCTAGAATAAGTATGTCCCAAATATTGCATGGGACATGTACTAAAACATTATTCATTGTCTGAAATTCAAATTTAACTAGGTATCCTCATATTTTTATTTGCTAAATCTGGTACCCTAAATACCTCTTGGGCTAAACATAATTCTAGCCAATAAAAATCACTGCTCTGGGGCCAGCACAGCAACACGGTAGTTAAGTTTGCACACTTTGCTTTGGCGGCCTGGGGTTCACCGGTTTGGATCCTGGGCATGGACCTATGCACTGCTTATCAAGCCATACTGTGACAGGTGTCCCACATACAAAGTAGAGGCAGATGGGCACAGATGTTAGCTCAGGGCCAATCTTCCTCAGCAAAAAAATCACTGTTCTTTTCCTTTCAGGTTTACTTAGTCAAAGCACATTATTCCAGATTATGCAGTTCAATGCAAATTTCTTTCTACTGCTAATAATATATTCCACTGTTGAAAAACTTTAAGCCTCACACAAATGCAGCAGATGATAACTCCACACTACATTCTGACATTTTGAGTACAGGACTTACCCTATTCTATTGTGTTTCCAAGATTTGTTTTAAAAAAAAACTCCTTCCTGAAACTTAGCACAAGAGACAAAGTACAGATTGGGGCCAAGTCCCTCCACATGACCCACCCAGGCCCTTTAAGGGCATGAGTGCAGGAAAGTACTACAACAGAGTGAACTTTTCCAGGAGACACACTTTATCCCAGTGGCCCAGGAAAGCGGATGTAGGAAACTCAAGTCCAGCTGGCCCTGAGCACGGCCAGCGGGCACTGCCCATGAGCTCTTCTTAGTGCTGAACTGGTACTGCCCTACAGCACTCAGTTCCAGCCAGAGGCTCATGTCCCTGTCCTAGTCCAGCCTGCAATTTGCACTGACAAACAGGGCCAGTATCTTGGCACCTACACAGCTACAACATTACCACCCACATAGTTGTCCCTCACAAAATGTCCCGCTCTCCCTCCTTATCTTCAGCCTCTCTCTTGACCACCCCCTGCCCATCTATCGCCCTCTTCATCCGTCCCCAGCCTAAGCTACTGGTGGGGTGGTCTGCCCTCCTCATCCCAATGCAGGCGGGGCTCCCACCTTCCCGGGGTCCTGAAGCAGCTCCTGCCAAGGTGCCAATGGCCTCCTCCTAGTTAAACCTGAGCCTCTGCGGCTGCCTTCCTTTATTTCTAGGACTCCACTCTCTTCCTGCACCACTTGTCTTCAAGGTCCTCCTCCCCAAGGCACCCCTTCCTTCTATACCAGGGCCTTCGCATTCGTCCCTCTGCTCCTTTCCCTTCTCATGCTCACTCTTTCCGGGTCTTCTGTCATCTCCCATGGCTCCCATCACTCAAATCTGCATTTCCAGCCCATCTTCCCCAGAATTTAAGATTCACAAAGCCAGCTGTCCTCCAGCGTCTACCTCAGCTAGGGCTTATCCCAGGCTCTCGCTTTCCTCCATGGCCTACCCCCATCCGCCACACACTTCTTAATAAGCAAGCTTGGTAGATCTGACCTCCTGAATTTTGTTTTGTTTTTTTGCTGAGAAAGATTAGCCCTGAGCTAACACCTGTGCCAATCTTCCTCTACTTTACACATGGGTTGCCACCACAGCAAGGACAACAAGTAGTACAGGTCCATACCCAGGATCCGAACCCAAGAACCTGGGCTGCCAAAGTGTGCCAAACTTAACCACTAGGCCATGGGACCAGCCCGTTGAAGGTCTTTTAAATCCATCTCTTGCTCTCCAGCTCCATATCATTTCTCACCCATCCTCCTACATGGTCTCAGTGCCTCAATGCACACTGCACCCTGATACCAACTGGCCTTCTAAAATATAATCTGATCTGTGCTTCCTGACTAAAATCCACTGGTAACTGCCATCACCTCTACAAGAAAGTCCAAATTCAGCTTGACAGGTAGGCCCCATTCAAGGTGGCCCACCCAGTGTCCAGCCTCAGTCTCACCACCTCTGAGTCTTCACACTCAGGCCACTCCACATTCCTCTACAGCTTCCCCAGCACACTGCGCTGCCTCTGAGGCCTTCAGGCCACTGCCCAGGCTGCTTCCTGGGCCTCCAACATTGCCAGTCTCCTCCCCGTGCCCTGTCCCTCACTAGTTCACTCCCAATTAGGAGTGACTCCCAGAGGAGTCCTTCCTAAACCCTCAAGCTTGGTTCAGGTGCCCCTCGCCTGGACTCACACAGGACTTGTCCTGCTGCTCTGCAGTGGTTTCCTCCTCCTCGGTCTCCACATCACCACAAGATAAGCTCTCAGGAGAGATGGTGTCTTGTTCATTCAGCAGCCCACAACTCTCACAGTCCTGGTGCACGGCAAAACGCAGAAGGTGCTAAAATGATGCTGCCTCTGCAGGGCTCCCATGTAAGGGAAATGAAAGAGGAAATCCGCAAGGGAACGGCCACTGGCTAGCATGTCAATGAGAGGAGGGGGGAGCAGGAACTGCTGCCACTCCCCTGGAAACTCTGTCTAGTGACATGACGGCAAGGTATGTAGGCACCTTGCTTTGTGAAGATTATCACCCCTACCCCTCTTCTCACAGCCACCAAGGGGGCAAGGGAAATCATCACTGAATCCTTTCCTTAACTCTCATTTTAAGAATGAGCTATAGGGGGCCGGCCTGGTGGCATAGTGTTCAAGTGCACACGTTTCGCTTCGGCGGCTTGTGGTTCGCCAATTCGGATCCCGGGTGCAGACATGGCACTGTGTGGCAAAAGTCATGTTATGGTAGGCGTCCCACATATAAAGTGGAGGAAGATGGGCACCGATGTTAGCTCAGGGCCAGCCTTCCTCAGCAAAAAGAGGAGGATTGGCAGCAGATGTTAGCTCAGGGCTTATCCTCCTCAAAAAATAAATAAATAAGGGGGCTGGCCCCGTGGCCAAGTGGTTAAGTTCACACGCTCCGCTGCAGGTGGCCCAGTGTTTCGTTGATTCGAATCCTGGGCGCGGACATGACACTGCTCATCAAGCCACGCTGAGGCGGCGTCCCACATACCACAACTAGAAGGACCCACAGCGAAGAATATACAACTATGTACCGGGGGGGCTTTGGGGAGAAAAAGGAAAAAATAAAATCTTAAAAATAAATAAATAAATACATACATACATATATACATAAATAAAATGACTAATATTAAAAAAAGAATGAGCTCCAGGTAGTGAGCCTAAGGTTCTGTTGTATTTATTACTTTATTTTGTTTGGCAAAGAAATCTTCAGAGAAAATGATGATGGATGGTTCCTGTGGAGAGAGAAGGGCCTGATGTTCCCACAGTATTCTTTTTAAAAAAGAATACAAAATCAGAGTTCTCTTAAGAAGAGAACCAAAAATCCAAGGAACTTACCAGCATTTTAGCCCCGGCTACATGAGAGGCAAAATCAAAACACTTCAAAATTCTATTTCCTCTATGCTGACAAACTTACCATGTGAGGAAAAGATGCAAAATTTTGTCACCACAGTCAACATGTGAAGCAGTGGGTGTGGCTTACCTGTCTAATCGTGCAGGTACCATGTAGTAAGCACAAAAAGAAAAGGAGATGACCCCAGGATGTGCTTCAAACATATCGACTACGTACCAGAGATGACTGACACCTCAAATCCCATGTCTTCTACAGCAGCGCGGAGTTCCTCTGGGTTAGTTACAGAAGGATCATAGAGAACTGTTCCAGTCCCTTTAGCCAAAGAGACTGATACTCGCTGCACCCCTTCCCTTTGGGAGATCAGGCCTTCGATGGACTGCACACAGGATGCACAGGCCATGCCAGCAATGGCAAGCACCACAGTACGGCACGTGCCTTGCACCTGGGTTCTCTGCAGGGGGCTAGGGGAGTGACGTGTGGAAGATCCATTATCTGCCCCACTCCCTTCGGTTCCATCAGGAAGCGAAACTTTAAAGTGTCCAGGTGGAAGAGCCTCAATGGCCCTCTGCAGGTCCCCCGGGGAGACACGAGAAGGGTCATACTGTACTTGGGCAGTTCTGTTCTCCAAGGACACTTGAATATTTTGAACCCCTGGGAGGCGGCCTATACTTTCTTCAATATGCAAGACACAAGACTTACAACGCATTCCATCTACTCTCAGTTGCAGGGTGACTAGCTGGCTCCCTTGGTGCCCCAAGGTCTCAGAGTTATTGGAATTCTGGTTAGCAGAAGCTGAAGGTGTCTTTGGGTTAGTGCTCTGTAACCGCCCAATATCGACTGGACCCAGGCTTAAGGGAGGCACTTTGTTCTTGATGACAGCTTCAAACCCCATGTCGTTGACATGGTCCCTGAGCTCTTGGGGTCGAATAAGAAAAGGCTGATAAGTGATGACTGCCTCTTGGTTGCTGAGTGAGACCCTGACTCTCACTACTCCTTGCAGTTTCCCAATCTTGCCTTCTATGGAGCTGACACAGGACTGGCACGTCATGCCCTCCACCCGAAGCTTGACCATGGCCTCCAGGGCAGACGAAGACCCTGAGGGCCAGGAGACAGACTTTCCTTCTGCAGTGCTGGCCGTGAAGCCCATGTCCTCAATTTGACGGCAAACCTGTGGCAGGCTCACGACCGATGGCATGTATTTCACAGTAGCACTGCCTCGTTCCAGGGAAACGTTAATGTTCACGATGCCTTTCAAAGTGGAAATCCTGCCCTCGATAGACTTTACACATGACTGGCAAGTCATGCCCAAAATGCTGATGGTGCCGGTGCTTGTCTGAGAAGGGCAGACACCGTCCAGACTATCTTCGTAGCCAACATTGTCGAAGGCGAAACTCTGCTTCATCGTTGGTTCCCAGCCGCGAGCAGGCAAAGAAAGTTTAGATAGTATCTAAAAGGGAAAGAAATAACATTATTTATCCTTAAAACTAAACATTATCTAAGATATCCCAGCTTCTCTGGCACTGAGAAAATGAAAAACAATGTCACTAGTGCCAAAACATCCAAAGAGTACAAGAGCATAAAATGCAGGGAAAAAAGGCTATAAAGACATTATTTATCAAATGAAGGGTTCGGATGGGCTCCTTTTACCTCTGACATTCTGTGATTCTGAACCTACAAGTCAACTGTCCACTTTAGTGAAATGTTTTTCTTGCCCCAAAGACATGGTTTCTCTAGGAAAGGAGGAGAACAGGATGCAGCTTATAAGCACAGAACAAGCATAGCAGGCCTGTGACAGAGGCAGAGAGCACAGGAGTCCACAGGTGTCCCTGAGAGCCACCCCCGTGGCCCGCTGATACCTGAAACCTCCCCACAGAACTTGGTACTTTCAGCTCAAATTTTGGGGGTCCTGCTGCAAAACACACAAGAGTAGGTGCCACCTTAACTCTTTGTCTCCTTCTAGAGGTGTCTGTCTCATTCTCTGAGCAGGGGTTAACTAGGGTTAACAACCACAGGGAGGGCAGACCTCCCAGGTTCCATGGGGTCAGACCACATTGCCTGTGAAAAAAGGTCTGGAAGTACGTTCCCTGAGCCAGGGGAAATGAGGACAAAGAGCTGGGTCAAGACGGGCATGAAGGGAAAAGCCAGAAAAATAGAAAGTTGAATTTAACAGGAAACGGCTCAGTTCTGCCTTGGCTGAGTGTCACTGCCCTCCTGGGTGTTCAGGACAGTCACAGTCATTACCGAAAACCACAAGTACTTCAGCAAATCAAATGGACCATTTTCTTGATATACCACAGTACAAGCGTAATTTTTCCTCATTTCTTCTTATAATAATGTGGCCTCAGTCATTCTATTAACAAGACACAACTTTCCTTTCAAAGGGTCCCAGCCTCATCACTCTCTTAATTTAGATATAGCTTTTATACCACTACTATTACATGCTTCAGAAATTTGGGAACAGGCTTTTACATATGGTACATGATTAAAAAAGCATAGCCCTCTCTATACCTACACAACCTGCTTATCCTCAGATGAGCCTTAGGAACATGGATTGACCTTCTCTGTATCCTGCACATAAAACGCTATCTTTCCATCTTCAGCTTTTGAGCAGCATGACAAGATGAAAGTTTAAATAACTTTGAAAACAGCCCATAAATGTTCATTTGTATATCCATAAAGGAAATCATAAGCTAGTTTGGAATTAATAATTATAAAGATTTTTTTTAAAGTATTCACTGTAGGATTTCCTAAAATAGTAGAGAAAAAAGGGTGTAATTAAATAATTTATGGGTAGCAACTCAAAAGAGTTTGTTGAATCTAATAAATATACTGAAATTATCTGTGGTACCAATACAAAAATGTAGTGTATGATAAGAATGATATAACAGTAGTAATGGACAATTGGGTAGCCACCTGTGAAATCTATTCAGAAAAATATAAATTTGGAACCTATGTATCAAAAGACATTTCAGATAGATCAAAGATGAAGATGTAAAAAATGAAATAAAAATACCAGAAGAAAACATGGGACAATATCTATAATAATCTCAGAGTGGGGAAAGCCTTAATATGACAAAACAAAAACAAGAAAATCCAGAAGCTATAAAAGACTAATATATCTAACCATAATAAGAGAAAAAATTGCTCATAGCAAGGCAAAAGACAAACAATAAGCTGAGGGGAAAAAAGATTTGCTTCACATTAAGCAAATTAAGAACCAATTTCTTTACTATATAAAGAGCTCCTTCAAAGAAGAAAAATGTCAAAAATCCAACAGAAAAAAGAAGATAGTCCATCGAAAAGGAAATGCAAATGGCTTTCAATATAAGAAGAAACAATATTACAGGAGAAATGTAACATTCCAAGCACACTACAGGGCAGTTTTCACCACTCAGATTGACACCCATCACCGTGTTCTCCAGAGCTAGCGGGCGTGTAAACTCTCTAGAGGTCAACTTGGCAATACCTATTAAAATTACAAATTCATATGCTCTTTGACCCAGCAACTCTACTTCTAAGAATTTAGCCAATAAGTCTATCTGTTCATGTACAAAAGGAAGCACACAACAAAGATATTAAATGCTGCAAAGGACTGGAAAAATGTCCATCAATAAGAGGTTGGTTAATTAAATTACTGCACAGCCATACAATGAAGTACTATGCAGCTCTTAAAAACAATGAGGCAACTCTACAGTACGTATTCAAATAGACTGATGGCATGGGGCCGGGCCGGTGGCTCAGTAGTTAAGCGCACACATTCCGCTTTGGCGGCCCGGGGTTCACCAGTTTGGATCCCGGGTAGAGACACGGCACCGCTTGGAAAGCCATGCTGTGGTAGGCGTCCCACATATAAAGTAGAGGAAGATGGGCATGGATGTTAGCTCAGGGCCAGCCTTCCTCAGCAAAAAGAGGAGGATTGGCAGCAATTAGCTCAGGGCTAATCTTCCTCAAAAAAAAAGAAAGAAAAGAAATAGACTGATAGCCAATATATTGTTCAGTGAAAAAATATATAGGGTATATAGTGTTTCGGTTATCTATTGCTATATGACAAACCAAATCTAGTGGCTTACAATGACAGCTCACAGTTTTTCAATTTGGACAGGGGTTGGCAGGAAAAGCTCATCTCTGCTCCTCATCTGGAATGGCTTGAACAGGGCTACAGGTTCCACTTCCAAGAAGATGGTTCATTTATCACATGGTTGGTGGCAAGTTGATACTGGCTGCCATCGGGAGGCTGCTGGACCTTGGTCTCTTCCAGGTAGCCTCTCCACACGGCTAGGTTGAGTACTTGACAGTTGGCGGGTTCTGGGTTCTGAGAGGGAGTGTCACAATAGTGAGCATTCCCAGAGAACAAGTCCCATGGTGCAGTCACTTACCAAGCCTTCACTTGCATCACATTCGCTAACTCATCATTGGAAAAGCTAGTCACATGGCCAAGCTCAGTCAATGTGGAATGGAATTACATAAAGGCTTGAATACAAGGAGGTGTAGTTCATTAGGAGGGCCACCAAAATAAGTCTATCGCAGTATGCTAGCATTATTTGTATGAGAAAAAGATTAATATACACACAGATGCTTGTAAATACATAGATTACCTCTGGAAGAATATATAAGAAACCAGTGCAGAGTTTGAGGAGGACTGGGCAGCTGAAGGGATCAGGTAGCTGGGGTACAGGAGTGGGGGAAAAAGAGTTACTTTTCACTGTACAACCTATTGTACAACACACATGCATTACCAAATTCTAAAAAACAATTTGAAAATTGAAATAACATGAGCAGAAAGGAGATCCAGAACAGTGACTTGATTATAACTGGTATTAATTAAATACTTATTTAATTGAAAAGAATGAAGGAAAAACTAAGATATTCAAGCACATTCACCTTAATATACTATCTTTGTAAGCAGAAATTGCTTCTTTATAATAAGACCTAACCATCAATCATCTCTTCTGTTGGAAAAAGAAATCCCTAATGATTTACTTACCCAACTTATTTTTCTTGGTTCTACCTTTAGCTACAAGTCACCAAATCCCAAGCCCTAATGCTGGCTCTTAAGTCCTGGATTGTTGATTCTATGCTCCTGCCAAAAGGGCCTGCAGAAGTGTTGGAAGCTATTTGTTTGTAGAAAACAATACTCAGAGGTCCCCCTTCTAGAACGGTAGGTTTCTAAGAACAAGCATTTACGGAAGACAGAGGTCTGCAAATAACACAACTTCATGAATCACCAGAGTATCTGTTGGTTTAGGAGCAACCTAATAACAGTTGCTGGGTGTCTGGATAGTTTTCAATGTGTGTGTGTCTGTGTGTGTGTCTGTGTGTGGGTTTTCTTTTTATTGAGTTGATAGGTTACAATCTTGTGAAATTTCAGTTGTACATTAATGTTTGTCAGTCGTGTTGTAGGTGCACCACTTCACCCTTTGTGCCCACCCACCACCCTACCTTTCCCCTGGTAGCCACTAATCTGTTCTCTTTGTCTGCATTTTTAAATTCCTCATATGAGTAGAGTCATACAGAGATTATCCTTCTCTAACTGGCTTATTTCACTTAACAAAATTCCCTCAAGGTCCATCCGTGTTGTTGCAAATGGGACGATTTTGTTCTGTGTTACAGCTGAGTAGTATTCCATTGTATATATATACCACATCTTCTTTATCCATTCATCTGTTGATGGCACTTAAGTTGCTTCCATGTCTTGGCTACTGTAAATAATGCTGCAGTAAACATTAGGGTGCTTAGGACTTTTGGAATTGCTGACTTCAAGCTCTTTGGATAGATATCCAGTAGTGGAATAGCTGGGTCGTATGGTAGTTCTATTTTTAATTTTTTGAGGAATCTCCATACTGTTTTCCATAGTGGCTGCACCAGTTTGCATTCCCACCAGCAGCGTATGAGGGTTCCTTTTTCTCCACAACCTCTCCAACATTTGTTACTATTAGTTTTAGATATTTTTGTCATTCTAATGGGTGTAAGGTGATATCTTAGTGTACTTTTGATTTGCATTTCCCTGATGATCAGGGATGATGAACATCTTTTCATGTGCCTATTGGCCATCTGTATATCTTCTTTGGAGAAATGTCTGTTCATGTCTCTAGCCCAGTTTTTTGATCGGGTTGTTTGATTTTTTTGTTGTTGAGTTGTGAGAGTTTTTTATATATTATGGATATTAAGCCTTTGTCAGATACATGACTTGCAAATATTTTTGCCCAGTTAGTGGGTTGTTTTTTTGTTTCAATCAGTTAGAGAAGGATAATCTCTGTATGACTCTACTCATATGAGGAATTTAAAAATGCAGACAAAGAGAACAGATTAGTGGCTACCAGGGGAAAGGTAGGGTGGTGGGTGGGCACAAAGGGTGAAGTGGTGCACCTACAACACGACTGACAAACATTAATGTACAACTGAAATTTGCCTTGAAGAAGCTCTTTAGTCTGATGAAGTTCCATTTGTTTATTCTTTCTATTGTTTCCCTTCTCTGAGAAGACATGGTGTCTGAAAAGATCCTTTTGATACTGATGTCAAAGAGTGTACTGCCTACGTTTTCTTCTAGAAGCCTTATGGTTTCAGGTCTCACCTTTAGGTCTTTGATCCATTTTGAGTTTATTTTGGTGAATGGTGAAAAAGAATGCTCAATTTTCATTGTTTTACGTATGGCTTTCCAGTTTTCCCAGCACTATTTGTTGAAAAGACTTTCTTTTCTCCATTGTATGCCCTCAGCTCCTTTGTTGAAGATAAGCTGTCCACAGACGTGTGGTTTTATTTCTGGGCTTTCAATTCTGTTCCACTGATCTGTGCACCTGTTTTTTTACCAGTTCCATGCTGTTTTGATTACTGTAGCTTTGTAGTACGTTTTGAAGTCAGAGATTGTGATGCTTCCCGTTTTGTTCTTTTTCCTCAAGATTGCTTTAGCAATTTGGGGTCTTTTGTTGCCCCATATGAATTTTAGGATTCTTTGTTCTAATTCTGTAAAGAATGTCATTGGGATTCTGATTGGGATAGCACTGAATCTGTAGATTGCTTTAGGTAGAACGGACATTTTAACAATCTTTATTCTTCCAATCCATGTACATGGAATGTCTTTCCATCTCCTCATGTTGTCATCCAATTCTCTCAGAAAGGCCTTGTAATTTTCATTATATAGGTCCTTCACTTCCTTAGTTAAATTTACCCCAAGGTATTTTATTCTTTTTGTTGTGATTGTGAATGGTATTGTGTTCTTGGGTTCTTTTTCTGTTAGTTCGTTATTAGAGTATAGAAATGCGACTGATTTATGTAAATTGATTTTATACACTGCAACTTTGCTGTAGTTGTTGATTACTTCTAACAGTTTTCCAATGGATTCTTTGGGGTTTTCTATATATAAGATCATGTCATCTGCAAACAGCGAGAGTCTCACTTCTTCCCTCCCTATTTGGATTCCTTTTATTCCTTTTTCTTGCCTGATTGCTCTGGCCAGGACCTCCAGTACTACATTAAATAAGAGTGGTGAGAGAGGGCATCCTTGTCTCATTCCTGTTTTCAGGGGGATGGTGCTCAGTTTTTGCCCACTGTGTATGATGTTGGCTGTGGGTTTGTCATATATGGCCTTTATTATGTTGAGGTAGTTCCCTTCTATGCCCATTTTGTTCAGAGTTTTTATCATAAATGGCTGTTGGATCTTGTCAAATGCTTTCTCTGTATCTATTGAGATGATCGTGTGGTTTTTATTCCTCAGTTTGTTGATGTGGTGTATCACGTTGATTGATTTGCGGATGTTGAACCATCCCTGTGTCCCTGGTATGAATCCCACCTGATCATGATGTATGATCCTTTTGATGAATTGCTGAATTCTGGTTGCCAACATTTTGTTTAGAATTTTTGCATCTATGTTCATCAGTGATATTGGCCTGTAGTTCTCTTTTTTCATGGTGTCCTCATCAGGCTTTGGTATCAGCATGATGTTGGCCTCATAGAATGTGTTAGGAAGTGTTCCATCCTCCCTAATTTTTTGGAATAGCTTGAAAAGGATAGGTATTAAATCCTCTCTGAAAGTTTGGTAGAATTCCTCAGGAAAGCCATCTGGTCCTGGAGTTTTATTTTTTGGGATGTTTTTGATTGCTGTTTCAATCTCTTCCCTTGTGATTGGTCTGTTCAAATTGTCTGCTTCTTCTTGAGTGAGCTTTGGGAGATTGTAGGAGTCCAAGAATTTATCCATTTCCTCTAGGTTATCCATTTTGTTGGCATATAGTTTTTCGTAGTATTCTCGTATAATCCGTTGTATTTCTGCAGAGTCTGTTGTTATTTCTCCTCTTTCATTTCTGATTTTGTTTATTTCAGCTTTCTCCCTTTTTTTCTTTGTAAGTCTGGCTAGGGGTTTGTCAATTTTATTTATCTTCTCAAAGAACCAGCTCTTTGTTTCATTGATCCTTTCTACCGCCTTTTTCGTTTCAATAGTATTTATTTCTGCTCTGATTTTTATTATTTCTCTCCTTCTGTTGACTTTGGGCTGTATTTGTTCTTCTTTCTCTAGTTCAATTAGGTGTAGTTTAAGATTGCTTATTTGGGATTTTTCTTATTTGTTAAGATGTGCCTGTATTGCGATGAATTTTCCTCTTAATACAGCTTTTGCTGTATCCCATATGAGTTGGTATGGCATGTTATCATTTTCATTTGTTTCCAGGTATTTTTTGATTCTTGTTTAATTTCTTCAATGATCCATTGCTTCTTCAGTAGCATATTGTTTAGTCTCCATAACCTTGTGCCTTTCTCAGCTTTTTTCTTGTAATTAATTTCTAGCCTTATAGCATTATGATCGGAGAAGATGCTTGTTATTATTTCAATTTTTTTAAATTTGTAGAGGCTTGCCTTGTTTCCCAACATATGGTCTATCCTTGAGAATGTTCCATGTGCACTTGAGAAGAATGTGTATTCTGCTGTTTTAGGATGAAGCGATCTATATATGTCTATTAAGTCCAATTGTTTTAGTTTTTCACTTAGCTCCACTATTTCCTTGTTGATTTTCTGTCTGGATGATCTGTCCATTGATGTGAGTAGGGTGTTGAGGTCCCCTACTATTATTGTGTTGTTTTTAACATCTTCCTTTAGGTCTGTTAATAGTTGCTTTATGAACTTTGGTGCTCCTATGTTGGGTGCATAGATATTTATAAGCGTTATTTCTTTTTGATGAAGTGTCCCTTTCATCATTATATATTGTCCCTCTGTGTCTCTCTTTACCTGCCTTATTTTGAAATCCGTTTTGTCTGATATAACAACTGCAACACCTGCTTTCTTTTGCTTGCTATTAGCTTGAAGTATTGTCCTCCACCCCTTCACTCTAAGCCTGTGTTTGTCCTTGGGGCTGAGGTGTGTTTCCTGGAGGCAACAAATTGTTGGATCTTGTTCTTTAATCCATTTTGCCACTCTGTGTCTTTTGATTGGAGAGTTCAATCTGTTTACATTGAGGGTGATTACTGATGCATGTGGACTTAAAGCTGTCAATCTGTCGCTCATTATCTGGGTTTCCTGCATTACCTTTGTTTCTCATCCTGTGTGCTGTAGCCTACCCATTGACTACTGCAATTTCTTAAGCTGGGTTTCTTAGATTTTTTCCTTATTTATGTTTTGTGGCTCTGTTCTGTTTTTTAGTTTAGTGGCTACTCTGAAGTTTGTGTTTAGAATCTTGTGTATAATATCGTCTATTCTCTGGTGGTCTCTTACTTACTTGGCCTAGACTGATTTACTCCCTTTGCTCTTCCCTTCCTAAATTATTATTTTCATTTCTTATTCCAACTTGTGTTATGAGTTTGTAGTTAGAGTGATAAGATCGTCTTTGCTTTGGTAGTTTCCTTACCGTTACCCTAATGCTATAGTTGAATATTTGGTATCCTATTCTGGTTCTATTTATCTGTCTCCCTACTCTGTAGTTTGTGACCCCTTTCTCCTTTTTTTCTTTTTTCAGGTATGAGAGCCTTCTTGAGGATTTCTTGTAGTGGAGGACTTTTGGTTACAAATTCTCTTAACTTTTGTTTGTCTGGAAAAGATTTAATTTCTCCCTCATATCTGAAGGATATTCTTGCTGGATAGAGTACTCTTGGCTGAAGATTTTTATCTTTTAAAGTTTCGAATATGTCACTCCATTCTCTCCTAGCTTGTAAGGTTTCTGTAGAGAAATCCGCTGAAAGTCTGATAGGAGTTCCTTTGTAGGTTATTTTCTTCTCTCTTGCTGCCCTGAGTATTCTTTCTTTGTCTTTCATTTTTGCCATTTTTACCACTATATGCCTTGCAGTAGGTCTTTTTACATTGACAAATCTTCCCCTACACACATTTCTCCCTCAATCCCTAGATTTGGGAAGTTCTCTTCTATAATTTCATTAAGCACACTTTCTGCTCCATTTTCCTTTTCCACATTCTTGGGAATTCCTATGATCCTTAAATTCTTTCTCCTCATTGAATCCGCTATCTCTCGGAGATTTTCCTCATTCTTTTTAATTCTTAGTTCTCTTTCTTCCTGTCTGGAGCCATTCAGCCTGTCTATCTTCGATTATGCTAATTTGCTCTTCTATGATGTCCACACAGGCATTCAGGGAATCCGTATTCTGTTTTATCTGGTCCATTGTGGTTTTTCATCTCTATTAATTCTGTTTGATTCTTCTTTATAATTTCAATCTCTTTTGTGAAGTAACTCCAGAACTCGTTGGCTTGTTTCTCTATCTTTCTCTCTACCTCATTGAGTTTTTTGATGATAGCTACTCTGAACTCATTTTCACTTAGTTTACCTATTTCCAAGTCCTCAGGACTTAATTCTGTGTTTTTATTGTTTTCCTTCTGGTCTGGAGCTTTCATAAATTGCTGGATGGTAGAGGAGTGGTTTTTGCGCATGATGGTTGTATTCGGTTGCAGTTACAGTCTGTCACCACTAGATGGGGGTCGAGAGCCACATGTGCTGAGCCCTCTGCCTTCAGGCAAGATGGCGGCACCCATTGTGGTTTGCCTGGGGCAGGGTTGGGGGGAGTTTCTCATGCGCAGATCTGGCTTCGGATCAGCTCTGTTCTCTGGTCTCCCGGGGCACTGGCCTGATGGGGTCCCCACACACGGAAGCTTTCCCCCATCAGCAGGTTTCCACTGCACTGGCAGTGGGAATCCTGGACAATCCCCTGGTCGCACGGCCCCTCCCCCACTCCTTCCTGCACCCGTGGCAGCGATCCCAGTCTCTTGGGGAGGGATCAAAGTTCTCTCCTACCCCGTTCCAACTCCTCGAAGGGCGGCTCCAGCCTCTCCGTTCTCTGTCTTCTTACTCTGTAGGTCTCTGACGGTCTCGGCATTAGGGGTCATTGGTTGAAATTCAGTTTTTCCATTTCTTTGGTTTTATTTTGGAGGGGAGAGAGTCCCAGGTCAGCTCACCCTGCCATTTTGCTCCGCCTCCTCTCCCAAGGATGCCTGTGTGTGGTTTTAATTCTGTTCTTCCATTGAGACAATCTTTGGGGGGGAAAATCCTTCTAATGAGTTAAAAAAAAAAAGAAAAACATGTTTGGGTTTAAGGGCTCATTAAGCAATCACAGACACTGGAGAATCGGCCCAGAGCACAAACTGGGTGTCCAGGGAAAATCTTGTGGAAGCCCCAGTTTTGTCTAATTCCCATTTAATTATATACACTTCGAGAACAAACATCTGGGACTTCTTCTGCAGGCAGGCCCAACACCAGGTTGGGGAAGAACTTTTGCTGGCTTTTGAATTTTTAGTAAACTATTTATATGGTAGGCATCAGGATTAGAAGGGAGTGGAAATACAAGAAGAGGGGGAATTCCACAGAGGGGAATCCAAAAATGAATTTTAATTCTTTGCTACCTCTCTAGGCACCCATGTCACATGGAATCTGCTGAGACTGCCAAGGCTTTTAAAAGAAAAGACCAGTTTAATGCCAATATAAGCTGTTGATTCACCAAGATGGAGCCAGGAAGGGAAAATAAGTTACTCAGACAGGCCAGTCTGGCACTGGAAATTGAAAGGGGGGGGGCACATTTTGATGATGAAAGGTTTCAAAACGAGACTGAAATTGAAAGGCCCAGAAACAACATGTCTTGTAGAAAGTGGCTGTGATCACACATCAAAGAGCAATACTACCATGTACACAAGAAAAGGACCACTGGCCACTTATGGGATCTCTTAGTTCATAAGAGATCTCCATCATCCTCAAATAGGATACCACTCACCCACTTATCCTTGAAAACTTCTTTCACTTTGAAGGGCGAACAACACCCTCAACAACTTACAAGGCAAAATGTCATACACGTATGTGACTTTTCTAGTATATAAGCCCCACCCATTACAATGCTATACACCTGAACTTTCATGGAATTCAAAATACAGAAAAGTCTTGGTTTTTTTCCTATGTACACAGACTGAATAATAACAAATAGTTAATGACTCTCAGTATGATCTTAGTGTCCAAGATAATTCTATAAGTAGGTATTCTTATCACCATTTTACTGCTGAAACAGACTCAGAGGTTTATCCAAAGCCATAAATCAATTTAAATAACATGAGCTAGAATTTAAATCCAGTGCAAAAGTCCAACAGGCTTTCTATTTTTTAAAAACAACTTTTAAGGTTACTTTTCCTTTTTAGCCATGTTAATTACAGGAAGAGACTACAAAGCAGAAAAGCAAAAGGAAGAAAACACAAGAAAACAGCCACATCCCACTTGCCACATAAACAAGGAGGCTAATACCTAGGCGAGGGAGTGCAGTATGGAGGCAAGGGTGCGGCCAGGGCCACTGAGCCTCGCTGCCTGAGAGTATCTGTCACCTCTGGTTGTCTCTGGAATGTCAGAAAAACAACAGCAGAATATCAGCACTCGCTCTGCTTTCTTCAATATTCCTAATTACAAATACACTTGAGGCAACCATACTTACAAGAGGTGGCAATGCTTCCGGGCACCATGTACATCCTCCCGAACACACTGTGAGTGAGTCACTGCCTGGCTCTTTTCTTATCTGAGAATTCTCTGAATGTCAGAGATGCATAGGGGAGGGAGGGTCAGAAGACAGTGCTTGACTCAAGAAAAGATCCCAATCAAACCACCCCAGGCAGATGAGTGTTGGTCCCTAAAACCTCCACTGAGGAAGTAGAGATGTCCCCACGTTAAACCTGCATGTATACAGATTTGCAGGAGTAGATGTTTATGCAGTGATACATAAAATTGAGGTTAGCTATGGGTGAGTTATGAAATTCTGATTTTTTTACTATCTGTATATATTTTCCAATTTTTAAAATTCAAATTAAAAAAAAACACAATTATTGCTTTTATACCAGAAAACAAATGTGCTGTTTCAGTTTATTCAAGGCAAGGAAGAAAATGTTTTGTTAACATACTAATATAAGCAACAATAACATTAATCATTGTGATAAAGATGACCACAATGATGAACTGATGACATACTTGTACATGGCTTTAAACTCTAAAAAACACTTTTACATATCTTTGTTTAAATATCTGTCTTTCCTACCTGTTGTGAATTTCTTGAGGGTATGTCTCACAGTCTTGGGTATGAATTCTAGCCTTGTCTGAGCAAATTAGAGCCTCAGTTTTCTCAGCTGTAAAGTGGGATGATAATAATAATGCCCACCCTACAGTTTTGCAGGAGGGCCTGAAAGCCAAGGGGACTTAAAAGGCTAACATCACAAATGTATGAAAATGAGTGACTATGAAGACAAACAAGGCCTCATTTGATTGGCCCCAGGAGGTAGACAGGGAACTTACTGTTTTCCACCATTTACTGAGAAGGAAAACTAATGATTAAAACTAGTGTACCTATTCCCCCAACCCTCACTCCAACCCCTGCAAACTGTTCTTTAACGTTGTTTAACAAAGGTCTAGGAAGAGCCTCCAGTGGTATTTAAATTTTATCTACTGAAGAAACTAACCAAAACTTCAAACACTGCTGAGGGCCGCTATGAGCCTGGGCTGTGCGCCCTCCAGGGCCACCCCAGTCCTGGTGCTGACTGTGCACTTTCTGGGAAATTCTGTACAAATTGCCTGTTTCCTTCTCTTGATCCCAGCGAGGAAAAATATTAACCCTTAGTGAGAAACTGGATGCAGTATACCCATTATTTGTCCGGGAGAAAAAAGTGAGTAAAATTAACAACAAATAAAACTAACAAACCTCAGTACATACGTACAATACATGTTGTTTTCTAAATACAATAAAATAAAATTTAGAAATTCACAAACCATACGACCTCTCCAAGAGGCACTTCACAACATGGTCTCAGAGAACCCATTTGCAATCTCTTTCCATACAGCTTTACTATCAACCATCTCAGAGAATTTCGTCGCTTTCAATTTATGTCTATTTTAACAATTATTCCATCAGACTTTTACCAATCAATAGCATTTTTTTCTGCTTCTGAATCTTCTCTGATAACACTATATTTCAAGCCTCTCTCAAAGAAAATTTAAATGACAGTCACTATCAAGCAATTGTCAATATCTTAGAATATTTTTTTACATTTGAATGAAATAATGTAAGTCAGAACCATAAGGTCATAATTCCCTTATCTCATTTCCCAGAAATATGGGAAGATCATGATGTAATGACAGATGTGCAATCTTGCAACTGGCTAGAAGAAATGTCACACCAACAACATGAAGTTAATTCAAATATTTATATTATATGATAGAAGTCAATGAACTTAAGATTATTTTTGTTGTTACTTATTATTATTATTGATAAATTGCAAACGGTTGTCAGATTTGATGAAACAATGCACTCAGTATTTTATCACACAATAATGTATATTATAGTGGCTAATGAATGCAGTGGTTTCTGCCTAGAATTATAGATATGACCAGCAATACATAAAACAAACATATTCCTTTGAAAGACTTAGGTATAAACCTAATGTTTATAACTTATGCTACTCTATAAATGCATGATAGGAACTTGTTATTTTAAAAAATCCTCAGAAAAAGAAAAGCAAGTGGCTGGTAAATCTTTTTAAAAAACAGTGATAATATATGGTCAACTAATATTTGATGAGGAAGCCAAGAATACTCAATGGAGAAAAGACAGTCTCTTTCATAAATGGTGCTGGGGAAATTGGATATTCACCTGCAAAAGAATGAAACTAGATCCCAATCTTACTTACACCACTCACAAAAATTAACTTGAAATGGATTAAAGACTTAAATGTAAGACCAAAAACCAATAAAACTGCTAGAAGTAAGCAGAGGAAAAACTCCTTGACATGAGTCTTAGCAATGATTTTTTTGGATATGACACCTAAAGCGCAAGGAACAAAATCAAAAATAAACAAGTGGGACTACACCAAACCATAAAGCTTCTGCACAGCAAAAGAAACAACCAACAAAATGAAAAGACAACCTATGGAACGGGAAAAAATATTTGCAAACCATATATCTGACAAGGGGTTATTATCCAAAATATACACAGAATTCATACAACTCAAAAGCGAAAAAAACCACAAATAATCCAATTGAAAAACAGGAAGAGGTGGGGCCCGCCCCGTGGCTGAGAGATTAAGTTCTCATGCTCCGCTGCAGCAGGGTTTCACCGGTTCACATTCTGGGCCAGGACATGGCACCACTTATCAGGCCATGCTGAGGCAGCATCCCACATGCCACAACTAGAAGGACCCACAGCTAAAAGAAAATATACAACTATGCACCAGGGGGCTTTAAGGAGAAAAAGGGGAAAAAAAATAAAATCTTAAAAAAAAAGAAAGAAAGAAAAACAGGAAGAGGAACAAAAGAGACATTTTTCCAAAGAAGAGGTACAAATGGCCAACAGGTACATGAAAAGGAGCTCAACATCACACTAGTCATCAAAGAAATGCAAATCAAAACCACAATGAGATATCACCTCACACCTGTTAGAATGGCTATCATCAAAAGGACAAGAGATAACAAATGCTAGAGATGATGTGGAGAAAAGGGAACCCTTGTGCACTGTTGGTGGGAATGCAAATTAGTACAGTCACTATGGAAAACAGTATGGAGGCTCCTCAAAAAATTAAAAATAAAACTACCATATGAGCCAACAATTCCACTTTTGGGTATTTATCTGAAGGAAACTGTCAAAGAGAGATCTGCACCTCTGTGTTCATATCAGCATTATTTACAAAAGCCAAGACATGGAAGCAACCTAAGTGTCCATCAATGGACGAATGGATAAACAAAATTAGGTATATATACACAATAGAATATTATTCAGCCATAAAAAGGAAAGAAATCCTGCCGTTTGCAACAACATGGATGGACCTTGAGGGCATTGTGAAATGTGAAACAAAATGGAGTCACTTACCTCTAAGGGCTTTAAAATGGAGCTGGGAGGCCACTAAGGTAAAGGATTTTATGCATGTCCTCATCAGGTAAAACATGAACTTCGGAATTAAGTCAAGACACAAATCCTCCCAGAACGCTTAGAGTACCTGCAACTCCTCATCTTGAGTGCCTTTTACCTCCCCTTAGCCATAGTCTGAGCAATCAATTATGTTTAGCCAAGATTAGGTTTCTGCTGCCAACCCCAATTAAACTGTTTGTAATGCAAACTTCCTTCTTTTGCTTTTAAAAGCCCCTGCCTTTTAGTCCCTGGAGGGACACTATTTGGGTTGCTACTAAATCTGTGTCCCCTGAATTGTAATTATTTGATCCCAAATGAACACCTCCCTGTCTCTCATTTTGGTTCTTTATATTCAGGTTAACGTACATGCTGTCAGAAGTGGGATCTGAAGCGATCTCACCTTCGTGGACCAGTGTCCCCCAGGAACCGGGTATGGTACCTACACGAGCCCCTTGTGCTCACCGTTTCCACAGATGGCTGACTCTTCCCATCCTGAGTCCTCTCAGCTTCTGATCTCCCTCCACTTGGTCCTAGTGCCTTTTTGGGGGATCAGGGCTGACTGCCCAGGAGTGACTGCAAAAGAGCCTGCTTTTCCAGCCCACCATCACTGCCACAGGAGGGGCTGCCTGGCGGGGGTTCTCCCTGGGCAGTGAGGACAGCGAGCACTCTAAATTGAGGGAGTTTCCTATCGAATTTCCCTATTCTTGTTCACATGCTTTTCTTTACCACTGGAGTTTCATTGTCTAAAGTTTTCTGAGAAGTTCCTTCCTCAGGAACTCCAGCTGTTTTCCATTTAAGAACTATGGGCCTTTCTCTTGGAAATTTCTGTCTCAGTGGACTGATAACACCAAAGATGATTTAAAACTACAATGGCCACAGTGGGGCTCTTCTTAAGCCCCTAAACTTATTTTTCTGTGTAATAAACTTGAAAACCGTGGAACAAGTTGAATGAAACGCTTACTTTATTTGGTATTCAGAAGCTTCTAAACTAGTCCAGGACTCCAAAATTGCTTCCCTCCAAGACACAAATTCTAAACTCACTAAAAAGAGTTCTCAATTTCAAAAGACTCAGAACACTTCCCTGTCACCCACTCCTGCTCCTTGTCCCCTCCTGCTTCTCAAACCTGTCCTGCGCTCCTCCTCTCCCTCTTCCCTTTCCCTTCCCTGGCTGAACCCCCTTGTCATTCCCAAGACACCTAAGCTTCCCTCAGTCCTCCAGCCCCAACTTCTCCTACTTAACCCATTCAAATCCCTTTAAGACTCAACAACAAGGGTACCCACTTAAATATAACTTAGGCACCTTGGACTGAACCAGAATTGAGGGCTACAGCCAAGGAACTTCCCAAAGTTACTGAAGACCCTCACAGTTTGGCAGAAGAATTTAACATTGTGAAATTCCATGAGCCTGGGTTTTCTGATCTTTATCAACCAATTCACACACTTGTGGGAGAAGCTCAGGCCCAACACTGGAGGGCTAAAGCTGGCTACAATCATCTTTTAGAGGACTTTCCACAGACCCTGCCAGCTGACAGCTCTAAAGCCCAAGAAAGAGCAAAAACGTTATATAAGGCCTTCCCAAAACCTGTTGACTGGAATAAAATTGAGGCATGCACACAAGGTCTGATGAACCTGCGCATGACTATTACAACAGGCTCAAAATTATTTTTAAGGAACAGTCTGGACTCCCTTTAGACAGAGTCCAGCAAGGTGGCCTTTAATTCCATGTTCCTAAATGGCTTAGAGGAAGATCTTGCACTTCTGGTGAAGTGAGCACAACTTAATTGGGAAACCATGGCAACTCCTGATTTGGTTAATTTGGCAAACCAATTAGCCCAGACTATCCAAAAATCCCATAAAGGAAAGGCCACTAAAATTGCAAATTTACAGCTTCAACAACTATCAGCCTCACCCCAGAGGCCTCAACAAACTGAAGTCTTTAAACTCCAAAAATGTTTGCCATTTTTGCAAGAAATCTGGCCACTGGAAAAACGATTGTCTTAAACTAAAACACTCTAAATAATCTTCCAATGTTAAGCCTTCAGCTCCTCCTATGGACTAAAGCTGCTCCAGGACAAAGGAGGTTTTTCCAGTCCTCCCCCTTAATCACCTGAGTAAAAGTTCCTTTATGATCAGAATGAGGTCATTCTTGTCTTAACTGATACTGGAGCCACACTTTCCACGCTCAACCCCGCCAGCCTCAAACCATCCCTTCCTTCGAGCACCAAGAAAATTCCAGTGGTGGGAGTAGCTAATAAACCCCTTACAACTTATAAACCCCTTTCCAGTTGGACCCCCTCCAGGACAGCCCTTCCTTCCTACTGGTCAATTCTGCTCCTGTGGGACGAGACTTTTTAGAAAAATATCATGCTGCCATCTCTTTTTCTCAAAAGGGGTTAACAATTCTTGAAACAGAGAATAACAACTCCGAGAACCCAGCCCTTTTGAGGAAGCTCCTAAAAACCTTTGGGCAAAATCCAGAACAGATACTGGGAAGATTCACTGCGCCCCCCCTGGTAAAAATTCAGATTGATCCTAATAAACCTCTCCCAAACATTAGATGATACCCTTTAAATCCTGAAGCCCTTGCAGGAATTAAACTAATCATAGAGGAACAGAGTTCAGGGCCTCACCGTTCCCTGTACCAGCCCTTGTAACATGCCCATCCTCCCTGTAAAGAAACCTCATGGACAAGGATGGAGGCTCATACAAGATGTCAGGGCTATTAATAATATTGTCATTCCTCAACAGCCTGTTTTTTGCAATCCGCACACTCTCCTAACCTCCATTCCCACAGGAAGCAGGCTCTTCGCTGTGACTGACGTGCAGAGTGCCCTCCATGGCATACCTGAAGATCCTGGAAGCCAACTTCTCTTTGCCTTCACTCGGGATGAGCAAGAATTTACCTGGAAGCTATGTCGCAGGGTTGCACAGAAAGTCCTACCTATTTTTTACAGATTTTGAAGGCAGATTTGGCAGATGTCCCAAGGGGTCAACTCGCCTGCGGTACGTGCACAATCTCCCTTGCTCCCCTTCTAAAGAAGCATGTGTGCACAAGAGCCTCCACCTCCTTAAACCACCAACAGCTAAAGGGCACAAGGCGCGTAAGGGAAAACTCGGACGTCTTCAAACCCAACCTAAATATGCGGACAATTAATCTCAAATCAGGGATTGCTCCTAGACCCTGACAGGCTTCAGAGCATTTTGAGTTTTCTCCAACCAGACTAAGAGACAACTGAGAGGATTTCTAGGCCTTGGACGATATTGTAGAAATAGGATACCAAACTTTTCCCTAAAGCTCAATTTTTTGCCTGATTAAAGTCCAATGAGCCCAACCCTATACAAGGGAATGAAACTGCTCATAAGGCCTTTTGCCAACTAAAGGAAGGACTTCTCAGCCCATCTGCACTAGGACATCCAAATTATCAACTCCGTTTTTTTCCTTTTCAAACGTGAGAAGGAAGGAGATGACTTGGGTGTCCTCACTCAGAAACATGGAGGACTACATAGACCACTTGCTTACTATAGTCAACGACTGGATCCAGTAGCCAACAGTCTCCCCCCTTGAATGAGAGCAATATGCGATACAGCAGCCCTTACAAAATCAACAGAAAAAATTATTATGGGCTCACCCCTCAGTATCTGTGTTCCTCATGCTCTGGCAGCCTTACTCAATTCTCATGACACTCAACATCTTTCTGCAAAGCAACTCACCTCCTATGAGATGCTGTTGTTAACTCCTCCCCACACTGCGCTCTCTCGCTGTAACAATCTTAACCCTGCAACACTCCTCTGCGATCTGACCCGACACCTCATGACGATTTAACTTTCGCCAACTACTGACACTTAGGGTCTATTTACAGGAACCTCCTGATACAAACACCAAGCTCTCACGGGTTACTAATGGTTCCCATTTAAGAAATGATAAGGGGCCAACCAGGCGCAGCAGTTAAGTTCACACGTTCCACTTCTCGGTGGCCTGGGGTGCCCCGGTTCGGATCCCAGGTGCCGACATTGCATCGCTTGGCAAAAGTCATGCTGTGGTACACATGTATGGGCAGCTTATCTTCGACAAAGGAGCTGAGGGCATACAACGGAGAAAAGAAAAGTCTTTTCAACAAATGGTGCTGGGAAAACTGGAAAGCCACATGTAAAAGAATGAAAATTGATCATTGTTTCTCACCATTCACCAAAATAAACTCAAAATGGATCAAAGACCTAAAGGTGAGACCTGAAACCATAAGGCTTCTAGAAGAAAACGTAGGCAGTACACTCTTTGACATCAGTATTAAAAGGATCTTTTCAGACACCATGTCTTCTCAGAGAAGGGAAACAATAGAAAGAATAAACAAATGGAACTTCATCAGACTAAAGAGCTTCTTCAAGGCAAACGAAAACAGGATTGAAACAAAAAAACCCACTAACTGAGCAAAAATATTTGCAAGTCATATATCTGACAAAGGCTTAATATCCATAATATATAAAGAACTCTCACAACTCAACAACAAAAAATCAAACAACCCGATCAAAAACTGGGCTGGAGACATGAACAGACATTTCTCCAAAGAAGATATACAGATGGCCAATAGGCACATGAAAAGATGTTCATCATCGCTGATCATCAGGGAAATGCAAATCAAAACTACACTAAAATATCACCTTACACCCATTAGAATGACAAAAATATCTAAAACTAATAGTAACAAATGTTGGAGAGGTTGTGGAGAAAAAGGAACCCTCATACGCTGCTGGTGGGAATGCAAACTGGTGCAGCCACTATGGAAAACAGTATGGAGATTCCTCAAAAAATTAAAAATAGAACTACCACACGACCCAGCTATTCCACTACTGGGTATCTATCCAAAGAGCTTGAAGTCAGCAATTCCAAAAGCCCTATGCACCCCAATGTTCACTGCAGCATTATTTACAATAGCCAAGACATGGAAGCAACCTAAGTGCCCCTCAACAGATGAATGGATAAAGAAGATGTGGTATATATTTACAATGGAGTACTACTCAGCTGTAAAACAGAACAAAATCGTCCCATTTACAACAACATGGATGGACCTTGAGGGAATTATGTTAAGTGAAATAAGCCAGTTAGAGAAGGACAATCTCTGTATGACTCCACTCATACGAGGAATTTAAAAATGCAGACAAAGAGAACAGTTTAGTGGATACCAGAGGAAAGGTGGGGTGGTGGGTGAGCACAAAGGGTGAAGGGGTGCACCTACAACACGACTGACAAACATTAATGTACAACTGAAATTTCACAAGATTGTAACCTATCATTAACTCAATAAATAAATTAAAAAAAGCCATGCTGTGGTAGGCGTCCCGCATATAAAGTAGAGGAAGATGGGCACGGATGTTAGCTCAGGGCCAGTCTTCCTCAGCAAAAAGAGGAAGATTGGCAAGTTAGCTCAGGGCTATTCTTCCTCAAAAAAATAAAAATAAAAATAAAAATAAATGATAAAGGAAAATATTGCACTGGATATGCTATTACAACTCCTTTCGAAGTGATCGAAGCAAGTCCGCTGCTGACAGTCACTTCAGCTCAGCAAGCTGAACCACATCCCTTGACTAGAGCTTGTACTTTAGCAAAAGGAAAAACTGCAAACATTTATACAGACAATCGTTCTGACTTTGGGGTCACATTCATGTTTTCAGTATGAGAGGATTTCTAACCTCTGGAGGATGCCAAATTAAAAATGGGTCATTTGTTAATGAATTACTAGAATTGATCCAACTTCCACGGGCACTAGCTATCATTAAGGTGCCTGGGCATTCAAAGTCAATTTCAGATGAAGTTAAAGGAAATAATTTGGCTGATTAGGCCACAAGGACAGCTGCCCTATACTCAAGAGCCACCAAGTCTGATGCAAAGACAGCCAATTTTGACTATATTCCAAAAGAGGATCTAACAAAAATGACCAAAGATGCTCAATCCAAGGTATTGCCTAAAGAAAGGCTTTATTAAATAGACAGGTAATGGTTGTATTCTAAGCCCATTAACCAACTTATGGTATGGCCCAAACAAAAAATCTGTCTTGCCAGAGTCCACGAAAAGACCTCGATGGAAATGACCCATCAGATGACCCACTGGGCAGGAAATAAACTTACAAGTTTCATGAAACAATACTGGTGGGAAAACATTTCTAAAGCTGCCAAGGAGGCACAATTAACTTGCACTGTATGTTCCAAATACAACCAAGGGAAGACGATCCAGACAGCTCCCAGACATTCTGACGTGTCTAATGGGCCTTTCGAGGTACGGCAAATGGATTTTATCCAGCCACCTCCTTACCAAGGCCATAAATTTGTTCTTACTATGGTTTGCATGTTTCTCACTGGGTTGAAGCATTCCCTTGTCGACGGGCTACCGCTTGGGCAGTTGCAAAAACGTTATTACAAAAGATTATACCCACCTGGGGTGTACCCTCAAAACTACATAGTGACCAAGGAATGCATTTTACTGGCCATGTTATAAAACAGGTATGTGAAGTGTGGCCTGTTTTACAGCATTATCATTGTGTTTATCACCCTCAGTCCTCTGGACTGGTTGAAAGAACAAATGGCATTATTAAGACTCAACTGGCAAAATTTATGGAAATCTTGAACGTGGCTTGGACTAAAGCACTTCCGCTGTCCCTTTTGAAGCTGAGAGCTACCCTCTTTGGGAAACACAAGCCGTCACCATTTGAAATAATTATGGCTGACCTATGCACTTGGCACTCTCTGCTCTTGATATTCAATTAATTAAAGGAGACAGGCTTTAAAACTGCAAAGGAATAATCAGAGCCTTAGATAAAAACCAAGCCTTGGCAGAGCAACCTTCCCACAGTGAGTTCCCAGGAAACGAAGACAACAAACTTCGCAACCTACAGGCAGGTGATTTTGTCTACTGGAAACTACATCTTCAAAAGGATTCTTTACAACCTAGATGGAAAAGGACCATATCACCTACTCTCAACTAATTCTTGTGCTGCAAAACTTAAAGGTCCTGATTCTTGGATTCATGTTTCTCATTTAAACAAGGCTCCAAAACGCAACAGGATTTCTGAACCAACAGGAGAATTAAGAATATAGTTAATTAGGACATGAAGCACACAGCATCTGACGTTGACAGCTTTCCCAAGACTCAGGACCAGGCCAGTATATACATACACACCACTCTAACATTATTACTGATCCTCTTTATAATAAACATACTCTATCACACTGATAAACGTATTGAGCCTGATGATAATAATTCAACATTGTTGCTAAGAAAGACTCACTCATTTAGCTGGTGGTTTCAGAATATCACTTAGCAACTTCCTTATGAGGTCCAAGATGGTGAAGAATCAGCGCTTTGTCAGAATCTCTTTAATCTTAGCTGAAGTTTTTACCTTCTCTGAGGGTATTTCTGTTGGCAAATGGGAAGATAATATTCTAGTGAACTATTCCCAAACTATAGCAATTGGGGGAAATCTCTCCAAGTGCTGGATATGTCTCCAAAGGCCACAGTCACCCGGAAGAAAGGACCCCCAGTTACACTTGTCAGCGATTTCTCCTGGGTCCCCAATGCTACGATGGATTTTAAGCGCCCAGCCCTTAAAACTGCCTACAGAGTAAAACTATTTGATCGAGTATCTCCACCTTGTTTCTGGTTGACGCCTCCACAAAACATCTCCCAAAAGCCCCGTTCCTCCACTGTCCAACCACCCAGACCCTCATGCTTTTTCCTTCATCTCCAGGATCAGGTAAACAGCTGACCAAAATCTGTAAGAAATGTAATCTCACTCGTCTATGTCAAGCCTTTTGTCAAAACAGGCCCAGATAGTTGTTAGCTAGGCCCTTAATGAGCTGTAATGGCCACACTGATCCTCAGCTAGAACATATTCCTAAACTCGTACCTGCCAATAAATATATAAAAAACTGCTCTCCTGTGCCCCTTCTGGGTACACCTCTGCATGTGATTACGACGGGGAACCACGGGCTTGCGAATGTCTAGACAGCTGGCGTGTGGCAGGGCAATGCCTTTTAGGATACCATCGTATTCCTTTTCAAGTTCTTGTAAAAGAAAAAAGCCCAACTGCAATCTCCTAGGTCTAGATGAGACCTGGCAATCCCCTTTTTGCACTCCATCTACTCTGCACTGATTACCACTGCCAAAGGATCTGTCCCTTGGATTGGTGTAGTCCATAATGATCTGTTGATAAAAAATTTATCCCTAACCATAGCTAAACTAGCAAATTCTACCATTGGAGCCTTGGTTCAACAACGACCCCTGGATCCCCTAGCGAGGATTGTACTAGATAATCGACTAGCACTCGACTGTCTCCTTGCAGAACTGGGTGGCATCTGTGTGTAGCCAACACTTCCTGCTATATGTATCTGGGTCAACTCTCTAGTGATAAGTTAGAACTCAGAAAAATTAGAAAAATAGCACAAGGACCTCTCTGGTCCAACATGTTTTAAGGACACCCTCCGGTTCCCTATTGATGTTTTCAGTGGGCTTCCTTCAGGTATAGGTAGGTGCTTGGATAGAAGATAGGGACCTCAAATACTGTTGATGATTATGATTGGAATTTTGCTATGTGTACTTGTATTTAAACTTCTTATGCTACTACTTACTCAGATCTGCTCCAGAACTTCTACAGACACCAAGATTATGGTCACTCAAAGTACCGAAATGACAGATACGGCTTATTCACCTGAACTTTCAGGATGAAAATTCCCAGCCCAGGAAACTGCCTAACAGTCATTTCCTGACTGCCTCCTTGCCGATCAAATGTGGCCTAACCCTCATGACACTGACTCCTTGGAATCACCATGGGGAAAAAGGGGGAAAAAAATTCCCCCCAATGTGAGACATGACTTTCTGGGACAGGCCCATTCTAGCAACATAGGACTAAACAAATCTACGGTTCATCAGCAATGCTTTCAGAAAGATCTTGATCAAAAGGCGAAAACGTGAAATGTGAAACAAAACTGAGCCACTAACGTCTAAGGGTTTTAAAATGGAGCTGGCTGGCCATTAAGGAAATGGGTCTTATGCATGTCCTCATGGAGCAGAACATGAACTTCCGAACTGAGACAAGACACAAATACTCTGAGAACACTGTGAGAAACTTGCAACTCATCACCATGATGGACTTTTACCTTCCTTTAGCCAGTCTTAGCAATCAATTAAATTTAGCCAAGATTAGCTTTCGGTCACCAACCCCAATTAACATTCTTTGTAATGCAAACTCCCCTCTTCTGCCTTTAAAAGCCCCTGCCTCTGCCTCCCTAGCAGGACACTATGTGGATTGCTACCCAAATCTGTACACAACAAATTTCAATTCTTTCATCCCAAAATAAACACGCCTCTCTGCCTCTCATTTTGGCTTTATTTTCAGGTCAACAGCGTTATGTTAAGTGAAATAAGTCAGGGAAAGACAAATACTCTGCAATCTCACTTATATACAGAATCTAAAACAAAAAGGAAAAAGAAAAAACCAAACTCGCAGAAAAAGAAATCAAATTTGTGGTTATCAGAGGCAGGGGGTGGGGTAGGAGGAATTGGAGGACGGTGGTCAAAAGGTACAAACTTCCAGTTATAAGCTAAACAAGGACTAGGGATGTAAGGTACAACACGATGGCTATAGTTAATACTGTTGTATACACAAAAGTTACTAAGAGAGTAAATCCTAAGAGTTATCGTTACAAAGAAAAAAAGCCTTTTTGCTTTTTTGTATCTGTATGAGACGATGGCTATTCACTAAACTTATTGTGGTAATCATTTCACGATATATGTAAATCAAATCATTATGCTGTACACTTTAAACGTATACAGTGCTACATGTCAATTATATCTTAATAAAATGGGGGGGTGAAGAATGTGAAGGAAAAATAATAATAAATATAAATGTATCAAGATATCACTTTTCACCCAATATGCTGGTGAAAATTTTGAAGCTTGAGGATACAGAGCAAGCATGTAGGGAAAAATAATTCTCATCACTGTTTGTAGAAAAATCAATTTATACAACCTTTCTGGAGACCAATTAAGCAATACCCATCGAAGTATTAACTGACCATCGCCTCTGACCCAGTAATTCCATTTCTGGGAATTTTATCATATAGATACACAATTAGATAACAATGCTCATTGCTGCATTCAGAGACCACAAAACACATCTCCATGTTGGGAATTCTAGTGAAAATCATAATTTTGTCAGAAACAATACCATTTTGCATTTATATCATAACTCTACAAAGTGCTTTCACAACCCTATGAGGCGGCACTTTTCATTTCACTTTGCAATGAAGAATCTGAAGCGTGAAGAATCTGAAGCTTGAGGAATCCAAGACTCACCTGCCAGATCCCACAGCCTGCCAACAGCAGAGTATACAGACCCGTACCAGATCCGCGAGACCACGGCTGCCACGGCCTCTACCCAGGCCCTCCATTCTGAGGGAATCCCCCAGCCAAGTTCAGATTGCTCCCCGGGTCAGAGGAGATGAGTAGTGGCCATTAAAAATCATTAGAAGACTTAACATTCAAATATATCGGACATAGACTGGATTTTGTAAAGCAGTGTTGTTTAAACATTTTAAAGAAAGGCTCTCAAGCATTTCCCCCCCAAAATATTTATTATTTGGCTGTCTTAGATTTCAGCTAAAAATATAAAAGTTGACCTTGCACTGCAAAAGTGGACATTCATAAATCTCCTTCAACATATATTAATTAATCTCTTGCACATTTCAAAAATCTTTTTTCATAAAATTTCCTTTAGTTTTGGGACTTCTTAAACAATTAACACCAGAAGAAACAAAATAACTCTTAAAGGGGTTAAGTACTTATGAAAACTTTCCTTTGTATGTAACTAGTAGTATTTTTTTTCCATCCACTTATGTAAATGAAAAACACCCCATACAGACCACCAGTCCCTCTCAGAAATGCCACTACAAGGCACCATTTTTACAAAACGTTACACTGCCCTACTTTTGAACATGACGGGACGTTTGAGTTAACTCATTTGCTTAAGAAGAGCAGCTTCGTTTTGCAGCAACATTGTCAAAATGTTTATTTAGTCAAAATGTGGAGAATAACAAAACTAGGTACATAATTTTAAACATAAAGAGGGTAAAGATCCATTTTTGTCTGACTTGCATTTTGGAAAACTTTTGCTCCACAGAGGCTTACAAAATATCCTGAAAATACGAAGCAACAAAAGCCAAGATTTATCCACCATGGACTTAATCTCTGGAGAGTTCACCTTGACTCCTGGCTCCAGGCTATATTCATATTCTCACTCCCTAGCCCAGACCCGCTCCCCTGACCCCTCACAGACAAGACACAGGAGAATCCCCCACTTATAAACTGCATCCAAGCCCCTCTTGGCTTTTTGGCCCTTCTGCAATTGCACTGACCTGAGTGGAACTGACTTCTCGTGTTCCATTCAAAACCTTCCGTGAAAATTCTCCTTCCTCCAATGGAAGAGAGCCTTCTTCCTCTGCAGTCACCTGCCGGGTGGAGCCCCTGGCCCCCAGGCTCCTCCTGAAGGACTGCCACTTGTGGACAGACAGCAGGGTCACCTGTGGATCACTCAGAGTCGCCAGGAAGGACTGCTCAGGGCTCCCAGGGGTCTCACCCCCAGTTTTCTCCATTGCTGCATCCAGTCACGCCTTCACCCCCAATAAAGCAGCTCCCCTTTACTGGACTACTCGGTCACGTTAGAAGAAAATGCTTCAAAAGCATCCTCCTAACCAGCAGGGAGAAGGCACTTTCTGTACTCAGTCTTGCAAGTTCCCCTTGGCTCCTGAGACAGCCCGGGAGAGGCTGCCAGCCAAGTCTTCAGTCCAGCAGCAAGCTTTGCAAACTTGGGCAGGCTGCACACCGCTGTATATATATTTGCTCTTGTTTATCTACACCCTTCCAACCAATTGGCACCCTCTCACTCAACACACTGCATTCAGCACTGAGAATCTTTGCACACGGCCTATGCATGCCCTCACCCAGTGCTGCCGGGACACCGGGCCAGCATGTACAGGAGTCCAGGGCAGAATCATCTCCCAAAGCTTAGCACAGTTTCCTTTTGACCATGGACACGCCTAGAAACCCAGCCCAGAGGCAGGGGAGAAACGCCACTTCCTTTGATTACCAAACTTCGGGTGCCTTCTTGGAATAACTTCTGCTGCCTCTTCCATAGCTCCAACGCGGGCGGTGCGCAGAACACAAGGGGAGAGAAGTATTTTCTAGGCAATGTGACTTGCATTTTCAAGAAGGTGTAAGAAAGTTTCATGTTTCCTGCAGCTTTGTTTTCCCTGGGACCAATGGCTTGACTTCAGGAAGAACCGACTGGAAACTCACTGGATAACAAGGCTCATTGGTTTTTAACATGTGGCAGAAAAGCCAGGAACTGATGCAAGATTCAGGCTTCTCAGGCTACCTGCTGTGCCGCGGGAGGATTAAGAGACGGAGACACACGACAGTGTGGTAATCCAGCAGCCTCCAGCTCTGTCAGGCAGCACTGCCTCCCTCCCAACCCCAGCCCCACTCCCAGCCGCTCAGAGATGAGGAAGGAGGCCACCTCAGGCCCCATGGGAGGAACAGCTCGCCAGCCACTAATCCTGGCAGCACCTCCACACCTGCAAGTGTGTGTGTAGTGTCCACACTGCGGACTGAATCGAGCAGGTCAGAAAGACAGTCACTCTGTGTCCTTCTGCATTACTCCCCCAGGCTGAATGTGCCGCTGGAGGGGGACGGGCCACAGGGACACGCACCCAATGAGGGCATTCAGAACCCATCCCCTTCTGCTCAAGGTCACAGAGAATTCTGCCTCTTTATGGGTTGCCTACAATGACCCTTCCTCCCCCATTAAAACTGCCCCCGGGAACTCCTAACCAAGAGACCCGTTCTCTGTGAGGGAAGGCCACCTTACCACGGATCCATTCACCACAGGTCCTTCAAGACTCTTCGTTAGTCTTCTGCCTCTGATCACTCTGTGGGGATGTGACCACTCGTTTGCTTCTACTTCTGAAACACGCTCAGGGCAGCCAATCCCAAAATGTGTCTGGGTTGGCTTCTTACCTTCCACGTGCTCCGTCAAAAAAGAACCTGCCTCCATTTCCAAGAAATGCCATTCAAATCAGTGACCCAACAAGGAAAGGCCTGTTTGATGCTAAGGGCCTCGGGCCGCAACCCCATGCAGGAGCCAGCAGAGATGAGCTGGTATATCTCTGACTGCTTTCTTGTAATCACCCAGATCTTGCTTGCTTATCTATGGCATTCACGTTTCCTAGTAGGTTCTGTCAAGACCCATGTATGCCTGCTGACCGCCTCACGTTTCCAAAGGGCATCATGAGTGGGTTTTCCAGATACCTGAAGCTTATCTCTTTAAGCACCATATTTTTAAAATTTTTTTGCCATTTTAGGTGGAAATCTTTGAAAATATGAGTTACTATCCATATTTCAACTTTTCCTTGGAGATATGGGATCATTATAAATATAAATGCTGCTTCTGTGCTGTAGCTCTGAATGGTTAATAAGGAAAGCATGTTGTCATCATACCTGAATAGTCTATGCTGTTAGCACCAGGACCTATGGAAAACTGAAATACTTTACTGTAAAATGCTTTGACTTCTCCTAAATGGTCACCCAGACTCAGAACACAGCCAGAATAAGGAGGAGGGGCCAGGTTATAAAGGTCATGAAGTTGAGACGTTGTCCTGTGGATGGAGGAGAATCAGCAGGAGTTTTTAAGCAGAGAACTTACATGATTACATTTGTGATTTAGAAATAGTGCGGGCAGGCCCGAGAAGGAAGACTCAGAGGAGGGGGGAATATAGGGTTACATGGGGCAGAAAACATCACCGCCCAGTGAGATTAAACAAATGAGGAGGCCCTGCAGATCAGCGATCAAGTGATCACAGGAGGCAGGCAGAGAGGACCTGAGGATGACTGCCATTTCCAGTTTGGCAGAGATGAGGAGGAACAGTCGGGGTGAGGGGAGCATGTCTGGGTGAAAACGGTGGATTCTCCTTTGTTCCCACAGCATCTAAGGACCCGAGAGACAGCCAGGGCATGAGCCACTTTCCCAGGCTAGAGAATCAAGTCCAAACTCCTCTTTCTGGCACTTTCCCCTTTCCTCACACCTGACCCCTAAGTTTCCACCCCCTCCCCACCTAATCTTCCTTATGCTTTAAGTCCTGCCTCTCCCTGCAGTGGCCTCCACCCACCCTATCAGGGCTCCCCCCTTCATCTGAATCCCAGTGATGCCAGTCCTGATATCAGCTCCCCTACATTGAACCCAGCATATATGGGGTTAAAACCAAATCCAGCTGTCTGCTACAACCAGCCAAGGTCGCCCACCTGCAAATTCCCTTATCCTCCTCCCTATAAGGAGCCTCCCAAGGCCAATCGCAGGCTGGTGGGAAAGCTCCGACCAGCAGGGCCACAGGCTCCCCACCGACTCTCTACAAGCAGCCACATTCCCCACAAACCTTTAGAACCCCTCACCTCCCCTCTTTTGGGGAGACAAGATAAAACGAGACAAATCTGAAGGCTCACTCTCGTCTCCCGGCTGATGTCACCCAAAATAAAAACTGTTTCCTTGCCATAAGCCTGGCATTCCAGTTTTCATTTGGCCCCTCTTGTGTGGCGGGTAAAGAACCTGTTTGTAGGCGCTAACACAAGTATCACTACTGTCAATACCACAGGCTGGCAGGGACGGAAGCTGTATTACTAGAGGCCAAGTCTTCTCTCTCCACCGAGGCTGCACTCAGAGCAGCCCACACGGTTCTGTTACTGATGCTCAGCATGCGCTCATCCCTGGGAAACACTGTAACCTCCTGGAAGAGAAGGTTCTCAAGTCTTATCATCCACAGACATAACATACTGATGAACAAATATCAGATGTTAAATACTCACTGAGCTGAACTACAGACAGGTAAGAATGTGCCTTCTACTTAGAATTTCATGGGGTTGTTTGTCCCTGTTATCACATTGCAAGGGCAAACGCCATCAGTACCTCCAATAGTCCTTCTAGAACTACAGGTCTCCAAGCGTCTCCCTGCATTAAATTATTTTGCCTCCCACATGTACAAATTTTATCAGCTATTTTCCAAAATAAAATTCACCTTGTTTATCTCCTACGCACCTTCCTAGTCTCTGTGGATCTTTTCTGTATAAAAATAAAAATCCCTTTGGTGTCCTAAACAATCCTGTTGCAACCTGAGAAGCCCAGGCCCAACAGCAGATGGGCTGCTCATGTTTCCACGAACCTCCAAGACAAAGGACTCAGTTTGGAGGAGGGGCATCTGGTTCAAATATTTCAGCACTTACAAAGGTTATCTGCTCAACCCATCCAGAGGCTCACACTGGGTGAGGTTTCTTAGAAAAAACACTGGGCCAGTCCTCCCAAGACAGGCAGAGGAGTTTCAAATCCTGTGATAGGACAGGATGATTGAACCTGACACTAAGCTGCACACTGGGAAGCAGTTGCCTGGAAGGTTCCCATACAGAGAACGTGAGCAGAACCAACAGCTCATCCTTCACAAGAGTGAAAAGTTAATAAATGAACACAATTTGAGCCTGAGAACCAAATCTTTAAGTGTTATGCGCAACAGGGGAAACAAGAGATATTTTCTGCTCTCAAGAATTTATTACCAAGTTAAGACAGAAGAATAGTAGAGGAGAATACTAAAGGATCAAAAACTCATTCGAACATTAGGTGCTGGGGATGAGGAAGGGGTTCCTGCAGGCTAGAGTTGCCCTGGAAAACTTGCCAGGGGAAGGACGGGGGCCATTCGAGGTCTGCTCGGCTGCTCCTCACGTCCCTGGGAACTGGTGATTTCCAGGACTGAAGCTGTTAGCTTGGCATGACTTTTACGCTAGTTTATTAACAGGAAACAAAAAATAAACACCAAGGCAAGCTCACTGGAGGGAGTGCTCTTAAATAAAACTGCACTTGGTTGAATAGCCTAGAGTGAACAAAATTACACTTCTTCTAAATTATAAAGAGACCAGACAGGGCCAAAAAAAGAAATACAGAGATTTAAGGAGGAAAGCCAGTGTTTTGATTCCACAGTTAATTATATGCACCTTTAACTTCCTTGGCTGCTCTCCTCATCTGATGCTCACCTGGCACAACTCCAACACTGGTTACCTCTAAGCTCCAACAGACTCCAGGTCTCTCTCCTCGAAGCTCAACAAGCATGAGACGAAACACCCCCAGGCTGGCTGGCCACGGTCTCATTCATGACCACTCACTTGGAGAAGGCCCTCCGTGCCATCAGCAGTCCAACTATAGCCTCCCAGTCCTCTTGTAGCGTGTACTTCAGGGTTACTGTAGATATTCAGTAAGAACGTGATTGCCTTTAAGCTATTTTCCTGTTTAACTTCAGGGGTGACAAGGATTTGTGAGCTTGTTTTGCAGAAGAAAGAGAACGCCTTCAGGGGGGTTGTGATCACCAGACAGCCGGCTCCCAGTTGCTATCTGATGCCCAGAAGTCAGACTGCCTCTGGAGTGAAAGGTTACCCCTTTGCTTCTCCCAAACTCCTCCTGCCAAGCTCCTTAGCTCCATAAAACCCCCGCTTTCTGCTCTTGTTAAGGTGGATTTGAGCCAACCCATGCTCCCACTTCTCATTTTGGCCAGTTTGAATAAACCTTTCTCTATCTTCAAGCACCAATGTCTCAGTGACTGGCTTACTGCACATCAAGCACAGGAACTTGAGATTAAGAGGTTCAGTATCAATTTTGGTGAGCCAGCCAGGAGTCTTATGCCCACTGCTGGACAGCCCTGGTAAGGGTTCAAGCGGTCAGTGGTCCCCAGCAGCTGCCTGGGTGTCTATGCCTGGGGGACTTGCCCTGCCGCTCCCTGCTTCCTGCCAGCATAAGCTCCCCTCGGTACAACGCTCGCTTGGAGTGGAGAAATGCATTGGACCTCAGTCTACTTTTTGTGCTTGTGTGGACGCGTCTATCTTGTATGTGAGTACTTTCAGTTTTGTTTTTGCCAAGTGAGTCGCCATGACACGTGCGGTCATGAATTCCCTGCCTCTCCATTTGCACTCTGTGTGACTGAAAGGCGGGCCCCTTGTTTGGGACAGATCCAGAGGACTGTTGGACTTCACATTCTATTTTTGTCCTGCAGGTGTCAGATTTTGTCTCAGTGTGGGTGAGTTTGCGTTGTGTGTCAGAAGCTTGTTTAAGTTTGTTGGTTTGATTGCAATGGGCATGTCCTCAGAGTTATCAGTAGCAGCAACAGAGTGGAGGTGAAGGTGGTGCAGAGAAGTCCAGGATGTGGTATAGGGTGGCCCAGTGCCCCCTGCCCCGTCACAACAGCAGCAGTGGTCCCAGCCTCAGCAGCAGTGATGGCAGCAGGAGGGGTGGCGTGAGGGCAGGAGGGCACCCGGGTGCGGGGGCTCTGTGCTCAGCCCAGACCGGCTCAGCCCAGGGACCAGGAGCAGCGATGGCGGCAGAAGTGCCCAGTCACTTCACTGGGGCTGGACAGTGAGATGAAGCAGGAGCCGGAAGAGCTGTAGGCATTATATCAGTACACCCGGGCTTCTAAGCCAGGGATGGTGCCCCCTTTCATTTCTAATTGGAAAGCACACCCTAGAGGATTGAGGGCTGACCCGGAGGAATTCATAAACCTGACAAAGGGCCTATTAACTACTCTCCTCACAGTGGAGGAAAAGTCAGCCATTCTGTTAAAAGCCAGGAAACATGCAGATAATGGACATATCCCCGGGTCAGAAATTCGAGGGCCTACTGGGAGAGCTGTGCCGGAGACTGACCCTGGGTGGAATCTCAATGTCCCTGAAGATCAAGAAAAGCTAGGATATTTTCAGCGTCTGCTTTTGAAAGCCATGCAAATAGTAAGCCAGCCACGCATTACCTGGTCTAAATTAAGAGAGGTCCAACAAGGCCCTGAGGAAAATCCCTCCACTTTTTTTTTTCAGAGGCTACAGGACTGCCTGAGGTGATATATGAATTGGCACCCTGAGGCTCAGGGCAGGACAGTGGTTCTTAATACCTATATCATATCTCAAAGTGCTCCAGACATCTGTAGAAAACTCCAAAAGTTGGCTATAGGTCCTGATACTAACTCTGCACAACTAATAGAGGCTGCTTTCAGGGTGTTCAACAAATCAACCGAAGCTGAGCAAAGGAGGATGAGAAGATGCAGAGATGGGCAGATCTGCTCACAGAAGCCCTCCAGACTGCTTAAGGTAACCCAAGGGAAAGGAAGAAGACGCCATGGGAGAGTGGTCCCAGCCTCTACCGAGGGAACACAAGGCCAACAACAAAGTTGGAGTCTAATCAATGTGCATGCTGCTGACAGGAAGGGCACTGGCTGTGGGACTGTCCGAATCATCCCCAGAGAGGCAGGGGATCAAACAGGACTAGACCATGTCAACTTCCCTTGACTACAGATGAGATGTGATGGGGCCATGGGGCTCCCGAGTTGGCTCTAGGAGCCCAAGTGACTTTGGCATGCTGAATTCTTGCTCTTTACTAGAGCCACATTCTCAGTGTTGAACACCCAACAGGAAAACCTTTCTAAAGGAAAGTGTGACATAAAAGGGGTCTCAGGAAAAGTAGAGGCCAAAAGGCTTCTGGAGCCCTTGACCTGGGAAACAGGATAAAAAATGCTGAAGTATTCTTTTCTGTATGTACCAGAATGCACTATTCTCCTTCTAGGGAGGGACATACCATCTAAGTTAGGGGCCTCAATAAGCTGGGAACAAGAAAAAGTAGAGATGCAAGTCCCTAAAAGTCTGGGAGTTGAGCTCATGGCCCTATTGGAAGATACACCAGCACCTGAGAAGGAAGAGGTTCCCCTAAATGTAGTAAGCCGAGTTAACTCAGGAGTATGGGCACAAGGACAGGTGGGACCAGCAGCCAGTGCCACTCCCATAAAGGAAAATTGAAGCACACAGATCACTAGCCCAGGGTGAAACAACACCCCTTGAAGTCAGAAGCCATAAGAGGAATCTTTCCTGTAGCCAGAAGCTGTAAGAGGAATCTTTCCTGTAATCAACAGGCTTTTAGAAAGGGATGGATCAGGCCATGGAGATTCCCATGAAACACTCCCATTTTACCCATTAAAAGGCTGGGAACGGGAATAGAGATTTGTCCAAGACCTTAGGGCTGTCAATGCTATACAGTGCTAGATTTCAAAGACGCTTTTGGATCCTCATCCCCCACCACTTCCCGGGTAATGTCTGATCACCATGCCCTGCCTTCAGCAGGAATCCTGTTAGGTCAGTGTGATATTGTGATTTATAGTAAGAAATACCTTCATTTCTGGCACAGAGCTCCTAACACCCTTGTTACTTCCAGTATAAGAGCCATAGGAGCATCTTTTGTTATAATAATTACTTTTGTCCTCAGTTCCTGAAATAACTCCAGAGCAATAAAGGTGAAATGGGTGTCTTTTGTTATCCATAAAGAGCCCCCTTCAATCACACCTGAATTTATGTTAATAAGGTGACTTTTGGAAAGCCCCTAAAGGTGGAGGCTGCCTGCCAGGCAAACCCACTATGTGATTAGAGGGCTGGAACTTTCAGCCGGATCCCCCATCCCTATACCTCTGAGGTGGGGAACAGGGGCAGAAGATTACGTTCAATGTGGGGTTCAGAGAGCGTCTGGGTTGGTGAACATATGGAGTTTGGGGAGAATGGCACACCCAGAGACAGAGGCTGGGAGCTCTACATCCCTTCTCCACATATCTTGTTCTATGCATCTCTTCCATCTGGCTGTTAAGTAACTAAAATGTTTTCCTGAGTTCTGTGAGCCACTCTTTCAAATTAATCAAACCCAAGGGACAGGGTCCTGGGAACCTCTGGTCTGTGGCCGGTTGGTCAGAAGCACAGGTGACAACCTGGACTTGCAATTGGCATCTAAAATGGGAGGCAAAGGGTAATCTTGGGGGATCTGATGCTATCTCCAGGTAAATCGTGTCAGAACTGAGTTAAATATGTTGCTGTAAAGTATCTGGGGCTTATCATTTCAAAAGCGCAATGTGGCCTTCCTCAAGAGAGAAAGATGGTAATAACTCGTAGGCAGCTACAAGGATTCTTGGGGATGGCTGGCTTTTACCACATTTGGATCCCTAACTTTGGGTTGATTGCTAAGCCTATCTACGGTAAACTACAGGGCCCAGAAACAGACCCCTGTGAGTGGGAAGCTATGTGACCAAGCTTTCAATAAGCTTAAAAACTTACTAATAGAAGCACTTGCACTGGCCTTACCAGACCTCAGCAAAGCATTTGAAATGTAAGTTGGAAGGACTCATCCTGGTACCTGGAGCCCTTCTGGGAGAAATTGTTAATCAAATCCATCAGAGCACTCACTATGGGAGGGATGTCACCTTGCAGTGTATCTGAAAGTATTTAATTGGTCCAACTTGGAATGGACCACTCAGAGAGTTACCCAACAATGTGTTATCTGTGCCAAAAACAATCCCAGGATGGGGCCACCCTCCTTGAACAAGGGTTCAACATCAAGGAGCAGCCCCCTGTGAGGACTGGCAAGTGAACATTACTGTGATGCCTCGAGTCTCTGGGAATGTCAAGTGCCTCCTAGCATTCCTGGATACCTTCACAGGATGGGTTGAAGCTTTCCCTTTGATGGGGTTCAGGGCAGGCTGCCTCAAGATGCGCCACTCTGGTATGTGGGTTATTTTGAGCTGAAGCCAATAAAGGCTCAGACTCAGCAGGAACATTAGACCTTTCCCCCCTAACTGCCTAAAAGAAATTTAAAATAAAGGCCTGTCCCCAGGACAGGCCATCACCATAGATAACTTTGGGTTCTGGTAGACTGGGAGGATCCTTGCTAAGCCCACTTTTAACAAAGTTCTATTTACCAAACATTTGCTTTTCCATTTCCATGTGGGTTGCCTTCCTCCCCTTTGTAGACCCAAACCACTGCCCCAAACGTCCTCCTTGTCTGTAGCTGAAGACACTTAAACAGGCAGCCTCAGCCAGTTGCCTGAGTTGCTCAGTCTTCCTGAGCCTCTCCCATGTATACATGTTATAAAGCTTGGTTTAATTTTCTCCTGTTATTCTGTCTCATGTGAATTTAATTCGTTGTCCGGCCAGAAGGACCCAGAGCAGGTAGAGGAAATATCTTCCTCCGCTACACCTTCCAGAATGGAAAAGGCCACCAAAGTGACCAAAGCTTTGCTAAAGGAGATCATTCCCAGGTACGGACTCCCGTGGTCAATCGAGAGTGACAAGAGAGCCGCATTCATCTCCCAGATAACCCAGGAAGTATCCAGAGCCTTGGGGGTCACTCAGAAACTCTAGACCTCATGGCAGCCCCAATGGGAAAGACTGAAAAGATGAACCACACGTTAAAGAAGACTATTGCCAAAATTTGTCAGGAAACTAATTTAACCTGAGACAAGGTGCTGCCCTCTGCCCTGTTAAGGACCCATGTAGCTCCCTGCAGTGGGCTTCAATTGAGCCCCTTGGAAATGATGTACAGGAGACCATTCTCAGCTTCACCAACAGAAGGAGATTATACAGAACAAAAGGTAATAGCGATCAGGCAGCACTTAAAATTTTTAAATGAAATTCTAACTTCACGAGGTTGCCACTCACAGGTGCCCGCTCCCGTCAGATGTTCTACTCCACCACATCAAGGCAGGTGACTAGGTTCTCATCAAGCCTGGACCAGAGGATCAACTAAACCCCAAGTAGACTGGGCCGCACTCTACTGACCACTCATTCATCAGTCAAAGTGGCCAGAGCCAAGCCGTGAATTCACCACACCCGAGTGAGCCTTGCCCGCCACAACCACAGCACTCAGAAGCTGAAAAGAAGAAAACTGGTCTTGTGAGGTGCTGAAAGACCTTAAGCTGCTGTTCTGGGTTAAGACGGCCAACCCAAACAGATAAGTAAAATGAATTAGGTTCTGGAAATATGAGTTAGTCAAACATGGAATAAGGTGCTCTTCTAAGACTGTAGATAAAGACACCCAAATAATGATAATGCAAAATATAACAAAGTACCCAAGAGTATTTTCAATCTCAGGTTGAAAAATTTCCTTCTTCAATTTCCCCATCTTTGCCCCCTTTCAGCAGGAAGCAGCCACAACGATGGATGCCCCACTTCCCATGAGAAGAATGAGAAGGGGAAAAAAGACAGTGGGGATTGAAGCTGGGTACTTGAGGGTATGATTGCCTTTAGGCTGTTTTCTTGTTTAACTTGAGAGGTGGCTCAGGGGTCAAGAGGATTTGTGAGGTGGTTTGGCAGAAGATTTGTGAGCTTGTTTTGCAGAAGAAGGAGAATACCTTTGAGGAGGTTGCAATCACCGGATGGCTGGCTCCGTTGATGCCCAGAAGTCAGACTGCCCAGGGGCTTATCAGGAATGACACCTTTGTTTCTCCAAAGCTCCTCCTGCCAAACCCCTTAACTCTATAAAGCCTCCTGCTTTCCGCTCTTGAGGAGGCAGATGTGAGAGAACCCAAGCTCCTACCTTCTCATTTTGGCCAATTCGAAAAAACTTTCCTCCATCTCCAAGCACCGATGTCTCAGTGTTTGGCACTGTGCACATCAGGCTCACAAAATTTGCGATTAAGAGGTTCAGTATCACTCTCATTCTTCTCTCTCCTGGGCGAGGATCCCACACCTCCTCCCCACTGCTCACACCTCCATCCTCAATCTCCACTGACAAGCCTGCTTCCTGCTGCACTGAAATAACAAAGGCAATCAGAAAAGAACTTGTAAGCATCTCAACCCCCCGCCAGTTGCATTAGTGCCTTCCCTCTGACAAGAGATTTTCACATATGGAGGCATGTGGGTTAACCATTTGGGTTCAAAACTGATTTGACCTGTACTAAAGAAGCCTGACGTATGGCCCATCAAACATACACTGTCCATCTGCTTTAACCATTAAAGTAAAGAATGCTCTCTCTTAAGATAAGAATGCACACTTATTCTCCTACAAAGCCAGTAATGCCCATATTAGTACTCCTAAAATAAGTTCCCTTTCCTGCCATCAGGGTCGGGCCAACCTGCTAATTTGCAACTGAACACCTCTTTGAAACTTGGATGAATATGTATCCTGGGCATGTTTACTGTATGTTCTTTGTCCTAAAAAGATGTGACTTTACTGAAAACCATGCTTCTCTGGAAGGCTTTCTTCCTTTCTGGAAAATGTCTTTCTGGGTTATAATCCTCACTCTGACTCAAGCAAAACTCATCCATCTCTGTTATCTATAGAATGGTTATCCTATAGCGAGGTCAATACCTCTCACCGCCCAGCGTGAGTCGTCCTTGCCCCCAAGGTCAGCCTCCATGCACCCACCCGCTCCCGGTTTTCCACCTAAACCCCCGACAGCTCCTTCTCAGAGTCCTTCACAAGAACCTACTAGTCCCCAAATCTCTTAGTGCTGGAGGGGCTCCCAGCTCAGCCCCTGGACCTCTTCCCTGTCTGTACGCATTCCTTGGTGATCTCATTCAGTGCAGCAGAAATACCACCTATAGCCAACAACCCCCAAACTCCACACTTATGGACCCAAACGTTTACTCAACATCTCCTATTACTTCAAACTGACTAGAGTGGAGCCATTTTAAAATGGAGTCAGAGCTGCCTTTCAGAGAAACTCCTGTTAAAATTCTTTGTAATACAACCTCCCTTCTTTGCCTTTAAAAGCCCCTTTTACTCCCTATCGGGACACTATTCGGGTTTCTACCTGAATCCGTGCTCCCCAAATTGCAATTCTTTAATCCCAAATCAACACTTTGCCCCTTAAACTGGTTTCTCTTTTTACATATTGGATATTTAATATGCAGCTCAAATGTTAACTTGCCTACAACTGAGCTCCCAATGTTCTGCCCCTTCCCTGCTTTTCCCACAGTCTTCCCCATCTTAGCAAATGGTAACTCCTTCCTTCCACTTGCCCAGGAAAAGATCTTGGATTCATCCTTGGTAAGAATCACCTCATTTCAAACCCACATGTAAATGTTCAGCAAATCCTGTTGGTTTCATCTTCAAAATACATCCAGCATCCAACCACTTCTCAGCACCTCCACTACAACTCTGGTCCAAGCCACCAGAACATCTCACCTGCATTATTAAAATAATCTCCTGGGGGCTGGCCCCGTGGCCTAATGGTTAAGGTCCAAGCGCTCCACTTCGGTGGCTGGGTTTGGCTCCTGGGCGCAGACCTACACCACTCATTGGTGGCCATGCTGTGGCAGTGACCCACATACAAAATAGAGGAAAACTGGCAACAGATGTTAGCTCAGGGTGAATCTTCCTCAGCAAAAAAAAGAAGAATGGCAACAGCTGTTAGCTCAAGGCAAATCTTCCTCAGCACACACACACACACAAAAATCTCCTAAGTGACCTCCGGGCTTCCTTCTCACTCCCTAAAGTCTATTCTCAACACAAAAGCCTGAGGAATCCCCTTAGAGGGGAAGCCAGATGATGACATCCCTCTAAAAACTCTCCAGGGGGTTTCCATGTACTTAAGAGTAAAACCAAAAATCCTCACAATGGCCTGACCCATAAGACCTTGTAGGATCAGCCCCACTCCTCTTACCTTTCAACCTCTCCTCACACTCAGCACCCCTCACTCACTGTGCTGAGACCATTCTGAGCTGCTGTTCCTTAAACAAAACAAGGCATGCTCCTGCCTCCGGCCCTTGTACTGGCTGCTCCCTGGCTTAGAAATAACCCTCTCCAAACACCCCATATCCAGATGGCTCACTTCCTCAACTCCTGTAGGTATTTGCTCAAATATCACCTTCTCAGTGGTTTCCCCTAATTACCCTGTTTACAGCTCAAACACTCCCCACTCCCTACAGTCCTTTCCTGGTTATGTTTCTCTGGAGTACTCAGCTACCATCTGATACAATAACAGATATTTTACTCACTTGATTACTATCTCCCCAACTACGACTTGGGTTTCATAAGCGCAGGAACACTTTGTCTATTTTCTTCACTCACTGCTATATTCTCAGCACTAAAACAGTGCTATGTGTAAAAGTTTCTCAATAAATATCTGTGAATGAATGAATGATAGAGAATACCAAACAAAAACAACCTATATATTTGCTTGCTATACAACTTAGACTGCTACACTTTCTGGCAAAGATTCAAAGTTCAGAAGGTACCCCATGCAAGACTGGCTCTCTCCTCCTTCACTTACTCATTCCTTTTTCCCTCCAAGCCAATAGTCTAAGCTCAAATATGGTCAAGAGCATAACAGGTTGGGTAGGATTGTGGCCACATGAAGAGCTCACGCCCCACCAAAAAGAGGCAGCTACTCCTGGGCTCCAGCCAACTGTTGTCAAATGGCCTGGGGTCACCAGAGTTTCCAAGAGAAGGTAGGTAGCTCAAGTTTTACACAATAAAGTCTTCTAATTTTAAAATGCTGGAAACGGATTCAAAGTTCTGGCCAATAAAACATAAAGAAAAGCTGATTGTCAGGGTTCCTGAGAAGGCTCCTTAAAAGAAAGAGCAGGTCTGTCTTTACCCAGTCCTCATTTCTGCTGTGTGCAACACGAATTAGGTGGCTGGGACCCTAACAGCCAACATAAGGCCATGAGGCATCTGAAGGACGGCACTCTGCCGTAGCTTGCTAGAGCAGAGAGAAAGAGAAGTCTGGGTTACTGATGACCACAGACATGCCAAACCACCCTGGGACCCATACCTCCAGACTTCTTAATAGTCAGGTTTTCTGTTATACAGTCAAATTTAAAATAATTCTAACTAATACAAGTGTCAAATGCAGTGGAGGAGTAGGAACCTCTGGCATGACAGTGTGAGAAACACTACAACCCAGATCCCAGTGAAACTGGTGAAAATTACTTAAAGAAAAAATATGGAAAGTCTCTGGAAATGGTCCTAAAGACATACAGCAAATGAACAAACATTTATTCAAGAAAATCTACTAAAATTTGGTTAGAACAGCAAGAGTCTGTGGTATTTGCACCAAGACCCTGTAAGTGAGCAAAAGCGAGCCATCTTGTTTTGCCAAAAGGCTCCAGCCCCTCCTCTGTGTGACTAGTCGCTGCTCTGCACACACTCTAAAAACATTCCCATGCTTTCCTGATTTATGGCCTCTGCTTACGTACGTGCTCCCTGATACTTTGATAAATTCAAACTTTGTTCTATGAGTTTCTCTCCAGGAACAGGCTGACCACAGGCGGGAAACACATCTACAAGGTATCCATCACAGCTGACCAAAGAAGGGAACAATGTGACGCCTGCAGCCTATCGCTCCTGGAGACCATAATCCCTGGACACCCTCCTTACTGCCCATTTTCCCTATATAACTGCCTCAAGATTCTGTAATCCTGAACGATGGGTTGTTTTAATTTTTTTTTTAAGATTTTATTTTTCCTTTTTCTCCCAAAGCCCCCAGGGTACATAGTTGTGTACTTTTAGTTGTGGGTCCTTCTAGTTGCAGCATGTGGGACACCACCTCAGCATGGCCTGATGAGCAGTGCCATGTCCGCGCCCAGGATTCAAACCAGTGAAACCCTGGGCCGCCACAGCAGAGCACGAACTTAACCACTCGGCCACGGGGCCAGCCCCCTCAAAGATGGGTTTTTGAGACATTAGCCACACTGTCCTCTGATTAGCTGGCTAATCTAATTAAACATCCTTTCTCAATATCTAACTTGTTGTGATTAATTGGCTCAGATGGCAGAAGCAAGCAGACTGAGCCCACTCAGCATCAGTATGCTGGGTATCAACTCCCCAACTCTGAACTAGGTGAGATGGAAACTCCACTCCAAGCTGCTGCACAGACAAGACCACAGGGCTCCCTCTCCCCCAGCTCTCAGTCAAAGGGTTTTCTGCGCAGGAGGGGCAGAACATCAGCATTTCTTATCCTGATACTGAGACTAAACTGCAGGCAAATTCAGCAAGAGGTGTGGGCTCCCTTCTTCCATCCAGTCCCCACTGGTGGAATTAAGGCTCTACCTTGGGCACAGAACACCCAGAATACGAAGCCCCAATTGCTCTTGCCTTGGATAAGGTGGCGGTTCCACACCAAGAGAGGAAAGCTGAGCAGAAATGAGGCTACTGCCCTCCCCCAAACTCTGCCCCACCAAAGCACTCAGCTCCTAAAGTGGGGACTCACCCAGAGAAGTGTGCTACCGTCCCCATCCCCAGCTCCAGAGCCTTGGCTCAGAAATTTTGCCTGGGTAAAAGGCAAATGGGAGGAGACTGATAGATGGATTGGACATATAAGCTAAATTGTATGCTGGCTAGTTTGCTGGAGTGAACCACGGGGAAAAGAGACAGCTGGGGAAGCCTGACTAGGGTCAGAAGAAATCTCAAAACAATGATCACAAAAACTATCCCATCAAAAGAGCCTGAATTTGAAGAGGGGAGCAGTCTGCGCGTAATTCACGCCCCAGGGCACTGTTAAAAACAACTGAGGGATCAGCCAGCAATTAGCGAAGCTTAAAAGCTGTGTGTGGTCAGCAAAAGACACAAAGACAAAACAACTGTCATCACAAGGTCACTGTGAGCATACCCAGGGCTCTGCCCCCTGAAGAGCAACATTAGAGGCATCTAACACCATGAGAGGTGAAATAGATTCCACTAAAATAATCTAGCCAGTCACTAAACGATAAAAAACCAAGCAACAATAAAAAGCCCCGTGGATGGGTGGGGGTAAGGGAGTGGCAGTACCTAGAGTTGTGTAAATACCCAGTTTCTAACAAAATTTATGAGACATGCAAGAAAATAGGAAAGTATGACTCATACACTGGACAAAAAAAAAGCAGCCAAGAAAAACTGCCTGTAATTGCAACCAAACAAAGGATTTAATATACTGTTTAAAAAAAGGAAACAACAGGTGCAAAATGGAGTCACTTGCCCCCACTGACAGCAAAAACACTGCAGTTTCAGCCTCTCCCAGAGTGACTTTAACCAGCCAATTTGCAATTTCCTGATCAGCACTAGTGGGGGAATCTGTGTGGGAGAACCCCTTTGGAGGTAGACTTCCAAAGTGAGGTGAGCTTGCCTGAAATAATCCTTTCTTTTGTTTATGACTTCCTTATCACACTCACTGCCCTGCCTTTAAAAACATTTCCACTTGTACAGCTCCTTGGAGCTCCTGTCTACTTGCTAGATGGAATGCTGCCCATTCACGAGTTGTTTAATACAGCCAATTAGATCTTTACATTTACTGGGTGGAACTGGTTACTTTTGGTTTTCTGTGGGTTTTTTTGGTGAGGAAGACTGGCCCTGAGCTAACATCTGTGCCAATCTTCCTCTATTTTGTTTGTGGGGTGCCACCACAGCATGACTTGATGAACAGTTTGTAGGACATCACCCAGGAACTGAACCTGCGAACCCCAGGTCACCAAAGTAGAACACACAAACTGAAGCACTACGTTACCAATACAGCCCCTGAACTTTGTTTTTTAACAATACAAAGACAGAAACTATTTAAACCATTTTAAAGAAATAAACGAAAGGATGGTGGCAAGGTCTCATCAAATAGAGATTATTAATAAAGAGATACAAATCATAAAAAAAGAGAGAGAGAGATGTCAGCATCATGGTAGAGTGAGTTGTTCCCTCAGTCTCTCCCGTTTAAGTCAGAGCTAAATGGACATTTATTAACCAGCAGAGGACTCCCTGCACTGGGCCACGAGACTTAATGAGAGATTCATGCAGCTATACATCTGAAGGTGGGCAAACTGGATCCCTGGAGGCAATGGAACTAAGGAAGCCCACCTCTCCCCATCCCTAGCAGGAGCGAGCCAGCTCAAGGATCCCCACACAGCAGCCCCTGTGCAACCATAAGAGGAGGTGAGGACAGACTAGCCTGCGTGAATGCTTTCAGAGTTGCAGCCCAGCCCGCAGGAGGGCACAGCACGCCCAGGCAACCCTGCCCACAGGAATGTTCTACACCAAGCGGCGACGACTCAGCCCCTACTAGCGCAGAGCAGGTGAGAAGGCACCCTGCCCGCTCAGAAGGCACCATGGCCCATGGAGCATAGCAGCCTGCAGGATCCACTGAGTGGCGGCTCAATCCCCATGCGGGCCCCCCCCCCCCCCGACTATCAAGCAGCAGCTCAGCCAGTCCCCTGCCAGGCACAGAGTCCCCACCCAAGGTGCCCAACCCACCAACTCAGCTCAGAGGCTGGGCCCATGTGTCCACAACCTGCAGAGCAGCTGCAGCCAGCCCAGAAAAACACAGAGTAGCCCTACCAGCAAAATTCCAGGAGATGGGCAGGATCAGAAAACACAGCTCCTGCCCACCCCCACCTCCTCAAGGTGGCAGCAGAAATCTGCAACCTGATACTACCACAAATGCACCAGCAAAGGATCACGTCATCAAACACCATGAAGAACTACATTGACACTTCAGAGCAGAAAGAAAATTACAAGTCTCCAGAAACCAATCCTGACCTCACAGAAATTTACAATCTAAATGACAGAGAATCCAAAAGTTGTCATACAGAAACTCAACAAGTTACAAGAAAACTCAGGAAGACAGTTCACTGAGCTCAGGAATAAAATTAACGAGCAGAAGGAAATTACCTTTACATAATAAAGGCCATATATGACAAACACACAGCCCACATCATACTTAATGGTGAAAAACTGAAAGCCATCCCTCTGAGAACAGAAACAAGACTCTCGCCACTCCTATTCAACATAGTACTAGAGGTTTTGGCCAGAGCAATTAGGCAAGAAAAAGAAAAAAAAAAAAAATGGCATCCAAATTGGAAAGGAAGAAGTGAAACTCTCGCTGTTCACAGATGACATGATTCTATATATAGAAAACTCTAAAGAATTCACCAGAAAGCTATTAGATATAATCAACAACTACAGCAAAGTAGCAGGGTACAAAATCAACTTACAAAAATCAGTTGCATTTCTATACACTCAAAACAAAGTAGCAGAAAGAGAAGTCAAAATACAATTCCATTTACTATCGCAACAAAAAAAAATAAAATATCTAGGAATAAATCTAACCAAGGAGGTGAAAGACCTACAACTGAAAATTATAAGACATTATTGAAAGAAACTGAAGAACACATAAAGAAATGGAAGGATATTCCATGCTTACAGACTGGAAGAATAAACACAGTTACCCTGTCCATATAACCTAAAGCAATCTACAGATTCAATGCAATGCCAATCAGAATCCCCATGACATTCTTCATGGAAATAGAACAAAGAATCCTAAAATTTATATGGAACAACAAAAGACCCCGAATATCAAAGGCAATCCTGAGAGAAAAGAACAAAGCTGGAGGAATCCCAATCCCTGACTTCAAAATGTACTACAAAGCCATAGTAATCAAAACAGCAGAGTATTGGCACAAAAATAAACAAACAGATCAATGGAACAGAATTGAAAGCCCAGAAATAAAACCTCATATATGGACAGCTAATTGCCGACAAAGGACCCAAGAACATACAACGGAGATAGGAAAGTCTCTTCAATAAATGGTGTTGGGAAAACTGGACAGTCACATGCAAAAGAATGAAAGTAGACCATTCTCTTTCACCATACACAAACATTAACTCAAAATAGATATAGATCAAAGACTTGAAGATAAGACATGAAACTGTAAAACTCCTAGAAGAAAACAGAGGCAGTACACTCTTTTTTGAATACCATGTCTACTCAGGAGAGGGAAACAAAAGAAAAAATAAACAAATGGGACTACATCAGACTAAAGAGCTTCTGCCAGGCAAAGGAAATCATGAACAAAATGAAAAAACCCACCAACTGGGAGAAAATATTTATAAATCATATATCTGGATAAGCGGTTAATTTCCAAAGTATATAAAGAACTCACACAACTCAACAACAGAAAGACGAACTACTGGATCAAAAAATGGGCAGAGGATATCAACAGACAGTTTTCCAAAGAAGATTACAGATGGCCAATGGGCACATGAAAAGATGTTCAACGTCACTAACTATTAAGGAAATGCAAATCAAAACTACAATGAGATATCACCTCACACCCACCAGAACAGCTATAACTAACAAGATGAGAAATAGTAAGTTTCAGAGAGGATGTAGAGAAAAGGGAACCCTCATACACTACTGGTAGAAATGTAAACTGGTACAGCCACTATGGAAAACAGTGTGGAGATTTCTCAAAAAATTAGAAATAGAAATAGTATACAATCCAACTATCCGTTACTGGGTATTTATCCAAAGAACATGAAATCAACAATACAAAAGATCTCTGCACCCCTGTATTCATTGCAGCATTATTCATAATAGCCAAGACATGGCAGCAACCCAAGCGCCCATCACCTAATGAAGGGATAAAGAAGATGTGGTATATATACACAATGGAATACTACTCAGCCATAAAAAAGACAAAATTGTCCCATTTGCAATAATATGGATGGACCTTAAGGGTTTGATGTTAAATGGAATAAGCCAGACAGAGAAAGACAAACACCATATGATTTCACTCATGTGTGGAAGACAAACACATGGATAGAGAACAGATTAGTGGCTACCAGAAGGGAAGGGGGTGGTGGGCGAATGGGGTAAAGGGGCACATAAGTATGGTGACAGATAAATATTATAGACTATTGGTGGAGAACACGATGCAGTCTATACAGAAACTGATAAATAATAATGTACACCCGAAATAACACAATGTTATTAATCATATGACCTCAATAAAACAAAAAAAATTAAAAACTATAAAAAAGAACCAAATGGAAATTCTGGAGTTAAAAAGTACAATAATTGAAATGAGAAAATTACTAGTGGAGTTCAACAGCAGATTTGAACTGACAGAAGAATTAGCAACCATGATGAGAGATCAAAGAGATTATGTAATCTAAGAACAGAGAGAAAAAAAGAACAAAGAAAAATGAACTGAACCTCAGAGAAATGTGGGACACCATTACCCACACCAACATACGTGCAATGGGAATATCCGGAGCGTAAAGAGAGAATGAAATAGGGACTGAAAACTTCCCAACTTAACGAAAATAAAAATAACCTACACATCCAGAAAGCACAAATGAACTTGAAAGACACAAACAGACTGAATATAAAAGAATGAAAAAAGATAATGTCGTGCAAACGGCAACCATAAGAAAGCTCGTGTAGGTCCACTAATATCAAACAAAATAGACTGTAAAACAAAAAAAATGTTACCAGAAACAGGCACATTTTATAATGATAAAAGTCAACCCACCAAGAAGATATAAAAATTATAAACATACGCATTTAACAACAGAACATAAAAACAGGGGCCAGCCCTGTAGCCGAGTGGTTAAGTTCTTGCTCTGCTGCAGGGACCCAGAGTTTTGCCAATTCAGATCCTGGGCGAGGACATGGCACCCCTCATTAGGCCACGTTGAGGCAGCGTCCCACATGCCACAACTGGAGGGACCCACAACTAAGAATATACAACTACGCACTAGGGAGATTTGGGGAGAAAAAGCAGAAGAAAAAAACAAAAATACATGACGCAAAAACAGAAATGAAAAAAAAAAAGAACTCAACAGTAACAGTTGTAGACCTCATTACCCATTTTCAATAATGGACAAAAACTAGGCAGAAGATCAATAAGGAAATACGTGATATTATGATTTCCAAGAAATATTTATTTGGTCTTCATCCCTGTTTCTGGCACAGAGCTCCTAAAACCCTTGGAATATCCTAAATTGATGGGAGCAATAAAGGTGTCTTTTGTTACGTTAATAAGGGGACTTTAGGAAAGCCCCTAGGTAACCTAAGGATGGGGGCTGGTTGCCAGGGGAACCAAGCCTGAGATTAGAGGGTTGGAATTTTCAGTCTGACGCCCTGACCTCAGGGGAGGGAAAACGGCTGGGGGTCAAATCAATCAGTAATGGCAAATGATTCAATCAACCAGGCCTTTGTAATGAAGCCTCCATAAAAACCCACAAGGACTGGGTTTGTAGAGCTTCCAGGTTGGTGAACATGATGAGGATTTTTGGGCTGCTTAATTTTAAATGAGGATTTTTAGGCTGGTTACTTTTAAAACTACAGATGAGAAGCAGGCTCCAAGGAGTGGAATTTGCTTGTCCCTTTGTTGGGAAAGATTTATATTTCTAAGGAAAACCTCTATCTGTGAAGATGCCTCCCTCTCTGTGCCAGGAAGAAGGGGGATGGCCTTATCTCTAGAAACTCTTAATCAATGCCAGGGGCAAGAACTTAAGTTGGTTACTGTCTGGCAACCTCATTTAACTGACGCACACCCTCCCCCCCCCACCCCCAGCAAATCCTCCTTTGTCTTTAGCTGAGGATAAAATCCAAGCGGTGACTTCTGCCATTTACTCAATCCGGTTTGATTCTTATCAAAAATTTGTGGGACCGCCAAATGGCCAGACCCTACAGGCACTGATACCATTTTAACTTTTTTACATATTCTTTGTCTTGTAAAGAGATAACTCACATACCTATGCCTTAAATTTAGCCTTACTCTCCACCCAACTTTGCAGCAGAAGCGGCAGCAGCTCTGCCTGCCCATGGGTCCTGTCCCCATGCCAGCAGCAGCAGCAGCAGCTCCCCATGCCAGCAGCATCTCTGACTGCCCGTGGGCCCAGTCCCCACGCAGCAGCCTGACTGCCCATGGGTCCTGTCCCCATGCTATTCTATTCTCTAAATAAAAGAGCACTACTCCCGGATCTTGAGAGTCCAAGAAATCTTTCTTTCGACTCCTCGGCTCACCGACCCCGCATCAAACACATGTAGATTTGAGGAGAGTTCTGGGCCCGGAGGGAGCATGGAAGCTCCATGCCCCTTCCCACATACCTTGCCCAAAGCATCTCTTCCATCTGGCTATTCCTAAATTATATCCTTTTAAAATACATTAGTAATCTAGTAAGTAAAATCTTTCTCTGAATTCCGTGAGACATTCTAGCAAATCAATCAACCCCAAGGAGGGAGTTGTTGGAACCTCCAATGTACAGCCAGTCAGAAGCACAGGTGAAAATGTGGACTTGCAAATGGAGGGGTAGGGGGGCGCAGTCTTGTAGGACTTAGCCCTTAACCTGTGGGAACTTATGCTATCTCCAGATACACAGTATCACAATTCAGTTAAATTGTAGGACACCAAGCTGGTGTCCAAGAATTGCTTGGTGTGGGGAAGAAAACCCATGCACTGGAATTGGTATCAAAATAACAAAACAGAAGACATGAACAACACTAAACCAACTAGACCTAACTGAAATCTATAGAACCCTCTACCCAATAAGAGCATAATATACATTCTTTTCAAGTGCACATGGAATATTCTCTAGGATATATCATACACTAAGCCATAAAACAAACTTCAATAGATTTTAAAAATAGGAATAATGCAAGTATGTTCTCTGACCATAATAGAATCAGAAATCAGTAACAGAAAGAAATTTGGGAAACTCACAAATCTGTGGAAATTCAACACCACACTTCTAAATAACCAATGGGTCAAAGAAGAAATCAAAAGGGAGCTTAGAAAATGAAAATGAAGACACAACATACCAAAACTTATGGGATGCAGCTAAAGAAGTGCTTTATAGTTATAAATGCCTATAGTAAGAAGGAAGAAGGATCTCAAATCAATAACCTCATCTTCTGCCTAAGAGACTGGAAAAAGACTAAATTAAACCTAAAGCAAGTAGAAGGAAGGTGTATTAGTGTCCTAGGACAGAAATAACAAAACACTACAAATTGAGAATTAGAAACTTACTCTCTCTCAGTTCCGGAAGCTAGAACTCAAGGTTTTCCTTCTTGGGATCTGAAGGAGAATCTGTTCCATGTCTCTCTCCCACCTCCTAGTGGCTGCTGGCAATCCTTAGCATTTATCACTCTAATCTGTCTGTGTATTCACACGGCTTTCTCTTCTCTCTGTCTTCACATGGTGTTCTTATAAGAATATCAGTGATTGGATGTAGGACCCACCATAATGCAGTATGACCTCATCTGAATTTAACTAATCAGACCTGCAAAGGTCTATTTCCATATAAGATCACATTCACAGGTACCAGGGCTTAGGACCTCAAGGTCTCTTTTAGGGGACACAATTCAACCCATGACAGAAGAAAACAAAGATTACAGTGGAAATTAATGAAATAGAGAATAGAAAAACAGAGAAAATCATCAAAACCAAAAGCTGATTCTTTATCAACAAAATTGACAAACCTTTAGCTAGAACAACCAAGAAAAAAAAGAGAGAAGACTCAAATTATCAGAATCAGACATGAAAGAGGGATTACTACTACTGATCTTACAGAAACAAGGATTATAAAGGAATACTATGAACAACTGTACACCAACAAATTAGATAACTTAAATGAAGCAAATTCCTAGAAAGACACAAACTACTGAAACTGATTCAAAAAGAAATAGACAATCTGAATCAACCTATAAAAAGTAAAGATATCGAATTAGCATCAAAAAATTTCTCAAAAAGAAAGGCCCAAGCTCAGATGGCTGCAATACTGAATTCTATCAAACATTTATTAAGAAGAATTAATATCAATTTTTAATACAGTGTTCCAAAAAGTAGGCAAAGGGAACACTTCTAAATTCATTCTATGAGGCCAGTATTACCCTGATACCAAAACCAAAAGCATCGCAAGAAAACAACAGATCAATATCTTTTATGAATATGGACACAAAATTTCTCAACAAAATAGGAGGAAACCAAATCCAGCAACATATAAAAATGTTATATGCCATGACCAAGTGAGATTTGTCCCAGGAACGCAAATTTGGTTTAACATCCAAAAATCAATTAATGTGGGGCTGGGCTGGTAGCATAGTGGTTAAGTTCGAGGGCTCCATTTCAGTGGCCCAGGGTTCACGGTTTCAATTCCCAGATGCAGACCTACGTACCCATCAAGCCATGCTGTGGCAGCTCCCACATACAAAATAGAGGATGACTGGCATAGATGGTACCTCAGCAACAATCTTCCTCAAGCAAAAAGAGGAAGATTAGCAACAGATGTTAGCTTAGGTCCAATCTTCCTCACCAAAAACAAAAGAAAGAAAGAAAGAAAAAAATCAATTACTATAATACACCATATCAACAGAATAAAGAACAAAAGATACATGGTCATCTCAATAGACACAGAAAAAGCATTTAACAAAATCCAAAATCCCTTCATGTTAAAAGTACTTAACAAACTCGGAACTGGAGGGAACTTCCTCAATGTGATAAAGGGCATCTATGAAAAACCCACAGCTGACATCATACTTAATGGTGGGAGACTGGAAGCTCTCCCCCTAAGATTAGGAACAAGACAAAGATTCCTGAAATGTTCACAATAGGCAAATCTATAGAGACAGAAAGTAAATTAGTGGTTGCATAAGCCTGGGGATCATGGGGAGATGGGGAGTGACGGCTAAAGGGCACAAAGTTGCTTTTCGAGGTAATGAAAATGTTCTAAAATTCACTCTGATGACTGCACATATCTGTGAACTTATGGTATGTGAATTATATCTCAATAAAGGTTTTTTAAAAAAAATGTAGTAGGCCATTAAAATAAGAATTAGGGAGGATATGCCTTTGGTATTCACAGAATCCTACACAAAAGAGGTTTCGGGAGAGTCATGAAGCAATAGGAACAGAAGCAGATAGACCAGGAGACTGCTCATAACTGCAAAAACCCACAAACCACCCAATATCCTTCAGGGAGAAAGCATAAACCATGCTACATTCCCACAACATACATGGCACAGCAACGAACCTTAGAACCCTAATGCCTAGTGAGGAACGCTAGTCCCAGAAGACTAAATACACTATAACATCATTTTTATAAAGCTCAGAAACAATCAAAATTAAATAATGTATTGTTCAGGCATTGATACATATGTGATAGAACTTAAAAAAATAAAGCTAAGTTAACAACAAACACAAAATTGAGGATGGTGGTTGCCTCCATAGTGAGTACTTCTATGGGTGACAGAAGAAGATGAGGAACAGTTGGGAAGACGCCATGGCATTGATAATACTCTCCTTCTTGGGTCAGGTGGTAGATTCACAGGCATTCTCTATTTTATTATGCGTATGTGTGTATATATATATTTAATATCCAATAAACATAAAATAATGAATGAAAAATCTTAAAGTGAATGAAGGAGTGAAAACAAGCAAAAAACAGGTCGAGAGGAAGGGGCAGGGCTCAAGAGCACTGTAAGAGGAGATGACCTTGAAAAGAAGCCAAGCCTGTTCTGAGTGAGACTAGCAATACGGGAGTAAAAATAGATTGCAAATCTAAATAAAATGTTGGGAGAAGGGGCATTAGAGTAGGCAGAAAGTTGAAGAAAATCACACACAATGGCACCCATTTTCTGGAGGTGTCAAGAGAAGTCATCTGTGGAGAACAAGGGAAGGCAGACATTGAGCACAGGGCTCGCTGCAAGTGGTGAAGGCTTCTAAGAGCCACACGAAGAGCAAAGAGGTGAAAAGCACTTGCAGGCACAACTGAGATTGGAAATAAGAAATTGCTAGCAGCATCAACCCCGTGGTTGCCTGACTTTCCTTAGCGATGCTGTCACTCTGCTGTAGGAAAGAGAAGGCAGTTTCTAGCACTGAGGCTGCGATAGCAGGATGGAGGCCACCGGAGCCCACGGGGTGGGTGAAAACCAAGCAGACTGTCAGGACAGGGAAAAAGGGGCTGCAGATTCAATAATAATGATATACTCAGTGATGGACAGCTTTTAAAGCTGTTCAAAGAAAGGACAGCTGTTAGCACCACCTGGTTTAGAAAATGAGAAAAAACACAGAAAAGAGAGACTGGAATGAAATACGCGAAAGATGTTCATGTTAGTTATCTCTGAGTTGCAAGAAATTACTTTTTATTTCTAAAAGTTACTAACTAGATGTAGCAAAAGCAAACAATGAAGGAAGTTTACAATATGCTAACAATGGTCATCCTAACAAAAGCAAATTTTCCCCTTTTGGTCTTTATTTTCCAAACTTTTGTTATGGAGTTAAATTACTTTTATAATATTTTTTTTTGAATTTAAAATGTTTCTAATGCCCAATACAGAGTGATTTTTATTTTCTGGAGGAATTGAAGCTTTGACAAAAGTACTACATTCTGAAACCAAGGATTTCACAATTATTGGTGTTTTTAAAGTCTTACCTGCTATGTTAGTTACATCACAAATAAAAAGTCTCTCTGCTTTGCTCTCTACTTTATCTGATCGACCTTTGATCCGATCAGATTTTCTCCTTTAACTCAGTAAAAAAAAAGTCTGAACAACAAAAAAAGTAACAGACATTCCAGGATTTCACTTGGCAAGGATTCCAATCCTATAGATAAAAGCAATATTGCCCACACTGGAACATGGACATTTCCTTGATACCTAAGCTATGGTAGCAGTGAACGAAATCATGTCCCTGGGCCATCTCTACCTTTGCAATGGAGAAGAAAACGTTGGCCAGATAAGGCAGCATTTAAAATCCAGCTCTCTCACCCTGATAGCTTATTACCCAGTTACTCATGCACCTGCTATGCTCTGTGTTGTTGCTGTTAGGACTACCACTGGCCTCTGGCACTCCGCACACTCAGAGTCTAGAGGGCCTTTCTCTACAGAGAGGACAACTCCACAGGGAATGAGGCAGAACAGAGCCGACTGCCAGTTCTTTTTCAGGCTTTTCAGCCACCTTCGGTCCGGACGTTCACGACTGTAAAGGGCCTCTCGCTAGTCTCCAGCAGCTCCATTCCCAGTTCACCCCCTTCTTTGGAAGAGCACCTCAGACTGTTTTCCCATGCTCAAACTCTCCAGTCTGTGGGATGAAGTCCAAACTTTGGGCCTGAAAAACAGGGCCTTCACAATCACTTCTCCAGCCTGGTCAAGCCACTCATAGCTCCCTAAATGCATCTTTTCACTCCCATCCTCGGGGCCCTTGCACATGCTGGTCTCTGCCTACAACATCCTTCCTACCATTCTGCGTGCTGAGCCAAAGACGGCTCCTCCTTCAACACCTCACTTTCACTCCACCTCCTCTTGAAGTTCTTTTCCAATTCCTTCCTCCCAGGAAAGGCCAACCATTCTTGCCTGTGAATGCCACACTGTCCCCTCCCACCTCTGCTCCAGCACCTATGACGGTCAGTTCCAAGAGCATGGAGGCTGACCTCTATTCATCTTTGCATCCCCCTGCTTGGCCAGCACACAGGCAAACAGAAGGTGCTCCATGTTTGTGGACTGAAGGCTGAATGACCCAGGTCGTGGACCCCAGGTCAGGGCCACCGCTGCCCCACGGAGAGGCCTCTGAAGAGAAAACAAAGTGGGGAATCATGCTTTAACTCATTCACTCAAGAGTAACTGTGGTACATCTATTACGCACCGTGGAGATATTTTATAAATGATACAAACCTGGTCTCCACTTTCAAGAAGCACAGAGTTGCAAATAAAAGGGGGACATTCAGAAAAGTTTAAATAATCACAACAGGTAGTATTGATGAGGATTTTTAGGCTGCTTAATTTTAAAATGGCTTATGATGAGGATTCTTAGGCTGGTTAGTTTTAAAACTACAGATGAGATTCAGGCTCCAAGGAGTGGAATTTGTTTGCCCCTTTGTTGGGAAACATTTACATTTCTAAGGGAAACCTCTATCTGTGAAGATGCCTCCCTCTCTGTGCCAGGAAGAAGGGGGAATGGTCTTATCTCTAGAAGCTCTTAATGGGGAAGGCAAGAACTTAAGTTGGTTGCTGTCTGGCAATCTCATGTAACTGGTTTAGGGTGGTGGTGTCTAACCTTTCTAACCTTTACTTAACCCGATTTGATTCTTGTCTAAAAGTCATGGGATCACTCAATGACCAGACCCTACCTGCATTGATACCATTTTAACTTTTTTTTCATGTTCTTTCCTTTCTCTTGTAAAGAGATGAATCATATACCTATGCCTTAAATTTAGCCCTAACCCTCAACTCGGGGCAGCAGCAGAAGCTCTGACTGCCCGTGGGTCCTGTCCCCACGCACCAGCTCTGCCTGCCCATGGGTCCTGTCCCCATGCCAGCAGGGGCAGCAGCAGCTGCTCTGCCTGCCCATGGGCCCTGTCCCCATGCCAGCAGGGGCAACAGAAGCGGCAGCAGCGGAAGCTCTGACTGCCCATGGGTCCTGTCCCCATGCTACACTATTCTCTAAATAAAAGAGCACTACTGCCAGATCTTAAGAGTCTAAGAAATCTTTCTTTCGACTCCTCGGCTCACCGACCCCGCATCATTTTGACCAAGTGTCAAGTAAGTTTGGAAGAAAATATACATCTGAGAAAAGTCCGACAGACCCAGCTAGGACTCAGTCCCAGATCTGCCTCTGTAGGACCTTGGGCAAGTTACTTAACTTCTCTCTGCCTCAGTTTCCCCATCTGTAAAGATGATGAACTCTGACCTCACGTTCTGCCACTTCCCCTCCTTCCCTCTGCTCCACTTCCTACTTCCCTCTGGCTTTCTAACTATTCCTCAAATAATCAGGCCACTCCTGATTAAGACCTTGACACCTTCTGGTTCTTCAACCTAGATCACTTCCTGCAAATTAGAATCATTCAGTTCTCTATTCAAAAGCTACCTCCTCAGAGAATTCCCTGACTACCTGGTTAAAATAGTATCTCCCCCTCCCATGTCATTCCTAATGCCCCTACCCTGATTTATTTACATCACAGCACTTATCAGTACCAGAAATAAAACTATTTGTTTACTCTTCTCTTCCCCTGCAACTCTACTAGGCTATACACTCCTCGAGGGCAGGGTCTTGGTCTTAGCTGGATCCCCAGGGCCTAGAATGCCTGGCACATAGTAGACACTGAAAAAATATTTGTTGAATAAATGGTGGTAAGAAAATAACACCTACAGCAAAGGGCTTTGAGAGGATTAAAAGAGTGCGTATAAAGACATACAAAGTGCCTAGCACATAGTAAGCTCAATAATGTTCGCTAATACTATAATCAATGGAATCCAGAAGAGGGTGAGGTCAACAGGGACACAGGCAGTTCCAGAAAAGTTTCCAGAAGGCAGGTTTTGAGCTTGATCTGGAAGGATAAGGACTTTCCTAAAGGGCAGAGGGGTGGGGCCATTGCAGGGGTACAAGGCACCCCTCCCCCACGTACCCTCCATTAAATGCAGAGTCATCACACTAAGAATCATCTATTGACCAGCGTCCCTCTGCCACCCATTAATCCACTTCTCTTTTATTTTTACATCATCAGGGCCTTACATGAATTTCACTACAAATGAGCAGGTAATGTTATCAAATTAATTTCAGAAATCTGTAGAAAAGGCACAGCCTACTCTTTGGACAAGCAACCCAGCCTAGGTGTCTATCCTAAAGAAATACTCAAGTATATCAGCATTAAAAATCACATATCAGGGGGCCGGCTCCGCGGCTGAGTGGTTAAGTTCGCACGCTCTGATGCAGCAGCCCAGGGTTCAGATCCTGGGCGCGGACATGGCACTCGCTCCTCAGGCCAAGTTGAGGCGGCGTCCCACATCCCACAACTAGAGGGACCTGCAACTAAGATATGCAGCTGTGTACAGGGGGGATTTGGGAAGATAAAGAAGAAGAAAAAAAAAATGATTGGCAACAGTTGTTAGCTCAGGTGCCAATCTTTAAAAAAAAAAAAAAACATCAGGATGTCCACTACAGCGTGGCTCGTGAGGGGAAAACAAAAAACAGAAGCAACCAGAATGCCCACCCACAAGGAAACAATAAACACACTACAGTGCGTCCATACAGTGTAGAGGTTAAACTGAATAAGGTAGATGCTTATGTACTAATGTGAAACAATCTCCAAAATATACTGTTAAATTGAAAAAAAAAGATTGGAGAATACACACTGTGTGATCTCATTCAAAAAAACCTAGAAATTTCTCTCAAGTTATAGATACGTATCTTGTTAACTACTGTATTTTCAGCTCTTCAACACTGTGCCTGAAACATGTTTAGTTTTCAATAAATATTTGCTGAACGAATGAAGACACATATGGACATAAGTAGACACGGATCGGAAAATAGATCTGCTTTTCACTCTAAATATTCCTGTACTGTTTGCATTTTTAACAGACTGCATTAATGTATTACTTGTATAATCAGAAAGAATTCAAAATAGTTCCTAAAAAAGAAAAAGTTCCAGAACCTGGATAGATGGTAAAGAGGTCCAGGCACCAACACTGAATAACTTCTCCAGATAACTATTTTAATCGTCTTGAGCAACTAGGGCTCTTACACAGCAACTCAACGCTCACTTCAGCATCACACCCCTTACCAGCATAAAGAAGGACAGAAAAGTGCTGGGTTTGAAATTGTTCCTGAAAACCAGATAACGGCATGCTCTTTCCAGAGGCGCTCTTCTTACAAACCACGACTCCCCTGGGGCTGGGACTAGCGCTCGGCGTTCCCGGTGCGCCCAGGAGCAGAGTAAGCTCGGCAGGTGGGCGTGGAAAGTCCTTCTGGTAGGCGTGCGCACACAGCGCCGGGGGATGGAAACTTACTTTTGGACCGGCCCCTTCTCGGGCTGTAATCTGTCTCTCCTGCTCAGACATCGTTTCCCGGAGGAATCAATTTCTTCTGTGATCCGGCCCAGAGCCCAAAGGTCACCTGGTTAATGGAGAAGCGCGGTGTTAAAATCCAGGGAAAAGAGGAGCGGGGTGTGGATGGCATCTTTGCGGTTCGGCTTTAACGCGAAACGGGTTCTGGGAACCCGCCCCTGCATTTCGGACAGGGAATCGGCGGCGCTCACCCCATGGGCTAATTCAAAATTGCGCTCGGTCGCGGAGCTGAGACGGGAGAGTGGGCCTCGGACCCTCACTCACACTCGGAGGCCAACCTGCTGGTGCCTCAGTGTCCTCGACCGAGGCGGGACCCTTGGCGGGGGGCCTGTCCTCCCTCCCGGGTCTCCGATACCTCGGACGGGTGCGCTCCGGACTCTTGTCTTCAGCCTCCGGCGTGTGCCGGGTAAGGAAAGAGGGCGGGCGAGCCGCGTAGACCCCGGCCGGAGATGCAGACCCCAGAGTTCGCCCACTGCCGGCGGGGAAGGTGCGGCGTGGCGGGCACCGGCGACAGCTCCGCTCCTGGCTCCGGGTCGAAATGCCGCAGCCGCTGCGGGAGTGAACGCAGCACGCGCAAGAGCCTCCCATTGGTCTCCAACCGGCGGCGGGCTCTGGAGTGGGGGCTTCCAGTAGGCGAAGGGGCCGGGGGCGGGAGCGCCAGCTGTCCATCACAGGCCACGCCCTCCTCGGCCCAACTCCCGCTGTGGTCCTGCCCATGGGGGCGGAACCCGTGAAGCCACGCCGAAAACTCGCCCACTCCTTGGGCGATTCCATTGGCTGGAAGGCCGTGGGAAGCTACTACCAGCAACCAGTTGGAACGCACACTTGGCACCGCATGCTTTCTCAGGAGCCAATAGAGGAGAGGAAGAGCGAAGCGCTTCCTGGGTTCGGGGGTCGGCGGAAGATGGCGGCCGCCGAAGGGGGTTGGTGCTTGTGCGAGTTGCTGAGGTGAGGAGCCGGTGGTGTGGGCTCGCAGGCGTTGTCTGTATCGCGGTGGTACTTGTCCGCCCAGTGCAACTACGGTTGATGGGGGGGGCGCTTTCCTTGTCACGAACCTAGCTGCTTTCTCAAGGCCAGTGAGGGCTCTCCCTCTCACTTTGGGGTCTGCTAGCTAGACTGGAACAGATGGGGGTAAAGACTCAGTTTACCGCTTTTTCTTCTCCTGCCCCACGGCTGGCGAAGGGGTCGAGTTGCCCTCCCTGCTTCAGCTTTTCTCTCTCTTGTTCGCACTCCAAATAGTTTGTCATAAATTACTCTTATTGATTCCTCGTTTTCGTTTATGATTGAGCCCCAAAAAATCATTTTCCAATCTATCATGTCTCTTTTTGGTAAAGAAGAACCTGGATCTTCCTTCCCACGTCTTAGTCTCTCCTCTTTCACTCACCAAAACAGTCCTGTTAACATATGTCACTTAAATATAAAGGTTATGTTGAATCCTCTGCTTTTTGATTACCCGTTTTTTATTTCGGATTGACGTAAAAATAGTGGCATAAAATATTTTTACCTCTATTACATATTTTATTATTTCTTGTAAAAAAGTTAGGAAATAGATGAGCAAAAAAGATTATTCTCCTGGAATGCTACCATCTGGAGATAACGACTGTTAATATTTTTGGTGAAAAAACTCCCAAACTTTCTTTCGACGTTTATTTGTTGTAATACCACTGTATTTTACGTGTGTTGCCCTACAGTAATAAAACAGAAGGCCTACACAGCTCTTTTAACGCCTACATATTTTTGTTCGGGTTGAAAATTTATAATTAACACGATAGCATCCTGAATAGCAGTATATACACATTCTTTCCAAAATTCAGATATTGTTTCTTCATTTTTGTCCTTTCTACTTCAAATTCTATAATGGTTGTTTAAAACATTGCGAACGGGAAAGTCTGTTTTCAGAGCCTTCGTATTCTTCCCTGCTATTTGAAATATCCCTAACCTAGTGCTTTGCACATAATAATGGCTAAATAAATGTTTGTTGAATGCGTGACTCACTGTTGATTACAGTTATGTTTTTAAAGCATTATTTTTAAACATGGGTAAACATTATTTAATAGTACATATTTTAGTTATATTTAAATAAATTCTAAAATGGGCAATTTTGATGTGCAAGTACTGTAGGATGTTTAGTAAACTTATTTACAGAACTTGTAAGTGTATCTTTGAAACTAACAGACTCAAAATAAAGGAGTGGTTCATTAGTTTAGTCATTACTATGATTTTTTCTTCTGATCTTAAGTTAAATAGTTCAATTTGAAAATCCTATCACATGAATTTTCCCACCTAAGTCATTTGAAGGAAATATTATAAAAACCTTTGGATTCTATGAGTCAGCTACATTTTAAATTAAATGGGGTTTTGACTTGTCCTGGAAAAGCTAAATGAATTCATAAACTTTTTTTAATTCCTCAGTTTTCATTTCTAATATGCTAAAATACTAGTAGGTATAATCACTGTAAACCAGTGGTTCTCAACAAGGAGTGATTTTGCCCCTGCAGGAGATTTAGCAGCATCTCGAGATAATTTTGATTGTCATGATTGGCAGGGTGCTGCTAGCATCCAGTGGGTTGAGGCCAGGGATGCAGCTAAACATCCTGTAATGCACAGGACACCCCCAGAACAAAGTTATCTGGTCTAAGAGGTCAGTAGTGCCGAGGTTGGGAAACCCTGATGTAAACAAAAGCAGTATAGGGTCCTCAGTAATTTCTCAGAATATAAGGGTGTCCTGAGACCCAAATCATTTTGACAAGTCAGATATGTCTTCAAGTAATGAATGGAGTTGTTCACAATAGGAATTCACATATGAGAAATTGATTTCAAAACTAAATATCAATAAGATGTTTATTTCTCTAAAGACTTGGTGTGTTTTCTTCTTACAGACAATGAAAACGATGTAACTACACAAATTATCCCCATATTTGCTTTGGTCATTAAGCAGCCCAGAGTCCAATCTGCTGTTCTCCTCTACGCACAAACTTAGAGCCTGGGTAGCTATGTCCCCTCACCTGTCTTCCTTCCCCCCCAAAACACTTTAACTCTATATTTTCCCTGGTCTTGATTTTCATTATTAAAATTTTAGTATTTTATTGTTTTTACGTCCTTTAAGCCCCTCAGATCCTTTATAAAGGGTTTGCAGGGTATAAAAAATATTGTTAGGTACCAACTCTATTGACCAATTCTAAGAGGTAAACATACCTTGAGAAATTATTTCAACATAATTTAAGAGACACCTGAGGAGGTAATAACATTTTGCATTCAGTCATCAAATACTTATCGGATGCCTTCTCTGTGTCAGGTGTTACACTAGGCCTTGGGATACGGCGGTGAACACGCCTGGGTCCTCGCCTTTGGAGAGCTGCAGTCGACCTGGCAGTAATAGAGAACCTTTTAGCAGTCAGTGTGGGAGGGAGCATACTAATGTGCGTGAAGTAGAACATTAGTGGATTTTTGGCAGCTCATTCTGAGGCACATAAAGGAAAGCAGTGATTTTAGGCTCATGTAAACACATCAAAAGCAGAACTCAGAAGAGAATTGGAGAAATTTAGATTCCATTCCTCTTACCCCAGAAATTGTTCTACTTGAAGTGAAATGAGAATACGAATGATTTACTATCTCACCAAACTTTGAACTAATGGAATATTGATCCTTCAACAAGACATGTTTCTTTGGGCTACATATTGTCATTTTGAGGGCCAAATGCCATTCCTAATCATGTCTTATTTAAGTTAAATTTTTTTAAATCCCTTAACACATACACTGAGTTGATAGAAAAGTGGCTCAACATTGATCAGCAGTAAAGCTGATCAGAAAGAAAAAATATGTTAAATTGCTAGCATGCTGTGGGGATTGGAATTAAAGGGGACTTGGCACTTTTGTCACTGAAGATTTTGTAGCATTAGAATTTTAATAATTGAGGGCCGGCCCGGTGGCGCAGCGGTTAAGTTCGAACATTCCGCTTTGGCGGCGGGGTTCGCCGGTTCAGATCCCGGGTGCAGACATGGCACTGCTTGGCAAGCCACGCTGTGGCAGGCGTCCCACATATAAAGTAGAGGAAGATGGGCACGGATGTTAGCTCAGGGCCAGTCTTCTTCAGCAAAAAGAGGAGGATTGGCAGCAGTTAGCTCAGGGCTAATCTTCCTAAAAAAAAGAATTTTAATAATTGAGTATTTTGTGAGCAGACTCATAAGATATAAAAATTTTCTCTGCTACTAATATATAAAGTTGATACGTAAAAGTAGACGTTAATTTGTAGTTTTTTTATTTAAGGGGCATTATATCAATTTTCACCTTTCCCTTCTTGTTTCAGGTTTTTTTATTCATTATTTTTCCCTGGGCTAATTGTATGTGGAACTCTGTGTGTGTGTTTGGTCATTATCCTTTGGGGAATCAGACTGCTGCTACAGAGAAAGAAAAAGTCAGCGTCAACTAGCAAAAATGGGAATAATCAAATGGTGATTGCATTTTTTCATCCGTACTGCAATGCTGGCGGAGGAGGAGAAAGAGTTTTATGGTGTGCCTTAAGGGCCCTGCAGAAAAAGTAGGTATGCATCTTTATTGGCTAATTTGCTATATTGTTACCATTTTTAAAAAATCATTACCCCAGAATTCATCTTTCTCTAGTACCTTATTCATACCCTGCAGCTTCTTTTTTAACTGTTTTCAATAGGGAAATATTCTCCCATATGCCAACCTGCCTTACAAGATCCTATTGAATTGTAGTTGATATGATAAAGAAATGGGAAGGGAAAGTATCTGGCCTTTTACGGCATAATTTAGTTGGGATAACTAAGCACCTTGGGAGAGCGTGTGGAAAAGAGATTGAATAATAAACAGAAATAAACCATGTACTGTGGAGTTCTTTAAACCTGAATACTTTTAGTCAGTGGTGGCACACAGGAAATCATCTCTATGAAAGCATCTATTTGATTCTAATTTTGATGTCATTACCAGTTGGATAGTCTTAAGTAAGTTACCATGTTAGAAAGAATATGGTGTTACACACCACTTAATGTTTTAGGCTTCCTTCTCCCCACCCCTTTCCAAAAAATATTTTTGATTCCATTTTAGAAGGGAAAAGGTACAGTAAAATATAGGTTCCATTATTGTTGAAAACTGTTTTCCTTCCATGGTTACCCCACTTCCTGGCATACTCCCTTCATACAGTTCCAAAGCCTTCACAGTAATTCCCTTAGCTCTGCATTTCTGTATTCTTGGCCCATCCTGACTTCTAGCCACCATCCCTGAATTTCCTCTGCCATCCTCTGTAACTGCCTGAATCTAAAGAATTTTCTTAAATCCCAGTTTAATTCCTGCCTCCTTGAAGCCCTCCCTACTCTAATGCTACTATTCTGTCCTTCTCATAACTCTGTGTGTTAGCTTTGTCTCTCTAACTAGATTATCTAACTCTTGAGGACAGCGGTAAAGTTTCATGATGTCTGTACACATACTCTCCACCAACTCCTAACTCACATACAAGAAAAAAATCCAAATAATTAGTATGATCTAGAAGATACTTTTTCATCTTGCTCTTGCCGTGTTTTGTTTCTCATCCCTCCCTGTACCTTCACATGTACTTTGCTCCAGCATACTGGACCAGGAGCATCATGCTCTCTCTGTGTTTTGGTTTTGGTTTTTTTGAGGAAGATTAGCCCTGAGCTAACATCTGCCACCAATCCTCCTCTTTTTGCGGCGGAAGATTGGCCCTGAACGAACATCCATGCCCATCTTCCTCTATTTTATGTTGGGATGCCTGCCACAGCATGGCTTGGCAAGTGGTGCGTAGGTCCACATCCAGGATCTGAACTGGCAAATCCCAGGCTCCCAAAGCGGAACATGAGAACTTAACCTCTGCACCACCAGGCTGGCCCCATCATGCTCTCTCTGGATTCCTTGCCTTTCTGTATATTGTTCTTTTTCTCTGAAATACCTTTTTCTCCTCACTTAATTCCTACAAGTCTTTCCTGACTCAACGTAAGCTACAGCGCACATTTTATTCAATCTAGCAATATTTGTTGGGGACCTACTATGTATCAAGCGTTGTTCTAGGAGTTGAGATTAAACGGTGATCAAGGTAGATCAAGTACCTCTTGTGGACCTTAGATATTAGTTGAGAGAGACAAGGTAATAAGCAAAGAAGAAAAATATCAAATGGTGAGAAGTGCTATATAAGAAATTAAAATAGGATAATATGAATGTCTCTGGATACTTAAGATTGGAGAATTAGGGGCCCGCTGGTGGCGCAGCAGTTAACTGCTCATGTTCTGCTTTGGCAGCCTGGGCTTCACCCGTTCGGATCCTGGGTGCGGACTTGGCACCACTTGGCAAAAGCCATGCTGTGGTAGGCATCCCACGTATAAAGCAGAGGAAGATGAGCACGGATGATAGCTCAGGGTCAGTCTTCCTCAGAAAAAAGAGGATTGGCAGATGTTAGCTCAGGGCTAATCTTCCTTGAGAAAAAAAGAAAGATTGAATAATTAGGGAAAATCCCCAAGGAGATAACACTTAACTGAAATCTGAATGACAAAAGTAGCTGACATTTCCTGAGCTTTAACTACATGCCAGGCATTGTTTGAAGTTTTTTTATGTGTAGGCTCACTCAATCCTCACCACAACTTTCTGAGGTTGTTACTATTACCCTCATTTGACAGACAGGAAGCTGGATTAGTAGAGCTCACATTCTAAACCACACGCTCTACTGCTGGCCTTATGGAAAGAGTGAAAATGAGAAAAGGGAATTCACTGCCAGTCCCCGAAAACAGGAAGGAGCTGGGCTTGTTCAAAGGAAGGAAGCCAGTTTGGCTGAACTCTAGTAGGTAAGGTTAAGAAGATAAGGGGAGGTGACCAAGGAAGGCCACTTATACAGGGCTTGAGTGAGCAGGGGAAGGAGTTTAGATTTTATTCTGAGTGTTATAGAAAGGCTAATGAGTGTTTAAACAGAGGGATGATATTCTGCTTACTTATTGCTGCGTAATAAACCACCCCAAAATTTAATGGCCTAAAACAAGAACTTATTATTTCTCACAGCTTGGGGGTTGACGGCCCTGTTTGGAACCCTTCATACTCAGACTGTTGCAGTTAGATGGCAGCTGGGGCTGGAGTCATCTGCAGGCTTTTTCACTCGCATTTCTGGTTCCTGGGATGAGATGACTGGAACAACTCAGGGTTGGGGCTAGGGAAGGGGACAGGAAGGAGCGGGTGCTGGGGCTGGTCGGGCATCTCTGTCAACAGGCAGCCTCTCCATGTGACTAGATTGGGCATTCACACAACGTGGCCATCTCAGGATAGTCAGACTTCCTACATGACAGCTGTCTCCCCCTACAGTGAAGTAGAAGCTGCCAGTCTCTTAGAGCCTGGGTCCAGAAACTGGCCTGGAGTCACTTTTGCAATATTCTGTTGTAAAAGCAGTCACAGAGCAACTGTTATTCCAGGGGAGGGGAGATAGATCCATCCCACCTTTTGATGAGAAAAGTGATGAAGAATTTGTGGCCGTCTTTAAGCTACCAGAGAAAAGAGTCCTTTTTGCATTTTATGGGGATCATTCTGGCTGCTGGGAGCCGGCTGGGGAGGAGTCGTCAGATGCTCCTTCATTAGGCTTCGACAGCATCCTGTGGCTGTCTTTATCAATACAGATCACACAGTTCTGCAGTTATTTGTTTATATATCTGTGTTCTCCACTGGCCTGAGCTCCTTGAGGATAAAGACTCTCTCATCCCTGAATCCCCAGAATCTAGTAGCTCATACTAGATAATAAATGTTTTATGACTCAAAGAATAATTATAAACATAATCAGAGGGAGACCAAAGCATTAAAAGTCATGAGTATACTTTTACGTATTTCCGTTACAATTATATCATATCTAATTGTGATGTAGGCACAAGATCTAGCTTTTAAAACTGTTTTGCATTTCTCAGATTAAAACACTGAGTAGGGGCCAGCCCCGTGGGCGAGTGGTTAAGTTTGTGCGCTCGCTGCAGCGGCCCAGGGTTTCACTGGTTCGGATCCTGGGTGCGGACATGGCACCACTCGTCAGGCCACCTTGAGGCAGCGTCCCACATGCCGCAACTAGAAGGACCTGCAACTAAGATAGACGACTATGTGCCGGGGGTGATTTGGGGAGATACAGCAGAAAAAAAAGAAACACTGAGTAATGCTTTAGCATTTATGATCCTATCTAAAGATAACTTTTGTGAATTTTAACTCTTCTTTATGAGTAATTAATATTTCATCATTTTTATACTGAGAAAGTTTTCAAAATAAAAATTTTTAATATTTCTTAAAAATATCTCATTCATAAATCAGCAATTTTTGTTAGTGTCTGCCCTATGCAAGACTCTTAGTGGAAGAAATTGCAAAGAACTAGAAGTCTCATTTGGAGAATGAACATTTTAGTTGTAGGGCAGTGGAAGGCTTAGGAAAGAGCAGGGTCAGTAGTCCAAAAAGAATGAATGAAAAACAGTGGAAAATAGTCTAAAAATAAGCTTCTTTATGATTGTGAGAAAATTATCTACAACTGTTTGCTTGATTTTAACCTAAATTAATGAAATTCTTAACTATTACATTCTATTTTAGGTATCCTGAAGCCATTTATGTTGTTTATACTGGCGATATTAATGTCAACGGTCAGCAGATACTAGACGGCGCTTTCAGAAGATTTAACATCAGATTGATGCGGCCCGTGAAGTTTGTTTTCTTAAGGAAACGCTACCTTGTGGAAGACTCACTCTATCCGCACTTCACACTGCTGGGCCAAAGTCTAGGATCCGTTCTTCTTGGCTGGGAAGCTCTGACGCAGTGTGTCCCTGATGTGTACATCGATTCAATGGGATATGCTTTCACGCTTCCTCTGTTTAAGTATTTAGGTGGTTGTCGAGTTGGAAGCTATGTTCATTATCCCACCATCAGCACTGACATGCTATCTGTAGTGAAGAATCAAAACACTGGGTTTAATAATGCAGCCTTCATTACCAGGAATCGTTTTCTCAGCAAAGTAAAGCTCATCTACTACTATTTATTTGCTTTTGTTTATGGACTTGTCGGTTCTTGCAGTGATGTCGTCATGGTCAATTCCTCTTGGACACTAAACCACATTCTCTCACTGTGGAAGGTCGGGAATTGCACTCACATAGTTTACCCACCTTGTGATGTGCAGACATTTCTGGACATTCCCTTACATGAGAAAAAGACGCCAGGACATTTACTGGTGTCTATTGGCCAGTTCCGGCCCGAAAAGAATCATCCTTTGCAGATCACAGCCTTTGCTAAATTGCTGAGTAAGAAGGAGGCTGAGTTACTTCCTTCCCTCAAACTCGTCCTCATTGGAGGTTGTCGGAACCAAGACGACGAACTTAGGGTAGACCAACTGAGAAGGCTTTCTGAGGATCTCGGAGTTCAGGAAAATGTGGAATTTAAAATAAACATTCCATTTGATGAATTAAAGAATTACTTATCTGAAGCAACAATTGGTCTGCATACCATGTGGAACGAGCATTTTGGAATTGGTGAGTTTGTCCTTTAAAACAACTTGTTTGGTGCCATGAGATATACATTTTAGATTGTTTTGATAAAAAATAGTCTGGAAGTTTTCATCAAGTCCTAATTCTCCTCCCCTAGTCCACCGAGTGTGCTTTCCTCAGTGGAGATCCTTTAAGACATAATGATATGTAGTTGATAATAATAGCTAATATTTGGCGCCAGCCTGGTGATGCAGCGGTTAAGTTCACACGTTCCACTTCAGCGGCCCAGGGTTTACCATTTCAGATCCCGGGTGCAGACCTATGCACTGCTTGTCAAGCCGTGCTGTGGCAGGCATCCCACATATAAAGTAGAGGAAGATGGGCATGGATGTTAGCTCAGGGCCAGGCTTCCTCAAAAAAAAAGCAAATAGCTAATATTTATTGACTGCTTCTGTGTGTGGGTCACTGTTGAGGTCTTTACAAGTATTATCTAATTTAATCCTCTCTAAAACCCTCTTTGATAGGTATTATTGTTATTTCCGTTTTATAAATAAACTCAGACATGGAAAGATTTAGAACTTGCCCAAGTTCCATCCCACAGAAAGAGGCGGAGCCCGGATTCTAACCCAGAGAGCCTCTGCGCTTAGCTCCTACATTTCCTCTCCCCACCAAACCCCAGCCACATCCTGGGACAGATTCCTGGGCCCTACCCCATCCCGCTGAAGGACCACATCAGGATCTCCGGGTGGGGCCCAGGTAGAGGTATTTTGGTAAAGCTCCTCAGGTGATTCTGTTATGGACCAAAAGCTGAGAACCACTGTCTCTAGGTGGGCTTGTCAGAGTAATTCTTTTAGTTCTTTTATTGATTCTGTACTCGTTATTGGAGTGGCCTCTCCTTTCTGCCAAATCCCATCATAAGTGTTCAACTTAAATCTCCTTGCCCTTCACTTTAGCCTGCCTTGTTTATTCCAGCACGAACTGCTCTCTCCACTCTGACCTCCTGTTGTGCACACATTTTGGTATAAAATCAAGTACTGTTTTGTGTCTCATTTGGTTCCACATATATTTCTCATGTGCCTACTTTGTGCCTCTCACTGTAGGAAAATATAAATGTGAAGTTTGCTACCCAAAGGCTACGGTTCCCCTTATCCTCCTTCCAGCCCTGGTTCGTAGCACAGTACTAAGCTCAGACGTACAGCAAGACTTGTTGATCCGAACCTTCTGCATGGAGCCTTCCACGGATACTTATTGAGCATTTACGGTGCCAGGCACAGGGGTGGGTGCTGGAAGTATGACTATGAAATAGGAGCTGTTCTTCCCCTCAGAGGCTGACAGCTCTGCGAGTGCTGTTGACAGGTTGGCCAGGCATTTACTGTACAGTGTGCCAAGTCTGTGCTAGGGAAGAGTGGGGTGATGGGGAAACACCTAAGAGAAACGCCTAACGCAGACTCATGGGATCAGAGAACAATTGGCCGAGGAAATGATGTGACATGTAAGCTGGGGCCTGGAGAATAATTAGAAGTTAGCCATGCAAAAGAGGGGAGAGTATCCAGCAGAGGGAATAGCATTGTGACAGAAGGCGCAAAAGGAGCATTGGCAGGCATGTTCAAGGAAATGAGTGTGGTACAGCTGCAGCATGAGGATGCAGCAAGACGATGGAGAGGTGATCTGCAGCCAGATCACACGGCCGTGTTGAGCAAGTGGGACAAGCTAGAAAGATTTTCAGTATTGGGTTTAAAAGCTCTTTGTCTCCTGAAGTTCACTCTGGCTGCAGTGGGGGGAGTGGGTCGGTGAGGAGCAGGGAGAGCAAGGCTACAAAGGCGGGAGACGAGTTGGGCTGCAGCAGCCTAGGTGAGAGGTGCTGGTGCTCGGAACTTGCTAGGTGCACACGCTTGAGGGAGATTCTGAAGCGGTAGTGAACAGGCCTTGTGATTAATTGGGTGTGCTAAATGAGGGAGGAAGAGGAGTCGGAGAGGACCGCCTAGGGTTTGCAGTTTGGACACCTGTGTGAATGGTGATGGCTTTCACCAAGAGAGGGAATAGAGGCAGGTGATGAGCCACATTTCGAGCATGTAGAGTTTGAATTGTCTGGGGGACATACAAGTGTGTGTGTCCAGCAGGCAGTTGTATATATGAGACGGAAGTCTAGGGGAAGGACCTGAGGCGGCAATAGAGAGTGGGGAGTTGTCCTTGGCACCACTCGTCAGGCCATGCTGAGGTGGCGTCCCACACAGCACAACCAGAAGGACCTACAACTAGAATATACAGCTATGTACTTGGGGGCTTTGGGGAGAAGAAAATAAAAAGATTGGCAACAGATGTTAGCTCAGGGCTACTCTTTGGGAAAAAAAGAGTCAAGTTGTGGTAAGCTAAGCATTGAGTACAGGTGAGCAAGTGGGGTTAGAGTGCAAACCACACTTTCCATAAGTTTATCTGTAAAAGGGAGGTGAAAGAAGAGACGACAGCTAGAGGAGGACTTGTGACCTGAAGAGGTGTGTGCGTGCGCCTTGTTTTTAGGAGTTTGAACTAGCTGAAATGCTGATAGGAAGGAGCCAGCGGAGAGGGAGAGGTGCCAGACCCTGGAGGGAGAGGGTAAGATCGATTGGATGGAGATCTCTGAGAGAGTGCAGAGGAGTGGTATCCAGCCTTGCACGGAATATGATGGGGTAATCCGTATTTTTCAAATAAGAGTTCAAATTACAGCATTAGCAGAAAATTCTGTTTTGTAGAGACTTGCCCAGTGTTGAGGAAACAGTTGTAATGATTTAACTTCTCTGCTACGCATCTAGAATAATATCAGCTCTGAGCCATCCTTTGGAGAGGTGAGGGAAAGTCAGCTAAATAATTTTCTGAAAGGCTTAATTCTCTCTAGAAGGGAGGTTAAGAAAGGCTGGCTAGGGGGGCCGGCCCCGTGGCCAAGTTAAGTTCACGTGCTCTCCTCTGGAGGCCTAGGGTTTTGGTGATTCGGATCCTGGGTGCGGACATAGCAACACTCATCAGGCCATGCTGAGGCGGCGTCCCACATTCCCACAACTGGAAGGACTCACAACTAAATAATAAACTACTGTGTACTGGGGGATTTGGGGAGAAAAATCAGGGGGGAGAAAAAGAAGATTGGCAACAGTTGTTAGCTCAGGTGCTAATCTTAAAAAAAAAAGAAAGGCTGGCTAGAGTAGTTCATACCCTCACCCACATCATTTAGCAGAAACTAACCAAAACTTTCATTTAGTTCAACCCTGCTATTGGGCACACAGTTGTCTCAGACCTGCCAGCAATCCAGGAAGTACAATCCCGCAATAGTATGCTTCACTAAGGTGCCTTACTTTTTTTCTAATGCTGTAATTTGAATTCTTAAAATTTGCTTTTGGTATGTTTTTACTCCTTTTATCTTTCAATATCCATGAATTATCTACCATTTTGGTAAACATTCTCTAGTCTTTTACTTTATCTCCAGTATATCTGTTTTTTATAAACTATTCTTCCGTCTACTTGTCTATTTTAATTAAGAACAAAGCGGCATTATTGTGAAGCTTTGAAAACCAAAAAACTTGAAATTATTTTATTTTGCACCATGGAACTTAAATGAGCAAATTTATAGACGAACAGACATTTAATTGAGTTTCTCATGAGGCTCTTAAAATGTTTGAAGGGTTCTGCTCCTCTTTGTTCTTATGAACACATTCAGAAACTTAAAAGACGACATGATTTTTGTTTCTTTCTCAGGAGTTGTCGAGTGTATGGCAGCTGGCACAATTATCCTTGCACACAATTCAGGGGGCCCGAAGCTTGACATTGTCATTCCTCATGAAGGAGAGAGAACTGGATTTCTGGCTGAAAGTGAAGAAGGCTATGCTGAAACTATGGCTCATATTCTTTCCATGTCTGTGGAAAAGAGACTGCAAATCAGAAACAATGCTCGTGCATCTGTAAGCAGATTCTCCGATCAGGAGTTTGAAGTGACATTCCTATCATCTGTGGAGAAGTTATTTAAATAATGCCATATCTGTATAAATTAAAGATATTTTATATAAATGGTTAAACACCTTCATATGTTAATATTTTTCTAAACTCGTCCCCTATTGTAGTAAAGTCAGCCTAAGCAGTGCGCTCAGAAGTATCTATCTAGGCAAGGTATTTATTGCCAGGAAAAAGGGCTGCCTTTCCTAAATGGAAGAGGTAACCTTATATAGTTTCAATGTAAAAATTTTAGATTAGTATTTGGTCTCAAATTCTGAAAAATGTGAATCTGAAAGAAAAAAAGGAACAATCTTAATTTGGGTATAATCCAGATTTTTAAAATCCTATTTGTCAAATCTCTACTTTAGAAACCAGGAAAGAGAATTTTCTTTTAGAAAAAAGGAAATGTTGAAAGAAAAATGGATGACTGATAATTGATTAGTACTTTAGAGTTGTTCTGACATGGAACCCAAAAATTCTGGTACATTAAATGCTAAACAATATTGTGGATGACCTTTTTGAATATATCTAATGATTTTCTTAAAAGAAGAAAGAAACTCTAAGCAGGCTTAATCATGTTCCAAAAGCATACAGTCAAAAGACCAACTGACTGACTGCTCTGTGGGTGTGTGTAGGCGCGTAGAGGCCACCGGACTGCCGGCAGTCCTTTCCATAACTGGGTGTTTGTGAAAATAACTTTTTGTTTAGTCCTGGCAGTACGTCTGAACTGATACAAGGGAGTAGTCTCACGATCCCTTAACCCTTCCACACCTCAGAGGCCGGAAGTCAGCTTCAAGTCGTTCAAGAGGTCTGAGTGAGAACGTCATAAATTGTTTTTCAGATAGTAATGATGTAATATACGGATCCGTTCACACAGTCTCTGTTGTCATCATCATGCATTATAAGATAACAAGGTGGCATTTTGCAAAGAGCATCTGACTAGCAGTTAGAATACCTGGGCCTGACCTCAGCGTCATCATTTACAAACGTCTGACCTTTTGACGCTTAATCTTTCTGAAACTTGGACTCTTCATCCATAATCTGCACGTGGTAATACCTGTCCTCACTACCTTTTAGAGTTGTGATACTGAGATGGGAAGTATTTGAAAGTACTTCAAAAATTATAAAAGTTACTTTAATTAAAGGCGACAATATATAGTCAATGTCCTCTATAATCCTGTCTTTATCAGTGCATTGGGACTCGACTCTATACAGAGTCTTGGTTACTAAACCAGTAGCTAGGAATGAGTATAAATTTACCAGGACTTCTATCCTCAGTAACTAGCATGGAAAGGTACTATAAGCATGTGCAGCTATAGCAATGGAGACCTATAAGGGTTGGCACTTTCTGCATTCATAATCAATTCCTCCTTGTTCAGTAAATTGACCTCCTTCACAGTCTATACATCTTTGTGTTAGGGGCATGTAAAAAGGGTATATTTTTCCTTTCCAGTCTCCTCCCGTCCATTCATCCCACCAGTCAGCTTCATTATCTACTCCCCATTACATTGCTGACTCCTCTGCAGGCCATCTTTGTCATCAGATCAAAAAGCAGCAAAACTGAGTCCCAGGGTGTTCTGACACACCAACATAGTTTTGTGTTGGAGCTTATTCAGTTTAGGAAAGAAAGACTAGTGGAAATTGGGGCTAGAAGGAACCCTACAAATTCTCTAGTCTAGTTTTATTATTTTCAACTTTACAGACAAGAACGATTTAAGGAACTCAGAGTCCTTCAGTATCACAAAGCTGTTTAATGGCAAAAGTAGGATTATAAACTGAAGTTCTGACTCCCAGCCCCGTGCTTTTGCTCATCTTATAGTTAGTGTTTGAGATAAGATTCATACCATTGCCCACTCAGCCTACCATCTACCCAAAGACAATCAGGGGGCTAAAGATTAAAAAATTGAGATGGACAGAGCAAAAGTAGAGGATGTAGTAAAGGAAGAAATCATTCTGGAATTCCATAAAACATTTTTTAAGCTGGTTTCTTCAAAATGATTTTCATTTATCACAAACATATCATTGGAAAATATCACTTGCATGTACATTCACTTTCAATGTTCCTAATGTGGTATTCTCTGGTTTTTTTCTGAATGACTGATACCGTGAAAAGTGTGAAAGCAATATGTCAGCTCCTGTCTGTCTGGAGAATCTCTGGGGGACCATGGATTCCTGGAAGACGTTGCTTTTCAGTGGTCCAAGCATGCTGTGTTTTGAACCCACAGCAGTGGTGACTCACATTCTCCCAGCTGTGCACAATAAAGTACATGATACATGTTCTTTGTATAATAAAGTATTTGTATCTAAATATGATGTAGATCTTGTAGATACAAAATCTATTTGTATCTAAGTATGACAAAGAAGTGATTTGCATTATCTTGGAAACTTTCCCCAGTGTGGTGCCTTTTATACCCCTCATGTAGTCTCCCAATTCTGAATTAGTATCTACTACTATTTCCAAGCTCCACATGCCAAAAAAAATGTGGGTTTTTTTGAGGAAGATTAGCCCTGACCTAACATCTGCCAATCCTCCTCTTTTTGCTGAGGAAGACTGGCCCTGAGCTAACATCCGTGCCCATCTTCCTCTACTTTATATGTGGGACACCTACCACAGCATGGCTTGCCAAGCAGTGCCATGTTTGCACCCAGGATCTGAACCAGCGAACCCCGGGCTGCCAAAGCAGAACGTGCGAACTTAACCGCTGTGCCACCGGGCCGGCCCCAGAAATTTTTTTTTAAAGAAAGAAAGAAGTCTTTTTAAAAGACAAAACAAAACTGTCTTGCCTCTAGTACCCAGGAATAGGTTGTCAGGGTTAACTGACTTTTTTTAAATGAATGTTTCAGACATACAAAAAACTGTGGAGCTTCATACACTTTATTTTAATAATTTTCAGGTATTTTACAAAGTCCTCTCATAGACAAAATTATGAGATAGTTGCCAGTATGATTATCAGTGCTTTCAGAATCTTTGTGTTTAATTATGTAAATATACTCTAGACTCCAAGACTATGATATGAATAAATAAACAAAGGAGACTGTGTCTGTGTAAATCTGTCACTGGGTACAACAAAAAAATTACTTGTTAAACCACAAACAATTGTAGTGCTCACGAGAATTCTATTATGCTTCTGTAATTTACCCAACCTCTTCCCTGTTCATCTGTTCCTTTTCCTCTTTCCCCACCCATCTTGACAAAAGCATATTCAGTATCACTAAAGAAATTTCAAAATCACGGTTTATAAAATGACATTCTTTATTTTTAATCTTTTATTTAAAGTTTTCTATCGCTGTCTTAAATTACCACAAACTAAGTTAAAACAACACAAATTTATTATCTTACAGTTCTATAGGTCAGAAATCTAAAGGGGATTTCATTAGGCTACAGTCAAGTTGTTGGCAGAGCTGTGTTCCTTGGGCAGGCTTTGGGGAAAATCCATTTCCTTACCTTTCCCAGCTTCTAGAGGCTGCTTGCATACCTTTGCTTTGGCCCCTTCCTCCATCTTCAAAGCCAGCAGCATCAGGCCAACTGCCCCTCACACTGCCATCTCTCTGATTCTTCTGCCTCCCTCTTCCACTTTTAAAGATTCTTTTATTTTTTGGTGACGAAAATTGGCCCTGAGTTAACATATGTTGCCAATCTTCCTCTTTCTGCTTGAGGAAGATTGTCACTGAGCTAACATCTTTGCCAATCTTCCTGTATTTTGTATGTGGGATGCCTCCACAGCATGGCTTGATGAGCAATGTGTAGGTCCACACCCAGCATCTGACCCTCTTAACCCCGGGCCTCTGAAGCAGAGCACATGAACTTAACCACTGTGCCACTGGGCCAGCCCCTAAAAATTCTTATGATTATGTTGGGCCCACCTGGATAAACCAAGATATCTCCTCTATTTTAAGGGTAGCTGATTAGCTGGAATTAACCTTAATTCCATCTGCAACCTTAATTCCCCTTTGACATGTAACAATATATTCACAGTTTGGGGAGGGGGCGCCGCATTACCCTGCCTACTACATATATTATTTTAAGGATTTCTTAATAGAAATTTTAAAGTAAAAATAGTAATTTGTAAACTCAAAAGTTAGTCCTGTTGTCTAAATTGATAGAACAATTAGTAAGTTCTTGGGATCACTAGAAAATCCTTACAATAAATGAATATTTATGACTTGTACCCAAACAGATACTACAGCTAATAGATCTTAACTTGTTGCTTAAGAAAAAGCACAATAATCACATGTATATTTTGACTGGTTGTTGGTAGTGTTGACTTGGTCTTCATCAACAATACAAATTTTGTCATTAGCAGGAATAGAAACGTTCTCCAAGCCTTCCTTTAGTCTGCCTGTTTCTGCACATTCAGCCCCTCTCTGTCTCCTAACTTCTCAGAGTCCTTGAGGAACCGCAGGCCTCCCCTCTTTTCTCTTCCTCTTTGGAAACAGCGAGTTTTTCCAGGGATTCTACTACTTCATTTCTCAACTCATCTTCAGATTCTTCAAAATTTCTGAAATAATAAACAGTAAAAATCAACTTTATGATAGCAAAACACTGAAGAATAAGTACAAAAATTAGTGTCCCTTCTCTTTTCCCACCCGCACTTGAGCAATAGGAAATTGCATTTTCACCCAGGTAATAGATTATCATATCCGCCTGATTTCTCTAAAGATGATAAACAACCAATGTTGAGAGAATGAGTCTTCTGTTTAGTTGGACTTGTGTTCGACAACCTTCGTTATGTTTATTAGTACCCATCTACTCTCACATTTCAAAGGAGAAGACGGAAGAGAAAAAAAGAAAAGAAAATGGGCTGCCATATATTGAGCCCTGACTGTACGCCAGTCACTGCCCTAGAGCACTTGACACACACTATATTTCGTCTAATACTAACAACACTTGAGGTAGACACTATTATCATCAATTTATAAAGAATCTGGGCTCAGGGGCTGGCCCCATGCCATAGTGATTAAGTTCAGTGCTCTCTGCTTCAGCGGCCCAGGTTTGTGGGTTCGGAGACTGGGCACAGACCTACACTACTTGTCAGCCATGCTGTGGTAGTGACCCACATATAAAGTGGAGGAAGACTGGCACAGATGTTAGCTCAGGGCTAATCTTCCTCAGGCAGTGTAGGGGCAGGAAGGGGTGCAGAGCTAGGCTCAAAGAGGTTAAAAAAATGTGCCCAAGGTCCCACAGCTACTAATTAGTAGGACCAGGAATTGAAATTGTGTCTAAAACTGCAACACTGATACTTTTAGAAGGAAGAAGGCCGGAGACCCAAAAAACCATCTCAAAAATCACTAATATTTAAGTGGCAAGTGAAAGAGACTGGGGAAGAGCTGGTAAGAGCCAAGAGCATTCATCCCAGAAGCCAAGGAAGCAGGGAATTTCGAAAAAGGGGGAGCAGCCAAATAAGATGAGGACTGAGAGATGACAATCGGACTTGGCAATTTCAAGGTAATAGATGAGCTTTGCAAGAATATTTCAGAGTGCTATGTAGCAGGAGCCACCATACAGTGGATCAAGAATGCAGTGGGAGGTAAGAAAGTGATGACAATGAGCTTAACCAACTCTGAGGGGAGCCCAGCTCTGAAAGGACAATGCTATGTAGAGAACATGAGGGCAATGGTTTTTTGGTATTTTTCAAGATGGGGGAGATTTGGGTGTGTTTCTATGCTGAGAGAAAGTAGGTAATAGACATTGAAAATAAAGGAGAAAAGTAGATGAACTGATAGGAACAAGGTCACTGAGAAAAGGCTGAGATTCAGATCAACGATGGGCTTTACAAGAAGGGAGGTAGTATTTCCTCTGATAAGGAAGATAGGGAGAGAGAAGGAGATAAGGGCTCACGTGGATATAAAGAAGTTATGTAACAATCGAGATGATTTCACCTACAAACCACGTACTTTCTCTGTGAAGTAGGACGCTGGGTCACATGATAAGAGCAAAGTGGATGAGGGTGAGTGCCCAGGGCTGAGGGTTTCAGAAGAAAGCAGATCAGGCACAGGATTGTTAGATATCACAGAGGACCCCACTAAAATTTACTTGTCAGTGCCCTTGAATCAATGACTCCTAGCGACCCTGTGTAGCAGGGCGGAACCTTGCCCAGTCCTTTTGCGCCATCCTCTCACCTTCCAGCACTCTATCAGACGATGCTCTGGGGCTATTCACAGGGTTTTCATAGCCAAATTTTTTTGGAAGTGGGTGGCCAGGACCTTCTCTCTAGTCTGTCTTAGTCTGCAAGCTCTGCTGAAGCCTGTCCTCCATAGGTCACCCTGCTGGTATTTGAAGTGCCGGTGGCATAGCTTCCAGCATCACAGCAACACCCAGCCACCACAGTGTAACAACCAACAGACGGATGGTGTGCTTCTTCGACTGGGAAACAAACCCCGGCTGCAGTGGTGAGCGTGCCAGATCTCAGCCTCTAGACCACCGCGGCTGGCTCCACTAAAATTGGAGATCCTACATTTAGGGTCGACCCGTGATTGCAGCTCCCATTTGCTAGGCTATCATTACTGAGGGATGTGCTTAAACAGCACCTTCCCTTTGTCTTCATTCCTCCACGGCTTAAGCAATATGGCTATGTGTGAATTTCCTTTCACGGTTCCTGCTTGATTATTGTTCTGTTTCCCAGATATTGTGATTCACGACTTTCAATAATTATAAAAAGTTTACAGTTATAATTGCTTTGAATATTGCTTTTCCCCTAGTCTCTTCTTCTGGAATTCCTTTTAGATGGACCTTCATGCCTCTTAACTCCTCTTTCACATTTCCCAGCTTTTTTTTCCCTCAGATCTATCTTCCAGTTACTAATTTCTTCATTAACTGTACCTATTCTGTTTTTTAAACTGTTGGTCAAATTTTAACTTCTATTAGAAGGATTTTTTACTTCCAGAAGTTCTCTTTGGTTAATTATCAAATCTTCCTGCTCTTTTTTGATGGATCTCCTTTTCTCTCATGTTTGATTCCTTATTTTAATCAAATAATTTTAAATATACAATATTAATTATTATACAAATATTAAATAATCATAAGATAATTATATTACCTGAAATTCTTTATGGTCTAATGCAGCTATTTGCTGTGTTTGCTATCTCTCATAATGGATTCCGTTTTTGAAATTGGAACTGTGAGCTCATCTTAAGCAGTACTTGAGTGAGAAAACTCAGTGTGGCCTGGACTGAAATTCTCTCTCTCCAGAGTGTTTTATATTTACTTCTTCTACAGACCCCAGGGTATTATGATCCCTTACTATTAATTTTAATGTTAATTTCTCAACATACACGTTTCCAGATCTCCCAAGTATTGTAAATTCAAATTCCAAACCCAAATGAAGGCAAATCCATGGTTATAAATTTCTCAGGAAAAATTTTTCTCCCGGGGTTGGGCCAACACAGACACGCAACATTACTGGAATTTTTCAAGACCACTCTTGCCCTGAGGTGTAGCTCTTCAAGTATTCCAGCTAGCAAGAATGGAGGGGAACCCTCTGAAGAAAACAAAAACCTATTAGATACGTGGGAGGTACACAGAGATAGGAAGGGGAGGAAAAAAATTAAAAACACAAAAAACCCTCCAAAACAAAATGAGCCCACAAACTAAAATTCCGTAACACGTGAGTAAATCTAATGGTAAGAAAGATGGGTAAGGGGCTGGCCCTGTGGCACAGCGGTTAACTTCGCACGTTCTGCTTTGGCAGCCTGGGGTTTGCTGGTTCGGATCCCAGGTACAGACATGGCACCACTTGGCACGCCATGCTGTGATAGGTGTCCCACATATAAAGTAGAGGAAGATGGGCACGGATGTTAGCTCAGGGCCAGTCTTCCTCAGCAAAAAGAGGAGGATTGGCAGCAGATGTTAGCTCAGGGCTAATCTTCCTCAAAAAATAAATAAATAAATAAATAAATAAGAAAGATGGCTAAAAACAACAAAAAACTTGGACCATGAACTAACTCCAAATGAAATTACTTTTATGGAGGATTTTTTATTCATATTTATTTATTTACAAACTCTTGTGCAAGGGCTGACTTTCAATAGATCACAGCAAGGGAGGAAGATTTTGATAAAGCTCTTTAAGCAAGTATGTCAAAGCACAGCATCCATTTAAAAATATTTATTTTATTTTATTTTTAAAGATTTTATTTTTCCTTTTTCTCCCAAAGCCCCCCTAGTACATAGTTGTGTATTTTTAGTTGTGGGTCCTTCTAGTTGTGGCATGTGGGACACTGCCTCAGCGTGGTTTGATGAGCAGTGCCATGTCCACGCCCGGGATTCGAACCAGTGAAACCCTGGGCCGCCGAAGTGGAGCGTGTGAACTTAACCACTCGGCCACGGGGCTGGCCCCTAAAAATGGTTTTAAATTATGAGAAATAATCATGCAATAATGAGACAAGAATATATAAATATGAGAAACAACTATTATAAATCTTAGACATTAAATATGTAATCATTTAAATTAAAAACTTAATAGATCTTTCCCAGATAGTTTTGAAACACGATATTCAAGAATTCACCTAGAATGAAACGAAGAGCAGAATAAAAATACATTAGGAGTCACTGGGACAGATTGAGGAGCTCCAAAATACATCTAACTGGAGGACTAAAACGGAGGGAGTAAGAAGAGCAGTATTTGGAGAAATAACAGGCAAAAATTCTCCAGGATTAAAGAATGCCATGGAGTCTCAGAAGAAAGTGAGCCAAGCAGAGAAAAGACAAATCCAGACCTAGACATACCACAGTGAAATATAAGAACATAAAGATGAAAAGAAAATTATGCAAATACCATGGAGAAAGTTAGCATATCCCTAAAGGAAAAACAACTAGCTGATAGCAGATTTCTTTTTTTTTTCCCCAAAGATTGGCACCTGAGCTAACATCTGTTACCAATCTTCTTTTTTTTTCCCTTCTTCTTCTCCCCAAAGCCCCCCAGTACATAGTTGTATATTCTGGTTGTGAGTGCCTCTGGTTGTGGCATGTGGGACGCCGCCTCAGCATGGCCTGACAAGCGGTGCTATGTCCGCACCCAGGATCCAAACCAGCAAAACCCTGGGCCGGCACAGTGGAGTGCGCGAACTTAACCACTCAGCCACGGGGCGGGCCCCTGATAGCAGATTTCTCATCAACAGTAATACAGACCAGGAGAAAAATAAGTCAACCTAAAACTGTATGCTTAGATAAATGACTGCTAAAGATTGAAGGTAAAATAAGAACCATTTTGGATATGTAAACAACAAAACTTTCTTACCCGCTGACCTATCTTAAAGAATTATTAAAGGATATACATCAACAAGAAAAAAACTGAAACCAGAGGGAAAGCAAGGGCTAGTAAAAACCATGGCCAATTCAGAAAACAATAAACCACACTGGCAAGTTGAATTAAGTTTAATAAAAAATATTCATTTTAAAAAAGGTAAAATTAGTTGAAATGATTTGATGTCTGACACAATATTCCAAACTTATTTTTAAAAAAATGTGTAGGGGATGTGGGTGGAGTAAAGAAAAATGTTGGTCATTGTTAAAGCTAGTTGATGGATACATGAAGGTTCATTTTGCTATTCTCTCTACTTTTACTGTGAAGTTTTCCACAATAAAAAAAGTTTTTAAAAGTAAAATTATAACTCTATATAACAATATCACAATGGAAGTATTTACTGCTTATTTAAATTATGCTTATCATGTTTGGGAGGAAAAAGGGAATACCAAGCAACTTTTGAATTTATTAGATCAATTTGTAGGTGATGCATAAAAGTGAACTATTAAAAAAATAGAAATATAATCTCTATCTTCAAAACTAGTACAGAGGAAAAAAAAGTAATATAGAAAAATCTACCCACCTAACAAAAGGCTAGAAAAGAAAAGGGAGAAAAGGAAATGAGAAATGATGGTAAACAGAAAACACAAAATCAAGCTTGAAGCTTGAGCTTTGAGTAAAGCCAAATATGTCAATAATTATACTGAATTTTCTTAGATTAAACTAATTAAAAGACAGAGATTATCACATGACCAGCGCCATATCAACCAGCCACATGCACTTTATAAGAAGCAGATCATAAAGAAAGCACATGGAAACCATGAAAATAAAAGAATAGAAGAAGAGACATCATAAACATACTAAAAAATAAAATAAAAAGTTTAGAAAGTTGGAACAGTAATATCAGTATGAGACAAAATAGAATTTAAAGCAAACAGCATTAATAGCAACAAAAAGTGACAATACATAATGCAAAAAAAGGGACACTCTACCCAACTGATATAACAATCGTAATTTAGAATATGGCTTCTAAATATTTAAAGTACATTGAAAAGGAGATAGAATTATGAGGAGAAATCATCAAACCACAAACATAGTTGAAAATTTTAATGTACCTCTATCAGGAAATGAGAAAACAGAAAAAAAAAAAAAGATTACAGAATACTTTAACAAAACTGTTTTAAGCTTAATATAATAGATAATTATATTGAACATATATACTCCCAAAATAGTAAGAATTGCATGTTTTTCAAGTACGTATGTAACAGTCATAAAATTGACACTGTACTAAATAACAATAGGAGTCCCAATAATTTTTTTCCCCCTAAGGAAGAGTCACCATGAGCTAACATCCACTGTCAATCCTCCTCTTTTTGCTTGAGGAAGATTGTTCCTGAGCTAACATCTGTGCCAGTCTTTCTCTATTTTGTATGTAGGACACCTCCACAACATGGCTGATGAGTGGAGTAGGTCTGCGCCCAGGATCCAAACCTGTGAATCTGGGCTACCAAAGTAGAGTGGGTGGAACTTTAACTACTCACCCATGGGGCCGGCCTCTACATTTTTTTAAATCACCAAAATTCAGCCAACAATCTCTGTCCAAAATGCAAATAAAGTAGAAATTCTGATTTTTAAAAAGTGGTTAAATGGGACTGGCCCAGTGGCACTGTGATTAAGTGTGCATGTTCCACTTCAGAGGCCTGGGTTTCGCCAGTTTGGATCCTGGGTGCAGATATGGCACTGCTTGGCAGGCTATGCTGTGGTAGGTGTCCCATGTATAAAGTAGAGGAAGATGGACACGGATGTTAGCTCAGGGCCAGTCTTCCTCAGCAAAAAGAGGAGGATTGGCGGCAGATGTTAGCTCAGGGTTAATCTTCCTCAAAAAAAAAAATGTATATATATATATACATAAATACACAAGATATACATATTTGCTTACATCTTAATGGTATCCTCAGAAGCATGCACAAGAAGCAGATTAGATTGGTTGACTCTGGGGAGGAGAGTTGTGTGACTGAGGGAAAGAGATAGCAGGAACACTATGAAAAGAGTGTACCTTTTAAGTTTGGAACCATGTGAATATATTACCTACTTAAAAAGTAAATTATAATAAAATTTTAAAAATTCACAGGATTCCAAACTTTAAAACTAATAAGAGAGTTCAGTAAGGTTACAGGATACAATGTCGATAGCGTTCTATACAGCAGTAGTAGCCAAGTTGAAAACACAGTGGGAGAAAAATGACCCTGTTAATAATGGCAACAACAACAACAAAATTAGGTGGTGCCTATACCATGAAGAAAAGTAAAAATACTGAAGAATATTTAAAAAGACATAAACAGCTGGAGAGCTATACCATATTCATAATCACAAAAGATGTCAATTCCCATAAATTAAAAAATGTAATATTCTCATCAAAACCAACAAAGTTTTTCACGACACTTTACAAGAGAATGCAAAGACGTATCTGTTGAGTAACGGGCAACAACCTCTAAGATCATTTTGAAGAAAAAGGTGTGGAGACTGGAAGAAGGTGTGAGGACTGGCCCCACCAGATAGCAAAAGGTAGAAGAGAGTCACAGTAACTAAGACACAACATCATTGATGCAGAGAGAGAGAACAATGCCATTGGAAAGGAATGGAGAGCCCAGAAAGAAACCCACATATATCGTAAAAGCGTGGTCTGCTCAGCGAGGTCTCTGAGGCTATCTTCTACGTGTCAACAACAGCATTTGCACTTTCTAACAGTGCTTGAGTCAGGCATCCAGATGTGATGGACTTACGTATCGTCATCATCAGATCTTGGGTCTAGTTGCTCCTCATCTACCTCAGTGCCAGAGGCCAGTTCCACCTTCCCCTCCTCTTCTTTAGGAAGCCGTGGTTTCAATGCTCCCACTGTTAAAGAAATGACAGAGAGAGAGAGATTAAAGCTCCCCAGCCCATACACGGTGAGGGGTCTATACCAAAAATCCTGCAGTGAACAGCAACCATAACGGTAAAACCTTTCAATAATTTCCATTACAACAGAATGAGACACAGATGACAACTGACACCCCGACTATTCCGCATTGTACTGAAGGTCGCAGGCAACACAATAAGACGAGAAGAAATGAGAGGAACAAGGATCAGAGACAAAGAGACAAAAAACTCCCACTTCGCAGGCGAATGCTCTGATCGTACAGAAAATCTAAGAAAATTTTGTGTTGTTCAAACTTAAGAGTTGGTTATGGTTAGGCTTAATTATTAATGTCTGCAGAGAAAACTCAAAGCACAAACTCACCCCCACAGAGCTTTATCTTCTTTGGTGGCTGCAGGGTGGATTTATTGTTGGTATTTAAAATGCACTTTTTTCCTTTGGGAAAAAGATGAGACTGAAGATAGTACACTATTTCATTTCTTTACAGCAAGCCAGCGTCCTCTCAACAACTCTAAGATTCCACTGATTATAAGATGCACTTTTCTTTTACACACCCATAGCAAAGAAAATGTTCCCAATAAAATGACACATTTTTCTTAGCCCTTAGAATATATATTTTATAAATATAAATTGTTGTAAGAACTCTTTTAGTCCTTTCTAAGCATACATTTTTAATCTTCTATCACTATTGTATATTCATAAAAAGGAAAATATAAGTGACACAAATTGGATAAGGTATAATTAAAATTCCTTACATTCAGGGGCTGGCCCAGTGGCGCAGTGGTTAAGTTCACACGTTCCCCTTCTCGGTGGCCCAGGGTTCACCAGTTCGGATCCCGGGTGCGGAAATGGCACCACTTGGCAAAAGCCATGCTGTGGTAGGCATCCCACATATAAAGCAGAGGAAGATGGGCATGGATGTTAGCTCAGGGCCAGTCTTCCTCAGCAAAAAGAGGAGGATTGGCAGTAGTTAGCTCAGGGCTAATCTTCCTCAAAAAAAAAAAAGATTCCTCACATTCAGAGGCTTATTCATCTGAGCTATTTTTGTTTATTTGGTTTTTACATATCAATCAAATATTTTAGATCCTGATTCAAAGAGATCATAATAAAACAATTCATTAGAGAATTAAGGAATTTTGAATATTTTTTGAGTCATTGAGATCTGTGGGGTTTTTTATTATGGTAATATACACATAACATAAATTTATCCTGAACAATTTTTCAGTGTACAATACAGTATTGTTCACTATGTGCACATTCTTGTACAACAGATCTCTAGAATTTTATCTTGCGTGACTGAGACTCTACCCCCATTGAATAACAGTTCCCCATTTCCCCTCCCCCCAGCCCTGAGGTCATTTAAGGATCTGTTAAAAACTCTTCCACGGATTCACTGTGGATCATTTTTATGATGGTTCTCCATGAGTACGTAGCCAAAGCAGGGTCAGCACCGTAGGAGAGGAGCAAGCGGACGGTTTCCGAGGGATCATTCTCAGCGGCATCTGGGGAGGCCTGGTTCCGTCTGGCCTCTGCTGTCGGCCTCAGCGCCATCTTCCAGGAGACGTCGAGGATGCTGAGCGGCCCTCCAGCACAGGCTTCGCGCAAGCACGGCCGCCGGCGTGGTCTGGACGATTCCGGTCACAGGTCTGGTTCTCCGGGGGTCCCAGAAGGTTTCCTCAGAGCCCGCCCGCGGCCCCCCGCCTTCGTGTTGACAACAGGCCTCCGCGCTGCTCGCTGCGCTGGGCGCTGCTGGCTGGTCCCCACAGCGGGGCAGCTGCGAGGACTGGGAGGGAAGCTGGTGGGAACTGTGGCCAGTGGTCGAATCGTAGTGGGACTGGGCTCCTGCCGCTTTCTGAGTCTCCGGACGGTCACCTTGCCATCAGCATGCTCTGCGTAGTAGCCCCCTGTCGGCGACAAGCCCCGCCTGGGCTCCGGAGGGATCTAAGGCTCAGTTTTGCACCGTCTCTTCCCGGATGGTTTCTCCCTGTTGTCGGTGTATTTTTGCAGCACAGGCAGCCCGACAATCCTCTTCTTCGTGTGGGCACAGCACATCTGTCTTCCGGCTTTCTTTAATCTTTTGCCGCTTGGCAGACAGCCTTGAGGCTGGCGTGCAGCTTGGCTGTCTCCTTTTTGTCACGTGCGTGGGTGGATGAAAGGCTCTTCGTGGGCGGAGAGCCCGAGAACACAGGCAAGCCTCTGGAATATAGTACATTCTTAAGTGGTTTTTAAATGAATGATTGAAAGAGCCCGTGACTCGATGAATACGCTTCTCTTTAGTCCAAAAAATTCTGATAAGCTTTCTGTAAGTGCTCAAGTTTTTCTGTCTCCCTGTCTTTTCTGTCACCTGCCTCTGACAATTTCGCATTCCTTCAGTCTCACACTGAAATTCATTCACACTCAAATATTTGTTAAATGCATAAAATACCGACATGTCATTATTATATTTATTATTTAAATTCAAGTCATAGATACAGTAGTGATTTTATTGTGAATTTTTAGTGATTGCGATGAAAAACTTGGATCTCAAACTACTGCCTGTGTCCAGCTGGTAGGGAACCACTATTTTCAGTGATTGAGAAAACATCTGCGAGTGTTTCTCTTGCATTTCTCTACGTCTGGTTTCCTCACTTAGTGTCCCTCAAGACACTAATTCTCTGATCATAAAGTTAACTTTAATTTCTTAATATCTTTCTTTCTCGTTAAGCTCTTATCTTAGGAGAGCTGTGTCTTGATCGTCACCCGCTTGGCCTCTCCATCCCCAGTGTCTGTTAAAGTTCCCAGAAAGTGGGTGGCCATAGTGTGCATGAATGAGCATACGACCATAGCACGTTTTTAGTACTAGTTTATGCAAAAGTATGTGGTTGCCTATCAAGTTGGATAGGATGGCAATATCAACGTTAAAAATAATTCTAAGGAGGGGCTGGCCCCGAGGCCAAGTGGTTAAGTTCACGCGCTCCGCTGCAGGCAGCCCAGTGTTTCGTTGGTTCGAATCCTGGGCGCGGACATGGCACTGCTCATCAAACCACGCTGAGGCAGCGTCCCACATGCCACAACTAGAAGGACCCACAACCAAGAATATACAACTATGTACTGGGAGGCTTCGGGGAGAAAAAGGAAAAAAATAAAATCTTTAAAAAAAATTTTTTTCAAATAATTCTAACGGCCGTATAGTCTTCATACTTTCTGCTTGTGTAAATTTTAATGACTTTGACTATATGTGTAAAAGACACAATTTATAAAGGCTTTAAGGATTAGTTATGTATCATGCATTTAAGCATTATTCACATATCCTTCATCAGTCTTTAGCTTAAACTTCCAACTCCTCGAAAATAAATTGCTTTGATGCTTCTAGCTCTAAATTCCATTAAAAAGTCAGGCATTATCAAGTACATGTTTAATTTGTCCTAATATTAAAAGTTTAAAGTAGCAAGACTTTATAAAATCCCTTTAAAGGAATCTCACTAGTAAAAGCTACACTCTTAAATAAGGACATGTATTTTTTTTACATGTGCATAATTAATTCAGGTCGGTGACTTTGTTTACAGTTTAACCATTCCAAGGGAATCCTTGGTGGGAAAGTAACCTCCATTTTTCTTGTATAAGTTTTCAGGCCACATAGTTGCCTTGGTAATATCATAGTTGCACATCCTGATACCAGCTGATTTACATTTCTATATAGCGATTCATTCTTTCTTCTATCCTGTTAAACAAAAATAAGAGCCACCTAAAATTGTCTTCTTAAAACAGGAAAACAAAAGCTATCAGATTCCCGCGCCAAATGGAATACTCAGGCTGCTTCTAATTAGCCAAACTGCCTCAGAGATGAGACATGTCAATCTACTTTATTTATTTTATAATGCACTTTAGGAAATAATATGTGCTATGATTTGAGATGAATCATATTGATTAAAAATAGGTAAATAATTATAGTATGGTGAAATTTCTACTTGTGTGTTCATGAATAGTCATGTAACAGTTTACCAAATCAAAAAAAGAAGCTACACTTTGCTCCACCTTTGGAGGAAAATTTGTATTTCTAATCCCACTTGTTAAATACATTTCTCATATATGCCTAATGTAAAACTGTCCATGTGAAAATACAGTCAGTTCATGAATTAATTTACTTACAAAGATGGAAAGAGAGAGGATATACATAACTGAAGTAGCGCATAAATTGGGAAGTGGTAAATATAGTTAGAATATTTTGCATCTATGCATTGTTTGAGAAGCGGCAAAAGTATTACATTACATTATGCTTTAAGATGGCAAGAATGCATTTGGTAATATCTAGGGCAAACACTCTATTATAGTAAAATAATATATAGTATACAAACAGAAGAAAAAATTGAGATTGTAATAAGTACTTAATCCAAAAAGTGGTAAGAAAGAGAAAAAAGGGACATGGAACTGATGGGTCAAATAGAAAACAAATAGTAAGATGGTAGATTTAAACTCAAGTCTGTTAAAAAATATATATTAAATGTGTATAGACTAAAAATTCCAATTAAAAGACAGAGTTTCAGACTGGATTTAAAAAAAAACCCAACTATATGCTGTTTTAAAAAGACACTCTTTAAATATAAGTATACAAAAGGTAGAAGGTAAACAGACAAAATTATAATATGCAAACACTAAAAGAAAAATTCATTTTAAGGCAGGTAGCATAATTATAGATAAAGAAGGACTTTTCATAATGAAAAAAGTGTCAATCCATCAGAAAGATATAATGGTCTTTAATTTGTAGGTACCTAACAACATACTGTCAAAACATATGAAGCAAGAGTTGACAGATCTAACAGGAGAATAGACAAATCCTCTACATCGTGGGAAAATGTAACATATCTTTCTCAGTAATTGAACAGACAAAATCAGTAAGGTTGTAGAAGATTTGAACAACAGAATTAATATAACGTGACGTGATTGACATATGTAGAACATTACACCCAACAGTGACAGAAGATATCTTCTTTTCAAGTACACATGGAATATTTACCGTATTTTTCACAAACTGGGCTATAAAGTCTTATTTCAGTAAATTTTCGTCTCATTTACTACATGGGCCATGTTCTAATTCCCCCAGTTGTCCCCAAAATGTCATTTACACCTGATAGTCCAAAGTAGTATCCTCTCAACAACCAACATTTCATGTGGTTAAAATTTCACTTAATGGGGTCTGCCTCGTGGCCGAGAGCTTAAGTTCCCATGCTGCACGTTGGCGGCCCAGGGTTTTGCTGGTTCGAATCCTGGGCGCGGACATGGCACCGCTCGTTAGGCCGTGCTGAGGTGGCATCCCACATGCTACAACTAGAAGGACCCACAACTAAAAAAATATACAACAATGTACTGAGGGGATTTGGGGAGAAAAAGCAGAAAAAAAGATTGGCAACAGTTGTTAGCTCAGGTGCCAATCTTTAAAAAAAAAATTCACTTAAGACTCTTAAATTAGCACAGCTCTTCCTCCCACCTCTGTTTCATGACAGTGATTTGTTGAAAGTATTACCATTACCATGTTGTCCTGCAGAATGTCCCATCTTCTGGGTTTGTCTGATTGTTTTTTATTTTGAAAATAAAAATATATCCTTTATAGGGGCCAGCCCAGTGAGGTAGTGGTTAGGTTCCTGCGCTCCACTTCAGCGGCCCAGGGTTCACAGGTTCGGATCCTGGGTGCACATCTAGCACCGCTCATCAAGCCATGCTGTGGCGACATCCCACATAAAATAAAGGAAGATTGGCCCAGGTGTTAGCTCAGGGACAATCTTCCTCTCACACACACACATGAAATATATATATATATATATATATATATCCCTTATATATTTTGTAAACTTAAAGTTATATCCAAAAATCTGATGTTTTGAAGTTAAAGTCTTTTTCGCACCTGCATACCTGATGGAGGACGAAATCCCCATTATTATATAAATTTCCTCAAAATTTAAAAAATGATGGTCGGTTTCTCTTTTTTTGTTGTTGTTTTTTTTTTGAGGAAGATTAGCCCTGAGCTAACATCTCCTGCCAATCCTCCTCTTTTTGCTGAGGAAGACCGGCCCTGAGCTAACATCCGCACCCATCTTCCTCTACTTTATATGTGGGACACCTACCACAGCATGGCTTGCCAAGTGGTGCCATGTCCACACCCAGGATTGGAACCGGCGAACCCTAGGCCGCCAAAGCAGAACGTGCACACTTAACTGCTGCGCCACCGGACCAGCCCCCATGGTTGGTTTCTCTTAAAGTAAAGACAAGCATAATTTTCCTAAAACTTGGAGGCAAGAAATCCCCAAAAGCCAAAAACTATATTAAAATGTATGTTTATTGCCCATGGGATCGTAATTGAGTGTGTTGAAGAGCTGTCAGGTAGAGCTAAGCAGTACAAACTCACAGTCTACAAAGCCACCAGTGCTGCTTACTTCACTTTTCATTGGTGTCAACTGATCACATTTAAGAAAACTACACCACCCTTCTCGGAAGTTCAAGTCTTTTGTTAATGGCATTTGGAAGAGGCTTGGACAAAGCAAATCAGCTTCTGAAAAGGCAGAGACACCCTCCCAAGTCTCTCCCCAGACTGAAGGTATTGGTACCGCCTCTCTGCATTTTCAAGTCTTGGAGAAAATTCCTCAGGAGACTGGTTCTGATCTTAAAAATAAACTACATACCGAATTCTCCCTCGTCGGCAGAAAACGAGCTACTTGTTAGATGTGCTGCTGCCAAAACTCTCATTAAAGTTCCTGGTGCTTCACGCCGCCACTGTTTCCTATTTTCTGGCACGCCTTCAATCACAATCACTTGGCCATCTAAAGAGGAGCCTGCGTTATTGAAAAGAAAAATGCGTCTTCTCTTGAAATCAACAATTCAAAGAGACTGATGCACCCCTATGTTCATTACCACATTATGCACAATAGCCAAGACGTGGAAGCTATCCAGGTGCCTATCGACTGATGATTAGATAAAGATGTGGTGTATATATACAATGGAATACTACCCAGCCATAAAAAAGACAAAATCGTCGCATTCGCAACAACGTGGATGGACCTGGAGGGTATTATGTTAAGTGAAATAAACCAGAGAAAGACAAACACTGTACAACTCCACTCATACGTGGAAGATAAACTACCACATGGACAAAGAGAATAGATTAGGGGCTACCAGAGGGGAAGGGGGTTGGGGAGTGGGCATAAAGGGTAAAGGGGAACATTTATACAGCGACTGGCAAATAATACTGTACAACTGAAATTTCACAGTTATAAACTATTATGACCTCAATAAAAAAAAATGCTTCTTTATTCGAGTTTGGTTTTTTTTTTGAGGAAGATTAGCCCTGAGCTAACTACTGCCAATCCTCCTCTTTTTGCTGAGCAAGACTGGCCCTGAGCTAACATCCATGCCCATCTTCCTCTACTTTATATGTGGGACGCCTACCACAACATGGCATTTGCCATGTCCGCACCTGGGATCCGAACCGGCAAACCTTGGGCCGTGGAGAAGCAGAACATGCGAACTTAAGTGCTGTGCCACCGGGCTGGCCCCAATAAAATCACAGAATATTAGAACCTTGGAGGTAACCTCATCCCACCCCTCTTTTTATTGGTAAGGAAACCAAGATATAGAAAAGCTTAGTGACCTACTGTCACATAGCTGATGGGTACGAGAGTCATTTTTTGCTCTGTAAACTGGTTATTTTAGTATCTTAAGATTTCTATTCTATTTGCTTATTTTAAATTAGGTTTCTCCTCTTATTGACTCATTGATTTACAATGGATTAAATTGTATTTCATTGGCAAGCCCTTTCTTGCAAGTTTGATGATGACTTCAGTGTTTTGTAATAGTACAAAGATTAGTCAATTCACACTCTAATAATTATTACTTTCAGTGATATACTTACATATTTCAACTTATAACATGGGTATAACTTTTAGCCCTCTCCTAGCCCCGGGTTATCAAGAGGAACATAGGAAATAAGTAATAAAAATTGTCACCACCTGTAAAGCTAACACTCGGACGTTGCTGTAAACCTCTCCTAAGGAAAGATTAGGCCAGAGGTGCGAATGTAAAGGAAGGATTTTAGGATGAAAATTTCATCCATCCTAAACACTCTTAACATTTAAATAGCACAGTGACTTGTACAAAGCAATTTTATATGTATCTTTGCACTGCTAACTCTAAATCTTGGGGAAGAGCTATTATTTTAATTTTCTTGACTGAAAAAAAACCAACCCTCTAAGAAATTGCAAGGAAGTTACTGGACCAGCACTTGAAGGCAAACCAAGCCGACCGCCCTTCCTCCTATGTTCTCTCTAACTGCGAGGAAAGTGGGATTCTGGATCTTTCGTCCTCTACCTTCATAGTTAGGGTGATCAATTCTCTAGCATAATTAGCAAGCAAGTTTCTGGGGACGCAAGGGAGGAACCAAAACAATATCTTTAAAAGGTATTTGATACCAAATCTATAGGGACTGTACTGAAAAGGGAGAACTATCGTGTCAGGGTGAGCAAGGCAGGCGCCTCTGGGCTTGGTCTCTCGCCACCTGATCTTAGATTCACCCTCAGGCATGGCGGAGCAGGTGGAGGTGGCATCGGCCGCGGCCATCCTTTGCAGCACAGTCTGTGGAGCTCCAGCATCCCACTGCGTCCTGTTTTCTGCAGCAGCAGCGTCCTGAATGAACAACTCTGGGTGTGAGAAAAGAACCCGTTAATTTAAAAGCAGCTAAAGTGTGACTAATCACCCCAAAGAGTTCTTAGGAAACCTGGAGGCAGTCCGTCAGCTGGCACATTCAAAAACAGAGGGATCACCACCCTCAGCCTCGTATAAAGTGCTGTGGACTGAACGTCTGAGCCCCACCCCCCAACTTCATAGGTTGAAACCTAATGCCTGGTACGACGGTATTGGGAGGTGAGGTCTCTGAGAGGTGCTTAGATCAGGAGAGCAGAGCCCTCATGAATGGGATTAGTGCCCTTATGGAAGAGGCCCCAGAGAGCTTCCTCACCCTTTCTGCTCTGTGAGGACATGCAAAAAGACGGAATCAGTCCCTCACCAGACACCACATCTGCCAGTACCGTGATCTTGGACTTTCCAGCCTCCAGAACTGTGAGGAATAAAGGTTTGTTGCTTATAAGCCACCCAGTTAATGGCATTTTGTTACAGCAGCCCAAATGGACTAAGACATGGATCATAATTTATAAGAGGAATTATAGACAGGTTTAAAATTGTTTTGCTTTTATTATTAATGTTTGATTGACTAGCTAATATATCTAAATGCTAAAGAAATATTAGTGACACAAATGGACAAATTTCTTAAGGCATTTATGAGTACTTTTACTTTAGTCAGTTTCCACAGAAATGCAGTCTGTTCCACTATATTTGTTTTGTTTTGTTTTTTTGGTGAGGAAGATTCACCCTGAGCTAACATCGGTGTCAGTCTTCCTCTATTTTGTATGTGGGGTGCCACCACAGCATGGCTTGATCTGAACCGGTGAACCCTGGGCCACCAAAGCAGAGTGCACAAATTTAACCACTACACCACTGGGCCAACCTCTTCATTATCTTAATTTTTAAAATAACTTGTGTTATCTTTTCCTTTATTTATTACTATGTTTCACTATAGGAAATTTAAAAATCAGATAGGTAGAAGAAGAAAATAAAACTCACCCATAATCCCACTGTCCAGAGACTATTAAAATTTCCAATTTTTCCCCCTGCATATAGTTTTTGCTTTGCTTTAAAACAAAAAATGGGCCACATAGTACACACTCTTTCATAACTTGCTTTTTTCAATTAGCAACATATATCCAGATTGTTAAATATTCTTCTAAACAACCATTTTAAAGCAAACATAATACATGTATTATAATTTAACTAATTCTTTTTCGCTGGATTCTTAGATTGCTAGAGATTTTTCACTATTATAAATAATACTGTAATGAACTCATTTGTAGCTAGATTTTTGTGGACATTTCTGATTACTTACTCTAGATAAGCTATTGAAAGTGGCAATTCTAGGAGCTAGTATTATTTGCTTCACCAAAGCTTTTCATTGTTAAAGTTGAATCTAGGAGCTGGCCCCATGGCCTAGTGGTTAAGTTCAGCGTGCTCTGCTTCAGCAGCCCAGGTTGGGTTCATGGGCGTGGACCTACACCACTTGGTAGCAGCCGTGCTGTGGTGGTGACCCACATACAAAATAGAGGAAGACTGGCACAGATCTTAGCCCAGGGTAAATCTTCCTCAGCGGAAAAAAAAAAAAAAGAAAGAAAAGAAAAAAAGAATCTCCCAAAGAAAAAATCCTGTTGTGGTTTTGATTTAAACTGCCAAAAATCCATATATTTATTTGGAAAGAATATTTCCAATATATAACAGTGTTATTTCTCTCCATTTGTTCAAGTGGTGTTTAAATACCCCAGTAAAGTTTTACAGCTTTCTTCATATGCTCTGCACAGTTCTTGTAAAGTTTATTCCCAATTATATGTATATATGTGCATGTGCACACACACACACACACACACACACTTGCTGTTGTTACTGTAAATGAGATCTGAAGACCAACTGGGGGAAATATTTGCAATACTTATTACAGGCAAAGGTTTAATTTAAATGAGTCTTACAGAGAAAAAACAAACATGCCACTTTCAGTAGAAAAACGGATAAGGGACATGAGCTCATCCTCACAAGAGAAATATAGATGGTCAGTAAACATATGGAAAAATTGTTCAACCTGAATAATAATCACAGGAATGGGGTTTAAATTGAGACCATTTTCAGTATCAAACTCATGAAGGGCTTTTTTCCCTTTTTATCTAAAAAAAAGCAGCTACGTCTTTTGAGACCTACAACCCACTTTCTCATCTTCCCAGCAAACTTATGCAAACAGTAACCTTTGAATTCACTGAATTTTCACTGAAACTGCTATCACTAAGGCCATCCAGGGCTCCTGATGGCGAAATCCCATAAGCTGTTATTCACCCTCACTTGGCCTTTCTCTTCCAATTGATGCTGCCAACTCCTGCACCTCCTTCTAGAACTTTCTCCCCTTCTTTGGTTTTACTCTCTCTTGATTCTCCTAAAACTTGTCTAAACATTACTAGGGTCCTCCAAAGCTCCGTTTCCTTCTCACTCTAGGTATTTCCGGCCATCACCAAGGTGGAAATACCATGTATTACTAAGGAAGCCCTTAGATTGGCCCCAGGGCTTCGGTCTCACACTGCTAGCGCCTTCTGAACATCTCCAGCTGATGCTCATAAAGACCTAAATCTCAATATGTTCCAAATTTAGATCATTACATTATGTCCTCTGACCTCACTCTACATGACGTATATGCCTATTTGGTTGGTGACACCTTCATCCATTTGAATTAGAAAACTGGGAGAATCCTTGACCCTCTTCTCTTCCTCAGCCCCCACACTCAGTGGTTCACACTCAGGGTCTGTTCCCACTGCGCTGCTCTGGCCTGTGCACCTGTTCTTTCCCACCTGGGCTGTTCTCCTGCCTTCAGTCCTCCCCTCCATGCCATCAGTCCTCCCCTCCACGCCATCCTCCACACTGCGGCCAGCATGATCTTCCCCATCACAAACAGGAGTTAATTCCTTTCGGTCGAAAGTCATCACATGGGATAATTGCCAGGCTCCTTGGCACGCCAAGCTCTGTGGGAGCGGGCACCTCCCTGACTCTCCAGCCAGCTCGCACTCCAACAATGATTAGCGCTTCGCCTCAGAACATAGGTTTTGTGCCTCCTTTCTTTAGCTCATGACACTTCTGTGATGTTGAGGTCTCATTCGTCTTTGAGATCCCTACCACCCAGCACAGTCTGTGGCACAAGGGGGATTCTCAATAAGATGCCTGCTGAATTGAATAAAGATGTTTCCAGATGGAAATGAGGCAAAGTGTGTTATACCAGGAAGAGGAAACTAAGCCAAGCCAGGGTGTGTAAATGCTCACATAGCTACAGGGAAGAGGGGTGCTCCAGCAGGCTCTATGGATCCCATCATCCATGGAAGGGAAGAGGGGGTGCTGGGGCAGGAAATGTGGGTGACTACAGAATCAGGCCACTCAGTGTCAAATGTGATGACACTATGCAGAAGGGACTATATCCTGCAGGCATTATCAAAACAAAACATTTGAGAAGGACGATCAGATGACGAGAAAACTCTAGCAACCAATCATTTAGAGAATCATTTAGGAAGTACTAGGGAAAAGGAGGTCACAGGAGAATAAGGCAATTCAGAGGACAAGGGGAGGGAATAGTGTTTATTAAGCATCTAATATGTGCCAGGAATAGCATTTATTAAGCACCTAATATGTGCCAAATTTCACTTTAGTCTTCACAATAAGCCTGTGTGGCAAGTACTATTATCCCCCATTTCTAAGAGGAAACAGATTCAGAGAATTTAAGTAACTTGTGAAAGGTCACACAATCAGAAAGTGGCATCGCCAGCTGGGGTTCAAACTCCCATCTGTCTCCAAAGCCCATGCATTTCCTACTACACACACTGTTGAGAGAGGACAGGGTGCTAAACCAGTGGCAGAGGGAATGAAGGCGGAGGAAGACTCCAGAAACATCTCAGAGTAGAACCCACCCCAGGCATGCAGCAGGAACCGTCAGCCTGGTGATGGTGTTACCCAAAATAAAGGATCTCTGGGAATGGCAAGGAAGGGCTCAGAAGTTCAACTGTATACCTGCTGAGTCTGAGATGCTAGTGGGACCCGTCCGTGGAGCTTCCTAGCAGATACGGAGGAAAATGGGTGGGTGTGGAGCTGCTGGCTGGGAGAAGCTGAAGCTGAGGGAGCGGGTGAAACTGCCCAAGGAGACGGTATGGAGCAAGAGAGGAGGGCTGAGCCTCAGGGAGTACCCGCTGCGTTGGGTGGACGGGGCAGAGGAGGCAGGTCACTGCCCAGCTCAGGGATCGCAGAGCAGCGCAAGTGACAGTGGAATTGCAGAAGATGAGTGAGGAGAGAGTTCCAGACGGATTGCTAATAAAACGGTTCCTTCTCATCTACAGCTTTCAAGGGACACATACCTGCTTCTGGGCAACAGAGTTTTTCAAATGCTTTGTCTGTGTAATCTTCATGCTCCTTTACATATTTACATTCCTTAAACCTCAGGCCGTCCTCAAAGGTCAAAGTTTCATTTAGTATATCCATTGCCTAAAGCAAGTCCACAGTGTTTCATGAGAAATAAGCCATATTTTGCCAAAAAAAGTTTAAAAATTATTTTGCGTTCCCAGTAATTTACCAAGATATATTGGTAAGTATTCAATATTTGTTTATTAAACAAATCAGTAGAGTTTTAAAACTGGAACTATGTTGGAACAAGATAGAAACAGGAATGTTTTCATTTCTTCTCTGTGTCAATAGCGACAAGCACTGATCACATGGCAACTTAACTTTATCCAGACTTCCCACCTTCAGTATCATTCTTCTGCAGAACTCTCAAGGTCATCTGGTCCTTGCCCTGCTTTAAGCATACACCATTCCTAATCAGGTCCCTAAAACTGCTCCCAATACTCCATAATCAATCCTAAAATGATCACTCTGTTTCAAGCATACCAAAGCATAGAATAACAAAGGATGAACATCCTGGTAGATAAAACTTTTTTGGCTCCATTTTTTTAGCAGGCCAACTTCAGTGTCTCATTTCACAGAAACACCAACCCAGAAACAGATCTGCAGCTCTGGGACACTTAGAGACCTAATGGTTAAGCAGAGGTGAGCACTAGCCAACACCACTCTAATGAAGTCTTATGTAGCAAAACGTTAGTAAAAATCTGAAACATAGGCAGAGCAGAGGATTTTTAGGGCAGTGAAAATACTCTGTCTGATACTGTAATGATGGATACATGTTATTACACATTTGTCAAAACGCATAGAATATATAACACCAAGAGTGAACCCTAATGTAAACAATGGACTTTGGGTGATAATGATGTGTCAATGTAGGTTCATCAATTGTAACAAATGTCCCACTCTGGTGGGAGACATTGATGGCAGGGAAGGCTGTGCGGGGGGGGGGGGGGGGGGGGGGGGGGGGGGCAGGAGGCATATGAGAAATCTCTGTACCTTCTGTTCAATTTTGCCATGAATCTAAAACTGCTCTGAAACATGAAGTCTATTTAAAAAAAACAAAACAAAACTAGTCTTTTACCATACATTAAAAAAATCTCACAGAAATGTTAACATAAAAAAGTTTTAAGCTAATAAAGAACATGAAAGAAAGAAATTGAGGGGCCGGGCTGGTGGCGCAGCGGTTAAGTGCACACGTTCTGCTTGGGCAGCCCAGGGTTCGCCAGTTCGGATCCCGGGTGCAGACATGGCACCGCTTGGTTAGCCATGCTGTGGCAAGCATCACACATATAAAGTAGAGGAAGATGGGCATGGATGTTAGCTCAGAACCAGTCTTCCTCAGCAAAAAGAGGAGGATTGGCAGCAGATGTTAGCTCGGGGCTAATCTTCCTCAAAAAAAAAAAAAGAAAGAAAGAAATTGAATATCAGGTATGATATAGAAAATATGATGATATATGATATGATAAAATATATGTGATACATATACTTAACTCATACTTAACTTTTGGTAATTTAAAAGGCAAATTCAGAAAAAGTGAAATGGAAACATCAGTTAATTTTGATATCTGTTAGTAGGTCTGGTAAAAAGTGGGATTAAAAATGTTGAAATCAGATAACAAAATGAGGTTTGAATTTACTGTATTCATGTACTTATTGCTGTGTCAATGAGAGCCCAAATGCACAATTCAGATTTACCCAAAGACCAGTTATCAATAACTAATTAATAACAAGGTTATCAAGGTTATCAATAACTAATTAAGACCTGAAATAAATGTGCATGGTTTCAGGGCACCTGCTAAATTTTTTTAGGTAAGTATGTTAGTTGTTGACTATGTATTACGTCTTCTATTTTAACTTGGCTATGACAAAAGATAATGTTATGAGGAAAATAGCTCCTTTATAAAAGAAAAATAAATTAAGACAGAATAATCCATCTAAAAGAATAATCTCATTAAAAAAAGAATGGGAGGATAAAAGATATTTTTGTAAGACTCGTTTGAACACCAGAGCTCCTTCTAGAAAGATTTAAGAAAAGTCTCCCTACCCTCTATGGAAAAATTTCATGAAAGATGCTATTAAGACACTCATTTTCTCATACCTACTAATGTAAATATATACTTAATGGCATACCTCTTCCTCTTGGAGGATCTTTTCATCAGAAATACATTTGTCTAAATTAATTTCAAACTTTACCCCTTTCTAGAAGAAAGCAAGAAAAAAAATCTTAGTTTAGCAAACCAATAAAAATCTTAAAATTCCAACTCCCTATTTGATATTACAGATACTAAAAACCATTAGTACATCATCACAAAATAAGGCAATTGCATAAAATAGTGGGGGAAAATACTGTAGGCAACCCAGATCACAAAGTGTGGCCCCCCCAGCCAGCTTCTAATATGAAACCCAAAGGCAAAATGTTTATTACCTTAGCTTTATATTTTCGTTCCGGAATTTTACTTTCCTTTATGTTCTGAAGTCTAATTTGTTTCAAGTTTCTTTCAATATCCTGAAAGTTTAGAGAAAAATTAAAATCTAGCACTTAACATTGATCAAACAATTATATTTTCACAACCTCTGAATTCACAGCATGGTCTGCTTACATTATTTGATTTCTGGATTGGATCTGATGATTGATTTGAGAATAAAAACATGTCTTTAATGATAATTCACTAAAACTTTGCCACAGTGTCCAAAACTTGAAATATTAATATATCTAACACTGGCATTGCAATGGGTACAATTTTATGATGTGACAATGCTTATCACTCCAGTCCAGTCCAATACAACCTAATCTAACTCAAGAATGTAATTTTGACTACAGGATCCTTCCCTTAAGAGGCTTACGATCTTAGGAAAACAAGAAAAGTGCGTGGCTCACAATAGTAGAAAGGAAGGAGAGGGCACTAAAAATTGATGGGCAATTTCAAGGAGGAAGAAGAGAAGATTATAGAGGTAGATGACAAAATTTCAAAGGAACAAGTGGGAGTCACCTCTTTAAACGCTGATCTCTCTCAGGGTTCAGTCCTGGGCCCTCTGCCCGCCTCTTCCTCAACACCTGGCGGCGGTGGCGGAGAGGGGTGGGGGGGGTGGTCTCAGTAATCCCTATGCACTTAAATGCCATCTTTATGCAATGACTCTTAAATGCTATCTTCAGGTCTGATCCTTCCTCTCCTCTGAGCTCCAGACTCACATATTCAACTGCCTACTTAGCCTCACCTTCACTTTAATAGCCTTTCCACGAATTCATATGGAGCACCAGTGTGGGCCAGACACTGTCCTACACACTGGGTTAGTGCAGTAAACGCAACGGAAAGGTCCCCACAGACAGGGAACTTAAATTTACTGGAGTAAGACAGGTAACAAATGAGTTAAAATAATGACATAAGTTCAGAACTGTTAAGTGTTATAAAGGAAATCAAATAGGGTCATAGCATAGAAAATGAGTAGAGGATGAGCATAATGCAGGAAAAGCCCAGCTGGCACTTGATTTGAGCCCTGGAATGATGGTAGACCTTGGTACATGAAGGTCTGGGGAAAGCATGTTCCTCACAGAGGGAGTGGCAGGGCAAAGGCCCCGAGGCAGGCGTGCAATCTCAGCTCTTCTCCAACTCAGCATGTCCAAAGGGAACTCCTGATTGCTCCCACCACAAGCTTGCTCCCCACTCTTCCCCTTCTTAGTAAATGGAACTATCCCTTTCAAGCCAGAAACTTCTGAGTCTCTTTGGCCTATGTACATATTTGTATGCTCTCTTCTCTCCACCGTTTGACATTAGGTCTCCATCGTCTCTCCCTTGGAATCAATTGCTGCCTCTTCCGCAGCACCACAGCCTGTGTATGGACTTCCCATACAGCACGTGTCAGTCTGAAGCATTACTAGCTGTTTGCCCTGCAACCCTGGGAAGGGTGTTTTTCTGCCTTGCCATATTACAAACTCTGAAACAGGACTGTGCCTTATGTATCTAAACTTCTATTTGTGAGGCTGGTTGTCTGATTTGATTGTGTAGTCTGGTTGTCTCAACTGTATAAGAAGTGTCATATTGCTTGATTTTCCTTAAAATACAACTACCTTAGCCTCCTAAGTCCCATCCACCCCAGTGGGAGAAAATTCAACCTCAGTCCACTTTAGGTCTTCCTGGCGTCGTGTCATGTGAAGGTCCTGGGGTCTCTCACGAGACAAAACATTCAGGGAGGCCTTTCTGCCTTCACGCAACATCGGTTCCCCTCACCTGCCCTTAATCAAGGCCTCGTGGCACCTTGAAGATAAAGGTGCAAGGCCTCCCAGAAGGAAAAAAACCTCTCTTGAGAGCCATTTGATAATTCAGCTCTGCCCAGTTCCCACTCCCGCCAAAAATGTCATGTTGAAACGGAAGAGAAGTTAACCGTCAGGTTTCCTGACCAATGGTCTGAGACCCTGACTCAAAACGTCCAGAACGCTGGACTTTCATATGCGCACAACAGCAGTTCTCAAACTCGGCTGCCCACTAAAGCACCCAGCCAGCTTCTGAAAGCAGGGTGCCTGGGCCCCACCCAGACCGTCTGGGGCAGAGCCTAGGCATCTGAGTTTTTTAAATGTTTCCCACACGATTCTACTGCACAGTGAGGGGTAAGAACTGGTGGGCTAGGGCAAACTCCCTGGGAAACACTTCGCTGTCTGATAATGACCCTCACCTGCACAGGCGCTTCTGCCTCAGGTGCCTCTTGGTGGGCGGGCAGCTTACTCTTCTTCACCAAATAGGTTTTATGATTTATTTTTGAGTCCTCCTTTAACACAAATTATACACAGTCAACAAGATTGGTTCTGTGTCAGCTCTGAAGGCAGGCTTTATGAACCTCACAGGGTTGGAATGGGATCCAGTGAGGAAATGCTTTCCTCCCGCTGGAGGGCTGATGGGTGGGAGTGTCTAGATATAGCTCGCTCTCTCTGACTCTTTTTCCCTCTGGCTCCCCTGGTATTCCCCAAGTGCTTCTTCTGTGGACTCTCTAGAAATGTCTGCTATCCATCCTTCCGGACTCTGGTTTCCCATCGCAGACCTGCCTTAAAAATAAGGCTGATGATGGCACAGGGCCCCCCACCATTAACCAAACCTCTGCTCTGGGTAGAACCACCTCCAACCCGCCCCCTCCCAGTTCATCCGGTCCTCTGTCTGAACCTTTGTGTGGTTCTTTCAGAAAGCCCTCCTCCTTAGCTCTGCCTCTCCAAATTTTACTCTTCTTCTCTGACCCAGCTTAGGCGCCAACTCGCTTCTTCCATAAAAACCCTCCTCCTGCTCATCCTGCTCGTCTTCACTCCTATGCACCTCCAGGGCTTAACTACATTCAGTTTTATTTGATCATTGCTTCAGACACGTGTGTCTTATCTTCCCAACTATTTATGAGTAGAAGTGCATATGCTAGAAAGACTAGAGGTTTTAGAATCCGATATTTAGTCTGCCTTGTAATACCTCAGCAACTTTGGATGAGTTATTTCACTTCTCTGTTATGGGGAGTAAATGAAATAAAGCATGTAAAAGCTCTAGTTCAGAGGCTGGTACATACAATTGGATTGTGCCATATGCTCATTTCACCTATATTAATTCATTTATATGCACACGGGGTTGGGGAGACAGAGAGAAAGAGATCAATTTCAGCAATGTGGGTGGTTCTACTCAATGAGTGGGTAGCTCAAGTGCACTGAGAAGGGAGGCCAGTCTCAGTGCACACAGGCCTCTCATAGGGGGAGCCCTCCAGGTGTTTCTAGTGTTTAAATATCCGTGTGTTTTTCATATAACATGGGCTCTAAACACAGGCCAGCTGTATTTCATCTGGAGCTCTACTGAAAAAGCAGTGATCTGAGAGACTGAAGAATGAGTTTCCAGTGTAGTACCTTTAAGGGATTTTCAAGAATCATCTCAACTGCACTCAAATATTGCCTCATATAGACTTGAGAACCTTACCCCTGCATACCAGACTGTTCCAATATAGTTGGATTCCATAAGGCTGGTCCTTTGTCCTACCTTATGGGCATGAACTTATTTTCTGCATCTAATCAGTAGCTGCTCAGTCAACACTTATGGACTGATTCATGAGGAAGACAATCAACAAGTATTTTCAATACCAGCCCTTCCTAAGCGAGAATCCCAGATATCCTCATCATCTTGAGCAGTCTCAAGTAAACCACAGAAAAGCGAAGCCTCAATTAGACCTGACAGCTTTCCTATTAAAAAAAAAAATGTTTGCGTGATGAAACTTTCTTTTCTATGAGGAGATCCTTACTTTTAATGTCTACTCAATTTAGTTAGCTCTAAATCAATAGAACAATGCTCCCTTTAGGAGGATGAATTTATTTACCTCCGGTTCACTCCCTATCTTCTTTCTAATTTCCTTCATGTCATTGTGGTACTGTTGGCGTATTTCCTCTAACTGCTTCCAATATTCCTGGAAAGCAATTCCAACACAAAAATTTTAAATGTTTATGAACAACTTAACAAAAACAATCTCTATACAGCCTATGATTTTAAAAATGTGTGATATATAATAAGAATTAGAAAACCTGTCGCTCCTCAGGATGCTAATCTGCCTTACATTTTGGCTGTGACACTTTACTCCCTGCAAGTTATACAGTGGCTTGGGGTGATGGCACTTTTATAAATAACCTCAAATGCATGAATGACATACAATTACTTTATATATCCCATTTCTAATATAATTGTCTTATGGATTTTGTCCTCCCAAAAAAAGATATGTTGGAGTCCTACCTGCCAGTACCTCAGAATGTGACCTCATTTGGAGATAGGGTCACTGCAGATGTAATTAGTTAAGATGTGGTCATACTGGAGTAGAGTGGGCCCCTAATCCAATATGACTCATTTTGACTCAACTTTTAAGAAGATGACCATGTGAAGACAGAGACACACAGGGAGAACACCATGTGACGATGGCAGAGAATGGAGTTATACAGTGGCAAACTAAGAAATGCCAAAGATTGCTGACAAACCACAAGAAGCTAAGAGGAGGCAAAGGTTCCCTTACAGGTTTCCCAGAGAGCATGGCCCTGCCGACACCTTGATTTTGCACTTCTAGCCTCCAGAACTGAGAGACAATAAATTTCTGTCATTTTACTTTGTTAAGGCAGCCCTAGGAAACTAATACAAATTTCAAAAATGGTCATGAAGGACAACGACTTTGTCGATTCAAGGTGAAAAAGCTTATGAACCTGGCTCTGTTGCATTCTCTGAGAAGGTGCAATACCTATCTCTGTACCCCCAGCATGGGGCTTCATGAGAGGGTGTCCAACAAGGACCCGTGCAACAGGCTCTCTCAGGCGCTCTGTGCATACTAACAGCAACACCCTACTACAGCTCAGAGACAAGGACATGAGCACATTGGTAGCCCCAGGTCAGACTGTTTTCAACCTGTTCCTTCATTTCGTTTCTCCTGAACTGCAGCTCCTGGAATCTGGGCTCTTCTCCGTTACTTCTTAGAGTTTGTCTCTGGTTGTGATTTGGCTCAGCAGAAGATGGACGGAGGCCCTATTATTTGAATGAAATAATTTATAAAGCATACTTGCATTTTGGAAACATCTTCTGGTTTGACCTTGACCTTTTCCTTTAAACAAGAATTATATCACCCATCAAACGCAGTACTTGAGAGTTTTAGAGGGAGCAGTAGAATTTTCTTAATTTAAGTATGAAATATTAATAAAGAAAATTAATAAAACCATTTGCGTTGTTTATCCTAAGCAATCAATTTTATGCCACCATATGAGACACCTAGATCCATTTTCTGAACTGGTGGATTATAATTATGAAATTAAAGCTCTGTAAAAGCTCAGCAACCCCTGGACCATGAAATTAGATAGGGGAATAGAACTAGAACTATTGAGCAGTTGAAAATAAGAGTGATACAAATAGGATGCACATCCAGCCGCCCTCAGGCCCCAGATTTTGACACTATACCTAAGGGTAAAGATTAACTTTCATTTCATATAAAATAGTCACTTTAAAAAAAATCGTGTAGAATTCTAATACAATAGAATCAAAGAGCTGCCACATTGAAGGGGACCTTGAAGCTCATCTACTCCAAAACCATCATTTATGGAAAAGGAAATTGAGGCTCAGAGAAGTTGCGTGACCTGCCTAAGGTCATACAGCAAGAGTCAGTACCAGGGAAGAAACCAGGCTTCCAGACCCTGAACCAAGCCTATTCCCACTATGCTCCCTTAGCTAATAAAAATTAGGGAAGAGGACGAGATAGTCTTGATCATCTATGTGGAATGAACTTTAAGAATTCGTGAATATTTGTGAACAGAGGAACTATGAGGAAATTCCTGATTGCCTCTCATATTAGGTATTTTACTTACCAACTGCTTTTCCACTTTCAACTTATATTGCTGAGCTTCAAGTTTCCTCTGAAGGTATTCAGCAGGCCTTAGGAAATAACAATGTTCCGCTTGAGTGGAAATTTGGAATAGTCTTAGGTACCGACTTGATAAGCGGATTTTCAGTTTAGGAACGAGATTCACAATTCATTCTGTGGCTTGAGGTTCCAAGTCCAAAAGTAATTCAAAGTTACAGAATGCTTATATTGGAGAAGAACATCTTTGGACTCAAGAGGAAAGGGAGGTAGAGAGAACAGTAACAACTGGGGAGACAGGCGAGGATAAAACAAAAATATTCAGATCCACTGATTTTTCTTCAGGGTAGAGATCAGTCCTGCCATAGGCCATGGCATGTTGGAGGAAAAAGACGAACCCACACCTGGATCTTCTTAGGCGCTGTGTGAGTATCTAATCTATAGCCCTGTCACTCTCTCGTCATGTCTCTCACCATGTTTAAGGTATTTCTCCTCACAATTCTGGTCTAGCCACTTTCAGGTTTATACCTATGTTCTCTATATCTATCTTTTTTGCAGAATTTCCTGCCAAGAATTTCTGTAATTACTGATTGCTAAATAAAAACTTCCACACTTCAGATCATAGTACAAATTATGTGATAAAGTTTTTTTGGAATACCAGTAACTTCTAGGGCTTCAAAGACAGAATAGTCACTTCAGCAATGACTCCTCTAGGAGCATCATGATGGGCAGTCCCCAGCTTATGAAGAGTCAACTTAAGAAGTCAGTCATTTAGAAATATGCCAAAACAACAAGCTAGTTAAGATCTCTGGGCCTTGTTCCTCATCTGTAAAATGGGCCCAATACCATCTCACAGGAGTTGATATGAGGACTAGAAGAGATTATGTGTGGGCAGGTGCCTGGCCAGTGTCTAAGACAGAGAGAGTGTGTCAAATGAGGGCTAACGTGTCGCATTCATCTCTCTCAGAAACCTAACCAGAACCTGTAACAATATCTCCATGAGAAAAACTATTCAGTCACCCAGGGGCTGCTCAAAAGACACTCTCTCCCCATCTCTCTCTCTCTCTCTATATATATATATCCAACTCTGCACAGATTCCTCTTCCTCCAGGCAAGTATCAAGAGTGGATTCCCACGGAATCAGAGCTCTGATAGAGAGAAAAGTAGAACAATGAGGAGGGGGTTACCAGTCATCAGAGGGGCATCCTGGGATACAGTTGGATGGGGCTTTTGATGAGTAGCAGTGTACAAGGAAGAGAAAGAGCTTTCTATCACCTTATGTGAGAGTTTGGGAGATAAAATCATATATAATCAAAATAATTGATAGTTTGACAGCTCTCACCTTTAGACAAAGAGTAGAAGAAACATTTTCTTTTGTTTGTTTGTTTTTTTTGTGAGGAAGATTGGCCCTGAGCTAACAACTGTGTCAATTTTCCTCTATTTTGCATGTGGGACACCACCACAGCATGGCGTGATGAGCAGCGCATAGGTCTGCACCCAGGATCTGAAACTGCAAACCCCAGCCTGCCGAAGTGGAGTGCACCAACTTAACTACTACACCACCAGGCTAGCCCTGGAAGACACATTTTCCCAGTGGCTGAGAAAGGGGAAAGGAAATTTTGTGGCTGCACTTAGTTCATATGTAAAACGTATGTCACTCATTAGTTGAATCCTGTATGAGTATTACAGATTGAACTAATGGAACACACGTTTTGATGGTCATGGAGGTAATTAAAAATGTGTTATGAAGATGGATAAAACCATAAAGGTGCCCAGTATCTTTAAAAATACATCCACTTTTCCCATCACACGTTTCTGAAGAAATCATTCTTTTATCACTCTTTCTTATCTAATTTTCATTAGCTATCTGAAATCACCATCACAGTCTCTTGTATTTTTCTTTATTCATCCAAAATTTCAATAACAATAAATAACCAGAGTCACAAAAGTTAGCAAATTCCCAACCCTGAAAGAAAAATGTTACGGTAAAAGCCTTTTTTTAAAATGACTCTCAGGGGATGGACTATAATTAATTTTTGGGTGGTGAACATGACGTAATCTACACAGAATTCGAAGTATATTACGACGTACATCTAAAAGCAATATCATGTTATAATTCAATGTTACTGCAATTAAAAAAATAAAAATTAAAAAAAAAGTCAAAAAATAAAATGACTCTCAGCCTTAGGGCTTCAGGCATCAATTATTCCGGACAGAGGAACACTGACATTCGTGTGAAAAAAAACAACGGAAAATATTACAGATCTGCATAAATTTGTTATGGAGAAATTTTTTGAAAGTCTGCCATAATGAGCAGTTTATTATTTTCTTTCTAATACATCTGTCTTCTGAAAAATCCCAACAATATAAATGCTGAATGAAATATATTTTACTTTTCAGTGTCTCAAATGATAATTTGATTAGAATTCAATTAGTATTGATTAATATTAATAACCTCTTTGGCAAATGACACATATACAACTATTTTCATCAATCCCAGACAGTGGAATTTACTAGAAGGAAGAAAAAATATTAAAAATTCAAGAGTATGACTCTTTGCCCACAGTTAAACGGCTACATGAATGAGAAGATGACCTGCATCAGACTTGAGCTGAAACAGGGCCAAGGGAGCTGTGAGTCAAGTATTTAAAATGAAGTTTGGAAGTTCTTTCTGGATTATGTATTTTAGGAGAATTGAGAAGGATTTCAGAATAAAGAATATTGATATATCGAGATATTGTCAGAGAACCAAAGCTTAAGTTAGACTGTGACATTACCATTGATTTGGTGGTGGGCTGTGACTTTCTTCCTGGCTATAATTCTCCTCCACTCTGGTATTTTTTTGAGGAACATGGTGGTAATTTGGTTCCTGAGCTCTCTTTCTCAACAAGTCAAGCTGAGCATAATAAAAATCGTAATGTCCACACACTGCAGCGAGTTTGGGCCTTTCTACCCTTTTTATCTGAAGGATTAAAAAGAAGAGAGAAGATTTTTAAAAATACATAATACAGATCTATAGACATTGACAGTTTGCCGGTGACCATAGCTAAGACGAGGCATTAAAGGTATATTTTTGTTGTTTTTGCTCTAGACTTGTTTTCAGAGTAAAATAATCTTAGAATCCCCAAATTCTAGAATTGAAAAAGATCTTAGATGTCTAAGTACTACAGTATAGTAGTTTATAATTTTGCTAAGGTGTGGCTAAGAATTCATGGCTAGTGGGTCAAAAATACTTAGCCAGTGAGTATGCCTAGCCAACCCAAAATCTGAAACTAAATTCCATATATTGTTTTCTAATTTTCATAAACTTATTTACGCCTTACTGTACTTTGTGGGGGAATAAATAGTGTTCAACTCACAAATATGGAGATATGCAACATTTTTAGGTTCTGATAAATTGACTAAATACAAAACGCCATCATGACTTAAAGAAAAGAAGATGTTGAGTGACTCAGTCATTCTTCCCGGGTAAACACAAGGAATGTCATGTAACAGTTGTGACAGTCGTATTATCACCCCAAACTGCCTCTCACTAGCCACCCTTCCCAACCAGAACAGAAGGAGAGGAGGAAATCAGAAGCAAATGTTTGTCTTGGAGCTGAGCAGAAACCCACTGAGCCGGAAGACAAGAATCAGACCAAATTAACGTGTGAAAACCAGCCAAGACCCTGTTGCAAACTAGCAAAGTAGGGTCAATTTAACATTAATCCCTGACAACTTGGCCTACTTACAGTTGATAAAAAGAGAAAAACAAAGTCACAACATTGGAAAGACCTAGAACTGATAGTTGGAAATATGAATAATCAAACAAATGGTCAAAATGGAAATTTCCTTACTGTAAAGAAATAATATGCTATATTCTTTGTTCTTTTAATGCTATGTGTTTCATATATATATATTATATTGAACCATGTGGAGTTGTAGATATTTGACCATCTTTAACTTACAAAAATAGTACTTTCATATAGTTATATTTAAATATTAAAGTAAATGTATAAAATTTGGTTTATTAGTCTAAACATAAATTATATATTTATTTTTAAAATCTTTTAAAGCGTCACATAGTTTTCTTTCTTTTTTTTTTTCTGAGGAAGATTAGCCCTGAGCTAACATCTGCTGCCAATCCTGCTCTTTTTGCTGAGGAAGACTGGCCCTGAGCTAACATCCGTGCCCATCTTCCTCTACTTTATATGTGGGACGCCTGCCACAGCATGGCTTGTGCCAAGCAGTGCCATGTCCGCACCCAAGATCCGAACCGGAGGACCCCGGGCCGCCGAAGTGGAACATGCGAACTTAACCGCTGTGCCACCAGGCTGGCCCCAGTTTTCTTAGTTTTACAGTTTTACCTATATACAACCTAAAAGAAGGTACTTGTTAAAAAATGGTTAGAAATAGACAGATGTATTAGAAGAGATTCAACAGCTTTGGGATTTCTATAAATCCCCATCCAGTAGTGAGAACCTCAGAGGTGGTTCCTATGGAGACCCATTCATTTCACTGCATTAAGCAGAAGCCTTCAAAGGATTAGAAAAACGTCAATTTGTTCCCCTTACTTAATCCACTCCCAAATCTTTTAGGTGTTTTTTCTCTCCTACATGTCTGCTACAAAGTATTCTAAATCAAAAGATATTTTTTTAAAAAATTTCTTTAATAAAGTTAAACCACATTCTATCAAATGAAGGGCAATAATTTAACCAATAGTTTCAAAAATCTGTACACCAAGACATTTCTCTAACATGCCCACATTTCAAGTAAACACTTACTATACGTACTTCCAAACGGTCCTCTAATTATATATACCATGAGCCTTCTTTAAAAATACAATTCATTTAAAAGACAATAGCCATCTTACACCAGAAGCATTTTACTAGCATGAACTAAAGGATTCAACACTCCTCTGAAGTGGATTCAAATAACTAAGCATAAAGAATCTCTAGGAAAAGATCAATGATTATCTGATAAAACATTCTCAATTCTACATAACATGTCACAATTAAGACTATGAAATGGGTACCATGCTACTCACTTGTCCTCTAGAGAAAAACTTTGAAGAAATTAGAAGAATTTGAGTTATAAAAAGAAAACTAAAATTAATATACAGAATACTTAAAAGAAAATACAGCATTGTTTTAAAAAATGTAACACATGGAAGTTGCCCAATGAAGGATCACTTTAATGCTCATTACAGAATAATTTTATTTTAAGTACAAAACTAGTGGACTCCAAAGTAATGAGCTTGTACCCACGAACACGTGCAAGTAGGTCTGTAGAATGTGTCATTAGCTAAAAAGCCAGAGGAAGGGTTTGGTTCGACTTACAGACACGGGCTTCTGGTTTCCAGCCGGTGGTCTCCATTCATTTCTACGTAGTACTTGCTTCCTTTTAATCTGCTCCGATATCCTTGATCTTGGCGGGCACTTTCCTTGGAATCTCACTTTCTGTATTTTAGAATCTTATTTAACCAAAATAAAACAACTTCAATTTTTAAAAACTTCCCCATCTTTAATATTGATGCTTGTGAGAGTATAAACATAAGGGACATTTCATAGCACAGTAAATTTACTTTAGTCAGAGACATTTGTACCCAGTGAGAGAAGTGCTGATGAAAAATTACCATGCATTTTCTTTGAATGGAGAAAACCATTCTTTCCAGGGTTCCTTTACATACTTCTAGCAATATATAACACTACTTTTTAAAAAAATTTAGGAATTAATGTTAACATTTACAGAAACGATATGCATAGGATAATGGCACAAGTAATTGAACGTAGTCCTCAGAGCTTGGGTTATCAGGCCACACCATCCGCGTTGCATTGTTGTTTGAAATGTATGAGTAGGTCTTCTAATGTTTGTCTCCGTCACCATCAAAATGTGTTCGTTTTCCTTTTTCCTATGTTAGAGCTGTGGACAAGGCACTTTCTCTCACCCTCCTCTCACCTACTTTCTAAATATTCTCAAACCAGACCAAATACACCAATACCAAACCAAACCCAACATGGCAAAGAGGCTCACTCATTTGTTTTTCCTTTATATCTTTCCTCAATTTTAGTTTCCCTGTCACAGTGGATAATATTTCCCTATAACTGATTCCTGACTAATGAGAAGAGAGGAGATGAATCCTGGAGGTCATGCATGAGCTAGATTTACAGGCACACCCACTAGTCACCATTGGACAAGATGATTTTCCCCCTGTTTATATTATTCATATATATATTTTTTTCTCCCCAAAGACCCTAGTACATAGTTGTATATCCTAGTTGGAAGTCATTCTAGTTCTTCTGTGTGGTATGCTGCCACAGCATGGCTTGATGAGCAGTGCATAGGTCCACACCCAGGATCTTAACTGGCCAAACATGGGCCACCAAAGTGGAACACGTGAACTTAACCACTATGCCACCAGGCTGGCCCAGAATTTTTTTTTTTTGGTGAGGAAGATTGGCCCTGAGCTAACATCTCTTGCCAATCTTCCTCTTTTTGCTTGAGGAAGATGATCCCTGAGCTAACATCCATGCCAATCTTCCTCTACTTTGTATATGGGACAATGCCACAGCATGGTTTGATGATCGGTGTGTAGATCCATGCCCAGGATCCAAACCAGGGAACCCTGCGCTGCTGAAGTGGAGCATATGAACTTAACCACTATGCCAGCGGGCTGGCCACCTCATAGTTTTTAAATGTCCATGTTCAATATATTTGGTGGAATTTCCCCACTAATGTTGTCAGCCATAGATTATAACTCACTGTATGAGACACATGTAACAAATGTCTTTTGATTGTATGGCTACATCATTCTTACCCTGGACCATCTTCCCAGCAGGTCGGGAAGCTGGCGATCTTGCTCTACGTATGAGGGTGTGACTGAATTCTTGCTGAATGACCTAAAATCAGACGCATGTGTCAAGGACCTGCTAACCAAAATCTCTGTCAAAATCCAAACAGAATCACCTCCAAACTCACCTCAGGAGTCAAGAATTTGGCAATAAGATTCTCTAAAAAGGGCCTTTTCAAAATGGTATTAATAGATGGCCGATCTCGGGGAGACACTTTGAAGAGCTGAGATATCAAGGACTGCAGGTCATGAGAAAACCTTGGAGATATTGGGGGAAAGTGTGCTTGACAAATCTTCAGAACCAGCTGGTGTAAGTTGTTACCCTCAAACTGAAAGGACAAGCAACAGTGATACTAAATCCGAGAAAAATTCAACACTAGTATTTAAAGTGATATCAAAAAAGCAAAACAATGTTTTTAAGCTTCAGTCAGAAGCACCATGGTCCACCCTAAATTTTTTCCATCAACTATTATTTTATGAGTAGATATTGCTGCAGTTACTCAATGAGGTGCCATGTTATTTAAAAGGTCTTTTTTAAGGTTTTAATTTTTTCTTATTATCAAAATAATATTTACTCATTATAAAAAACTGTAAGGTATAGGAAGTTATACAGTCAGGAAAAATATGTATAATTTCACCACCCAGAGGCATATTTCCTTGTAGTCCTTTTAAAAATAATGTTTAATTTATAGAGTCGAGGTCATAATGATATGAAATTTTACATTTTGCTTTTTTCATTAACATCCTATAAACATGTCCTCAAAAATTCATCATAAACCAGAAAATCTTCCAGTGTATGAAACCATCAGTTATTTATATATAACAACAATATTCAGCAGCATCGTGTGGCAGCAAAGATCAGGTTTTGGTCGGACACTTACTAGCCTCGTGACCTTTGACAATAATAATAATGAAGATCATAACGATGATGATGACAGCTGTGTAGAAAAGAGTTAACACAGCGGGCCTAAGACTGCTATCCTTAGACAGCCCTGCTTGCAATACGAGCCGTTGGCTGGCATTTGGGAACTTAGATTTCAGGAGACTTCTCACCGTTCCCTGAATGCTCAAGGTGGCTCTCTTTGCCTACACTGTGCAAATAATATGGTTTCCGTTGAACACCTGCATTCTTCCTGGGAGCCTGGAAGCTTGGTACATGCCAGGCAGAAGGTGTCTATGTGACTGGTCCCCAATAAAAACCCAGGGAACTTGGTCTCTAATGAACTTCCGTGGTTTTGCATGTGTTGTTACAACCTGTTGCTGAAGGAATTAGCGCGTCCTGTGAGCCTCTTCTGGGAGAGGCTCTTGGAAGCTCATACCTGGTTTCCTACAGCCTTTGCCCCCTGCACCTTTTCCCTTTGCTGATTATATATATTCACACACAATTTATTTTTAATGGAAACATGCTATACTCCTTATACTAGTCTCCAACTTAGATCTTTTACTTTATAGCATACCTTGTATATCTTTCCATGTCAATATATAGAGATCTACCATTCTTCTTAATAGCTCGTCCATATAATTTTTACAATCAAATAAAACCAAACATTAACCTTTTTCTCTCAGAAGTTAATTTCATTTATATAGTTTCAATAATTCAAGATTAATCTGACAATTAACATACTTACAGGATGCCTGAGTGTGCAGAGCTCATACAAGACACAGCCAAGAGACCAAATATCCCTGAGGAAGAGAAGAGTTTACACGCTGAGAAATATCCATAATTCCTAATAAAAGACTTTATCCTCACAGTGCCTTTTAATTGTGTATCTTTACAATTTTATATAGGTTGACCAGTTTTTACAAATGCCTTCAGATACTTTATCAATTCTTATCCTAACTAAGAGGTAAAATAAAAACAATTTATAGTTTGTCAGAATCCTAGCAGAGAAAGGCTACACAAACTTTACTACAATTGGAGGGCTCAATATTTGCTTCAACTTCATGTGCTCAGAGAAAATGGGTGCATGTATGGGACTTTGAGTAATTTGGTGGAGGAAGGCAGGACTCAAACATGGATCTGTTTTGATTCAAAAGGTAAAATTTGGTTTATTTAGAAAGGTATATTCTACTCAAGGCTATTGACAGAACCAAAGTTATATTAAGTGATGAATATAGTATTTGAAAATCAATAAACTCAAAACTGTTCTAATGACTAGAGACTTGCTCTTTAGTGCTTAGTCCTTAGTATTTATATGTGCTTGGTTTAAATAAGGAGTTATCTTATAGAAGAAAGAGCATAATTAAATCTAAAAGACCAAAGAAAATATAATGAGAAGTCCAGGAGGTAAGAAGGTGGTCAGAGTTGAACGAGGATTCAGTAAGGTGAGGTAAATGGCTCCAGTTTAGCAACACTTCCTACGAGAGTGTGTGCAGGAAGGGCAGAGAGAGACTTCCTAAAGCTTTGAGCACAATGCAGGGTGATTACAGAATAGGTGAGAAACAGCTTCCAACTAGTTTCTAGAGTTTTTCTGGAGTTTCTAGAAACTCACTGACCACTTCCCACCACCACACGGAATTTTGTCTTTCCCCATCTTCTGTAGGCCCAAACTCCTCTGTCCCACAGCGCCCCCTGTAGCCAGTGCGGTGAACTCGTACGCCTACAAGCGTTCGGTTGGGGAATGAAGCCGCCTGGGGCTGAGCGAGAACATCTGCATTTCTTATACCCGCCCCGTCTGTGGTGGGGACTGCGGTGAACCAGGGAGGATTTCCTGGTCTAGAGATGGCAGCAGCTACCCAACTGATTAGTGCTAAGATCTTCCTATTAGCAGAAGCACCAAGCAGCATATTTCAATCTTGCCTCAAATCTTTAAAAAAGCAGTACAAGGAAACAATGCTGCTGCCCGGAACTCTTAGCGGCACTAAGCTCTGCTCTGGGCAGCCTGCCCTTCCACCCAGTGATACACCAGCTGCGTGGCCCCTCACCTGGAGGCCAAACCCCTTCCTGGCGCCAGAGGATATATCCAAACCATGCCTGTTCTTTTATTATGCAGACAAATGTTTACCATTCTTTTTGTAAATCTCTACCATCTGGGCTCTGTCTTCCATTTATCTCTTTGAAAGATAGACAGGCAAATATCCTGTGGGTATTTTCCTAAACAAATGGACAACTGACTCCCAAAAGGTACTCAGTCTTCCTGCTAGGCCAACTGGTTCAAATGGCAGCCCGCTTTGAAAAATGAAATTTCTTTCCTTCTCCTTACATGGAAGTAAAAAGTACCTCATCTTTACCTTTTTTTTTTTGATTTCTTTTTTTTTTCTTTTTTTTGAGGAAGATTAGCTCTGAGCTAACTACTGCCAGTCCTCCTGTTTTTGCTGAGGAAGCCTGGCCCTGAGCTAACATCGTGCCCATCTTCCTCTATTTTATATGTGGGACGCCTACCACCGCATGGTGTGCCAAGCGGTGCCATGTTCTCATCCGGGATCCGAACTGGCGAAGCCCGGGCCACTGAAAAGTGGAACGTGTGAACTTGACCGCTGCGCCACTGGGCCGGCCCTCATCTTTACCTTTTATCACTGTGTATATTCATATTACTCCTGAGAACTAGGCTCTGGTATCACATACATAAAAACCAGTTGGATTTTAAAGCTGGAAGACACCTTAACGACTACCTAGCAAACACTCTCTTTGTTACAGGAAGGGGAACCGAGGTCCACAGAAGTCAACTGACTTAGTCAAGTTGGTGACAGAACCAAGTCTAGGATTCCTAACTCCTAATCCAATGCTCGGTCACCAGAGCACACTGCCTTCCACTTGATCCATCTACAACACTTTCCTGCAACAGACTAAACAGAGCACTGAAGGTATGAAAGTCAAATACAGAGACGGAATCACAGTGACTGCCATTTTCAACGTTGTTCTATCATTTGTATCTTTAAATGAAGAGTAATGGCTTTCTTCTAAATAAGTTCAAAAGCTTCGGGGAACACTGAGGTGGTCAGAGACAGTCACTGGGATCCCCATTTCACATGAGAAGAAAGTGAAATTACAAAAGTACCATAAGAAAGAGAGAATCCATCATGTTTTACTGAGACTTTCAAACTGATAGTCAACAACTCACGTTTTATTGTTGTAGGGTTTATTCTGACAGATCTCCGGAGACAGGTAGTAAGGTGTTCCAACACAAGTTCGAGCAAGTTCCATGGAACTAGTATATTATATTAAATAATAATAAAATAACATGATTTATTATTAGAGTAGGAAAAGGCTTAAGACATGGACATACAAAGTCCATGCAAAAGATAAAAATGGATAACAAAATTCGATGCATGCACATATTAAAATAAAGCAAAACATATTGTACATTGATAACAGAGTAATAAGTTGATTTTTCAACTTACAATTCACCTTCCCAAAATCTACATATTAAAATTTCTTTATGGCTTAAAGATTCCACAAGAAGGTATAATTGTTATATTACAAAAACCTTTCAGATGTAGAAATAGTTCCCTCTTTCCAATGATCAAAGTAATGCAATCTCATGATTTAAAATTTGGAAAATATGAAAATGAATAAAGAAAAGAATTACCCAGAATCTTCCCACCTTAAAACAACTACTATTAAAATTCTGACATACTTCCTTCCTGTCTTTTCACCATGCATATTTTTCACATAGCTGTGACCCCAGAGTATTTAAAATTCAAGATTCCATTTTTTTTACTTAATATAACAAATATTTCCTCACATTATCAAAAAGTCTTCAAAATCATAAATTTTAGTGGCTATGTAATATTCAGGTACATGGCTGTGCCAAGTTTTAATAAATTTAACCATTTCTCAATTATTAGGCATTTAAATTGTTCCAAATTTCAAATTATTCCCTTAGAACAAGTTCCCAGAAATAGAATATTTTAAAATCTCTTGGTATTTATTACCACCAAATTGTCTTACAAAACAGTTGTACCCATAGATTGCCCAAGCATGTGTGAATTTGCCTTTCACTAAATTCTCACTAGCTTTATGCATATTACAGCTACGTCTCATTTGATAAGCTTATATCACATTACGCAACATTGCCACCATCATTCTATTAGGCCAAGATTTTTTTTTTTTAAAGATTTTATTTTTCTTTTTTCTCCCCAAAGCCCCCCAGTACATAGTTGTATATTTTTACTTGTGGGTCCTTCTAGTTGTGGGATGTGGGACACTGCCTCAGCATCAGCGGTGCCATGTCACCCAGGATCCGATCCGGGCCACTGAAGCTGAGTTCATGCTCTCAACCACTCGACCATGGGGCTGGCCCCTAGGTCAAGATTTATCCTGGGAATTTTAATCTCAGACAAAGTACCTTGTGAATTATTTAATGCATTTATATAAATAGTTATCTAAAATTATTTGGAAACCAAGCTCTTAATATCTTCTTAATTCATGATACCTAAAAATACATATTTTGGCTGTTTTGAATAGGAAAAACAAAAGTACTTACTTGTTCAGGACTCTTGCTATTCCAAAGTCCCCAAGCTTTGCAACCATTCCATTCTTGCTAAGAAATATGTTCTATAAATGGAGAAAATGCTATGTTGTTTGAGAGATTTCCAGAAAACAAGAGATCAGCTCTGTCTTGGTCTTCTCTCTGAGCTGTTACCTGTGCTTTTATGTCCCTGTGTAAGATCTTCCTGTCATGGATATGTTTTAGTCCTAGGGAAATCTGTACAAACCAACTCAGAATCTGTAGAGGGAACACAAGACACAACCAGTGAGCAGTCTGATGGCCACTGAAATGCCTTCATGATAACACACAGAGAGAAGTAATATATTTGTGTGTGTATCCACACGAATAAAGCTAACAGCTAGACCACCTCATCATGTCATTTTCTTTCTACAGCTAGAAAAATGGAGGTGCAGAAAGGCAATCCAGATTTGTTGGTATCAAAGGGAACTCCACAGATAGAAAAAGAGAAAAAGAAGCAAGCAAGGGAGGGAGGCAGTTCTTGATTTTTTTTTTCTTATTTAACACCTGGTTGCTAACTGTCGGGATAGCAGACAAGCAGCCCTGTTTCCTGGTAACCCTGTACCGCTGGTTTTTCCTTTTCAGTGGAAGGAGGGTGCCAAGGGCAGAAAGAGAAGGAGGAAGAAGTGGAACATCTGTGAGTTATTAAAAATTTTAATGAAATATCAGTATATATGTATATAACATAAAAACAACAAATAGCAGTTTACTTTTAAACTTTTTAAAGCTTAATTTTATTTCTTAGTCATGCTTTTACTTTCTTAGCTGGCCATGAGCCTCTTTATTAAAATGTGTTCCAGCCTATAGAGATTTAAGCTATTCTAAAATTTCATTGGTTCTTTGTCTGTCAAAGAGGAAAACAATAGGGAAAAAAAAGCTATGTTCCAGATACTAAGATTCACTTGTAATTTTAGTTCTTTCCCAACAAAGGGAAATGTAATTCAAAGTTCTGTAGAGAAAAGCAGTTTTGTTAAATGTGGCAAAATAACACCTAAGTAGGAAGAAAGGAGGATTTGTATAAATAATAGAATTTAATATATAATGTAAATGAGCATAGGAAGAATGCTTGATTAAATTTACAGAGGTTAGAGATGTTGATTCTTTAATCATTCCTACATTCAAAATATTCCATGTTAGGGGCTGGCCCTGTGGCCTATTGGTTGAGTTTGGCATGTTCCAATTCTGTGGCCCGGGTTTGTGGGTTCAGATCCTGGGCACAGACCTACACCACTCATCAGCCATGCTGTGGTGGCAACTTATATACAAAATAGAGGAAGAGAGCTCAGGGCTAATTTTCCTCAAGCCAAAAAAAAGAGGAAGATTGGCAACAGTCGTTAGCTTAGGGTGAAGCTTCTTCAGCAAAATTCCCTTTTAACTCTGGGAAGAAATTATATGGGCATGATGTCCTTAAATGCTAAAATAGAACAAATAAACGAATGGCCTAAAGAAAGATGGCAGACCATTCTTGGGCACCGCCTGAGGCAGTGGCCTTACCCATCCACCACACAGGTCCTGATTCGGATTCCTCTCCACACACACACACCTGTCTCCTTCGTGAGTACAACTCCCAAGAGGGTTCCAAAGGACGCTCAGAGGACAGAAGAAAAATGTGTTTGTGCAAAGAGAAGATGGGAACTGAGACCATTATTCTTCACCTTTTCTCTCCTCTCTCTTAATAACCAATGAAACTAAACAGCCATTGCTAAGAAGAGCTTCTATCCTCCCTCACAAAGAGGGATAGCGATTTTAAAAGGGTATCAAATGGGAAAAGAAAGAAGAGCGGGGCTATAAATATGTCACATTTAAAATGGCTAAGCAACGTCTACATTCAGACTTTTTTTAGCCATGGAAATTTATCTCGGAGGCATCCAACGTGCGATTGTCCAAAAATAAGACACTATATTTTCTCAAGCAAACTTGACTCTCAAAGAGATTCAATTTAGGTTCAATTGCAAACATCTATCAAGAATATTGATCCACTATTTTACAGTCTGAATTTCTCTACCAGAAATCATTCTTCATATAAATGCAGTCTGCTACTTATGGTATTATAAATTTAATCCCCTCCAAATGAATTAAAACGCAAATTAGAAGTGTTTTTACCTGATCTTCACTAAATAACACTCCTCGTTGTCTATTGATTCTTTTCATAAGATCCCCTCCATCGCAATACTCCATCACAATAAACAGCCTGTTGTTCTCTGTAAGAAAAGGCATCATTTGGTGCTGGAAGGGTTTCAGATATTTACTAATCATTGCCTTTGAAAGTCTAGAAGTTGGAGAATATAACAGGGAAATGAAATATATATATATATAAAGTTAAAAAGTGACTGTAGAATCCAGATGAACTAGGTTCTAATTCCACTTTATCACTTACATTTCTTAGCTCTATGATTCTGGGCAAGTTATTTTAATTTCTCTATACCTCATTACCTCATCTGTGAAATGGAGATAATAATATAGAAACTCCTCTTAGGACTGTTGTAAAGATTAAACAAGTTAATTCACATCAGATGCTTAGAACAATGCCTGCGCATAATGAGAATGCAATAAATCTTAGCTATTATTATTAACACATTCCTGCAAGAGACTAGCAATCTGCTGTAAAGCGGCAGCTGTGAATCTTTCCCAAAACCCCTGGAAGAATTAACAGACCCTTCTTGGAGTTGCGTACAAACGTTTATTTACCTGGCACTTACTCAACCATGTTGCTGAGTACAAGAGACAATCTTCTTTTTTTTTGAGGAAGATCTGCCCTGAGCTAACATCTGCTGCCAATCCTCCTCTTTTTGCTGAGGAAGACTGGCCCTGAGCTAACATCCGTGCCCATCTTCCTCTACTTTATATGTGGGATGCCTACCACTGCATGGCTTGCCAAGCGGTGCCATGTCTGCACCCGGGAGCTGAACCCGCGAACCCTGGGCTGCCAAAGCAGAACGTGCACACTTAACCGCTGCACCACCGGGCCAGCCCCTAGAGACACTCTTCTAACCGATCTCTCCCTGACCCACTCATCAGATGACAACTGCCAACTCAAGGTCACCACCAGTGGCTACTAGACTCTTTAGGATGCCCTGGGACCTCTGCTCCCCATGATTCTTACCAAGATCATTGTGTTTGTTCCAAAATCTGTTTATGCCAATTATAATTGTTATTGTATTTATTACATAAATTGATGAAATATGAATGGAAAAATAAAGATGTGATTATTTCTACAAAAGCTACATTGAAGGCTTTGGAGGACTCAGTAAAAGTGAGTAGCTGAAAAAAAACGTCATTGACCTAGATGTTAGATGGGACAAGTGGAAAATAACCAGGAAAGCTTTAAAAGGATTGTGTACACAGAGTACCTGTAAATTCTTACTCCACTCTAAAGAAAGGAAATTGGAAATTATAAATGAGAGGGGTAGCCTATGTAAGAAATAATATTCAGAATTCCAATCGGTGGACTCATAATCAAAGACAAGGCCTTGGTCTTACATCAAAAGTTTGGCAAATGACTGTGCACTAATAAGTTAGAATGTGTTTGTATGATTTCCTGCTTAACTAGCTTTTTTCCTTATCCAACCAACTACCAGCTGGACTCATTAGAAAAAGGGCTTCTGGGGCTGGCCCTGTAGCCTAGTGGTTGAATTTGGCACACTCTACTTCAGTGGCTTGGGTTTCAGTTCCCAGCTGTGGACCTATACCACTTGTCAGCAGCCATGCTGTGGCAATGACCCACATACAAAATAGAGGAAGACTGGCAAAGAGGTTAGCTCAGGGACAATCTTCCTCAAGCAACAAGATGTTAGCTCAGGGCAAATCTTACTCAGCAAAAAAAAAAAAAAAGGCTTCTACTATCTCATTTGTTTGTCCCATTACTTTATGGGTTCCCTGAAGACAGAGTCCACACTTTATTCTTTTGTATTCCCTGCACCTAGCACAGTAGCTGGCACATGGAAAGGCCTTAATAAAGGTTTGTTAACTGATTTCATAAAAACGTCAAAGAAACACAAAATAATCACACAAAACCAGGCTTATAAGCAAGTGTTAATCCTTCTAGTATTTTTCCCTGTAGCTATCCAGTATCCACTAAATGGCAGAATCTCTTGCCAAATATCTATCATTTGCGACTTTTTTTTTTTTTTTAAGGATTGGCACCTGGACTAACAACTGTTGCCCATCTATTTTTTTTTTCTGCTTTATCTCCCCAAACCCCCCCCTACACAGTTGTCTTTCTTGGTTGCAGGCACTTCTAGTTGTGGCATGTGGGATGCCGCCTCAACGTGGCCTGACGAGCGGTGCCATGTCCGTGCCCAGGATCCGATCCCTGGGCCGCTGCAGCGGAGCATGCTAACTTAACCACCCGGCCACAGAGCTGGCCCCCATTTGCGACTTCTTTCTTTCCAGTAAACCAACTTTAAAGTGGGTATCAGTAACCTGACAGTATCTGCCTTTGGTTGCTTCTAATTCACAAAGGGAGTGCTTCTTTCACAGAGCACTTCCATTTTCCCACCTCCCTTCTTAAAGGGGACAGATCCATTCACTCATCAACAGACTCACTGAGGACACGCTGAGGAACGCTGTGCTAGGAAGAAAAAGCAAATAAGCCACACTTCCTGCCTTTAAGGAGGTCACAGTCTAGCTGGGGAGTCAGTGAATATGTGAGAAGAGCCACAGGAGAAGCCTGTACACTTGAGGGCAAGGAGAACAAGAGACAGTGAATGAAAGCCAGACTGGAGACTGCAGGAAGGGTTTTAAGAAGATCTCTCCCGACACACCCTAATTATCTCGAGACCAGTTATTTTTAGGAACGTATTACTTTTAGAAGAATTGATATTTTTCATAGCTCAGTTACTGAAAGGGCTGCCACAGCAATGAAGGATGGCAATTTCCAAACCCTGGGAGAATCAGAATAAGGAAACTAAGGAGAAAGGGTTCCGTTTCGCTTCCTTTCCATCAGCCTCCAACTCACTCAGCCTTAGAGTGGCTTTCTGTGAAAGAAATTAATTGATTCAGGATTAATCGTGGCTGAGCCGTGTTGAAGGAACTATTCAGGTCAATGAGCATCACTTGGCTCTAAGTATGCACTTTTTTTCCACTAGCCACAGTGAATTTCATATTTAATGGGGTTAGAATTGTCTGGAAAGATCACTTACGCTCTCAAATTTTCCATCTGTCTAAAAAAATTAAGCACTACAGAAGGGGGAAAAAGTATAAGAAGCAATTCTTGTCCTCAGGAATTTCCAGTCTATTGAGGGAAAGAAAGAATACACACTAACATTACAATACAGCATATTATAAAGTGCCACACGAGGGATGAGGCCAGTAAGGGTTTGGACACACTGAGAGCAGAGGTGAGAGAGATCACTTCAAGTTTAGGGGGCGGGATCTGTGTTTAGTCTTAAAGCACATATAATATTTGAGAATGCAGAAAGGAGGAAAAGGACAGTGCAAGGCATACCATAGGGCAGTAGTTTCTGGAACTATAAAACTCGTGGGTCATTGACCTTTCGAAACTATTGAAGGGCACTAACATCACGGTTATAACCTTTTTATTTGGCAAATCCCAACATTTAAAAAACAATTACTATAATTAATTCATTCTAAAATGCACTGGGGCTGGCCCGGTGGCGCATCGGTTAAGTTCGCACATTTGGCTTCAGCGGCCCGGCGTTCGCCGTTTTGGATCCCAGGTGCGGACATGGCACCACTTGGCAAGCTATGCTGTGGCAGGCGTCCCACATATAAAGTAGAGGAAGATGGGCACGGATGTTAGCTCAGGGCCAGTCTTCCTCAGCAAAAAGAGGAGGATTGGCAGCAGATGTTAGCTCAGGGCTAATCTTCCTCAAAATAAATAAATAAATAAAATACACTTAAAAAAAATCAGGATTATATCTTACAGACATTGGCATCTTCCAATCAGTGGCTATAGGCCCAGCAGTCTTGATGTTATCACTGCCTGCATAATTTTTAGACTACCTTAACCAATTTAATTTGCTAATATTTTCCTTTTTATATAAGCACAAGAGTAATAGAAAGTAAAACTCTTATGTTTAAATAAGTCTAAAAGATCTCTTTTAATATACATAAAATAAAAATTATAAGTGATAAGAAAGCATGATGTCATAGTTTAATTGGCAACATTTTTCCTTTTAATTACCACATGATGGTCCACCTTACAACCAATGGCATCTAGATTTGATAAAATGAGATATCATCTATTACCACCATCGTTCCATAAAATAAAGGCATTTTAGCACCAGAAATCTAGGAGGGGCAGAGAATCAGAATAAAGAATAAAAATATCTTCTGCTATCCCCTCTTGCTCATTGCACTCTGCCCACACTGACTTCTAGCAGGGTTCTGCAACAGGTCTGAGATTCTGCCCTACTTACAAGCCTGTGACTATTTCAAGGATGCTGGCAGACGACATGAGACTCCTGGGCCAGAAACAAAGGACTGCATTACTCAGCAAAAGCAGTAGTCAGAGCTTCATGTTAGAGCTGGTTCTGTGTCTCCCAAATCCCACGGAGGCAAAACAGGTGAGTCTGGATGGATATCTGCATACACAGCGAACTACATTAAGGGAGAGGAACGCTGAGGTTGGGGAATCTACCGCCTTTTTTTTTTTTTAAAGATTGGCACTTGAGCTAACAACTGTTGCCAGTCTTCTTTGTTTTTTCTTTTTCTTCTTCTTCTTCTCCCCAAAGCCGCCCAGTACATAGCTGTATATTCTAGTTGTGAGTGCCTCTGGTTGTGCTATGTGAGACACTGCCTCAGTGTGGCTTGATGAGCGGTGCCATGTCCGCACCAGGGATCCAAACTGGCGAAACCCCCGGCCACTAAACCGGAGCACATGAACTTAACCACTCAGCCATGGGGCCAGCCCCAATCTACTGCTTTTATGGTGAGCAGTAAACAAGTCTGCTCTCTGTCTTGGGGGAGATGCTACCTCATCCTTCAAAGTTGCTCGCTGCAAACACAATCCAGAGAAATAGCCTGGGTAGACGCTCAGAGCCTTGCATTCTTGGCATATCCAGCAAAAATGTGCAGAGATGCTCAGGGCCCATAGTAGATTGCCTCTCCCAGCAGCCTCCTGACTAGTCAGTTCTTTAACACGTCAGGCCTGCTCTTGCCTCATGCCTTTGCAGTGGCTGTTCCCCTTGCCTAGAAAGCTCTTCTTCAGACATTAGCATGAGTCTTCAAGTCTTTGCTCAAACGTCACCTTCACGATAAGGCCTATCCCCTTCACTCCTGTCTCACCCTATTTTATCTTCCCACAGCACTTATCACCTTCTAACATGCTGTATAATGTACTTATTAGTTATGTTTACATTTATTGTCTGCCTCTCCCGACCCTTTCTCGCTAGAATGTAAACTCCACAGTTGTATGGTAGGCAGAATTCTAAGATGGCCCTAGCGCACACACCTTGTAAACTGCCTCCCCTTGAGCGAGGGCGGAACCTGTACATACGATGGCTATTGCTCCCAGGATGGTATGTTACATAGCAAAGGAGATTTTGCTGATGTAATTAAAGTTACTAATTAGCTAACTTTGAGGTAATAGAAAAGGAGATTATACAGGTGGCCTGGACTTAATCAGAGGAGCCATTTAAATCTCGGTCTAGAGGTCAGAGAAAGAGGAAGTGAGAGATTCCGAGTGGGAGAGGGCCTACTGAAGGAGCCCCAGGGCAGGGAAGGCAGGTGGGCCTCTAGAAGCTGAGAACCACTGCAAGGGAACAGTTAGCAAGAAAGTGGACACCTCAGTCCTACAATTGCATTTAAATGAATTCTGCCAACGACCTGAATAAGCCTAGAAGAGAACTATGAGCCTCAGATGAATGGCAGACCCAGATGACATCTCAATTTCAACTATGTGACCCCCTGAGCAGAGAATCCAGCTAAGCCCAGCCCAGGCTTCTGATCTAGAGAAATTGGGAGATGATAAATGGGTGTTGATTTAAGCCACTAAATTTGTGGTCATTTGTGATAAAGCAACAGAAAACAACGGTGCAGGGATTTGGGCCTATTTTACTCACTGATATATCCCCAAGACCTAGAACATGCCTAGCATGTAATAGGCACTTGGTAAATATTTATTGAAGGAATTTAAGTAGAATTAATTTAGTCTTAGGAAAATATCACCTTCTTATCTTTCGTATGTGCTTCAAATCTATAAAAACTTCATACTTTCTGTAGACAAACATTTAATGAACTAGAGCCACAGTTCTTCTGTTTAGACATAAGCTGTTTGAGGGTAAGCAAAGGCTTTATCTACACTCTCCAACAGTCAGATGCCGCGAGGACCTCCCAGGCTGTCAAATAAGCTCGGTGTCTCAACTCCCAACAATCCACCAGGCAAACTCAAAGCATCACAGTAGCTCTAGTTTTCCTAAACACAGCAGTGCTCTACTTAAAAAAAATAAATACGTAAGGTTGTCATAAGAAAGTTTAAGCTTACAACATAAAGAAACTCAGTGGAGGTTATTTACACTGTAAAAATGACCTCTAATTTCATAATGGTATCTAGTGTAAATCATCCTCAAATATCCATTTTGCATGGGATGAAGGCACACTTCAGTCTATTAAAGTGGTCCAGTCCATGCACTTATTCAGCAATTATGTATTGAGGACCTACTATGTGCTACATGCTGAGGATCAAGTGGTGAGCAAAAGAATTCATTAAGTTTACTCTCTCAAAGGGAGACAAATATTAAACCAATTCATGATTGTATATATATATAAACAGACATACACACGCAAGTACAAAAGTGCCGTGCAAGATCAGTAAAGGGGGCCATAATTTGAATTGTGGTCTCAGAGAAGGCCTGAGGATGAGGAGTTAGCCAGCCAGGGAGCCACAGAAATAACCCAAAGAATGAGGAAAAGAAAGATCATCTTATGGCATTGTTGTTCACAATCAATGAGCAGGAATGTAGAGCACTTTACTCAGTAGGTGCCCCATAAAAGTTGTTCAATACAACTCAACTTCCTGCTCACGTGTACTGCTCAGCTCCCAGGAAGAGCTCCCAAGAGTCCTGAGAGCTCCGTTAAATACCTAGTAGTTAAAGAGGGCCGTACACAGAAAGCTACGTTGAGTGCAGTGGGCTTTTCTGAGGAAGATTAGCCCTGAGCTAACATCTGCTGCAATCCTCCTCTTTTTGCTGAGGAAGACTGGCCCTGAGCTAACATCTGTGCCCATCTTCCTCTATTTTATGTGTGGGATGCCTGCCACAGCATGGCTTGATAAGACATGCATAGGTCCCTGCCCAAGATCCTGGCCATCGAACCCTGGGTCGCCAAAGCGGAGCACACGAACTTAACTGCTAAGCCACTGGGCCGGCCGCTGAGTGCAGTGGTTTTAATTGCTAAGAAACGTAGAGCCTTGCACAGTGTAAAACCTCAAAAGACAGTGGCTATGTTTATTCATTTACTGATTTTTACACCCCTGATAGTACTGGAAAATATCTAGGTAACTTTAACTACTTATGACCTATGAATTCAAGCACCCCCCCGTGCTGGGTTTCTGGGATGGAGAATGCTCCATGGTGAAGTGTGGGCATACACAGCCCTGTCACAGCCTTATAAACACCTGACATACTGTATACATGTTTATTGTGTGTCTCCTCCCTCTAGAAAGTAAGCTCCATGAGGACAGGTATTTTGGCCTGTTTTGTTCACTGCCATATTCCTGGCACCTAGAACAATGCCGGCAGCTCGTAAGCACTTGACAAATATTTGTTAAGTGAATGAATGGTCTCCGACCAATGTTGCTTTCATATGTTTTTTTTAACTTTTGGAGTCAAGTGATGGATGGAGGCAGAAGAGATGTTGTACTCAGACGTACAGAAGAAGGGAATTGCTTCCTTCAAGATTTCCCCCTCTATTTTGGCCATTTGCTTGCCCATGGTGCATGGCTCTTTCCCGCCTCTCTGTAAGAGGACTGTACAGCCCCACCTGTTACCCCAGGACATGCAAGCACTCACACAGGCAGAGTATCCCCTCCTCCACCAGCACCCCAATGTCAGGGCTGGCTGCTTTGGCAACAGGAGCATGAGCACATAAGGAAAGTGAGAAACGTGCCACATCCCAGCAGGACTCTGAGACTGACGGTGTGGTGGGCTCTGTGTCTTGCTCTTTCCTCTTGCTCACGAAAACAGCATGCTCCATCTCTGGGCTGCTCCTTCAGCCTGGACCCCAGACTTAAGACCCCGCCCACCCACAGCCGACATGTAATGTGAGTGAGAAATAGATGTGCATTATTGTAGGCCATTGAAATATAGGGGTTGTTACTGCAGCAAAGCTAACACACCAATTATGAACTATTTGAGGGGGTAAGAATTAAGGAGAGATGGGAAAACTTAAGAAAACTAAGAAAGCTGTCCTCAAAAACTCCCTAGAGAAGAAATAAAGACTATGTCTCAAATTATAATTTAAGTAAATGAGAGAATGAGTTCATTTGCAAAGATTAATTTATACACAGTTCTCAGGAACATACCTTTTATAGAAGTCTACATGCCCATACTTTATTAAAATACTTTAATATTAGAAAGTCAAACCTTGAAATGAACTGAAGAAGGTGACAATGTTGGGATGTTTCATCTTTGCCAGGAGAATGACTTCTTTCTTTGAAGCTTCTTTTTCTTGGATGGGCATCTAAATTATATTGAGACAGAGCAGTCTGTTAAGATAACTTGCTTTTAAGAGCATGCTTTCTGCTCACTGCCACCTAAAATTCTCCAGCATTTCACTGGCTTTTAAAGACACTTCTGAAACTGGTCTCTCAATGGCAGGAACTAACTTTTCCAGAATTAGCAGAGTGTCTTATACCTGATCAATGGTTTGTCAATGACAATCATAATCAAGAAAATAAATATTTACTGTGAAGTTTTGCTGTACTAAAAACTCAAGTGGAGTGGTGGTACTGTGTTATAATTATTTAGGCATCTGGAGGAAAGTTATTTGAATATTTATCTTTCAGCAGCAAAGGAATACTTTATAAAAATGTAATGTTCCAGCAGCAATCAGGGCTGAGAAGAAACAAATGAAATCTAATAAAAGAAAGTGTGTCAAAGATCACATAAATCAGACCAGTAAAGTTCTGTAGTAAGACTACATTTTTCATTTTCAAATAAAAATTGTCTCTTGTGACTTCATTTTAGATTTGCTATATTTTCTTATTATTCTGTTTATCTTCTATGGACAACACTTTTCAAACATTTTGGTGCTAAAGCCACCGGCCACACCTCTTACCTACCTTTTCTTCCTCATTCCTGACACTATGCCAACTTGTCATTTCTACCCTGACTTCTGGCGCCTGGCTGTCCCACATGTCTAGCCTCCACGGGTCACCTGTTCCTCTCCACCACTCCCTCTGTAAGGTTCTTCAACTTCGGCCCACACGTAATGTGTGAGTTCCCAACTTTCTCACCCTTATTTAAAGAATTTTTAAAAAATTAACATTCTCAGTCCCAGCTTTACTGCCTCCTAGCCATGATTCCTTCCGTGTTATTTAAATCTTCTAAGCTTCAGTATCTTCTGCCCCAATTTAAATTGCATAGTTGGTACAAATGAGTTCCAAAACAAAAATAACTGAATTACTCCTACCAGATTGATAGACTTAGCTACTTTCCTTTTAACTACTATTTTTAGCTTTTTTTTAAAGATTTTATTTTTCCTTTTTCTCCCAAAGCCCCCAGGGTACATAGTTGTGTATTTTCAGTTGTGGGTCCTTCTAGTTGTGGCATGTGGGATGCTGCCTCAGCATGGCTTGACGAGTGGTGTCATGTCCGCACCCAGGATTCGAACCAACGAAACCCTGGGCTGCCAAAGCAGAGCGCACGAACTTAACCACTCGGCAATGGGGCCAGCCCTTAACTACTATTTTTCAAAAGAATAGTATAAACAAAATTAAAAGGCAAACATAGGTAGGTAATTGCATTTTTATAATTAGGTAAAAATACTAGAACATATATGATAAAGATTTTTGTGTTTTTAATATATAAGGATTTCTGACAAATTAATAAGAAAAAAAGGCAAACACATCAATAGAAATTTGGAAAAATACATGAATAGGCAACTTGCAAAAAAGAAAAGAAAAACGGCTGATAGAAAAAAAAATTCAACCTCATTCAGTAATCAAAAGAACAAGGACTAAAACGAAACTTGATACAATGTTTCATCTGTGAAATTGGCAAAGACAAAAAGAATGTTAATGTACACTTTTCTCCAGAAAGCAGCAAAGCGGACACTCATACTTCTGGTGTAAGTATATAAATTGGTAAAATCTTTCTAGGAAGGCAATTTTACAATATGTAATAAGAAACTTTAAAATGCTCCTATTTTTGACTTACTAATTTTTCTAGAAATTTATCCAAAGAAAATAATCAGAAATGCCTGAGGATTCTCATATAAAAGGCTTCATTATTGGGCTGGCCCAGTGGTGCAGTGGTTAAGCACATTCCGCTTTGGTGGCCCGGGGTTTGCTGGTTCGGATCCCAGGTGCAGACAAGGCACCGCTTGGCAGGCCATGCTGTGATAGGTGTCCCATATATAAAGTAGAGGAAGATGGGCATGGATGTTAGCTCAGGGCCAGTCTTCCTCAGCAAGAAGAGGAGGATTGGCAGCCAATGTTAGCTCAGGGCTAATCTTCCTCAAAAAAAAAAAAATGCCTTTACTACAGTATTTTATTATTAGTTTTTTAATTACTCTAATAATACACACTGACTTTAAAAAACATTTTGTGACATAGTAGGGAATAAGATAAAAGTGAAACTTCTCCTTTTCCTCCCCACTCATTCCATGAGTTCTTATTCTCTAGGGGTAATTGCTGTTAATTGTTAGACCTTTTTATTTAATGTATGTATAGGTAAACATATATACATAGTTTGTTTAATAAAAATGACATATTCTACATATTAGATGTTATTTAATCATGGCAAAAAATATCAAACAACATAATTGTCTGAAAATAGAAAAAGAGACAAATTAGTTTTGTTTTTTTCATGAAGAAGATTTGCTCTGAGCTAACATCTGTGGCAATTTTCCTCTATTTTGTATGTGGGATGCCACCACAGCATGGCTTGATGAACAGTGTGTAGGTCCACATCTGGGATCCAAACCCATGAACCCCAGGCTGCCAAAGCGGGGCACACAAACTTAACCACTATGCCACCGAGCCAGCCCTGATAAATTAGGTATTTTTAACCTGATGTCATACTATACAGTCATGAAAAATCAAGGCAAGCAATGTGCCATAGTAGAAAGAGCAGAGGAAGCATTAGAAGAATCTGCTGGTTACTATGCATCATTGAGCAAGTTATTCAACCTCTTTGAGTCTCGGCTCTTTCACCCACAATGAGATCTAACTTTTAGGGTTATTGTGAGAATTTAATAAGTAGATACATGTAAAATACCTAGGATGCCATGATATATGAGAGGCACCCAGTAAGTGGTGACCATTATCATTGTTATTGTGAACATTTAATATTATTAAATAAGAACATTTTATTATATGAAAACATCGAATGACATGATAAAATATACATAATATATTGCTAAATGTAAAAAGCTGCTATAAAAGAGTATACCCACCATGACATCAATCATTCTAATAACTTATAAAGTACATTTACGCATTAAATATAGCCTTGAGAGAAATTTACCATAATGTTAAAAGCAATTACGAGAGAGGTTATAAGTGATTTTTATTTTCCTCCATATGGCCTTATTTTCCCCTTTGGTTCTTTTCCAAATGTCTATAATGAACATTTTTATTTTTATAATCAAGAAAAGATACAACACATTTTTGGAGGCAAGACATGAAAGAATATGCTTGATAATAGTAGGATGATGATAGAAAATACTGGCTTTTTGGTACCTGTAAGAAAATAAGCAATTTAAGTTTTGGGGTCTAGAGTTTCCTGAGTGGAGGGTGTTGGAGAGATGAGAAGAAATATACATTTCTCTAGGAAACAAGTAATGAAAAACTACATTAGAGTAGAAAGGAAGAAAGAAGTAGTAATGAATGTTAATACTGTGACCCAGGTGTTGCTAGGCAAATTTGATAACATAAAGAGATACGGGAAAGCGAGAATAATAGGGCCTAATGTAACAGTCTGCTTATTTATGGCATGGCGACTAAGGTGGTTCATGAGTAAAAGGATGAAAAAAGTTAGTGCTGTATTAGAAAAATAGTCAATTTTTATCTATACTAAAGAATGGGAGAGATGTTATGAAATGCATTAATATCTATTTTTATAGAGGATTCACGTCCCAAATAGTTTTTTCTTTATTTAGCATTAGAATGGTTTTCTAATTCCTAAGTATGTACCAGCTTAACAACAGAGCTGAAGGGTCTGCAAGTATCTATCCATTGAATCATTTATCCGGTAAGGATTTATTGAACACCTACTGGTGCCAAGAATTAGTAGCAATACTAAGATGAATGAAACATGGATTCTGCCTGCATAGAACATACAGTTTAATAAGGGGAGAAGGCACAAAATAAACAACTAAAGCACATCAAAGTAGAAAGCAATCGGCACCATAACAGCGGTACTGATAAAAAGCTATGGGGTTTACAAAGAAAGAAGATTAGTACTTGGGGTGGGAAGGTCCTGGAAGGCATGCTGGAGCTCAGCCCAATCAAGTGGGATCTTGATGGTTGGAGATGGGCAGGCAAACCCCCCTTGGAAGAGACAGCCTCACAGGCAAGCACAGAGGCTGGAGTGCAAAGGTTCTGTACGTGGTTCCCCTTGGGGAAGGATATGTGAAAGGAAGGCTGGGAGTGGAATTTGGGTACAAATCAGAGAGGGTGTCAAAACTTATGTGAAGAGTGAAACAATATAAAAGCATAAGGCAAAAATTACTCACAATCCCATATTCCACCCAGGGAATAACAATCTAGTATGTCTTCTTTTCTTTGTATGCATGTGAATGTTTGTGTGGATATATACATACCTATATATATTTTTACAAAGATTGCATCACACATACTATTTTCTCGATGAGCAAAAGTTGTGATATTTCCCATGTCAATACTTCACCTATAACAGGATTTCTTAGAGCCACTTAGTTTTTTATAAATTGCTTAGCCAATCCCCTACTGTTGGACAATTTAAGTTGTTTTCTGACTGTCTGTACATCTCTGGGTATTTCCTTGGAATAAACTCCCAAAAGTAGAACTACTGTGTCCTAGGCTGTGTACTTTTTTCCTATTATTTTTCAAAATGAAGATAGCTTTTTCTGCTTACACAAATAATACAATTCATAATTTTAAAAACATAATATGCGCTCCATATTAAAAATTCTGACAATGCAGAAAGGAATGACAGAGGTGAAATCCTACCACTCAGCAATAATCACTGTAAATGCTATATGTGTTTGTGTGTATGACATTAACAGTACACATATAGACACACAACAGTTTGTGGTCTGATTTTTTTCATCTTTACAACATATTGTGGACCTTACTCCTTGTCAATAATACAAACAGGGCAGGGGTCTTCTAAGGCTGTGATACATATTGATAAACTCCTTTCAGGGTAGTATCAATTTACCCTCCCCTCAGCAGAATAAGAGAGGGCCTGCTTTCCTCTACTTTTATACTCTTTTTAATTCTCCCCAATTGTATAAGTGAAAAGTGGTATTTATTGATTTTCATTTCTGAAGTTATTGAGTTTGAAATTTTTATATGACCACTTCTTTGGTTATAGGTTTTGTCTTTTTATTGATTTATAAAAGGCTAGCACCTTTTAGTCAATACTTGCAAATCTTTTTGGCATTTTGTCAATTTTCTTTCAATTTATTCATAGTGTTCTTTGCCATAGAAGTTTTATATTTTTACGTAATCCAACCTAGCCATCTTTCCCTTTATGACTTCTGTTTCAATGAAGGCATAGATGGAGCATTATCAAAATTGATCCAAGTAACCCGAGGGCTTAGGCACTGACAAAGGGAATGAAGCAAATTCAAGGGAGAGAAAGAGTCAACAGGATTTAGCAAATAATTGGATGTGGAGAGAGAAAAAAATTCACAGATGACCCAAAGGTTTTGAGCCTGGATATCACAAAGCCATTGATATCATGAACACAGTGCAGCACACAGCAGGTGACATGCGTCTGCTTAGAAAGAGGAGAGATTTCTACTTTGTTTGGGGTACATCTGTGGTAGCTAGCTTCCAAGATGGTCCTCAATGATCCTCGCTCAGAGTTCTTGATGAGCACAAACTGCGAGATAATAAATGTTTATTGTATAAGCCATTAAGTTTAGGGTAATACGGTACGCAGCGATACATTATTAACACAGATATTTACTTGAAGTTGTCTAGCTGGCAGATGAAATGTAGACCTTGGGAGCAGGAAGATATCAGGGCTAGAGAGACAGTTTTTAAGAGTGAGCTGCTTAGCAGTAAAGATTGAAGCGAGGCAATTGCCAGTGGACAATGTACAGAAAGAGAAGAGATAAGAAAAGGACAGATGGTTGGGGACATACAGAGAGTGAGCAGACAGAAGGGCCTGAGAAAGAGCAATTAGATAAACAAAAGAGATGGAGCAGAATAATGTCATGGAAGGAGCTCTTCAGGCCACTAGAATAAGAGGTCATTAGAAGGATGCCAAGGATCCATGAAAAGGGGCCTATGTTGGTAAATAAAGCATTCCCTCTGAAGGTAATTGTCTACACAGGAGCTTTCATGTAAGTTTGGGTAGCCCTCTTTTTTTTTCCAATTTTAAAAATGGTGATAAAATATTTATAACATAAAATTTATACCATTTTAACCATTTTTAAGTGTACAATTCGGTGGCATTGACTACATTCACATTGTACAACTTGAGGAGTTCATTTTCCATATTTTTGTTGTTGTTGTTGTTGAGGAAGATTAGCGCTGAGCTAACTGCTGCCAATCCTCCTCTTTTTGCTGAGGAAGACTGGCCCTGAGCTAACATGCGTGCCCATCTTCCTCTACTTTATACGTGGGACGCCTACCACAGCATGGCTTATCAAGCGGTGCCATGTCCACACCCGGGATGCAAACTGGCGAACCCTGGGCTGCGGAAGCGTAACATGTGCGCTTAACCGCTGCGCCACCGGGCCGGCCCCTTGCATACATTTTGTATGAAATTTTTTCTGCTACTCTCATTTATAAATTCTCTGGAAGGCAACCAACAAGACTCGCCTTAAAATTAATTCTAGCATACCACGGACATTGTTGTCCCAATATATTTTAAAACAAACATATCCCTAGAGAGGGTGACAGAAACACTGACCAAGGGGAGTTTAGCAAAAATTGTTCCTTTTTAATTAAATATACTTAATTATTTTCCAAACTCATTAAACTAACAATATTTGGTTTTCCTCCATTCAATAAATATTTTTGAGATCTGTTATGCGCCGGGTGCTGTTCTCCACGTTGAGGGAGACAGACAATAAACAAGTGAAGAAATAAGTGAGCAAAGTCATTTCAGATCATTATCAAAGCTATTAAGAAAGTAAACCAAGGGGGTTTGATAGGAGTGATTGAGGCTGGGGATCCTTGGCTAGGATGTTTGGGGAAGGCCCCCTTGTGGAGGTGAGCTGAATAAGAAGAGAAGGTCAGAGGAGGTGCACCACCCCAGGCCAAACAGAAAGTGGAAGCAGGGGCCAGCCCTGTGGCCTAATGGTTAAGTTTCCCGTGCTCCACTTTGGTGGCCCGGGCTGGTTCCCAGGTGTGGACCTACACCACTCAGCAGCAGCCATGCTGTGGGGGCATCCCACATACAAAATAGAGAAAGATTGGCACAGATGTTACCTCAGGGTGAATCTTCCTCAAGCAAAAAGAGAAACATTGGCACAGATGTTAGCTCAGGGTGAATCTTCCTCAGCAGAAAAAAAAAGAAGAAAGAGAAATAGAGGAGGGTGAGGCCTCATAGGCCTTGCAGGCCACAATAAGGAGGCATAGGAGTTAGAGATAGGATTTTATCTTCTTTATCTCTCTCTCTTTTTTTTAAAATAGGATCATTGGTTGTTGTTTGGACAACAGACTTAGGAGGCTGAGAGGACAATGGACTTAGGAGGTTGCTAACAAGGGTCCAATGAAGCTTAAAGTTCATACTTGTTCATACACACACAAAAATGTGTTTCCTCAGATGTTAGCTCAGGGACATCTTCCTCAAGGAAAAAGAGGAAGATTGGCAACAGGTGTTAGCTCAGGGCCAATCTTCCTCACCAAATGAATAGGAATTTTAACTTCTTAACGTACCTTTGCAAAATTGATCTCTTTTATAACACAGTGCTTGCTATCTGATTTCCCTTTGGCCAAGTATGCTTTCCCAAAGGCACCTTCCCCAATGGCCTTAATCACATCGTATTTATCCATGGTCTCCAATGCACAGAGGTTCCTGGAATTAGAGTAATGAAATTTTATTGCACACTTTTCATAAACACTAACAAATTCGCAAAATTGATCACTAAAATGTAAAAGAACTCATTTTGCTAAAACTTTCCCTCCAACCTCGCCAAGACAGGGTCACATAACTTTCCTTGCGGCCACAGGTAACCATCAAAGTGAGACAGATCTTCCTGGTAGGCTCCCAGCTCAGACTTGGGCTGTAGTTCAGCTTTGATACACTGTAGTGTTGTGATCTTAGGCAAGTCACTTTAACCTCGCAAAACCTCACTTTCCTAATTTCTAGAATGCAAATAACAATACCTAGTTTTGCACGTTTGTTCTGAGAATGAAAGATATAATGCCCGCGGTGCTCGGCATCTCTGTAAAGCAGGAATGTACCTACGCTTACATAGTTCTACAGTCCAACCTTGCTCAGTGGGAAGGTGCTGCCCCCTAGGGGACATTTTGGAAATTATGGAGTTTTTTCGTTCTCCGCAGAGACGGAGAGGCACTACGGGCATTAAGAAGTTCAGAAGCTGTTGGGGCCCGGGATACTGCGATTCTGAGATGCAAGGGACCGTCCCGCACAATAAAGGATTATCCCGCGGAGCTACAACCTTTGACAGTCTCCCCACACATTCATGTGCGTGGAAAAATCCGTTTATAATTATCTGCGGCTAGAACCAAACCCTATTTGACATCTACATACGAAGTATTTTTTGCGGTTTTAATTAACATTGCATTTTCGAGGAAGGCAACTACACGTAAATCAAGGCTTGGCTGCACCTTGTTTTATTTGGAAATTTTCCAAGAACTGCTGACCGTTTTTGGAAAATCACGCCCCCACTGGCCACGCTGCTCCCAGTAGCCGAGACCTAGCAGTTTGCAGCGGTCACGGTCAAGGGACTCCTGCCCGGGCGCGGGCCCCCGGCTGCTTCACTGTTTGTCCGAGTGTAGTGGTACCAAGCATTTACAGACGGAAGCGCAGATTTTATTATCAATTGTCTCCTTGCACATCTCCTTTTAATACAGTTAGGACATTATGCTGATTTTTAAAAGTTCAGTGAGCAGGCTGGTTACGTTTTTGAGTAACCTGTGTCTGGGTAGGAAGGGAGGCCAGCTCCGCAACCAGGAGAAGCTGGGGCCACCCGAGGACCGGGTTTTGAGGGAGGTGGTTGCGGAATCGGAACTGGAGGGCACCAGCGCGGGAATTGAGGGACTGCGACGCTGCCGCCCAGGTGGCACCGGGGGTAGAAGCCCCCAGGTTTCGGGAAAAATCCCTCTCCCTTAGGGAGACTCTGGGAGGCGGCCGGCGGACGGGCGGAGGAGCTCGCGCAGGGCTGGGAGCTTGGTGCTCCGCGCGTTGCCATGGAGATCGACGCGGCCCAGGGAGGGAGACCGCGTCCCTGCCGCCCCGGTCCCCCCGGCGGGGCTCCATCCCTTTCCCCGCGGCTCCCGGAGTCCCAGGGGCGGCTCAGGGTAAGGACCAAGGGCGGCGTGCCCGCAGCATACCTGCTCCGCCGGCTCCGCGGGGCGAGAGAGGCGTCCCGGCTGGATCCGGGTTCCTGGGGCTGCCGCGCCTCCGGGCGGCCGGGGCGGCGCCGCGCGAGGGAAGGCGGGCGGGGCGGCGAGAGGACCGGTCTACCTCGTCCACCAGGAAGAGGGGTCAGAGGCGAGGGAGTTTGGACACGTGACTGCTTCTTCCCGTTGCCTTAAGTCTAGACTCCTGTGCATAGCACTCAACAAGCACACCGCTTCTCGTTCTTGTTTACGGTGTGCCAGATGCTTTGCATACATCTCTATTTTTTGCACCAACCCAGCAAGGTAGTAGTCTCCCAGTTTTACAAATGAGCTAAACTGAGACAGGAAGAGTTTCTTGTGCACGGCTTCAAATACTTCAATAGATGGAGACTGGAACGGAATCTTGTTCTTTTGACAGAAGCTGGCAGCCTCCCATAGGATCCTCTTACAAAACTGGCCACTCTCCAGTGGTCTGGAAACGCGCTTCTCTCGCCCTCTCCACGCCCCGTTCCCCATCAAACTGCTATCTAAAACGTTTCACTACATGTTTGCGTAGTTAAAAGGGTAATTTTCAGCAATTATAAATATTGACACAAAACATATCCAAAGGAATCTAAATACCATGGCAATTTGAAACCCACCATCATCCTTTTTTTTTTTTAAAGTAAGCTCTTCTTTAAGAATCAGGAAGTTTACATCATTCCTTTCTCTCCTTGAACCACTATCTCCATAAGTAATGTTCTTCCTGCTTCAGAGTCTGATTGATCATCCAACTGTATAAATGGAACTTAATTTATATTTCCTAATCACAGGCTTTTATTTTTTGATTAAAAATAAATACTAGTACACAACTGATCAAAATAAAATATATCACAACATTGATACTTATTAAATATAAAAAGTAAAGTTGTATTGGCCATTCATCTGTTTGTTTTTGGTGAGGAAGATTGGCCCAGAGCTAACATCTGTTGCCAGTCTTCCTCTTTTTGCTAAAGGAAGATTATCCCTGAGCTAACATCTGTGCCCATCTTCCTCTGTTGTGTATGCGGGACGCCTCCACAGCATGGCTTGATAAGTGGTGTGGAGGTCCACGCCAGGAGCCAAGCCTGTGAACCCTGGGCCACCAACCCAGGGCAGCCAACCCTGGGCAGCGGAAGTGGCGCATGAACCACCAGCCCACTGGGCCACCCCACCATTCATCTCTTAAAGACCTTAATGAGCTTTCCTCTTCCTCCCCCTCATTAGTTCAATTGGTATCCATAGATAAGTGCTAACCTTTGCTGGAATAGACAAGGTTCAACACTGACTCTCTTCTGTTTTTCTTTATCTCTGTTTTAAAGCTGTAAGTGCTGTGAAACCTCATTCATAGAAGTAAATAGGAATTGGAAGTTTTGTTAAACCTGTCCCTCAATTCTTGCCTAATTGTACTTCAAGAATCCCTATAGTAATCTATCACTACAAATGGTTTCTAATCATCCATCAGAGTCTCTTGAAATTTCACTAAAAGCAAAACTCTGCAAACCATTTGACTTTCAAAAGGATTTCTCATCCAATCAAGACTCATTCAGTCTCTCAATAACTGTACATAATTCCCAGTTCCCTTTGTTTGATGGCTTGGAAATGTTTACACCCTGGGGCAGTGCTAAGATTTGAGAGGACTAAAAGATATAGAATACAGTAATTATGGAAACTGAATATCTAGAAATCACTTTAAAACTATCCCTGCCTACCTCAACTCTTGAAAAGTCTTCAAAAAAGTGGTAAAAAAAAAAAAAAAAGGAGCTAACATAAGCAACTTTGGGAAACAGAGGTTTGGCTGGAAACTGTAAGGGTAATGACAACAGGAACAATACATGAGCTCTGTGGTTGGGGATTGTTTCGCACAGTGGTATGCGTTAATAATTTGGAAACTGCTTTACGTGCATAACATGCATACTGGAGTTGAACACCTAAGTAGTGGACAGTAGATGGTGCACACCAAGTTTCTCCATCAGTGAGAGAAGCTACAGAAAAGCAGGAGGGGAAGCTAGAATGAACCCCGTGGTACTGGATTAGAGTCCAAGACATCTGTATGAATCCATGCTTAGCTTAATATACACAGCGATGGAGACATAGAGAAATGACTACAGATATGTGTGTATACCCAGGATAGTATACAGACATGTGTTTCCTAGCTCTGTCTGCTGACAGGGCCTAGAAGCAGTGACATCCCAGTAGCAATAAGCACACCCAGTACCCAGATCCTGGTTTCCAAACCAATGAAAGGAACCAGGGCCCCTTGGAGAACTGGCTGATTCTGGGGCTGGGCAGAAAGGTACAAGATGAGCCTAGACCACCTTCTTGTAGTGCCAGAAAGCAAGGAGGTGCTCAGAACACAGAAGGATGAGGGCATGTCAAAAGGACACAGGAGCCAACCTGAAACGACTCCCAGTGGCCAAAGCTAGAATAACCTGAGCAACAAAACAACCAGCATAGTATTGGATTATGCTCCCCTTTGGAGGTGGAGCTTAATCACTCTCCACTTGAGTACGGGCTGGACTCAGCGGCTCTCTTAGAGTAAACAGAGCATGGAAATGGAAGACTAGTGACTTTACAGTGGAGAACTGGGTAGACATGGCCTTCACCAAGTGATCCCGTCATGCTGCGATCACATACTCTCTGATACGATGCGACGGGAAGGGCACTTCACTTCTGTGGTATTCTTCCCCAAACCCCTTAAGCTCAGTCTCATCACGAGAAAAAAAAAACCAAACTGAGGGACATTCTACAAAATACTTAACCAGTACTCCTCAAAATGTCAAGCTCCTGAAGAATAAGGACAGACTGGGAGACTGTCAGAGACCAGAGGAGACTGAGGATGACCAAATGACTAAGCGTGAATAAAGTGTGTGGGGCTAACAGTCCATACTACGGTTTTTGTATGTTAAGACAAAAAAACTGCTTAAATCTTTAAAAGATGTTTGTACGCCATATTTCAGCAGATCCTTAGTAATGATCCCACCGTAGGTTCACAAACATTTCCCCCTATTCTTCAGTTGAGCATTGGTCCCTATACCAGGTCAGGCTTAGGCTGTTTCCACACTTGCCCCTGTGGGATCCCCTGAGAGGAGCCAATTTTTTCTTTAGCAAAGTATTCCCACCTCCCTAAAGCATCACAGTATTAAATGACAGGACCCAGCACAGGTGTGTCATGGTGACCCACACATGCTGGGATCCCCCTGCCTATTAGTATTAGTTCCACAACTCTGTCTAGTTTCTGATACTTCCCATATCGACGACTCATCTTTGGCCCTATTTCTTTCTTGTGTACAGGACTGCCAACCTCTAACAAGATCTGTAGCCCACCGCATCCTTCCCATGGCTGATCCTCCAACCTGGGCTCTTTCGTGCATCCTGTGAGGGGCTATATTGAAGGACGGCTGGTGGCTGCTGAAGATCAGTGAAGATCAACGATCACGACCCAGAAATAGGTCTTATTGAAAAACTGCACACATTATTATAATTAAATATATTTAGATCCTCAAACCTTTAGGAAATGTAAAAAGAGTTATATAATAATAGACACAAACCGTAACAATGCAAATAAGAACATTACAGGCTGCTGTAATGGTCCATGGTCAGCATCCCTGTGAGGTAGGCGTTCTTCTCATTTTATAGTGAGGAGATTCGGGCTCAAGGGGGTTAAGTAATTTCCCACAATCACACAAACATAAGTGGCAGCATCCAATTTCTGGTCTATCTGACCGAAAAGCCCAAAGCTCATTCTCATTATGCTATGCCTCCTCCTTTAAGTTCAAAAACTCACAGTTCTAGATTTTTTACCTCATGATACTAATCAGGAACAATTATAAATATTCAGTTTCTCCCTCTTCATTCTATTTCCAAAGGAAAATATACATTTCGTGATCTATTTATCCAAACATTAATTTCTCATCTGAAGCAACTGCTCAGGGTGACTAAGCACACTGCCTCGGGCATTATCCATCAGACACTCCCTGCCAGCCAGTTCGCTGCTTCAGTTCTGACACCCAGTCAAGGTTGTCGTCTTCTTCCTCAAAGTCCCTGTGAAAACACAATTTGGATATTAAGCCTCCGTATTAGGGGCACATCAAGTATTTGCTGATGGGTTCAAAGCAGAAGGCCAACATAACAACATTTACATTATTGAAAAATGAGCTCCATAAAGCATTCGAACAAAGAAAAACCTGTTACCTCTTCCAAAAGATCACTTCCTTCACTGTTTCTACAAGTTTTCAATATAAGATCTAGTATATTCAAAAATAATATGTCCAAGCTGAAAGACTATAAATACGTGGCTCAGTAAGGAATTCTGTGATAATACTGTAACACATTACCCACCCCAGACAAAAGATCAAGATATAAATATTCATTTATGACGTAAAGTAATATAACCACCTCCTAGTAAACCAGAAATTAAGGTATAATTTAAATCTCACACACACACACACACACACACACACACACACACACACACACAGACCCCAACCAAAGCTTTCTAGGTATATCACAACGTACGTGTCCTCCTCATCCAGCGTAGGTTCAAGTCTCTCTGGATCCAAAATGACAGAATCGTGACCTCCATCGACATTGTCTGATGCTTCTGTTTCTTCAGACAGGGGACCTTTCAAGAATCCCTGTGAACCTTCAGAGGAACAGTAACAGAAATTATACTAATTTAAACAGTATTTACTTATTTCATGCACGTTGGACTAAAATCTTTCAAAAGCTTGCTGTCTAATTGAGGACAATGCCATGTTCTAGATTTCTTTTGTAGTGCCTCCCCATATCACCCAGCAGGATTTCTGGCATGAAACAGGCCCAGTAAGCATCAGTATGTATATTAAATTTTAAAATAGTACCTTCTTCAAAAGAAAAAATTCAGAAAACTACAATTAAAACCCCCAACTATAAGAATCTATATTAAAGCATTAAAAGTTATCTTTGAATAGTCGGACTACAGTCAATTTTTTTTGCCTTTGAGCGTCTCCTGTTCCCAGGTTTTCCCAATGGAGGAGAATAAAATTAGGAAATTAAAGAAAGATTACATGCAGGCTTTTAAAAAATTTTGCAGATGGTAATTACTTTTGGATGTTTGCTTATGAAACAATAACCTAACAATGTGGACTAAATCTTTATAAAAAGCCTTTCAAAACAGAGTTAGGATATATTTTTTAAACAGTGACTTTTATGAAATGACAAAACCTCATCATTGGACCAGAAATGAAATCCAGGACCTACAATTGCTAGAGCAAAATTCACAACCATTAGCCTTCCTCAAACCTTCCTCCTGCAAACCACCTGTCCTGGGGGCTCCTAGAAGAGGCTGCACACAGCTCTATCAGAACACGTGGTCCACAGCTAAAACTCGCTACCTGTGTTCTGGTCTCCCAGATGAAAAACTCCTTCCGGGAAGAAATTGTGCTTTATTCTTTTTCTTTTTTTATCTTAACCTAGCATATATTAGGCGCTCAATAAATTCTGACCAAATAAACAAATACAGCTAAATCTGTTACAATAAATACAGCCGAGACTTGCCATCCCATTATATGCTCTACCTGCTATAATTTATCTTAGATCTGAACCTAATAAGATGGCTTTAGTAACTAACTGAATTATCAAAATTATACACACATGTACACACACACAAACATACAGACCCTTAATGTAGTCCTTCGGCCTCGATTCCTAAGGATAGTATTATAAACAGTTACTTTGTACAATTTTAGTGAAAATGTCTGCAGAAACAATTAAAAAAATCAAATCCTAATTGTTCATCTTTTTTGAGCTCTTTTCAATAAAAGAGAATTCAAGTATATGCAGAAGAAATCCTGAAGTGTTTCTAAGTTATGACGATGAAGTCTGAGCTGTAAAGTCACTGAAGCAATGCTGTATTTGATGGTAAAAACAGGCTCCTCTTCAAACAGTCACATGATCATTAAAATAAGCAAACAAACGAGCAAACAGAAGTAATGAAGTGATATGGGAAATTTTAATTACAGCTTAAAACTGGCTAGAAAAGATTCAAGAAAACCTAAAAATATAATGCTATGAATTATTTCATAACTTTAAAATCGAAGAGTTTCTGGGAGGGAGGAATGGAGAGTTGTTATTTAACAGGTACAGAGTGTCAGATTTGGAAGATGGGAAAAGTTCTGGAGGTGGATGGTGGTGATGGCTGTACAAGGTGAATGTAGTTAATGCCCCTGAAGTGGACACTTAAAAATGGTTAAAATGGTAAATTTTATGTTATATATCTTTTACCACAATTTTTTAAAAATCAAAGCATTTCCACAGTTATGTAATAGACCAAAATCACCTGGTCTATAGATCGTGTATGTCTGAAACGCCAAGCACAGATCAGCATTCTTAAGGATGTTCAGCAAGGTTTCTGGAGTCTCTTTGAGCCACTGCTTACGGGTACTATTTTCACTGTACTTTATTGCAGACCCACCTAGTTGTGAAAAGATGAAAATTAGTGCCAAATAAAAAAGATTTTCAGCAGCTATCTTCCAGATCATATTTCACAGTTAGTTGTATTTTACTCTCTAATAAAATCTATTCCATTCCCCTGTATGAGCAACACTCTGATGTGGGACATCAAATATCTTTCAAAGTGACATTTAGGGGCCGGCCCAGTGATGCAGTGGTTAAGTTTACACATTCCGCTTCAGTGGCCCAGGGTCCACCGGTTCGGATCCCAGGTGGGGACATGGCACCTCTTGTCAAGCCATGCTGTGGCAGACGTCCCATATATAAAGTAGAAGAAGAGGAGCATGGATGTGCATTCAGGGCCAGTCTTCCTCAGCAAAAAGAGGAGGATTGGCAGCAGATGTTAGTTCAGGGCTAATCTTGCTCAAAAAAAAAAAGTGACATTTAAAAAAAACCAAAAAAATCTCTAGCCCTTGAGACTATTAGAAAATGTTCTGCACTAAAATAGTAAGACTCAATCTGACTACTAACCTTGATCGTCCTCAGCTGTTAAACTGGAGGTGAGTATGGATGCATTTTCCAATGCTGTCAGAGCTGAACTGGAGACATTTTTCTCCCACTGTCGCCTGAGAGGACTCAGTGAATTGGCTTTCCTCAGATGGACTGATTTATTATCTGATTTTAAAATGTAAAAAAACCATATTATTTTATTTATTCATCTCTGTTTATACATATTAAAGACAGCTGATAGTTGGTGAACAATACAGAAGTATTTCTTTTGTCTTTCAAACTTAGATCTAGAAACAACATTCTTTTATGTCTAAGTAGTAAAGGAAATGAAAAAAAATCCAAATGAAAAGGTAAATCTAATCACTAAAGTGAAATTTAAGAACAATATGTATAAACTTACATATTACACAACATACAGGAACAAAGCCCCGAGAGGATTTAGATACACACTGTATGCCATGCTTTTTATGGTGGACAGCGCAACAAATACTATTTTTTCCAGAAGCTCTTATTAATAAACACTAGTCTTTTTTTATGGGTAAATAAAATATTCCTGTACCACTAAATTGGATAAGCAAACAAAAATCTGCCTGTGCACTTGCTCACAACACCTACCACCTAGCCAGGTGAAGACTGGCCTCCCTTTTGCACTCCCCCAGTCCCCTCTTGCACAGAGAGCAGAATGTGAATAACCTACCTTTCCCTTCTCTGTTTACTCTCCTCTGTGCACTTTCAACCAAATTTTGATTAACGCTTTCTAAATCAGCGTGGCTATACTTTCCACCTTGTTCTTCCCCTTGCTGTAAAAGAGATTTAAAAACACAGATTAAACATGCTTGAATTGCTACAAAAAGGTAAACAAGTATGCTAAATCAGCTGTTTTAATTTTAAATAAAGATTAATGAATTTAAAAACATTAATAACCATATAACCCCAGACATACATGTATAGCAATAGTCATATACATCATATATGCCTATGTATATTAAAAGCCACATACATACATATATGTATATTAGGTCATATACATTACTAGCCATTAATATCAATCATTGCAACTATGAAGAGGATATATAAAAATGACAGGTATTTGAGAGGTCTTTTTAGAGGAAATGAATAATGAGAAATTTCAGTATGGGTTTGCTATATTGGGCTTTTCATGCTGGAAAGATCAAAATAAGACAGTTTATAAAGCTGCTATACCTGGTCAAAATGTTCCAACTTAATTATTTTTCCCAATTAACCTCTTGATTTCACAGAGTATAGTAACATGCTATCTAGTCTTTACTAAATCTGCATATATTTGGAGGAGGAATACGTATCCAGGGCCTAGACAGTCTCCAGCACATAGGTTCTCAATGCTTTGTTGAGTGAATAAATAAACAGTAGGCTGCAGGTGGCACATTGTTTTCTTATTTCTATACGATGGCTCTCAAACCTCTCTCTCCACACTTCTAGGGGCCAAGATTTCAAAGGTCCTCCCACAGTCAAAGTCATCAGAATCTTGGAGGGGTGGTGGTGATGAGCAGTTTTTAAGAGGCCCCAGGCGATTCCAATCTTTCATCCCCACTGAGAGCCACCGCTCTCCAGCAGCCTCCACAGCACTCCTGGCCCCGCGCCACCCAGCTCTGCCTTCACGCCCATCACACCTTGCTCACCTGCCCAGGACCCTCTCCTATCTCAACTCTTCTGTTACCTGACTTACTTTCTAGGTCTTTCTCCATTCTGTTTACATATCACACTCACAACCTTCTCATTTTGCTGAAACACACTGACATTTCCACTACAGGTGGTATTAAAGTTGAAGTGGTGGCTGACTGGGGCAGGAGTCAGGATGGTCTGCAAAGGGCCACAAGGACACTTTATAGGGGGATGAGATTTCTCTATCTTGATTGTGGTGGTGGTTATATGACTGTATGAAATTACCAAAATTCATCAAACTGTATGCCTACAAATGGGTAAATTTTATTGCATGCAAATCAATAAAGCTGGGAAAAAGTAGATACTACCTTGCAAAGAAAAAAAGGCACATGGGCAGGACATACTCCATTTGTAACAACATAATGATGGGATGTTGTTATTTATTTACAACCTGAGATTCATTAAAAAATTTACAAGTTTCACTGCTAGTACATTCCATAAATAGAATATTTTGGTTTTGGTATAATATCTTTTCCTTTTTGAGCTAAAAAGTTGATTAAAATGTGGAAGAAAGAAAAAGTCATCAATCATCAATAGGACACAAGTTACTGGGGTGGGTGTGACAACAGTGGAAGTGGATCGGCTGTCACTATTCACGACTTTATTGCTGCTTTAGTGTAAAAGAGCTCCCAGCCACACAGGGCAAAACAGAATGAACAGGACCTTGAATGCCAGGCTGAAAAACGTCGACTTGATTCATGGGATAATGGGGAGGCAATAAAAGTTTTTGAGCAGGAGCCAGCCTGGTGGTGCAGCGGTTAAGTGTGCACGTGCCGCTTCGGCGGCCCGGGGTTCACTGGTTTGGATCCCAGGTGCAGACACGGCACCACTCATCAAGCCATGCTATGGCAGGCGTCCCACATATAAAGTAGAGGAAGATGGGCATGGATGTTAGCTCAGGGCCAGTCTTCCTCAGCAAAAAGAGGAGGATTGGCAGCAGATGTTAGCTCAGGGCTGATCTTTCTCAAAAAAAAAAAGTTTTTGAGCAGAAAAATGCCAAGATCAAAATAGTGATCTAAATATTATCTAGCCATAAAAAGGAAGGAAATTCTGATACAGGCTTTAACATGGATGAACCTTGAAATACTATGCTAAGTGAAAGAAGCCAGATACAAAAGGACAAATATTGTATGATTCCACTTATATAAAATATTTAGAATAGGCAAATTCATAGAGACAGAAGGCAGAATAGAGGTTACCAGGGGCTGGGGTGGGGGTTGGGGAGGAATGGGGAGTTATTGTTTAACAGGTATAGAGTTTCCGTTTGGGGTGATGAAAAAGTACTGAAAACAGATAGTGGTAATGGTTACACAATATGGTGAATGTAATTAACGCCACTGAAATGTATGCTTAAAAATGTCTAAAATGTTTATGTTATATATATATACATACCTAACATATTATATTATGTTATACATATAACATATACATACATGTTGTATATATAACATATATTTCATATATATATATATTTTTTTACCACAATAAAAAAAGCCAAAAGCCAGACTAAAACAAGACTTTGATGACTGTAAGTTGGACAACATTCTCTCAGATCTATATTGAAACCACTTGTCATTAATAATTAAAAATGGAAAACACAAAATAAATGGTCATCTAAAGTAGCTCAGCTGGCAGTGCAGGACGACAGCTACCTACCAATGACTTCATGTGGCAAGAGATGAAAAACTACTGGACTGGAGGGACCAGGCCACAGTCTCCAAGTACCCCACAGCACCCAATGGCACCCGGTACCCAGTGGATGGTTGTTTCATAAACTTAATTTTACAGCCCTTACCACTGTGCTTGCTTCATTTTCCAAAGGTATCCTGCTTCTGCTGGGGTCTGCTTAAAGAGAAAAGAGAAGGTAGAAAGAGACAGCACCGAAAGGCTCTAAATATGATTCGCATAATGCTTCAAAGACAAATGAATTAAAGTCAAAGAACCAAAGTATTAGCCTGAATAGTGACGTCAAGCTTCACTCACCTAGAAATAGACCTCAGCTGTTACAAGAGGCTATTCCTGCTGTTTTATTCCTAACGTTAGCATCTGAAAGTTAAGACAGCTCTATTCACTCATGCCAGCCCATTTAGGCACTAGGAGGTAAGACACTGCATACTCGGAAGGTCATTATTACTTGAGCACAAGCCAGCCACTGAGTCTGTGCTTTTCCTGACAGCTATTACAGCAGGTGGAATAGGTTTCCCTCACAGGAAGCGAGCTGCTCATTCCCTCACAAGGCACCAGCAGCAGTTGGGAGAATCGGCAACCAGCGCCTTTCGTAAGGATGGCTCCTGCCTGACTTTCCTCTGGCAGAGCCCTACAGTCCATGCTCCTCATTCATCAACAATTTAAAAAAATTGCTTTGATCATCCATGATGACAGGCACTGAGGATACAACAGTGAGCAAATTAGACATGGTCCTGCCCTCACACAGCTTTCACTGTTCTGGCCTCGCTCTCCACAGACTAGATGGAGATGCCACCAGACACATGGTCCCAAAACGGTGGCACTTCTTCACTGATTTATTCCTCTCTTTTTTAAAAATTGTAAAACTACACTTTTCTAAATTATCTTGAAACTTTTCTTAGACTGTTTTTGTTGTTGTTGTCCAGCATTTTAAAACTAATTTCCCACTACCCTGGGATGTGAAAAAAAGCTAGAAAACAGTACCTGAAGTAAAATTAACACTAAAAAAACTTGCTGAAACAAAAGTAACTGGCTACCTCCTAAGTAATGGAGAAAAGGCTGAATTATAAGACCGAAGGGTGTACATCACTAGAACGGTTTATTTCCTTACAAAAACAACACTTAAAATTTAACTTTAAGAAAACAGTACTGGGGCCGGCCCCGTGGCCGAGTGGTTAAATTCGCACGCTCCGCTTCGGCAGCCCAGGGTTTTGTCGGTTCGAGGTTCGAATTCTGAGAGCGGACATGGCACCGCTCATCAGGCCATGCTGAGGTGGCGTCCCACATGCCACAACTAGAAGTACCCACAACTAAAAACACACAACTAGGTACTGGGGGGCCTTGGGGAGAAAAAGGAAAAATAAAATCTTTAAAAAGAAAACACTACAGCTTTTGAAACGTTTCTTTTGTAGAATATAACACTAAGATAATAAGCAGCAAACAGTGGAGGTTTAGCAACATGTCCCAACAGTGGATGATCCACACTTCTTAACTCTTCTCTTATTTTGTCCATGTCTACTATCTTTGTTGGATCTCTCCAGATGGAAGATCTGCGTCACTGACGACAGATGAAAAGGAACAAAAATAACTTTGAAAAAACTAAGAGATAACAACTTCCAAAGAAACAATAAATTACATACAAAATTTGCTCAGGACAGACTCTAGACGTATGGAAATTTTGTGCAGCTATTATATAGACAGATCCCAACTTCTGAAAAGTCTCTGTTTTTAAAAATTTGTTTATAAGATGATTCTCCAGAAACGTGGGGATATAATTTCCTATAAGATTAACATTATATTTTCATGGTTAGATTCCTAGGCCAGCCCACAGAAGCCTTCTACCAGACCCATCACAAACCAGAGTAAATATGGTACTAATAATGAAACAGAGAATAATTTTTATATCACTAAAATCTCCAAACTAGGCTTTTTTTTGATCCCTGGCAAACTAAATGTGATAAGATCCAGTAAAGAATTATGTCTGGAGTAACAAAAACAAAATTTTGATTTGAGAAGTATCTCAGAAAATCATCTCTAATAACTTGAAAATTATATTTTCCTTTCTTTAAAATTTGAGTTTAAATTACACTTTAAAAGAACACACAAAAAATAAGGTTTCCAAAATTCTTACCCTTTTTTCTTGGTGGACCATGCTTCGATTTTTTGGTTTCCTCTAATATCTGCTCACCATATTCTGTGATGATCTAAAAATTTTAAGTAGAGAATTTAAAGATGTGAAACACATTTTTCTTTAGACTTTGCCAAAATGTCATTTAATTATCAATATTCTTCGCCACAATATTTAAAGTTGAAAAGTAAAACGCCATTTAAAAAACATATGTAATTTAGCCAGACAAATAGACATTTTTATGTGTGTCCAGGAAAAGATCTGGAAGGATATGCAAACTATACCTGTGATCAGACTTGGGGAACAGCATTGTGGAAGGGAGAAGAAGGAAGCGAAGTTCTAACACTCTATTTTTTGTATACACTTCTGCATTATTTGAATTTTTACAAGCATGTATAACATGTAATTGTGTTTAAAAGATAAACTGTTTTACCATACACTCGAAAACTGTTCACAGTCAATCCAACACATGTCATACCTCTGGGGGTAAGCACTTCTGGACGAGCCGGGATAAAGTGCCTCTCGAGAGAAGTGTGGCGGCTGAAGGGCGATGTGAGGGGTTCCTCTTAAACATCTGTTTGACGAGATGCTGAAGCTCATAGGAATAATGAGACGGCAGGGGGCTCATGGACCCCTGACATATTTTGAGGATAAGACTTTTCCAACTATTTGCCTGAAACTAAAAAGTAAAATTGAACTGTAAAAGGAGATACAAGAAAATGGAAATAAGAAAATACCAGCTGAACTGAATTGATATGAATGATTTTAATTTTATAAATGGATCTGCTGCCTGGTCATTTTTCTTCCTAGAGGTGTCCTTCAGATACTATTGTAAAATCAGGAGAAAGGTAAACATAAAGAGTGAAATGCTTCCCCATCTAGAGAGTCTCACATGAATGTCTGCTTTGGGTACTTTATAAGTCACAGTCAAGGGTTTTGCAGATATACATTTTTAATATATTTTAAAAATCAAAGTAATACATACATATGACTTTTCAAAAACTCAAATGATACTAACAGGTTTATAATAAGTGTAGCATTCCTTTGCTTCACTTCTCCCCAGAAATCCTTCTCCCTGGCAATAGGCACTTCAGACATTTCCACTTTTGAACTCCTACTGCAAAATCCTTTTTACCTTTCATTTCATCAAAGTAGTTATTAAAATTTGACAAGTAATAGAGTGGGATACAAAATGACATACCAGAATACATTTAAAACGTTTTCACTGTATAATAAACACACTGGAATTAACATTAGATGTCAGCCCTGGTAACACTTCTCTAAGAACATGTTGGCATTCTGCCTTGGAAGTGCATTACCCTATTAATCAAATAAACAAGTGAAGATATGAGGAAAGAAAAACCAATATATAACAAAGGAAAAAATTCAGGTAATGAAAAATAAGATTGAATCTGCTTTGCCTCAGGCTTTTTAACCATTATACCGAGTTTCTGCATTTCCTGAAGGTTTGAGAACTACTTTGTCCTTAAAGCAGACAAGAGACAACAGACTGTGTGCCAAATATTTAGGGCACTATACTCCTCAATACTTACTCTGACTAGAAAGAATAAGAACACGTATATGTAAGTTTTCAAAAAAGATAAAATAGGGAAATGAAGAATATAATCATAAATATTAGAATTTTAAAAATAATTTTATTTACATCAACAGTGGGTTCTCCACATGGGCTACACGTTAGAAACACCTGTTTTAAAAACACTAACGCCCAGGACACCCTCAGAGATTTTAATTCAATTATAGTCTGGCGTGGTCCTAGGCATCAGCATTTTTTAAAGTTTCCCAAGTTGGTCTAATTACACAGTTGGCATTACAGGCCACTTACATTTAAGGAAGACCTGTCATTAACAGCACATGCCTTCAGCCTGAGTTACTTTCATCTAGCGGTGGTGAAGGATTTTTCTCAAGCATCACTCTCATGAGCTCCACATGTTCTCAAGAACACCTGTAAAAGTGCTTGCTAGAACCAAGTTTCAACTCATGCCCAAAAAACAGAATTTATTTCTATGCAAAGCTAAGACCTAGTAGGAATCAGTGCTATGACTGTTAGTTCTGTGTAACAAACAACTACTGAGCAAGCAGGGCAAGCTATTTAACTTCTTTTTTGTTAAATTATTTCTTAAAAAGCCTTAAAAAATACATAACGGCAAAGTCTATTTTTTCATGATATTTCAGGTAGAGAAGAAACTCACATGATAAATGAAATCTAACTGCAAAAAGATAAGTATAACAATGGTGCAGCTACTCTGGAAAACAGTTTGGCAGTCCCTTAAAAAGCTAAACACACAATTACCATCTGACCCAGCAATTCCACTCCTAGGTATATGCTCAAAAAAAAAGGAAAACAGGGATTCTAACAGATACTTGTACATCAGTGTTCACAGCAACATTATTCACAACAGCCAAAAGGTGGAAACAACCCAAATGTCCATCAACAGGTGAATGGATAAACAAAACATGGTATAAACATGCAATGGAATATTATTCGCTCATATAAAGGAATGAAATTTTGACACATGCTACAACATGGACAAACTTTGAAAATATTAAGCCATGTGAAATAAGCCAGACACAAAAGAAAAATCTGTATAAATGAACTCCACTTACATGAAATATCTAGAATATGTAAATTCATAGAGAGAGAAAGTGGATCAGAGGTTACCAGGAGCTGGGGGGAGAGAAGGATGGGAAGTTATTGAATAATGGGTACAGAGTTTCTGTTTGGGGTGACTGAAAAGTTTTGCAAATAGATAGCAGAGATGGTTGCACAATATTGTAAAGTAATTAATGCCACTGAATTGTACACTTAAAAATGGTTAAAATGGCAGACTTCATGTTTTATGTATTTTACCCTAATTTAAAAAATTAAGAATAGCAAAAAGGAGGGAGAGAGGGAGAGAAGGAAGGGAAGGGAGAGAAAGAAGGAAGGAAGAAAGGAAGGTAGGCAAGCTAAATACAGAACTACAAAAACTAAATAATGGAAATTCCTATTAGCATATGCTACAAAAGTGGCTCAAGGCAAAGATGATAGCAATGGACACAAACGAAAACTTTTATAAAGAATTCTTCCTAGGGAAGCAAACTGCCAAATGGAATTTGGCACATTAAGACTTAACTAGATATGACAAGAGGCTCTTCTTCTGTTTTGCATGCCATACTTACTGGATGCTTAAGAGTACAGAGTTCATACAGAATGCATCCCAAGGACCAGATGTCACTGGAAGCATAAAGAAGCAAGGTAATGACAAGTGGGTTCAGTTATCATATGAAAATATATGTATTTTATAATACAAAAAAAAGAAAAATTAGTTTTAATAAGAATAGACATTACAAGTAATTCCTAGTTATTAAAACATATGGCAATTTTGGTCCAACACTTAAATACTTACTGACAGTAATGCTCACAATAAAACTCTCTGCTCCCCACCCCCCACCTCTCCAAATCAGGGTGGTTGAGGTATCGCTTCACTGGTATTTGGTACAAGAGGGAATCTTAGTGGACTCGGATGATCATAGTTGGAAGAAGGACTTTAGAAGTCATTCAGTGCAACTTTCGCCCAGACCATCTGTGCACCACACCGGGCCCTGGATCACACCTCCTGAGGGAAGCTCTTGGATCACACCTCACCTCGGGCAGTCTGTGTCCCTGTTGGATGGCTCTAAGGGATAGTGTGCTTCCTTATTACAAGCAAAAACGTGTCTTCTTGGAACTCTCTCCACCCACTGTGTTAGCTCTACATCCCAAAACAAAGAGAACAACACTACCCATTCTTCCACAAAACAGTTCTTCAAACATCAGAAAAGAATGCTACAGTTCATCCTATATGCTGTCCTTCTTCATGTTAAGCACCTCCATATTCTCACCACCTAGTTGTCATCCTCCAGACTTTTTCTAGATAATATTCTTTTTATTTTAACTAATGGTTTCTATAAACTGTCTCCCCCAACTTTTAATTTTTTAAAGTTTGGAACCTACAAAAAAGTTGTAAATGCCCACATGCTCCTTCCTAGGGTCCCCAGTTGTTAACATTTGCCTTGTTTTGGGGCTGTTTCCCTCTTCCACATATATCTGAACCTCTTGAAACAAAGGTTGCAGACATCAAACACTTCACCCCCAAACATGTCAGCACATGTCTCCTAAGAGCAAGATAAACACAATACCTCTCCCTCATAAACACAATACCATTATCACACACAGGGTTAAAGAAATTTAACTGTAATTCAGTAATATTATCCAATATTTTGTCCAAACTGAAATCTCCCCCATTGTCCCAGTAAGTCCCTTTACAGCTGTTGTGTCCCCAATTCAGTCAATTTTACTCTTACAAGAACTATTTAGCATGTATCATACCCTTTTCAGAAAGCAACATGGCAGAAGGTAACAAGAGCCTGTAAGTCTTTCTACTTCTAGGAATTCACGCCAAGAATGTGATACAAAACAATGACATATTTATCCACCAAAGGTATATGAGTCACAGCACTGTTCATGATACTGAAAAATGGAAACATAAGGCCAACAACAGAGGAATGATAAGTAAATTTCGGAAGAGACACCGAAGAGCCAAGAGAGCCATATTATGCAACCATTTACAGTATTTATGAAGAGTTTAAATATGGGGTGAAATGAACAGGATATCAAACAAAGTGAAAAAAGCAGGATACCAAGTTATATACAGAGTATATAAACTAGGTTTAGGGGGAAAAAAAATGAATGGATAGAAAAAAACACCAAAACGTTATTAATAGTTGTGAAAAAGTGGGTGATTGCCATTTCCTTTCTTGTATATCTCTGTATCTCCAATCCTCCCCCACCCACCAACTCACAGGCACCCATCAACAGGCACGTATTACTTATATTCAGGAAAAAAATTATGTTTTAAATCATAAGGTCTTCATACTATCTTCTTGTAATCAATTAACCTATCAGTCAACTGTTTATTGTCTAGTCCCATAAATGTTAAAGACATGATCCAGTGGTTCCCAAATTTTGCTGCACATTAGAATCACTCGGTGATTCTGGAAAATTACTGATGCTTGCTTCCCACCCCCAGACATTCTGATTTAATCGTTGGTTGCAACCCGCGCTTTGGGATTTTTAAAAGTGGGAGCAGCAAAGTTTGAGAACCAGTGATATAATTCATACTGTCCTTAGAAATGACTAGCCTTTCTTTCAGCACTTACATTTAGCCCCTCTCAACTCAGATTAAAACAGTTGGAAAACTTTGACTTTCATCTACAAGCCTGGGAATTTAGACTCAACACTGCTTTCAGATATATATTTTTTAAAACCAAACTTCGCTTGACAAGCTATGATGTCTGTCACCAAACACTCATTCTTGCACCAAATATGTCCATCACTTACCTTTTATTGTTATAAGGCATGTTTTCCCAAATTTCCGGGGGCACATAGTAAGGTGTTCCCACATATGTACAAGCAAATGCCATGGGACTAAAACCATAAAAAGGCAAAAAATGATCAGAGAGCATTCCTGAACAATGGATGTTCTGACGACTGTCACTACCAAAGAAGAGACATACATACCTAGAGAGAAGACGGGCAGATCCAAAATCTCCCAGTTTTACTCTTCCATTTTGGGTGAGGAAGATATTCTGCATTAAAAAAGAAGAGCTCAGATTATGTCTTCCATCATTCAAACATTAAGGCAGAGGTCTCCAGAGAAGCTGTCTTTCAAACCCTGCTGATGATGGACATTAAGGGTAGAAATGCTGACAGGTGAGCCCTGGGGTGGAACACAAAAAGACACGATACCCTCTTGAGAGCTACACGTTCCCCTACTTGGGAATTCAGGATGATTGCTTAGAAATCTAACAAGCCAACTTCAGATTGTATCATGAGACCCTGATGGACCAGCTGGGAACCTATGTCAGGGTAAGTCCACATGGCAGGCCCAGGCCTCAATTGTTTTCCATCTGAGAACATGTGGTAATCAGTCACAAAGAGAGCTTGGAACATATTAAGTTATACTACTAAAGAGATTTAATGACTTTTCTCAGGTAGTACCTTATTTGGCTAGTATAAATATTAGGTTCACAAATATTTCTAGATTAAATAAAAATATCCCAAAAGGAAATAGAATAACAGAGAAAAAAGACTGAATGAAATCATTCTGGTTTTCTTCTTAGGCCCAAAAATGTATTCCACTTACCTTGGATTTGATATCTCTGTGTAACACACGTTTCTTGTGAATGTGATTTACTCCAAGGCACATTTGTGTAAACCAATTAAGTATCTGCATGAAAAAAGCATGGAAATCTGCACAATGAAATAACTGGTCCATGCTAACCCAAAACTCCAAACAATCCTCTTTGGACCTTAGTTGACCGGAGTTTTACAAAATCTAAGTACAGAACTCCTAAAAATTACATAGGTCAACTAAGATTCAGAGTGGCCTAGAAAAATTCAGAAAAGCTGTGAATATGTTGCATCATCTTATGTATGATCCAAATAACAATTCATTTTAATAAAACTCCCACTATATTTTTCTTGTATTCAACCAAATAAAAGTATTTCTTAAATACAAACATAAAGGTAGTTCCCCCCTTAGAAAAGAATATGCTACAACTTTTTATAGTGTAATCATTATATCAGATTTTCATCTACTTTTTAAGAATATTTATATGTTAACATTAAAAGATTTCATTAAATTGTCAACAATCCTTTGAGGTTAGCATTTTCTGCTTACAAATCCCCAGTCAATAGTACCCAGGTGCCCAAGGGGCCTATAATTAAATGTCAAACTGATTTTTTTTCTTTTTTGCTATGGAGACTTATCTATTCGAAGCCAAGGTTGATCTCCTTCTATGGAACCCGTATTTTTAACACAACTTCTAAGTAAAATATATTTATACCAATACACTTTCATAACATGTTATACTCTTAAATCAAACTAAGCCCCATTAAAGCAGTTTATTTAAATATTTTCCTCAGTCAATTTATTCCTATAATATTTAGTATGCAATTTTTCATTAAAAAGGCAGTAAGTACTAGACTTAAGGGAATATGCTAAACTTCAGAAGGAAAAAGATTGAGAATAGGTTTTCCCAAGAAACAGAAATGTAGGCCTCCTTCTTCTGATGATCCAGAAATACCAAATAAATCCATCTGCCTTCCAAAATTTCAATACGACAAAAATAAAAAATTTAAATATCCAGTACAAAATATGATGAGTAATATAATTTTGAAATTCTTCTAAATATGGAAGTTTTATTCCTTGATAGTATATAAACATATCTATTTTACTCCCTAAAAACATCTCAGGCAGCCACATCCTGACAACATTAAGCAGTGGCCCAGATACAGAAATAAGTCATTTCTAGCTAGTGTGTCAGATGATCACAAATACCAAAGCTTTTATTTTAACTTACACAAATTTCATGATAAAACTTGCTTTTAAACCTTGAGGGGAACTATGTAAGTCAGTCTCTTACCGTATCTTCAGGAAACAACCTTCCTTTCTGATGTTTAATCTTTTGCATTAGGTCCCCTCCATCACAATATTCCATCACAATATACAGGTGTCCTTCAGCTAAAACAAATGTAAGGCTGTTTAGGAAAGCTGTAGTGGCCATAAATCAAATTCAGAAATGCATGTATTTTGGGGAATTCATATTTACCTTCAAATGATTCTTTGAAGGTGACAATGTTGGGGTGCTTCATTTTGGCTAACAGAACAGCCTCCTTCCTAGAATTCTGTGTCCCAGAGAAAGACTAGAAAAAGATTTAAAATAAGCATAAATGTAATACTTCATTTTAAAACAGATAGCTTTACAGTATTATAGTATGGTTTGTATGATAATCCAATGCTAGATGAAGTTTTGTAGCACTGCACTTTGACCCAACTTAAGTTTATCAAACTCCAAGAGAAAATGTGGTCATTTTTCAGCTATAGCTATATTTTGCATGCTTAAGCTGATCCCTTATACCTTTACAAGTATAGAATGTCAACTATTTCAAACAGCAGCCTAAAATAACCTGACTTGGAGAGCCAGTATGCAATTAATAATATTGTATCCTTAAAGAAAAACGAGGGATTTCACATTTTTACTGTCTGCATCACTTTATCAGTCCAATGGCCCAGCTAAGAAAGAACAGACTGGTGTACTACTGCAGCAAAGATGGACAAATGATTTACAAAGTGAGTTTCCAAAACTGTTTATCCCCTAATTCACTCTATGAGGATGAAATCCTGAATGACCTATCTTACAGCTAAGAAACTGCTATTGATTATGTACCAACACAAGGGTTCTCAACCAGCAGCATCAGCACCAACTGGGAATTTATTAAAAATGCAAATTCCCAGGCCTGCCCAGACCTACTCAACCAGAAACTCAGGGGTGAGGCTCAGCAGCTGATTCTGATGCCCACCTGAGAATGAGTTAATGAGGTAAAAAATGCAGTGGGAAAAAAATACTTAGCACTCTGAGAATTTTATTAAAATGTATTTTTAAAAAATTGATGAAAACAGTACCAAGCAGCCTCCATGGCATGGATTCTTCTATATGACAACTACGGTACCCAATGATAAATAGTGATAAGTCAGCACCTTCCTTATCTTACAGGAAATAAAACCTATAAAGTGATCCACAGAATAGGTTCCCCGATACCAAAGGTTAGCATTTTACGTCTTTGCTCTTCATTGTATTATATTCCTTTTTCATTAATATCACACCTGCATTGCTTTTGGCAAAGACACCCTATACCCTTAGGTGTACAAAATTGGAAATTATTACAAATTATCTACTTTGAAATCAAATAAACAGCAATTACCACCTAAACTTTGACTACTTTTCTCTTTTTCTTAATTACAATATCCTAAAAGCCATATAAAATATGTCAAGACCTTGTAAGGCTAATGAATAAACCGATTACATCTTTTGCACAAAGGAGCAATCCATGTAAAATCTCAGGAACTTATTTTCCTATGCAAATTGCACGTGCACTTTCAACTTGAGCTAACTGCTTTGGCAGTGACCTTGGGAAGCCGTATTTCCTTCATGGCAAACATCCGATTACTGTTTTCCTGCTGAATCAAAAGGGCTCTGCCGAAGGAGCCCTCCCCGATCACTCTCAGGACTGCGTAGCCATCCATGCTGGAGCACCCACACGGCCCGGCTCCACTCACGGGGTCACCGCGGGCTCTCCCAAACTATATTCAAAAACAGGAACATTTGAGAATTACATTTATTTTCAAAAGGCAGAAATAATTCAAAGTAGCTCTGATCACCACGATAGGACACCAAAATTGCTTTAGACACTAAGCACTGAGCACCTGCCCCAGGTTTTATAATCCTGAACAAATCTCTCATGGGCCTTCCATCATGGATGCCCCAAAGCAAATGGGACCACAGACCTCAACAAAGATAGGGTGAGGAGTCCTACAGAAAGAGCTATGCTGGCATACAGCAGAAATATCCAGGAGAGTTAGGAAAATCTGGGAATATTTAAGCTGAAGCCTGAAGGATGAAGGGAGGCTGGCGAGGTAAAGAGGAGGGAAAAGAGTGATCAAGGCAGAGGGAATCACATGTTTAAGAGCAAAAGAGATTGCGTTCAGTTTAAGGAATTGAAAGAGGACTGCAGCAGGCTGGTAAGGCAGACAGGGCCCTATCTGAAGGCCTTTTGAAGTCAAGTTTAGGTTGCTATATTTTATCCTTGGGGTAACTAATGGGCTGTCTCTGAAGGGTTTTAACCAAGAGAGCAATGCAATTATATTTGCATATTAGAAGAGTCATTCACTCTGGCTGCATAGTGAACGGATGGAACAAGGGAGCGTGCAGGAGGGCCAGAGCCTCTGCAATAGAAAAGACAGGGAAATGATGATGGAATGGAATAAGGTGGTGGCGACAGGGATAAAGAAAATGGGAAGGAGATATGTAGAAAGAATTGGCAAGATTTTTGGTGACAGATTTATGGGAGACAAGTAGGGAGAAGGGGGTGTGGTAATCTCCCAGGGTTCTGGCATAAACTGGGTGAATGGTGATACCATTCCCTGAGAGAAAGAAAAGGCACCACAATGCTTGTGTGCATGGTTTTCTGTTTCTTTTATTTTTATGGTGGCAGGAACGTGGGGAAAGGCAGGGAGAAGGTAGACGCGTTCCTTTTGGGATGCATCCACTTGGAGGTGCCCGGGACTAAGAATAAATGTTTAACAGTCTTTGAATTTCGATCTCCTTTCTACACTTCCAGGATGAAGCAGCTAGTTGGACTGCTTAATACATAAAAGACAATGAAGAGAAAGGTCCTAATACTTTGCCTGGTACACAGGAGGCCCTGAATAAACAGTAGCTATTATTATGCATTATCAAAACTTTAGAAAGGTGATAGATTTTTTTCACTACAGGGGGAAAAAAAAAGCACTGGAGTGAATTTACTTGATTTTCAGAAAGCTTACTTGTAGCGTTCTATTTTTTAAAGCTCACACCACAAAGAATTATGAGGCACAGAGGGCATGGCAGGTAAAGCAAAAATCACACACAAAAATCTATAGTATAGCGATCTGCAAAACTTCGTTGGTATTCTTGTTTACCATAGAATGACCAAGCAACTCTAGAAATAATTTCTCCATATAACCAAATCAGATGCTTTGTCTTCAAAAACAATTCTTTTCAAGAACAGTTAGTTTTTTCACTATATTTAGGGACCTGAAGGACAAAAATTCTTGGCCACTATTCTGACTGACTCCCGGTATTACACGATTTAACAAGGAGGCCAGGTTTTTCCCCATTTCTAATCTTTTTTTTCTTCAGAGTCTTTACTCTATGTAATGGACAGTAACTGATAAACAAGAGCCCACCACTGACTTTTCTTAGCTGAAAACCACATTTGGTCTTTTCTCCCCACATTTGCCTCTGTTACTGTTACACGCATAAGATCATTAAAAGACCTGTATATACTCTGAATGTGGCAAAAGTGTCCCTTCGTATGTCTATAGCAATCAAAAACTAACAACGTGATTTGCAAAAGCCGAGAAGCGCCACCACCGGCGAAATACAGGCTAAGTTCAGAAGGTGCGCGCGGTGCCGGCATCGGGCAGGAGCCCAGGCCCCGACTGGCGACCGGCGTTGCACCTGTGCCCCGAGCCCCTGGGCTGGGGGAAGGCTGCGGGCGTGCGGGCGAGCAGCCTGGGGCTGTGGGAGGGCTGCGGGCGCGCGGGGAACGGCCGGGGGCTGCGGGGGGGCTGCGGGCGCGCGGGGAACGGCCGGGGGCTGCGGGGGGGCTGCGGGCGCGCGGGGAACGGCCCGGGGCTGCGGGTGCGCGGGGGGCGGCCCGGGGCTGCTGGGGGCCTGCGGGCGCGCGGGGAACGGCCCGGGGCTGCTGGGGACCTGCGGGCCCGCGGGGGGCGGCCCGGGGCTGTGGCAGGGCTGCGGGCGCGCGGGGAACAGCCCGGGGCTGCGGGCGCGCGGGGAACGGCCCGGGGCTGCGGGTGCGTGGGGGGCGGCCCGGGGCTGCTCGGGGCCTGCGGGCGCGCGGGGAACGGCCCAGGGCTGCTGGGGACCTGCGGGCCCGCGGGGGGCGGCCCGGGGCTGTGGCAGGGCTGCGGGCGCGCGGGGGGCGGCCCGGGGCTGCGGGCGCGCGGGGAACAGCCCGGGGCTGCGGGCGCACGGGGAACGGCCCGGGGCTGCTGGGGGCCTGCGGGCGCGCGGGGAACGGCCCGGGGCTGCGGGTGCGCGGGGGGCGGCCCGGGGCTGCTGGGGGCCTGCGGGCGCGCGGGGAACGGCCCAGGGCTGCTGGGGACCTGCGGGCCCGCGGGGGGCGGCCCGGGGCTGTGGCAGGGCTGCGGGCGCGCGGGGGGCGGCCCGGGGCTGCGGGGTCCTACGGGCGCGCAGGGGGCGGCCCGTAGCTGCGGGGGGCCTACGAGGGCAGCCCGGGGCTGTGGGGTCCTGCGGGCTCGCGGGGAGCGGCCCGGAGCTGCGGGGGGCCTGTGAGGGCGGCCAGGGGCTGTGGGGTCTTGCGGGCGCGCGGGGAGCGGCCCGGGCAGGAGCGGGGCGCAGGTCCTCGAGCGCCGGGAGCGCTTCTTCCACTCGCCCCCGCCCCGCGTCGGCGCCTTCCGCGCCCCCTCCTCCTGAGGCCGCCCGCCCCAGCGGAGGCCGCTCACCCGCGTCCCCGGCGACCTGTCCGCGCCTCCGCCCCTTCGACTGGCGCGTTTCCGCAGGGCGGGCCCGGCCGGTTGTCTCTCTGGTTGCCGGCACGGAAACTTCCCAGGTCTGGCGGGAGGCGCTGTTCTTGGAGTAGTCGGGCCTACGAAGGGCACGTTTTAATACTGCTGTTCCACGTCGCTCTAGAACAATGCCAATAATATTGAGGGAAAGTGTCACCCAGTAACATGAGTTCTGTCTCCAGCTTAAGCAAACAGCCCATGCAGATAAATTTCACAGGCACAGCACTCAGTTTACTAGCTGTGTGACTTTGGGCAAGTGTGGAGGGCAGAACAATGGCCCCTCAGATGTGTCCACATCCTGCTCCCTAGAATTTGTGCCTGTTAGGTTACATGGCAAGGGGGAGTTAGGACTGTAGATAGAATTAGGCTGCTAACCAGCTAACTTTAAAATTTGGAGATTATTTTGGATTATCCTGGTGGGCCCATGTAATCAGGAGGGTCCTTTAAAGTAGACGAGGGGCAGAAGAGGAGCTCAGAGTCAGAGCGAGCTTTGAAGATGTTTGAAGATGGAGGGAAAGGCCGTCAGCCAAGGAAGGCAGGGGGCCTCAGAAGCTGGAGAAGGCCAGGAAACAAATTGCCATCTTGAGCTTCAGAAGAAACACAATCCTGCAGATACCTTGATTTTAGTCCAGTGAGATTTATTCTAGATATCTGACCTCCAGAAGATAATAAATTTTTGTTGTTTTAAGCCACTAAGTTTGTGGTAATTTGTTACAACAGCAATAGGAAGCTAATACAACAGGTAATTCAACCTCTCTGTGTAAAAATATAGTACCCACCTCATAGAATTATTGTGAGGATTAAAATATATAGTTACCTCAATAAAAATATATATATTAGAAATACATGTTAGAATCTATATTAGAATATATATATTAGAATCTATACATAGAACAATTTCTGCTTATACTTGTAAGTTCTGAACATGTTCACGATAACATGTCAGAGTTAATACATGATTATTCTGTAGTATGGTGATAAGAGTAGGGTCTCTGGAGTATAACGATCCAAATAGTCAACATTTGCAACATCTGCACTGCTTGCTTTCTTTGTTCGCAGTAAAAAATACTGGTTTCAATTTAAAAAAACAAAAACAAAACTACTACACATGCCTGTACCCAGAATGTTGCTACAGCTTAAGTTTCCAGGAAGTTCTCCCGCAGATTGAGCACCAGGCTCAGACCTCAATCTCCTTATATTCGTGACAGCATCAGGAGAAGGTGATAAAAAGGCCCAACTCTTTTCGTTCCTGGCACATAGGGACAGTCATGAAGGCGACTCCTTCCCTTGTCTCATCACGGTATTAGCTGGCTAGGGCGGCCGTAACAAAGCACCACACACTGGGTGCCTTAAACAACAGGAATTTATTGTCTCATAGTTCTGGAGGCCAGAAGTCCAAAATAAAGGTGTCAGCGGGACTGGTTCTTTCTGAAGACGGAGGGAGGGACCTGTCCCAGGCCTCTCTCTGGCTTGTAGAATGCCATCTTTTCCCTGTGCCTCTTCACCTCATGTTCCCAGTCATATTGGATTAGGGGCCAGTCTCAAACTAGTGTGGCCTCATCTTAATTAATCATACCCACAATGGCCCTCTTTCTAAATAGGGCCACATGCTGAGGTACTGGGGTTGACACTCCAACAAGTCTTTTTGGGGGTGACACAATTCAACCATTAACAATCGGCAAGCAAGCATAGACTGGTGAGGATGGGGATAGTGAGGACGGATCTGGCCCCTTTTCTCTACAGCTTTTGCCAAGCTGTGGATTCCAGCCAGGGCAGCTTCTGAACTGGGTAATGATTGGAAATAGTAAAATGGTATTATTATAGATAACATACACAAGTTACTGGGGCTAGACACTGTTTTAAGTGAGTTAATACGTGTACAGTGCTTAGAATGGGACTAGATAAGTGTTAGCTATCAACTAATTTAATCTTCAAAATAACTAAAGGTGGGTACAATTATTATCTCTCAGGCACAGAGAGGTTAAGTTATTGGCCTCAGGTCCCACAGCTACTAAGTGGTAGAACTAGAATTAGAACCCAGGCAGTATGGCTCCAGAGTCTGACTGTTATCCACCACACTGCAGTAATGTTAGAGATGTTGCAGTGGTAAACAGCATCAAAAGCTGACTGAGTAACAAAGTCTGACGAGGGCTCACTGGATTTAGGAGCAGGAGGTCATGAGTAATCTTGAAGAGAGTAGTTTCAATGACGTGATGAGAGGAACCAGATTGCAGTCATTGAGGTGGGATGGTCAGAAGAATCAAGGAGTGTAGGATTCTTTCAAGAATCTTAGCCACGAAGGGAAGGAGAGGGGGTGATAAGTAGGGGTGGGGGAAAGCACAAGACGATGGGAGTGTTTTAGTAATGGGGAAATTATAGAAATAGTATATGATGAAGGATAATAAACCAATGGAAGGAAAGAGAGGCTGAAAGCACTGGAGGCAGAAGGGACCAGGAAGGTCTAGTTGAAACTGGAGGAATGGATTTTAGTGCCCAGTAAGAGGATTAGCCTTGGACTAGATGATGGACAGATTTGCTTCTGAGACCAGAGGAGGAAATAAGGATGTGTATGGATGTAGATAATATTAGAGAAGGAGAGGGAATCTTGAGAGCCTCAATTTTCTCTATAAAATAGAAAATTAAGTAATCTATAGAGTATAGGCCTTGGGACAAGTCATGAAAGTTTTTTTATTTTTTTGGCGAGGAAGAGTGGCCCTGAGCCAACACCTGTTGCCAATCTTCATCTTTTTGCTTGAGAAAGATTGTCCCTGAGCTAACATCTGTGCCAAGCTTCTTCTACTTTGTATGTGGGATGCGGCCACAGCCTGGCTTGATGAGTGGCATAGGTCCACGCCCAGGACCCAACCTGTGAACTGCAGGCCACTGAAGCAGAGTGCACTGAACTTAGCCACTATGCCACTGGGCTGGCCCCAAAAGTTTATTTTTTTAAATCAAGATTTTTGTATTAGTTGTATGCAATAAAATTCTGAGTAGTTAAGTTTTTGTTTTTTTGTGAGGAAGATTAGCCCTGAGCTAACATCTGTGCCAATCTTCCTCTATTTTATGTGGGATGCTGCCACACCATGGCTTGATGAGTGGCACTAGGTCCACACTCAGGATGTGAACTGGGAAATCCCGGGCAAAAGAGAGCGCACAAACTGAACCACTCAGCCACAGGGCTGGCCCCTCCCATGTAGTCTAAATTAATGTTACACTAATCTATGTCAATAAAAAGTTACTTATGACTTAGTAAATTGGAAAAAAAGCGAGCTGCAGAACGAAACATGAAGTATGGTGCCATTAATATCCAACAAAGCAAAACAAAATACACGTACACACGTGTGTGTATATGTTATATACATGTTATAAATATATAGAAAAGAACTTGGAAGGTTACTATACTAATATTACATTTGAAAAGGCTGGTGGGATTGGAGTGGAGGAATTTTGCTTTATCTGTATTTGGATTTAACAAGAATATATTTGGATACACAACTGATAGGCTATAGAAAACCCCAGGCAGAGGTCTCTCTCTGCTTTTCCCCGCGTAGTTACTTTACTGTTCTCTTGACTGGTGACCTTGGCTCCCCAACCTGCATTTGGTCACCCAGTGCCTCTTCTTTACATATTTCAGCTCTACCTACATAGAAAAGATTAACTCTCAGTCCTGATTCCAAATACCTATGGCAAGGACTCGGATAGTCCAGCTTGGGTCAGGTGCCCATTCTGGCCAATCACCAGGGGGACAGGCAGATAACATGGTACAAAATGACTAGAGGGGATTATTTCCACTTTATCCTTCAAAAAGACGAGGCTCAACTAAGTAACTTCTCCATGGTCACCTAACTTTTAAGGGAAGGGAGGAGCTGAGATTTTGCATGTGTCTGTTGGACCTTAAAGCTCATGCACCATCTATCACATCCTTGGAGATACTTAGTGTGCAACAAACCTAGGTCAGACACATGGTAACTGTTCTTAAGCATCTGAAGAGGAGTTTGACCTAGGCCTGTAAATGTTAGAACTTGGACTATTAAGAGTCAGATTTTCTCTCAGCTGAGGGAGGAGGAAAAGAAAAAAACTCGATGAAACTTCTCCAAACATGGAACAGTTAATCTCAAGTTCTGTTTCACTGAGGTATTTCAAGCTATGCCATATGGCCAAATGAACCACATGGTATGGCTATTATAAAGCTAAGAGTATAAGCCAGCTTGAAGTTTATTTCAAAAACAGCATATTGTGCACTATTCATACAAAAGTGTGGAAAAAAGCAAAGAATTAAGGTAAAAATTAAGGTCAATTTTTAGATAAGTAGATTGATAATTTTTCAAAAGGAAATACACTATTAAGCACACACTTAAGTGTTGAAAACATCAAGTCAAATTGCACTATAATGTATTTCAAAGGCAAGGTTCAAATTTATCTATTGTGGTTAAATTCCATTTATATTTGTTGAAATAAATGTCACTGAAACATAGTAATGCAGATATTTTTATTGTATACATATTAAGTACACAATTTAAAAAGAAAAAACCTACTCTCTAGAAGATGAGAAGAAAATAAATAGAACAAAGGTGCTATTATACACATGGAATGAATGAATATAAAAGAAACCAGGTATGTGATTTTCAATCATATTCATATTACACAGTTTTAAAACTATCTAATCCTTTACAATGACCAATGAAACTGCAAAGTTGGTAAAGGATGTATGCCATTTAAGTTCAGAGACTCATACAATTTTATTGGTGGTATTCATGTGTAGCGAGAACTGTCTACTGCATGTAACTATCATGTTTCAGGAGACATGATTTAACAGTGAAGTTTTTATATTATAAGGAAGCAAGTTTAAGTGTTGGTTATTTTAGAAATACTACTTAAACTAGAATGATATTTATTAAATATTATATATTCTAACTCCATTCTAATAGTCTATAAACTATATCAAATGAAGCAACAGAAGTTAAAATTTTAACATTTTAGATTAGTCAAGTTACAAAAGGAACTAAAGAAAGGAACTCAAATTTAAAGTCTCGAATATCCACTAAGTTTGGCATCTTTTCTTTCTTACCACAAAGTATCTTTTCTTAGAAGTGGGGTATTTAGTTAACTATCCTTCTTGGTGACCTCAGCTACTACCAAAAAGAAAGAGGCCAAGAGACCACAGATGCAGGCTCACTAGCATTGACGGAAAGTGAGAGTGTCACCTAAGAACCACAGGCAGCCCAAGGGACAACAGACCACAGCAGTCCGGGTAACAAGAATTAGGCGAAAAAGCAAGCAAAATTTTCTACATATTAATATTTGAAGGAAGTCACTACACATTACAATTGTTGACTTGCATACTGAGCCAGAATCAAGGAAAGGCAAAAAAGTCAGTATTCCGTCTACAGGCAGGGATGTATATCATAAATCTTAAAAACAAGGCCATGCAAAAATATAAATTTTATTTAGAATTCCTCATTTTCTGATGATGTGGCATTAGTGTACTTATATTTAATGAGTTATAATTTTTCTGTCATTTAGAACTACTAAAAGTAAAGTGAATAAGCTAATATTATGATGAAACCTGTTTATATTTAAGAAACATAGTAAACTAGTTGACAAAATTTACCTGTCTTAGAGAAGAACTCAGTTTGTTGAGACTGACAAGGCAGTCAAGAAAGCTTTCTGATGCCTAGAAGGCAACACCTGCTATAATGTGAATGTTAGTAAAGAGCTCACTGCCACGAATACTTAAGATACTTGACCAGCTCCTCACCTAAGAGACATACAAAGCCACAACAAACAAAATACCGCAGGTATAACCACCACCTCATTCCTTCTTGTAGCTTTATTTCTCTTCTGTTATTTCGGACTCTGAGTACATCCGGCACAGTGCTGCGTTAGGGCGGCATACAAAAGCATCAGTTTCACTTCCCAACTCTGTTAACTGTTCCAACGAAGACACACACGGATAATGGTCCTTTAACATATCTGGCAATTTAGAAGTCTTCTCTTGAAGACGGCGAGAACGTCTAACTGGTGTTAGAAACTTCAGCTCTTTAAATGTAGAATTTGTTTCATCAAACTGTATCTTCTTTTTTACACTAAAAAATTATTTCCAGAGTTAAAAAACATGTTAACATCTTTACTTTGTACTTTTATGCTATTTCTCAAACTATAACTTGTAGGTTACAACCACATGATTGCTTGTCTTAGATTGCAAGCTCCTTGAAGTCAGGAACTTACTCTTTTTTCTATTTGTTGTCACAACTTGTACACAATTTTTGAATATCTGTAGAATTGGCTAATTGCTCAATTCTCAAAGCTACTGTTATCATTAATACACAATCAGAGATTAAAGTAAAATTACTGACATAAAAAAATTTTCCCCCAAAATGGCAATATTTAGGGAAAACCAAAGCAAATACAGGTTTTAAAAGGTGAAATGTCCCCATGACATTCAATTTGTTTGAAACCTTTCTATTAACAAATGTTAGTTCTAATTGGAAGCTATCTTAAAGATTTTACAATATTATGTTTATTATCCCTAAGCATAAAAACAAATCACAACACAGTATACTTTAAAAGTTTACCTTTGCAAGTATGGTGTAGTAGACACGTTGTATTTAATCAAGCAACCCGCCCTTGTTTCTGTACTGGGGGTTTTAACATCATTGGTTGCATCTTTTGTCTTGTCACCTTGCTCTTTTTCACAATCTTGAAATACCACACTTCTATGATGTTTATTTTCCATTTCCAGTCTCCCTGACTCTAGGCTAACATCTATATCTTCAACGTTGACTTCCTGGGTTTGGTCCTTGGTTGCGCAAGCCTCCTCAATATGTTCTCCTACAGGAATACATTGACAGATTAAGCTTTTGGTCAAATTTAAAGGACAAAATTAGACATTCAAGTTATTCAGATGTGGCCAGATTTTCAAAATAAAAGAACCAAACTGCCACTTCCTAACCACTACTTTTCCTCAGCAATTGCTGACAACTATTCAACAAACATTTACTACCTCCTATGTCTCAGGGATTATAGATACAAATATAAGAATGAAATCCTCCCTGTCCTTTAAGAAGTTCATATTCCACTGAGAAGACATTCCTGAAAATAATTAATTCTAAAATGAGAAAAATGCTATTATTGAGGTAAGAACAAAGGATATGGGAACCCACAAAAAGGACTAACTAACTGTGCTTATGGCACAGGGAGACGGCTAGGGAAGGCTTCACAGTTAGGCTGGGTCTTGAAAAATGAGTACTTGACAAGACCAAGGAAGGCAATCTTGGTGTGAAGCTTAAAACAACATGATCTATTAAGACAACATTAAAAGGCCCGTGTGTTTAGAATATAGGGTAAGGAGTAAAGTGGGAATGTGGAGAGGTGATGAGCTCACACAGGTAGGAAGGGGATGAACCATAATGAACCCTATATGCAAGAAGTTTGGTAAAAAAAAAAAAGAAAATTCACTGGCGAGACAGAGATACAATTAGGTTTGCTTATTATAAAGGAAGTTTTAGCATGGCAGGGAATAAAAAGTAATGATCTGTGATGGTAAGAAGACAAAGCTGTGTAACAGTCTAAGCAAAGTGGCAGAGGCAGGCGGTGAGAAGGAAGGGCCCGATATTTAAGAGGTATTTCCGAGTTGGGCCTTACCAAACGAATGATGCATGCATATGTCTGAATGAGTGTGCAGGTGTATTAGGGGCATCCCTTCTAAAATGTCTTGCTGAGGAGGCTTTAATGACAGAGGAGGCTATTTTTTCATTTTCTTTTTTGGGAGGAAGAGATGGTGGTATGGGAAAGTGATGAGGGAAGACTAACAGTTCAAAATAAAACATGTTAGATGTGAAATACTTGTGAGAGATCCTAGTAAATCCACTGAGCTGAAAAGACCTCTAGCTTTATTAGGAAATTATTAGATCTTTACTTAATGATGTTTCAGTTACACGATAAAGTGAATGAGACTTTTTAGTGAGGGGAAGTTGAAGTGGGGAGAGAGGAAATACAGATTCATTAATTCAACAAATACTTAAGTGCCTAATATATGCCAGGCATTGCATTAGTACTGGGGATACAATGGTGAGGAAGAGCTGACAGTCCTTGTCCACCGAGCTTGTAATTTAAGACACCAAGCAATCAAGTGCATCAAGTATTGCAGAGAGAAAAAACAGGGAGCACAAAACAGTGCATCTCATCTAGCTGGGTGAGGAGGCAAGGCGGATGGCAGGGAAGGCCACCCCAAGGAAGTGACATCAGAATTGACGTCTAAAGTATAAGTAGGAATTAGGTTAAAAGTGGAAGACTGGCTTGGAAAGACCCACGGGCAAGACAGATCGTATGGCCCCTTCTAAGAAATAAAAGTAAAGAAAGAAATTCAGGGATGTGGAGGAGAGGGAGAGTGACAAGAGGCTGGGGTCAGGAATTTAAGCAGATGAGTGACAGGGCATTTTGGTTGCAGTGTTGAGGATGGACTGGAGCAGGCATAGAGAAGCAGGAAACTAAGTTAGGAGGCTATTGCTGTAGTTCAGGTAAGAGCTGTGGGTGGTACTGACTATAGTAATGAGAGTAAGGATGGGGAGAAGCAGGTGGATTTTAAGAGATGCTTTGGAAGTTAAACTGAGTTTGACTGGCTGGGGAACATGGGTGGGGAGGTCAGAAAAAGAGGAAGTGAAACAGACCCCAAGATTTCTGGCGTGAAGAACAGAACAGTGTCAGCCATTGAGATAGAGAACCAAAAGGATAAGGTTCAGGGATAAATGACGTGCTCAAGTTTGGACATGTGGGATTGAGGTATCTGAGACACCCAAGTGGTGCTTGTCTCTTATTATTTGTCTTATATTTCCCAATGATGTTTTCTTCCTGTTAACAATTTTAATTTATAAAATTGATTTCATATCTAGAACTTATAAACATATATTTTAGAAAGCCAAGAGTTTATGAATAGCATTTTTTTTTTTTTTTGAGGAAGATTAGCCCTGAGCTAACTGCTGCCAATCCTCCTCTTTTTGCTGAGGAAGACTGGCCCTGAGCTAACATCAGTGCCCATTTTCCTCTACTTTATATGTGGTATGCCTACCACAGCATGGCTTGCCAAGCAGTGCCACGTCCGCACCTAGGATCTGAACTGGGGAGCCCCGGGCTGCCGAAGCAGAATGTGCGAACTCAACTGCTGTGCCACTGGTCTGGCCCCTCTTTTTCCATCTAAAGACAAATTATTCTACCTGCTAGAAAAGATTCCACTAACTAGTATCATTCTATTAAGGAAAAATAAGATAGAATAACAATCATTTAAATACAGTCATGCATCACTTCATGACGGGGATATGCTCTGAGAAATACAATATTAGGCGATTTCATTGTTGTGCAATCATCATAGAGTGTTCTTACACAAACTCAGATGGTACAGCCCACTACACAACTAGGCTATGTGGGACCACCATCATATATGTGGTCCGTTGTTGACTGAAACATCATTATTCGGCATACAACTGTACTGATTTTCTCTTTCCACATTATCTCTAGATATATCTCTCTAGAGCCAGTCAGAATTATGAGGAAGAAGGCTCTTTTTATGAATTCTTATTTCCACTTTGCTGTGCTAAAGACGCAGGATTGGGGTTCTTTTTTAAAAAATATTTTTAAAATTGAGGTATAACTGACACATAACGTTAGTTTCGGGTGTACAACATAATCTTTTGATATTTGTATATATTGAGAGATGATCACCACAATAAGTCTAGTTAACATATGTCCCCATACATAGGTATGAAAAAAAATTTTTTTTCTTGTGATGACGACTTCTAAGGTTTACTCTCTTAGCAACTTTCAAATATGCAATACAGTATTACTAACTATAGTCACTATGCCATACTTCACGTCCCCATGCCTTATTTCTTTTATAATGGAAGTGTGTACCTTTAGATCCCCTTCACCCATTTTCCTGGCTTGGGTTATTCTTAACCTTTCCTCCTCCTTTTTGTTTGTAGCATACTAGTCTTTCCTGGTTCTTCCTCCTGTCTCCCTGACCATTCCTTCTCAAGCTCCTTCATTAAATACAACTAGTAAGATTAGATCAAATAGATCTTCTCTATGTTCCCCTGGGGCATATTAATAGCAACCATAACCTGAAACATTCTGTTGAACTAAACATACTGCCAACAGAACCATGACCCCCTTGCACATAGATAAGTCATTAGTATATTAGCCCCAGTGAACAGTTTTTGTTTGTAACGTGTAACCAAACTTAACACACTTAGAATTTTAGTGTGATCTTTGATTTTATTTAATGTTTTAGCCCTTGACCTAGATCTCTACATTTTAAATTCATTTTGTGTACTTAAGTAAAATAAGGATACTTGCAACTACTCTGGAAGGCAGTTTGGCAGCATATTTCATCAGCCTTAAAAAGTTCACACAGTTTGACTCTTGTTAGAATTAATCAAAAGAAAATAAGCAGATACAAGCAAAGATGGTGTATAATAGGTACTCAAATACTTGTGATTGGGTGATATAAAGAGTTACAGTAAAAAATTGGAAATAACTCTAAACAAGGAAACAATTAGCTTACACTTATAAGTAGTGATTTCTCCTCTCCTCTAATCTAATTAATACTAATAATGGCTAAAGTTAATGAAATATGTGCCAGAGTATGTGACACTAATATACATTATTTCATTCAATGGTCCCAACAGTCTTGAGGAAGATATTAATTAACATTATCCCATTTTACAGATGAGGAAGGGGTTAAATTTCTTGCAAAAGGTCACAGAAATTGGCACAACTTACATCCGAATCTAGAAAATGTTTACATTTTATATACCCGATAGCTAATGAATCTCTAATCTCTTCTGTACCTACTATCCCTAGCAAAGAGAATTCCCGAATAAGCTTCTCTAGAGCATAGAACAAATGATAGAATTTAACAGGTAGAAAGTCTTTAGAGATTATCTAGTCAAACTGCTTCATTTTTAAGACAGGAAATTAAGGCCTAGAGAGGTAACTTTCACAGATACTCCAAGACAAATTTGGGTTTTGAACCAGACCTCCTAATTAAAAATTCTTTATACTACACAAAGCTACTGAATCTCGGAGGTACATCAATAGAAGAATATGGAAAGAAACAACCTATATATTTTAAAAGTCAAAAAATAATTCAGCAAAGAAATTTAATAAAATCACAATTCACTTGAAGGAAACAAACTAACTTACCAAATTTAAAGTTTTCTTGACTCTTCATTGTTAGAATATCTGCAATTGCATGTCGCATTTCTTCTATGGGCTTAATTTTTTTAAATGAAGAAAGCAGACCCATGTAAGTTTTATATTCTCAGACATTAACTACGTTGTCCAAGTTGAAAATATTAAAGCCAGTGATTAAATTTCATATTTTAATACAAGGCAATGGTTCTTAGACCATGTTTCTCAGAACACTTATTTTGCCACCCAAATTGAAAAAATGGCTATCGTTTCCAATTTACAGAATAAAATTGAACTTAAGGGACAGAATTTCTCAGTTTAAAATTTTTCTCCATTATATTTCTTAAGTCTTTGGTAACTATTACTGCTTGCTTGATATAAACAAAATTAATGAACAAGTAGCAAATTAACATTATTAATATCTATTCAAGAGCCAATCATATTAAGTTTACCATAAATTTATATTAAGTTTACTCCCTTTCTCCTACATTCAAGTCCATGGTTATACTTTGGTTTCACATGCTAATAAATCCATTTCTGAACAGCTCAAGCTTGATTGGCTTAACATATTTCATTCACTCAAAAGCTCACCAGTTCACTGTGTCCATCACATGCCACATATCAGAAGCACTTACCACATTCCTTTAAACTACCATGCCTGCTAATGCAACACAGTCAAGATATTATACAAAAGGGAAGCTCTGGCTCATAGTCTTAGTTCTAGAACTTAGTCCTGAACTAATGTCTTCCATTTTCTTGGCTAATTTTGATGCCTGTTTCCCAATTTTTGCTCTAGTGTCACATCTTTCTCTTTGCACTACTGCTTTCTGTGTGAACCCGTGGCTCCAGTTATATATCCTGGCTACGCGGCCAGAAGCCACCTTAAGTAACGCCTCTTAAGTTCAACGCAGTAGGGACCTAAAACTACCTTCCAGGTGTGGTTCTGTCAAGTACAATTAGCCTCCAGCACAGTGTTTTACACATAATAGCCTTTGAGAAAATATCTGCAGAATATTTGATTTTTGATTCAGGTGAAAAGCCAAATAGTATTTTTTGGCTTTGCTGAGAATAAAGTAAACAGATATTTCTTAAGGAAAGGCTAAAAAGGAAGAATTTTTTAAAACTCACTTTGTAAAGAACCTCCAAGAATATGTTTTTGAGAAACCTGGTCAAAGGGAAATACATTTTAGCAATATTTGCCCATAAAAATCAACCAAACCAAAAAAACCTCAAGATACAATTAATTTAAAGCCAGGACTTTTTGTAGTAACAGACTAGGAAGAGGTGCAAGGTATGGTATTAAGCCACTACGGTGGTAAGAATGTCAGAGAAACTGGTTTATTGCTATTTTCTTTATGTAGGCAGGACCAAACATAGGGCATTTAAATGTGAGTACATTAAGATCCACTCCTAAAGTCAAAGAGAGTTGTCTCACAAAGCAGTCAGAGCTTGCTAACATTTGAAAGTTAATTCAACTTCGTTTGCTTTATATTCAATAAATACATTTTAACATTAAAAATTCAGTTTTCCAGGGGCTGGCCCCATGGCTCAGTGGTTAAGTTCGCACGCTCTGCTGCAGGCGGCCCAGTGTTTCGTTGGTTAGAATCCTGGGCGCGGACATGGCACTGCTCATCAAACCACGCTGAGGCAGCGTCCCACATGCCACAACTAGAAGGACCCACAACCAAGAATATACAACTATGTACTGGAGGGGCTTTGGGGAGAAAAACGAAAAAATAAAATCTTTAAAAAAAAAAAAAAATTCCGTTTCCCAGGGCCAGCCCGGTGGCACAGCGGTTAAGTTCACACACTCCGCTTCTCAGCAGCCCAGGGTTCGCTCGTTCGGATCCCGGGTGCGGACATGGCACCGCTTGGCAAAAGCCATGCTGTGGTAGGCGTCCCACATACAAAGTAGAGGAAGATGGGCATGGATGTTAGCTCAGGGCCAGTCTTCCTCAGCAAAAAGAGGAGGATTGGCAGTAGTTAGCTCAGGGCTAATCTTCCTCAAAAAACAAAAAATTCAGTTTCCCAGTAGATTTCTCAACTAGAAAATGTGCAAAACGAAGTTTTGCTAAAATATTTCTCACAACAGGTTTCATTAAATGTATATTTCAGTTTATCTATTTTCTAAGATTTGATTATTCCTGGGACATGAGCAAGTTTTAGGAGGTTGAGAAACAGCTTTTATAATATGCAGTCCCTGTGGCCTTTAAACCTTCATTATGACTACATATATAACTACAATTTTATCAAGTATACAGAATCATTTACACTGTAATAACAGAAATCAGTAAGTTTTAATCTCACCTGAGCTCCTGCCAGAATGGCCTCCTCATAGATTGCGATAATATTTTCAATAGGACTCGTGAGTGGTTCAATACGTGCAAGGCATATCCAATATTTAACAAGTTTTTTGGCATCTGGAATATTTTTAATCAAGTCATTCAGGGTGACCAATATTTCTTCTTTTGGGCATCCCTAAAATAGCAAGAAATAAAGTGAGTGATATCTTTTAGCCTAAAGACTACAAACAAGTAAGCTTACTATAATCAAGATCAATGATAGAGAAAAAGTTGATAGAAAATTATTCATAAAAATATTCACTAATATCCTCATTACTCCAAACTTATTCTGAATGCTTAGCAAGAAGCATTATCCATCATGAATACAAGGCAGAAAAAAAATGAAATACTAGTTGAGATAAATATTAGTAAACAATGACTAACACTCTACTTGGTCTGTTATTTATCCTTATATATTGTGGAATTCCATTTGTTAATACTTTATTTAGAATTTTTGCATCTACCAAATATTTATGAGTGAGAATAGCTTGCAGGGGTTTTTAAAAATTGTCTTTGTCAGGTTTTGATATAGAGTAAAATGAATCTATAAGGGTTTATGTGAATAAGAGCTATACACAGTTAAACAGTAGTGCAGAAAAATCCCACAGTATCAACAAAAAACTCTAGCAGAGCAGAAATAAGAATAGAATGAGAGTTTCCCTGATTGTAATTTTCACTGGACCTCAGAACCACAAAAATTTAAAGATGCTCATGAAGACTAGGATAAGGTTTGAAATCATAGTCCATATTTTCTGTCTTGCTATGGATCTTAGACACTAGTGGGTAACCAAAGCAAGATCAAAGAGTAGTCAGAAAATAAAGGAAACATTTTGGAGTTGATCATTATACTCCATAGGATTTTGGTCCAAATAGTAAAATCCTATAAGTTCAACACCATAATGATGTTGGCTTAATGAAATTGTTTGCAAATAATTAACGTGAATGTAAGAAACAGAAGTACCAAAGTAAATTTCCACCCCCAGCCCACTGTATATATTAATATCTTAAAGGAATACAATATTTATAACTCAAGTAAAAAAAATCTAATTATTCCTTTAATATATTTATAGGAACTCAGTGAAAATGCAGTCCCTTAAAGGCTAAAGAGAAACAACCTCACAATTAACATTAAGTCTACATAACACCGCTGATACATAACTTGGTCGAAAAAGACAATGTAATTTAATGAGAAGTTTACGAAGGTACTTTGCAAACTAGAAATAACTCCACAAACGTAAGATAAAGACTCTACCTCATTAATCAGGTTTAGGCATTCAGAAAACGTCTTGTTTACTTTTTCAGTAAATAACCGTTGTTCATCTTCTTCTGCCATGGTTGTCCAAAAGGACCCAACAGGCCTTTCACTTTGGTCTTTGGGCTCAGGCTGGGTAACTACTGAGTTGGGAGGTCTTTTCAGCACTTTTCCTTTGCTAGCTTTCCACTCATTCAGACGAGCTCTACAGTTAGAATTAGGATATAAACATTACTGTGATATTGATTATAGAATTCTGTCAAATAGAGAAAAAGTTAAAAATTCAGGTCTTTACGTAGCTCCACAGTAGTGGCAGATACATAGTTCATAAGTTTAAAGGAAAAGAAATATTGAATATATCAATGCTAGTTATATACTCAAAGACCCCCAAAATGCATTCTTAAATAGAGAGATTATAAAATATTTTCCATTTTTATTAAGCATTTTAACTTAGATTATATAAAACCTAATAAAAACACACCCAAGCACAATAACTTAAGTCACAGTGTTCCACAATATAAATTTGCTTAAATTTGTTTGCATATGACAGAAGAGAATCCACACACAAAATCTGAATATATTCAACAAAATTATAAGCCAAATCCACAAATGGTACTCTACTGAAAATTAAGTAAATAAAATTACATCTACTTACTTTCTCTCTTCTGCAGTTTCTTTGGGCTGAGCCAATCTACTATCAATAGCTGCTTTTGCTATAGTATGTCTGCGCTGGTCAGTGGTTTTTGACTTTTCTATCATCTTGGTATTGGAAGCAGGCCTGACTACAATTTCAGATGTCATGCTTCTTGACAGTGTCTTACTTCTTTTTACATCCTGAGAAGAACTGGTTTTGACACTGGATAAAACTGAATTTACTTTTAATAATTCTTTCTCATGAGGCCCTTTCCGAAAGGTAACATTGGCAGAGCTTCTGCTGATGCCTTGCCTCACGGTGTTTTGGGTATTATCATGGTGACTTCTAATAGGAGGTCGCAGAAGTTGTCTGTTCCGAGATGTAGTGCTCACAAACTTAGTAGTCATCATCACAGATGAGGCTCTGCCAGTATCCACTGGGACACTGCTGGTGTTGACAGGCTGAGGCTTAGTGGCTTTAGAGACAGTAGTTGCAAGTTCCTTTGTTGTTGCAGAACTCTCACCTTTGACTTGTAGAGGTTTTCTAAATGAATTAATCTTAGACTGAACAATTTGGCCACGATAAGATCCAAGCACATGTTTCTTGGGCATGTTAGCATCTTGCTTTGGTCTTTCCGTAGTCATTTGTTTCTTTTTACTATTGTTTTTGAAGTGAAATGCTTGGCTTAATGTCATATGTTGATTTTGGGTATCATCTTTAATTGGTAACAACTGCAGAGTTTGATTATGATCCTCAAAATTATGTGTATCAGTTGCTAAAGTTGAATGGGTTAATTCATTAGAAGGTTTTAAAGGAATACAATTTTTTCCCATTGTCAAATTATTTTTGCTTCCTGTAGGTCTACTGACATTTTCTTTATTAGCCTAAAAGAATTAATGAAGACAAATCAGTATTTCAGGACTTATTTCTTTCAGAGTTTAGGAAAGGGAAATGGGGGAAAGGGACATTTTATGAGGGCTATGCCCACGTCCTACCATTTTTGTTTTCAGTTTCAGTGCTTTTGTCTCTTCTCGGATCTGGTCCTCAGATGTCATCACTTTCTGGTCCCTACTACTTAAAAAAAAAAAAAAAAAAAAATTAACCCTGTACCAAGGAGGTTTCCTTTTTGGGAGAAGGAATGGAAGGATATTAATAATTACCTGACTATGTAATTTTAAATTGAGGCAAGAACTATGCTGAGATTTATTTGTCCTAAGCAAAACTTTTCTTTATCATAGGCTGATTTAATAGTGTAAACAAGATGGCTGAGGAATTTAAAGATATTTTCTTAAAAGTCTTAACACCCTCTCCCCACAGAATATGTAAACACTGAATAATCTAATTCCAAATCATTCTTTTCCAGTCATTCAAACAAGTCTTCACAAATCTTTATTAAGCAACATTTTCTTTGGTTACTTTTAAGTACTTAGTAACAGACTCACGCTGAAAAAAATGTAAAAATAGCCCTTCCAAAAAAAACAAAATCCAGGACTGGCCCAGTGGCATAGTGGTTAAGTCTGTGTGCTCTGCTTTGGTGGCCTGGGGTTCACAGTTTTCGATCCTGTGTGGACCTAGCACTGCTCATCAGGCCACGTTGTGGTGGCATCCCACATAAAATAGAGGAAGATTGGCACAGATGTTAGCTCAGGGCTAATCTTCCACACCAAAAAAACCCACAAAAAAACACAAAACTGCCCTTAGAAGGGTTATCTGAACAAAGGAGACTTAAAATACTCACATTGGACATTGTAAAATACAAACATTTAGTTTTGAGCAGCTGCAACTCTGATTGGTTGTCTATTTAATAATTTGTTGCTCAAGTAATATTTAAATTGACATTTGTTTCTGAAAGGAGTAAACAGAGTACTTGTGAGGTTTCTTGGTAAAGCCAGAGAAGAGTGTAAAATTTTTTCTTCCCACTGTGTATAAGAATATTATAAACCCCATGACCCACTTGGATTCCTCATTTAAATATGTAGTTAAGAGTCACTGTCTCATCTGAATTAAATTTTTCTTTGCTTACTCTCTAGTAATCTCATTCCATTCCAAGGTTTTAAAAAAATATCATCTACACACTGACAATTCCCAAGTTTATACCTCCAGTCTCAATCTCACCCCTGACCTTTAGACACATAACTATTTGGCATCTCCACTTGGATGTCTTACTGGTAACTCAGACATAACATGGTCAAAAGAGAACTCCTGATTCCCCTACTCCTCTCTCAGTCCTCCCCATCTCAATATACAGTATCACTATGCACTCAGTTATTCAAATCAAAAGTCGAGGATCATCTTTTTGTCTTAAACAAAGAAATATGGGATTTGTGAAAGAAAATGCTTATTCTAAAATAAACCAACTTATTACTGTAAAGTTAAAAATAAAAAAATTTGGAAATAATGCCAAACTTATAAAAAGTTACAAAATTGTAAGTAGTTCGAAGAATATCCATATACTCTTTCTCCAGATTTGCCTACTGATAATGTTTATCCCATTTGTTATCATTTGCACTCTTTCTGAACATATGTGTGTGGAGTACATACAATTTTTTACCTGAACCTTTCAAGATAAGTTATATACATGATGGCCTTTTACCCCTAAATACTTCAGTGTTATTTCCCAAAAACAGGGATTTTCTCTTACGTAACCACAGTACAGTTATCAAATTCATAAATTTACCTTGATACATCACCTTAGTCTACTGTCCATATTCTATTCAGAAAACTGACCTTTACAGCACTTCCCCTTCCACTTTAGGGCAGAGTGTAAGGGTCAGAATTGAATTTAGTTGTCATATCTCTTTAGGCTCCTTTAATCTGGAATATTCAGGATCATCTTTAACTCCATTCCTTCTTTTACATGCCATACCTAATCCATCACCAAGTCCTATCAGCACTCTCTCTTAAATAAAAGTAGAATTTGACCACTTTCTACCATGACGAAGGGTAGGAAGCATTCAGAAAGACAAAATACATCAGTAAGTAAAGTACCTAACATAAAGAAATGCAAATTAAAATGAGACCATGCAGATGGCAATGATGTTTGGAGGAAATCAGGGAAACCAGGAGAATAAAGTATTTAAAGAACCCATCCACTGGATGGAACGCCACTCAGAGATCATGATATGATAGCTACCACTTGTTGGGCCCTCACTATGTACCAGGCATAGCACAAGACATTCAGCATTTCATTTAACGCCCAAGGAACACATATTACTATCTCATTTTAATATAAGTAGACAGACTCAGAGAGGTCATGTAACTCCCCTGAGGTTCCACAGTTGTAGTGGCAGACTTACAGATTCCAGCCCCAGTCCTTATCACTCTAAAACACATGCTCTTCGATTGCAGACAAAAAGCCTGGAAGGATGCTCCTAGCACTTACCTCTAGAAAGCGCGGGGACTTTTCATTTTTTGCTTTATACACTTTCGTGGATTGTTTTTCTTTAGCCACAACCACATACAATTTTTTTTTTTTTTTTTAGATTTTTTTTTTCCTTTTTCTCCCCAAAGCCCCCTGGTACATAGCTGTGTATTCTTCGTTGTGGGTTCTTCTAGTTGTGGCATGTGGGACGCTGCCTCAGCGTGGTCTGATGAGCAGTGCCATGTCCGCGCCCAGGATTCGAACTAACGAAACACTGGGCTGTCTGCAGCGGAGCGCGCGAACTTAACCACTCGGCCACGGGGCCAGCCCCAACCACATACTATTTTTTAACTTTTAACAAAATAATACAAAAATATTCCTATGGAGGGTTGAGACTAAAACAAGTATCTCCAAACATTTGGGAGGGCTACATCCCAAAAAACAAGCCCCCCCCTCCAAGCGAGTAAAAACCTTGCCAAATTATAAAAAGACTGACCTCCGTAGCACTGCATAGACCGTAAGTCAATATTTTGGTATATACACACACTTAGCTTTAAAATTAACTATTTCCTCGTAGAGTGTGAAGTAATTCACACAAGAAACAATGACCTAATGCTGTGCCATCCAATAAGGCAGCCACTAGCCCATGAGGCTATTGAGCACTTGAAATGTAGCTAGTCTCAGCTGAGACGTTCTGATAGTATAAAATACACAACAGACATTGAAAACTTACTAGCCCCCCAATGCAAAATATCTCAGTAATAGTTTTTAAGTATTACATGTTGAAATTGTAACACAGGATATACTGGATTAAATAAAATGTTATTAAAATTCATTTCATCTGTTAAAAAAGTTTTCTAAATGTGGCTACCAGAAAATTTTAAGTTACACATGTGGCTCATATTACATTTTTATTAGACGGCTCTGATATAATTTTACAGATCTGAAATGAAAAAATCTGACCTCACCTGGATAATATCCGATTTTCCTGTTTGGATGCAAAAAAAGATTTTCTTTTTAAGAGTTGTTCCTTGAGTTTTTGTCTTCTTTGCTCTAAACAACAAAAGAGCTACAAGTCAACAGTAGTTACAACAATAACATCAAATAAATACTGACTAAATGAAGACTTTAGCTGGAAAAATGTTCTACTTGAGATCACATCTTGTACATAACGGAAAATTTCCCAATTCAGTATTGCCTGAGAAATAATCCCATTTTTACGAGACTGTTACCATAAAAGGTCCTCACAACTACTTTGCACAAGAATCATAGTCTCTACCGTGAAAAATCTGGAGAACATCATTTTCGATATACAACCGTAACTGCAAGCCAAGCTTTAAAAAACTAAATGGTAGAGATGAGGCACCGGACTCCAAGTTCTAATTTACCAGAATTGGGTTGGGTGAGAATTTCCTTCTTCTGTTTCCCACGTGTAGGGTAAAGAAATAACAATATTATTTCCAAAGAGGTAGCCAGCCCTAGATCTCCATAAAGTCAAAGGCAAAGAAGTTAAGCTTGAAGACGAGGCAACCCCACCCCTCCAGAAACCCCCTCCAGAAACCCTCTCCCGATTTAGCAGACCCGAGCACTCTGCGCAGGCGCAGTCGGCTCTCGGAGCGGACGCGGCCCCGCCCCCGCGAGCCCCGCGCCCCCAACGCCGGTCCCAGGCTGAGCCCCGCACACGTCTCCTGGCCTGGATCAACGGATTCCTCCAGGGCAGGCCCTTCGCCGGGGCCAGTGGGCAACGCCCGGCCAGGAGCGACCGCACGCTAGGCGCTCAACCCGCACGCCAGCACCACGGACCAGGCACCGCTCTGTCCATTTCACAAATGCCAAACGTGCGGCTGCGAGAGGCCGAGCGCCGCGTTCATGCTGCTCACACAACCGGTCAGGGCTGAGGCTGGTCTGCGCACCCATGGCCCTGACCGCTGAGCCCGAGCCATGTCCCCCACGCGCCCCCCGCCCTCAGGCCAACAACCTGCTCGCCGGCTCGCGCGCTCCCGCCACCGCGGCCTCACCTCTGAACGCGGACTGGGCCCTCTGACTCGGGGGCAGCTGCAGGTCGCAGGGCACGGCTGGGGTGCTCATCGCAGCTCGGGGCGCCGGGACACGGCTGCGTTTTGAGCGCCTCGACTCCCTCCACCTGAGGCCGCCGCTCGCTGCGCACGCCTCCCGCAGCTCCCTCAGACTGCGCGGCCGCCGCCTCCGCCCATTGGTGCTCAGCGTGAATTGAATGGGCCAATGACGGCAGGGGGGCGGAGCCTGGGCTGCGGTTGCCCGGGCGGGTCTTGCGTCTGCCTGGTTGGGTTAGGACGCTCTGGGCCGAGTGCCTAGGTTTTCAAACCTAAACACTCTCTCGGTCCTGGACAGGCAACGTGGGAGGAGTCGGCCAGCAGAGTCCCTGCTGTTGGAGCAGATAGGACTAGTCTCCAGACGCTCACAGTGCAGCGAGGAAGGCAGACGAGAGAAGTGTTGTTTGGCTGCGCTTCTTATTAAACATGGGCGTGTTCACTGACGAGGAGGAGGATATAAGCACTGATTACTGAGAGCACGTGTATTTCCCTTTCACAAATATTTCTTCATTGCCGCATCACAGCTCTTAAGTGAGGCGTTATCATCTCCTGATTCACAGACCAAGTGACAGGCTCGGAAGGTATTTGTCAACGTTTGCACGGCTTGCAAATGGAAAGTGAGATTAGGGTCTGTTTTCTTTTGTACTACACAATTATCAGATGCAAAAAAGAGGAGAGGAAGAGAACGGGATAAAACGAGGCTAGAACCTTCCCTTATAATCCTCCTGTGAAGATAAAACAGCGTTTGTTGTGGACATTTTGTGTTTGTGTGCTGCCATAATCTTCTGGTCTTCATGTAAAAATACCACCTTAATAAAACCCTAGCAAACACCGAATCTACAAGACAAAACGAAATAGTTCAGAGCTAGAAGGTTTTGAGGGTGGCAGTGGGGAAAGCTAGGGAGAGTTCTGGGCGGTGCCTGTCTGGTTTTGAGCGCTGGGTTCCCAGCGTTTCTCCGCCTTGCCTGGTCTCTGCAGTAAGGCTGGGCTGGACTGTTTCAGCCAGGTGTTAAGCATGGAGACAGAGAAAGGAGGATGTAATTTCTATAATTTCTATCTCTCTTGTCCAAGTCAGGTGGCCTCACAGCTGGCTCTCAACTGTGGTCAATTTTTCCCATCTTTCTCTGCTTTTTTCGTCAGGCATCTTATGGTAGCATCTTGCTAAATAAGGAAGTTAGTGTGAGATATTCTGTAGTTTTTTTCTTGATTAAATGTCCCATCTTTAGTGTAGCTTTACCTACACTCAAGCCCAACTCTGGGAGAAGCAACAGCCAAACAGCACCTAAGACATCACTGCTGTTGACATACTAATGTTAATATTGTTGATTATTTACTAAAGTTTCATCAGACGGGTTGGGTTACCAGGGATTCCCACTAAGCGACAGAGAACAGTTTAATAAAATAGAACAGTTCAAAATTGGCTCAAGAACCTCCAAAGCATTATGCGAAGTGAAAGAAGCCAGCCACAAAATGTCACACATATGGTATGATTCCATTTACATGAAATATCCAGAATAGATAAATCCATAGAGACATAACACAGATTGATGGTTGCTAGGGACTGGGGGTAGGAGGGAATGGAGAGAGGCCATTTAACCAGTGAGGGGTTTTACTTTGCAGGATGGAAATGTTTTAGAACTAGGTTAGAGGTAGTGATTGTACAACATTGTGAATATATTAATGCCACTGACTTCACTCTGGAATGGTTAGTTTTTATGTTATGTGAATTTCAATATATTTTTTAAGTGGGCATGGTAAAAAAAAAAAAAAAGGAAGTGACTCAAAGAAAACCATGGAGATCTCAATAGGCTGAGATGGTGAGCAGGAAAAACCACGAAACTGCTAGGTTGCCCAATATGGCAATTCTCCCCTAATTTCCAGACGCAGCCACTCCAAGAATGATATCTTTCTTAAGACGCTTTTTTTATATCATCGTCCCACAGTTGTTGGAGGGAGGCTTCCTTCCAGCTGTCTTCTCTAACACAGTTGATGATGAAACTGCAGCCACCTGGAATATTGATGATCAGCTTCAGTTGTTCCTCCTGTGGTCACGTGGAACAGGGCAGTACCTGTGAGGAAAGAGAGTAGGACAATCCAAGGGCTAGAAGGAAGGCAAGGACAGGATGAGGACACAAAGTCCAGGGAAGAGGGAGCCTCAAGAAAGAAGGAATGGTCCAGTGTTAGGTGCTGAAGAGGACCAGTAGGATTGAGACTGACAGGGACCAGTGGATTCAGAAGCTAGAACGTTTTAGCAAAAACATTCTGTGGTGGGGCTGGCCCCATGGCCGAGTGGTGAAGTTCACATGCTCCACTTCGGCAGCCCAGGGTTTCGCTGGTTTGGATCCTGGGTGCGGACATGGTACTGCTCATCAAGCCACGCTGAGGCGGCACCCCACATGCCACAACTAGAAGGACCCACAACTAAAAAAAAAATATATATATATATATATATATACATAAAAAAATATGTATATAAATATTTATATATATATATACAACTATGTACCAGGCAGCTTTGGAGAGAAAAAGGAAAAAAAAATCTTAAAAAAAATACAAAATTATTACTGAGAAAAATTAAAGAAACCCTAGCTAAATGGAGGGATATAATATGCTAATGGTTCAGAAGACCCTATATTGTTAAGATGTCTATTCTCTCTCCACGTTGATCTATTCAATCCCATCCTAATCAAAATCCTTGAAGGCTTTTCTATAGATATTGACAATTGAATTTTAAAATTTAAATGGAAATGCAAAGGATCTAGAGAGGCAAAACAATTTTGAAACAGAACAAAGTTGGAGGACTAACACTACCTGATGTCAAGCTGTATTATAAGGCCACAATAATCAAGATAGTGTGGTATTGGTGTAAAGAAAGACAAATAAATCAATGGAATACAATAGAGATTCCAGAAATATACTCAGGCCTCTATGGCAAATTGATTTTCTACAGTTTCTGAGACAACTCAATGGAGGAGAAGGATAATCTTTCCAACAAATGGTGCTGGGACATCTGGATATTCACATATGAAATAACCATGACCCTTACTTCACCCCTTGTACAAAACAAAACTCAAAAACAACAACAAAATAAGCCTCAAACTGAAACATAGACCTAAATGTAAGAACCCAAACTATAAGACTTCTAGAAGAAAAAGGAGAAAATCTCAGTGACTTTGTGTTAGGCAAAGATTTCTTAAATGGGAGACAACATGAGCTCTAAAAGAAACAATACACTGGATTTCATCAAAATTAAAACCTTTTGCTCTCCAAAAGTCACTTTAGAAAACAAGGCAAGCTACAGAGTAGGAGAAAATATTTGCAAAACATTTTGATAAAGGACTTTCATCCAGAATATATAAAAACTCTTACAACTCAATTTTTAAAATGTGCGAAAGAATTGTGCTTCACTAAAGAAGATGTTAGGAACTAAAAATAAGCACATGGAAATATGTTTAACATCATCAGTCATCAAGAAAATGCAATTAAAATCAGAATGAATTATCACTAACTATACACCAAGGAACTGTGACTTTCATACACTGCTAGTAATAATACGAAATGGTATAGCTACTTAAGAAAACAGTTTGTCAGGGGCCGGCCGGCGGCGTAGTGGTTAAGTTCACACGTTCAGATTCGGTGGCCCAGGGTTCGCCAGTTCGGATCCTGGGTACAGACACGGCACTGCTTGGCAAGCTATGCTGTGGCAGGCTTCTCATGTATAAAGTAGAGAAAGACAGGCACAGATGTTAGCTCAGGGCCAGTCATCCTGAGCAAAAAGAGGAGGATTGGCAGCAGATGTTAGCTGAGGGTTAATCTTCCTCAAAAAAATAAATAAATAAAACGACCCATTGGCACTTTCTTTTAAAGTTAAACATGCACTTACCATATGATCCAGCAATTCCTCTCCTAGGTATTTACCCAAGAGAAATAAAAACATATGTACACGAACATTTATAGCAGCTTTATTCATAATAGCAGAAAACAACCTAAATCTCCATCAACTAATGAATGGATAAACAAATTGTGACACAGCCATTCAATTGACTATTCTTCAGCAATCAAAAGGAACAAAATACTGATAAATGCAATAACATGGATAAAACAGAAAACACTCAGTTTTTTCCTTCCTATATAGGGAAAAACCCAGCTCTTTCCTATTGAGCTTCCTTCCTGTGTGTCTCCTTTTACACAGAACACTTCTGACACTTCTGGTCACCAAATGTGTGGAGGTTTTTCCCTGACAACAAGCAATTCTGTGACGGCAGTTGGGTGTCCTATAATTTAACTCAATTCTAACACTATCTACCTGGAGATAGTGTCAGACCCCAGAGGTTAAGTGCTCAGTCCCACAAGACTGCCCCCCTGACTCCCACCCACTTCAGATGCCATGGCAAGCCCAGGTTATCACCTTTGCTTCTGTCTGACTGGCTATAGATTGGAGGTTCCAATGACCCCCTCCTTGGGCTCGATTAATGCACTGGAGCTGCTCACAGAACTCGGAGAAGCACTTACTTATGTTTACCGTTTATTAAAGGCTATGATAAAGGATAGAGATGAACAGCCAGATGAAGAGATCCATAGGGCCAGGTCTGGGGAGGTCCTGAGAGCAGGAGCTTCTGTTCCTGTGCAGTTGGGGTGCATCACCCTCCCCACGTGGATGTGCTCGCCAACCTGGAAGCTCTCTGAACCCCTTGCTATTGGGATTTTATGAAGGCTTCCTCACGTAGGCATGATCAATTATTAACTCTATTACAGCCCCTCTCCCCTCACTAGAGAAGTGGGGGAGGGGAGCTGAAAATTCCTAGCTTCTAACCATGGCTTGATCTTTCTGGGGACCAGCCCCCATCCAGAAGACATCTAGGGAGCCTACTCAGAGTCATCTCAATAGAACAAAAGATGCTCCTAGTGCTCTTGTCACTTACGAATTTACAAGAGTTTTAGGAGCTCTGTGCCTGGAACTGGGGTTAGAGACCAATATATATTTTCTATTATCTCACAATGGATGAGTCTCAAAAACATGGCTTTACATTTAAGAAGCCAGATACAAACCATACCTTATAGATCCTTTTACATTAAACTCTAGAAAAGGCAAAACAATCGTGATAGAAAGCAGAGCAGTGGTTCTTAGGGGCCAAGAAGTTGGGGGAGGAATTGAGTGCAAAGGCCCGAGGAAACTTTTTGGGGAGATGAAAATATTCTATATAGAAAGAAAATATTCTATATAGAAGACTCTTTCAACTTGTCAAACCTCACCAAATTGCATGTCTAAAAATTGGTGAATTATATTGTATGTAAATTATACCTAAATAAATAAAAGAAGCCAAAAGAGAGGAAGGAACGAAGGAAGGAAATTGTGCCCAACTGAGCTTTTGGACAAGATTCTCAATGTGTCGAGAAAGTATTCATTTATTCCTAAGATTTTTTTAAAATTAGGGATAGATGTTGAATTGTGCCAACTGTCTTTTACTATTATTTCTTTATGATTTGATTTTTCTTCATTGATCTATTGATTGGTTAAATTTTGATAATAGATTTCCTAGTATTGAGTTGTATTTGCACTCTTTGAATAACTGCACTTGGATTGTGTTATACCATTCTTTTAATATTCTGTTTATTTGTTTTTGCTAATATTTTATGTAAGATTTTGCATTCAATTTAATATGTGACCCTTTTCTGTATACTCTCATAGTATTTCTGTTGGGTTTTGAAATCTGTTTTTCTGGCTTCACAAAGAATTTGGAAACATTCCTTCTTTGTGCTCTGGAAAAGTTTAAGTTGTAAAATAATTATGTGTTCTGTCAAGGTTTAAAAGAATTCACCTGTGAAACTGTTTGGTCCTAAAGTATTTTTTGTTTTTGTTTTTTGTAACTCTTTGATAACTTTCTCAATTTTAGGTTTTAAAAATTCTTTTCTGGGGTTAATTTGAATGTTCATCTTCTCCAAACATCCATATTCTCCAAACACCAAACACAAAGATAGCTTTCTCAATTTTAGGTTTTAAAAATTCTTTTCTAGGGTTAAGTTGAACACTCATATTCTCCAAACAGTCTTTTCAATCAGGTTTTCATATTCATTTGCATAAGGCTTTGCAAAACATCTTTTATGAGAACCACGATCATTCAGTCTGAGTTTGTGTCACTTACAGGCTCTCCATAATGGACTATGTGGCCTGTGTTTGCACACAGTCTGGGAGAAGGAATAAACATCACTCTCGCGCTTTAGATCCTTCATAGCTGAATACACTTAAGTTGAGACAACAAAACCCCAGACAAGGAATCAAGGACTTTCAAGGCGGCCCCTTCCCATCTTGGAATTTCCAAGTATGACAAAGCATTTTGTCATATTGAGTCAAAACTCACATCACAGAACTTATCACTGGGAAAGGCATCAAGAAATTAGCTGAACTAGATGAAGTGTATATACTAATGCTTTATGATACCTTTTTTTAATGACAAAAGTTTATTTTTACAAACAAAAAACTAAAGGAGCTCCACGTTGCTAAACTTAAATGAAGGGTCTTAATTTTTGCCAGTGTGAGAAGCAGGCACGAACCTGAGAAGAGGAGAAAAGAATCTCAGCATTTTTTTTTACTCCAGGGTTTTGTCATCTCAATTTGTGTGTTCAGCTGTGAAGAAACTAAAGAAGATAGTGATTTTGAGAAAATTACCATTATTGTTTTTAATCCTCCAAACTCTCCGAATAAACTTTTATCTGAGGGGACTTTGTTTAATTAGTCTCACTTTATAGCTACCAAGATGAGCAATTTTTAAATGTTCACCTTTCATCCTCTCTTCTTTCAGAAAACCACAAGGTTAAAAAGTCTATTGCCATTTCAGTATAGGGGATCTCTTAGATTTGGTTTATTTCCACACAGATGGATTTCTTTAAAAGACCCACAAAAGATGAAGGAATTTTATCAGTAAGAGGCAGAGTCTGCATCATGCAAAGGACTTGGTATTCCCATGCTGAAATCATTGATAAGTGTGCTCTTCAGGCAGTTTCTGAGCAAAGATTTGAAGATGTTCATTATCCTGCAAGTTTTGAAAGTATCTTTTCAACATTAAATCTGAAATGTGCTACTTGTTTTTGATCCATTCAAATACAACCTTAGTACTATTATTACTTATTTTTTTGCCTTTTAAGAAATGGACAAGGGCAGGCCCCGTGACGGAGTAGTTAAGTTCCTGTGCTCCGCTTCAGCAGCCAAGGGTTCACCAGTTCAGGTCCTGGGCGTGGACCTATGCACTGCTCATCAAGCCATGCTGTGGTAGCATCCCACATAGCAGAAGTAGAATGACCTACAACTAGGATATACCACTATGTGCTCAGGCTTTGGGGAGAAAAAAAAGAAGAAGATTGGCAACAGATGTTAGCTCAGGGCCAATCTTCCTCAACAAAAAGTATACCTTAAAAAAAAAAAGAAATAGAAATTACTTCTGAGCCAATGAAAAGCAAGTCCATCAAACAGCAGCACACAAGTCAACAGAAAGGAAGCACAAAGCAAGGCACAGGATCCTCCTATATTTTTGTGGATTTTTTTAAATTGACATATAACATTATATTAGTTTCATGTGTCAACATAAGATTTGATATTTGTATATATTGCAAAATGATCACAATGTCAATTAACCTACTAATCTAATCTGTGACCATGTATAGTTACATTTTTTTCTTGTGATGAGGACTTCTAAGATTCACTCTCTTAGCAACTTTCAAATATACAATACGGTTTTATTAACTATAGTTCCCATGTTGTACATTACATCCCCATGACTTGTTTATTTCTAACTAGAAGTTTTTATCTTTTGACCCCCTTCACTAATTTCACCCTCCCTTGCATTCCCACGCCTCTGGCAACTACCAATCTGTTCTCTGTATCTATGAGTTTTTTTTTTAATTCCACAGATAAGTGAGATCATACAGTATTTATCTTTTTTTTTACTTTTTTCACTTAGCATAATGCCCTCAAGTTCCATTCATGTTATTGAAAATGACAAGATTTCATTTTTTATGGTTGAATAATATTCTATTGTATATATAGACCACATCTTTATCCATTTCTCCATTGAGGGACACTTAGGTTGTTATCATATCTTGACTATTGTAAATAACGCTGCAATGAACATGGGGGTGCATATATATTTTTAAATTAGTGTTTTCATTTTCTTTGAATAAATACTCAAAATTAGACTTGCTGGATCATATGGTAGTTCTATTTTTAATTTTTTGAGGAACCTCCATGTTTTCCATAGTGGCTGCACCAAGTTACATCCCACAAACAGTGCACAAGGGTTCCCTTTTCTCTACATCCTCACCAATACTTGTTATTTCTTGTCGTTTTGATAATAGCCATTCCGACAGGTGTGAGGTGATATCTTATTGTGGTTTTGATTTGCATTTCCCTGATGATTGGTGATGTTGAGACTCCTTTCTTTTTTAACGAAAATAACAGTGTTTCCTGGAGGCAAAAACACATCATGATCTTACCTGAGAACTGGAGTTCCAGATAAGATACAAACTATGATGATCTGTACGGTCTTATAACAACAACAACAACAAAATGCCCAGTACATACTTTTAAAAAGTCATAATGTGGAACAATTTTAAGTAGCAATAATAGCAGTATATGGACAACTTGTTTTAAACATTTTACTATTCTTACAAAAGAATATCATAATTTTTAAAATTACATTTTAGAAGGGGAATAAAATGCCTACAGAAAAACAAAACTCAAAAATTAAGCTTAACTTCTAGTATCTCTAGCTTATTTCCTCATACCTCTGCTCTGGTTTTGGTCTCAAAGTTTATGAGCTATGATATATAAGATACTTAGCTAGAAAGGTCTATAACCTGTGAGATATATATATAGCTTTGGTCATGGGATTGCATTCTAGGGCTTTCTCTCCCATAGGAGTTCCTTCACAGGAAACAGGGAATCCTGCACCATTTTCCCCACATACAGTGGGAAGCTCAGAAAACAGAGTCCACCCATGTATACTTTTATTATCTCTTGTCTCTTTAGGAATCTGACCATAGTGGATAGTCTTAATCTTGATCACTGAGGAAGAGAAGGTCTTTCTCTTGTCCCTGCTGGCTTCTCAGCTGTCCTTCTCCCTGGCTTTCATCTGTGGATATTTCTCCCAAGTCACGGATCTGAGGAATCCTGACACCCCGGTCTATTGGATTTCAACATCTTCCTGCTTTGTTAGATGCTGTGATGGTTAATTTCATATGTCAACTTGGCTGGGCCACAGGGTGCCCAGATATTTGGTCAAACATTACACTGGGTGTTTCTGTGAGGGTGTGATTAACATTTAAATTGGTGGACTTTGAATAAAGCAGATTGCCTTCCATAATGTGGGTGGGCCTCATCCAATCAGTTGAAGGCCTGAATAGAACAAAAAGCTGACCCTCCCTGCCCCACCCAGCAAGAAGAATTCTGCAGCAGATGGCTTTCAAAGTCGAACTAGAATATCTTCTCTTCTTAGTTCTCCAGACTGATGAACCTGATGGCCTTTAGACTTGAACTGCAGCCTTAGTTCTCCTGGGTCTCTAGCCTGCTCACCCATCCTGCAGATTTTGGACTTGCCAGCCTCTATAACTACACAAGCCAATTCTTCATAATCTTGCTCTCTCGCTTATTGGTTCTGTTTCTCTGGAGAACTCTGACTAATACAGATGCCCTGTTCTCTTTTCTGGATGGATCCTCAGGCAGGTGCTCTGGCCTACTCCAGTCTCATTTCTTGGCATAGCTGAGACACATGGCATTTCTCCTTGCACCAACCTGAAACAGAAAACCCTTGTACAGCTGTCTGTCCTAGCCACTGTCATATGTCAGTCTTCTTATTTGTTTGCTACAGATTGTATGCCCTCAGGGGCAGGAAGCATACCTTATTTTCATGACCCCACTGCCCAGCATTTTGATCATGGCAAAGTCCAGGAAAAAGCTGCACAGTTCTGCATAAGACTAGGACACTTACGTCACATGATGTTACTTTTAATAGGAAAAAAGACAAAAAATTATAATCGAATTAAAAAATCAGGAAATGACAGTAAATTGTAATATGCAATGATGGCATATTACAGTGATTAAAATGTCAAATAACTTTTAGTGATATGGGATATGGTCATGTGAGAAATATGGAATACAGAAGAGAAGGGTCAGAAATAGACCAGAATACACACAGGATTTTAGAACATGATAAAGGCGGCAATTTAATTCAGTGGAGAAAAGATGATTTCTGTGCATTGAAAAGAGTGCTGCTTTTCTCATAGAGCCTGTGCTACAGACCCCTGATGCCATGATTAGGGGAGATGTGGAGCCCCAGGAGCAGAGAGGGGGTCTGCCCTCCACCCCTCTGCCCACATGGGCAGGCAGCTTTGGGACTTGAAAGGCTGGAACCAGGGTGAGGGAAGTGGCCTGACTTGTATGGCCTGGCCTCACTTTTATTGCCCTAATCCTGGCCCATTGGATCCTGCCTTTATTTAAAATGGATATTTTGTTCAGCTTGGATTTTTGAATTAATTTTGATTTTTTAAACATATTGCTTTAAAATATTATTTATCTTAATCATTGCGTTTTTTGGGCACCACTTAAATTTTGCACCTGCTTCCCTCATTCCCTCACCCTAGTCCCAGCCCTGTCCAACTTGGGAGAAACCAGTGGCTTCTCTTACCAGCAGCAGTGGAGAGGAGTCGAAACACCAGAGCAGGGCCTGACACACAGTGGGTACTCAACACGTGTTTTTTGAATATTTGTTGAATGAGCGAGGAGGCTGACACTGACAGGCCTGACTTGAAGTGACTCAGAAGAGAGGTTTTCAACTCACTGACCTAATCGCTCCTGGTCCCCTGGGAAATACCACCTGTCGAACCACATCATGTGAGATCCTAATAGGCTGGCCTGCACTGGTGCTGGGGGACCTCACATACAGTGAGAGACAAAGGCAAAGTGAGCATAAGACACTCAAGGAAAGAGCAGCTCAAGGGAGAAGGAACATGATGAATTAGAACAAGAGGCTACTGTGGAGCGCAGCACTCAGGGATGTAACAGAAGAAAACTTTATTAAAAATGTAATGAGAATTCTAAGTAGATGTAATTAGAAGACTCACTCGAGTGTTTCTAGAACTTAAGGATATTCTAGAACTTAAAACATTTTTCTCAATTAAAAAATTCAACAGAGTTGGAAAAGTGAACAGTCCCTGTTAAAAACACAAATTCAAGGAGTGATATCATTATCATGGCAGAGTGAGCTCTCCACTTAAATTCTCCCCTCTAAGATACAAAGAAAAGGACATTCATAAACCAACAGAGGACATCCACACAACACAAAAGACATCTGAGAGACCCATGCAGCCATACTTCTGAAGGTGGAGGTGCTGGAGCCCCTCTGAGGAAATGGAATGAGGTAAGAAGAATCTTCTCTTCTTCACAAAGGGCAGCAACCCAGGCCCTGTGCATAGCTCTGAGAGGAAAGGGGGGAGGGGGCAGTCCTCCACAGCCCATCACTCTCTGAGGTCCCTCACAGCCCACGGGAAAGCTCCCACACAGAGGTGGCTAGCTATCGTGGGGGTGTCTTCATCAAGCTAACACCCCAGGAAAGCAGATAAAGAGGGAAGAGCAAGAAGCCCCCTGGGATTGCACAGGAGAAAGAAAGCACCCCTCCCCCTGCTGGACACCCCAGTTCAGCAGCTCCAGAAAAGCAGCAGCTGGGTGCTTAGCCACAGATCATGGCAGGCTCAGAATACACAGCTCTTGACCCCCACTCAGTGGTGGCAGGTGGAAGCAGTGATCAAATACCACCACTATGCGGAAGCACAAATCCAGGCTGTCAGGCAGTATGAAAAAATATATTAACTCTCCAGACCAGAAGAAAAACAATGATAAGTACCCAGAAATCAATCCTGAAGGCATAGAAATCTATAATCTAAGTGACAAAGAATTCAAAACAGCTATCATAAAAAGACTCAACAAGTTACAAGAAAATGCAGATAGACAGTTCAATGAATTCAGGAACTTCTTCACAAAAAAGATTGAAACTATAAAGAAAAAACAATCAGAAATATTGGAGGGGATGGCCTGGTGGTGCAGTGATTAAGTGCACACATTCTGCTTTAGCGGCCCAGGGTTCACCAGTTTGGATCCTGGGTGTGGACATGGCACCGCTTGGCAAGCCATGCTGTGGTAAGCATCCTATATCTAAAGTGGAGGAAGATGGGCACAGATATTAACTCAGTGCCAGTCTTCCTCAGCAAAAAGAGAAAGATTGGCAGCAGTTATCTCAAGGCTAATCTTCCCCCTGCAAAAAAGAAATATTGGAGACGAAAAACAGAATGGATGAAACAAAGAAGAATATGGATTCTCTGAACAATAGAGCTGATATTATGGAGGAATGAATCAACAATATTGAGGACAGAAATATAGAAATGCTCCAGATGGAGGAAGAGAGAAAACTAAGCCTAAAAAGAAATGAAGAAATTCTCTGAGAAATATCCAACTCAATTAGGAATTGCAACATAATGATCATAAGTTTTCTAGAGGGAGAAGAGAAGCAGAATGGAGCATAACACTTGTTCAAAGAAATAATAGCTGAGAACTTCCCAAACCTGAGCAAGGAGCTGGAAATACAAGTGAAAGAAGCCAATAGATCTCCTAAAAGACCTTCTCCAAAGCATATAGTAGCGAAGCTGGCAAAAGTCAGTGACAAAGAAAACGTATAAGTGCAGCAAGGCAGAAGAAAATAACTTACAAAGGAACCTCTATCAGGCTTTTAGTGGATTTCTCAGCAGAAATCTTACAGGCTAGGAGAGAGTGGAATGATATATTCAAAACTCTGAAAGACAAAAACTTTCAGCCAAGAATACTTTATCCAGTGAAAATATCCTTCAGATATGGTGGAGAAATAAAAACTTTCCCAGATAAACAAAAGCTAAGGGAATTCATTGCTGCTAGACCCCCGACAAGAAATCCTCAAGAAGGCCCTCAGGCCTGGGGAAAAAAAAAAAAAAAAGAAAGAGGTTACAAAGCCCTGAGGAAAGAGATAAATAGGTAGACAAAATCAGAAAATTGTAGCTATCCATAAGAACAGGTTAGCAAACACTCAAGTATAACGATAAAGATAAAGGGAAAGAAAACACCAAAAATAAATATAATCTTGTCATTTTAACCACAAATTCACAACGTAAGATGTGACAGAAACAACTGAGAAGGAGATGAGGAAAGAGAGGGAATCGGCTTAATCTAAGGAAGTAAGAGGTTATCAGAAAATGGACTATCTCATCTATGAGATTTTTCATAAAAACCTCATGGTAACCACTAAACAAATAATTAGACAGAGATACAAATAATAAATAAGGAGAAAATGAAGAAAACCAGCATAGAAAACTACCTAACCAAATTGGTAGTCCGAAACACACGGGATGAGAAACAAAGGAAAAGCAGAAGAACCAAAAAATGAGCAATAGGGGCTGGCCCGGTGGCGCAGCGGTTAAGTGTGCACGTTCCACTTCTCAGTGGCCCGGGGTTCGCCGGTTTGGATCCCGGGTGCGGACATGGCACCGCTTGGCACGCCATGCTGTGGTAGGCATCCCACAGATAAAGTAGAGGGAGATGGGCATGATGTTAGCTCAGGGCCAGGCTTCCTCAACAAAAAGAGGAGGACTGGCAGTAGTTAGCTCAGGGCTAATCTTCCTCAAAAAAAAAAAAAGGGCAATAAATTAGTAGCATTAAGCCCTCATATAGCAATACTCACTCTAAGTATAAATGGACTGAATTCTCCAATCAAAAGACACAGAGTGGTGAGATGGGTTAAAAAACAAGATACAACAATATGCTGCCTCCAGGAAACACATCTCAGCTCTAAAGACAGGCTCAGAGTGAAGGGATGGAAGAGATACTCCAAGCTAATGGCAAACAAAAGAAAGCAGGTGTTGCCATACTTGTATCAGACAAAGAAGACTTCAAGATAAAACAGGTAAAGGGGCCGGCCCCGTAGCCGAGTGGTTAAGTTCGCGTACTCTGCTGCAGGCGGCTCAGTGTTTCGTCAGTTCGAATCCTGGGCGTGGACATGGCACTGCTCATTGAGCCACGCTGAGGCGGTGTCCCACATGCCACAACTAGAACGACCCACAACGAAGAGTATACAACTATGTACCCAGGGGCTTTGGGGAGAAAAAGGAAAAAAAAAAAACGATAAAACAGGTAAATAGAGACAAAGAGGGGCAGTATATGATGATAAAAGGGTCACTCCACCAAGAAGACATAACACTTATAAATATCTGTGCACCCAACACAGGGGCACCAAAGTACAATCAGCAACTATTAACAAGAGGAGATATTAACAATAATGCAATAATAGTAGGGGACCTCAACACTCCACTCATATCAATGGATAGATCATCCAGACAGAAAGTCAACAGGAAACAGTGGAATTAAATGAAAAACTAGAGCAGATGGACTTAAATAGATATATATATAGAACACTCCATCCAAAACCCAGCAGAATATACATTCTTCTCAAGTGCACACGGAACATTCCCAAGGTTAGACCATATGTTGGGAAACAAGGCAAGCCTCAATAAACTTAAGAAGACTGAAATAATATCAAGCATCTTTTCTGACCATAATACTATGAAACTAGAAATTATCTATAAGAAAAAAGCTGAGAAAGGGACAAAGATGTGGAGACTAAACAACATGTTACTGAAAAACCAGTGGATCACTGAAGAAATTAAAGGAGAAATAAAAAAATATCTGGAGACAAACGAAAATGAAAATACATCATACCAACTCATGTGGGATGCAGCAAAAGTGGTCCTAAGAGGGAAATTCACCACAATACAGGCACATCTTAATAAACAAGAAAAATCTAAAATAAGCAATGTCAAACTACACCTAACAGAATTAGAAAAAGAAGAACAAAGCCCAAAGTCAGCAGAAGGAGGGAAATAATAAAAATCAGAGCAGAAATAAATGAAATTGAAACAAAAAAGACAGTAGAAAGGTTCAATGAAACCAAGAGCTGGTTCTTTGAGAAGATAAACAAAATTGACAAACCCTTAGCTAGACTCACTAAGAAAAAGTGAGAAACCTCCAATAAATAAAATTAGAAATGAAAGAGGAGAAATTACATTGCATACCACAGAAATACAACAGATTATAAGAGAATACTATGAAAAACAATATGTCAACAAATTGGACAATCTAGAAGAAATGGTTAAATTCTTAGACTCTTACAACCTCACAAAGCTAAATCAAGAGAAAATAGATAATCCAAATAGACCAATCACAAGTCATGAGATTGAAATAGTAATCGAAAACCTCTTAAAACATAAAAGCCCAGGATCAGATGGCTTCTCTGGAGAATTCTATCAAATATTCAAAGTAGATTTATTACCTATCTTTCTCAAACTATTCAAAAAAATTGGGGAAGATGGAACACTTCCTAACACATTCTATGAGGCCAACATCGCCCTGACACCAAGGTCAGACAAGGACAAGACAAAGAAGGAAAATTACAGGCCAATATCACTGATGAACATAGACGCAAAAATCCTCAACAAAATATTGGCAAGCCGAATACAGCAATACATCAAAAAGATCATACACCATAATCAAGTGAGATTTATACCAGGGATGCAGGGATGGTTCAACATTCACAAATCAATCAATGTGATACACCACATCAACAAAATGAGGAATAAAAACCACATGATCATCTCAATAGGTGCAGAGAAAGCATTTGACAAGATCCATCATCCATTTATGACAAAAACTCTTAGCAAAGTGGGGATAGAAGGAAAGTACCTCAACATAATAAAGGCCATATATGACAAACCCACAGCCAACATCATACTTAATGGGGAAAAACTGAAACCCATTCCTCTGAGACCAGGAACAAGACAAGGGTGCCCACTCTCACCACTCTTATTCAACATAGTACTGGAGGATTTGGCCAGAGGAAGTAAGCAAGAAAAAGAAATAAAAGGAATCCAAATAGGAAATGAAGAAGTGAAACTCTTGCTGTTTGCAGATGACATGGTTTTATATGTAGAAAATCCTAAAGAACCCATAAGAAAACTATTATAAATAATCAACAACTACAGCAAAGTTGCAGGGTACAAAATCAACTTACAAAAATCAGTTGCATTTTTACACTCTAATAACAAACTAACAGAAAGAGAACTCAAGAATACAATCCCATTTACGATCACAACAAGAGAATAAAATATCTAGGAATAAATACAACCGAAGAGGCGAAAGACCTATACAAGGGAAAACTATAAGACATTACTGAAAGAAATCGATGGTGACATAAAGAAATAGAAAGATATTCCATGCACATGGATTGGAAGAATAAACATAGTCAAAATGTCCACACTACCTAAAGCAATCTACAGATTCAATGCAATCCCAATCAGAATCCCAATGATGTTCTTCACAGAAATACAACAAAGAATCCTAAAATTCATAATGAGCAACAAAAGACCCTGAATAGCTAAAGCAATCCTGAGAAAAAAGAACAAAGCTGGAGGCATCACAATACCTGATGTCAAAATATACTACAAACCTATAGTAACCAAAACAGCATGGTACTGGTTCAAAAACAGGTACACATATCAACAGAACAGAATTGAAAGCCCAGAAATAAAATGACACCTCTACGGACAGCTAGTCTTTGACAAAGGAGCCAAGAATATCTGATGGCGAAAGGAAAGTCTCTTCGATAAATGGTGTTGGGAAAACTGCACAGCCACCTACAAAAGGATGAAAGTAGAGCATGATCTTTCACCATATATAAAAATAAACTAAAAATAGATCAAAGACTTGAAGGTAAGACCTGAAACCATAAAACTTTTGGAAGAAAATATAGATAGTACACTCTTTGACACTGGTCTTAAGAGGATCTTTTTGAATACCATGTCTACTTGGACAAGGGAAACAAAAGAAAAAATAAACAAGTGGGACTTCATCAGACTAAAGAACTTCTGCAAGGCAAAGGAAACCAGGATCAAAACAAAAAGACAACCTAACAATTGGGAGAAAATATTTGCAAATCATATATCTAACAAGTGGTGAATCTCCATAATATATAAAAAACTCACACAATTGAACAACAAAAAAACAAACACGCTGATCAAAAAATGGGCAGAGGATATCAACAGACATTTCTCTGAAGAGGACATACAGATGGCCAATAGGCACATGAAAAGATGTTCAACATCACTAATCATCAGGGAAACGCAAATCAAAACTATACTAAGATATCACCTTACACCTGTTAAAATGGTCATAATCACTAAGACAAAAACTAACAAACGTTGGAGAGGTTGTGGAGAAAAGGGAACCCTCATACGCTGCTGGTGGGAATGCAAACTGGTGTAGCCACTATGGAAAACAGTATGGGGATTTCTCAAAAAATTAAAAACAGAAATACCATATGACCCAGCCATCCCACTATTGGGTATTTATCCAAAGAACTTGAAACCAACAATTCAAAGAGACTTATGCACCCCTATGTTTGTTGCAGCATTATTCACAATAGCGAAGACATGGAGGCAACCCAAGTGCCCATTGACTGATGAATGGATAAAGAAGATGTGGTATATATACACAATGGAATACTACTCAGCCATAAAAAAGACAAAATTGTCCCATTCACCACAACATGGATGGACCTTGAGGGTATTATGTTAAGCAAAATAAGCCAGACAGAGAAAGACAAACATCATATGATTTCACTTATACGTGGAAGATAAACACACAGACAAAGAGAACAGTGCAGTGGTTACCAGGGGGAAGTGGGTTGGGAGGTGGGAAAAAAAGGTGAAGGAACACACTTACATGGTGACTGAAAAATAATAATGAACAACTGAAATTTCATAATGTAAACTATTATGACTTCAATTTAAAAAATCATGTTCTAGATGAATATTTAGTAACCTAAAAATTTACAAAAACAACACAAATTCAGCCCAAAAATATACAGAAATCTCTCTGATGAGGGAAAAAATAGGGGTCATGGGAGACAGATACTTCTGAAAGGCTTATAATACGCAAGTAATCAAAGGTCCCAAAGGGGCAAAAAAGAACACATAGACCAGAAGTAATAATCAAATAAATAATAGAGGAATACTTTTCTGAAGAGGACAAAAAATTGAGTCTTCACATTGAAAAGCATCCTGAACTCACAAGCAGCACAATGAGAAAGGATACACACCTAGAATCTTTCACCTGGTGAAATTCCTGAACCTCAAGGATGATGAGAAAATCTTACAGGTTCCAGGCAGAAAGAACAGGTCACCTCCAGAGGAAGTAATCGTCCAGCGCTGGGCTTGCTCACAGCCTTCTCTGCCTCTCTCAATCCATGGTTTGGAAAGACCACGTGCCTAAGGAAATCCACATCTCTCCTACTCCCCCAGTCAGTGTTGCCGCTGCAGTATCCGCACTCTGGTTTCACTTTAATTGCATGTTAGGAAACTTCCGGTGAGTCAGGCACTCAGACTGTCATTGCCTAGTGCATTCACACCTCCTCTCTTCTCTCTTCTCTTTCGGAACTTTGCTTCCTCCTCTAAGAAAACTAAAACAATCCAGAGAATTTGTCCAGATTCCCACCACACAATCTACCCACCTCTCAGCATCTGCACCACATATTCTGCTCTCCTCTGATTTTAGCAATATCTCTGATCCTCTCTCGTGCACTCTCTCTCACTTACGGAAAGACATCACTCAAGCAAGCCTCCCCCCTCTCTCATATCTGATCATTTTTTTGCCTTCGATAATGGCTATCAGCATTCAAATATATTATTATTTCTTCCACCTTGAAAACCAACCAACCAACCAACCAACCAACCAACCTCCCTCTCAACCTTATTTCCCCTTCTTGTTACCAATCCATTTCTTTGCTCTCCTTTGCAGCAACACTCCTCAAAGCAGTTGTCTGTATTCCCTGTCTACAATTCCTCTCCTGTTTTTCTCTTCTAAAACAACTCCATTAAGACTTTGTCTTCCACCGCTCCATCGACCCACTGTTGTGAAGACCACCAGCAACTTCATGTAGTCAACGCAGTGATCAGTCCTCAGTCCCCACAGCACTTGACCCCACAGTCCACCTTTCCTTTTCCCTGTTTCCTCTCTTTACTTGGCTTCCAGGATGCCATGCTCTCCTGGTTGTCTTCCTGCCTCACTAGTGGCTCCTTCCCCATCTCCATTTCTGCGCCTCTTTTCCTGACCAGTGTTAATTTGGTCTAAATTAATATTCCTATTCTCCTAAGTGAAGGCTGTCCAAGTTTATATAGTGTTAGCCATTCTTCAGGACAATGATTTTCTTTTGATTAAAAGGTATGGAGAAATCGCCACATCAGCAAATGAAAAAAAGAAACAAGAATCAAATAATTGTCAAGTAGCAAAAAATAACAAAAATGATAATGTCTAATGTAGCCAGGGTTACTTGGTTTGTGTCATTGCAAATAATCAATAATCATTCTATTGTAAAAGGAAAGGGGAAAGAGAGTTTTATTCAAGCCAAACTGAGGACTATAGCCTGGGAGCCGCAGCCCTTGCAAGGAAGAAGGTGCTCCGGAAAAGAATGATTTTCAGCATAGTTCTATACCATTTCCAAACAAAGAGACATACACCAAGCATGACAGGGGTACATTCTTTCAAGAGTTCAAGTAGATATTTTGTTACAAATTAGCATGTACACAGTAGGTCAACACGACCCTGGAATCATGTTGGGAGACTTATCTTGAGAGAATGTTGGCAACATAGGAAAGGAGGCATCAATTCATGTCTTTAGAGTATATTCTTCACTTAGGATAAGGATTAAAGCAGATGTACAATGAATATTTGACAAGCCACAAGTCAGGCCTTTTGGTTCAAATAAAATTTCAAGTTTACACCAGAATGGCTTCCCCATACACCTCAGTATATAACAAATTTTTTTATATCACTTTGGAAAAGACCAATTTGCTGGTGGCACTGCCTCCTGGTTAAATAAGTCCCCAGTGTGTAGCAGGCTCTCTAAAGTGTGTACAAACTCTTTAAAGCGGTAATTCTATTTTGAAAAGACACTCTAAGAAAATAATCCAAAAGGGAAAAAAATATATCAGTTACAGAAGTACCAATATAGGTGCTCCATTTATAACGCAAAATTTATGAATAAAATGACAGAGGCAGTGGCAGACGCCTGGCAGGTGGGAGAGGCCACCATGGACGGGTGTGTGGGGACCAACCTACAGGTAAATTATGGGAGCTTTATACATTGAAATACTGTCTAGAGTAAATTCATGAGGTCTGTGTTAACATTGGAAATGTTTTAAACGAAAGTGATCTGAATGGAAAAAAAGGGGAGGCACAAAATAGTACTTACCTACTGATTGCAGGTGTGTAAAAACAATTCAGGCTATAAATGTTCACTTGGAAAAAAATTATTTACAGCCTTCAATGAAGATGGCAACATGCTGGGCACTGACAAGAGAAAGGCACAGACATACAGGAATAACGCGCAACAAGGAAGTTCAAGCTGCGGTCTGGGCTCCCTCAAAGGCCCTGTTAAGCTCTCAACTGGACATAGGGCGTGGTGGACGCCAGGGGGCGCTCCAAGCACGTCTCCACGTCCCTGGGGCCCTCGGGGCCGCGCGCGCTCCCCAGGGCGCTCCGGGCGCGCCGCATCCGCTCCCGGCTCCGTCCCTGCCGCCTGCCGCCCGCCGCCAGGGGGCGCCGCAGGCTGCCCGGCGCTCGGCTCGCCGCCCCGGAGCGCCAGCGCGGGCGAGCGGCGGGGGCCGGCCTGGCGGCGGCCATGGACCGCTTCGTGTGGACCAGTGGCCTCCTGGAGATCAACGAGACCCTGGTGATCCAGCAGCGCGGGGTGCGCATCTACGACGGCGAGGAGAAGGTAGGGCGGCGCGCGGCCCGGCCCGGCCCCGCTCCCAGCCCTCGGCGCGCACCCAGGCCGGCCCGCCCGGCCTCCTCTTGTGGGCCCGGCTCGGGCCGCGGCCTCGGGCGGCGGCGCCTCCCCACCGGCGGCTCCCGGCCCCGGCTCCGGCTAGGGAACGCGGCGGCGCGCGCGGCCGACGGCAGCTCCCCTCCGCCCGCCGCCTTCCTGCTCGGCGCGGCCGGGCCTGCGCGCTCGGGGCGGCGGCCCCAGGCCCCTCGGTGCACCGATCTCGGCGTCACGACCCGGCAGGCCCGCCCCGCCTTTGCGAGCTGCGGCCGAGCCTCTCCGTCTCCTCCCCCGGGGGCCCTGGTGGGGGACCTCGTGGCAGCCGCGCGGTTCCAGTCTGCGCGGGCCGGGGCGGGGCCGGGCGGCTTTGAAGGGATTTCTGAAAGGAGGTGTCGGTGGGTGGCTGGGACGCCCTCGATAAGGATTCTTTATTGGGAGTTACTTTAGAGAGCAGCCTGTCCCGTGATGTCGCGGGCCCTGCCGGGTGGTCCAGGCGGCACCCTTCCCAGATGCGTTTGCACATTAGGAGGAGAAATAGGAACTGTGTGTAAACATTGTGTGGAGACGTCAAACTACGGGCATTTCATCCTATTCTAGCTGAAATGGATAGGCTGGAATTAGGAAAATTTTAAAAACACGTTTACTCACTAGCAGTTTCAGTTCCCAGAAGTTTTCACTTGCCCCCCCCCCCCCCTTCCCTGCAGTTTGGTTCATGAAACTTCCTTCTGTGCTTCTGCACTCGTTCGTGGAGCTGCTCGGTGCTTGCAGAAGCCTGGGCTTCCTTCCTCCTGGATGCTGGAGGGCAGGGGTTACCCCGCTGCGACAGGGGACCCAGGTGTTCTGCCTCCCGTAGGGCGTTTCCCACGTACTGTTTGGCCTGCATTGTTGAGTCAAGGTCTTTCTCTTAAATATTTGCTTGGACTTACTCCATTTACTGCCTCATTCTTTTTTTCACTTGATCTCACTTGGGTTTGCATCTTTTGGTTGGAGTGACAGCTCAGTGTTTTTGTTTTTTACACCAAGGTCCCACCTTTGGAACTGTTTTCAGTGGGAAGCGTAATCAACCTGCGTTAGCCGGTTTGGCTACGCCCCTACTCTCAGAACCCATGCTGACAGTGATGCGGTGATCTTCAAAGACTTTTCCAAAGCCACTCCCTACAGAAAGTCACGCTTTCTCTGAGCACCACACTCTGTCGTTCTTTGTGATTCCAGTATGCAAATTAGGAACACTCTGCCTGGCACATAATATAACTGTGATATATTTAAAACAATAAAAAAATCAAAACCATTGGTACCTGTATATAAAAAACCATTACTAAACCAGCAAATTCTAGTTTTTGCTTTTAAATGTCTTGCTTTCTGTTTTAGCAGACAAGTAGATATAGGTATCAGAGGATTAAGAAGAAAGCTGTGGGAAAACTAGTTGAGAGCCTTTGATCTAGCCAAGAATTCTCAACTGTTCTAAAAGCTGGGCGTGGTGAGAGAGGGGTGTGGTTGTCTTGAGTTGAAGCAGAGCTCTAAGAGGAGCCTGCTCCACGCTGTGGCCCCTGGGCTGGGTCTACTCAGTCACTTGCTGAGCTGTCCCTAGTATGGCTGCGGGCCAGGCTGATTCCTGGGGGAACATCCTGTGTCCTGGCTTCCTCCTCTGCTGGAAGGCTTCCAGACCTCACGTGGTCTAAAGACTCTAGGAAGCTGCACATAGGCCTCCAGGTCTGATCAAGTTTCCTTTCAAAATCTTTCACTGGCTCCATTGATCTAGGTACTGCCGTCCAGGCTTCTTAGCCTTCATGGCTTTGGAGCCCAACACGTTCCCCAGGTGAGTGTGCAGTGGCTGTCTCAGAGACCAGCTGGGCGCTCCTGGAGGGCAGGAAGGGTGCCTTACTCAGCCTTGTTATTTTCTGGCTCATTGTGGGTATGAAATATGTTTTTTTAAAAACCCTGAATAAGTGGAGCATCTACTCTGTCCCAATAATTTTGTACATGATCTCGTTCAATCCTCTCACCGGACATGTGAGGTGAGCATTTTACTGAATGAGAAAATAACTCGCAGAGAGAAAGTGACTTGCCCAAGATCCACAGAATTAGTTATCAGGAGAGACAGGAGTTAAATATCTGTTGATCAGACTCCCACAGCTTTGTTCACTGCGCTGCGGCACTTCAAAAATACAGCAGTCACCCGTGGCAGCCTCTTTGTGTAATGTTTGATATAGCTAATCCTCCCACAGATGAGGACAGAGACCCTCAGTTGACAGTAGAGAAAAACTGTGACCTGTCCAAGGTCCACAATTAGTGATTGGTGGAGCGAGAATAGGCTGTTCTTCCCACCGCCCAGGTGCCTCTTGTGAATAAATTCGTGCTTGCTTGTTTATACAGGCATGGATTTCATGGGCCCAGTATGACCACATAGTGTGTTTTCATAAGCAGTGTGGACAGGTCATTTGTTTCAATTCACAGAAGCTTCTCTAGCCTCAGCCAAGTTACAAAATAATGTAAGAAGTGTGTTAAAATAATGTTAGTAGTGTGTAAAGTGACAAGTTGGCAGCATATACTAGAAGGTTTAGAAAATGTTTATTTTCTTACAGCTAGCTATTTTACTTCTAGGAATTTACCCTTGGGAAATTATCAGAGAGGCAGAAAAATATAATGAATGAGGATGCTCGTCTCAGCTTTATTATATATTATATATTATATATTATTAGGGAAAAATTGGAAGCAGTCTGAATGTCCACCAAAGGGGTTGGTTAATTAAATCTGACATGCCCTAATCAGTATGAGGAATTGCTAATGATAGGCTGCTAAGTGAAAAAAGCAAGTTACAGAACTGTAAATATCATGGCCTCATTTTATCTAAAGATTGTACACACACACACATACATATATGTATACACGTACACATATACATGCATGTCTACGTGTATACCTGTGTGTGTATACACAGACACACTGCCTAATATGATTATGAGTGATTTTCATTTTCTTTTTTAGACTTTAAAAAAATGTTTTGCAGATTTTCAATAGTGTATTACTTTTATAACAGAAAAATGTTAAATTAAAAACAAAAGAAGCGCAATCAGAGCTTATTCAGCAAATGCCTAAATTAGATCAAGTTTTTAAGTAGTTAACATTATTCTACCTCTGAATGGTAGAAGCAAACCAGCTGAAACTTGTCTGTCAGATTTAGCTCATAATCCCTGGAATGCCTGAAGGGAACTATTACACAATTTCTTCCTTGGAGCAGCAGCGTTTTTCATTTGCACATTCTTAATTGACATAGCAAGGGAACATACTCTGGCTTCAGCTTTACATTCACATCCTTATACTTGGATTTCAGTAAGATAACATGCAGTTTCTTAATCAGAGTTGTTATGCTCTGATGTAGCATCATGTACTCTCAAGTTGATTAAATATTTTCTTTTGGAAAGGAGAAATCTTAATCATTGGCAAAAAAGAGATTTTTAAAATATCTTAATCTCACTTCTTTGGTTTCGCATACAGATTAACCAAAACATTTGAAGCCAGACTGACTTAAGTTCCAGGAATATGTATATTCTATTTCTGATTCAGAGGGAAACATGGAACTCATGAAGTTTTTTCTCAAAAGTGTTGAAATGCTTTGGTGGGAGAATCTCTCACAGAGTGTATTTCACCTAGATGGTTCAGGAGGTCTCTTACCGTTAAAGCTTATTAATCATATTATTTAATACTTTCTAATATTAATATATTAGTAATACAGTCATACCTTACTCTTAGAAAATAATTTTTTAAAATTCACATCAAAAATGTGTTGATTATTTATTATACAAGGACTTTTTTGGCAAAAAACAAAGTGTTTTGGGGCCAGCCTCGTGGCCAAGTGGTTAAGTTTGTGCGCTCTGCTTCAGTGGCCCAGGGTCCGTTGGTTCAGATCCTGGGCGCAGATGTATACACTGCTCATTGAGCCATGCTGTGGCGGCATCCCACATAGAAGAACTAGAATGACCTACAACTAGGATATACCACTATGTACTGGGGCTTTGGGGAGACAGAAGGGGGGAAAAAAAAGAGGTAGATTGGCAACAGGTGGTGTTAGTTCAAGGCCAATCTTCCTCACCAAAAAGCATGCCTTAAAAAAAAAAAGTGGGCCAGCCCCGTTGCGCAGCAGTTAAGTACGCAGGTTGTGCTTTGGCAACCAGGGTTCACTGGTTTGGATCCTGGATGTGGACATGGCACGGTGTGGCAAGCCATGCTGTGGTAGGTGTCACACATATCAAGTAGAGGAAGATGTTAGCTCAGGACCAGTCCTCCTCGGGAAAAAGAGGAGGATTGGCAGATGTTAGCTCAGGGCTAATCTTCCTTGAAAAAAATAAAATAAAATAAAAAATTTTTTAAAAAGTAGTTGTTTAAAAACAAAGTTTTTCTGCATATGTTTGATTTAACAAGAAATAATTTATATACATTTGAGAGTTACATGAAGTTATATATGCCTGTAACAAATTTCTTTATCATTTTTTTAATTAGACAAATAATGAAGTTGTTAAATATGGGTAAGCCAATAGAAGAAACTTGAAATAATCAGTAATCCTAGTACCCACAAACAGTTACTTTAGGCATATTCTGTGTGTGTGTGTTTGTGAGTGTGTGTATGTGTTTGTGAGTGTGTGTGTGTAATCATGCTATCTATACAATTTTTTTAAAATGTTTTTATTTATTTTTTATTTTTTAATGAGGAAGATTCACCCTGAGCTAACATCTGTTGCCAATCTTCTGCTTTTTTTTTTTGCTTGAGGAAACTAGCCCTCAGCCAACATCTGTGCCAGTCTTCCTCTGTCTTGTATGTGGGTCGCCGCCACAGCATGGCTGATGAGTGGTATAGGTCAGCTTCTGGGATCCAAACCCATGAATCTGGGCCACTAAAGTGGAGCATGCTGAACTTAACCACTACACCACCAGCCTGGCCCCTATCTGTACCAGTTTGAAACCTACTTTTTTCTATATTAATATCATGAGTAGATTGTAATACATTGTCAATTGCATACATAATTAAATTTATGATTATTTTTACTTAAGAATGATATATAATGTTCTAATTGATTATCTACTTGACCAATATTTTTAATCACATATTTTAAACTCAGAAGGATTATTATTTGTAATAAACTAGACCCTCTCTAAAATGCTTTCCTTTTAGTTTGTGTTGTAAGGCAACCTTATAAATGGGACCAACTTTGGAACTTTTGAAATAATTAATTACCCCTCAACAGGGTACAAGCAAGTCCTACCTTGACAAATTCTGCTTTCTAGTAATTAGAGTTAATAAAAATGCTTTCAGTATATTTTTTGCTTTTAACGGAAATGAAGTGGTTTGATTTATTAATCTCTTGGGTTCCAACTCTAAAATTTGCTTATTTTTCAATGCATGATAGCAAATTACGAAGATTAAAGATTTGGTCCTAAGGACCTAGCTGGCATTTTTTGTGATTGTATTATAGTTGAAAAAACATTGTTACATTTATATTTTGAGTAGGTGATACAATCCCATGATAAAAATTCAAAAACCGCAAAAAGTATAAAGTTAAAAGGCTCCCTCCCACCCTTGTCTCTTTGTCACCCAGTTTCCCCTCAGAGGCCACCAGCACATCATTCTGGAGAGCTGTGTATATATGTCATACATAAGTATTTGTATAAAATATACTGTTTTTTCCATTTTAAGGTATAAATTTGTAATATACTATGCATACAAAGTTCTAAATCTTGCTTTTTGCACTTTATCTGGGTGGAGAATTTACCATATTTCATCAATTCTAAATGCACATTTCCCCCCCCACATTTTAACAGCTCTGGAATTAGGATGCATCTTACAATCAATAGCATCTTAGATTTTATCAAATACAGTAAGTCCATAACGAGTCTCCTTGTTCTTTTTAATGACTGAGTAGTCATTCGTTGTATAGAGTACATTTCCCCATTGATGGACATTAAATTGTTTTCTACCTTTTGCTTTTGACAAACAGCAGTGAAGAGCCTAGAAGCATATCATTGTACACACGTGTGAATTCCTCTGTGGTATAAATTCCTAGAAGTGCAATTATTGGGTCAAAGAATATGTGGTATTTGTATTTTTGATAGATATTAATACATTGCCCTCCATAGAGGTTGTCCCTTCAGCAATGTGTGCAAATGCTTATTTCCCCTATGCATCACAAGCACAATATTATCAAACTTTTTGACATCTGCCACTCTTATGGATTAAAGAGATTTCTTGATGTTTTCTGAATTTGCCTTTTTCTTATTATCAGTGAGATTGGGCATCTGTTAATGTATTTGAGTCACTAGTAGTTCCTCTTCTCTGAACTTTCTGTTAATAGTCTTTGCCCATTTCTCTAACAGATTATAGGCTTTTTTCTTATTGATTTGTAAGAGTATTTTATATATTGAGGAAATCAGTGCTTTGTCTCTGTTTTGGGTTACAGTTATTTTCCCCAGTTTTCCATCTTTGCTCTTGGTGGTTTTTGCCGTGAAGAATTTATGTGCATATGTGTATGTGGAATTGAATTTATCAGTCTTTTCCTCTAATGCTAATGGGTTTAATGTTTTTCTTAGAAAGACCTTCTTCACTCTGACATTATTTAAAAAATCCTCTCAAGATTTTTTTCTAGTGCTTTTATAATGTTTTTTCTTTTTAACTCATATATTTGGTCCATCTAGAACTTATTTTGCTGTAGTATGTTAGGTATAATTTCAACTTTATGTTTTTTTTCTACTGGGCACCTCAGTTGTCCCAGTGCCATTGATTGATTCTCCATCCATACTTATTTTTGTATGTGCTTGTATCTATTTCTGGATTTTCTTATTACTTAAAAATTATTTAAAAAAATTATGTGAGTGTTATACATGAATTCAATCTCATGGTAAAAAAAATTCAATCAATGTTGAAGTAGGTAGTTTTTAAAGAGGGCCCTTTGCTTCTCTTCCTTCCATTTCCTCACACTTTTTCTGAGATAATCATTGTTAACAAATCACTGAGTATTCCATTTAGACCTTTTTCTACTGCTTCTGTGTGTATGTATGTATATATATATCACACGTGTATGTATATGTATATATATGTGTATATATATATCTCACATGTAGTTTGGGGGAATATGGAGATTATCTATACCTACCTATCTATCTGTGTGATTACATTATATGTAATATGCTGTAAACTGCCTTTTCCTCCACTATGTCTATGTCTTAGAGTTCTATGATAGTCCGTCTAGCTCTACCTCATTATTCTTTTTAACATGCATGGATTCCATAGTATGAATGTAAATAGTTGATTTAGCCACTTCCCTATTGTTACACTTCTAGGTGGTTTGGAATTTTTTCCTAATTTTAGCAAGGCTGTATATATAGCTTATGAAATGTGTGGCACTGCTTCTCTTTAATTGGTGGTAAGCCTAATTCTAAAATGTGTATTTATATGATTAAGTTACTCTTGTGTAATTCGTGAGAAAGAAAATCTGGACCACACTGAGTGATATGTTATTAATATTTTGTGATAATCTTGTCTTTCTAGATAAAATTTGATGCTGGGACCCTCCTTCTCAGTACACACCGACTAATTTGGAGAGATCAGAAAAATCATGTAAGACAGAGTTTTTGCATCTGTTCTAGGTTTTAAATCGCTGAAGTTTTTATTCCCTTTCTGGCAAATCTATATGTGGATGCAATAAATTTTCATTTTCAGAATGTCAAAAGAGTGTGACCCATGTGCTCTCTTAATGGAGAGCAGATAGAGGAGTTAGGGTGTTGTCCCTCATTCAGCTCCAGAAAAGTCTGTAGTTACTGAAGAGGGAGTCACGCTGACTCTTGTCTTTTAAACACCAGTCAGATCCTACCCCATACGTGAATGTTCAGTGTGTAATGGGAACAGTTCTCCTATTCGTTGTCAGGGGTCCTTCAAAAAATTCATGCGCTCTCAAAACAGTCTGTTCTCCCTGACTGTTGTTGAGAATGAGGAGGATGCTGCGAAGTGTGTGCTTTTACCTAGATACCAAGAAGAACTGCCTCTAAGTCACTCAGCAAGAGGAGAAACCCCCTTGTTTTTTCATTTCTAGGAAGAGAGAACAGGTTATGTGTATAGAGCTGATATCTTTATTCCACAGAGCTTTAACTTGAAAGTGTGTGTGTGTGTGTAAATTTAAGCGTTGCCGGTAAAATAAGCAGTCTTTTCTACATTATTTTCATAATTCCCTCCCCTTGAAATGTCAATTCCACAAATAAACTATATACTGTACTGAGGCTCTGTGAAAGGCCACTAACCGTTGCAAAAACTGAGATTCTTTTTGCCCCTGAGAAACCAATTTTTGCCCCCTTAGTGGTGCTATTACCCTTGTTGATAATGCATGCCTTGGAACTGTTAATGTCGTCTAATTCTTTTAAAAGAAATATACATTCAGGAAAGAAATCTTTTTTGGAGGGATTGGCATCCTTAATCCATGTGTTTATAAATTAAATAATCTTTGTGTAATTCTTTGATGAGCATATAAAGAGGCTAATTTAGAAATCATTAGACCTATTAAATTAAAAACCAGTCATTTATAATAATTTTCAAAATTCAATGTACTAATAAAGGGAAACTACATGAGTGTTTTCTGTTAAAAATGAATTGTGGGTGGATGAGTGAAGGCTAGAAAATTATAAAGAAGAAAAATCACCCATATGACACATTTCTTAAAGTTGTTTTGATTTACCTGTTCTATTTTTTGTCTTCCATATAAGAATATATTATATGTAAAAAGAATATATTATATGTAAAAAGTTTTCACATAAATACTGCTTTTTAAAAGATGTACCTACTGTAAAAACAAAGGAAGTTACAGCAGCTTTTAAACCTCTTATTTCTTTCATGTAGCAAAATGCCAGTATTGTTTTCATTCAGTTTTTCCTCGTTTATTTAAGGAATAAAATCACATTCTTATTTTTATTATTAGGTATCTTAAAGGTATATGGCACTCTATTAATGCTATAAAACAACGATTTCTGACGAGTCTCCTGAATCGTGTTTTCCATCAATTTCCTCCTAGGAATGCTGCATGGCCATTCTTCTTTCCCAAATTGTATTTATTGAAGAACAGGCAGCTGGAATTGGGAAAAGGTAAGGTCTATATATTACGGACTTTATTCACAAAAATGTTTCCAGTCAAGCTGTTATCACTAACTTAGTTGCTCAATTGCTGTGCTGTGAGTGCACATGTGGGAATGAATCTGTTGATTGTGTTTGGGGGCTTTATAAATAAAAGGAGTTCCCCGTAGATGGTATTTTCCCACCTTAAACTCATTGATGAATGGAAGTCATTTTTTTTTTTGAATTATTTTATTGAGGTCATAATGGTTTATAACATTGAAATTTCGGGTGTACATTATTATTTATCAGTTTTTGTATGGACTGCATTGTGCTCTCCATCAATAGTCCAGTTTTTATCCATGACCATACATATGTACCCCTTTACCCTTTTTGCCCCCTCCTCCCCACCCCCTTCCCCTCTGCTAACCACTTAATCTATTCTCTTTGTCCATGTGTTTGTCTGTCTTCCAACTATGAGTGAAATCACATGATTTTTGTCTTTCTCTGTCTGGCTTAGTTCACTTAATATCATACCCTTGAGGTCCATCCATGTTATTGCAAATGGGATGATTTTGTCTTTTTAAATTGCTAAGTAGTATTCCATTGTATATATATATATATATAACATCTTCTTTATCCATTCATCAGTTGATGGGCCTTTGGGTTGCTGGAAGTCATTCTTTAAAGCATGAATCAAATACTAAGGTTTGCTATAATATCCTTGGGTGATAATAAATGTGGGCCAGCTATCTCTGTATATATTTCCACAAACATTTGCTTTTACATGTCTGTGTATGTATCATTCAGTACTTAAAATCAGAACTGACCTGTCTGAGAAAAATAACTGAGTTTGCTCCTATTTCTAGTTGATCATTAAGTTTCTCAACTTTGACTTTTTCAGGTATTAGTATTAAATAGAGTATCATAATAGTTATTGTCCAAATTGGGCCATTTATAAGAGTACTGGGGGTGCTGTGTACAGTTAGACCAGGGCAAGCATAAAATGGTTCTGTCCCAGGCAGATCAGGAGATGTGCTCCCCCTGGTTTAAAGCTACAGGTTAAAGTCCTTCTGTTTATTCAAGTATATCAAAATTCTGGCTTTATATTTTAAGTATGCATAATTGAGGGCAACTTATGAACAAATACTGCTGATAAGGAATTTTTTTTTTTCCATGTGGGCTGATCTTTAGCTTTAGCTGAGTTAGGTACTTCAGTAGAAGTTAAACAAATGTTGAGCTTCACTGAAAATGCAATGTGTGCCTTAATTATAATGATGTAGCTAGCATAAGAGATTGCTTGGCATAAAAGAAACTAACCAACATTTTGAAAAGTTTAATAAGGCATAGATTTCTAGAGTAGGCTATTTCTCTGATTTATATTTTCCCCCTTGTCACTTTTCTCCATCTTACTAAGTTCTTTTTTTAAATTGAGGTATAATTGGCATACAGCATTATATTAGTTTCAGGTGTACGACATAATTCATTATTTGTATATGTTGCTTTTCTGATTAAGTTCTACAAAGTGAAACTTTAAAAGTGTTCCAGATCATTTGCATTTTCCCCTGCTTTGCCAAGGAAATCTAAACTCTCTAACAAAATTACTTAAAATATTTACCTTCACATTAGTGTCTTATTTTTAAACATCTCCACTGAGGAGGAATTCACTAATGTGGCCACGTTAACTTTTCTCCAGTGTTCTCTTCAGTTCCCAGCTCCTCCCCCCAAACAATTACCGTATCTCATGATTCAAAGGTGTATGCATATTTTAACCTTTTAACATCTCTGAACCCAAGATGCTTCTTGGATTTGGTGAATTTAAAATTGATGAAATATGGTAACTGAATAACTTAAGAAATGAATATATGAAAAAATTGGCCTGGATCTTTTATGCTGACTTTTGGATTTTTAAACTTCATTTTGTATCATTCTCTTTTAGCTTTTCACTGGATTTCCTTTGACAAAATCTGATAGTAGCTCAGGTTTTTTCGTTTTAAAGATTCTGTAATACCTTTGCTCAGTCACTTTATCCTAATTGCCATGGTTTTGTTGTGGTACTTGACAGTGCATTTCAGAGAGTCCTGTGGTTCTGGTTGCACAGTTGCTGTGCTCACTCCACTTAAAGATGTTCACCACAAAGGAACAGATGGAGGAATAGGCCCCAGGTCACTAACCAAGGCACCCGTTCTGTTGAGGAGGCCTCACACATGGTCTGTCAGTTTTACAGTGATGTTTAGGCAACTTATGGGCCTAAACAAAGTAAAATTGAGTAATAGGTGAATCTGTAATGTGGTCAGAAAGAGAAGCTCTAAGCTGGGTATCCAAGATATTTGAGTTTTTGGTTTTGCTCATCTTTATAGAAGATTGTTTACTGAGCAGGCTGGGAAAAAAAGAGGAAAAAAGACTTATAAAACTGAACAAATACAGTGGTATTTTTACTAGCATAGAAGATCACGGTAGTCATAAAGATTGTGGTAGCTTGTATTCCTAGAGTAGGAGTGTTTCGAGAATTATTTTTGCTATTGGATATCTTTCTAGATCATGCTGTTGACTGAGTGATATTTTCCAAAAATGACACTGTAGAATGTTAGTTTTGGATGGAGTTTTAATAAAACGTCAGCTGGTCAGTTTTACCCAGATAAGTTTTCACATTTTGTTTTCAAACAAGTAAAGAAATATGCTCTGCAGAGATGATAGGCCCCCTGGCAACCTCGGGAGATGACTCTGTAGATGGGAAACCCCAATCATAAACCAAAATCGTAAACCACCCCAAATTATGAGAAGTTATTTTGAACTTATTTCCTAAAACCACATTTTTATTAATCTGTAGAGCTAGTAACCTGAACTTTTTGGTTCATAGTTTGTAAGTTTTAAGTAGAGATCGTTTTGTTTTGTTTTGTTTTTTTAAATTTTATTTTTCCTTTTTCTCCCCAAAGCCCCCTAGTACATAGTTGTGTATTTTTAGCAGTGGGTCCTTCTAGTTGTGGCATGTGGGACACTGCCTCATCATGGCCTGATGAGCGGTGTCATGTCCGTGCCCAGGATTTGAACCAGGTAAACCCTGGGCCGCTGCAGTGAAGCACGTGAACTTAACCACTTGGCCACGGGTCCGGCCCCTAAGTAGAGATAGTTTTTAAAGGTTCATTAATAATAAATGAATACAAACTTTAGAAGGATTCCTTTTAGGATGTTCTTTGTTTCTGCCTGAATTTTAAAAGTGATCTGAAATATGTTAAAAGTTATAAAAATAGAGTTAGCGATTTTTAAAGGACAATTAAATACATTACATTCACCCTTTCTTTAGTGCCAAAATAGTGGTTCACCTTCACCCAGCTCCTCCAAACAAAGAACCTGGTCCGTTCCAGAGTAGTAGGAACTCCTACATCAAACTCTCCTTCAAAGAGCATGGCCAGATTGAGGTAAGTTTCTAAAGGGATAAAATTGACCAGAAATGTGTTCTTGTATGTATTTTTGTTATTGTCTGTTAATATGATGGAGGGCAATATTGTACAACACACCAGATTTCACCAGACTTTTACAATAAAATTTTTATGATATCTTAAGCCTTATCAGTGGAGAATATGAAGTTTAGGTTTCAGTGGGAACAGGAAGCAGGAGGGTGTGGTCACAAGGAAGGTGCCGAGGCTGGAAATGTGCTGAGTCATGCCATTGGGCCCCTAGTAAAGTTTTGAGGTGTAGTTTGGTTAAAGGACAGAGTATAATGCAGTGAAATGTTAAACTACCTCAGTATCTGAAAGCTCACCAGCCTTAAATCAGTCAGTCAATCTTGATTAACTCCACACAAATCTGATCACCTAAGTACTTATTCCATAGTATGATAGTTTATATGTCCTGATTAATAAGTTGCTGTGCAAGTATTCTTTACCAATGTGTGTTTATCTCGGCATCGATAGCATTGTTGACAAAAATAATCCATAACCAATCTATAAATGAAAATTTGGGTGAGTTTATTCTGAGCTGAAATCTGAGGATTGTAACCCGGGAGAGTCTTTCCACAAAGGAACAGAGCACTCCAAAGAAGTGGGGATATACACGGTGGTTATATACCCTCAAAGAGTATGTTTCACATATGATTGAAATGTCCCTTTTACAATAGTCACGAGGGTGCTCTGTCAGCACAGCGATTGATGGAAACAGCAGATAGGTCTGCTCTCTCAGTGAACCCTGCAGGGTGGCAGGTCTGTTGCCTCGAGCTGGGCAGTCACAGATGAGCGCTGCAGTCAGTTCCCAGCCTAAAGAAAGATGCTTAATCTTTAAGGAGATGCCAACGTTGGGGGGGGGGAGGGAAGTTGCTCCTTTATCTCAAAATGTCTAAGCAGATATACAATGTGTGCTCAATGGCCAGTCAGGCCCTTTTGGAAAAAAAAAAACGAAGTCAGGCCGAATTAGGTTTATACCAAATGGCTTCCTCATATACTCCAATATATCCTATTGCTTGCCATTTCAATTTGTCAGCATCAATTACTTAAGCTCTTTTTTTCTTTTACAGCACCTCACCCAGGGCTCCTCTCACAGTAGGCACTAAGAAAATATAAGTGACTAACTGAAGTCATTCTCACCCTAGTAGAAAAATATCATTGATTTTTTTGTGAGCATAGGCATTTTTGGCCCCAATTTCTGGCTTCACATTTTAACTAGACAGATTATTTTCTGCTTCCTTGATGGATAATAGTTGTATATTTTTCTTGGCACTGTGCCTGTTTTGCTATAGATTGAAAACAATCCACATATGCAGGATTGTTTAAAGTAAGGCTGTTTATTTCATTGTCACTCATCTCTTTGTTGAGAATAGCGCACATTCTATAGAAGGTCAGTTCCTTTTTTTTTCCTTTTGTACTTTCTGAAGTTGATCCAAGAAAAGAACTTCCTTTGATTTCTTTTGATGTCTCTGAGAATTCTAGGCTTGTTGGAAGTGACTGAACAGGCCTTTCAACTAAAGAAATGTTAAGTAATAATTTGTATGAGGATGTCACAGCCTGACTGACTCATTTCAAGTGTATGTATGTGCATAACAGTTTTACAGGCGTTTATCAGAAGAAATGACCCAGAGAAGATGGGAGAATATGCCAGTTTCCCAGTCATTACAAACAAATAGAGGACCCCAGGTATTTGGAAAGCTGTTTTTTAGTTCAGTATTTTCAGCCTTGTACTTGCATCATTAAGGGAAAAGATTTCTGTGGTTATAAAACTTGCCAGAAAGAAAATAATGAGATACTGACTAAAAATGTATTTTCTCAGAACCTAATTAGTGCTCTGTAGACAGTAAATACTTAGTAAAAATAAATGACTGCTTACTGGAGTGATTCTTGGGGTGGTGGAAGTTAGAGTCTACTCACTGCGTTCTGTTATATATTCGTTGTGGCATCTGAGGAAACAGTACCACTGGGTGTCGTTTCCCAGGCCAGTCTAAATTAACCACCAGCTGTAGGCAGACATTCAAGTGTGGAAAAGTAGCTTGTATAATTAACTGTCAAGCACCAAAATTTTAACTACAATTTTTTGCACATTATTACATGTTATACATAATAGCTTGCCAAAGGACAAAAATGAATAGGAAATTAAATTTATATCTAAAATGCACAGTAAAAATATGCCATTTATTGTATGTTCAGTTTTTCTTTATAATAATTTGAAGAGCATTATGTTATGGCAAGAAACCAACAAATGTTTTGAAAGGAAACTAGCTGTATTTGTATGCTGTTTTTCTTTGGTTCTTTGTGCGTCCTTTCCCGCCATTGAAAACACAATGTGGCGGGTTATAAAAGATCGTGTCCTTCCTATTTTGTATGTTTTATTTTCTACTTTTGTTTTTCAGCCAGGAAGAATAAGAGCTGTAGGAATTGTAGGTATTGAAAGGAAACTGGAAGAAAAAAGAAAAGAAACTGACAAAAACATTTCTGAGGTAACTCTTACACAAGTTCTGGTCAGCTGTCTTTTTCAGCCATTTGTATTTATCTTTTTGGATACAGCTTTGACTAAGTCCATTCTGTGTACTGGCATGTATTTAGTTTGCCTAAAGCCACATAGTCTCTTATTCCATTTAACAGATCTATTTCAGGTTGGTGTAATTTAGCCAAAACGTGTTTTAAAAATCTTTTCCAAAAATCTTTTAAAAAAGAAATGCAAATTTGTTTTCTGTGATGTTAGAAAACATTGTGGATTGCTGTCTGTAAATTTTAAAGTCTAGATGGAGTATTGGAAGATACTCCTGATAAATTCAGGGTCCTCTTTAAAATTTATTCTGGATGTTTGGTTAACTTGGTCGAGGGAAATTGCTGTTCTGTGGCCCTTGATCCTGGCTGGACACCACACTGTTTTATGCTGATGACCGCTCAGGGACCAGAAGCAGAGACAGTAAGAATGGCTCAAACCAGGCCATCACTTCCACAGGAGAACGACTCTGAGCATGTGACAATACAGTGTTTCTGAAGCTTCCTCATATATGAGGAAATTCAAGTGAAGGGGAAAGAACTCTAGTTGAGAAAACCAGTTATGCGTTAGATTCCGCAGTTAGTTAATATATCTAAACATATTTGTTTTCCCGTGTTTATATAACAGTGGTCTTAGGTTTTTATAAAATTATAGTATGAAGTAATTCTTCAGTTTTTATGATAGTTTTTAAGTAAAATTCAGTTGATTAGTGCTGTTCATAGAATTTCAGAGATGTAATCAATCAAAGTCAAAACTGCAAATAGTTACTGAAAACTTGTATTAGTCAAGTTTCTCCGGAGAAACAGAACCAATAGGAGATAGATAGAGATATCGATCTCTTTCTAGATACAGCTATATCTCTATATTTATATCTCTCTCTATATGTACACATGAGATTTATTATAGGGAGTTGGCTCATGTGATTGTGGGGACTGAGAAGTCCCACAATCTGCCATCTGCAAGCTGGTGACCCAGGAAAGCTAGTGATGTAAATTCTAATCTGAGTCCGAAGGCCTGAGAACGAGGAGCGCTGATGGCGTTAAGTCCCAGTCCAAGGGCAGGAGAAGACTGATGTCTCAGCTCGAAGCCATCAGGCAGAGGAAGAAGGCGTTCTCCCCTCCTCCAGCTTTTTATTCCTTCAGGCCCTCAGCAGACTGGATGAGACCAACAAACATAGAGGGTGGCGATCTGCTTTACTCAGTCTGCTGATTCAAATGCTAACCTCATGTGGAAACACCCTCACGGACACACTCAGGATAATGTTTGATTAAGACCTGGGTGCCCTAGGATCTAGTCATGTTGACACATAAAATGAACCATCATAGTACCTATTCTGGGCCCACTAATTGAAAATACAGATTATTGTTGAGGAACAAAGGGTATTTGAAGTGCCCGTGGTCTAGGGTTGCTGATCGCATATTTATGGTAAAGTTGTACGTGTTCCTTAGCCCTGTGAATTTCCTGCAAATTGGCAGCTGGATCCAGAGGCTTGATCAGATTCAGGAGGTACATCATGTCTTTGTTTATGATGTTGGCAGCTGTTAATGTTCAGTGCATAGATCTCTTGGTTCATTTGTGGTTGCAATTGGTGATATTTTATGATTTATTTTTCATTTATTGGAATGCTTTTTAAAGAGATGCTTCCCTTCACTATTTGGCTACTCAGTGATACAGTGCATGCGGGGAAGACAGGATGAGTGCTTTTTCCTTTACCATCAGGATGATAAATTGTTCTTTGTCATCCTCCAAAGGTGACTAATTAGATTTTTTCCGTATATTATTATGAATTTGTAAATTTTAACATATTTGATGGGTTTCAACCAATTGCAGTTATCCTCTTTTAAGCACAAATTGTCCCATCTTTGGCCAGTGGGAGCCTCTTCAAGTTGGCTCCTGAGTGCTTTCCATGTGATGTGGTGGACTTTGATAGCTTCCTCAATATCTGGTGTGACAAAAGTCCCAGGACCGTCTTGTACATTTCCTGCCCCAGATCTGTAATCTGAGAAGCTGTGGTTTCTTTTAGTAGGAAATAGTATTTCAGAACCACAGTCTGCCTGCCGGGCATATGCATCTCTATTGGGTTGATCTTCATTTCTAGGCCTTTTCAGTGGAAGCAGGATTTTTTCTTTGTTTGTTTAAATATAAGTGGGTCACGAGGTCATACTGATACTTCCTTTCAAATTTAGGACTTGCTATCAAATAATTACTAAAACATTTAAAAAGAATTTTTTATGTATATTCTCTCCATTCTTCCCGCCTTTTAAAAATAGGTGTGTTGTATCTATATCGTCTGAGCATTCAAGCACTACAGACACTTGCCCTTTGGCGCTCAGCAGTCTCAGCTTTCTAAGTAACTGCATGTGTGAAATCGCCAGTCCGTATGGTGACCTCCTCTATTCTTTTTGGTCGTCTGAAGCTCATCTTCTAGTAGATTTTTCAGAAAGTGCTCATGGGAACAGTGTTCCCTGAGTTCTGGCTTGTTTGTGTTCCATACACATGAAGGTCAGTTTCTGTGGATTTAAAATCCTTGGCTTATATTTTCTTTGCTCGAGTGCCTTCAATATGTTACTTTCAATTTTTTGTCTGGCATGAAGTGTTGCTGCCAAAGAGTGATGATAATCTAATTTTTCTCCCCTTAAAACTCACTTGCTATTTTTCTTAGATGCCCAAATGTTGTTTTTCTTTTCTTATAAAGCCCAGTAATTTTACAGGAATGTGTCTATTTTTTAGTTATTCTAGGTTGTTATTCTCAGGTACACAATGTGCTTCAACATTTAGTTTCATAAATTTTTTCTTTTAATTTCAGGGAAGTTTTTCTATATTATCATTTTCAATAGCTGCTCTGATGTTTTCTCCTGAGACTCCTATTAGCTGTATGTTGCCTGTCTTCACTGTTTGTGACTTTCTTTCAACCCCTTTTTGTCTCTTTCTTCATTTCTTTTCTATTTAGAAAATTTTCCTCTTTTTCACTTGTTTTTCTTAAGATATTATCTGTTGTGTTTATTCAGTCTTGTGTTCTTTCTAGTGTAGTCTTTATTTCGGAAATGATTTTTTAAAAAATTCTTTCCTGAATCTTGTCACCTCGTTTCTGATTTATATTGCCCTTTCACAGCTTGTGTCATTTTATTAACATCTGTCAGCTCATCATGAAATAGAAGGTTAAATTTTGATCTGATCCGTGAGCATAGCTTTCTGGTATGCTTTCATTGTACTGCCATTCTGCTCCTTATTTTCTTTTTTCCTATAATAATTCTGTGTGGGATTTGACCATGCTACTTTGCTGTTGCTAATTTTCATATGAGATTAGTTTTCCTGACCTTTTAGAGGAGGATCTAGTTCAGGGTAGCTTTTCTTCTTCCAGGGAGCTCACTCTCTGCTGTGTTCATGCTGTGTTCCAAAAGGGGGCAGCTTGTTTTCTCTGCTTCCCTGACCCTGTTCCCATCCTCTGCTTCTATCTGGACCTTTTTTCCCTTTCTCTCGATTATCCCGCCCTTGCTCAGTTTCTGATTCCTCTCTCAGTAGTTTCTCCCCACTGGGGGTGGCTGTCCCGGAGGGTCAGTTTCCAGAGTTCATAGGCAGCTTCAGTCCTTCTGAGGACCCCTTGGACCACCCACTACTGAAGTGGGCAGAACCCTCCCAATTTTAGTTGCTGTTCTCAGATTGGCCCGACTCACCTTCCCCTGACTTCCTGTTGGCTCTTTTGGGGCTCTCTTCTCACACTTACCAGTCACCCTGTTGCTTCCCTTTTCCTTCTCTGGCCTAGATGCTGATGTCTTGCAGGTCTTGTGCTGTTGGTGGTTTGTCCCCACCTGCTTGTATCTTGGGGTTTTTGTAGATATCTTGTCCCTTACTTTTGTCGTATATGCTGCCTGTGGGTTTTTGGTTTTGAAATCTAGTTGATCTCTATGTTTTTATGTTGGGATTTGGAGAGATTCAAAAACTATGCTGCCACAGCCACCATCTTCCCAGAATCCTGGATTCTTACTATCCAGAGAAATAATCATCTCAGAGCTTGTGACTAGATTTGGAACCAGGGTTATGAGAACTCAGGCCTCCTGATTTGCAGGCAAGTGTAGTCTGCTACATCATGGCCACTCTCTTTGCCACCCAGAAGGTGCTATCACTGTCTTCTTTCAGTGACTTTTGTTGTCATCCTTTTTTTGTGACACTTTTGGAGATGGCATGTATCAGTGAACTAATTTTGCACATTACATGAGCCATGCATCAGGTGTTTTGGATAGTGTGGTGATGAGCCAGACAGGCAGGCAAACAGGCATGCCCTTCGTGTGAGAAACACTGTGTTAGGAGAAAATCATGGCCATAATAGGAACACATAACATGACCCCTAACCTCAGAGTCAGAGAAGGCTTTTGGTAGAAGTGATGGAAGTCAAGGCCTCACAGATGAGCAGATGCTAGTGGATGACCATAGGATAAGAGGATCTAGGTGGAGGGAACAGAGTATACAAAGGCACGGAATCGAAAATATTGAAACAGAATTCAAGAATATATTAGTCGTTATTGAAACTAATAACCAAAGTAATGACTGAAAGTCAGTCAGAATTAATGCTATAAATCAGCTTAAGAGGTACCCCATGGTTTTAAAGCACGTGCATTTTTCTCAAAATTGGAGTGGAAATTTGACTGCGGATGTGGTAGAGGGATAGCAGGTTTTCTAAACTGGCAGATAAAATGATAGAATGGGTATTGCTTTAATTTTTATTGTAGGTGGTTTCTCCACCCATGTTTTGGATAGTTGGCTAATTCCAAATTTTAGAATAATAGAAATAGAAATGAGGAAGCTTTTATTTGTGTTTTATAATTACTTAAAATATTTTATAGGTAATTCTTCTAAGGCACTAAAGTATATTTTTTACTGACTATAAGCAGTGAGGGCTAATTTATAAGTCTGTGTGGACTTACTTTTAGCTTATTTTTCTGTGAAAATATGAAACAGTAAATAAAGTTATTTACTATATACAATTTTAAAAGTGTTGTCTTACAAGCTTTCTTTACATAGGTAAAAAAATACAATATTTTTTATATTCAAAGTAAAGATCTAAGTGTATAAAGTGTTTGTGTGTTTTATTTTTGAGAACTAGGTCGGTGTGTGATTTGCCCTCCATTTAAATGTTAGAATTGACTTAGTTTCAGAGCTGGTGCCCAGAGTTTCCCACAAAACGCTTCCTGCATCTGCTGCCTGTTGCTGATAAGAATCCTGTGTTTAAGCCTTTTGTTTATCTGAGGAAATTCCTGTTAGGTGTGTGCACATTCCCCTTTGTTTTCAGTACGAGCCTCACTGAGTCGGCCATAAGAGTCTTACACAACACTCTATTCTTCTAGCAAAGTCCTTTTGCAGATGGGGGATACTTCCCTGCGTGTAATAAAGATGGGCATGAGCTAATCAGAGCCTCTTGGCCACTATTCTACGTGGACTGAAAAATTTTTCAATTAGTGATAAGTTGCAGAGTTGGTTTTACAAAATAACATCTGTGTGCATGTCTGTTAGACATAAGATATTCTGCACTAGAAGTATATTGTTGGTAACTTAAAGTAATTTATTATAAATGTGTCTGGTTGAGTTTGAAGAGGCCTTTGAAGTGGATATTCAGTGAAGTAAATTAGCAGTTGATGGGTTTCATTTAGATACATTTTGGTGGTATTTGAGTGTTTTTGTGATATCTGCTGTAGCCAAAGCTACAGGTTTAACGTGTTCACCATTCAGAGGCTGAGGTTTCAGTAAGTCACACCTGCTATTAAAGTCAAAACTGTCATGCACAGAGTGCTCCTGCAGCCACACGTGGCCGTTCTCAGCCACGGAAGCTTACGACGCTTTGGTTCTTGCCCTCCCATTGAGAAAAACTGAAAAATTTTCTTACTTGTGTCAAAGAACAATAAATAATATTTTCTGAACTATTAGTTATGTCACCTTTTATTTGTTTAATCACTGTTTTCTCTTTGAAAATTTGTATTTTACAGTTTGTTTTGGAAAATTTATGTTTTCTTAGCTAAATTGAATTCTTAGAATAAGGTAGATTTATTATTCGTAGACATATTTATATAAATAAATTGATATTTAGAAAATTTGATAAATTTTTATCATAGGGAAGAAAATAGTGTTTCATTACTTTAAAACATTTTAGTTCTTTAGCCAGATTCCAACAAAGACTCATTTCTCATTTCAGGCCTTTGAAGACCTCAGCAAGCTGATGGTGAAGGTATATGTCGTTTACACCCATTGGATTCATACCAATTATGATACAGTTTGGAAAATGTATTTCGTTAGCAGACATTTTGGGGACGTGATTTCTGTCTTATTGTTCTTTTGACAGGCTAAGGAAATGGTGGAATTATCAAAATCAATTGCTAATAAGATTAAAGACAAGCAAGGTGACATCACAGAAGATGAGGTAAATAGGTTGCTTTTTAAGGCATTGGAAACTGGGTTACACAAGTAACACAGTGATGTGGTGGTGGTTTACCAGTTTGCTTTCTTAATGTAGTGGTTTATTTCTTTTAGCACTTGAGGATATATGAAAGTGCTAAAGAAAAAGTGAACCGTAAAAACTTTGTTAGTTCTAGTAAGATTAAAGGATATTTCGATATCTTTTCCTGGGGTGTGCAAAACAGAGAGAGTGAAATGTATAAGGAGTGGCTTTTTTATACACATCTGTAATTTTGATATCTGTTTCATTAAATTTGTCTACAATCTGCTCACAGCCATTTTCCTTTTTAAGTTTTTGGTTGTATCATTTGGTTGGCATTAAATATAGCATAGTTGTTATCTGAATCTCCTCTTGCACCCAGCTTGTGAGGTAAATGGAGCATGAGATATCAAGATAGGAGAAGGAAGAAAAGTAATCAGATTTATGCAGGGAACTGCTAGAAGTTCACTTTCATATAGTTCACAGTATAGAAACACAGTAGAGGAAATGGGTAGATATGGAAATAATTGAGTAGAATTGAATTGATGATGGAAGGATTTCAAATGTTGGAGTACAGAGACTAATTCTGCATAGCCTTTTTGTGCATTTTCTCCTCTCATTATAGACCATCAGGTTTAAATCCTATTTGCTGAGCATGGGAATAGCTAACCCAGTTACCAGGGAAACCTACGGCTCGGGCACGCAGTACCACATGCAGCTGGCCAAACAGCTGGCCGGAATATTGCAGGCGCCTTTAGAGGTAAAAACAAAACCTAAATGGTCTTTTTAAATTGTGTTGAATTACTTCCATGTCATCAGAAATGGTAACAAGAGCACAACCCTTTCATGATGTGATTACTATTCCACTAATGTGTTATTTTTTCTTTCAAAAATAATAAATTAGTTCTGTGTATTTATTAATGAATTCTTTGTCAATCTTCTAAGTTGTTTTCAATTTCCATTTCGGATATATATAACTTTCTAAATCTATTTGATATGAAGCTTTTGTCTCTTACTTTCAAAAGGAAATATATGATCTCTGTGTATTTAGATATATTCCCATATATCTAGTGTTAATATATAGTTTACTATTAATTATTTCATAATACAGACTCATCTTCTAGTCAGCGTTATTAAGGCGATCAAAACTTTATTAAAGCACTTATGTTAAGAAATATTTCAAACATATGATAAAATAGATAGTATGATGAATCCCTTTGTGCCCGACATCCAGCTTCATCTGTAAGCCGACTTCCACTCAAAATTATTTTAAAGCAAATCCCAGACATCACATCACCTAAACTGTAAATATTTCAGTGTGTAATTATAATGCATTGCAATTGGTTGATTTCTCTCTCAAGTTTTTTTTTTTTTTTTTTTTTTAATTCCATGGGTTGCCCTGTCTCCCGTTTCTTCCCCCCCCACACACACAATTTACTGGTTGAAGAAACTAGTAGGTTTATCCTACAGAGTGTCTCAGAGTCTGGATTTTGCCAACTTGCACGTTAACATGCTTCCCTGCCCTGTGTATTCCCTGTAAACTGGTAGTTATATCTAGAAGCTCTTTTTTTTCCCTGACAAGAGTATTTTATAGAGGGTATTGTGTATTTCCATCAGGAGGTACATAACGTCTGAGCGTCTTTTTTTGTGATGTTGGCAGCCATTGGTAGTCATTATGGAGATCTGTTACTTTATTAGGGTTTGTAAAATGGTGATATTCCTATTTAATTCTATGATTTTTTTCATTTATTAGTTGGAATAACTTGAAACATTTAAATACACTTTCTGAAACATGAAAGAAGAGAGCCCCTTTTTTCATTGAGTAAATGTTAAAACAGTAATAATGACAAGTCCAAGTATTGAATTTGAATTGCCTCAGGGTATCTGAACAGGTCTTCCTGTTTGTAAATACAGTTTTTAAAAGCTTCTTAAGAAATTTTATGATTTCTGATTTCACACTGATTATGATTTCTGTTAAATGCCAACTGGTGCTAAGTGTAACGTAATACTTCTTTTGTTTCATTTTTAACAGGAACGAGGAGGAATAATGTCACTCACAGAGGTATACTGTTTAGTAAACCGAGCTCGAGGAATGGAAGTAAGAATAGAATATTTAGATATTCTTTTAACTAATTATAGACTTTCTTAATATAGTACAAATTCCCCTATAGTGAATAGAATTTGAGGAAGGGTTGTGAATATCAAAACTATTTGGAGAAGCGGTGTGGTGCAGTGAATAGAATACTGCCCTGGGGTCTAGGAGGTAGATTCTGTTCCTGGTTTTGTCAGTGATTTGCTGAGTGACCTTGAGTAGCTTACTTAACCTCTCTGGACTCAGGTTTTCTACCTTTAAAATAAGGGTTTGGACGCACAGATACCTTTCAGCTCTAATGTTCTGTGTTCGTATTGTTGTGATTAATAAGGTTGAGTGTGATGCCCCTTCTCTGTGATAGTTACCTGTTTGAATTAACTGGGTTGGATACCAATTGCCTGTAAATGATACAGAAAAAGCTGCCCCGCTTCTTTGGCTCTGAATCTGCAGCCGCTGTTCAACTCTCATTGTCCCTTCACACCCAGATGTCCTTGGCCTCCAGGGTTCTCGCCGTTGTGCCCTCTAAATCAGTTTTGTGGTGTCAGCTCCATGCAAATGACCCACACCTGTCTCTCCAGCATTCAGCCCGCCCCATGAGCCAAGCCTCTGCTCTGTTCTTATTTCAATAGTCATCATAACTGCCATCAGTGAGTGTTCACCATCCGCCAGGCACTCTGCAAGGGTTCCCTCATCTAGCCTCCCAATAACTCAGTGAGGGGCCTACTTTTACTGTCCCTGTCTGGGGGATAATTTGGGGAAGAGGAAATTGAAGCTTAGAAAGATTAAATAATTTGACCATGGCAAATTATTTGGACCCAGGCTGGGCTGGCTCTGGAGCCATTCTTTGTGACTCAGAGCTGTGCTTGTCAGCCACCACATGGGCTGAGTCTTTAAGGCCATGTGGTCCAGAAGGGTAGCCGCTAGCTAGCCACGTGTGGCCACTGCGAACTTGAAGTGTAGTTAATGTAAACTGAGAGGTGCTGTAAGTGTAAATTATACATTGATTTTACAAGATTTAGTACAGAATAAAGAGTTCTTAAATATCTCATTAGTAATTTTTGTATTGATAATGTGTTGAATTTTTGGACCTATTGGGTTAAATAAAATGTACGTATTAAAACTAATTTCACCTGTTTCCTTTTATTTTTTTAATGTGGCTACTAGAAAATTAAAAATTACATTTATGACTTGCATTTTATTTCTGTTGGATAGCACTGCTTTAATGAGTAGAAGTCTGCTTCTTTGTTAATCCTTTTTGCCTTGTAGTGATTAAGCTACCTAAAATCCTTGATAAATGATGTTTTAAGTTTGCTCTTCTGTTTCAGTGATCATTATAATTATATAGCATCACTCTATTAATTTTCAGTGTAAACTGGATTTTTTTCCCCATTAGTTGCTCTCGCCAGAAGATTTAGTGAATGCGTGCAAGATGCTGGAAGCGCTGAAATTACCTCTCAGGTAAAAGGTCCTCCGCGGGGCCTTGCTGGCTGTAGTCGCTACTCCTCACAGAGTGGACAGGCAAGCCCTGCCAGGTGCCGTCCTGCAGGGCCAGCCACCATATCGCCCCTCTTGAAATTACATTCCGTGTGAACAGAATTCACTGGGCCCACAAGCATCTCTGTCATTCTGGCCTCCATCCTTAGGGCTGGGCGTGGCCTGCGGGTGCTAGTAGTCTGATGGCTGTGGATTGAGGGCAGTGAGAGTAGAATGTAGGCACCTCCCATGAGGCCAGAGTAACCAGCCCCTCCTCCCCTAGACATTTTGCGTTAGTTTCTGGAAGCTTAGAAGTGCAAATATTGAGCTGTGAATTATATTTTCCTTATCCTCAAGTTAAAAAAAAGTAGCCATACGTATTTCTGGATTATAGAAAAGCCTCTGGATTATAGTTCATAATTTTATTACCTGTTTATTCATGAGCTTTTTAGTTATGCCATGGTTGCTTGTGGTCGTTATGTTTTAAAGGTTATTTTGTGTTATTCTTCCCCTCATACCTGGGCATAAAAGATATCAAGAAATACTTGCGCCTCCTCAGGGGTTGAAAATCCCGGATATTCATGGCTTTGTTCTCCCATCTGCGATTTGTAGGCTCCGAGTTTTCGACAGCGGCGTCATGGTAATTGAGCTTCAGTCCCACAAGGAAGAGGAAATGGTGGCCTCAGCCTTGGAGACAGTATGTGAACCCGGCTTCCTCTGGTTATTAGGGCTTGCTACCAAGACGCGATGCTTAGCAACTCGAGAAACAGGATTTCCTTTTGGATTTAACTTTACTAAAAAGTAACATTTGAAGACCCAATTAAAAACAGTTTATCATTAATGAATAAATAGTAATCAAAATTATACTTTGAAAGCTTTTTGAAACTTCCCGATACTCGTAACGTCTTGTAAGTAAGGAGATAGAATTAGTGAGGCGTTCTCTTTTCATTTGATGCCCAGTGTTGAGAACAGGTTCTTAACTCTGTTAATCAGAATGTTACCCATGACTGAACTTTTTCTTTCAGTAACACCCACATAAGCAGCATTATAAAACATCACAAGTTGTTTTGTGAAATAATTGCTTCAAAAAATATGAAAAGCAACTGTAGTTTAGATGGCTTTTGCTGGCCAAACTGCTAATATTACTCATTAGGATATTTGAAATATTACTGCCTTCATAGCCTCTGCGGCGAGCCTGTATAATTTGAATAACTCATATTTATTATGCTTCTAATTTTAAGCTAGATGAAAATCCCAAGACTATAGATATTTCTACCACATATTTTAAACTACATCTGTAGATAAGGGTCCTCAGTGGAGCGTGTAATATGCACTCAATTAGAATTTGTCGTATGTTCCTTCTTAGAATAGCAAATAGTTCTTTTTAAGCTTTACCGCAGTGCCTTTGTACTTCCGCACTGTTTTACTATGCACTTCGTGATATTTTAACCTCTTCTCTGTTTGTTCTGGCTCCTTCAGCTTTTGCAGAATTAAACATTAGTGAAGAAGAGGTAGTTCTGTAGTGGATATTCTTACATTTAGTAGGAAATTCAGTCCGTTATTCCCGAGTATACTGGTGGACGCTCTCCTTAGGTTGGCGCCTAGACGGTCTACACCATCACATTTTTCTGCTCTGTGTTTCTGTTAGGTTTCAGAAAAGGGATCCCTAACGTCAGAAGAGTTTGCCAAGCTCGTAGGAATGTCTGTCCTCCTGGCCAAAGAACGGTACGTAAGGTCCTTGCTCTTCATTACACCTTGTAGTTTGTGTTTCTGAACAGACACATGATTGTGGCTTTTCCTCTTGATTTCTAGGTTGCTTCTTGCAGAGAAGATGGGCCATCTTTGCCGAGATGATTCCGTGGAAGGCTTGCGATTTTACCCAAATTTATTTATGACACAGAGCTAAGGGTTTTGTATTTGAAATACTTCTTGTCCGTATCTTTGCGTCATGTAGAGGTTGTCTGACATTGAGCTCAGAGTAAACCCTGATAAACTGAGCATTTACAGGAACTTTGCAGTATAATATAAAACCCTTTTAATTTCTCCCTAAATATAATGGTCCAGGAAGGTTATTTAGGATAAATATAGGAAAATACAGAAAAATGAATGACAATGAGAATTTGAAATCATGCTACAGTTGTAAAGAACCCTCAGAGTTGAACTTGAAATATGGTAGATTTTCACTCAGTCCTCAAATCTGACTATTTTTTAAGGAAAGGAATTTAGTTCATGGGGGAAGAAAAGGAGAAGTTGCATGTTTGGACAGGTTAGAGTGTTATTTTGGTGTGAGAAAAATTCACTGAATTATAAATAAGGTTTTTTCCTGTATGTAATGTGCCCATTTTGGGGGGTTTTCATGAAGCAAGTCATATGTACGGTGTCGTCTAAAAACCTGACAACATTGGAACAAATATCAAACTGCGGAATGCTGTCAGCAGCTCCTCCTAAGGGCTTTTCTTTGGAAGCAGCCATACGCATGTCTGCAGCAGACCAAATAAAGCACTTAAAAAGGGAGAGAATTTTATTTGTCTTACGTATATATAATCTGAGTAGTTTCTTTCTTTCTTTTTTTTAAGTGATGATTTCATAGCTGGCATTTAAAGAATGCAACTATGTCATTTTGTTTAAAAAGTACTGTGGATTTTGAAACTGAATTAAAGAGCTGTGTAGACATGCCCAGAGATAAGATTACAAATTTGGGAAGCAGACTAAGGCTCAGGAATTCCCTAGGATTGTTGTGCAGGGGAGGGGCTGGGAGAAGCTTGAACTAGCTTAACAGAAACCTTGGTGCTCTTTGACCTCGAAGCCAAGGACAGGAACATAGACAGTGGAAAAGTAAAATGTCTCCTTTTCCTTCCCTTAAGGAGTTTCAACATTGAACTTTTAAAAATATTTCTATCACATTCTAGCAATATTTTTTTTCTTTACCTCACACATCATAAGTTGTGTGGAGAAACTATCTCGCCAAACAGTATTACTGAGGTAACAAAAGCTGGCTGATGTTGAATTTAGATTGCTTGAGTTTTAAAGTGGACTTGCCTGCCTTCATATGTTACTGTGGTACAGCATACAGTATGTCGGCATTACCTCAAACTCAGGGACCCCACGGGGACGAGAACACCCTCTTCCTGAGACTGAGTTGGAAATGGAAGGTAGCTCTAGTTTTTGACCAAGTCTCTGGAAGGGATAGTATCTGTATCGAGAGAACGGTTGAGACCAGGAGGAGGGGATACCCAGGAGCACACTCTGGGGTCCCTAAGACGTTCTCACTGAGTGAGGTGGAGGGCCACTGCCTGAGGCTACTGCAGATGCCCTTTAGGGACCCTTTGCCTTTGCAGGAACCCTCGGCCGCAGACCCAGGGAATCCCTCCCAGTGCAGGCAGAGTCTGTCCCTGATCCCTGCCTGAAGAGTGGCTGTCACTGCTTTGCGTCCTCCAGTGTCATGGGAATGTTGTGGCTGAGGCATCCTGCCTTACTTAGTCTTTGTTCTCCAAATCTGTCACTGATTCTATATTGTGATGACAGATCCCCGAATTCCCCCATTGCTCAGCTTCAGGTTTGTTTTTGGGAAAGTCAGTGTCGGCTGCCCAAATCTTTTGGGTCCTTGTATAAGCCTGTTTATGTCACTCCCTTCTGAGTTGTACTCTCTCTCACTGCTCTGGCATACTTGCACGTGCACATGCACGCACACATACACACATGATATCTGGCTACGGCTTGTAAAAATTACAAAGATAAATAATCTGTTTCACCACTTAATGAGTTGCACCTAAGGTTCTTTGGGCTCCTGGATCTAGCTCTCATGGTTCGGATTCATTACAGCAAACTCCCATTGTTCACCATATTGATTTACAGTAGTGTGACAACATTAACAAACATGGCGCAACCTGAATTGTATAAGGCGAACTAAAGAAGAAAAGTGACATATGAATATATTTTGCAAATGTCACATTAACTAAAAAACAAATATGAATAATTTTATTGTTTAATTTTTTAAGTGGGCATTCTCCACTGTTTCCAGACCTCTGTATGTATATTTTTATCTCTCTTTTTTTTTTTTTTTTTTTTTTTTTGCCAAATAAGATGGTATTTGGGTCCTCTGTTGGTAGAGGTTTTGTTTAAATAGAACCAATCAGGCCCTAAGTGCAAAAAAGTTCTGTCTTGGTGCTTATCACTGGTGTGGTTATTATTTTTGCTTTCCTAACTTTGCTCTTAGGAGCATAAATCTGTTTGTAGCTTTATGGTAATGGGATATTTCTAGTCACATACTGTCAAAAGTTTTTTTACATTGTACAAGTGAAGATTGCTTTCAGGATTAAATGATTGGAATTAATGTATATAGAGTAAAGTTTTTGCAAAATTTAAAAACAATGTTTCTTGGCGTTCTTTTTAAATACTCTTTGAAAAATATATGAAAATGATAAACCTTTAGTTAGAATAAGCCAATATGTTACAATTTTTTTGTTTAGATTTTATAATCGAGTTGATTATAAATATTTATGACCTCAAGCTCTTACTATTTTAGTTTTAAAAGAATGGGAAATGGCTCATGAACTGTATTCTTCTAATTCCTGATGTGAATTCCACTGTTGATTGACCTTGTGTGTTGATGTGAATGTACTGTCTCTCATTCCCTGTTACCAGACAAATCTGACCAGACGTGATTGTCAGCATTCTCATGCTCAAATACTTAAACTGGTTCTTCTTTGCCCAACAATCTCAGAGTTTTCATTTTGTTTCAGTAGAGTCACAACTTATAAGGTGGTTAGGTTTCAAAGACTGTGCTAAAGACTGCCTAAGGATGAAATCGAGCATGCTCAAAATGATCCTTGAGAATCTCTTAAACTGCCAATAAAGTTCTCTATATTAGATTCCCTGTAGTGTGATACATGAGGATGAATAGTTTATGAATATAGTAAGTACAATATATAATACAAACTACATATCAACAGTAGACTTTTACAGCACCAATAAACTATTTAAATATGGATCCTTTTTTTTCCTGAATAGTATGGTTGAATTTATGTAAATTTATTGCCGATCCCGTCCATTTTCTAGAGTGTAAGCTCACAGGGCAGAGATGTTTCTCTGGTTTGTTCATGGATAGATCCCCAGAGGCCAGAACAGGGCCTGGCACACAGTATGACTCAATAAATAGTTATTGAATTAATTAACTCCGGTGTATATATCTATTTATAATTTGGCTCCACTTTATCCTACTTTTTATCTCCCATTCACTTCAATTAAAACACATTTTTTTTTTAATACATACTGAATTTGTGTGAGGAGCTTTGTGGGCCATTGGTGGGGATACAAAAGTGAATAAGATACAGCCCCTGCCCTTAAGAGGGTGGCCCGGTTGGGCAAAGAGACATGTGAGCAACCTTAATTGAAGATGGAAGGAAGTCCATGCCATGAAAGGGACACAGGTACCACGCTGTGGAAGACAAGGAAGGAGCTTTTCGTTTTGAGGGAGGGACCTGGGAAGGCCCCGTGGGAGGGGAAGAGCTTGGTAAACTAGACTTACGAGGACCAAGAGATGGTCAGTAGGTGGCAGGCATTGGGTCACGGGAACAGCGTGAGGTGTGCCTCTTCCTGTTGCTGGGACGCTTCCCCTTGTCTGTCCAGACTTCCCATCGTTCCTTCTTCCCACTCACACCCCTACCCCCACTAATCAAAATCATGCTTTGCTCAATCCCACCTGCTCTAGAAAAATCTGTTTCCAGTACACAGCTCTATTTCTAAACTCCCTAAGAGTTACTGTCCATCTCATATACTTGACTGTGTTTTATCTTGCTCTCTATTTGTTGTCTTGATGCCGTAATAAAATAGAGAAATTGGATTTCTTTGAGTTCAAGGACTTTCATATGACACAACTTTTGAATTCCCACTCCTAAGTCAGTGATTGTACAAGGTAGATCCTGGTTAAGTACTAACTGAATGGAGCGATTTTGGATTATAGTGTGCCATGAGTTGACTCACAAACCTAAATCAGTCCTTTACTCTTCTTCCCAAGGGGCTTCTCAACCAGACTTGTCAGGGCTCAGCCTGTCTGAGATACACTATCTTATTCAAATTCCATGACACAGGCCACATCCATGATGTGGGAAGCACTCCAGAAAAGTCAGGTTAACACACATGTAAGATCTTGTTATTACAGTGTGAAAACTGGGTAATTCGTGTCCTTCCTTGTGCCCTGATAATCAGGAGTCAGTTAAAGCTTTTCTCTCAGGGTATTATCTAGGGAAATACAAGATCTCTCCATTTGTATAAAGGATGTTATTGAGATAGTGAACAATTTTCACACAATTTGCACAAGATCATTAGACCAGTCACTGACCCATAAAGAGAATTCAGGATATCTAGACAGCCAGCTTTAGTTCAATACTGACAAGAACATACCGCTGTCCTTTTGAAAGCTTTTTTTCCCCTTCAAGTCTATGTGCCTTCTTTTAGAAAAGATTAAACTGTTTTAACTGTCCAATAAAGACAGTAATACAGTTTGGTGAGAATTCTAATGAAGGCAACAATGACCAAGCATCTCAATAAAGCTGTTATTTAAGAAATGACCAAGCACGTTAACCAGCCACTTGTACCTGGATTGAGGTCCTGGGGAGAGAGTGTCTTTGAAAGATTAACGCAGAGCAAGTTGCTTTCTGACTGTTTCACCCAGTCACCAGAAAACTTCAATATAACCATTATTATATGCCTTTTATAGTGAAGGAAAGGAGGGATTAAGTAATTTGCTCAAGGTTACAGAGGCAGGGCTGGAATTAATCTCAGCTGTATCTAACTCCAAAGCCCACTCTTTGCATTGAGCTTTTGCTTTTAAAACTGAAAATGCCAGGGACTGTGGCATTTGAAAAGGAATCCCAATTTGAGCTGATGAATGGATATTGGACTAGATAGTTCTGTTGGTAGTGAAAGTGGATAATGACTTTAAAGCCTCTTTTGAAACTTTGGGTAGATTAAATGCATACTGCTAGAATTAGTTATTTGACAAGATAAATACTTAGCAAGTTTAGTACCTCTGGTAAACTGATAATTGAATAATTGTGCTATCTTTTAAAAGATTAAGTTAGATTCAAAGACCTGCAAATGCTGTATTTTTTTGTTTTAAAAATTGAGGTAGGGGCTGGCCCCGTGGCAGAGTGGTTAAGTTCGTGCACTCTGCTTCGGTGGCCCAGGGTTTCGCCAGTTTGAATCCTGGGCACGGACATGGCACCGCTCATCAAGCCACGCTGAGGCAGCGTCCCACATGCCACAACTAGAAGGACCCACAACTAAAAATACACAACTATGTACTGGGGGGCTTTGGGGAGAAAAAGGAAAAATAAAAATCTTTAAAACTAAAAAAATGGAGGTAAAATTTACACAGTGAAATGCACAGATCTTAAGTTGGATGAGTTTTGACAAATGCATAAAAAATCCATGTAAATCGCACACCAAACAATAGAAGATATCTGTCATTCCCAAGAGGTCCTTGGTGCCTCTTTCCCATCACCTGCTCCCCAGAGGCCACCACCGTGCTCTGATTTCTACTACCACACGTTAGTTTTGTCTGTCAAGTGGTATATTTTGTGTAAAAGAAAAGCAAATGGTGAAGTGTATTGCACTTCACAGTGGACTCGAAAATGACATCTCTTAAGGTGAACTCCATCCTCTTGTGTTCTTTTAAGAAGACAACTTTAACACTTGCGGATTAGAGTTTTTTAAATGTTCTTTTTGATTTATTGAACAACCATTTCTGGCTGCTAAGAAAACGAAGATGCACTTTACCTGAATTGCTTCCTTTTGAAACTCTTCGATGACATTTGGGAAACCAAGTTTACAACCCACCAGTTATGCACTTCAACGACTGACTTTTGTGTTACCCCAGAAGAAAATGACGCTGGGGAAGTGACTGAATTTGAACTGGTGGGAGACTGCTGGCTCGTCCTTAAAATTCAGGTCCAGCCTGAGGTGCGGGTGTGTGCGCGCTCGGGGCTCCGCACCCGCTTCCCGCAGGCCCTGGCCAGCCAGGAGCGTTTCCTGCCGGGTTTCCGTCCAGCAGCGCGCTCGCCCGGCGCGGGCAGGAAAGGATGCGCAGCCCAGAGAGGGCGGGGGCAGACGTGGCAGCTCGCCAAGGTCCCCCGCCCTCCGGGTGCGGCCCTCCGGGTGCCGCCCTCCTCGCGCCTTCGGGGCGGGCCCGGGCGGGGCTGCGGGAACCCGGCGCTGCTGTCCAGGGCGCGCAGTCCTGGGACGCGGGATGCTCGACGCCCTGCCTCGCGGCCCCTGAGGCCTCCTTCCTGCCACCCTTCTCGTCGCCTCGCTCGCCCCGGCCCGGGCTGCTGCGCCCACCAGTCCCGAGAGGTAAGAAGAGCCTTCCGCGACCCGGCGGGCGCTGCTGAGCCGCGAGGGCTCCCGGTGGCTCCGCCGGGGCCCGGCAGTGCGCCCGGATCCGGCCGCCCCTTCCCTCCCCGCAGCCTGAAATCACAGGTGGACACTCCCGTTCCCTGGACGCTCCCGGTCCCCTGCCTTCGCTTCTTAGTGCTCAGCCTCTGCCGCTGAGGAACGCGCTTGGAAAAGTGTGCCTCTCCGCCTCTCGGAGTCCTGGCTTCAACGCGAGCGCGGCTCTCCCCTGGCGCAGGTGTGGCCGAGGGGCTGAGGCTGACGGTAGCGGGGTGTTGAGTCCCAGTTGGGATGCTAAGCGTTTCAGAACAAGTTTGGGTCTTTCTAAAAAGAAATCCTCTCTGAGATATAAGCATTTCAGAACAGTCCTTATTTTAAGAGGGCTTTGTGCTGGCGACGCGGGCAGGGCTGGATTTCCAAGTATGAACTTGACTTGCGGGCCTTTGGAAAGCTGAGTGGAGGTGGGGAGCGCCCACCTTCTAGGGAAGCTGCGTCCAGCCTGGGGGACCAGGGTAGAGCCGATCGAATATATAAATAAAGCCTGTTTACACGAGCTGCTTTGGAATTAGGGATTTCCTCCTAATAAATATTATTATTAGATATATACACACACGAGCGTGTGCGTGTTTGTCAGAAGGGTCAAAAATCACTTTGCTTATTTTTATTTTCCCTTTTGTTTGGTAAGTCATTGGTCCCATGGACTTTAGCGTAATTTATTTTCTTTTTCGGCAGCTATGAAGACCCTGTAGGGGTTTCTCTTAGCTGGTTTCAGCAAAAACATGGGATCTGAGCTTGGCATGATGCTGTTAGCCGTTGAGAATATTCACAACAGATACATTTAAAATTTGTCTGTAAACGTTTTTGTATGTGAATGCTATATAGAAGTATCTTAAAATGTGTATGAAATACACCTAAGTTCTTCTTTTTTCAAAATGATCCTCAAGCCAAACATAAGTAGCCAGTAGTGTATTGGGAACACGTTGGAAGAAAAGCAAGCAAGGTGTAAAAAAAAGGAAAATTAAAGAAGCATGCTATCTTCTTTAAAAAGTGTAGTGCTTTTTATCCAGCCTTCCATTCCATTCTGGGGTGTTCTGTTAATATCTTCAAATTAATGGTTGAGCTGGTAAAAATTGAGCATTTATTTTCAAAAGTGAGAACATTTTTAAAAACATCCTTATTATGATTTTCAGGTAGGCTGGTGTATTTTATAATTCCATTTCCATTCAGCTCTAAATGTAGATTATCACACAATTCTGTGTTTTACTGGTCATTTTCAAAGAAGGAAAATGTGTTATAATTGCAAAATCAGTTGTGATTAGGAGCTTCTTTAAGAAATGATTGTCATGGGGAAGCAAGCAGTTTGGGAGAAGCAAGTTCAACTTTTGGGAGCTACAGATCACTTGCTCCTCCTTTCTTTTTTTTTTTAATCTTTTTTTTTTTTCTGCTTTTTCTCCCCAAGTCTCCCCAGTACATGGTTGTATATTTTAGTTGTGGGTCCTTCTAGTTGTAGCATGTGGGACGCCGCCTCAGCATGGCCTGACAAGTGGTGCCATGTCTGCACCCAGGATCCGAACCAGAGAAACCCTGGGCCGCTGAAGCAGAGCTCGAAAACTTAACCTCTCAGCCACAGGGCCAGCCTTGCTCCTCCTTTCTTTGGTTACTGAGGATCAGTGACTTAAAGGAAGTCTTTAAAGTGCCCTCAGCACCCACACTTGCCCAGGAGATCCAATGATGCTCACCTGCCGTCTTTGGCCAAGTTTCCCATCCCCGCTCAAGGGAAAGATTAGGTCCAATCTATGCTTAATTCCAGCAAAACTGAATTTCCTTTTTTTTGTTAGGGAGGGGAGGGAGCTCTAATCATCTGCATAATTACACTTCAAATCTCTGCTTCCCTTTGAGGAAGTCCAGTATTTCCTTTGTTCAGCTAATTTCTACTGAAAGGAACCTCCTGGGCCAGCCCTGTGGCGCAACGGTTAAATTCCCACATTCTGCTTCAGCGGCCTGGGGTTCGAGGGCCCAGAGCCCAGGTGTGGACCTACGCAGCACTTGCTAAGCCATGCTGTGGCAGGCGTCCCACATATAAAATAGAGGAAGATGGTGGCAGCTGATGTTAGCTCAGGGCTAATCTTCCTCAAAAGGAAAAAAAAAGCTCGTGGAGACACACCAGTTCTCTTTCCATTGAATTTTTTATTATTTCCATCAATTCTTTACATTCCATTAATTTCTGTCTTATCTAAAGGGATGTAACATACATATATTGGAATATAATATGCTTAGTAAAAATATATTAGCTGTGCATAATGGGAATGTAAACATTAAGAAAATATACATTTGGTTATGTTTAGTAGCCCATAGTTTACTAGACTTTGGTATGAAAAAAGTGGCACTTAAATCTTATTCTATCACCTAATAGTCTGTTTATATCAAAGTGCCTCCTTCCACAAGTCATTCTGAACCACAGGCCAGCAGGGTCTTTCCTGCCCTCCTAGGTGCTTTGGGAAGATTGCCGCATGAAATCTTCTGTCTCCTGATGGATACCAGCAGCGGCAAGTATTGGAAGACTGACAGAAGATGATAATTGTTATTTGTGTTTTCTCTTTACAGTGCCCTAAACAAGGGATTCAGGGTCACAGGGAGTTCTCATTTAATTGTAATACCCTGGGTATCTTTTCTAAAGGTCTGATAGTTTTGATGGAGCTCCTAGGCATTAAGAAATGAAGCAATCCTACTAACACACCAATTGTGTAAGAGAGACAGTGTTGGTAAGCCCATTTGTGGAAGCAAGGCAGGTCTACACAGTGCAATGAAACTTTGGCAAAAATTTAGTATATTAATCATTGTGAAATGACTAGCAGATGTATCATTTAGATTGGCTATTGGCTTTGATGAAATTAAGCAAATAATAGCAAACTCTCCATGTAAGGATGTGCTATAAAGAGAAAGACTTTCTGTTTCGCAAAGACAATCTTGGTGTTGGGCATACCTGAATGTTCTTAACAGGTGAGCTATCACGGAACAAAAGGGACATGCAGAATTACAGATCATTTACCTGGGAAAAATTAGTGTCCTCCTTATTTTGTTTTCAGTATCAACTAGGAAATTTGACTTCTTAGAATGGTTTTGTCATTTCATGATTACTATTTTATGAATCACATTTAACAGAGCCATGTGTTTTTTGAGGTTCTGGTTTCAGGTGTTTTTGAAAAAAGAATTCACAATTTGGATGCGAGAAAGGACATGAGGAGACCAAAGACCTGGGATTTTGCTGATCAGAATGAAACAAATGTTGAAAGACTTTTCAAATCTCTTGTTGGTGGTGCTCTGCGACTGCGGTGAGTATTGTGAGCATACTTAATGCTATAGGTGTCAACAAAGAAGCATCAGCGTGAGGTTTAGAAATGCATTGATGTCGACCCTGCGTGAAGCAGGCAGGGTCTCCAGTGCGGCACCTTTTAGACTGTGATCCTTGCAACCCTGGGTTCTCTTAAGGGACTGCATTTTTGCCTCAAAAAATAGAGCTCAATTCTCAGTTGTCTGCAACTACTGAACCGATAGATTCAACAATGTAATACTCTCTTCTTTTGATGATTTCCAAATAGTTCATAGCAGTTCGTCTAAGCAGTTGATGGTATGAGAGTGGAAATTGTTTTCAAATTGATGAAGAAATTATGATTCAAGAGACAGAGCATCCTGGCTCGTGTCACATCAGTGGCATATCCACTTCATTAGACCAGAGTGTATATTGTTCATTGTGTCCGGGGAATCTCCTTCCCTAGTCTTTTCTTCTTAAGAAGTTTAGTTAAACAAGAAGATGCTTGATTTACTGAAAACCAATCTGGGATTCATTTCTTTTAGAATCGTTGATCCCTACTTAAAAACAGATTGTTCTATGTGTAACAGCCTCATACAAAAAATTATAAAAGTGTTCTTGGTTTTGAAATGGTAAATAAAGACATCAAAGTCTTCTATTTAAATAAAATCTGCTAGGATGTTTGTCATTGTTGAGATCAAAATATCTTACTGGAATGTAAAACTAAAAGTTGAATGAGCGTAAAATAGAGCAGAACATAGAAGTTGAGTGCACAAGCTACTGAGGGAAAAGGAGATATTTTCATAGAGCTGGATTTTTTCCCTTCTTCTCTATCAATATCACTTGATGTTGATTAAATATGTCGCTACCAGTTAGTTTTTTTTTAAAAAAAAAAACATGCTTATATTGAGACATGAGTTACTTTAAATACAATAAAGGAATGGAGAGAGAAGAAATGAGAGAATAGAGAACACTCTACAATCATGCAATCCATAACGAGGTTTCAGTCAACAATGGACCACATATACGACAGCGTTCCTGTAATGTTAGTACTATATAGCCTAGTGTGTGGTAAGCCATGCCATCTAGGTTTGTGTAAGTACACTCTATGATGTTCACACAATGATGAAATCGCCTAACACATTTCTCAGAACATATCCCCATTGTTAAGAGAGTCAAGACTGTACTGTAGTAGTCAGGATATGATACAACCAAACTGTAGTTTTCCAAATGAGAATGTATTCTTCTTTGTAAAAACAAAGGTTTTAGAGTAAAGTAGCAAGTTCTCTCTTTGCCACTGCTGGTACCCATCAACTGTATCTTTTTTCTCCATTTCCAAGTGAGCACGTGTGTCTCTTTCTTTAGCTGGCTGCCCATCAAATCAAAATCTGATCTGCCTCATTGCCAATCTCTGTCCTTGACAGTAGGCTTTCATTAGTTAACTAAGGGGTGTATGCCTCTCGATCTTAAAATGCATCTCAGAACCATCCTGCCCCATCAGATTCAAATTAATCTGACCTGTGTTCTCAGTCTTAGCTCCTTCCTTGGGCTGTGGTGAGCACTGCAGTCTCTTTAGCCACCCATTCCCAAAAAGCTACCAGGTGGGCTCTGAACCAGTATCCAAGCTGCTCCAAAATCAGCTTCCTTCCTCAAACTTGAGTCATCTCCATCCAAAGGGGAGTATCCCTCAACTTCTGTACTGAGTAAGTGAAAAAAAAGAGCTTTATCGTATTACGGTTTCCAAGCAAGTGGTGATCAAGCATTCAGGTCTGTCCAAGTTTTATGTATTTTATTTCACCTCATCTTAAATAAGAAATGGGTAAAATGCTGAACTAATTAAAAAAAACAAACCCAAACCTTTATGTGCCCATATATTCATGTGCTGATTCTAACAATCATTGATTGAATACATGTAAGGTATATTTAAAGACTACCAACCCAAACAACACATTGAACACATTGAGTCTTTTGGACATATAGGATGTGTATGTTATTATTATTATGTTAATATAATATATTGTATTATATTATGTATACATATTAAGACTAATAAATTCATACATATGTTGTTTTTCCACCAAAAGGATACTGCAGCCCCTTAAGTCTAGAATTATTTCTTACCGCAGCCATGGGCCAGCTGATTATTGCTTTGCCAGATTCTGTCTCCTTTGATATGTATTTGGATAGGATTCAAAATACAAACAAGGATTCTTGTGTGTTTGTTTTTTCCACCCTCTACTTCAGCTGCTCAGATAGGTCTTTTTTAAAAAGGTGTGATTGATCCTAACTGAGTGATACTTGTGGGCTAGCAGTCATCTCTCCTCTCTAGGCCAATAGCACTTACTGTAATGTCATTAAAATTGCCAAGGACAAGCCAGGCTACTTCATAAATGGCTGTGGATAATGTTATCCACCCCTTGGATGATCCTTGGAGAATAGTGTCAACATTTCTTATTCCTTTAAACACTTCTGCCTCATACAAACCAAGGGCACTGGTTCCTTTACTGGTGAAAATGCCCAAGTACTTGTCTTGAATATCAGAAAATAATAACTTTGAAGTATATTTAGGATCTTACATTTTAAATAGTCTAGAGCAGTTTATATTATATAATTTAAACCAAGCTTTCTTTCACTTCACTGTAAATCCATTTTCCCCAAATACTTAAACACCAGAATTTGATTACAGTGAGAAAAGTGAGGTGTTGGATTTTTATGTTGAGAGTTGTTACTCTTGCACTGTAGATTTTCATTGCAAATATATTACATTATTCAATGTTGTGAGTTCAGAGTATTTATCGCTGATTAGTTACTTTAAACATAACCATGAAAGATGAAATGTAGGAACAAGCCCCTTTAGAATGGGAGCAGCACAGTGCCCAGCTCCCAGGATAAGCACTCGGCATCATTTTACATCATCCTTGGCTCAGTTCAGACTTCTCTTGTGTCTAAAATGCTGTTTTCTTCAATGGCACCAATAGTCCTGCTCAAAACACCTTTTTAAAGCCCTTTCTGACCATTTCATTTCAGTTCTTGGAGAAGCTGAATACCTCCTCTTGGGAGAGCCAGGCCATGTAGCGCTAAGCAACCACACGGTGTCTGTGGATTTCCATTATTTCGATGGTGCTAATGGGACGCTGAGGAATGTATCTGTCCTGCTGTTGGAGGCTGACACCAACCAGACTGTTACCACCAAGTACCTTCTGACCAACCAGTCCCAGGGGACGCTCGAGTTTGAGTGCTTCTACTTCAAAGAGGCTGGCAACTACTGGTTCACGATGACTCCGGAAGCAGCAGACAACAGCACTCCCATCCCCTCGTGGGAGAAAAGTGCCTTTCTCAAGGTGGAATGGCCCGTCTTTCATGTTGACTTGAATAGGACATCCAAGGCAGCAGAAGGTACCTTCCAGGTGGGCCTTTTTACCAATCAGCCACTGTGCCCGTTCCCTGTGGACAAGCCCAACATCTTGGTGGATGTCATCTTCACCAACAGTCTTCCCGAGGCAAGAAAGAGTCAGGGACAGCCACTGGAGATAAGAACTAGCAAGAGGACAGAACTCTCTCAAGGCCAATGGGTTGAGTTTGGCTGTGCACCTGTGGGGCCTGAAGCCTATGTCACTGTGGTGCTGAAGCTGCTTGGCCGAGACTCGGTCATTACCTCCACAGGACCCATTGACCTGGCCCAGAAATTTGGATACAAACTAGTGATGGTGCCGGAACTCACATGTGAGTCTGGGGTGGAGGTGATGGTGCTGCCCCCACCATGCATCTTTGTTCAAGGAGTGGTCGCCGTCTTCAAGGAAGCCCCCAGACGCCCTGGGGAAGCGACCATTCGACTGGCTGAAAACAGCCTGAACTTGGGAGAGAGGAGAACAGTATTCAACTGCACTTTGTTTGACATGGGGAGGAATAAGTACTGTTTTGACTTTGGTGTTTCCAGCAGAAGCCATTTTTCCACAAAGGAGAAGGAGTGCATGCTAATTCAGAGAAATATAGGTTGGTATTGAGATTTAAAAAAAAATTTTTAAATCAAATTGATGCCTTCATGCAATCAAAATTATGATTTTGAATTTAAGTGAACTTAATTTTCTATGAACTATATCATAATTTTTATGGTTTACTCCTCATAATGTCCCAAACGGCATTATCATCCTTATATAAAAAGTCAAGAGTCCCGATAAACAGACCTGGCTGGCCACTCATGTAACCTCTCTAGGTCTCGGTTTCCCCATCAGTAAAGTGGACATAGTAAGAGTATCTACCTCCGAGAGTTGTGAGAATTGAATGAAGGAAATGGATACAGTTCTTAGCATAGTGCCTGGCATATAGGAAGCACCAATAAACATTAGCTATTATTACATTATATTTTAAAAATTATATTATTATGTCACAGGGCAAATCCATGGCAGGTACGATCAGAATTCAAAGCTAAATCCCAAATCGTGTTTAGTAACTTCTGTCTTCCTTCAGCTGAGTACATCTCCTTCCTTAGAGGAATGAAGTCTGTTTAGTGAGATTACAGAGCAAGATTTTTAAACTTCTTCAAATTCTGGATTCTTTGGGTAATGCCCTAGCTAATCACAGGAAAGGGGGTTATCACCATCCCCTCCACCCCGCATGTTCCTCTGCCTTTCTTTCCCTTTTGCTGGGTGCAGGCCTGGTCTTGGCAAGAGGCTAATCTGGCAGAGATTGCCTGGGTCACTTACATATGCTCTTACCTTCATCCCTACTGAGCCTGTGCCCCCTCATGGCCCAAACCTGGGCCATCTTTGTAACTCCAAGTGTATTTTGCTCCAAATTCACCCACATTCTCTTTTTAGAAGACGTCCCCTTCCTTTGACTCTGTCCCCGCCCACTGGCCACTTCCCTGCTTGCACTTACCTCTCTATCTGGCCTAGATTCTGTGGCCCATCCCTTTAATCACTTTCCTACTAATACCGTAAACTCCTCTGCCCTGTTGTTCTTCCGTTGCACCTGCCAGGCCACACCCCAGCTCTGCATGGATGCAGCAATCTGCCAGCCGCCCACTGTACCCAAGCTGGACGAGAAGGTCACACCCAAGCACACTGGGGCCAGTGTGGGTGGGTCATGCCTCTCCTCTCCGCTGGGTTCACCATGCCACCCAGTAAGGCACCCTGGTCGGCTCTGCTCCTGTTCCCCACGACAGCTCGTTTAGCCCTCCTGCTTTCTCTTTGGACCTCACCTACTCCCTGGCTAACTCTCAGAGCTGACTTTGCCTCTGACCACACAGAGTAGCTGCAAGCCATCAGGTGTGAGCTCCCTCGCCCTCCCACTGAAATCTCTGTAGGCCTACAGGCATCGTCCCATCCTCTCCCCCTTCTTTGCTGTCACCGGAGGAGAGGTGTCATTCCTCCGGTACAAGGTCAACCCTCCCCTCCACTGTGGATCCCAGCCTCTCCGCTCATTTCAGGAAACTTGTGTTAATCGTTATCCTCTCTCTCTCCTGTCTTTAACTGTCCCTCTTTACTGGCTCATTCCCATCAACTTTGAGATGTACTTAATTTTCTTATCTAAAAACAAAACAGACCCCGCCCCTCAACCCCTGGTTCTCCAACAAGTAAGACCCTCTTTCTCTCTTCCTTTTATAGTCCAGGTTCTTGAAAAGGTTGCCTACACTTTGGGGTTCATTTCTTCACTTCACATTCACTTTTCAACCCACTCGAAACCCACACCCCTCCCTTGAAAATGGTGTCACTAAAGCAGCCAGCAGACGACTTCCAGGTCCCCAAATCTGGGGGTGCTTTTCAGTCCTCCGTATCTTCATTGACCTTGATTCCGTGACCTCATACTCACCTTGTTTACTTCCTACCTCCGTGGCTGTCTCCTTTGCCTGCCAGTTCCACCACCTCCTCTCATCCCTTCAGTGTTGGACTTCTGCATTGTTTTACTCCTCACACACTTCCTAAGTGATTACTGTCCTGGCCGACGACTCCAGATTGGCGCCTCTCCCCTGCATCCAAGAGCTGCTGAATAGCTGTCACCCCTAAGATGGCTCCCAGGCACCTCAAAAGCAATGTACCTGGAATTGGATTCATCATCTTACCCCCTAATCTTGCTCCTCAGTGCTGGACTCCACCACCCATCTCATTGTTCAAACCAGAAACCCAGGTGTCTTCCTCTTCTCCTTCAGCTCCTATGAATAATAAATCACTAAGTCCTATGGATTTTTGTCTCCTTGGGGCCTGAAGATAGTGTGTAAATAACGATTTACAGCAAATATATAATAGATGTTGCCAAAAATGATTATTTATGATTTTCATTTATCCTATTTAGTGTGAATGTTTATATTTTTCTCTGCAGAAATGTTAATGCGTTTGGTTATGGGATGCTGCCTGAGATCCCGCTAGGGGAGTGTTAGTAATATACAGCACAGGCACTGTAATAACTTGAAAAAATTGAAATTGAGAAATTCTAAATTCTGAACACATCTGCCCCAAGAGTTTCAGATAGGGAGTATGGACCCTGTATCTCAAGGCCAAAAATATATATATTTGAGTTGAGAATTATTATTGATAGAGGGTATAAATTCATATTCACATATTTTTATTTTTTTACTTATTTTTTGACAAAAATTGTACATATTTAATACATAGTTTTCTTGATATTTTAACATTTTTGGCCGTCTTTTTGTTTCTCCGAATAGATGATCTTGTTTTTTCTTCATAATGACTAAACAGGAGCTTTTTACCAAGAATAGGAGTGCTGTCACCCCTGTCATTTTGTTCTTAGTTGTAGCTGTTTGTGATAATGGTTTTATCTTTAATCCTTTGCTGAAATCGGTTTAAGCCACTTGTCTACTTTGTGAGTTAGTTTACCTAAAACTAGAAAATATCATTTAAAAATCCCTGTAAGCAGACCCTTGGATGCTGTAATACTCGTCACTTCTCTGAAAGTGAATGAACCAGTAAAACCCTTTCATTCAGTGCAACTCCCCCTCTTCCTCTGGGATCCCTTTAGGACAGCTGACGTGCTGTATGTGACCATGTGACATGATAAAGCTAACATTTATATAGTGATTACTTTGCATGAGGCACTGGTCTCAGTGCTTTATGAATATTAACCCATTTAAACTTCATAACAGCCCTATGAGTTAGGTTTATTATACTCTCAATTTTATAGGTGCAGAAATGGAGGCACCGAAAGGTTAAGTAACTTGCACAAGGTCAATGGTGGTTAAGTGGCTAAACCACCACTGGTGGTTAGACTGGCTCGACAGTTTGCTTTTACCACTATTCTATGGTGCCTCCCATATAATCAGCTGTCAATCCATGTATTAAACAATATAAAGCTTTTAGATTAAAAAAATGTTCTAATATTTTCCTCCTTGTCTCACGGGTTCATCTTGTGCTGCCCACCCCCTTGAGCGACATATAACTCACTTTGGAGTCCACTGGCCAATATAGGTGAGCCTTGTCTGTGACCAGAAAATCTGAGCTGCTTATCCAGGAGACTTTGCTCCTACTGCTGCTTGTAGCTACTCACTCATGTCAGTAGAATCTTCTTATAAGCATGTTTTGTTTAGTTACGTTAGTCTTTTGAGCGAAATGTCTTGCAGATGTGAATATTTCATAGGCTGCATTCCTTCAGATAGTCTTGGGGTGGAAACAATCTCCCTTCTCCTATTCCAGAAAAATTTTGCTCATTCAGAATTAATATCCTCTTGAGTGGCCTGAAAGGTATTTATCCTGGCAAAACAGGTTTGTTATGTAGTGTGAACGCATGTGTGGACATCTAAACAGGACGAAACAGACAGCCTTCCATTCATAAAGTTAAGACTATTTGGATTATTGGTCATCTTGCTCTTCATTTCTAAAACATGAACTACAGTTATTTAATTACTTCCCATTTTGCCAAGTATTTCCCTCAAAGTTATTAGTAGAAATCTTCAGGGAACAGATAGAGTTACTTAAGGCATTTTTTTATTTGCCTGATTAAATTTTTCCATTGCTTTATTTTAATGTTTTCCTGTGTTTCTCATTTGATTAATTTGATCTGGAATAAAAAGACAAAACGTAGCTTAAATGTTTGCTTATTTTCATTGTTGATTATCATATAAGCTGTGATTTCACTTTCAAGGGCAAAGGACACAACATTTCAAAATGAGATTTTTGACATTAAGATTCAAGCTTTTATTAAAACTTTCATTTTTTTCTGGCACCTACTAATGAAATTTTTGTTTTCCGTTTGACAAATGACTTTCAGTATTTAAATAAATTACATTTATGTAAAGTAAAGGCAGAGTTAAGAAAGAATAACAGAAAGATTCTCAGCTTTTGTAATTCTCCCTTTTGTGGTCTTAAATATGAGCACAAGGGAAGGATAAAGTATACATTGACTTAATTTTCAATTTAGATTTCACAGTAGTGGAATTCCTAGTAGATATTTGAAAAATAAATCATAATACTTTAACTTAGAGAGACTTTAATATGAGAGTCCCAAAGCTTTGCGAGCACTGGGGGCTTAGTGTCTGGACAGCTCTGAAGCTTGAGGACAAAGCTGGCTCATTGTTCTACCCTTTGAGGAGCTGCAGTGTGATCTGGGAGGCACAGAACCGATATTGTGTTCAGTTGGACCTCTGGATGGAACATAATTACCACACCTCAGTTGATGTGAGTCCAGGATACTGGTTTGTAATGCTCCCACTCTTGTGAAGATCCCAGAAACTTTTAATTGCTGTGAAGAACTCATATTCCATGAGTCACTCACTCCAAAGATTGCACCACTTGGCTCACCTGAGAATGTCTCTGCCCTCCACGTTCTCCTCATGTTTTCGTAGTGCTTAATATACCTTTGACTGCGGTATGAGTTTTTTTTCATAAAGGATGAAGAAGGGCTTTTATGCAGAGGTTGTTTTGGTGCCTAGTGTTGGCGTGACCTGATGGGTCTTGGGGCTGGATGGGTGCTGATAGAGTAGGCAATTAGGATTATTTTTTAAGAGGGGACTACTCAGTTATTCTTTCTGGGAGTGGTTGCACCTATGCTTGGAAGAGAAGTTTGCATTTCTCAAGCAATAGTGACTGTTTGGGGAGTGTTTTTTATGTATTTTGAAGCTCTGGTCTTGTGAGGGTTGTTAAGTCTCCTCGCTGAATTGACCCTTTTATCTCTATGTATTGTCCCTCTTTATCCCTGGTAGTATTCCTTGTTCTGGCATCTACTTTGTCTGACGTTAATATAACCACTCCAGTTTTCTTTTGATTGATGTTCACAAGGTATAACTTCTTCCATCCTTTTACTTTTAACCTATTTATGTATTTGTATTTAAGGTATTTTCTTTAAACAGCATGTAGTTGGGTCATGCTTTTTTATCCAGTCTCACAATCTGTCTTTTAATTGGTGTCTTTAGATTATTTATATTTACTGTAATCATTGTATGGTTGGATTAAGATCTACCAGCTTTTTTTCTTTTTAAGATTTTATTTTTCCTTTTTCTCTCCAAAGCCCTCCGGTACATAGGTGCATATTTTAATTGTGGGTCTTTCTAGTTGTGGCATGTGGGACCCCGCTTTAGCATGGCTTGATGAGCAGTGCCATGTCCATGCCCAGGATCCGAACCAGCGAAACCCTGGGCTGCCGCAGTGGAGCGTGCCAATTTAACCACTCGGCCACGGGGCCGGCCCCAAGATCTACCATATTGGTAGTTTTATATTTGTTCCATCTGTTCTTTGTTTCTTCTCCCCCTTTTTTCTGGCTTCTTTTTTATTAATTGAATATTTTTTATGGTTTACTTTAGACTGTTGGTTTATTGTTTCTACCTTAAAATGTTTTTTAGTGGTTGTCCTAGAATTTGCAATATTCATCTTTAATTGCTTTCAGTCTGCCTTCAAATAATGTTATATTGCTTCACATGTAGTGTAAGGGTCTTGTGACAGTACACTCCCAATTCATTCCTCCCATTCTCTGTGTGATTGTTGTCATACATTTTACTTTATATGCCCTATAAACACATAATACATTCCTGCTATTTGACAGTTACTTGTATAAGAGACTATCTGATATTGTCCCAGACCTCTTGTGTATTCTATTCTGTTTTGTTCACTCTTTTTCTTCCTTTTTATGTTTCAGTTTTCGTGATTTCTATTGATCTGTATTCAGAGTCACTGCTTCTTTCCTCAGCTGTGTCGAGTCTCCTGGTGAGCCTCTGGAAGGCATTCTTCATCTCTGTTAGCACGCTATTCATTTCATTCCATTTGATTCTTTTAAGCTTATGAATCTTTGATGAAATTTTCCATCTGTTCATGCATCTTGCTCATGTTTTCCACTAAAGTCTTTAACATATTAATTATAGTTATTTTAACTTCTCTCTTTGATAGTTCCAATATCTGGGTTACATCTGAGTCTGGTTCTCTTGATTACTTTGTCTCTAGATGGTTTATGGTTTTTTTCTCGCTTCTTTGTGTATCTCACAATTTTTGTTTGAAAGCTGGACATCTTTTTTAGAATTGTAGACACCGACAGATAGTATTTATGCCTGGAAATGGGCATACCCTGTTTTTGCTAGGCCTTTAGTGTGGGGATTGGGTCAATGTGGTAAGGAATTGGGGCTGTTTGGGCTTTTGCTGTTGCTATGGCTACCTTCAGTGCATGACAGAGTTCAAAATTTTCTAATGTTACTTTGTGATTAGGGTAGGAGTTGGGTTGCCAGAGGGTTTTTCTCCATGCTTCTGTTGCACCCTCAGCTTTAGGCTTGAGCCTGTACATCAGAGAGGTTTTCCTGTCACTCTTGCCCCTGCCTCAGCAGTAGACTGTTGTTACTTGATACGTGGTAATTGCTGGCCTGGTGCAGCATGGGGGTCGGGCAATGGGTGTGGGAGAGCATCCTCTTGTTCCAGTTCAGCCTTAGTCTCAGGCAAGTGCTGTGCCCCAAAGTCTCAGTGATGGGGCCTTCCTGATGATCCTGCCCCTCCCCAGTGGTAGAAGCTCTCTCATAGTCTGGGCCCAGGATATTGTCTGCTGCTCTCTGGGGTGAAGGATTTTCTTCCTTCTCCATTCCGTAGTGGCACTGAGATTCAACCGGTGCTCTTAGAGTTACAAGGTTTGCTGCCTTGTCCCCAGTGGTCGAGGCTTTTGTTGATAGAGCGATGTGGAGGAGGGTCTGGGTGAGGTCTGTGTCTTTCCCACAGCGCTGCTCCTTCCCTGCTTGGGCTTCCATCACAAGGGAGGCTTTCTCTGCCCTCAGTCCTTGTGAGCATCTGCTGAGATCCGGGAAGAGCCTGCAAATGGGTACAAATTCCCCCTGCATATGTGGCTCCCAGGGGTCCTATATTCCCATGCTAGCCCATCCTAGGCCTCTAGCAGTTCATTACATTTTTAGATGACTTCTCACCAGCTTATATGAGGCCTGGTGTCTGCCCCAGGTAAGCAGTGTTTGCATCCTGTCTTTCCTTATATTCCAGGCTAGTTGGTGGCCCTGTGATCTTACCTCTGTGGGGTTCTAGGAAGGTTAGTGTTTTGTAGATTATATAGCCTTTCTTTGTTTTAAGGGTAGGAGCAACACTCTTTTCCAGCTTTTTCACATCTTTAGGAATGTTTCTATTTACTGACTTTTCAAGACCTGAGATTTGAGTTGGCTGCTTCATTTGGGTACAGTTAAAGTCTGATTCTCAAATGAACTAGCATTAAAAGCATGGCTAATGTCCTTGCAGAAACTTGGGGACTGTGGCAGCCGTGGAGCCAGTGTAGTGCCACGTGTGGGGATGGTGTCAGAGAGCGTCGCCGCGTGTGCCTGACTTCCTTCCCCTCCAGACCTGGCTGCCCCGGAATGTCCTCGGAGACCTCCCTGTGTTCCCTGGAGGAGTGTGCTGGTAGGTATTCTGCCTTCAGGAGTCTCTCCTCAGAGCCTCCATCTGAGAGATTCTTGAACCCAAGCTGCCTGAAAGTCACCAGTCTGAGTTCGGGGGTGGACTCATTAACGTTCTGTTATTGCTGTTGGCTGTACTAACCCTGTATTCCTTAGTGTGTCTATGACTGGGAGTAACTGGCCAGTGGGATGACAGGGCATTTACCACTGTGGAAGATCAGGAAATGACACAGAAATCTATCTAACTTAAAACTTCAGATATATTAAATAATTTTTAAAAATACAAAAATGGGTGGGATGATCATTTCTTCCCAAGAGTTTTTTTGTTTTGTTACTTCTCCCCACGAAAACTGTGGGAAAATATTCAAAAAGTTTTCTTCTCCTTATCATCCCAGAGAAGCCCTAGGGGACCACACAGACGGTTATTTGTCAGAATGAGGCAAGACAGCTTGTCTTGTCCCTTGAATGGCTCTACATGTATTCCATACCACCCCTACCCAGGAGGAGAAGGTGGGGAGATTTCTTCTTTCCTTCACCTGGAGACTGACCTTTCCTTAATCGTCTAAGCGTCTTGAAGGTACACACTGGTAGATGCTCAATAAGTGATGTGTATGGTCCATAGATGTGATGCTCACATGACTTAGTTAGCTGCATCTCATTCATTTGGCATAGGTTATAGTAATAAAGGCTCCTTGCTCGTCCCACACACCATCCCACCTTCTGATATACAATCAGCCCTCCACTTAGTTGGCTGGCCTTTGCTCTGGTCCCAACTCTCAGATAAAGTCATTCTGTCAAGTCCTGCCTTCTTCCACTGTCCAGTTCCAGGTTAAAAAACCATCCCTAGTTCCTTTTCCCTTTGGGATAGGGAGAAGTTAGGTGTTTTTCTGTGTTTGGCTCTCAACACAAGTTTTGGCTAAGGAGCACCTTTTAGCCAAGACCACAGGCATCTGGCTACATCTTGGCCAGTGTCCCGGCCTGTGGCCTTAGAAAATCATTGTTGCTATCTCGTCTTTGCAGCCAATACTGTAGGCTTTGTTCTCTTTATTCTAGCATCCTGAGGATATTCTCACTTCCGTGTTTTCCTATTACAGCCTCAGGCTCAGGCTCTTCTCCTAGCCCTCACCCTGCCCCTCTTCTTTCATAAGCCCTGGGCCCCACCCTGAATTGTTCTTTCTCCAGTTGTGTCTCATGCTGTTGTCTAAGGCTCTCTGCTCTGTCTAAGGCTCTCTGCTCTGTCTGCTCTTTTCAAGTCCTCTTCACTTTCCACAGCTCCTTCCTTGTGTATAACTTCCTCCACATATGCCTGCTCCTCTCAATTCTGGGAGAACAGAATCGGGTTAAGATATTCCATGTAGAGTTCCATAATACTAAGATGAACTTAAAATTAATTGCCACTGGCTTCTACTGCACCCTTGGAAGTGACAGCAGTGTCAACCATTTATTGACCATCTGCTATGTGCCAGCACTTTAAATACATTAGCTCACTTACAGCTCACAATAATTCTATGAGGTAAGGATTATTATGTTGGGCTCAAATCTTGAGAGCTTGCTGCCTGCCAGGCATTTTTCTAAGTGCCTTGCACATATGAAGTAGGTACATCATGATCTCCACATACAGATGAGGACTCGGTGGCCCAGAGAGGGTAAGTGACCTGCCCGAGACCATAGAGCTAGAAAGCAGGGACCTAGATATGACACCTATCTACTAAGCTACCTATCTTGAATAATTGCCTTAATATACAAGCCAGTCTAGCTTTCTAGAAGCACCGACAGCCTGGAATTTGCAATCATTTTTAGGTTATGTGGTATTATTTCATGTTCTGGCATCTCAACTCTTTAATTCCAGGTGGGAACTAGAAATTTGTACATTCTAAATTAGTGAAAAGGGTAAGTGCTACAGGTACCCTACTTCTACTCTAAGTGGTCCTCAGTTAAATGCTTACATTGGTAAAAATGGTCATTTCTTCCAAGTGTTCTCTTTTTCCTATTCAACCTATTTTCCGCTCTTTGGAAATGTAAAGATCTGTTTGCAGGCCGCTTAGCATCAGGAAATCTCCATCACTTTTGGTGAAGGGGGAAAGGCTAGATGAGGCAGAGATGGGCGAGGTCCGCAGCTTTTGGGCTTTCCTCCAGCCATAGTTTTGCAGGGAACCAGCCAGAGTCAGAGATGACAGCTAAGTAAGGGGTTCCATAATGTACCGGAGCAATGCTGCTACCCACTGACCTAAGCAGCCACTGCAGATGGAAGAAGTGATGAGTCAGCAATCAAGTCTGTCATCATTCAACTATTTTCACTTGGTTGAGAGTTTAGAGTTTTGTTTGGCTTTGAAAGGATATTTTTGTGCCAAAGTCTGAGGGTAGTTCTGTATTAATTTGGTCCGTCTTGTTCAACACAAGAGTGGGAGGATCCAATAGCCCTTGTACCCACGTTCTGTCTGGTGGGATATTGATCATTTTGCGGTTACCTTTTTAATAATGAATCAATTAATTAATCTAACATTTATTGAGTATCAACTATGTGCAAGTTACTGTGACTGGGTTGGGACTATATGGATAAGACATGTCCCTGTCTGGAAGGGGCTTATGATATAGTAGCTCAGCAGACATATAAACAGGGACAATACACAGTACAATAGAGAGCCTACAATGATGAAGGTATCCACAGCTTGCTATGGATGCTTACAGGGGTGATAACGTATGCTGGGAACACCTCCGTTCTTGGAGGAGGTGATAATTGAACTGAAGTTTGAAAGCTGAGTAGGTGTCACCAGGTGAAATAGGTGAGAAGGGAAATTTTAGCAAAGGGAGCAATGGAGGAAAGCATGGAAGAAAGTGGCACATTAAGAGACCCAGAGGATGGAAAATGGTTTCATGTGGCTAGAGGATAGCGTGTCAGGAGGGAGTGGTAAAAACGAGGCTGGACAGGTAGGCAGGAGACAGATTCTGAGGGGCTGTGAAGGTTTGGACCTGTATTCTAGAGAGATCTCTCGGCTGTAGTGTGGAATATATATCAGAAGGGGTAGGGGTGGCAGCAGCAAGGCCTGTTAAGAGTTCTTCACTAACCCAGGTAAGAAATGAAGCACTGGCAGTGGGGATGCAGAGGAGAGAGGGATTCCAAGACTCCGATGTGGTGAGTGATGGAGAGGGAAGCATCAGGGATGAAACCCAGGATTCTGGTACTGGCAACTGCATGGACAGCAGGGCCATGCCGTTGAGATTGGACATATCATACTGGGGGGTTCTGGGGGGAGGATGATGAGTCTTGGGCATGTGGAGGTGAAGGTGTCTGGGATGCTGATGGAGAGAGCAGAGCTATTGCAGCCAGGATGAGATCTAGATCTCCCTGGCTCCAAAGTTCATGTTCTTCTCTCCAGTTAGTTAAGTGAATGTTATCATTGAAACCAAGAAGAGAAAAACTCACAGGAAGTGTCAAGACAGTAACCAGTGCTGCAGCAGTCAAGGAATATCAGGACAGAGCGCCTTTGCATTTGTCGTTTGGCTATTAGATCATTAATGACCTCCACAGGACCCGTTTCATTGGAATCCTGGGGACAGGTTGCAGGAGCCAGAGGCGACAATGTGGAAGCAGTAAGTCAGCAAATGTGGACTCCTCTTTCTGTAAGCTTGGCTGGGAATACCAGGAGCAAGATACAGCTATGGCAGTAGTGAGAGGGTTCTAGAAAGGTCTTTACAAAGTGAGAAGAGCTTGAGCATGTTTCTGTGGAGCTGCACAAAGGAGAAGCTGGAGATAATTGGTACCAAGGGACAATCCCCCTGGAGAAGGGTGGCCTAGAGAGTACTGGGCGGACTTGCTTTATAAGAAGAGACTTCTCCCACTAATTCCATAGAGAATGAGGTAAATAGAGATGTGCCTGCTGCTAAGTTTATGGGGGAGGAGAGGATGGCAGAAGAAGTTGGGAATGTACTTGCCTGATGGTGTCTATTTTTGTGACCTAGCAGACTGCCAAGGAAGGGGATTAGGTGGGGGCGTGAGGAAAGTGGTGAAACTTTGAGGCAGTTTTATTGGAATGGAAGATGGAAGAGAGAATTGCTTAGGGAGCCATGGACGGAGTTATGGGCAGCCGAGGTTGGGCGCTGTCAGTGCGTAGAGGCACTGGCCTGCATGGGTGCATTATTTTCTCCACCAGAGCTCAGGGCCTGGGTGCAGCAGCTGAGAATCTGCTGGGATTCCCACACCCACATTCCTGGATTTATCTAGGGATGGACTTTTGCTGCAGAGCAGGGAAAGGGCTATAGCTCAGTATTAGTGGCCAGAGAGTTGAGGTTTTGGCAGGAGAATGGTTTAAGTGATGGATCATGGGTGTAGGGAGAGAAGTGAGGCCAGGAGGTGGCTGGCAGATTGGGAGAAAATGCAAGGGTTGGGGAATCTGAAGTTGCAGTGAGGTTGAATACCCAGTGTAGTAATCATGAGTGAAGGAGAGGGGAGGATACAGCCAGAAAGTGGGCTGTGAAGTTCAAGATTTCAGAAGAGGAGCAGCTGCAGACAACGGAAAGGTATGACATGTTGGATGGACACTGAAGCACTGGGACTCAAGTAGGACTCAAGTACTAGTGACTGATGGCTGCCACGAGGTTGGCAGATAACAGAGTTGAAGGAGGAGTCGGGGGGCGGTTTGGGTGGATGGCACGGGCATCAAAAGAGTAGAAGTTTTATACAGAGGTGAAAGAGTTGGTTGAAAATGGCAGTCAGGAATGAGGAGACAGGATTCACCCTACTTCTGGCCCTGTTTGCTTATAAAGTATGTGTCACAGCTTCCACCCAAGAGGGTGGGCAGGGGGAAGCTGTGTCCTGCAGGATATTCCGTCTTCAGGTAAGGCAAGGAGGCAAAGGGAGTGTTTGGTGGAGAGATTCCGGATGTTGAGGAGGTTGGTTACCAGAGGGTACAGTAGAAAGGAGAGGGGAGAGTGGGAGAGTGTGGGTCTAGCAGATGACGCAGAGAGCTGGTGGTGATAAGAGTGTAGGCAAGAAGAGAGAGGACAGGTGACTGGAAGGGCTTGAATGGAGGACAGTGACCAAGGAGGAAAGGGAGATGAGGCCTGGTGGCATTAGGAGGTCTCAGGTTCCCAGGTGTTTCGGTGGCAGTACAGCCTGAGGCCCCGCTGGCCTCTGAGCCTTGCTGAAACATTTTGATGACTGTGGGACAAACCAGTTTGAGAGAGCAGAGAAGAAGAGGAAAACTCAAGGCCACATGGAAGGGAGGAAGGGAAGTGGACAGCTGAAAATAGAGGAATGAGAAAGCAGAGGCTTCAACATTTACGAAAGACAGTTCCTGGGTATTAGAAGGGAGGAATGAATTCTGTTGTATTACCGAAGATCTTCTTTCACCTGTCAATTTCTCTCGAGATGCGCAAATTTAGGTACAACCTACTTAAATTATTTTGCATTTCAAGTTTTATACTTGGTAGGAATTTTCCAACGTGCATCTCAAAGGTACATTTAACTACAGATATCCCATGTTTACATCATTGTAAGCAAAAACCTGGATTTTACCTTGAAACTTTCCTCATGCTACTTCTTTGTGAAAAATGTGAGACAAGCGTCAGCAGGAGCCCCCGAGTCCAGGAATCACCTTAATTGTGGCTTATCTGGTCACCTCACTTACATGGATCTCTGTTTCTTAGTTTGGCTTAAGCTGCCAGCAGAGATGCAGATGTGGGACCAGAAATCTTTGTCCTTAGAAAAGCCTCTCAGACCTGAAAACCACCAGAGAAAACACTACTAGAGAATACATTTGTTCTTCCCTTTTTTGTAGCTTTCCGGCCATCCAGCCCATCTCCTCTTCAGCCGCAGGGCCCGGTGAAGTCCAACAACATCGTGACGGTCACTGGGATTTCGCTGTGCTTGTTCATCATCGTGGCCACCGTCCTCATCACGCTGTGGAGGAAGTTCGGCCGCCCCCCCAAGTGCAGCACCCCCGCTCGGCACAACTCCCTCCACTCGCCCAGCTTCCGGAAGAACTCAGATGAGGAGAACATCTGCGAGCTGAGCGAGCAGCGCGGGAGCTTCTCGGATGGGGGTGACGGGCCTGTGGGGGGCCCGGGGGACATGGGCATCCCTCTGACCTACAGGCGCAGCGTGCCGGCCACTCCCGAGGACGACGCTTCCGGCAGTGACAGCTTCCAGTCCAACGCGCAGAAGATAATCCCACCGCTGTTCAGCTACCGCCTTGCCCAGCAGCAGCTGAAGGAGATGAAAAAGAAAGGCCTGACAGAAACCACCAAGGTGTACCACGTGTCTCAGAGCCCCCTGACAGACACGGCCATCGACGCCGCCGCCGCCGCCGTCGCCCCCTTAGCCTTGGAGAGCCCGGAAGAAGCTGCCGCAAACAAGTTCAGGATCAAATCCCCGTTTCTGGACCAGCCCGCGGTCAGCGCCGGGGAGAGGCCTCCCTCCAGGCTGGATGTCGGGGTCTCGCAGGCCACTTGTGCCGTGAGCCCCAGCCAGACCGTGATCCGCAAATCCCAGATGAGGCACGTGGGCAGCAGAGGGGGGCTGTCGGAGCGGAGCCACCCCAGGAGTTCCCACTTCCGGAGGACAGCCAGTTTCCACGAGACCAAGCAGGCGCGGCCCTTCAGGGAGAGGAGCATGTCTACCCTGACCCCACGGCAGGCCCCCGCCTACAGTTCTAGGACGCGGACCTGGGACCAGGCAGAAGACAGGTTCAGGCCTCAGAGTCGGGGTGCTGCCGCGCTTCCTGAGAAACTGGACCATTTCCAAGGGGCAGGTGGAACCGCTGGTCCACTAAGCCCCCTCCCTAAATCCTACACCTTGGGGCAGCCCACCAGGAAGCCAGACCTAGGGGATCGTCAGGCGGGATTGGTGGCAGGAGGCGAGAGAACAGAGCCTCACAGAGCTCGGCGGGGACCGTCCCCCAGTCACAGGAGTGTCTCAAGGAAGCAGCCCTCCCCCACTGCCCCCAAAGATAGCTACCAGAGGGTCAGTCCTCTGAGCCCTTCTCAATGTCGGAAAGACAAGTGCCAGAGCTTCCCGGCGCACCCGGAGTTCGCCTTCTACGACAATACATCATTCGGCCTCACTGAAGCCGAGCAGAGGATGCTGGACCTCCCGGGATATTTTGGGTCAAATGAAGAGGATGAAACCACAAGTACTCTTAGCGTGGAGAAGCTGGTCATCTAGACCAAGAGTCAGCCTGAGACTTGACACAACTGGGGTCCTTTGCTCAGGTTGTGGTACCCGCTGCTCACATTGTTGTGCGGACTGTTTTGTATAACTGTTTGTGCAGGAGGACAGAATGTGGGGAGGAAGTAACTCACACAGACCAGCATGTGTGTGTGCACCTGTGTTTGAATTTATAAGGAAGAAGTTATTTATCCTGAACCTTTCCCTTTGTAATCCTATTTCTATTGGTTTATTCCTAATAACAATGATAATAAAATTTAAACAAGAGTGAAATAGGGCTTGGTGTCTCATGTGGATATGAAAGATGACAAGATGTGACTTGTGAGGATGAAATGCTTTGAAAAGTTCATTTGCCAATTCCAACCTGAAACAGAAATCTGGGAGTCTCAACTATAAAAGGGCTGGAACAAAGCAAACTTGCTAATACAACCCTGAATGGTAATTTATTAAGTTGTAAATGCATAAGAATTTGACTCCTACAGGGGCAGTATCGAACCAGTTTCATATTTGGCTGATCAAGTCACTTATGACTACCATGCACCTAGGAATGGTGATACCACAAGATATCCTAGAAGAACTTTCAGGCCAGAGTTTGGTGATATCTTACTGTTTTTTATGCAAGGAAGAGCCCTGGTATGTGACACAAAATTATGTGAGTTAATTCTGCTTTGGGGAAATCACATGAGAAGCTGATTTTTCAGGTAGTGAGTCAAATGAAGACCTATCCATCCATCCATCATTGTTTTGAGCAAAAAAGTAGACAGTTTTGAAAGCAAGGTGTTGTCTTCTGAGAAAGCACCAACTGGAGTGGGTAGTGGGTGTTGGCCAGGACACTGCCTGACATCAAGATGCTGACTTTATGTTCCTGGACCAAATTGGCAGCAGGGACCCCAGGGGGTGCCATTCTGAAACTGGTGTGTGTATGTTTCTAAAGATAACTTTATCATGTTACTCAGAATGTGCTTAAATTAATCTCGGGTATATGGGAAGCAGCCAGCCCGGTGATCTAGTGGTTAAGATTCAGCGCTCTCACCCTGCAGTCTGGGGTTCGTTTCCAGGTCAGGGAACCATGCCACTTGTCTGTCAGTTGTCATACTGTGGCAGCTGCATGTTGCTGGGATGCTGAAAGCTATGCCGCCGGTTTTCAAACACCAGCAGGGTCACCCATGGTGGACAGGTTTCAGCAGAGCTTCCAGACTAAGACAGACTAGGAAGAAGGACCTGGCCAGCCGCTTCTGAAAAAAGTTGATTGTGAAAGCCCTGTGAAGGGCAGTGGAGCATTGTCAAATACAGAGCTGGAGGGTGAAAGGATGGAGCCAATAAAGACTGGGTAGGCTCACTAGGAGTCAGAGTCGACTCCACAGCACACTCAGAAAAAAATGTGGAAAGTAGGTAGACTGGATTATGATTTTACAGCTTAAGCTTGTTTAATTGGAAGAAAGAGGTAATAGAGGGAAATAGAGAAAAGAAGTCTTTTAGAAATTTAGAACCACTTTTGTTTTCTGATTCAACCTCCCGACCACATTATACAGATGAAGAATTTGAGGCTCAGGGAGGGGAATTAGCCCTGAGGGGTTGGATGGACGTGCACTCATGTTTTTATCCTAAATGCCTACCTCTTTGCACTCTGCTATCACAGCCTTCGCAAGTCTTCTCTAACAGCAGAAACTTCAGGAGAAAGCAGGCCGTTTTTGCAATAAGAGGGCTTAGAGAGATGCCTTTACTAGATTTTCCCAAAGGAAGGAAGCTTTCTGCTGCTTGATGTTAGGACTGGTCGTCCAGCTTGCTTTGTTTGGAAGTCAGGCCTAAACAAAAGAACCCGAAGGTGGGGCTCCTCCGTTGGAAGTCTGTCACCAGTACCAAGTGGGCACGCTGCAATCTGTGTGCTTCCTTTCAGCCCTTGAACCTCACGCCTTATCTGCCTGCACTGGAGTAGCTGCACTTTTCTTCTTGTTCACCATGACCCCTCTAGCGACCACACCCTCCCTGCCTTTCAGACTGTTTTCCTTCTTCCTTTTGGAGTTTATCAGGGTGTCAGCCTGCTGGCGAGGTTTCAGGGATCAGTGGAGAAAGTGGAATTAGACGGGAAAAAGTCACAAATGCAAATACTATAGCTGTAAAAGTTTCTCTTCTGTTCTTTGCATTACCACTTCATTTGTGGCCATTTTTATTGAAAATTAAAATATACTTCCTTCTGGAAATGCTGTAATAATAATATCTACCTTTCAGGAACAGAAGAAATAGATTATTCAGAGGTATCTGACAGCTGGTATGTGCTGATGCAAAAAAGAGGAAACCAGACTTTTTAATCTCCATTTTCTTTGTTTATCATATTAGAAAGCTTTGTTCTTTTTCCCAGTTCACAGGCTTGTGTCCCAACCTTTGAGGACAGAGGGTACATGCTCACTTGTTCCAGATTTCACAGTGAATTTTCCTACAGTGTCAGAATGAGACCAAAACAGCCACAGGAAAGGTGAAAATTCGAGAAAAACACTGTGAGCAGAAAGATCTTCTGTTAAGATCTGTTCTTCGCCAGGATATCATGCATCTAAATTAATATCACAGAGAACTAATACCAGCTAATAGCATGTTCACCATCCACCTCCCCAGTTTTCTGTGGCCCTAACAAGAGTCAATCTCTACATTTCATACTTAGAAGATAACTTGGCCTCTGCCTCTGAGAAAGAGAAAACTAGGTGCCTCAGCATTGTCTTTGGTGGATAAGTGGTAAACATTAGAAATAATCTCGTATTCTTCACCATTGTGTCCCTAGGTCCTAGCCCCAGTGGCTGCCATTAACTAGAAGCTCAATAAAGATTTGTGGAATAAATGACTAGCTATTCAAAAGCCCTCAAAACTACCTTTGCAGTTGAACTAGAACAATTCTAATACTTTAAATCTTAAACCATTATGAATGTGATGTGTTCCTATGAGATATTGTAGGGTTTTGATTTCTAGAAGTCTCCAGAAGCAAAGAGATCTTCATCTTTTGCAGATATCACCCTGGCTGAAGGTGAAAGTGTCTCTAGAGTCTATTGCAGTGTCTGTACATGGCAGTCACTTAACAATTATTAAATGTATATGAGAGAGTGGCTTCCAAGTGGATGGGGTGCCCTGTCTTCCCAACAAGTCTCTACCATCCATGCCACTGCTCTGGAGTCTGCACCACCTCTTTGGGGTAATTGCTCCCCAATTGTGACTTCTAAAGTAGATTTGATAGAGCTGAGAGCATTCAGTGTGCCAAGCCCTTGCCACCGTTACCCAAATGATAATCCAGCCTTTCCTACCAATTTTCTCTCCTCGAGTTCTGGTCCACTCCAACCTGACCCACCCAATATAAAATTGCTGTTTTATGACTTTGATGATTTCTCATTGTATTCTAGGTATGCAACTTGTAAAATGATGTTGCACAGTTTTTAGTCTGGGCAGTTTCTGAGTCATTTTTATGCACAAGTGACAGCATATTTAAAACTCATAGTATTATGTAAATTCTTTTTTTTCCAGGTCATACCAGCTGAGTCATGGTTTGGACAAAAAGAAGTAGTTTAGCAGAGTCAAAAGAATACAAGTTTAATCCTGGCCCTTCCCTTTCTAGCTACGTGATCTTAGGCAAGTCACTTAATCACATAAGCCTCTGTTTTCCATGTGTAAAATGGGAAGAATACCTACCCTTGCTACTGGTTCATGTTGGGGATTTGAGCATACATATTTATTTCCTATCCCTTCTAAGACTCACTTATACTTATAGTAATGGGATATAAAAGGTACATACCAAAAAGGGTTTAGAGAACAAGAGGATAAGTGATTTCAATGAATTTCTGGAAGACAGAGTGTATGGAAGAGCACTGAGTAGAAGAAGCTATAGCTCAGGATATGCTTGAAGAGTCTCGCAGGAGATGAGGGTGCCTCCCTATGTGGTAGAACCTTGCAGAGGTCAGGGACTCAGAGAAGTTCCTGGATGAAGGGGAGACAGAAGACAGTGAAGGTCTGTGTATGAAATGGTCGTCCTCCACACCACTCCTCAACTCTGGTGCCAAGAACCCTGGCAACTAGGTAGTTTGACCACAGAAAAGAGCAAAACCAACCAGCCAACCAAAAAATGACCAACAGGGACTTTTTAAAAGACACTGAAGGATCTTTCTGAGAACACTTGGGCATCTAGAGTCATCACTGGTACCCCAGCACGAAGCCATCTACATTCTGGCATTTGAGGGGCCACAGCACAACAAACAGATCTCTGGCTGTTTACCCTAAATTGAAGCCCGCCGGTCAGCAAGTTCCACTCCTGTGCTTAGAGTGTCTAGTCAGTCTTTCTCCTGTCTCATTCTTAAGAATAGCCAGACAACTGAGAATGCCCAAATATTTGAGAAAAGCCTACAGTATGAAGAAGAAAGCTAAACAGAGAAAAACTGACCCCAGAGGAAACGTAGAATTCAGGGAATATAAGAAGGGTCAAATAAAAACCCTACAAAACTAATTCTTTATTACTAAAGAGATGTGAAATGACATTACATCTATTAAGCATGAACATGATGCTATAAAAAGCAAGAATCATAAAATGGGGAGGAACTTTTGCAAATGAAATATTCCATAGAAGATTGTAAGATAAAGTAGAGAAAATCTCCCAAAACCTTGAGCAAAAATGTGTAAAATATGAGAGTATAAACATGCACACACACACAAGATCAATCCAGAGGGGTTCAATAAGAGACCAATAAGAATTCTAGAAAGAGCAGAGAAGACTAAGGAGAGAAAGATACCAAAGAAACAATACAATGAAAATTTACAGAACTAAAGATGGGAGCTTTCAATTAAAAAGGGCCTTCTGGATTTTGATTGGGGGGAAGGGAAAAAACCACACATCATTTGAAGCTTTCGAACAAGTTATACAGAGAAGAACCTAAGAGCTTTCCTGGGGTGAGGGAACACCAACTCCTACAAGAAACAAGAATCATACCGGCGTTAGATTTCTTATAGCTACACTAGAAGTAGTGGTATAACAGCTTCAAAATTCAGGGGAAAAATGATTTTTGACCTGGGAAACCTATACCCAGTCAAATGACTTGTGAGGGCAAAATAAAGACATTGTTAAAGATTCAGAAAGCTTACTTGCCCTACACCTTTTCGTAAGAACCTATTTGAGCATGTATTCCATCAGTAAAACAACAAAGTAACATGAGGAAGATGTGGGATTCAGGAAATACCAGATGTGACCAAGAATGTCAGCTGTGTGGGTGACTTAGCCACCAGTTCATATTGCAGCAAGAATAGGGCTTCAGGAAAGAAAAGAATTTCATATAACATAGAGTTGGAGGAACTTGAAGCTACACTATAAGCAAAGAATGCATGAAAAGAAGAAAAGCAACTAGAAATTTTTTTAAAAAAGACTCTATAAGAAAGTCCAAATCCAACTGTGAATCAAGTTAGAATAGGACGTCAATGGGCTTCAAAAAGAAAGAGAAAAAAGAATGCAATAGATAGAACAGACAAGGTGGCACAACTGTCCTCATTCAATAAGAAAAGAAAACAGTAAGCATCAAAATTCAAACTAACCAAGATTTTGAGCAACTGAGCAGCACAGGTTGTGACACTGATTACAGAAAAACACAATTCTTGCTCTCCGTGAAGGAAAGTTTTCATAAACATCCTGGTGTTAGTGCTCTTTATTGGTCACTGTCTGTTAGATCTAACAGACTCTAACCTGCGGACCAATTATGGAAGACTTAATTATGGTTGCAGAAGGGAATGGAAATGTTCTCAGTCATGGAAATCTAAGAGTTCAGCTTTATGAAAAGTTTGGAGGTAGAAGTAGAGGAGGGGAGTCTAGGAGAGGTAGGAGCTCAAATCTCCTCCTCACAAAATGGAGAGCCAAGAGATGCTGTCTGTGTTTGAGAGAACTAAAAACAAAAGTTTAAGGAAATGAGAGTTTCAAAAGTGAACAATAGAACTAAAAATAGTGATGTAACTATTGTGTGTGTGGGTGTGATACTAAGTAAGCTCAATCTTGACCTGGCATTGCAGGAGTCAATAAATGAATAGCATCTCAATGGTCTATCTATACACCATTGGAGAGCATCGGCAGGACAACGGAAAGCCAGGAAGGTAAAAGTGGTTTGCACTTGCAAAGTGGGTCTGAGGCTGGGAAGCAAAAAGCAAGGAACAATTGCTTTTTGCTGTAAGTCTTCCTGTCCTATTTGCCTTTCTTTTCTTTTTTAACTTTGACAAAGCAAAAACCAAACGTAACAATCCTGCCTTACAGCGTTAGGGTGAGGGTCAGGGGTAACCTATTACTAATGCCTAGGAATCTAATTGGTGAGCCATCGTGTGGCTCCTATTAGTAGAATTTGCTCCTGGTGGTGTTACTGGACCTCCAACCTGCCCCACCCATGTTTCTTCCTTCCTTGGGGATCTTGCATGGCTCATAGCCCCAGCTGCCCTGTCATGTCTTCTGTCTCCCGGCATTCCAACCGTGAGCTGTCTCTCACTGCCCACCTCTTCTCCGGATGCCACCTCTGCTGCCAGTGTGGGTGCCCTGAGCATGCAATTATTGCTGTTGTCAGTTTCTCCCTCAGCTGCTGCCGAAACACACCAAGCTGCATCTTCTTATTATTCATTGATTGATGTAAATTTATTTCCTAAGTTCAAATGCATGAACTTGAAAGCTTACTATTTAGCTCATAATCATATAATCTCTCAATTAAAAATGTGGCTCATAATATACAAAATCTTGTGTCAGCTTTTGCTGTTTCTGAGCTTTATACCAGAACTACTTTATAATTTTTCTTTAAAAGTAAAGCAGTATGTGCTTGTTATAGAACATTTGGAAAATAGACATAATTGCTGTATTCCTCTTCATCAGCTTGGGGTACAGAAAGAAATCCCATTTCGTTAAAATTAGACAGTACCCAAATCACTTCTAAAGAGAAGGTCTCTTTCCTCTTTGAGTCCTTTGGCCTGAAATAGCTCCCAACCACCCAGGGATGCTTACGCCTCCTCTTCCTGAGGTGTCACTCTGGCCAGAAATCTGGAAGTCATCCTAAACTCCTCTTTCCTCTTCATCCTTCAGATCTACTGAATAATAAGTCCTTGGAGAAATTAAGTAACTCGCCTGGGTCACGTAGCATCTGGTGGGTGGGCCTTAGGAGCAAAAATCTAGTACTTAGGAAACTTGTGCTAAATTACCCTGTTCTTAAGTAGGGTTATGCTTATTGGGGCTGCGTGGGTGGGGTCCCCAAGGAGGATGTGGATAGAATCAAGCCTTCCCAGTTCCCTTCCCCTCCCCAAGAACCTTCTCTTGGCATCATGGCTGTCACATAGCTACTAAATGGCAAAGGCAGGATTGACTTCCTCAGTGAGTTTTTATGTCAAACTATCTTTTTTCTTATTTTGTTTTCTCAAAATTTTATTAGTAAAATTTTCAAATAATCAGAAAAGTCAAAACAATAGTACAATAACACTTGTATATCAACCACCATATTCAACAACTGTTAACATTTGCTATATTTGTTTTGTTTATTTATTAGGTTAAACCATATGAAATTGTAATAGAAAATGGTTGAATAGGAAAAATTTCCTGTAGTTCAATCTAATGTCTGAGTGAGTGGGTGTGTTGCTGAACAACTTGAATATATGTTGCAGATATACATAACTCTTCAAAATGTATTTTCTAAGAATAAGGACATTCAGCTGCAAAACCCATATTATCACCTAAGAAAACAATTCCTTAAAATAATCTAATATCCGGTCCACATTCGAATTTCCCCAGTTGTCCCCAAAGTGTCTTTTTTCTGCTTCAGAATCCAATCAAGATTCATGCATTGTATTTGGTTATGTCTTCTTTTATACTAGATTCTCCCTCCACGTATCCTTTTTTAGAAAACGACATTGATTTTTTAAATTGACTGGACCAGTTGTCTTTGTCAAATGTAGATTTGTCTGATTGCTTCCTGGTGGTGGTAACTTGTCCCTGTCTTCCTGGTAAGTCTTGTAACCGGGACGTTATGTTTAAAGATTTGATTCAATTCCGTGTGAAGACTCATAGGGAGCCTGTGTGCTCTGTGTTGCAGCCCATCAGGAGGCACAGGTGTCCCATCATTAGTGATGCTAAGTTTGAACACTTGATTAAGGTGGCAATGGCCAGACCTCTCCACTTTGTGTATGTATGGAGAGACAGTTCTCCACAGGTCTCTCGTTTTTCTGGACAACTTGTGAGCAAGGCACTGAATGCCCTTTTTTCCCGCTGGACTATGTTTTCGAGGAAGTTTGGATAGCAAACAGCCTTGGAAGGTAGACATAGTGTCAGTCTCTGCAGCCAAGGGCAGGCATGCTTACTGTCCAGTATAAAAGATTAGGGTTCCCTAAGTTCAGGGTTCTTTCATTGTTATACAACCCATGGTGTGCAGGTGTCACCTGGCCCTCTTTGCTTTGCCCTGTGGGTTTTGAGGAACCAACACAAAAATGCTGATACACAGTGAGGAATAAGTTCTCATGAAGCCAGAAGTCCTGTGTCTTTTGAAGATATCCAAGAGACTGGCTGGCTACCTGGTCAGTTTGCAGATAGGGCTTTCTCAGACCCTTCACAGTTCTTGATAATGTTTCCCTTTGTAATTAGTAAGTAATCTATGGGTGATACATTGGCACTGTGTGAATATCTTGTTTCTCTACAACACTTTACCTAATGGTTTTAGATTCCATATATAATCTTTGCCTGAATCAACAAGTTTATTGGAGGTAGCAAAATGGTGATTTTCTCTTTCTATTATTCTTTCCACATGTATTAACTGCATTCTTCCGTAGAGCTTCCCCTCATCCACTGGCGATGAACTACAGTTCCTTACAAAAAGGTAGGATGAATGCTTAATTCTTCCCCTTTAATTATCAAATATTAGAGTAGGGTGTTGGTGTAATAATTTCTGTCTCCATGAACTCATCGAGTTTTAAAAATTTAATATTTTACAATCAGTTATTCCTTTTGATGTCCGGATTGTTTGGATCTGTCCAGTGGGAGCCTCTTCACCCTGGCTCTTGTGTCCTTTTGGCACATCCCCATTAGTCTTTCAGAGCTTTCCTGCTTTTTGGTGCATTAAGATGTCCTGGGCTCATCTTGTATTTCTCTGCCCAGGGCTGAAATCAGGCATTTGTCTAAGGAGTTCTGGTCCTTTTGGTGGGAAATGGCATGAGAAACCAAGACTAAGGATGCCATTGCTTCTGGTCCTTTCAAAGGACAGCACTAAGAAATATATTTTTAAAAATCGGGAGCTCATACTGCTGTTTTGATTCAGATTTTAAAAAATTGTGGTAAAATATCTATAACAAAATTTACCATCTTAATCATTTTTGACTGTACAGTTCAGTGATGTAAAATGTATTCACATTGTTGTACAAACAATCTGCAGAACTTTTTCATCTTGCAAAATTGAAACCCTTAAACCCATTAAACAACCACTCCTCGTTGTACCCTTGCCCCAGCCCCTGGCAACTACCATTCTACTTTATGTCTCTAAGGAATTTCCCTACTCTAGGTATCTCATATAAGTGTAATCATACATTATTTGTCTTTTTGTTACTGGCTTATTTCACTTAACATAATGTCTTCAAGGTTCATCCATGTTGTAGCAAGTGTCAGAATTTCCTTCTTTTTTAAGGCAGAATAATATTCCAATGTATGTATATACCACGTTTTGTTTATCCATTTATCAGCTGATGGATATCTGGATTGCTTCCACCTCTTGGCCATTGTGAATGATGCTGCTATGAACATGGGTGTACAAATATCTCTTTAAGGCCTTGATTTTAATCCTTTTGAGTATATACTCAGAAATGACAACACTGGATCATATGGTAATCCTATGTTCAATTTTTTGAGGAGCTGCCACACTGTTTTCCACAGCAGTTGCACCATTTTACATTCCTATCAACAGTGTGCACAAGGGTTCTGATTTCTTCGCATCCTCACCAACACTTGCTATTTTTGTGTTTTTTAAAAATACTAGTAGCCATCCTAATGGGTGTGAAGTCATATCTCAATGTGGTTTTGATTTGTATACTCCTAATGATTAGTGATGTTGAACATCTTTTCACATGCTTGTTGGCCATTTGTATATTTTCTTTGGAGAAATGTCTGTTCAAGTCCTTTGCCCATTTTTTGATCAGATTATCTATTTTTTGAAAATTATTATTGAGTTGTAGGAGTTCTTTATATATCAGGATATTAATCCTATATCAGAGATGTGATTTGCAAATATTTTTTTCCATTCTCTAAGTTGCTTTTTTCACCTGTTGATTGTGTCCTTTGATGCACAGGTCAGTTCAGATATTAACATTACATTTTTTCTTAACTTCTATAATTTCATATTTGTACACTGTTTTTCTTACACTAAACATCTTGGTTCTAATAATTTCAAAGTATTTATTTGCTTTATTCTACAATATACACAAAGTACTCTCAAAAATGCTATGATTACAACTCAAAATAGAAGTACAGGGTGCAGTTTAAGATGTCTTCAAAATGATTTTTGTCCTTAGAATATGTAGGAGTAAGATATATAATCAGAGCATTGTGTTAAAAAATTCACTCAAAATTCTTGTCTCTGTGTGGTTATCTTACCCATTTGATACATAGTTTGATTAATTTGTTTCAGTCTGTTTTTAATTTTAGGGTTTGCTTTTTTAAAAACATGTAAAACATTTGCAAGGATCACAAACAAAAACTCTGTAAAAGGATGTACTCAGAAAAGTCTCACTTATATGCCTATCCCTTCTAATCGTTCCCCACACCTCTACCCGAGAGGTTTTTGGTTTTTCCTTCTAGCGTTTCTTCGTGCAAAAACTAGATATAGTCTTTGCTATATCTATATATACATTTAGTCTATAACTATACATTTAAATTCCTATTTCCCTCATTCCTTATACAAAATATAAAAGTTTTCGTATCTCGAAGCACTTCACTTTAACTATATGAGTCTTAAACTCTCTACTTTTAAAAATCTGCAAATCAGGCTCATAATAACCAACTACATATTAACTAAAGAAGTTGCTGGTTCAAAATGAGAAATGATGGATACATATTTTAAAATAAAGTAGCAGTGAAGGATACTCATTGTATTATCGTGAGATTTTATTAATATCTTGCCTTCGTCATTCCTGTTCTCCCTTCCTGCTGACCGTAAATATAAGCCGCCTGGGAGAATTTACAAGCCTATATTCCCACGGCACTTTGCTCATAAACGAGTTTCACGTTCATCTCATTGTTTTATAGTTATTTATATGCTTTTGTTCCCAATAGTGTGTGAGAGCTGAGAGCAGCGACTGTATATTCTATTCCTCTTTGTATCTCAAGTGGCATGTTGTAGGGGAAAGTTCATCATCTCTGGAATCTTGGCTCTACCACCTCCCAGCTTCATGAGCTTGTGCATGGTACTTCCCCACGGTGGACTTCGGATTTCTCATCCATAAAGTCAGAATAAGCTCTTCTTGCTAGACTGTTGGCAAGATTGGGTGAGATGATGTGAGTGAAGGGTGCAATGTATGGCCCAACCATCCTCCCAGCTCTCAGTGCCACTTGGCCACCATTTTGCTTGTCCCTAGATTCAACTTTCATTTCTATTTCTGACATCAACTCTTTCGAGAAATTTTACTTATTTCTTTACTATTAGTGTCCCAACCAGTTGAAGCCCCACATGACATCACTGTTCTCTTTCTATTGAAAATAGACATCCTTGCTTCCTAATTCATAGCAAAAATGGAGTTAATGGAGTGAGGGAATTGGGAAGATCCCATTTCACAATTACAGGGAGCAACGGACGTCCCTGGAGTTGTGCAGCTTCGCAGCCCCGATTCCCAGCCTCCACCCTGTGAAATTATCAGTTTCCAAACCTTCATCTACTCTTTCCCCATCCATTCTACCTGCACTTAGGATCTCATGCCTTCTCTTTAGCATCAGGTTTCATGGAGAAGTTATTTACTCCATTCCTTTCTCTTTCGCTAGCTCTTTTCTTCTTTTTCTTCTCATTCACTCTTCAAGTCGCTGCAGTCTTACTTTTACTTTCACTAGATTGAAACTGATACAAGTAAAAATCACTCTAATTTCAATGCCTTTGCACTTGCTCACCAAAACCTTTGAATCACTCTATGTTACATTGCATCCACATCTCTCTCAACCCCAACTCCACACCTCCTTCCTGTTTATTTTTCTCCATAGTGCTTATCCAACATATTAAAATTTCACATATTTATTTGTTTGTTGTCTGTGTCTCCCACTAGAATGTAAGCCTAGAGGGCAGGGTTTTTATTTTCTGTTTTGTTCATTGATTTATCCCTGGTGCCTTGAGCAGCATATTCACTTAATAGGTGCTTAATGCATATTCACTGACTTGAACAAATAAATGACTTTCTGGTTTCCAAATTCAATGTCTCCCTTTCAGATTGTGTCCTACTTGGCCTCTGGTGACAGTTGACACTCACTTCTCTGTGCTTCCATGACCACACTCTCTCCTGGATTTCCTCCTGTTTTCAGACCACTTATTATTATTTCCCTTTGTCAGCTTCACCTCTTCTTCTTACTCTCAAGTATTGGCCATCCTGGTATTGTCCTCGTTACTTTTCTCTTTTCGCTCTCCACATCTTTCCAGGCAACCCTATCCACACTCAGAGCTTCAACTACCACCCACAAGATGAAAATTCTCCAATATGTATTCCCAGCTCTTGACCCTGCTCCTTCCATCTTCAAAATGGTCCTCCCAACCTGGAACCCAACACATCCTCTTTTCTCCCCAAACTACCCTATATTCTGAAAGCACCATCACACAACTGACCCCTCAAGTCAGAAGCTTAGGAGTCACTTTGAAATTCTCCTGTCTCTCACTAGCTCCCTGCATCTAGCAGGTCATCAAAGCTGTGTCAGTGTTATCCCTGCTTGCTCTAGCCCTATTGCTGCCTTATCGTTTCATGCTTGTATTGTTTCATTAATTTTCTAAAATTGCTCTGCCTCTATCTTGCCCTCCTCTAATTGATCCCACACATGGCAGCCAGAGCACCCTTTTTAAAATGCAAATCTGACCATGACATTCCTCTTAGGGAGTCCTCTTTAGTGACTTCCAAATGTCTGCAGAAATCATCCAAACTTCTCGGCATGAGATGGAAGGCCCTTCAAGATCTGGCACATTTCCTACATTGACACAAATATCCTGCAAACTGTGTACGGTTCCTTACAGAAGCCACACCCTTTCTCATTTCCCAAACCTTGCACATGCTGTTTCCAATGCACAGATACCCTTCCATTCTTTGTCCATCTGGGGACTCCTCAGGTCCTCCCTGATATCCTCAAGCAGAGATAAGGAGCTTCCTCTGTGTCCCCTGCCCCCATTAAGTACCTCCCTTCCAGCACTGATTATGTTGCAGTGTTTTTCACGTGTTTGTCTTCCTCAAGAAAATCGTCTTTGCTACCTGAGGGCTCAGGGCAGTGGCTGGCACAAACTTTTCACTCAATCAAATGTATTAAATTGAAAGAAAAAACCCTACTCTTCATCATCCTCATTGTCATCTCACATCTAACATGAAATTCTTAAGTTAATATGTTCCTAAAACACTCTCTGGGTTTTGGGCAATTGGCGATTGTTGCTCAGTGCAGAAAGGAGGAGGCCATCCTTGCGCAGTGCAGAGTGTCCTGTCTGTCAGGAGCCCGAGGTCCTGTCTCTCGGCCTCTGTGAGGATTTGCAGGGTGTTTACCCCATCAGGCTTCAGTCTCCTCAACTATCAAATGAGGAGAGAACAACCTGATTTCTGAGAGCAAACAAAAAATGTAAGTGGGACTAAAGTAATAGCCGTGATTCTCCTCTGACAACCAATTTACGAGCTTTACCATTCTAAAATCAGCCCTGTATTTCGTCTGGTTTTGTAGTGCAATTACAATTCTGTTTATCCATTTTATGTCTACCAGAGTCACAGGTGGTCATTTTAGATCACAGATCCCAGAGGGACAAAAAGCCCTACCACCCTCAGCATGTGGTTGAGCAGAGTATCTGGTGCTTCATAGATCCTGGCTTGGGTGACTTGAACAGAGTTCAGAACAACCTTAGAGCAAGCTCAGAAATGGCAAGATTAGAAGCAGATTTGCCGTGATTTTACTTATAAGTAACAAGGAAAAAAACGCTTTACTCCTGATAAATGGAAGGCACCAGCTTGTCTATAGGAATAAGAAAGGAAACTGATGACATGATTTGCTAAATCCAAATCCTTTTAGTAAAATGGGGGCTGGAAAATGGAAAAGCCTGCCTAGATGTCACCGTAATGTTTGGTTATGCTCAGACTAGGTGCTCTCTAAATACCCGTTGAATGAGTGTTGAATGATTCCAGTTACTCCCCTGGGTATGGCTTTAATGAGCTCCTAGGAGAAGCTAGCCACACCCCTTAACAGTGCCTGACAGCTGTAAGATATGCATGATGTTAGCATCATCAGTAGATGACGGAGGAGGAGAAAGGACACCCTGAATAAATATCTAGGAATTTAGTAAGAGAAGTTTAGCAAAGAACTGCATAAAACTGCAAATAAGACTAAATACCAGTTAATGTAAACCTCGTTCAGTTAAATATACCAATTAAAAAGCAAAAACAAAAGCTGATGTCTGGTTGTTTGAGGATTGACTTTGGCCTACAGATGAGTTTTGGACAGAATGTTTTAATTAGAATCCTTTTTCTGATGGGGCCCATGCAATCCAGTTTTCCACGGCTGCTAACACTCCCTCTTCTACTGTTTCACTCATTTATGTAATATATGAGCCTCCTGAAGGCAGGAACCCCTGGCTTACAGGGAGCAGAAACCAAAGAGAAACCTTTGGGTACCAACTGGCCTAATATTAGAATCTAGTCTTCAAAATTGGCTTAACCAAGCTTTCAGAACTGATGGACATTGTTTCCTTATCTAATTTCTCTTAAGAGCTTTGTTGACTGCTACAACTTTTGACAAACTTAATAAAGAAGGGCTCACTATGAGTAACATCCCAGAGAATCTTACAGATATCCATTTTTTCCAGTAATCAAGAACTGCTTATTGTGTGAGTCCTAGGTAGCAGCTTAGGTGATGGGCATCTGACATCTCAGTGAATTTGCATGACTGTGGGAGTCGCAGAAAGTAAGGACTCGCTCAAGGTTATACAGTTGTCACCGTGTCTGAGGAAGAATCTTCTGATCCCAACACCATGTTCTTTCCACTGGTCCCTGAGGCAACATGATTTCTTATCATATTGGGCACTGAAAAGAAGGATAGGAATTTCGTAATTTATCAATGATCAGCCTGAAGAAAGGTCTGTTGAAAGATTATAATAAAATTAACATAACATTTATTGAGTGCCTACTATGTGCTGGCATTGTTTTAAGTGCTGACATGTATTAAGTTAATTCATTTAATTCTCACATCAACTCTATAAGGTATTATTCCCATTTTACAGATGAAGAAAGTAAAGTACAGAGAAGTTAAATAACTTGTTTGCCCCAGGGCACAGCTAGTGAACCACTGAGTCAGGATTTGAACCCAGACAGTCTAGCTTCAAAGTTTATATATATGCACTAAACAATGTTGTAATTTCCTTTTTATTTGGTGAAGGAGGAGGGATGATGGGAGACAGCAAAGTAAGCACTAGGCCGCATTCAAAATCCAATGAAATATTTCTGGTATAAAGATAATGATGTGATCTTTATTGATATTTTGTTTAACATGTAATGTTTTATTACTATAGCATCTTGTGATACAAATGTACAATTTCTTTGGAAAGTTCTAGAACTATGAAGTATTTTTTGAAGCTAATTAGATAGAGACACCTAAGCAATATCCTTGTTATCCTAGTTGTTTATTATTATTAGGAAAACAGGGGGAAAAACATGAGCACCTCTCAGCAGTAGAAAAGCCACATCTCTCCCTCCGTGAAGTCGCCATCTGTTTCTACTCTACTATGGCTGGGTCCAGATGTTCTTATCCTCCAAGTACAATCCCCATGGTGAATGCTTTGTGACTAGAACTTCTTGTTCAAGCAAATCAAGGCAGAGCAATGCTTTATGTAGGTTGGACTTTGGCTGTTTTGAGCCATCACTTATTAAAAGATTCTTCTGTTGCTTTTGTGCTGTGTTCTCAATCAGTAACATGGCCCCCTCATTCTTTACATTAAACTTTGGTTTTTGCATGTCAGAACAAAATATTTAAATTTCAAGTATGGGATATTACAGGAAAAATTCCTTCTAAAATATGAGATGTAGCAGGAATTTGCTATGGGTTCCTTGCTCACAGTTGTAAAAATAACATTATGACAAGATTGTTCGCTTCACCTTTTTAAAAACCAATTGATTCTGGGGATTCACAAGATGATATTCATAAATAATGGTTGTTTGAAAGTTACATGAATCAAAAGAGGAAAGTCATTAATGAGTAATTTTAAATTAATTTCCACATATTTAAAACTTTATTTAAGACTAAAAGGAAGCTTGTGAAGAAGAAAAAAATTTTCCCAGATCTGTAACACCACTTTTCATTTTGAATGTTCCTTTCCAACCTATGACGTCAGTGAGTTATGACTGGATATAATGCAGGATACATTTGGGGTGCTAGGAATAACCTATCCAAAGTTCTATTACTTAAAGTTTTATGACCAATCCCATAAGACACAATTCAAGTAAAAGAGGGGGCTTTTTTTTTCCATTTAAAAAATATTTTTAAATATGAAATTTACTTTCAGGGAATTTGACAGTTTTCTAGCGTTTGAGAGGGTGTGATGACTATAAAAATCAACAGCTGTTTGTTGACTTTATGTAGAAGTTATACAGGCTTGGCAAAGCAGAATGTTTGAAAGTGTTAAAGAAGCCAATTTGGTAATAAATAGCAGCAGCAGAACTGGTGAACAATTGAGTTTGGGATGGGCCATAGGCCATGTTGAGGTTGTGTTTCCGGAGCTGGCAGTGATGGGCCAATGGCAGGAGATGAGAACAGAGAACAAGAAGGAGGGACTAGATCCAGTCAGAATAAATTAGGCCCTGAAATTAATATGTGGAATTGCATATCTATGAAGAAGTAGTTATGAGCACATCTACTTCTTATACTCACAGTGTTTAGGATGTTAAAGAAATAACTCACCAATGTTTATACCAGAAATCAGGACCACTCTTTGTATTTCTATATACTAAGCTAAATGGGTGTTATTTGGACATTAAAAGCTTAAGCCCAAAGAGCCTCATCTGCTTCGCATTTGCTGTCAGGGAACCACTGTACGTAATCCCAGGTAAGATTTGCTGAGAGCTTGCTTTGTGTAGGCACTGGTGAAGGCGCTTGACGTGTATTTAATAATATAATCTCTACACCAACTTTGTGAGCTATGTGTCTCCAGACAGGGACATTGAGACCCAGGGAGGTTAAAGAGTTTGTCCAAGATCACAATGAGAAAATGATGGGGTCAAGATCATACCGCAGACAATTTTCTCCAGAGGTCACAGTCTTAACCACTGTGTTGTAGCTGCCTCTCTGAGCCGTGGCTTCTAGAGTGGTATCTAAGCAATGCTTACCCTCAAAAGGGCTCACAGCAAATTTATTCACAACATTCTCTTCTAACAGATTCACAACTAACATTAGTGTGGTGGGTAATCTATCTGGTTCGTTTACTGCAATGTCATCTTTAGCCTGACTTTGTGTGGGGGTACAGTCTGACTTCCACCTGCTCAGTCTTCAGGCTTTGTCTCCTGACTCCCTGTGATGTCCCAGCCACCAGGATCAGTGCAAACATTAGCTTATCCTTTGGATTTGCTTTCTAGTCTTTTCTGGTCCTCTTACCATTTGCCTTATTTTTATCCCAAGCTAGCTTTTAAAAATGTACTTTTTGTAGTGCATATTTATGGGGTTTTTTTGTTGTAGCATTTTTAGATATTCTATACTGGGAAAAATGACTCTGAACACTTACTTCTCAATATTGCCCCTCACTTATCTGAGATACTCTTTTCTACTATTAATGTGTAACAGCTTGGACTCACTAAGACCTACCCAACTCACCCAAGAGCAAAAGGATTTCAGGTTAGTAAGGCATGGTTGGTGTTACTGCTTTGGAGAGGCATACATTGACTAGAGCAATGCTTCTCAAAATGTCTAGGAATCATCATCTTCTGAGGAACTAGTTTAAAATGCAAATCTCAATCTCTAACCTCCATGAGACTGAGATTCAGTGGGTCTAGGGTGGAACCCAGGAATCCACATTTAGAACAGTCACCTCCAAGTGCTTCCAATACAAGGGAACAGCTGACCTACTTCGAAAAACGTGTAACTAGCAGAAGGTTAGGAAAAGCATATTAATGTAGAGAGAGGGCTATAGGAATTACCCCCATGGACTTTGAGAGATACTTGCTCTTTGGGAGGCAAGAGCATGACTTTGGAACCAGACCAACTGATTCGAACTTTGTTCCATACTAATGATTGCCTATCCAGTCTTGAGAAAGCATTGTAAACATATTTGTACCTCAGTTTCCTTCTGTTAGATGGAGCTAATACCTTTCACAATAAGGTTGGTTTAAGGAGTAAATGTGATAACAGAATAGAGCATCTTGTAGACTTTTTGCTAAACACAGCTTTTAAACACATACATTTGTTTCTACTTATGCTGAA